>NC_133622.1:139892676-141167676 GCF_048593235.1 Sminthopsis crassicaudata | reverse complement strand
CCTGTTTTCCCAAACCCTCTCCAACATTCGAATTATCTTTCCCTGTCATTCTAGACAATCTGACAGGTATGTAGTGGTATACCAGAGTTATCTTAATTTGCATTTCTCTGATTAATAATGATTTGGAACACTCATATGAGTGGAAATAGTTTCAATTTCTTCATCTGAGAATTGTTTGTTCATATCCTTTGACCATTTATCAATTGGATATTGGCTTGATTTCTTATAAATTAGAGTCAATTCTCTATATATTTTGGAAATGAGGCCTTTATCTGAACCTCTGAGTGTAAAAATGTTTTCCCAGTTTATTGTTTCCCTTCTAATCTTATCTGCATTAGTTTTGTTTGTACAAAAACTTTTCAATTTGATATAATCAAAGGTTTCTACTTTGTGATCAATAATTATTTCTAGTTCTTCTTTGGACATATATCCTATGTCTCTCTAATTTATTTATAATCTCATTCTTTATGCTTAGGTCATGAACCCATTTTGACCTGACCTTGGTGTATGGTGTTAAGTGTGGGTCAATGTCTAGTTTCTGCCATATTAATTTCCAATTTTCCCAGCAATTTTTGTCAAATATTGAGTTCTTATCCCAAAAGCTAGGGTCCTTGGGTTTGTCAAACACTAGATTATTAGAGTTATTGATTATTTTGTCCTTTGGACCTAACCTATTCCACTGATCAACTAGTCTATTTCTTAGCCGCTGCTTTATAATATAATTTTAGATCTGGTACAGCTAGGCCATCTTCATTTGATTTTTTTTTTTTCATTAATTGCCTTGAAATTCTTGACCTTTTGTTTTTCCATATGAATTTTGTTGTTATTTTTTCTAGGTCATTAAAAATAGTTTTTTGGGAGTCTGATTGGTATAGCGCTAAATAAATAGATTAGTTTAGGTAGTAGTGTCATCTCTATTATATTTGTTCGCCCTATCCAAGAGTATTTAATATTTTTCCAATTGGTTAGATCGGACTTAATTTGTGTGGAAAGTGTTTTGTAGTTTTGCTCATATAGGTTCTGATTTTCCCTTGGTGTATAGATTCCTAAATATTTTATACTATCAGTAGTTATTTTAAATGGAATTTCTCTTTGTAACTCTAACTGTTGGATTTTGTAAGTGACATATAAAGAATGCTGATGATTTATGTGGGTTTATTTTGTATCCTGCAACTTTGCTAGGTGTGGATTATTTCTAATAGCTTTTTAGTAGAATTTTTGGGGTTCTCTAAGTATATCATTATATCATCAGCAAAGAGTGATAATTTGGTTTCCTCACTACTTTCTCTAATTCCTTTAATCTCTTTCTCCACTCTTATTGCCAAAACTAGCATTTCTAATACAATATTGAATAGTAATGGTGATAGTGGACAACCTTGTTTCACCCTTGATCTTAGTGGGAATGGTTGCAGTCTTTCCCCATTGCATATGATGCTTATTGATGGTTTTAAATAGATGCTACTGATTATTTTAAGGAAAAGCCCATTTATTCCTATACTCTCAAGTGTTTTTAATAGAAATGGATGTTGGATTTTATCAAATGCTTTTTCTGCATCTATTGAGATGATCATATAATTTTTTTGTTAATTTGGTTATTAATATGGCCAATTATACTGATAGTTTTCCTAATATTGAACCAGCCCTGCATTCCTGGTATAAATCCTACTTGATCATGATGTATTATCCTGGGGATGATTTTCTGTAATATTTTTGCTAATATCTTATTTAAGATTTTAACATTAATATTCATTAGGGAGATTGGTCTATAGTTTTCTTTTTCCATTTTCAACCTACCTGGTTTGGGTATCAGTACCATGTCTGTGTCATAAAAGGAATTTGGTAGGATTACTTCATTCCCTATTTTTTCAAATAGTTTATATAACATTGGAGCTAATTGTTCTTTGAATGTTTGGTAGAATTCACATGTAAATCCATCTGGTCTTGGAGATTTTTTCTTAGGAAGTTAATTAATAGCTTGTTCTATTTCTTTTTCTGAAATGGGACTATTTAAGCAATTTATTCCCTCCTCTGTTAATCTGGAAAGCCTATATTTTTGTAGGTAGTCATCCATTTCACTTAAGTTATCAAATTTATTGTCATAAAGTTGGACAAAGTAACTCATTATTTCTCTAATTTCCTCCTCACTGGTGGACAGTTCCCCCTTTATCTATTTTATTGTTTTTTCATAAAACCAACTCTTAGTTTTATTATTAGTTCAATAGTATTTTTACTTTCAATATTATTAATTTTTCCTTTTAATTTTAGAATTTCAAGGTTAGCATTTGATAGTGGGTTTTTAATTTGGTCTTCTTCTAGCTTTTTAAGTTGCAAGTCCAATTCATTGATCTTCTCTTTCTCTATTTTCTTTAAGTAAGCCTCTAAAGATAAAGATTTCCCCTTATTACCATTTTAGCTGCATCCCACAAATTTTGGTATGATGTCTCATTGTTGTCATTATCTTGAGTGAAATTATTAATTGTGTCTATAATTTGCTGTTTCACCCAATCATTCTTTAAGATGAGATTATTTAGTTTCCAATTACTTTTTGATCTATTTACCCCTAACTTTTTGTTGAATGTAGTTTTTATTGCATCGTGATCTGAAAAGAAAGCCTTTACTATTTCTGCCTTCCTGCATTTAATTTTGAAATCTTTATGAACTAATATATGATCAATTTTTGTATAGGTTCCATGAACTGCTGAGAAGAAAGTATACACCTTTCTATCACCATTCAGTTTTCTCCAAAGATCTATCATACTAATTTTCCTAATATTCTATTTACCTCTTTAATTTCTTTCTTATTTGTTTTGTGGTTTGATTTATCTAATTCTGAGAGTGTAAGGTTGAGATCTCCCACTATTATAGTTTTGTTGTCTATTTCTTCTTGCAACTCTCTTAACTTCTCCTTTAGGAAGTTAGATGCTATACCACTTGATGCATATATATTTAGTATTGAAATTGCTTCATTGTCTATGCTACCCTTTAGCAAGATATAGTTTCCTTCTTTATCTCTTTTGATTAGATCAATTTTTGCTTTTGCTTGATCTGAGATAAGGATGGCTACCCCTGCTTTTTTGACTTCACTTGAAGCATAATAGATTCTGTTCCAGCCTTTTATCTTTACTCTCTATGTATCTCCCTGCTTTAAATATGTTTCCTGTAAACAACACATTGTAGGATTATGACTTTTGATCCAATCTACTATCCATCTCTGCTTAATGGGAGAGTTAAAATGACTAATTCTGTATTTCCTGCCATCATATTATCCCCAGATTATGCTTTTTTCCTTTGCCCCCCTGAACCTCTTCCCCAGTATTAAACTTATGAGCCCCATTGCATCATACAGCCCTCCCTCTTTAGTATCCCTCCCTCCTCCCTTTAAATCCCTTTCCCTTTCTTGTTCCCTTTCCTTATTACTCTTTTCCTTTTCCCTCTTCCTCTCCCCCTTTTTAATGAGGTGAGAGAGAATTTTCTGTAAAACCAATATGTCTATTATTTTCTCTGTGAGCCAATTCTGATGAGAGTAAGGTTCACATAATTTTACTCCCCCTCTCTTTCCCTCAGATATGATAGGTTTTCTTTGCCTCTTTGTGGGATGTAGTGTCCCTCTTTTTATCTCCTCTTTTTCTTTTTTTTTTTTTTTTTTAACACTATCCGCTTTCCATTTTTACTTCCCTTTTTTTTTGTTATATCAGTAAAATCAAATAATACATGTAATCTTAGTGTATATCCACAACAGAAATACAGTTTTCAAGAGTTCCTTTTACCTTTTTCTGCTTCTCTTGAGTCCTGTGATTGGAGATCAAATTTTTTGTTTAGATCTGGTTTTTTCCTTAGAAACATATGGAATTCATCTGTTTCATTAAATGCCCATCTTCTTCCATGGAAGAAAATGCTAAACTTATCTGGGTAGTTTATTCTTGGCTGCATTCCAAATTCTTTTGTTTTCAGAATATGAGATTCCAGGCCCTTAGATACTTTAATGTGGAGGCAGCCAGATCTTGAGTGACCCTTATTGTGGCACCTTGGTATTTGAATGTTTTTTTCCTGGCTGCTTGTAATATTTTTTTCCTTAGTCTGATAGTTCTGAAATTTGGCCACAATGTTCCGTGGATTTTTTTTTTTTTTTTTTTTTTGGGTCTTTTTCAGAAGGTGTTCAATGAATTCTTTCAATGCCTATTTTACCTTCTGGTTCTATTACCTCTAGGCAGTTCTCTTTGATGATTTCCTGTAAAATAGTATCTAGGCTCTTTTTGTCATCATAATTTTTGGGAAATCCAATAATCCTCAGATTATCTCTCCTAGATCTATTTTCCAGATCTGTTGTTTTGGCAAGCAGATATTTGACATTTTCTCTAGATTTTCATTTTTTTGGTTTTGCTTGACTGATTCTTGGTGTCTCAATGAATCATTCATTTCTATTTGTTCAGTTCTGATTTTTAATGAGTTATTTTCTTCATTAGCTTTTTAAATTTCTTTTTGTATATGTCCAATTGAGTTTTTAAATGAGTTGCTTTGCTCTATGGAATTTTTTTTTCCCATTTCACTAAATTTGTTTTTTAGTGAGTTATTTTCTTTTTCCAATCCACAAATCCTACTTTCTTGAGAATTCTTTTATCTTTTTCAGTTCACAGATCCTACTTTCCTGTGATTTCTTTACCTTTTCCAATTCCCTAATTCTGTTTCCCTGTACTTTCTGTGAATTCTTTACCTTTTCCAATTCACATCTCAGGAAGTTGTTTACCTTTTCCAATTCACATTTCAAGAGGGTGTTACTCTCTTGCATAGCTTCTCTTTCCTTTCCCCATTTTTCTTCTAACTCTCTTTTGAGATTTTTAATAGTCTCTTCTAGGAGAGCGTTATTTGGAGTATTGTCTGGAGGTTGTCTGCTGTTAGTCTGTATAGAAGCTATCAATCATTTTCTTCATTTTTTCACTCATTTTTCTTTTTAAAATCCTTTAGGGTATGCCTTCAGTGCAAGGAGGTTACCAGCTTCCTCTGTAGAGCAAGGAGGGGTATAAGTTGCTGTCTTCTCAATGGGCTGCAAGGATCGGCTGAGCTGCAGGAGTGCTTTGGGAAGAGCTCCACACGGAAGTGAGTAGGCTTGGGTATTAAGGGCTGGGCTGTATAAGTGCCCTGCCAGGAGCCCCACTGTGAGGATTAGTGACCACCTTGGGACTAGAGGTTAAGCAGCAAAAGTATCACTGCCCCCCCACAAACCCTTGCTTTGAATATTAGCAGTCACCCTATCCCTCACCCCACTGGAAATGTCCCTGCCTGGGGAGCACAGTAAAGCTGGGGAGATTCCACTACTCCAGGCTGAGCTCTTCACTGTGCAGGTGAGAGGCTGCTCCGGGCTATGCCCCTGCTGTGCATGACTGCCCCCCAACAAGAGCCCCCAGCTGCAGAATGCTCAAGAGCTGTGTTATGGTCTGCACTGAGTCATTTTTGGTCCTGGATGGGTGCAGTCAGATCCTCTCAGGCTCTGGCATCCCTCAATTTGGTACCCATTACTGTAGGCTCCAACTGCTGGTCCACTACTCAGCCACCAAAGCAAAGGAGCCAGGCTATGGCAGAGAGCTCGATGTAAACCTTCCAACTGCAGAGGCTGCCTCACTCCGGATTCTACCCCTCTCTGCACTGGTCTACTCCCACCACCTCAGGTCAAATCTTTTCTGGCAATATTCCAGATTCTCTTTGGCTGGTAAGTTGTTGTACTTCCAATCTTCGTGGATTTTACCAGTCAAGCACTATTTTTGAGGCTGAATTAAATAGTTGGTAGTGAAAGAATGAGAGAGCTTTAAAAATCCTGTGTGGCTTCTCTGTCATCTTGGCTCTGTGCCCAGACTCATTTCAAAATAAGAAAATGATAGACAAATAAGAAACTGAAAAGAAGGATTCAGGGACAGTCAAAATGATGGGGTAGGAGGTTGCAAGTTGCAGGATAAACAAAGTGTTTAGGGCCAGAATCCAGGCCCAGCACTCTATTCACTATGCCATCTTGCTGCCTATACAAAAATAAGAAAAGAAAACTTTCCGTGGTTTCTTTACAAAGATGGAAGGAGGAGGGACAGCTAAAGAGGAAAGAAAGAAAGCCTAGTATGTGCCAGGCACTATGCTGAGCACTTTACAAATATTCCACAAAGAGTCGTATAGGTGCTATTATTTAATTTTACATTTGAAGAAACTGAGGCAGGGAGAGGGTAAGTGGTTTGTTCCACAGATAGTTTCTGAGACTGAATTTGAACTTTCTGATGCTAGACCAAGTGCTTTGGCAACTACTCTATGTCTGTTTATATTCACTATACTATATTCACTGTGTCACCTAGCTGGAAAAGGGATAACCAAACAAAGGAGAGAGTAGGGATTATGGAAGGTGAAATAGAAAATTTTGATTACATAAAATTATTTTTTTTGTAAGGCCGTATAAAATTGTTTTCCAAGTCATTTAATAATTAGAATATCTCAAAATAAAATACTTCTGAGGTTCCATTTCATATTCATCAAATTGGCAAAAGTGACATGAAAAAAGAAAATGATAGATGTTGGAGGGAGTGTGCTTTCAGGCATCTTGATACATTGTTCTAACTATTCTGGAAAATAATTTGGAATTATGCCCTCAAATGATGCATGTCATTTGATCCAGCAATAGCACAACTAGACTACTAAAAAGATGAAGGAAAGAGGAAAATATTATATATACAAAACATTTTCAGTAGCTATTTTTGTGTGGGCAAAGAACTGGAAACTAATGTGGGAAATATCAATTGGGAAATCACTATACAAATTAGGATATACAAATGTAATAAAGCACTTTTGTTCTATAAAAAATGAAGAAAGAAATTGTTTCGGAGAGGGCTGAAAAGATTTGGGTGAACTGAAACATTGAGTGAAATTACCAGAGCCAGGGAACAATTTATATTACATATCAACAGTGTAAAAAAAATCCAACAATAAAAAACAAATCTGACAGATTTAAGAACTATGATACCTAGAAGCAGTAGGTATCCTTTGGGATAGAGATGGGTCCTGGAAGTAGGAAACCTAAGTTCGAATACTTCTTCAGGCACTTGAATCTTACAAACTATATGGCCTTGGTTAAGTAATTTAAGCCTGATTACCTCAAAAAATGCAAAAATATGATAAATAAAATGTTCAACCAATATTCTAGAGGTCTGATGAAAAACATCTTAAATAAAGATGATAGCACAATGTACAGAATGAACATTTTTGAATGTGGTCCCTCCTTTCTTCCTCCCTCCCTCCTTCCTTGTCTTCCTCCCTCCTTCCTTCTCTTCCTCCCTCCTTTCTTCTGTCTCTCCCTCTCTTTCTCTCTTCCTTCCTTCCTTCCTTCCTTCCTTCCTTCCTTCCTTCCTTCCTTCCTTCCTTCCTTCCTTCCTTCCTTCCTTCCTCACTATAAGAAATAAGGAATATAAAAATTCAGAGAAAACTGAGAAGTCTTATATGAATTTTCCAGAACAAAGTAAAATCAGCAAAATAATTTAAATGATTCTCATAATAATATAAGAAAACAAATAGAACTCTACTCTAACCAATAAAGATCAACTATAATCTCAGAAGACTTGTCAATGACATATGCATTCTACTTCTTGGCAAAGAGATGGTAGACAATACGCATGAAATGTATACATATACATATCTTTCTATGGCCAATACTATACTTATAATATGGTCAATGGGTAACATCAACAAATAGAGGGATGTCATTGGAAAGTGACAATGATATTGTAAAAAAAGAAAAAAAATAAAGAAAAAGAATGTTACTAGACTGGCAGATCAGAAAAATCCTACATATAAAGCATATCAAAATTTCAGCTAGTCATTTAATAGTGTCAAATAATGCAGTTTGGTTGATTTACAAATATAATGGTGAGGTCAGGAGGCAACATGGTTGCAAATCCCAAACTTAGTACTTCTTCTGATAGAGCATAATACTACCTTAGAGAGAAAGCTGGAGAAAAAGCTCTGCCAATCTTAAAGTAAGATTTTTTCCATTTGTTGAAGGAGTGTAACAATATTTCAGAGTAGTGCAGCAACCATGGGTGAACTGACCCCAAATTAAAAGAACAAAAGAGAGACCTAGAAAAGGAGTGATTCTGTTGGAGGGGATGTGGGAAAACTGGGACACTGATGCATTGTTGGTGGAGTTGTGAAAGAATCCAACGATTCTGGAGAGTAATTTGGAACTATGCCCAAAAAGTTATCAAAGTGTGCATACCCTTTGATCCAGCAGTGTTACTATTGAGCTTATAGCCCAAAGAAGGGAAAGGGACCTGTATGTGCCAAAATGTTTGTGGCAGCCCTTTTTGTAGTGGCTAGAAACTGGAAAATGAATGAATGCCCATCAATTGGAGAATGGTTGGGTAAATTATGGTACATGAACATTATGGAATATTATTGTTCTATAAGAAATGACCAGCAGGATGAATACAGAGAGGTTTGGAGCGACTTACATGAACTGATGCTGAGTGAAATGAGCAGAACCAGGAGATCTATACACTTCAACAATGCTATTGTATGAAAATATATTTTGATTGAATATCTTCAACATAAAGAAGATCCACTTCAGTTCCAGTTGATCAATGATGGACAGAAACAGCTACACTCAGAGAAGGAACACTGGGAAATGAGTGTAAAATGTTTGCACTATTGTCTTTCTACCCAGGTTACTTATACCTTCAGAATCCAATTCTTACCGTGCAACAAGAAAATTGGATTTACACACATATATTGTATCTAGGTTATACTGTAACACATTTAATATGTATGAGATTGCCTGTCATCTAGGGGAGGGAGTAGAGGGAGGGAGGGGAAAATTTGGAAAAGTGAATAGAAGGGATAATGTAAAAAAAAATTACCCATGCATATGTACTTCAAAAAAATTATAATTATAAAATTAATTTTTTAAAAAAAGGAATGATTCTACCCATCAGTGAATTGCTTTTCAGGTTGTTCCTGTGCTGAACAAAGATCAAACTTGTATATTTACCTAGACACATGTTGCCTCTGCATGTTCTTCCTTATTATGATTCTATAAGTTTACCCATACTAAATCAATGAGACAGGATACTTTTATTTAAGGATAGAATGTTGTGTTATTAATAGTCATTCTTTGCTGTCTGTTTAATAAATATTTTGGACTGAGTTTATCTTATCTAATCAATTAAATGGGAACTATGCTAGTGACTTCAGAGCTAAGGCTTACAGAAATAGGAATATAATACCAGCACACATAGAACCTTGAAATTTAGTCATCCCAGTTGGGAGAATCCTCCTAATTTCCCAAAATGTGAGTATAGATTTAGGTGAATGAGCTTGCCTGTAGAAAAAAGAGAGAATGAGTTTAGGAGACACATCCATACTACAATTAGCAAATTGTATTCAAGGAATGAAAAACATTAGGGACAAAATAAATAGGTTAGAAAGGAGGCATTAGTGAGATCTAAACATCACAGTCAAATTGTCCGATTAGAGTTCAAAGGACCTAGATGACTAATAAGGTCTGTTTTAAAGAAAATCAAAATCCTAATAATCAGGGGGAGAAAGCAAGGAGTATTAGAAAGATAGCAGGTCTCTGAGATTTGGGTTCAAGTCTTGATTGATGTCAAGGCATATATAAAACTTGGCAAATCACTTGACCTCCAAGTCTCTTACTCACCTTTGTGAGATTATAAGTTACAGGGTAAATTCAGATACACACTGAAAAAGAGTTTGTTCATTGGGAGTTCCATATATTGATGAACTGATAAAAATCATAACATATTTATATTATGCTTTAAGTTTCATGACTAATTTTCTAAGTGACCCTTCAGCATGCAAATGTCATTATTACCATTTTACAGATGTAGAAACCTGTAAAGGTTAAACGATTTGTTCAAGTGTACATATTTCAATTCAATTCAACAAACATTTATTTAGTACTTAGCATTATGTTAGGTTCTGGGAATACAAATTTAAAAGAAAAACTTTGCCCTTGAGGAGTTTATATTTCACTATGTTGGTTGTTGGGATAAGGATGTGGAGAGAGAATATAACTTGTAGACATATAAAACTATATGAAGATGGCTCTAAAGTAAAATAGGTTGCCTTGCAAATGGTAAAACAGTATAATTTGTCATGTTGGAACAGAGACTGGCTGACCATCTGTCAGAGATGATGGAAAGAATTTGCAGAATTAGGTGGAAAGTTAAGTTAGATACTCTCTAACATATTTATGAACTATTAGATTCTCTAATTAGATGAGCCTCACAGTTACATTCATGTCTAAAACTGTGAATTTCAGCAGGGAAAGTTCAAAATTAAAAGGTTGGTTTGGGAAGGGGAAGGTTGTAGTAACTATTATTCATATAATTTATCCTCAGTGAACCCTTTCTAACAACACCCCATTCTTTCTCAGAGAGGACACCTTTAGGTGTTTTTTACTTTACTAAAACGTCAATGTCATTGAAATGGAGAATTCCCAGAATTCCCAAAATACTTTCTTATTTGCTTTGCAACAGTCTTAGAGAGTTACTTGGAGTACTAAGAAGTATTTTCAACCATCGTACAGATAATACATGCCAGAGGAAGGTATTTGAACCAAGGTCTTTCTGTTTTGAAGACCAACTACTTTTAAGCCCTAGGACCATATTGGGAAATAAACATTACATTTTTTAAAAGGCCACATTAATAGTAAAAACGGAAAAGGCAAAGAGACTAATGTACACAGATAGCAAATTTTGGGTCTAAATTATAGGTTTGGTTTTTTTTTTAATAAAACCAAAAATCAATTAAAAATACAAAGAGTAATTCTCTTCTTTCCTTTTCAGGAAAATGAAAAAACTGTCCAAAACAGAGCAAACCGTTAACTATAATGTAGCATGTAATTTTAAATTGTTGAATTATATTTGGTAGAATAATTTAAAAAGATGAAAAAGAATTAAAAATAACAAAACTGATACAAAAATAAGTGATAAGATGATAAAATATAGAAATTGTAAAATATAATAGCAATGTATAATGAGTAAGCATAGTTCTAAAAATCCATTAGTCATGAATATGTTTATTTAGAATGAAAAGAGGCTTCAGTGACTTAAGCAATATGGACTGAGGGTTACTTTAAAGATTTTTAAAGCTTGTTTATTGAAATAATTTGAGAAAATTAAATCTCTGCTACATCGTTTGTCAGAATGTAAGTTGGAATGTTAGACCATTCATTTAACCTGTGTTAAAACACATGTGTTCAACACATTTTCAACATCCCAAAGAAGTGCTACTCCAGCTGCTATTCCAAGCTCTACAATTTTTTGCTGGGTCCTGGGGTTTGTTCTTATTTTTATAAGTATAGAAAGCAAAAGTAAAATCATTTAGAATTGGTCCAAAAGAGAAATGGATACAGTTTTTAACATGTCATTAGAAGTGAGAGGAAATGGTTATAGACAGTTCTCAATAATTTGGAAAATCAAAGTCCTATATATTGGCAACAGAATAAAACAAAACTAGTTTGACCAATTTGCTTTTTAGAATGAAAAGAATAGAATTTTCTTGTTTCAATTCAACAGTATTTACCATGTATTAAGCACTGTGATGATTAGTTTTTCTACAATTTTCAGAATGTGTAGAATAATTGTTGCAAAACACAGTTATCCCTTCCATATGGCAACTTTCCCAATCACCGTTTTACCACATCAGAAGTTGGCATAAGAAATTAAATGGGAATTTTGGGAAAGTTTTGTGGAAGCTACAGATAACACACAAAGATCCGCAGAAGACACAGAATAAGTTTAGAAACTCAGAAATACATAAAATGTATATATAGTACTGTATAACATCAAGACATTTTATCTTTTAATATCATAATAATTCAGACTTCTTTGGTGCAAAGGGAGGGCCAAACAATTTTATGAGATTTTTCAGATGTGGGGGGTTTACCTGTGGATTGACAAAATCTTTCAGAGACTTGATTTCCTGTGAATTGAAATCACAGGTCCCATCTCAAACTTTAATAAACTCACATCTTAGATGGTCAGTTTTGCTGAAAATGTTTTTGTTGTTATGTGCTAGGTATGGGTCTCTAGGATTGGGAGGGTTTTACTAGGAAATGTTATTTATGGCACAAAAATAAAAGTTAGCAAAAGTTAATTTTATTAAAATTTTTTTTAAGATTCTACCTATCTCATTCTACCTTATTCTTCCATTTGGTTGTTTCATTCTTCTGGTGCCTGTACTCTATTGTTGAATATTCAACTATTCCTCATACTAGACCTGTGCCTTTCCCCTGAAAAGTACTTAAATGTATTTTTTTTTTTTGTATTTGCATTATACTCTCCAAATAAAATTTAAGTTCCTAGAAGCCAATGGCTGTTTTGTTTTTTATCTTTTTGTCTTTAGCCTATAATCTAATCATGGCAAATAGTAGGAGCTTCCTTAATGAATTTTTTGAATTGAATTTTTAAGGTAAGACATCATTCCAGTGTTTTGTAATTATTACTGCCAGGAAGTTCCTCTTAATTTCTGTTATAATTTAATACAGATCTTTATCCCTTCCTTAAGTTAAAAAGAATTTATATTTGAATAAATGTTCCAGTAGATATCTGATCTCTTCAGGTGAGGACCACTCCTATGATGTAGCAAACAAGGACCTCCCTTATGTCCACCACAACAGATTCACCCCAATATACTGGTGTTATTCCTGACTTTGTTCTGATCTCTCAGAATTCCTGGTGGTACACTTAGGTTATGTGGCCATTTCTATGTGACCTGTTCATCTTTTAAAATAAAACATTTCATATGCCACTATGTACACATATCATATTACTTCATTTAGTAGAATATTCTGATTTAGCTTTCTTTTTGACCAATGTAATAACATGTTCCAAGTTCCCTTAGGTTTTGGAACTTAATTCTTTTTTCAGTGGACAGACAGCAAGAAAGTTGGATAAAAATGGGACAGATAATAGCTATTAAAAGATCGAAACCCTGTTTATTAGAATAGTAGGCACACTATTACATAACTCTTTATGATAAGTTTTGGTGTCAATAACCTGATAGTTAAGAATTGAGAGAATGAAGCCTCAGAAGAACACCAACAACCACTTTGCAAACTGAGCAGTTAAGCCACACCTGCTTCACCAGAGGAAATTTTGCTGCTGTGGGAATTACCCTAAATTGCATGGACTTTGAATGACCTATCTGTAAGGATACACCTGTCTAAAAGGTTAGGGCTTTTACTCTGCAGATGTTTGTCATTCATTACTAACTACAGAGAAATATAATAAAAATAAAAGGATAGGCGTTTAAAAATACAAAGAGGAACTAGGGATAAGTAACTGCTTTTAATAAAATGATATAGGATAGAAGTGTGCTAGGGAAGGAATAAGTCAGAACCAAAGGTCAAAGAAGTTGGTTTTCGATCCAGAGACCCTTCATGAACTCAGATACTTCCTTTCAATGTTAGCATAAAAGCAAGGAGAAATTAGGAGGGTTTACAAGTTTTGTCAAATAGGGAATGGAGTTTGTTAGTGGAAAACTGGATACTAGAGATGACAAGTCCTGCATCCATTTGAGAGGAGACTAGTAATCAGTGCAGGTGGGCTTGATAAAGTAAGTGCAAAAAGTAACTCACACCAGCAGGAATGAAAAGTTATCCTGGGAACGAGCCAGTAAATATCCAAACAGTTTCAAAACATTATAGCAGTAGCATATATCAAATTCCTAGACATAATTTCTTTTTTTCCCCAGGGATTTACTCTCCTCCTAAAGGTGCCAGGTTTGAGGGTAGTGCCCCCTGTCCTGAGTTCCCCAGCATACTGTGATTATATCTTTTAATTATTTGCTGCACAGCATAGTAGCATTGAATATAAGTATTTACCATTTTCAGAATCAGCTAATGTTTGCAATTGTGAGTTCTGGATAATTAAAGAAGGGACTGATGACATGTCATCAGTTGTACTTTTTATATATTATATTCACCATATTATAAGGAGATTTTTTTGATTTAAGTCCCTGAGTGGTCATTAATGGAATACACAAAGACACAGACACATACAAACTAAGAGACACACAGAGGCATACAGAGACACATTTTGGACTCTTCCTAGCCAGAACCTACCTCTTCTAGTAGTATACACCCTAAATCCTTCCATCAGCTAATTCCTCCCCCTCTGAAATTACCTTCCATTTATTCTGCATATATTATGTATTTACCTAGTTACTTACTAGGCCAATAGAACGTGAGCTCATTAAGGTCAGGGACTGCTTTTTTTTTTTTTAATCTTTCTTTGTATGTCTATCATTTAACACAGTATCTGGTACATGGTAAATGTTTAAGAAATGCTTGTTGACTGACTGACTGGCTGGCTGAGTTATAACTAAGATAAATGTAAGCATATCATTAAAATTCTCGGTTTTAGATTAAGGTAATTAGTATAGTGAATAAAGCAATGGATTTGTAATCAGGAAAACTTGAATTCAGATTTGCCTCAGATATTAACTGTGTTGCACAAAACACTTCTGTTTATCTCAGTTTCCTCATCTGCAAAATGGGGATCAAAATAGCACCTGGTCCACAGGCTTACTATGACCAAATAAAACAATGTATATAATGTGCTTTGTAAACTTTAAAGCACTCTATAAATGTTAGCCATTATTAAAGAACAAAAACAATTGTAACTTCTACATATCTTCAGACTTCAAGGATCTGTGATTTCGCCAGGGTTGTTACTCCTTATACTGATGCAGATTTCAGCTCTTCTCTTTGTAAAATATATACTCTGAAGGATTGGGTGTGGAAAAGAAATTATCATCTAATAAGTGACACTTTAGTAATAAATTAGTCTCTCTACATTTTAAGTTTGGCTTAAAATTTTCCATCTTGGTCCTCCTGGTCAAGCACAGAATCTGATAACTTGGTGTCCCCTACATGCTATGGTGAAGTATTGGAACACTAGAGAGTTCATTCCACTTATGGATAGAGCTAACTATCCATAGTTTTTCCTAGAATCAGCCAAACTTTTGTTTTGTAACTTCAACTCATTGTGTTCCCAGGTCAGCCTTCTGGGACCAGACAGGTATATTTAGATCCAATAATATATGAATACTACATATTTACATCATGGGCAAGCATAAAATTTTTTTTTTCTTAGGGATTTTGCAAAGGGAAATTTATGTTCTTAAGGGAAATATTTATTAAGTAATTATAAAGGGCCTTATTTTTATTCATCCAACTGAAGAAACTAAATCTTAGGATTTTTATTTTTAATTAATAACTAATTTTTTCTTTAAAAATACAAACTTTAAAGGTGAGATACACTATACAAAAAAATGTGAGAGATTTAAGTCCCTAAAACATTTTTAGATCCTTGCACGCTAGGGCCACATTCATATGACTCACATCTTCTCAATATCCTAGAATTCCGCCATCTCATTAGTGGCATGATAGTCATGGTGAAATTGAATTCCTGAAAGTTATGCCAGCAAAGCACAAATTCAGACAAAGCCAAGTTTTTGACAAAATATTTCTTTTTATATTTAAAGAAAGAACAAAAGAATATTAAAAGTAATGCTGTTATGTAGATTCCAAAATGGTTTTGGGCCCAGAGAATTGTTGAAGTAGTCATTTGGTATGATATCAGATCACTGAATGACTTTGGGATCTACATGGCCTCTTGCTACTTAACTTTTTTTTTTTAACAATGAATTTGAAAAAAAAAAAAAGAGAGAGAATATTCAAGGTTGAGAGAGCTTAAAGCTGGGGACATATTACAAATTCAATAGTCTGTGATGTTGCAGGTCCTCCCAAGCTTAAAAGATTTGGAGCTGATGGACTCTATATCTCTTATCCAAAGACCAGATTGCTTAAATTTAGTGATGCTCAAGAACAGGTTTACAAGTAGGATAATGAATTCTACAGCTATAACTATTAATGAGGACAAACTACCCGAATCAGAGAGGGGTTGCTACTTTTGGGGAAGGAACAAGAACCTCCTCGATAAAACAAACAAACAATCCAAAAACTCTACAGATGCTTGAGTTATTATTCACTGTAGTTCATTTCAACTCAGGTCAATTCAATCCACATTTATGGTATGTGTGTGTGGGTGTGTGTGTGTGTGTCTCTGTGTGTGTGTGTATGTGTCTGTGTGTGTGACCAGGAGTAATGCTATCTCTGTAAAGGTAATAAAGACACAAAATGAAACAATTAGGACCTATATCTGAAGAAACTTTGATTCAACTGTAAATTGAAATATTGTAAATATATTTAAACATAGAAATGTGATTGTGGAAAAATGCAGCTACATAGTGAAGTGGATAGAGTGCCAGGCCTGAGTTCAAATCTGGCCCCAGACCTTCCTACTTGTGTGACCCTAACCCAGTTTGCCTTAGTTTCCTCATCTGTAAAATGAAATGAGAAGAAAATGGCAAATCATTTCAATGTCTTTGTCAAGAAAATCCCAAATGAGTTAATGAAGAATTCTACATGACTGAAATGACTCAACAACAACAACAACAAAATGTGGCTGTAGAGTAAGGTAAATTTTACTCTCTCCTATCCCTTTCCATTTGTACATTGGTGTTTTCTTTCTTTCTTTCTTTCTTTCTTTCTTTCTTTCTTTCTTTCTTTCTTTCTTTCTTTCTTTCTTTCTTTCTTTCTTTCTTTCTTTCTTTCTTTCTTTCTTTCGTATTTTATTAATATATAGATGATACTTTTTATCCTGTTAATATTGTTTTAAAAATTATTTTTATGTATTTTGTTAGATATTTCCCAATTGCATGTATGTTTTTTTTTAAACAATCATTTTTAAAAAATGAGTTTCAAATTCTCTTCCTCCCTCCCATGCTTCTTCCCTTCCCCCATCTTCTCCTCCTCTTTGAAAAGGTGAGCAATTTGATTTCTTGTTCTTTTTTTCCCCCACTGGGCTCAAGCTAATAAAATTAACTTTAATAAGAGCATGTAATATATTTAAGACCGTCAGTAAACATAATATGTAATGGAGATAAACTGGAACCTTTCCCAGTAAGATCAGGAGTGAAACAGGGTTGCCCATTACCACCATTACTATTCAATATTGTATTAGAAATGGCAATAAGAGTCGAGAAAGAGATTAAAGGAATAAGAGTAGGTAATGAGGAAATCAAACTATCACTCTTTGCAGATGATATGATGGTGTACTTAGAGAACCCCAGAGATTCTAATAAAAAGTTAGAAGAAATAATTCACAACTTTAGCAAAGTTGCTGCATACAAAATAAATCCACATAAATCCTCAGCATTTTTATACATCACCAACAAAATGCAACAGCAAGAGATACAAAGAGAAATTCCATTCAAAACAACTGCCAAGAGTATAAAATATTTGGGAATCCATCTACCAAAGAAAAGTCAGGAATTATATGAACAAAATTACAAAACACTTGCCACAAAAATAAAGTCAGATTTAAATAATTGGAAAGACATTCAGTGCTCTTGGATAGGCTGAGCAAATATAATAAAGATGACAATATTTCCCAAACTAATCTATTTATTTAGTGCTATACCAATCAGACTCCCAAGAAACTATTTTAATGACCTTGAAAAAATAACAACAAAATTCATATGGAAGAACAAAAGGTCGAGAATTTCTTTTTTTTTTAATTATATATATATATATATATTTTATAATATTATTCCTTGTATTCATTTTTCCAAATTACCCCCCCTCCCTCTATTCCCTCCCCCCGACGACAGGCAACACCATACATTTTACATGTGTTACAATATAGTCTAGGTACAATACATGTGTGTGAATATCATTTTCTTGTTGCACAATAAACATTAGAATCCGAAGGTACATGCAACCTGGGCAGACAGATATTAGTGCTAACAATTTACATTCCCCTCCCTGTGTTTCTTCTCTGGGTGTAGCTACTTCTGTCCATCATTGATCAACTGGAAGTGAATTGGATCTTCTTTATGTTGAAGATTTCCACTTCCATCAGAATACATCCTCATACAGTATTGTTGTTGAAGTGTACAGTGATCTTCTGGTTCTGCTCATTTCACTCAGCATCAGTTGATTTAAGTCTCTCCAGGCCTCTCTATATTCCTCCTGCTGGTCATTTCTTACTGAGCAATAATATTCCATAACCTTCATATACCACAATTTACCCAACCATTCTCCAACTGATGGACATCCATTCATCTTCCAGTTTCTAGCTACAACAAAAAGAGCTGCCACAAACATTTTGGCACATATATGTTTCTTTCTGCTCTTTAGTATTTCTTTGGGATATAATCCCAGTAGTAGCGCTGCTGGGTCAAAGGGTATGCACAGTTTGATAACTTTTTGGGCATAATTCCAGATTGCTCTCCAGAATGGCTGGATTCTTTCACAACTCCGCCAGCAATGTATTAGTGTCCCAATTTCCCCACATCCCCTCCAACATTTGTCATTATTTGTTCCTGTCATCTTAGCCAATCTGACAGGTGTGTAATGGTATCTCAGAGTGGTCTTAATTTGCATTTCTCTGATCAGTAGTGATTTGGAACACTCTTTCATGTGAGTGGATATAGTTTCAATTTCTTCCTCTGAGAATTGTCTGTTCATATCCTTTGACCATTTATCAATTGGAGAATGGTTCGGTTTCTTATAAATTATGGTCAGTTCTCTATATATTTTGGAAATGAGGCCTTTGTCAGAACCTTTGTTTTTAAAAATATTTTCCCAATTTGTTACTTCCCTTCTAATCTTGTTTGCATTAGTATTATTTGTACAGAAACTTTTTAGTTTGATGTAATCAAAATCTTCTATTTTGTGATCAATAATGATCTCTAGTTCTCCTCTGGTCATAAATTCCTTCCTCCTCCACAAGTCTGAGGTAGATTATCCTCTGTTC
The DNA here is from genome assembly GCF_048593235.1 of Sminthopsis crassicaudata. Lineage (NCBI taxonomy): Eukaryota > Metazoa > Chordata > Mammalia > Dasyuromorphia > Dasyuridae > Sminthopsis > Sminthopsis crassicaudata. The sequence goes on along the minus strand of NC_133622.1, from coordinate 141,148,804 downwards.
CTCTAATCTATTTATTATCTCCCTCTTTATGCCTAAATTATGGACCCATTTTGATCTTATCTTGGTATATGGTGTTAAATGTGGATCCATATCTAATTTCTGCCATACTAATTTCCAGTTTTCCCAACAGTTTTTTCCAAATAATAAATTTTTATCCCTAATGTTGGAATCTTTGGGTTTGTCAAAGATTAGATTGCTACAGATGTACCCTTTTTTGTCCTTTGTATCTAATCTGTTCCACTGATCTACCGGTCTATTTCTTAGCCAGTACCAAATGGTTTTGGTGACTGCTGCTATATAATATAGCTTTAGATCAGGTACACTTAGACCACCTTCCTCTGAGTTTTTTTTCATTAGTTCCCTTGCAATTCTTGACAAAAGGTCGAGAATTTCAAGGGAATTAATGAAATAAAAAGTCAGAGGAAGGTGGTCTAAGTGTACCTGATCTAAAACTATATTATAAAGCAGCAGTCACAAAAACCATTTGGTATTGGCTATGAAATAGACCAGTTGATCAGTGGAACAGATTAGGTACACAGGACAAAATAGGGTACACCTATAGCAATCTAGTGTTTTACAAACCCAAAGATAACAACTTTTGGGATAAGAATTCATTATTTGAAAAAAACTGTTGGAAAAACTGGAAATTAGTATGTCAGAAATTAGATATGGACCCACACTTAACACCATATACCAAGATAAGATCAAAATGGATCCATGATTTAGACATAAAGAACGAGATAATAAATAGATTAGAGGAACAGAGAATAGTCTACCTTACAGACTTGTGGAGGAGGAAGGAATTTATGACCAAAGGAGAACTAGAGATCATTATTGATCACAAAATAGAAGATTTTGATTACATCAAACTAAAAAGCTTTTATACAAGCAAAACTAATGCAAACAAGATTAGAAGGGAAGTAACAAATTGGGAAAATATTTTTACAGTTAAAGGTTCTGATAAAGGTCTCATTTCTAAAATATATAGAGAACTGACTCTAATTTATAAGAAATCAAACCATTCTCCAATTGATAAATGGTCAAAGGATATGAAAAGATGATGAAATTGAAACTATATCCACTCATATGAAACAGAGTTCCAAATCACTACTGATCAGAGAAATGCAAATTAAGACAACTCTGAGATACCACTACACACCTGTCAGATTGGCTAAGATGACAGGAACAAATAACGATGAATGTTGGAGGGGATGTGGGAAAACTGGGACACTGATGCATTGTTGGTGGAGTTGTTGAAAGAATCCAGCCATTCTGGAGAGCAATTTGGAACTATGCCCCAAAAGTCATCAAACTGTACATACTCTTTGATCCAGCAGTGCTGCTACTGGACTTATATCCCAAGGAAATACTAAAGAAGGGAAAGGGACCTGTATGTGCCAAAATGTTTGTGGCAGCCCTTTTCATAGTGGCTAGAAACTGGAAAATAAATGGATGCCCATCAATTGGAGAATGATTGGTTAAATTATGGTATATGAATGTTTTGGAATATTATTGCTCTGTAAGAAATGATCAGCAGGATGAATACAGAGAGGTTTGGAAAGACTTACATGAACTGATGCTGAGTGAAATGAGCAGAACGAGGAGATCACTATACACTTCAACAATGATATTATATGAAGATATATTCTAATTGAAGTGGATATCTTCAACATAGAGAAGATCCAATTCAGTTCCAGTTGATCAATGATGGACAGAAACAACTACACCCAGAGAAGGAACACTGGGAAATGAGTGTAAAATGTTTGCAAATGTCTTTCTACCCAGATTACTTATACCTTCGGAATGCAATTCTTACTGTGCAACAAGAAATTTGGTTTTACACACATATGTTGTATCTAGGATATACTGTAACACATTTATTGTGTATGGGATTGCCTGTTATCTAGGGGAGGGAGTAGAGCGAGGGAGGGGAAAATTTGGAAAAATGAATACAAGGGATAATGTTGTAAAAAAAAATTACCCATGCATCTGTACTGTCAAAAAAGTATAATTATAAAATTAATAAATTTTTAAAAAAATTTAAAAAGAAAAAAAAAGAAAAAAAGAAAAAAAATAAGGGCATGTAGAATTTTTTTATGTTTAGATCAAAAATCTAACCTCATAATTCAAAAGGAGAAGTTAGATATTGGTTTTATGTAATTAGATATATTGGTATAAGATATATTGGTTTTGATGACCTGAAAGTTTAATTAGTCAAATTGACATCAAATGACAGCAAAAACAAACAAATAAACAAACAAACCACACAAATCTCAAATCTAATGCTATCTTGTGCTGTGCTGACAAAATGGCTTCTAGGAATAAGGATGGAATAATACTTAACTCTGTACTGCCAGGGCCACATCTTTAATATTATGTTATAATATATAATATATACATATATGTTCATTTATATAATAACAACTAGCACTTATAGAGCACTTTAAGGTTTGCAAAGTGTTTTAAACATTATCTTGATGTAAAGACATGTTTTGATTTTGTTTTTTTGTAACAGATCAGTGATTTCATCGATTCTGGGAATACTCAGTGAGAAAACCTTTTATCAACATAAGAGGTGCTCTTCAACTCATATATATTTAATTCATGCCATTTTGTTTTATACCACATTTATTTCAGAATATTTATACACACACACACTCATATCTTTCCCACTCTCAAGATAACTGTAAAGAGGAGAAAATTTTCCCATATTAGCTATGCTGCAAAGAAAATTCAAAATGATTGTAAAAAAAAATGTGCTTCAATATACATTGAGTTCTCTTTTTCCTGAGATAGCATTTTTCATCATGGATCCTTTGGAAGTATCTTGAATCATTGTTTTGGTCAGAATTGATTAGTCTTTCAAAGTTGATCATCCTTACAATATTGCTGTTGGTATGTATAATGATCTCAGATTTTTCTCATTTTGCTTTGCATGAGTTCATATGTCTTTTTTTCTAAACCATCTTGCTTGTCACTTCTTATAGTATAATAGGATTCCATCACAATCATATACCACAACTTGTTCAGTTGTTCCCCACTTGATGGGCATTTTCTTGATTTTCAGTTTTTTTGTCACTGCAAAAAGAGTTGCTATAAATACTTTGGTACAAATAGATCTTTTTCTCTTTGTTAAAAATTTCTTTGAGATACAGACCTAGTGATGGTATTGCTGGGTCAAAGAGTATGCACAATTTTTTTTGTGCCTTTTGTGCATAGTTACAAACTGTTCTCTAGAATGGCTGGACTAGTTCACAACTCCACGAACAGTGTATTAGTGCTCTAAATTTTCCACATCTCCTCCAGCATTTGTTGTTTTCACTTTCTGTCATGTTATTCAATCTGATAGATATGAGGTGGTATCACAGCGTGGTTTTTTTTTTTTTTTTTTTTTTTTTTTCCCCTGAGTCTGGGGTTGAGTGACTTGCCCAGGGTCACACAGCTAGGAAGTGTTAAGTGTTGAGATCACATTTGAACTAAGGTCCTCCTGAATTCAGGGCTGGTGCTCTATCCACTGCGCCATCTAGCTGCCCCCTCACAGAGTGTTTTAATTTGCATTCTTTAATTAGTAGTGATTTAGAGCATTTTCTTCCTGTATCTATTGGTAGTTTTGATTTCTTCTTCTGAAAACTGCCTGTTTATATTCTTTGACCATTTATCTGCTAGAAAAGGGCTTTTACTTCTTAAAGTTTGATTCATTTGCCATATAAATGAGAAAGTAGGTTTTTATCAGAGAAACTTGATGCAAATATTTTTTCCCAGTTCCTTTTTCCTTTTAGTTCTGGCTACATTGGGGTTGTGTGTGTGTGTTTTCAAAACCTTTTTAAATTTCATGTAATAAAATTGACTATTTTACTTCCAATAATCTTCTGTACATCTTGTTGGTCATAAACTCTTCCCTTATTCATGGATTCATGCTCTCCTAATTTCTTATGATATCTTTTATTATCTAAATTATTTACACATTTTGGTTTCTTTTTTGATTTTTGGAAGAATACAATATTTATGCAAACATATTTATATTTCAAGTAACACTGATTTCAATACATAATGACAAAATTTGAAAATTGGAATGGATTTCAGTGGCTACTAAATCTAAGACATATCTCACAGAAATCCCCACTATCCCTTAAAAAGTCAGGACTCATTAGGCTCACCTGAAAGCCACCAGGTTTTGAAAGAGTGGACATAAGACCTGTCTTAGTCTATCCTCAGAGAGCTTTGATTCATAGGAAGTTGTTCCAGACATAGTAGCTAATCTGACCTTCCACTCATTCATAATGAACCTTCCACTCATTATTCATAGTTCTGTCGAATGAGACAAACAGGACAATTCTAAATCTCTTTCATATGATAGATCTTTAATTTATGAAGAGAACTATCATATTTCTCCCAAAGTTTTCCCAGATAGAAAAGTCTCCATTTTCAATCAATCAGCACATGCAAAGATTTAGAGATATTTAACATCCTGGTTTTCCTCCTCTAGGCCATCTCTAGCTTAATCAATTTGGTTATTCTACTGTAACAGCATGTTCACTCTTACATCCCAGCATGGGAAAACTAATTTCCATATGTTGCAAAAGCCAGAATGTTCGTTACCTGAGTAATTTTTTTTTCCTGTTATTTAGCTTCTCTGAAGAATTTATTAGTCCTCAGATGACAGAGACACTGTTAGCCCAATCTTTCAACTTTGGTACAACTAACCAGAACTTATGAACCTTCCTCACGTAAAGAGAAATATCTGTTTTAGACTACCATTAAAAACTATTAATTTAATTAGTTTAGTACAAAAGATATTGTACTAAAGATCATCTTAAGGAATGGATAATTGGTTTGAAAGAAAATATAATATCTCAGTACATTTCTCATATTTTTGGCTTTCAAGATTCTTAATTTTTTGCAGTTAACCAGATAAAGAATAGTATTGCTGAAAGTAGAAGGTGAAGACATATACAAATACATATATATGTATATACAATTTCTTATGCCTAGGAAAGGGAGAGTGTATGGATCTATAATACTTCTTGCTTTTTTTTCTAAGGGAAAGTGACTTCCCACTCCCTCTCATTAATTTAGACAGCTTCATGGGTTTCATAGAATGTTTTCTTCTAAATGACCTAAATGCTAGAATCAGGCATTTAAATAACTCTCTAGATTTATGGTTTAATTTAAAAATTTGAGTTTCAGTTTTGTGACCTAATTATCTGATCTCTCCTCCCCCAAAAGATTATGTAAAAGGAAACTGACTCTTCCTAAAGGTAACAAAGACTTGTATTTTCCATTAACGAAAGAATTGTGTCCATTGCAATACTAAGTCAATTCATCTCAATCAAATGTTTACTATTATTTTCCTCCCTTTCTTTTAGCTTCTTTTTCATTATATACATGCATATACACAAAGAAAAGGAGAAGAAACCTTTTCAGACACAAGAACTCTTATCAATTTGAATTTCTACACTAGAGAGTGACAATTTCTTTTTCTCCTCCAGAGTTTTGTTGACTCCATAGCACTTAGGAGGTTATCTCTTTGATTTAAATTTAGCTTCCCTATATTACCACACAACCTATCATAAGGCACCCACAAAACAATAAAGATTCCAAAAATCAGCCAGCTGATAACTGAGCTTTGATATATTGAGCAGACACCATCTTCCTTTTCACTTAACGAATTCTTTGAAAGGAAATTAGAAATAAAAGGCAAGGAGCAAATGCCCCATGGTACAACAGAGATTTCTTCAGACTGTAAAGATCACCTAACACATTTGTTTCTTCTTTTCCTCCCCTTGTTAACTGTGTCTGATCCTGCTGTACAGGTGCTGGGTGCTGGGTTTTGCCAAGACTTCCCCCTGTACTCCCTCATTAACTCTTTCTGGGCTTATAGATTATTTTTAGTACAAGTTTTTTCCTCTTTGAGTTAATGCTTAACAATTATGCCTCAGAATTACTGACCATAGAACAAAATTAAAAGTACAGCTAAATTATAACCCTCAATATATGGGGTTATAATATATGAGGGTTATAACTTAACCCTCAATCTTTTCAGTTCTGTATATAGAATTTATATTCCACATGAGTTATTACAAACAAAAAGAAAAAAGTTTCTCTTCTAAAAGCCAAATTTTATTAGAATTCATGAAGTCTAAACTCAGAGGCATCTGTAGCAGGTCACTACTAGGAGCATCACAAGATTTGCTCAGACTACATCTGAAATCAATCTCATTTATGAGATTTTCCATTTTTCTTCTGCTTCTTTATTTTTTTTTTTATTTTTTTTTTTTTTTTAGGGTTAAACTGGGTGGTTGTCAGAGGTTTACAAGAGAACTATTAGTGAAAAACAATCTGATATATTCAACTTACTCAAGCCCTACTCTGTCCCTCTAATCTTTCACCAGGACCCAAGGGAGGCTAAAGTTTAGATCAGTCTATTCTCCCCAAGAACTTTGATTCACTATTAAATTCCACCTAATGAAGATGACTTTGCCATCTCATGTTCATCAGTAGGCTATGTAAGGGACAATGCAGAACCTCACTTTTATAGAGGGACATTGTTCTTTCTTCTTGGTTATTCCATTTGAATAGGATCTCATGAAAATTCACATGCACAGAAGACCTGTGAAATCAGGAACTAGTGTAAATCTCCAGGGTACTGGGGTGAGTCAAGTTAAGGAAATAACCATTTTGCTTAAGTGCAGCCTCACTCGTATCTTACAATTTGTCAAGTTTATGATAAGAACAAACAGCTCAAATGACAAACTGAAGGGCAAAAGCAAAAATCAATTGCAATATCAAAAATGAAATTTGGGGTCTGAATTCTGAAGGGACTAGTTATGGTATGTGACTTCCCTTCAGAGTCCCTGTAATGCAATGCAGAGTAGGTGGAACAGATTAAAAGATGCTACTGTACAATCTCAAAGCCCAGGCACTATACTGAGTAATGCTAGAAAATTTTCATGTATATATATATATATATATATATATATATATATATATATATATATATTCAAATTAATTGTGTTTTCCAAGCCACTTTGATTATAAAATGTAGAGATCATATTCTAAAAGTAGCAGCAGCTATAAAATCTGACAGATTCACCCTGATATTCATTCCTTGGATTAGTAGTGGAAAATCTTTACTTCTTGTGGCAAATGACCTGCATCAGGCCAGAATGCATAGGACTTAGATTTTATTTCTTGCTTCTCTTCTCTGTGCTTTGCATAGTCTGTCCTCATGTTTGTAATGTCCTCTTTCCCCACCTTTACCTCTTACAACCCTTAAACTCTTTTAAAGTTCAGCTCAAATGCTACCTCCCGATCCTCCCCTTCCCCCAGCTGCTAATGGCATCTCTCTCTCTCTCTCTCTCTCTCTCTCTCTCTCTCTCTCTCTCTCTCTCTCTCTCTCTCTCTCTCTCTCTGTCTCTCTCTCTTTTTCTCTGTCTCTCCATCTCTATTTATTAAGCTATATTATATTTTCTTAGTAGATGTTTTGTGTGTATTACATATGTATATATAATATATATAATGTAAACTCCTTGAAGGGAGGGCTTGTTCATTTCTATCTTTGTGTCTCCATTTCTTAAAACTGCCTGACATATAGCAAGTATTTAATTATTGTTTGTTGATTGTTTGAATGATTAAAATACTTGTCTATTATTGGCTAAAATTTTTTTTCTGAAAGGTGATAGAGTACCTGTACCACTTTGAGAAAAAAGATTTTGAAAAGTAAAATAATTGCTTGTTATATAAAATTAAATAAAATATTACATTTTCTGCATTTGGAGAGTAATCAAACAAAATTGCAAAGTATTCTCATTTTTTCTTTAATTCCACATCCGATTTTCTTGTTTTTATTTTTCTCAGTATTAATATATTAATTTAGATGGGATTTTTTTTTTTGCTACTAGTGATCATCAGATCTAAAAGAATTTGTGAAAAATTTTGTTCCAAATTTCATTTTCTTGCAGAGTTAGTAACACCACTATCCTTGAAAATATTTATGAATTTGTTCATCTTTCTTCTTTAGTGTGGACATTAGTTAAAACTCAATATTTGTCTCAATCATAGTTGTATATGTTACATATGCACATTCTATTTAATTTATGCTTCCTGAGTTATGTCACCCATGCATACAGATAGTTGAATAAGAGGAAAAAGCAGTCTGGGTGGAATTTAGGAAAGCAGGAATAAGGGGCTGCAACTTATTACTAACAATGACATGTGACTGTGACATAGCATAAAAGTCAGCATCAGATATGCATATGACTGAAAACAGAGGTGGACTGGTCCTATAGTGAGACTGAGGAATAACACCAAGGCCACTGAAGGACTACACTGGTATGGTGAAATATTTAAAAATATATATTTTAAATAAAGAAATATGTTATGTACATAGTCACTGTAGAATTTATGAAAAGACAAGGTCAAGAAATCATGCAGGACAATGTTGGAGCCCAGAGGTCTGGGACCTTCTCTGAAGTTTGTGCTGACTTGAGAACAGGAAAGTATTATGTGCAGTTCCCCTGATAAACAGGAGACCCAGGACCAGGATGCTGATTCAGGTTTAGGTCAAGAAGGTCCCAGTGACCCAGAATATGCATGTTCGATAATTGGCTCTGTTATGAGGAAGTGAGCTTTGTGGCTTTCCTGACTCACTCCCATCAGCATAAAGTATTTCCTCAGGTTTGGCAAGAGGGGCTGGAGAAGAGGAGAGGGGTAGGAGGTGACTGAAGGCACTGCAATAAAGACACTTTGATTTCATCTCTTCTGGCTTGTGACTCCCCTTGGGGAACATGGCTGGTCGTGTCTGGATACGCACTGAAGCTCTAGAGGAGGTAAGACCCGGCTGCCCTCAGGTTATAGAACCTGACTGCCAGGTGTAGCACCTGGCAAGTGGTGGCTGAAAAGGGACTTAAAGGTGTATTGGGCAGGAAGGGACTGGGACCCTGCAGGGAGTGCAGGAAGACAAGAATTCCTTGCTGATGTTGTCACGCGGGAAGATGGGAAATTCAATATCCAGGATCAAACCAAAGGAAAATGAGATGTGGGCTAGGCAATTATATAAGGCTATTAAAAAACAGGGAGTTACACTGCCATTAATTCAGACCATTTTCCCATGGCTCGCTGACACAGGACTGGATAAGGCAAAATGGAAAATTGTAGGGAAACAAATGACTAGTTATGAGAAAGATACCCCTGAGTTGTTGGAGGATAAGGACTTTATAATATTCGGTCATGTAAGAGCTGCATTTGAAGGGACTACCTGCCCCTAGCACAGCTTTTCCATGGAAAGCCAAACCGAAAGTAAAACGAGTTTCTGTGAAACAGCCTCAGAAGAAAAAGAGGAACTCTGGCCTCCTCCCCCCCCTCCCCCCGGGCACCCTTATATAAACAATTATACCCAAACTTGAGAGAATTAGAAACTTCCTTATCTGAGGAAGGACTAAGTTCCCGACCAACTGGCAAAAATGAAAGAAAGGTCTGTCCTAGCCCACGCCCCACTAACATAACAGCGAAAATGGAATCTGCTAATGTTAAGGAAAAATCAGGTTTAGAGAAAGCTACAGAACAAGTGAGAAGGGGGAAGATGTTGAGGGTTGGGGGATTTGCCCACAAGCCCTGGTGGGGTATGGAGAGTGCACATCCCTATATCATGGAAACATACTAAAGACCTAGCCCTACTGCTCCTTTTGTACTAACTCAAATTGAGCAATTGTCCCTGATGTTTATTCTCTGCCCTAAATATTGGAAGACTATCTCTCTCGTGCCTGCTTGACTCCTGGACAAGCTATTGTATGGTGAGCTGAATTTGCAGGGCAGGCTAATTGGTAGCAATGAGACAGGGAACAGTTTCCTAACTGGAAGCAATGAGACTTGAGAACGGGGCTCCACGAGTATACATGGCACTGACAGGGGCAGGGCAATATGAAACCAACTGCAGTATTTGCCTGCAGAATATGTGTTGGTAGCCAATTGTGCTAGAAGGGCATGGACTAAATTGATAGGAGAACAGAACGATAGGAAAAGTACGGCACAGATAAAGAAAAAACCCAAAGATCCTTTTCCAGATTTTGTTGCCCGCACGCAGGAAGCTGTGGCCAGATGTATGGGACCAGTAGAATGTGCAGAAAAGGTACTCAAGATGATGTTGAGGGAAAATGCCAATCTTGATTGTAAGATGGCTATGATTGGCCTTCCTGCAAATGCAGAGCTAGAGAATAGGTTAAACAGATGTGAAAAGGTAGGATCTGATGTTTATCAAGCTGAGTTGCTTGCAGGAGCAATTCATGCTAATAAAAATGAGGATAAGAGATGTTATGAATATGGCCAGCCAGGGCATATTAAAAAGGGATTGTAAGCAAACAAGACCTGTGGTCTCTTGTTTCAAATGTGGCAAGAACGGACATTATGCCAAACAGTGCAGAACCATTAGGAAATAGGGAAATGGCAGGGGAGGGGTCCCTCGTGGGCCCCGCATCTACACAAAACAGGACAAAAGCCTCAGGCTTATCCAGCCCAGACCCTGGAAGGAGAATACAAGCAATTATGGAATCAAAAAACCCCACAGAACTTCTATACAGCCTGGGCAAATATCAAGTGCCTCCTCATGCCACAGTAGAAAATCCCACTAACCCTCTTCCTTACTCTGCCTTATTCTGTGTCAAGCTTGATTATATTCCTGGCATAGTCCATCCCTTGCATTCTCCCAGCAGGGTCATCCTCCATAATATTTACCAACTCCCATGATGAACCTGCTTCTATAGATAACAACTACTCTGTTGCAGTAGCTGTCCCTTTATTCTCGATCCCAGAACACCTGTTGTGGCACTGAGTCAAGTAATTGAACTAGGAAAGCCCTTTGCCACAGTCTTACTGAATGGATGGCCTTTTCAAGGCCTATTAGACACTGGGGCTGATCAAACAGTAAGCACTGCTTCCTGTTGGCCCCCTGAGTGGCCTCTAGAGCCAGCATCAACCCATATAAATGGCATAGGCGGTGCACAAAGTGCCATGCAATCAATAAAATGGATAAAATGATTGAAACTCCTGGTGGTACCTGGCCTTACAGTAAACTTATGGGGCAGAGATATAATGAAACATTTAAATTTGAAGCTTACAAATGAATGTTTTTAATGGGGCTACTGAAAAGTTGGGGATCACATGCCCTCCTCTGACCTGGAAAACCAATACACCTATATGGAGGGAACAGTGGCCCTGACCGACCCTGAGAAGCTTCTCATTTTACATAGCCTAGTCCTTGAACAGTTAGTTAGCCTGTGGTCACATCGGGCCGACTTTTTCCCCTTGGAACTCCACTGTTTGTTATTAAAAAGAAATCAGTAAGACGCAGAATGTTAACTGACCTGAGAGAGGTAAATGCTGTCCTTGAGTCTATGGGTGCCTTACAACTTGGCACCCCATCACCTAATGCTATTCCTCAAGGATATGCAATATAGATAGTAGATATCCAAGTTTGTTTCTTTAGTATCCCCCTGCATGAACAAGATAGGGAGAAATTTGTTTTTCAGTGCCCCTGGTCAATAATAAAGCACCCATCTTAAGATATCAGTGCAGAGTCCTCCCACAAGGCATGGCTAATAGTTCCATATTATGTCAATGGTATGTCTCACAGGCATTACAAGGCCCACGAAGTAAATGGCCAGAAGCCTACATCTGCCATCAGATTGGGCTGCAACTCCCCGAAAGACAGTACAACAGCAACTTGTCCATGGGCTTAAAATATTTACATATGCAACTAAGAAACACAGAGCAGCCGTGATCCATGGTGAATCTAAAGAAGCCATGTCCTAGACATCCCCTATGACAGTATGCAAAACAATGAGCTCTGTGTTATAGTTCATGCTTTCTTATTATATCCTCAGGCTATTAATGTCATCTCTGATAGTGCCTATGCTGTCCAAACTGTGCAAAAACTGGAGAATGCTATTCTATCCTTCTAGATCAGAAGTCCACGATGGGCACCTTACACTTATGTGCTCAATAGACCTTCTCTGCACGCGCAGAACCAGTTTACTTTTTGCATGTTCACTCTCATACAGATGGACTTGACCCCCTATTTGAGAGCAGCAGGTTAGCTGATGTAACTGTCTCCCCTTCTACTGCCCTCCCTGCATACCTTTGTTCTCCTGGAGAACAAGCTAAGGCAGCTCACTCCTCACTATATCTCTCAGCTCACTCCTTAAGCCCCCTATATGGCCTTACTAAAGAACAAGCTAGACAAATAGTTAAACGACACTTGCCTTGTATTCCCTTCACACTTTCCCCCAGTTCTGGAGTTGTTCCCCAGGATCTTCAAAATTCTTAATGGCCGATGTACAAGGAGGCGAGCAAGTCCACCATGTCAAAAATCATTTATATCATTGTTTCTCCATAGCTGGGACCCCTTTAGAAATTAAAACTGATAATAGTCCAGCTTATACTTCCCATATATTACAAGACTGGATGAAAGGGATTGGGATTGTGCATATTACTGGTCTCCCCTATAATCCCACTGGGCAAGCCATTGTGGAAGTGCTAACCACACCTTAAAGGCTATCCTTGCAAAACAAGAAAGGGGAAGGGAGAGATTAACTCAAGGGTATCTGGACAGGGCCCTATACACATGCAATTTTCTTCAGCTTTCACCAGTCGATGACTTGTCCCCTGCCATGAGACACTTTGTCTCAGTTAAACACACCCTATGCATGCCACCAGGCACAAACATAGGTGACCCTAACAGACATGCTGGGTCATGTCAAGAGGTTTGGTCAGGTCCATTCAGAATACTAACGGGGGTCCAGGTTTCCTTTGTATCTCTACAGAAACTAGAGATTGGTGGGTGCCAACCAAACGTACCTGGAAAGTGGCTGACAACACGAAAGAGGAGGAGAAAACGCGGTAGGCAGGGATGAGGAAACCCCAAGATGAAAGCAAGTCTGACAATGTTTCTGAGATGGCTGACGAGTCTAATCCTACTTCTTGCTACCAGCACTGGGCATTACTCCATAATTCTCCCTGGCCTGAGTTTGTTGATGGGGTGAAGCCCTCCTATCCCTATACACACAGGGCAATATGTCTTCATGGCTAAAAAATGACTTTCTTGTGACATCACTGGGGTGAATTGGAAAAGCATCAGTACAGAACTCTACCTTTTCAGGACTGTCTGTTGGGATTCCTTTTTGTATCACTAAAGCATCACATGGTTTGGAGTACCGTGTGCCTTTGGTTAATAGCACCCTCAGACATTGGTTTAAGTTGAGGATGCTCCTCCACTGAGGATGCTATTCAGTTATTAAGCCCAAATACTGCATCATGCTAAGATCACCTGCCGATCCACTTTACTGAGGAATCTCCGTGTCCTGTGCTACATCTAATCATGGGGACCTAGTCTACCTATGGGACATTGTCACCAGAACAATTTGATATGTTTCAGGAGCAATAATAAGATAGCCCAAAACATCTTTGAGTATTTTCTTTTTTTCTCATTTTTAAAAAATTAATTTTATAATTATAACTTTTTTTTGACAGTACATATGCATGGGTAATTTTTTACATTATCCCTTGCACTCACTTCTGTTCCAAATTTTCTCCTCCTTCCCTCCACCCCTCCCCTAGATGGCAGGCAGTCCCATACATGTTAAATATGTTATAGTATATCCTAGATACAATATATGTGTGCACAACTGAATTTCTTGTTGCACAGGAAGAATTGGATTCAAAAGGTAAAGATAACCTGGGACGAAAAACAAAAATGCAAACAGTTTACATTCATTTCCCAGTTTTCCTTCTGTGGGTGTAGCTGATTCTGTCCATCATTGATCAATTGGAATTGATCTTCTCTTTGTTGAAGACATCCACTTCCATCAGAATACATCCTCATACAGTATTGTTGTTGAAGTGTATAATGATCTTCTGGTTCTGCTCATTTCACTCAGCATCAGTTGATGTAAGTCTCTCCAAGCCTCTCTGTATTCATCCTGTTGGTCATTTCTCACAGAACAATAATATTCCATAACATTCAGATACCATAATTTACCCAACCATTCTCCAATTGATGGGCATCCATTCATTTTCCAGTTTCTAGCCACTACAAAAAGAGCTGCCACAAACATTTTGGCACATACAGGTCCTTTTCCCTTCTTTAGTATTTCCTTGGGATATAAGCCCAGTAGTAGCACTGCTGGATCAAAGAGTATGCACAGTTTGATAACTTTTTGGGCATAATTCCAGATTGCTCTCCAGAATGGTTGGATTCTTTCACAACTCCACCAACAACGTATAAGTGCCCCAGCTTTCCCACATCCCCTCCAACATTCATCATCATTTGTTCCTGTCATCTTAGCCAATCTGACATATATAATTGTATATTTTGCCTTATTGCTTTTGGTGCTATGCTTAGCACCCGTCCTGATGAAAGCTTTCATATACCTGCTCAAAAGTACACTTCATGCTATGTATACCTTACCCCCTCATTACCTTGTTCCCCCCAAACCTGTAAGCATTGCACACCAAACAAGAAAGAGGAGATGTTGGGGTCCAGAGGCCTGGGAACCTGTTCTGAAGTTTGTGCTGACTTGAGAACAGGAAAGTATTATATGCAGTTCCCTGATAAACATGAGACCCAGGACATGCTCAGGTTGCTGATTCAGGCTCAGGTCAAGAAGGTCACAGTGACCCAAAATATGGGTCAAGAATTGGCTCTGTTATGAGGAAGTGAGCTTTGTGGCTTTCCTGACTCACTCCCATCAGCATAAAGTACTTCCTCAGGTTTGGTGTGCTGGGTTGGGGGAATAAAAAGAGGGGCTGCAGAAGAGGGAAGGGGTAGGGATGTAGCTGTGACTGAACACACTGCAATAAAGAGCACCTTGATTTCATCTCTTTTGGCTTGTGACTCTCCTTGGGGAACTGATAATTGTGTCTGGATGTGCACTGAAGCTTGAGAGGAGGTAAGACCTGGCTGCCCTCAGATGTAGAACCTGACTGCCAGATATAGCACCTGTCAGGACAAGATAAAATTGCAAACTGTACTGGTTGGAAAAATACTTGTATTAATAAGATCATAAATCCATAAAAGGAGGTACACAATATATAATATGCAAACCAAAGACACACATGCACACATATGAAATGAGAAACAATGTTTTATAAAAAAGCTATTTTTTCCTCTCAACATTTTTTTGGAAGATAAAATGGCAAAACAAATTAGGCTTCCCATGATGCTCTTATCCTTTTTTGTGGATGCAAATAGTGACTGATATAATGCCTTATATGTAATATGATCAAGTGAATGAAGAAACTTATACATACAAATGTATGTATATATATTTTCTTATACATACACATACACACACATACACACACACATACACCATGTTTAAAGAGTAGAGGCAAAGTTCTGTTTTAAGAGAAACTTTTTTGGTCATAGAAACAGAGTAAAATTAATAGCCTCACATTGGCATAGAATTTATGATTCTCATTGGCTCCAATAATTTAAAACTGAGTTTTTGGAATATAAACTTGACAGTAGGCATTTTTTAATTCATTGCTTTCATATTCCCAATGCCTAGCATAGTTGTCTAGCACATAATGGATACTTTATACATGCCTGCTTTGTCTGATTGATACCTAACTTAAAATGGTCTTTCTCAGGGAGTTAAAATGCTGAAAGTAAGTGAATGATGCACAAACTTAGAATAATATCCAAGTCCTTCTGGGAATCTAGGACTTTGGACTTGGTGCCTCTATTTGCCCATAAGCAATTTCAAAAAATTTCAGTACTGGACTTGAAAATCATCTAATTAAACCTATACTTGGATAAAAACACTTCTAGGATATACAGATTACCATTAAATTAAATATTTTGAGCATTTATTGCAAAGCAATAGCATTTAGATGCTGAAGATGCAAAAATAACAGTTTCTCCCTTGAAGGAAGTTAAATTCTATTGGGAAAGCTGTGTATGTGAGGGTAAACACATACACAGCTTAAACGTTGGGTAGATGGGAGACCAAAGGAGAAATTCCAACAAAGGACTAATAATATTGGAGGAGGAGCATGGAACAAAAGAGTGAGAATTTAATAATGTCAACAGGTCAAAGAAGCATCATCTAATTTAATCTTCATTTTTCCATGTGAGAAAGATACAGCTCAAGGAGATGAGCTGACTCTCCAAAAGTCTTAGAGCAAAGATTTGAACCCTCATTTTCCAGTCAGTTTACTTTCCATTATCCCATCATGCTTCTCAGAAGTTCATATCATCAATAGTTCTACCACTATCTGGAAAAAAATGTCCAGATTTTTCTTAACTTTGATAAGTAACTTTTCTTGTCTTTTACATTTTATAGATCAAGAAGGATAAACTCTTCAGGATAAATTCTCCAGTCATTTCTTCATAGTCAAAACCTCCAAATTCTAAAGTTTGTGTTAGTTCCCAGTGCAGAGAAAGTTAAACATTGCAGTCCTATCATATTTTATTTCATCTTTCACTCATCTTTCAAGACTCCTTGATGTGAATAGACTTTTTCTCTCTACAAGGGCCTTTTAAATTTTAAATGCCTGTTGTCTCTAATGCTGATCATATTTCTGAGAAATTGCTTTATGTAAAAGATGGAGCAAGATAAAGTTGCCACATCTCATTTTATCTTTTCTGCTGAATTATTTGGACCTAAAGTTGTGGTGACAAGGTGGCTTCTCTAATAGGGCCTGTTGCCATGGCAGCAGGCTGTTTGGAAACAATACAACCCATGTCCACCAAGGGCTTCTTACTGTCCTGTCCATATTCATAAATGCACAATCCTCAGCTTCAGCCAGCCAAATGCTCATAGTGTCCCTTATGGATCAGGTCTGCCTTTGGAAAACAGAAGCTGAGAAAGCCATTCAAGCAAACAGCAAAAACCACACCATGAATAAGCAGCATTTGATTTACAAGAAAATCTTTTTATTTCTTTGGGAGATAGATAATAGAAAGTTCTAGAGACCTTATATAAGGAAGAACTGAGAAAATTCTATTGCTGCAATCATGAGATCTTATGAGGAGAAGTAAATACTGTCCCAACTAGGAGGGGGACTGAAAGGACACCACTGGAAAGTATAAGTGAATTCATTCTGTTTGATGGAATCTTACACCAATAGGAAGGAATCTAGAAAACTGCCTAATATATCAACAATTCCTATATTCCTGCCTTTGAATACTTCCATAATCATTGTTGCATAAGTCCCCCTGTGAAATGGGTTTAAAAATTTTCATTATTCACTGGCATTCAGGACAAATATTTCTGTTTTGAGAAAAAAAATCAATGAAGTAGGGATATTTTTGGAAACAATATGATATCACTCAATACTTGGCTCTGTGAATTCCAATGATGCAGATCACATGCCCTCCTTAAAATTTCTCATCCTGTTTGACTCTCATCTATTTCTTCCCATATTTACATGAAAAGGATCTGCCTAACAAAGGATGTTAGGTTATATGGATGTCACTAAATGTTTGCCCACACTAGATGAAAGTAGGTACTTCTCACTTCTATTTCATGATCAATTTACTTCTTTTTCTGGTTATACGTCTCTTTGGTGAAATACTTTGTTATATCTCCCATTGCAATTTTTCATTGTTAATATACTCTTGACCACTCAAGTATGGAATAGGTAATTTATTTTCTATATAAAAATGGGAAAGCATCTTTGGATGATTATTTATATGCCTAGAAGACTCTTTCTCCTCATATCCTAGTCTTGCTTTCTTCCTTCAAGTCCAAACTACAATCCCATTTTTTTTTAAAGAAAACTTTTCCAAATTTCTCTTACTTCTAGTGTTTTCTTCTGTTAATTATTTTCTATTTATCTTGTATATAATTTATTTGCCCATATATGTTTGATTTTTATGATCTACCTATTAAATTGTTAGTTCTTTGGTGAATTGTTTTTCCTTTCTTTGACTTTGGTGCCACCTTGTTCCTGTTACAGTTGCACCATAGACTTGTAAAGAAGAGGAAATATAAAGGAGGAGGTACACAAAACGTTATCAAACTGTGCATTCCTTTTGATCTAGCATTGTTACTACTGGACTTATATCCCAAAGAGATCTTAAAGAAGGGAAAGGGACCCGTATGTGCAAGAATGTTTGTGGCAGCCCTCTTTGTGGTGGTCAGAAACTGGAAACTGAATGGATGGTCATCAATTGGAGATTGGCTGAATACATTGTGGTATATGAATATTATGGAATATTATTGTTCTGTAAGAAATGACCAACAGGATGATTTCAGAAAGGCCTGGAGAGACTTACATGAACTGATGCTGAGTGAAATGAGCAGTTCCAGGAGATTATTATATACTTCAACACCAATACTATATGATGATCAATTCTGATGGACGTGGCCCTCTTCAACAATGAGATGAACCAAATCAGTTCCAATAGAGCAGTAATGAACTGAACAAGCTATACCCAGCGAAAGAACTCTGGGAGATGATTATGAACCACTACACAGAATTCCCAATCCCTCTAATTTTGTCCGCCTGCATTTTGGATTTCCTTCAGGCTAATTGTACACTATTTCTTTTTGTACAGCAAAACAACTGTTTGGACATGTATACATATATTGTATTTAATTTATACTCTAACACATTTAACATGTATTGGTCAACCTGCCATCTGGGCGGGGGGGGAAGGAGGGAAAAAATTAGAACAAAAGTTTTGGCAATTGTCAATGTTGTAAAATTACCCATGCATATATCTTGTAAATAAAAACTATTAAAATATTAAAAAAAATAAAGGAGGGGGTACAAATAGACAGGAGCCTTGCCTGATTAAGTTTCCTTGCCCTGTGTGACATGAAATAGGTATGACATTACTCTGAATGGAAAAATAATGAAAAAGGCTGTAAATTGTCCTTCATTGAACTTGCAAAAATTTTGTGTTTGGGGGTGAATGTAGCTTCTAAGACAATCAGTTTGGGTCATCCATTAAGATTGAAATTTTGGAATTGTTTCAGAACTGTGCTGAAAGAAATGCTTTGGACTTTTTTTTTTTTTATGGAGCATTTGGGAAATCATTGAGAACTATGTTACCTGGACTATGTTGGGGCCATTAGGTATAAAGCACTTAAAAAGACAATTCTTTATTTAGCTCCTCAGGACTCAAGAGAACTTTCTAGAATTGAAGATATGGGCAACTATGCAAAATGTACCCCATTTGATTTGCTGAGGACAAGGGGATGCTGCATGAGTTTAAAAAGTTTAAAAAGACAGTTTCTGTTCTCTTATATGAATAACCATTCTGACTTTTTGTGAGACTTTCAGTGAAAGGAGGCTTTTGTGGAACAGATCTCAGGATAGGATCAAGCATAGAGAGCCAGCAGTAGCAATTACAACTCTTTATATAGGCTCTGGGGGTTGGGGGGGAGGATTTAGTACTGAGGCCCCAAATAGCAACAGTGCTTATAGGAAGCAGTAGTTAGTCCAATATAGCAAATCAGAGCTGGGTTCCAGTAGTGGCAATGCTTGTGGTAGTGCTCACCTGATCAGTGTCTGGTTTGCTTTGTGAGGAGAAGCCTGGAACAGCACTTGAGACACTATAA
The DNA here is from genome assembly GCF_048593235.1 of Sminthopsis crassicaudata. Taxonomy (NCBI): domain Eukaryota; kingdom Metazoa; phylum Chordata; class Mammalia; order Dasyuromorphia; family Dasyuridae; genus Sminthopsis; species Sminthopsis crassicaudata. The sequence continues at coordinate 141,129,239 of NC_133622.1, read as the reverse complement.
AGATACTGTGGCAACATTTGAGGTAAATCTTTGGACTACAGTCCTTGGACTATAGGATCAACTCTTGGTTAGCATGTCCCATGAATGGTAGTTAGTACCTTTGTTATTCAACCCTACACAAATGGGGACAGTAGCAACACTTGTGGTAGTCATTGTAAAGCATAGCAAAAAAATTCAAATTTCCATGCAGAATGGGGAATACCCAGTCTGATGCAAGGTAGGATCTCTCAGAATGACATTGTGGAGAGAGGCAATGCTCACTCTGGCAAAAGAGGACCAAATTAGGGAGCTATCAGGTCTCAAAACATATTCACTCAAGTCCATATGACTATGAAGCAACATTCAAATGGTATAGAGGCAGTATTTAGTCCTTAGCAAGGGAAGTGGGATAGATTTTCCTAGAAGTAAGCAGCAGGGAACCCTGGAGGCAGAGGGCAAAAGAAGGAGCAGCTGTATGGACTCCAGTGGCAGCAAGCCGAGTTGTAGGCTCAAGAGCTAGCAAGCAGTAGAGTGTAGGCAATAAAAACCCTAATGAATGGAATTTATTAATTATTCATTCTAAGATTCCTTGCCATGATATGGTTAAGTAAACCTCCTTTTGTTAAGTGTTAGATATTCTATAAGTATCTCTTTTTTGTAACCATTCTGAATCTGGAGGATCACATTTTCTGGACTATCACACAATTCGCCATAATTCTCTTCTCTCTACTTCTCTGTTCCTCTCTCAGAAGAAGAGATGAATTTACTCCTCTGCTATGAAATCACTTACCTCTCTGCCTTTATCTTTGATTCACACATCCTCTACTGTCATTCTCTAACAGTTTGTTGCTTTCTTTCCCTAATTTTTATCTAATGATCTCTTTATCTATTATTCTCATGGCTCTCCTACCTGTTGGATCAAAATTTCACAGTATTCTATGCAGTATAATTCCATTCCCTTTCTTACCACTTATGAATATACTGAAGGTTCTGTCTTGAGCTCTTTTCTTTCATTATATACTTTTTTTTCTTGATGTTATCCTGAGTTTCCATAGGTTTAGTTATCTTCAGAGAAATGACTCAGAAATCTACATATCTAGCTCAACTCTCTTACTTCTGAGCTCTAGTCCAAAATATCTGCCTACCTACTGGATAGCTTCAAATTTGGATCTCTTGTAGGCATCTCCAACTTAATATGTATCAAATAGAACTCATTGTATTTCACTTAAACTCATGCTTCCTTCATAATTTTGCTATTTCTGTTGAGGATACTTTAATCCTTTTAGGTATTCAATAGGTTTGCCACCTCAGAGTCATCCTTGAATCTTCATTCTTTCTTACAACCATCCCTTCATATTTAATCAATTGCCAAATCTTGTCAATTCTACCTTCACATGTCTCATATCCATCTCCCTCTCTCCTTTATAAGGCTGCCAACTCTAGTTCACTCATTGACTCTTTCCTTAAGTAGTCATTTGATCTTGCCAATCCTTCTTATTACACATATTGGTTATATATTTTAAGCAATTTGCTCATACTCAGAGACTGATTTTCTTCATTTGTTGAACTCTAGCAACAAAGTCTATTTTTATGACACTCTTGTCATTGATTGTTTGGTGCCTCTGTCCCTGTGTAAGGGGAGGAGTTTATAAAAGTTATAGAGAAGAAAGATTGTAATGTTCTCTGTTTGGTTTTCTTGGGGTCTCCAGGGGTCTTGGAAGCAGCCTTCGTTTCAGTTCAGTAATCACCATGACAGTAGCTAGGGGTTAAAGTCCAAATCTTTTATTATCTCTTTCAAAGTCTTATCTCTTTCACTTGGGGCTCAGCTAGTTTTCTGGAGGCCTTCTGGAGTCTTGGTTTCATGGAGAAGCAAAGGAGAAGAGCCTGCCACTAAAGTGGTGTGAGATGAAGTGAATGAATAGGACTAGGGCTTGTGCTTCAGCCTCCAGCTTTCTGTCTTCTCTGGCCTCTGATTGAACCTAACTGAGTTTGTCTGAGCTTATATGCTCTCTCGTCATAGGTGTGAATCTTGCAGAACTATATTAAGTACTAAGTACATGTACTGAACTACTCTGTTTCTGAGGAGAGCAAAATAGCTAGCCTCTGGTCTCCAGCTTCCTGCTTCCTTTCTTTGAAGTAATTAAAGTCTCCCTGAAGAAAGTTGGGGGTGGAGGAAAAAATGCTGAAGACATTTCTTCTTGCCTCAATTTGAGTACACAACCTGACAGGCTCACATGGGAAACTCATAACCTACATAGGCAAAACAAAGCAATATACCCACACATCTCTTTACAATGAAAAAATGAAAGGGTTAAACTCTCTCAATGACCTCAATGGTTTCTTCCAGCCTTAAAGCTATTATTCTATGACTTGTCTTCAGTCTTTCCTCAATACACAGTTAACAAATTGATTTTGCTAACACACAGGTCAACTATGCTACTCAAAGGATTCAAGAATTGTGTGTGAAGCACTATTGTTTTTACTTTTTGGATCTTTTCCTCTTCTCTCCCTCCCCCTTCGTATATCTCATCTTCCTAAAAAACAAAGTTCTAAATGGAATGACCCAATCAAATTTTGACCTTTTAATGAATGATAATCCTTCCCAACTCAAGTAGTATTGTGTCAATAAACACTTGGCAGGCAGCAAATAAGCACACACTATAAAGCAAAGAGACATGGTGCTATAAATCAAGCTTCTGTTTCTTACTGAAATGCTTGTTTCCACCCCACCTCCCTTACTTTAAACCAATGAAATTTGCATAGCTTCTCTAAAGGTGCTCAGGCTTAGAAACCCCCAGTTCCTGATGCTATAGGAAAGTCTGTTATTTCCAAAAGCCCTTTTTAAACCAAATGGAAAGCTGACCTTAACTCCTGTTTGAAGACAAGTGTTATTTATGCCTGAGAGTAGGATGTAGTAAATTTGCCTTGTTAGATGTTCTAATAGTTCAAATGTTGCTGGATTTGCACTAATATTATGTTTCAGAAATCTCTGTAGTGCTGAATTTCCCTTGGATGTGTTGAGAACACTTCCTTTTCTTCTATTATATTTTCCTTTTTGCTAAGAGCATCTAACATAATGATTTAAACACGTCCATGAGCTTTGTTGAGTTCACTTCTTTTAACAATTGATCACAAGAAAGTCATACATTTTAATAATTTATACACATGATACTAAGCCTAGGCAAAAAAATCAAGATATGTTATTTTTATTTTGGATTTGAAAAAAGTTTAAAGATCTGATATGAGTTCTTAATATACATTGATTCAAGGTGAATAAATCCCTAAGCCTCAATAAAGAAGTTAAGAGCAGTAATTGTATAATCAACTAGTACATGTCCAATAATACATTGCATGAAAACAGGCCCTGAGCAAACATCCCAATTTTCAATCCATGATGCCAAAGTTCTCCATCTTATTTTGTGCATGAAATTTGTTATTTTATTTTGAGAATCCAAATTTGCATGTGTATGCATACATTTTAAGAACTCACACTTGAAAAGTTGACTCCTGGAGTGGATTTGAAAAGGCCATTTGGGACCCATGATCCATTACAGGAAAAACAAATTTTGCCACCCACTTTGTATTACTCCAGTTATTAATGGAAGGGAAATAAATGTCATAAGAATTCACTGAGTGTTCCAATGGACCTTCATTAGACTCTAATGGTTAAGTCTGAGAAATACTTTTTGTTTTTGTTGATATCAGTTTCACATTAAAAAATGCTGGCAACCCCTTAAAGGCCTGAAGTCAGGGTTATTTGATTGAGCTCAGTCACCCATGAGCACTAATCTTTAGGATTTAATAAAGGATATTGTGATGGGTGTGACAAGATAAATCACTTCATAAAAACCATTGTAAGGGTACTAAATGCAAACCATACAAGCACCAACACGGATTCAGGTATTTAGATACAAAGCTTAGTGAATAGCCAATAATTCATAGTACTAGCTTTTCAATAGTTTATTCTTTGCAAATATTTGTGTTCCATTTTCTTGGCATTCTAAAATAAATTAAGAGTGGACTAAGTCAAATTGGCTCATAGATCACAACAGGTTAGATCATGTCTCTTGACATCTCTCACCCCAACCTAAGAGCATTACTAGCATTCGTAAGACCTTTGTTCCAACACTAAAATTTGGTAATGGTATGACTTTAGGTAAGGGGCTTCAACTCTTCCCCTCAGTTTCTTCATTAGGAAGGGGTTTCATTAAAATTTTACAAAAGAGTCCTTCCCATTATAAGTCTCTAATGTTGTGTCCACTGACAGTCATAATGACATGGGAAGCCAATAAATTAATTAGTTGCATTGCAATGCCAACATTCTATTTAAATATTTGAAATGAAGATTTTTTTTTCCCAATTAATCTCCTATTACTGGTACAGCATTTTTACAAGAAGCATTAATCACCGAATAAGTCTTGATTGATACAACAATAAGATTTCTTGTATTGTTAAACAGTGTGCGATTACTGGGAAACTACTGTAATAAAGTGTAGAGTCTCAGATCATTGTGCCCAAGCCAAAAGCTGTTCTAAGCCATGTTAAAGGCCATTGGTTTTGCTAAAAAACCTCCCCTATCCCCAAATTTTAGGGTCATTAATTCCCAATACTAAAGCAACACTTTATTCTCCTGAGGTAGCAATGAAAAAACAAGATTGTGCTGTTGTATGCTTATCACCAAGAGTTGTGTCTACATAAATGATCCCATATTAGCTATTATCATAGGGGTTCAGTGAAATTGCAAAAAAAAATGTGTTCTAAACTACCATTTCAGACATCATGCTTAAATAAACAGACATTTATTAATCACTTATTATGATAACTATGCTGTGATGATTAAAAAGGTTTGAGAAACATACTTTCATAGTTTCTGGTTGATTTAATAATTTTATTAATTAGGTGAGGATGCTGCTAATAAAAGGATAGTCATTTTGCCTACTCTATAAAGCCAAAGACAATCAAATCATAGCAGCAAGTTTAGAACTTATATCTTCTTTTGGAAGAGGAGTGGCAATCAACTATGGTTTAGTACAATGGGAAATGGGTTATATCAAAATGAGAGGTTGAGAATGACATCATATCACTCTTGGACAGAAAAACCAATTTCTATATCCAGGCAACCTCCCGCTTTGAATTATCTTTTCAAAGAACATAAGCCCTACCCACGTCTGTTGTCCTCATTCTCTCAATTACCTTCAATCTCTTCTTAATCGCTTCCCTGTTCCCTACAAGCATGTCTCCCTCATCCTCAAAAAACCCTACTTGATACATCTATCCCCACTAAATAGTATATATTTCTCCTACCTTTTGTAGCTCAATTCCTAGACAAGATCATTTACAATAAATGTCTTTGCTTCTCCTCTCAATTTCTTCTTAACTATCAATAATTAATCTTCCAACTTCATCATAATTCTTTATGGTCTAATTTACAACTTCATCACTCATCTTAAATAAATCCAAAATTACCAATTATCTCCTGATTGCCAAACCCAGTGGTCTTTTCTCAGTCTTCAACTTTGTTATCTGTACCAATTGTAACACTGTTAATTAATCATCCTCTTTTCTCTGGATGTTACTTTCTCCTGGTTCTCCTTCCACATCTCTAAACATTCCTTTGCTAGAACCTCATTTCTGATTATGCCTGTTAACTATGGATGACCTATATGCCTCTGTCCTAAGTACTTTTCTCCCTCTATACTATTTCAGTTGATCATGAATGATTTTTTTTCAACAAATTTAGCTCTCTCTCTCTCTCTCTCTCTCTCTCTCTATCTATCTATCTATATAGATAGATAGATAGATAGATAGATAGATAGATATAGAGAGAGATAGATAGCAGGATTTGTTTAAATTTTTTAAGTCAATATTAATTAATGATGTTGGCCCTATGTTTTCCTTAAGTATTTTATCTTCCCTGATCTAAATATATTTGTCTCATAATAGGATTTGGAAGAGTAGCTTTCCAAATTTTTGAGAACAATATGTGAAGTAATTGTTTTTTAAATTTTGATAGAATTCTCTTGTGAATACATCAAGACTAGGAATTTCCCCACACACACACACACCCTTTGGTTTTCCTTTATAAATAGATTTAGTTTTTGAGTTATTGGTTATTTAAGATTTGGCCTTTTGATTGAGTATTTTTTAAGGTATTCTTTTTCTTTTATGTTCTCAATTTTGTGAGCATATAACTGTACATAATATGTTATTTTTATGTCTTCTGATTTTATTGTGATTTCACCTTTGCTTCTTTGTTATTTTATTGATTTCACTTTCTGCCCTCTACTTTTTAGCTACTATTTTAAAATTTAATGATATTTGATTTCCTCAATTATATGTAAAGATAATTGTTGGGGCATCTAGGTGACACACAGTGGATAGAGCTCCTGAAGCCAGGAGGATATGAATTCAAATTTTACCTCAGACACTTAACACTTCCTAGTTGTGTGACCCCAGGCAAGTCACTTAACCCCAATTGTATCAGAAAAAAAGAAAAAAAGATAATTGTTAACATTCATTCTTTAAAATATTTTCAATTCCAAATTTTGTCCCTTCCTTTCCTCCCTACTTCCTGAGAGGATAAACAATTTGATATAGATTATAAATGTTCAATCATGTAAAACATATTACTCTCATTAGTCAAATTGTAAAAGAAGACACAGACCCAAAGGAAAAAACTCATGGAAAAAAAAACCCAAAATAGTATGCTTTGTTCTGCATCTAGACTCTATTAGTTCTTTCTCTGGAGGTGGATGAGCATTTTTCATTGACAAGTCCTTCAGAATTTTTTTACATTTTTGTATTGCTGAGAATTGCTAAGTCATTCACAATTGGTCGTTATATGATATTGCTATTTCTGTGTACAATTTTTTCCTAGTTCTACTCACTTCATTTTGCATCAATTCATTTGTTGTTCTGTTTTTTTTTTCTGAAATCAGCATGCTCATCATTTTTAAAACACCATAATATATGCCACAACTTGTTTAACCATTTCCCAGTGATGGTTATTCCCTTAATTTTAATTCTTTGTCATTTTTAAAAGAGCTATTACAAATATTTTTGTACCAATATATTCTTTCCCCTTTTAAAAAAATTCTTGTAGAATTCTTGTAGACCTAGTAGTGGTGCTGCATCAAAGAGTATGCACAGTTTCATAGTCCTTTGGGCATAATTCGGAAATTGTGCTCCATAATGGTTAGATCAGTTCATAACTCCACCAATAGTGCATTATGTCCTGATTATCCCACATTTCCTCCAGCATTTATCATTTTCCTTTTTTGGGGGGAGGTGTCATATTAGTCAATCTGATAGGTGTGAGGTGGTACCTCAGAGGTGATTTAATTTTCATTTCTTTAATCAATAGTGGATTATTTTGAGTATTTTTTTATATGAGTATAGATAACTTTGATTTCTTCATTTGAAAACTTTTTGTTCATATCCTTTGACATTTAACAATTGGAGAATGACATTTTTTAAAAATAAATTTGACTTTATATGTTTGAGAAATGAAGGCTTTATCTGAGATACTTATTGTAAAAATAGTTTCTTTGAGGTTTATTTGAGGTGGTACCTGCTAAAACATTTGTGATCCTGATTATGGCTCTTTGGTTCTTGAATTTTGAGTCAATGAACATAGTCAATGGTATGTTTAATGAACTTTGCCTTTAGGACATGGTTTCTTAGACATAGGCTAGATAACACAGGATTCAGGGCTGGATCCTCAGTATGTTCATCTATAGCAACTATCAGCTGTTATTCTAGCTGAGGCTTTTCTGACCTTCTAAAGGGCATAGTCAGGTCCTTCCCATCTCCAACATTTTGATAATAAGCTAGGAAAGAAAAACATAGTACTTTGATTAATGGACATATTCAGGACACAGGGTGCTTGAATAAGGGGATTTGGCCACTAGTAGCAATGCTGTCTACCTATCTTTTCTCTACCTGGAGGCTAATAGCATTTTCCCCTTGCACACCATCAGAGAATGAGAGAAAGGTCAAGTTCATTCATGCCTTAGGAAAAATATTCAATTATAAAATGGAATACAATTAAAAGGTTTTTCATAACCACGTAGTAAATCAATAAGACAAAATCATAGAATATCTCATGTATATATAATGTAGAGGGCAGGGCCTTCATATTATGCACTATCACAGGACTAGGTACTAGGATCTTCAAGATTTCTCATAAGCTGTAGTTGGCAAAACAGATTTGCATATTTGAAGGACTAGAGCTTTGCTGGACTGTTTTTCGACACACATAGAGGATAACATTAAACTAATGATGACTTTTATTAAAAAAATTGGTGCAGGACAAAAATCTAAGAAATGTAAGCTTGGAAAATGAAGTTGGCTAATTCTATGTGAAAATGAGAGAAAATAGATGGATAGCCGAAGAAACTAGCTTATAGTCATAAAATATTAAACTTGCTGAAAAAATGTTTTTAATAATTTGGATACCCAATGAAGCAGTGAAGCATTTATGGGAGGCTCTAGATAAAAAAAAATCACATCTTATGAAAAAATAGTAAAAGTCTTATGAACAAAGAAGGCTTTATGAACATGGGACTGTTGAGTTTGAAATTTCTGGTTTCTCCTTATTTAATACATTTTGTTTTTCAACTTTCTATTTTTTAGCCTGTAGCAAATATTTTGGGTGATTACAAATTTAAAATATAACATAATATTATGTTTTCTTCATTACTTCATATGTTTCATTAATTATATCTCATAATTCTATATATTTTATTCCTCAAAATTAATTTAGTTATTTTTTCATTCTATAAAGTAACACATTGATACTAAATCTATAGTTTTTGTTAACAATTTTTATATTAGTGTGGCTCAATTATATCCCTTCTCATACATGAAGAAAACCAGGATCATTTCTCCTTTCCCATGTTCTTTTTTCCCCCTCTTTTTCTTATTGTTTTTAAAAGCTCCTCAATATTTTTTTTTTCATTTAACTTCCTCTTTCTCTTCTATATCCCTCCCTATCTTAGGAATAAAGAACATATTCTCTCATAAAGGGAGTTTTGCAGATTGCATGCCTTATGAATTATTGAAAATAATTTTGTAGCATAATTACTAACTTTTAAAATGTTTGATAGAATTTACTTGTAAATTCATCTGAAATATGAACTTTTTATTTGGTTATTCTGAACTTAGACTGTTTAGAAATATATAAATCCACATTAATTTAAATACCTTATGTATTTACATATAATTTTCTATTTCCTTTTAGTTCTTGATTTTACCAGCATTTAATGGAATATAGTACATTCTGATAAATATTTATAATTTTACTTTATTCCTTATACATTCACCACTTATTAATTATATTAGCCAAAATTTGTGTCACTTTTGTTAGTATATTTTAAAGTAAGTTTTTATTTATATCTTTTATTTCTTACATCATCATAATTTTGTACTTCTCACTCCCCTACTAGAGATTCAATCCCTATAATAAATAGCATTTTAAAGGGAAAAAAGAGGACAAAATTAGTATAACTACTCAATTCTTAGAAAAAGTCTGAAAAATTCTGCAATGTATAATACTTGAGGATGTCCTTCCTCTTAAAAGGGTGGATTAGAAATGTCTTTTTATATTTATTCTTTCAAACTATGTTTAATCATTATAATTTTATGTCACTTTTGATTATGCGTATGTCTTTCCATTTGTATTCTTGCCATTATTGCATATATTATTTTTTGGTTCTGCTTATTTCAGTCTGTACCAGTTCATGTCGATCTTTCCATTCTGTAGCACGATAATATTTCATTCCTTTTATGTACCACAGCTTATTTAGCTATTCTCCAGTGAAGGGGTATCTACTATATTTCTAATTCTTTGTTGTCACAAAAAACCTGCTGGTATAAATTTTTTTATGAAAATGATAACTTTCTTATCATTAATAATCTCCATTATTTTGAAGGTCTATTTTGTAACCTAAAACTGCAAATTAGTATTTATTAACATTATTTTCTTATTCTCTAGGATTCTCCAAGTATACTACTATATTGTCAGCAAATAGCAATAATTTTTTTTTAAATTTAATTTTTATTTTATTTTATAATTATAACTTTTTGTTTTTTGACAGTACATATGCATGGGTAATTTTTTACAACATTATCCCTTGCACTTACTTCTATTCAGATTTTTTCCCTTCCTCCCCCAACCCCCTCCCCCAGATGGCAGGCAGTCTTATACATGTTAATTATATTCCAGTATATTCTAGATACAATATGTGTATAGAACCGAATTTCTTGTTGCACAGGAAGAATTGGATTCAGAAGGTAAAAATAACAGTTTACACTCATTTCCCAGTGTTCCTTTTCTGGATGTAGCTGATTCTGTCCATCATTGATCAATTGGAATTGGATTAGCTCTTCTCTATGTTGAAGATATCCACTTCCATCAGAATATATCCTCGAACAATATCATTGTTGAAGTGTATAATGATCTCCTAGTTCTGCTGGTTTCACTCAGTATCAGTTGATGTAAGTCTCTCCAAGCCTCTCTGTATTTCTCCTGTTGGTCATTTCTTACAGAACAATAATATTCCATAACATTCATATACCATAATTTACCCAACCATTCTCCAATTGATGGACATCCATTCATCTTCCAGCTTCTAGCCACTATAAAAAGGGCTGCCACAAACATTTTGGCACATACAGGTCCCTTTCCCTTCTTTAGTATTTCCTTGAGATATAAACCCAGTAGTAGTATGGCTGGGTCAAAGGGTATGCACATTTTGATAACTTTTTGGGCATAATTCCAGATTGCTCTCCAGAATGGTTGGATTCTTTCACAACTCCACCAACAATGCATCAGTGTCCCAGTTTTCCCACAGCCCCTCCAACATTCATCGTTATTTGTTCCTGTCATCTTAGCCAATCTGACAGGTGTGTAATGATATCTCAGAGTTGCCTTAATTTGCATTTCTCTGATCAATAGTGATTTGGAACACTCTTTCATATGAGCGGAAATAGTTTTAAGTTCATCATCTGAAAATTGTCTGTTCATATCCTTTGACCATTTATCAATTGGAGAATGGCTTGATTTCTTATAAATTAAAGTCAATTCTCTGTATATTTTGGAGATGAGGCCTTTATGAGAACCTTTAACTGTAAAAATGTTTTCCCAATTTGTTACTTCCCTTCTAATCTTGTTTGCATTAGTTTTGTTTGTGCAGAAACTTTTTAATTTGATGTAATCAAAATGTTCTATTTTGTGATCAATAATGGTCTCTAGTTCTCCCTTGGACACAAACTCCTTCCTCCTCCACAAGTCTGAGAGGTAAACCATCCCATGTTCCTCCAATTTATTTATGATTTCGTTCTTTATGCCTAAATCTTGGACCCATTTTGATCTAATCTTAGTATGTGGTGTTAAATGTGGGTCCATGCCTAGTTTCTGCCATACTAATTTCCAGTTTTCCAGCAGTTTTTCTCAAATAATGAATTCTTATCCCAAAATTTGGGTTCTTTGGGTTTGTCAAAGATTAGATTGCTATTTTTATTCACTATCTTGCCCTGTGAACCTAACCTATGCCACTGATCAACTAGTCTATTTCTTAGCCAATACCAAATGGTTTTGGTGACTGTTGCTTTATAATATAGTTCTAGATCAGGAATAGCAATAATTTTAAATCTCCTCTTAATATATCTTCATGCCCTTAATTTCTATTTCTTTTTTAAAATTGCTATTGTTAGAATTTCTAGAATAATATCAAAGAATAATTAGGAGAAGGGACACCCTCACATTATTTCCATATTCATTGGAAAAGATTATTGGAAAAGGAAATAGAAAATTCCTATAAGATATAATGCTTTAAGTTTTGTGTATTTTTTATGATATTTAAAGGGGCCCTTCTATATCTATATGCTTTGTAAAAAAAAATATAGCATACATGTCAAAAACTCTTCTGGCATTTATTAAGATAATCTTGTGGTTTTGTATGGTTTTGTTTTTAGTATGATTAATTATATTGATTGTTTTCCTAATGTAAGACCATCCTTGAACCCCTGGTATCAGTTCAACTTGGTCATAATGAATGATTTCATGGATAAATTGGTGTAGTGAATTTGACAGGATTTTATTTAAACTGATATTTGTTAATTATGTTCTATAATTATTCTTTTTTATTTTATCTTTCCTTGATTTCAGTACCAAGACTATATTCATCTAATAAAAGAATTACATTTTCTCAATTTTTGAGAATTTTTCAATTTCTGCATAACAAATTATGAATACTAATTGCTTTTTAAAAGTTTAATAGAATTCTCCTGAGATGCCATCTAAATCAGGAATTTTTTCTTTCATGATTCTTACATTAGGTAGTACCATTTCTTTGTCTGAAATTAGGTTATTTAATATTTCTATTTAGTGTTCTGTCAGACTGTGAATTTTATGCTTATGAAGATATCCCGTTTTTTTTTTTGTTTGTTTTCAATTTTATTACCATATATTACCATATCATTAGAATAAGTTTTGATTATTCTTTTCATTTCTTCTGGTTTTGTTGTAAGTTTACTTTGCTAATTTCCTATAGGTAATTTATTTTCTTCTCTCTTCCTTTTATTCACATTGGCTAAAGGTTTGTATATTTTTTTAAGTCTTTTTAAAAACAAACTTCTAATTTAACCTTTTTTTATAATTTTTTTTGGTGGGACAGCAGGACGATTAATGTCACTAGATTGCAGAATACATAGAGGGGAATAAGGTGTAAAAAAGATTGGAAAAGAAGGCTTATGTTTAGGTTATGAAGGTCTTTGAATGTCCAACAGAAGATTTTATATTTAATCCTGGAGGCAACAAGAGAGTATTGCAGTTTATTGAATGGTGTATGTGTCTGTGTATATCTGTGTGTGTGTGATGTAGTCAGACTTGCATTTAAGAAGGAGCAGTTTGGCAACAAAATAGAAAAGAAGCTGGATTGGATTGGGGAGATATATATATATATGTCAAGAGGACCAGCTAGTGGACTCTTGTAATAGTCCAGGTCTGAAGTGATATGAATCTACACGAGGGCAGTGACAATATCAGAAAAAAAAAGGAAGGGAGTGAAGATGATAGATAGAAGATAGAATTAACTGTAGTTGGTAGTAGATTGGATATGGGAGGGAGAAAGTAAGAGAGAGTGAAGAGTCAAGGATAGTAACATGCCCTTCTAGCAATTACTATTCCCAGTCTCTCCTCATTCCTAAGCCCTAGAGTATCTTTGGCTACTGACCTTTGCAGTGCCAACTAATTCTATCAACTCAACTCCTCTGAGGCCTATAAAAGGTCTATGACCATGAATCGTAGTTTAATAACTGATAGCTTGATCAAAAATAGCCACGTGTAAACTTAAAGCCTTTATTATGCCTAGTCATATAATGCCCTGACTTGTTAACTCTCTAGTGAACACCTGGTCTGAAGACCTACGTGTTCACTATCAAACTCCTTACCTCTCTGGGCTATCCATCCACTGGGCTTGCTACCCCAGGCTAAAGAGAGAGACCTGTTGCCTGCAGTGGACTTAAAAGGATCTGTGAGGTCTCACACACACAGCCAATAAGCGAGAGAGCTGTCACCCATTATGAAGATATCTCAATATGGCCAGCATCCTGACCAAGGGGCAGTCCTTTACCCACAGATATTACTTCTGGACCACTCAAATCTCCTGTTGCACTGTGGCCACCCATTTAAAGGACGCTTACAAAGGATGATAGCTGGGAGGATGGAAGTATTTTACATAGTAGTAAGGAACTTAGGTAGATTCATCTGCTTATTTAGAATGTATTGTTGGATATGGTAGATGGATCTCAAAAAGTAAAAAATTTTTCTTATTCTGAGTAATTCATAATTCAATAGTCTAGGACTCTGCCCCAAATCGATGTAATAAATATTGGGAGGACTGAAAGGCTTTGGATGACAAAAGATCAATTTGCATTTGATTCTGGAGATAATAGGAAGTCACTGGAGTTGATGATTAGACCTGTACTTTAAGATAATCACTTTGTTAGCAAAATGAAGCCTCTCTGATGCTGCAATAATTAGCTTTGTTAGAGGAGTTGACTTGTAAGATAAAAGGGTAAGCAATTCACTGCTTTATAAATCAGTAGGAGATACTATCTAGAAGGGAGAACCTAGAAAGGATATTTTAGATGTTTTGATTTTGTGAGGAATTCAGACCAGATAACTACAGGAGTCATGAATTGGAGAACACACATCTAGAAGAGACAGAAAGAAAAGGTGAATGAAGAAGAGAGCATTTTTTTTTTGTTGTTGTTGTTGGAAAGACCCAAAAGTAAGATTTAAAAAAACTAATGAAAATGACTGCTTGAAGGGGAAGAAAGATGGTAGAATTTGCTTGTCTGAGAAGTAAAAGAAAAAGGGGAGGAGAATTACACAACCAAATAAAAGCAGGAGAGAAAAAGGAAGTTATAAGCAAAATATCAAAGGGAAATGGGTAACAAATGAGAAGAGGGAATGAAGGATGAAGGGAAAGGAGCCAATGGAAACTGTGCCACCTTAAAAAAAATTAAGGTAAAGTGATTGAAAGAACATAATATTATATTTATAGTGAAATAAGGAAAGAGATAAGAACTTGAAAATACCTCAATATTAGGAACAGATGAAGGAAAATAGAAATCTATCTCTTCTATGTTTAAATATAAATGGATTAAATAATACAATAAAATGAAAAAAAAAGTAACAAATTGAATGAAGGAAAAGAAAATCATACAATCTATTGCTTACAAGAAACACATTAAAATATACATAAAATAAAACTAAGAGGGTGGGGAAAGTTTATTATCATCAAATTATTTTAATTTTTATTTATTATTCCTCAAATGAAGCCCAAAAAGTAGGCATTGCAATAATGCTGACAGTACAAAAACAAACATTAAGTACCTAAAAAGGGATAAGCAAGAATTATATTTTGTTGAAATGAACCATAAACAGTAAACCATTATCAGTAAAAACTTAAATATTCTAAATGCTTTAGCATCCAAATTCATAAAGAGTACATTATCCTTATGAGAAAAAAGAGGCAGTAATGAAGAGGTTAGAGTTCCTGGTGGTCAGAGAGTTAAATGATGAAGTTAGTGGCAGGTTTGGGGTTCAGGGAATCAAATAAAGAGATTTGACTCCCCTAAATGCCCCTAGGATTCCGCACAGGGTAGGGAGTTATGGGAACCCCCTTCTGGTGGCGCAGAATTTCTGAACCCAAAAAGCTAGACTGGTAAAAGAAGTTTATTATTGGCATTGGGAAGTCAGCCTTTGCTATGCATGAATAGAAAGACTGAATTCTGTAAGGATTAAAAAGCCTCTAGAAGCAAGGAATGCAGTTCAAGGCATGTGGGAGAACCTGAGGGATGAGAGGTTCTAAGGCGCAGGAGAGTACTACGTGGAGGTGGGGCACAGCCCCATGAGGCGGTGTCTGATTCCAGGTACCATGCCTCCCTCCTTAGTGCTCTTAAAGCCTAGCACACCTCCTTCCTTCTTCTTGGGCCAATCCCATTATGCCAGGTTCCTAGAGGACCCCCCCTTTTCCCCCACATCATCAGTGGGGTATAAATATGTGCTATCTCAGAATAAAGTTCTCTTTTGCTTCACCCCTACCTAATGGTGGTCTGTCTCTATGGGATCCGGGTTGGTGCCTGAAGATGGGTAAGTGTGGCCTAGCCGTGCCGTCGATGGACAGGCATTAAGAGTAGCTCTAAGGGGAGCTACCAGGTTAGAGTAGTCCATAAGAGTGTAACAAGTGGCGCCCAACGTGGGACAATTTTGGCTAGGACCTCACCTTGTAGCAGGCCTACAGGTGGGAAGAGAGACAGAACTCTGCTCTAAAGTGAGTAGAAAGTTAGGAAAATGGGACAGGTTATTGTGAGGGTCCCAGACCATAAGGTACCAGGGAAAGAAGCTTCTAGAATGGTAAAGCAAGTAGAAATGGAAATTGATTTTAAAAAGTGGGAGGTAGTAGGTAGTCAGATGGCTTCCTATGATAAGGAAACTCCGGGAGCCATCCCGGAATGGCATCAAGTGATTGGGGGCACTTTAAGAGGTGTAAGCCGCAATCCATTAAAAGTAGATAAAGAAGTGAAAATGGAGAGTCATAAAACAAATGAGAATTATAAAACAAATGAGGATCGTAAACCGGCACTCACAGGGACCAGCTGTGCCCATAAAATAGAGCCGGTGGAAGTTAGCTGTGGAAAAGAATCAGGAAATAAACAGGAAGATGAAGGAGGTGGATGTGATGTGAAAGAAGGAAGAGGTAGTAAGGAAGAAACAGGAAATGGATATGAAGGAACAGGAGGGGGCAGGGATAAGATGAGTAATGAGAAAATTAACAGAGACATATGACCTTGAAATAAAGGAGGGTGATAAGACGAGGGAGGAGAAAGGGAACAGAGGGAAGGTTGCCTCTGTCTCCCAGGCATGGCCTTCCCCCTTATCCCCCGCCCTCCCTGAAGAGATATGTCTCCTGTCCACTCCCTCTGCGCCCACTTGTGAAGGCTTTGCAGATTCCCAGACAAGTTCAGGACAAATAATACAGAAAGCTGAAAAATATAAAAGAAATGAGGATCAAATGCAATATGATGCAGCAGTATATGCAGCTGTGTCTCAATGTGCCCAAAGAGCATTTAGCAAAATTCAAGGTTCTGGAAAGCAGAAGCCCTCAATGCCTAGGATTAAACAGAGCCCAGATGAAACTTTTCCTGATTTTGTGGCTCACCTACAGGTGGCTGTTGAGAGGTCTGTGGGCAGAGGAGAAGCCTCCAGCCTCCTTATGCAGAAATTGGCAATGAAGAATGCTAATACTAACTGCCAGAGGGCCATGCCTACTATAGATGGGGAGGCTGGCCTGGAAGAGATGATAAAGAGATGGGAGAATGTGGGCTCCAGTGCCTTTCAAATGGATGCCCTCTCAGCTGCTATATCTAAAGAGATTGCAGCAGAAGACCTGCCCTGGCAAACAGGGGATATTCCAATCCCTGGTGGTTGCAAGTTTCATATACAATCTATGGGACAGGGACATATTGAAGGCTTGTGGAGCCTCAATCTATATACAACCTCCACAGGATTTTTAATCGGGGTCATTGAGTGTTTGGTGGTGTTTCATATCACACCCACACCATTAACATGGAAATCTAACATCCTGGTTTGGGTACTTCAATGGCCTTTCTCAGTTTATAAAACCCAAACTTTATGTGAAATTAGCCCATGGAATAGCCTTGTATTTATTAAAAAGAGAAAATCTGGAAAATTCAGAATTCTAGTGGACCTTAGGGCCATTAATGCTACTATTGAACCTAAGGGAGCCCTACAGATTGGCATGCCATCTTCTAATCTAGTACCCACTGGCTGGCTAGTTACAGTAATAGACATACAAGGTAGTTTCTTCTCCCTCCCTCTGGACCCAGAGGATAAGAAAAGATTTGCTTTTAACATTGCCTCTACAAACAATATAGGACCTGATTTGCACCACCAATGGGAAGTTCTCCCCCAAGAGATTTGTTGTAGCTCCACTTTGTGTCAGGTGTACATAGTGCAAGTGCTAGAGCCAATTTGGAAGGCATGGCTTCATGCCATGCTACTGCCTTATATGGATGATATACTGTTATCAATGAGCAGTGAGAAAGATCTGTCTGCCCTGCTTTAAAAGACCATGAGCATTCTTGCTCCACATGGACTGGTGGTAGCCCCAGGAAAGATCCCACATAATTATCCCATCATTTACCTGGGACTCCACATGGGGACTTCTGCAGTTACTAATCAGATACTTAACTTACAATTAGACAAGGTAAATAATCTAAACCTATTTCAGAAACTAGTTGGACAAATTCAATGGTTAAGGGCTCATGTCCTTATTCCTATTTCTTTGATGTAGCCTTTATATGACATCTTGAAAGGATGTAAGAGATATGCAGAGCCCATTAACATCATATCAGACAGCTTATATGCTGTCCAAGTGCTCAGAGGCATTGAAGATACAGTCCTACTGTCTCAGAATTCTTCAATTGCTGACCTTCTTGATGAATTGCAGCTGATTTTACAGACTAGGAAACATCCCATTTATGTCCTGCATGTATATTCTCACCAATGCTGTGCAGGAGACATATTTGTTGGCAATGAGGTGGTGGACCATGCTTTACAATGTTCCCTTCTCATGGTCACCACACCTCCTGAATGTGCCCATGATTTTCTCCACTTACCCGCTAATTCTCTACATAGCCTTTATGGCCTCATGTTGGAACAAGCCCAATAGATAGGGAAGCAGTGTGTTCAGTTTCTCCCTCCTCCACCTAGTAAAGGAGTTAATCCCAGGAGTTTATTCCCCAATGATTTGTGGCAAATGGATGTGACACATGTGGATTGTGTGACCATCCACGTCTGTATTGACACTTATTATCAATTCCTTTGGGCCACAGTGGCCTCCTGTGAGAACACTCCTTCAGTTATTAAACATTTGTATAGTTGTTTCTCTTCTCACGGAGTTCCTAATACCATAAAGACCAACAATGGGCCAGCTTATACCTCTAAGCAGATGGCCACCTTTCTCACCACATTCACCATTGAGCATGTTACAGGGATTTCCTATAATCCACAGGGTCAAGCCCTGGTGGAATAGGCCCATCATATTCTGAAGGCCACCCTTGTTAAACAGAAAGGGGGAGTAAGTAGACAGAACCCCCGATGGCCCACACAGGTGGATATGGATAAGACTTTATATAATTACAATTTTTTGTGCCTAGATAGCGATACTGGCCTCTCTCCAGGAATGATACATTTGGCACAATCTTATAGACAGGACAGAAAACTAAGCTCCATGAAAACTGCACTTCAAGTGCTAGAGAACATTCAAAAGGTCATCTGGAAGGATGAGGAAGGATGTTGGCAAGGTCCATCCTTAGTACTTTGGAGAGGGCTGGGATATTTATGCCTTGCAGATTCTGATGGGGAAGGCCACTGGATTCCACAAAGAAGGACAAGGAGAATTGCCCCTATTAAAACAGGGGCTGAAGAAGAAGAGAAGGAGGTGACCCAAGAGACGCCCAAAACAGTGCAATAGCAGAGAGATGACTATCCTTGCTGGACCAACTTAGTGATTGGATCCAACATACTTCCTTTCCCAACCCTTTCTATTGTATCCCATGGGCTCTATGGAGCCATTTTTGTACTGTTGCTTCTTTTGTTTTTGCCTGCTTTGCTAGGATGCTTTGTACATATTATTTTAAAAATTCTTTCGAGGTGCTTATGGAAGAGCTTCTCATTTGTCAACATGAGAACATTTGGTCCTATTAATAAAAAAGGGGGATATGTAAGGGTTAAAAAGCCTCTAGAATAAAGGAATGCAGTTCAAGGCATGTGGGAGGACCTGAGGGATGAGAGGTTCTGAGATGCAGGCGAGTCCTACATAGAGGTGGGGCACAGCCCCATAAGGCGGTGTCTGATTCCAGGTACCACACCTTCCTCCTTAGTGCTCTCAAAGCCTAGCACACCTCCTTCCTTCTTCTTGGGCCAATCCCATTATGCCAGGTTCCTAGAGGACTTCCCCCTTCCCCCATATCATCAGTGGGGTATAAATATGTGCTATCTCAGAATAAAGTTCTCTTTTGCTTCACCCCTACATCCCGGTGGTCTGTCTCTATGGGCTCTGGGTTGGTGCCTGAAGATGGGTAAGTGTGGCCTAGCCGTGCCGTTGACAGACAGGCATTAAGAGTAGCTTTAA
The DNA here is from genome assembly GCF_048593235.1 of Sminthopsis crassicaudata. Lineage (NCBI taxonomy): Eukaryota > Metazoa > Chordata > Mammalia > Dasyuromorphia > Dasyuridae > Sminthopsis > Sminthopsis crassicaudata. Next base: position 141,109,533 of record NC_133622.1, on the reverse strand, counting down.
GGGGAGCTACCAGGTTAGAGTAGTCCATAGGGGTATAACAGAATTCCTTGGTGGCAAGGTCCCCACAGAGAAGTAAAGTTTCTAGTGTAGGATTCCTGGTAGAGAGATAGAGAATTTCTAGCAGAGAAATCCTGACAGAGAGGTATAAAGTCTTGTTAGGGAAATAGATGAGAAAGATAAAGAGAGGATAATGCTGAAAGAGAATATCTTTTAGCTGCTATGCCAGGGAGAGAGAAGTTCCTTGGCATGTTAGGTCCTCTGCAAAGATTAAGCGCCAAGTTGGTTCATTTTATAATAGAAGCGTTGGCTACAAGCTGGGGGTTGCTCTTGATGGGGGCTGAATGCAGCTTGAGCTAGAATTAGAATAGAGAATCTTAGAATTGAAAGAGTGTCTCTAGGCTGATCTTTAATTCAATGGGAAGCTTAATCAGTGGTGAGTGTTATCAATGGGAGTGGTGCCCTTCTCTCAGAATAACAGAATGTTATCCTGTTTCCCTCCTGCTTTTTTTTTTTTTTTTTTTTTTTTTTGTTTGTTTGTTTTTTACACAGGAAGGGTTCAAGGAGAATCTCTCCTTCAAGGAGCTTCCTAAGTGCTTCACCTCATGGCTCACCCAGAAGTCAGAGAGAGAGAGTTTCAGGGCTTCCCTCAGCAGTAATACAATACTGACAAAAGACTTCAATATTCCTCTATGAGTTTTGGATACATCTTTTAGACATGTCCAAAAGAAAGTTAAAACAAAAGAAAAATATGGAAGTGTACCTGTTGCTGGAGAAACTAGAGTTAAAAGATTTATGATGATCTCAAGTGAGACAGCAAAAGAATATTCTAAAATGGACTGACATGAGCTAGACAGCTCGGACCAGATTATTCAATTTAAAGTATCATTTATTAGCCAGCCAGTGACTGACCCCACTAAACAGGCTAGTAGAGATCAGTCCTGAACCTTTTGAGAGATACAGTTTTAAGCACGTTTGCCACATCTTGGTACAGCCTTGCGGTTACAAATTTCGGAAATCATTGACACAGTTTCTTGTTTACAATGGGGAAATGTCTGGATGTGAGTGAGCATGCAATGGAACCTGTCGACATGTTTTGTAATGTTGTCCTGACTCTGTTAGACACACACTTCTCAGAAAGTCTAGGGTCTCCATCAGTAAGCATAATTTGCAATAGAAATAAACTGCAACCTTTCCCAGTAAGGTCAGGAGTGAAACAAGGTTGCCCATTATCACCATTACTATTCAATATAGTACTAGAAACGCTAGCCTTGGCAATAAGAGCCAAGAAAGAGATTCAAGGAATTAGAGTAGGAAATGAGGAAATCAAACTATCACTCTTTGCAGATGACATGATGGTACTTAGAGAACCCCAAAGACTCTGCTAAAAAGCTATTAGAAATAATTCAGAATTTTAGCAAAGTGGCAGGATACAAAATAAATCCACATAAATCCTCAGCATTCTTATATATCACCAACAAAATGCAACAGCAAGAGATACAAAGAGAAATTCCATTCCAAACAAATGTTGAGAGTATAAAGTATTTGGGAATTCATCTACCAAAGAATAGTCAGGAATTATATGAGAAAAATTACAAAACACTTGCCAAAAAAATAAAGTCAGATTTAAATAATTGGAAAGACATTCAGTGCTCTTGGATAGGCCGAGCGAATATAATAAAGATGACAATACTTCCCAATCTAATTTATTTATTTAGTGCTATACCAATCAGACTCCCAAGAAACTATTTTAATGACCTAGAAAAAATAACAACAAAATTCATATGGAAGAATAAAAGGTCGAGAATTGCAAGGGAACTAATGAAAAAAAAGTCAGATGAAGGTGGTCTAAGTGTACCTGATCTAAAGCTATATTATATAGCAGCAGTCACCAAAACCATTTGGTATTGGCTAAGAAATAGAACGTAGATCAGTGGAACAGATTAGATACAAAGGACAAAAAAAGGGTACATCTATGGCAATCTAATCTTTGATAAACCCAAAGATACCAACATTAGGGATAAAAATTCATTATTTGGAAAAAACTGTTGGGAAAACTGGAAATTAGTATGGCAGAAATTAGATATGGATCCACACTTAACACCATATACCAAGATAAGATCAAAATGGGTCCATGATTTAGGCATAAAGAATGAGATCATAAATAGATTAGAGGAACAGAGAATAGTCTACCTCTCAGACCTGTGAAGGAGGAAGGAATTTATGACCAGAGGAGAACTAGAGATCATTATTGATCACAAAATAGAAGATTTTGATTACATCAAACTAAAAAGTTTCTGTACAAACAATACTAATGCAAACAAGATTAGAAGGGAAGTAACAAATTGGGAAAATATTTTTAAAAATAAAGGTTCTGACAAAGGTCTCATTTCCAAAATATATAAGAGAACTGACCCTGATTTATAGGAAACCAAACCATTCTCCAATTGATAAATGGTCAAGGGATATGAACAGACAGTTCTCAGATGATGAAATTGAAACTGTATCCACTCATATGAAAGAGTGTTCCAAATCACTGCTGATCAGAGATATGCAAATTAAGACAACTCTGAGATACCATTACACACCTGTCAGATTGGCTAAGATGACAGGAACAAATAATGATGAATGTTGGAGGGGATGTGGGAAAACTGGGACACTGATACATTGTTGGTGGAGTTGTGAAAGAATCCAGCCGTTCTGGAGAGCAATTTGGAACTATGCCCAAAAAGTTATCAAACTGTGCATACCCTTTGACCCAGCTGTACTACTACTGGGCCTATATCCCAAAGAAATACTAAAAAGCGGAAAGGGACCTGTATGTGCCAAAATGTTTGTGGCAGCTCTTTTTGTTGTAGCTAGAAACTGGAAGATGAATGGATGTCCATCAATTGGAGAATGGTTGGGTAAATTGTGGTATATGAAGGTTATGGAATATTATTGCTCTGTAAGAAATGACCAGCAGGAGGAATACAGAGAGGCTTGGAGAGACTTACATCAACTGTTGCTGAGTGAAATGAGCAGAACCAGAAGATCACTATACACTTCAACAACAATACTGTATGAGGATGTATTCTGATGGAAGTGGAAATCTTCAACATAGAGAAGATCCAACTCACTTCCAGTTGATCAATGATGGACAGAAATAACTGCACCCAGAGAAGGAACACTGGGAAGTGAATGTAAATTGTTAGCACTACTTTATAGTAACCCAGGTTACTTATACCTTCGGAAGCTAATACTTAATATGCAACAAGAAAATGGTATTTACACACATATATTGTATCTAGGTTATATTGTAACACATGTAAAATGTATGGGATTACCTGTCATCGGGGGGAGGGAGTGGAGGAAGGGAGGGGATAATTTGGAAAAATGAATTTAAAAAAAAAAAGAAATGAGACATTTATCAGAAATACTGACTGTAAAATTTTTTGTCCAGCTTTGTATTTCTCTTGGTTTTGTTTATGCAAAACCTTTTTAATTTAATGTAATCAGATTTGTCTATTTTGCCTTTAAAAAAAAAAAAAGAAAAGAAAGTCTAGGGTCTCATGAACTAGGGCCCAGTCTGAACATAACACTTCCTTTAAATTAGTTTAAGCAACATTTTCCTGTAAGTCTGAGGCCCCTCGACCCAGGGATGAGGGGGCCAATCTTTTGTCCATTTCAATTCATATTTCTTAGCACCACATGGAATGTTTACAAAAATTGATTATATATTAGGGCAAAGATATATTGCAAATAAATGTAAAAAGGCAAAAATAATTAAAATAATCCTATGCATACTATAATAGAATAAATTAAGAATTTGTTCAGGGATCACAAATAGAAGACATAGATCCAAATGAAGGTTTAACAATGAAATTCTAAATCATGAGAGTCAAATAACAAATCACAGAAACAATTAAAGCTATATATATATTGCCAGAGAAACTGAGGCAAGATAGAGATTAGAGAGTATTTAATAATTTATTTAAAGGGAGAGGTTTACTGGGACCAAATGGATCCATGGTTTGGTCCCAGGTCCCCCTGAATGAGACTATCTTCTCCAAGAATTCAGCAAACAATCTGAATTCTCAATGACCATGTGTATGTACACATGGCTCAGACTCCGGGGGTATGCTGAGGCAGGGGCAGAGTCAGGGTACTGAAGGTGGTAACGGGACTCTGACAGAGTGGGGTGAGCCTCCAGAGAGGAATGACATAATAGGGGGAGGCACCATCAACTTGGGGAGAGGCATCTTGATAAGACAGTATCTGACATTCCTATAGCTTGGGATGGGGAGAGGCATTCTGATACTCTAAAACATAAGATATTTTATCCTTATCAAATATTCTGATAAAGAGGGAGGGAAAGTTTTGTAGGACTGAGCTTTGAGCTGATAATTATAAACTGAAGCAGAGAAACTGAGTCAGGACTGGGTCAAGAGAATTAGGGGAAACTGAGTCAGGACAACAAAAGACAACTGTGCCATAACATATAAAAGCAAATTATAATGATAAAATGACATATAAAAGTTTCTGGATATTGATAAAGTAGTCTTCCAGAAGAAAAGCATATCCTTACAAACATAGATTAATTAAATGGGGTGGGGGTGGGAGAAGAGGATTAATGAACTAAATATACATTTTGAAAAATTAGAAAGCTAAATAAATAAATATAAAATAAGCTCACAAAAAGAGAAATTAAAATTTAGAAGGCGAGAGCAATTTGAAAAAACCCATAGAAATGATAAATAAAACTAACTCAGTTTCCTTGAAAATACTAGTAAAATTAAGAAACCTAATTGATTAAAAGAAGAGAGTAGGAAATTAAATCAAGAAAACAGTAAATGAACAAGGTGGTGGAATCACAGCAAATCCATAAAAATATAAAGAATAATTAAAGCATATTATGCAATTTTATATGCTAAACCAACTGAGAACACAAAAGAAATGGGGGGGCAGCTAAGTGGTGCAGTAGATAGAGCACCAGCCCTGAACTCAGGAGGACCAGAGTTCAAATCTGGTCTCAGACACTTAACACTTCCTAGCTGTGTGACCCTGGGCAAGTCACTTAACCCCAGCCTTAGGGGGGGGAAAATAAGAAATAGGGGAATATCTTCAAAAAATAAAATAAAATGTACAAAGTGATATTACTAAGTGATATATAAAACTCCCAATGTCATTCATCTGCTTAAACTCCAGGGGTTCTCTATTACTTCTGAGATCCAATACAAATTCTTGTTTCTGGAAATTAAAGTTTTTTTTTACAACTAGATCTAAATTATCTATACAGATTTAATATAAATTACTCTCTCTATATAGTTTGTCCTAGGGAACTTCTTAATGTTTAAAACATATAACATTCCCTCTCATTTCACTGTCTTTGCAGATGCTTCTCCTTGCCTGAAAAACATCTTAGAATTTTTAGCTTCCTTCTAAGCTCACCTCCTACATGTAGCCTTTCCTGGTTCCTCTATCCCCACAAAAGTCCAAGCCACTCACAGAGATTACTTTCTATTTATTTTGTATATGCATATGTGTATGCATGTATTTGCAAATACATGTTATGTACATGTTGTTTCTATCCTGCTTTCTTGGGCAAGGGACTTTTTCAATTAGTCTTTATGTACTGACCTCCTATAGTTACCTGGAGCATAGTGATCAGGTGCTTCATAAATGCATGTTGATTGATTAAACAGTTAGGTGAACAATGAATAAAGCTATAACTTAGAATCAGTAATAGTGGATTTCAAATTCTGGCTTAGTTACTTAATTAACTGAGTGACTTTGGCCAAGTCAATTAACCTCAGTCGTGATTTCCTTATTTGTAAAATGTGGATAACAATACCACTTACCTCATAAGGTTGTTTTGGTGACCAAATGATTTAATATATATAAAAAACTTCACAAACCTTAAAATGTTTTATAAATGCTATGATGATGATGATGATGATGATGATGATGATGATGATGATGCAGCAGCACCATTGATCCCAAATCCAGCACTTTACCTGCTGTGCAACACTGGCCTTTCTTGATCTCCAGTAATCTTTCTATATATAACATTTTGTGATTTTTGATCTTATTGTCTTTCAATTCTCTAAGAAAGAGAAATTCAGAAAACACAAACTATTTGTGGTATAAAATATACCAGTAGGACTATGTGGTCAAAAAATTTATACATTGCATTTTAAACTACAATCATAAATATTTATACCTAGGAAGGATATTAGAAAAGAAAGTTAGAGTCAAGTTCTTTCATTTTACAGAGAAGGAAATTAAAGCATAGGGAGATGAAGGCACTTAGCCAAAGTCCACAAGTGGCAAATAGTAGAGACAGTATCAGAAAAACAAACTTCAAATCTAGCTTCACAACTTACAAATTCTTACCCTCTCTGTGAAATAAAGTAACATCAAGATAATACTTTTAACACTTACTTGGGAGGAAAGTACCTTATAAACTTAGAGCACCATTAATGAGTCTTGATTCTGCTAAACTTCCCATTGGCACTTCAGTGATATTCAGCTACTGACACTTAAGGAAAGTTAAACAGCTAAGGTTTATATCTGTTGCTTGGCAACATATCTTACTTTGTGGTTCAGTGTGAAACAGAAAAATATAAATAAGGATCTACTCAAAAAGATTCAAAAGAAATTTATTGCAATAAATTCTTGATGATTGTGTAAAATATATTTTTTCATCAAATAAATAATTTAAGAAATGTTTATTAAGCACCTGGGATATAGGAGGAATATTTTTTCAGCCATTCTCCAACTGAGAGGCATCCTTCATTTTCCAATTCTTGGCCCCACAAAAAGAGCTGTTATAAATATTTTAGTAAATATATATCCTTTTCTTTGATTTCTTTGGAATGCAGACCAGTAGTGATATTTCTTTCATCTCTCTATCAAGATTAAAAGACAGTATACATCATATATCCTCTGAAATTAAGATTAGATAATAATTATGATTATTATTATGAATTATGAGGTCAATTAGTGGCATAATACAAGTTTCACTTATAGTAGTCATTTGATGTTATTTTTCTACTTTGGCTTTCTTTGGCTCTCTCTATGTTTATATACATATTTTCATGGATTCCTCATGTTTTTACTTATGTATTTACTTATTGCATTCATATATACCAATTTGTTCAGCTATTCCTCAATCTACTTCTGATTTTTTTTCTACTATAAAGAATGTTCTAATACATATAACACCTCTCTTTTATATTTATCACATTTGAACTCAGATCTTCTTGATTTCACATTTAGCACTCTATCTTGCTGCCTTTGTATATAAATATGATCAATTGTGTTTATAATTTTCTCAATATTGATCTAGCCCTTTATTCCTATTGTGAGTCCTGTCTGGTTATAAGAAACATATAATCTTTGTGCTATATTTGAGTAGTCTCCTAAAGTTTTATTTAACATTTTTTAATCAACATTCATTAGGGATATGTCTATAATTTTCTTTCTTTGTTTTCACTTTCAACTTTTTTAGTTGTTACAACAATATTTCTGTAGATGAAATTAAAAAAAATTCTTTCCCCTTTCCTTTTCCTGCCCCAAACATTTTATATTGTATTGGAATTAATTTTTATTTAAATGTTTTTCCCATTTTTTTTCACTTTGAACTCCATTTATAGTTTGAACAATTTTTCAAAATTATATTTATGTATTTTACTTCCTGTTCTATTAATGTGAGTTTATATTTTGTAAATATTAACCTATTTCATTTATGTTGTCAGTTTTGTTGGCGTATAATGATTTTTATTAGCTATACATTTCCTATTTATTTTTTGATATTGACAATTTGTTTTTTTAAATCATTAGCTTGTCTATTTTATTGTGTCATTAAAGAAACTTAAGAGCTCCTTGTTTTGTCAATTTAATGATTCTTTTTATTGCAAATTTGTCAATCTTTCCTTTGATTTTCAAATTTTCTTTTCAGTTCTTAATTTTTAAAATTTACTAGTTTTCTGGCTTTTTTGCATATGCAATTAATTGATCTCTTTTTCTCTTTTAGACACATGTCAAAAAATTTGGTACATTGTCTCATTACTGTTATTCTCTTTCATGAAATTATTGATTTGTTTCTATGATTTGCTATTATGACCCTATTCTAAAGAATTGTTACATCATTTTCAAATAATTTCTAATCTTTGCTTCAAAAACCCACAAGTGAATAAAATTTTATTGCATTTTAAATGTTTTTTATATTTTATATACTACATATTTTAATATAATATATATTATATTTAATGCATATAATATATATATCTATAAATGTATAATATCTATTATACTTAATATAATATATTATATATTTTATATTTCTGCTTTTTTGCATTTGATTGTGAGATTATATATATTGTAATATGTATAAATATAACATAGATTCATATATAAATACATTATATATTAATGTATATGATGTATGTTATATTTAATATAAAATATATTACATATTATGTGATTTTGCTTTGTTACATTTAATTGTGAGGTGATATATATATACACATATATGTTTTTTTTCCTGATGGTGCTGTACATGGTTGAGAAGTAGGGATGATTCTCTATATGCCAACACAAATTAAATTATTATTAAATACTAAGCCTATTATCTATATTTCTGGAATTTTTACTGAGTCAAATATCTTAGATTTTGATCGTAGATAAATCACAAGTCCATCAGGAGTTCCTATCATCTCATAGATCTCAGCAAAAGAAAACAAAACAAAAACAAAAATTGAGAAGCTAGGAATGCTCCTGATCTTCTTGGGCTGATGTTTAGCTGACCTTTGACTTAAAAAATAGCTCTAGTTGAACTAGCTACCCAGTTTAATTATTTGCAATTTAGTTTCCATAATTTTCCTTATATTTTTCACATAGGAGACTACATATAAGATTTTAACTTTAAGGCAGTCTTTTCGCCTAATAACCCATTGAGGAGTAAGGTTAAAAGGAATCTATCTTTAAAAATTACTAGATTTTAAAAACTATTCTATAGAAAGATTAATAAAGTTGAAAGTAAAAAAGAACAATTGAACAAACTAGCTTAAAAACTGGTTTTGTGAAAAAATTCAATAAAACAGATAAACATCTAATATTTAGAAAGAAAAAGAAGAAGGAAACTAAATTACTGGCATTGGAAATTAAAAGGTTGAATTCATCACCAATGAAAGGGAAATTAAAAGTTATTAGGAGCTATTTTGTCCAATTATATACCAATAAATCTGATAATCTAAAAAAGAATATATATATTTACAAAAACATCAATTGCCCAGATCAACAAAAGAGGAAATAGAATGCTTTAAATTTAAATTTAAAACTATTAAAAAAAAAAAAAAAGAAGGAAATTGAACAAGCCATCAACAAATTCCCTAAGGGAAAAAAAAATCCTCAGGGCTACATAGATTCATAAGTGAATTCTACTAAATATTTAAAGAGCTCAATTCCAATACTATACAAACTATTTGGGAAAATAAGCAAAGAAGAAGTCCTACCAAATTCCTTTTATGATACAAATATGGTGTCGATACCTAAAAAGCAGAGAAAGAAAACTATTGACCAATTTCCCTAAAGAAAAAATTTAAAGAAATACTACCAAGAAAATTACAGTAATATTTTACTAAGATCATATACTATTACTAGAAGGGATTTATACTAGGAATGTAGGACTGAGTCAGAATTAGGAAAATTAGCAACATAATTTACCATATCAATAACAAAACCAACAGAATCATATGATTATCTCAATAGATGCAAAAATCAAAAAAGCTTTTAACAAAATATAGTACCCTTTCCTATTTAGAACACTGGAGAACATAGGAATATATGGAGTCTCCCTTAAAATGATAACTAGTGTCTATTTAAAATCAAGAGGAAGCTAGAAGCCTTCCTGATACAATGAAGGGTGAAGCAAGCTTGTCCATTACCTCCATCTATCACTATCATCATCAATATTGTACTAGAAATGTTAGCTAAAGTAATGAGAAGGGAAAAAAATTGAAAGAATTAGAATAGGCAATGAAGAAACAAAACTATTACTCTTTGCAGATGATAAGGTGATATACTTAGAGAATCCAAGGGAATCAACTTAAAAAAAAAAGCTGAAATAATTAACACCTTTGGCAAAGTTGCAGGATATAAAATTAATGTACACAAATCAATAGCATTTCTGTATATTGCCAACAAAGTTTAGCAGCAAGAGATAGAAATAGAAATTCCATCTAAAATAACTGTAGACAATGTAAAGTATTTGGGAGTTTCCATGCTAAGACAATCTCAGAAACTATATGAACACAATTAAAAAGCACTTTTCATAAAATAAAGTCATATTTAACAAACTAGAAAAATATTAATTACTCATGGATAAATTAATTTACTTATTCAGTGCCATGTCAATCAAACTACCAAATATTATTTTATAGTGATAGAAAAAAATCATAACAGAATCTATTGGAAAAACAAAAGGTCAAGAATATCAAGGGAATAAATTTTTCACAAATGTGAATGGAGGTGGTCTAGATATACCAGGTCTCAAACTGAATTATCAAATAATAATCATCAAAACAATCTATACTGGCTAAGAAACAGAATGCTGAATCAGTAGAATAAATTAGGTACAGAGTACAGTGTAATCTAGAGTTTTGATAAGCACAAAGACCCATGCTTTGGGGACAAGAACTCACTATTAGACTAAAACTGCTGGGGAAACTGGAAAACAATATGGCAGAAATGAGGTGTAGACTTATACTGTATACCAAGACAAGATTAAAATAGATACATGATTACACAAAGTGTAATACCATAAACAAATTAGTAGAGCAAGGAATAGTCATAATCAGATTTATGAAAAAGGAAAGAATTTATGTCCAAAAAATGTGTGGGATGTAAAACAGATTGTTTTGATTATATTGAATTGTAAAATTTTGCACAAACAAAACTAAAGCAACCAAAATTAGAAGGAAAGCATAAATCTGGGAAATATTGTTTATAGTAGGTGTCTTTGATAATAATTATATAGATAAATTATATAGATAAAATAGTCAAATTTATAATACAGGTTATTCTTCATTTGATCAATAGTCAAAAGATGTGAACAGGCAGTTTTGAGATGAAGAAATCAAAAGTAACTGTAGTGATATGAAAAAATACTCTGAATCACTACTGATTAGAGGAATGCAAATTAAAACAACTCTGAGATTAAAACTCAGTTTGGCTAATATGCCATTTTGGTGCTGGACTTAATAAAGACTTTTAACCTTAGAATTCTGGAATTGAAATGATCTGCTAGTCTTAGTCTAGTAGAGAAAATGATTACATAATATTACTTGGACACTTGGACCACCTCACCTGAACAACAGGAATTTATTGAAAACTTACTATGTGTCAGAGACCATGACAGGTGTTGGGGATGGGGGAATTTCATTTTAAAAAAATGAAACTTTTAAGAACCTTACATTCTATTATGGAGTTGTAACAATATAAACAGAGACAAGTGCCAAATACACAAAAAATAAGCAAAAAATATTTTATATACAAAATAAATATACAATAATTCTGGGGGAGGAACTAAAATCTGGTTAGGGTGGGGAACAGTCAAGAAAAGGTTCAAATAAATGTAATACTTGTGTTGAGTTTTGAAAGAAGCTAAGAATATATAGAGCGCAGAGAGGAGATATTATATTCTAGTCATAGGGTATAAAGTGTGCAATGGCATAGAGGTGAGAGATGGAATGCCATGTATGAGAAGCAGCAAGCAAGCTTATTTGAATGTGTGAAGGACAGTAAGAAGTGTTCAATAAACAAGACTAGCCCAGATATGTTATCATTACTGTACGTATTTATCTGTGAATCTTTTTTTTTCCATATATAGAATATTGTCTAGCTCATTGCTCTTTGCTCTCCTAAGAAGAACCAGAGCATTTTAAAGTAGCCTTTAAGGGCCCAGTTCTGTATGGAAATCTTCAGTCATTTGCCCATGATCACATATATAATAAGTGGAAAAGATGGCTTACTTAGGTGTTGTAACACTAAATACAATCTGCATATTTAATGTTGTTTACATCATACTATGCTATCTTTCTTCCTTATAGAACTACAGATTTTCTTGTTGTCAAGATTTTATATTCTCATGGGCCCAATACTACTACTGATTGCTTGGAAACATTGACAGGCCTTGTTTCCAGTCTGACTTGGTTCACCATTCTTTAGATAAAATGGTTATAATGAGAAGGCAACATGGCATAATGAGTAAAGAATTGACCTCTAAGTAAGAAAGAACTAGATCCAAGTTCCACCCATGATCCATACTGATTGAGTGACATTGGACCAGTAATGTGTATCCTCTCACTGCCCCAGAGCTTGGAAGTACAGCCCTCTCAACTTGACAATTAAAGAAAAGCATTGCTATCATTGTTGCCTTGTTTCATAACACTGGCTAAAATCCAGCTTTCTGAATTGTATTGGAAGTGCAGGAGTGTTATGGGCCAGAACTTGAAACAAGGTGCTAAGTCACTGGAATTGATAGAAACAATGCTTATGTACTTAGTTCATACCTTTAAGAGAATTCACACCTTTAAGAGAGCATATATAAGAAGAAGCCCACAAGCTCACTCTTGGAGGCGGAGTCAGATTCATTCCAACTTCCACCTTTGTGCTGGCTGGAGGCTTTGGATTCAGAAGGACAAAAGGTTGAAGCTGGCAGAGACAAAGGACTAGTGGCAAGAGCTCTTGGAACCAAGGAGAGAGAGACAGGCCTCTAAGAAAGCTAACTGGGACACAGGAAAAGATTCAAGACTTTGAAGGAGAAAATAAAGGATTTGGACTTTAACTCCTGGATGCATTTGAGGTGATTATTGAACTTAACTGAAACTAAGGCTGCTCCCAGAAGCCCCCCAAGAAACCTGCTCCCAAAGGACTTTATGTTTTAGAGAAGAATATTACACAGGAGCATTGGACATCTGGCTTGGCCTCGGTAGGGCTGACACTTTGTTTTCATCTTATATTTCAATCCTTATCAATTTCCAAAATTCTTGAACTGCAGGTACCATAAGGCTCCTCATTAAATTGGAATCCATGATGGGAGTTGTTGCAATGCTGGTAAATCCAAACAAGCTTCTGAGAGGTGCAGTTCACAGAGAATGTTCTCTAATAAATGAGGTTCCTTCAGCCTTCAAACATTGTGGGCACTTGAGGTCTCTGTTAAAAACACTCCATCTGAAACTAATGTTTAGTTTCTAGAGCTTCCCAACATTCTCCAATAAAATAAAATTATAAAGATGTGCTAATGGTTGAAATCTCAGTGAAAAAGAAATAGCAGCTACAGAAAAAGGATGAGGAAATGATAAGAAAAAATAGCAATAGTACATTGAACTCATGAGTCACATTTTTATGAAGTCTAAAATTTAATCTATCTATGTAGCAACTTTGCACATTCATTCTCCTGTGTCAAATAATCAATTATGTCTTGCTTATTCATTTTCTGATCAATACAAATTCAAAAGTATTTTTCTGTATTTGAAAGTTTACTTATGCCTTAAAAACTAAGCTTATTAAATCTTAGTGTATTTTAGTTTTTCTTTTATAAAAGTTTATACCATAAGGAAAAAGGCCAAACAGATATCTCATATATTTTGACTTAGTTGTTGGACCTTAAAATACAGAATGAGAATAACACCCAGTTTCCTGGGTGAACTGGTATTATAATTAGTCTCCTTAAGTCAGAGGATCAAGGATATAACAACAATATCTGTGCAGTAGAACACTGAACAATACTTGAGTCTACATGTCCTAGTACTATACTCAGTGATCAATGATCAGTGATTCATCTGTGAAAATAACATTTAAAAAGTATTACATGCCAAAATGGTTAGCAGGATTCCCATCACAAGCTGTCAGGCTGACTTTCCATGATTGTGAAAGTCCTACTGCCTCCTGACCTTCTTCCAGGACAAATGAATTGCAACTTCTCTCACATACATCAGATATACACAATAACTGTCTTAGAAAGGTCCAATTTTAGTTGCGAGGGGGAAAAAAGAAAAAAAATAATCTCAAAAGGTTCAAAATAGATAATTTATATTAAGGTATAATTTATATTAAGGTAGGCATTTAATCAAGAGCTATTCAAACACTTCCATTCAATTTAGGATTGATCAGAGTTTCCTTAAAATAAATGGAAAGTGGAAAAACAATTTATGCTTAGTATTGGCAGCTTGATGGCAGTGGATAAAGCAATAGGCCTGGAGTCAGGAAGACTTGAATTCAAATCTGCTCAGATACTTACTAGTTATATGATCCTGAGCAAGTCATGTAACCTCTATTTACCTTAATCCAGCAGAGAAGGAAATGTCAAACCATTCAGGATCTTTGCTAAGAAAAACCCATGGACACTAAAGCCCATCTGCTCACAAAGAGTCAGACGTGACTAAATTAAACAACAATAAAAACAAAAGCAAAAAAAAAATCTTTTACCATTGAAAGATTTACCAAGATGATATTCACAAGAATGGACACCATGGCTGCCAGTGTTTCTGGCCTGCAACACCTATAGCAAACAAAAACGGGAGCCTGTGTACTTTCCTATTCTGTGTCAGATATATCTTAGAGAAAATTCCTACATCTGGATGACCAAAGAAGAGTATGAAAAACAATGCAGAATTTGTGCCTGGCTGCTCTTTACAGCCTACAGACCCTGATGATCCTCTTACTGATCAAAACATCAATGATTGCTATTATGTAATTAATATCTGTGTCAGAAAAACTTTTAAAACAATTTTCAACAATACCTTATTTGGACCTACCAGATGATAAGACCATTACCACTCCATATGATTGAAGCCTAGGAGCTACTATCAGTAGGACTGATCTCAGAAATCACTTTGACCACTTTGGTGAGATCTGAATGATAACAGTTGTACAAAGGCAGAAATGTGCTTTTATCCATTTGTTACAAAGCAAGCTGTGGGCATGGCTGCTAGGTCCTTCAACACACTGTAAAAGGATATAGGCTTAATGTGAAACAGGGAAAATCTCAGGAAGCTAGAGAAAAAGAAAAAGGAGGAGCCATAGATTCTGGAATTAAATTGGAGCCTATCCCAGTACTTCCTAGAACTCTTTCTCCTCATCTAGCAGTTGAAGAAGATACCTTTGCCAATTATTTTAATCTCCCTCCCAGTGATCCTCCAATAATAGCTCTATTCCCTCCAAACCCACCAAGATTTGGACCACACATGTTCCATCCCACCGAACCACCAGCTCCCTTCATGCAATTTCTAGGACCTATCTACTATGCATATTCTAAGAAGACTCCCCAGAGAAAGGCGACTCATTCAGGAAAGAGCAGCAGTCCCTAACATCCTGTTAAAGTTAAAGTGTTGGGTTTTAAGGGGGAAAGGTGCTTTAGAAATGTCATAAATAAATTTTGGAATAAACATTTTTAAAAATTTCTATAGTAGCATATAAGATGCTAAGATAAGGGAAAAGAGAGAACTGGAGCTGTGTACCTAAGTATAGGGTAGGTGGAGGAGCCCTATTAAACTGATATTAACAAATCTACTCATTAGTCAACAATGTCCTTTGCTTCTTAATCATATAGAAAAAAGAGGGTCAAGGTGATTTTGTAATTTCTGGAAATCTTTATGAGAGTCGTAATTCTAATTGTATTTCTTTGTGTATTTGGGGTTTAGTAAACTGGGGTGATAACAAACATTTAACAATATTTTGAAATAATTCTTTCTGCTAGTACCAGTCATTAAAAAGAGGCATTAAGTATGATTTTTCTATCACCACTTTGAAACTCAAACACCTCTAGATACTTTTTTTCCTTTCTTATCCTTCTTTTGGTAAAAGAACCTCTTCCAACAAAACAAAAACTTCCACTCAGTCTTAAGAAAACTCTTGTTTTATAATTCATTCTCCAAAATGACTTCTTTCACAAAACTATAGGCCTGCATTCCTTCCCTGAAGAGGGAAATATTAGCCTTTTCAACTGTAAAATGGACAGATCTTATATAGTATTTGTTGTCTACTGTTTTAAAAAAAAAGCAATATTCTCTTTAGCACCAAAAATTCTTCCCTGATGGCTGCGAATCATGGAACATCATGATCTCATAAGGATCAAGATTACAAGTGATCCAAAGTACAGCAGAAAGATCCATAATGGGAATTACTAGGCAAATAAGAACTGGAAGGAAAGGCATGATTAATCACAGAGATGATCAGAAGAAGAAATGGGTTTGTGATGTGTCAGGCTGCTAATGGGAAAAGTTAAGTAAAGATAGTAAAAGAATTGTAAGAGAGCCCCCCAATAATGGCTATCTTTTAGAGCAGGGCTTCTAAAATTTTTTCCACTCAAGATCCCTTTTCACTGGAGAAATTTTTATGTGATCCTGGTTATATAGGTATATAAAATAGGTATACAAACAAAACATTTACTGATAAGAAATCATAATTTCACAATCTCCACATTGTTACAAGACTCCATATGGGGTCATGACTCCCATTTTGAGAAGCTAGGCTCTAAAATAGATTTACAGATGGCTAAGGTTAAGTATCAGATAGGTTAAAAAATGTATAGAAGGGATGGGGGTGTGCACTTTTAAAGGAGTCAGTCAAATCAATAAGGTTACACATTCATCCAAGACTCCAAGTGATAAGTATTCATTCATTAGGTCATTTTAAATGAGGGAATATAATGAGCAATTATTTATTAAGGAAATTATTGAGTTTTCATGAAGAAAAAGTTGTAGCCTAAAACTTTTTCTCCTAGAAAATGAACTTTTCATAATGCTATGCTTTGTAAGATTACAAAATTATAGTTAATTGATGGAAGAAACTTAGAGATTTAGTCCATCTCCCATTTTATAGATGAGGAAATTGATTCACAGAGAGACTGAAAGATTTGCTTGAGATCTCAACTTTATTTTAATTCACCTATTGGGCAAGATCTCCAACATCTTTATCCATTTAACATTTCTGGGCTTAAAGTGAGTTTAAAGGGAAATTCTGTGTTGCTTTAATAGTTTAGAAGATTATTGTTTGATTTTTATAAAAATGTGTAAAATTTAAAAAATAAATAAAAGTTAATATTACTAGTTACTCAAGTTGCTTTTAATTATCTTTGTTTTCAGATTAGATAATATTAAATTATTTAGAAGGATCTCAACTGTGCTTAATTTGTCTTTTTTTTTAACTGCCAGCTAATATAATAAAAGTTGATGAACTGGTGTTTTCAAATCAGTGTGTGTGTGTGTGTGTGTGTGTGTGTGTGTGTGTGTGTGTGTGTGTGTGTTTTCCATTCAGTTCTAAATGTACATCTTGTCAGCCCTGAAGCAAATTTTCAGGCCTCCCATATGGCTAAGCAGTACAGTTTGCATGTAGAAGCCAAACAAAACAAAATGAAACCTTTATATTTTTACAAAGGCCAGGTTGAAAATGATCAATTTAAACAATTGCCTTTAGGAAAATATGAAAACAGCTTTCAAATAAGAAATTTAAAAATATTTCAATCAAATTATTATGCAACATTGAAAATATTAATTTTAGCTATTACAATACCAAAACAGTATAAAACTTTGACAATAGTTAAAAAACCCTTAACAATCTGCAGTTTCTGAATCTCACTTTTTTCAGGTTTTAGACTTATCATTGAATATTGATATTCATTGTAATTCATTGCAAGTTGATTCTGGTTTAATATAAAATGGATGATTTTTGTCAAGTCTAGACAGAATAATATTTATTGTTGAATCAAATGTGTTGAGTTAGAAAACTAATGTAATATGAATACATAAGTTTTTATGAGCAGCAGTGTGCTATAGTTCATTTCTACAAGCATTTATTAAGTACCTACTATGTGTCAGACATGTTACTAAGTGGTGGACACAGAAAGACAAAAACAACCAATCCTTATACTCAGGGAAATGAAGGTAGAGTACAGAGGAGCTATCCCCTTTTTCCACTAGGAAGCTACATCACTTTATTGAAAGACCCAACCAAGATCATCACATTGACTTGAAATGGACAAAAGACTGGCCCCCTCAATCCTGGGTCGAGGGGTCTCAGGCTTATAGGAAAATGTTGCTTAAACTAAATTAAGGGAAGTGTAATGTTCAGACTGGGCCCCATCCCCTGGTTCATGAGACCCTAGACTTTTCGAGAAGTGTGTGTCTAACAAAGTCACAACATTGCAAAACATGCTGACACTCTCGTCCAGACACTTCCCCATTGTAAACGAGAAATTGTGTAACCCCAAGGCTGTGCCTGGATGTGGCAAACAGGCTTAAAAGTCTACCTCTCTAAAGGTTCGGGGCTGATCTCTGCTAGCCTGTCTAGTGGGGTCAGTCGCCGGCCGGCTAATAAATGATGCTTTAAATTGAATAATTTGGTCAGAGCTGTCTATCTTATTTCTGTCCATTTCAGACTTACTCAGATCTGAATCTAGATGTCTCTATGAAATTTACTACCTATATTATTTTGAAATAATAACCTCTGTGAATCCCATTTTTTCTCATTTACAAAATGAGAATAACAATGTATATTCGTACGTTACACAATTACTTGAAGATGGTGCAGTTAAACCTTTAGAATATTCTATAAATGTGTAGTTGAAAGAGTAATAAACTCAAATAATCTAAAGAATGCTTTACCACTGACTAAGTCATAATTTAAACGGGCCAAATTTATCATTCCCTATAAAATTGAATAGCCCATCTTTGGACACTAAGAACCCTTCAAAATATTACTAGAAACATGTTATTGTAGCAAAAATAATCAGGAGATCTTAGATCTGGATTCTAGGGAGTCCCGATGCTTTCTTTAACTGCTTGGATGATAGATTCTCTTGGTAAATTACTTCTATGGTACTTTTTAGTTGGAAAATGTATGAATTATATTTTATCAACAAACACTTATTAAGCACCTGTTTCAGGTACTGTGCTAAGTTCTGAGAATACAGAGACAAAAGTCAACAGTTCCTGTCCTCAAGGAACTTACATTTTAATAAGTGAGAAATGTTCACACACACACACATACACACAACAAAGAGAAGATTTCTTTGGTAGGAAGACACTAGCAATTAGGAGAATAATCATAAAAAAATAACAACTGGCATTTAATAGTATTTTCAGGTTTGCCAGACACTTTACAAATATTAGCTCATTTTAATCTCCCAACAATCCTGTAAGGTAGATGCTATTATTATATTGAAGAAGTTAAGTGACTTCCCTAGAGTCACTCAGATAATAAATGTCTCAGGTTGGATTTTAATTCAGGTCTTTCTGACCCTAGATCCAGCATTCTGATTCTACAAAGAAGTTAGGGCTTAAGCTGAGACATGAAGGAAACTAAGGATTTAAAGAGGTGAAGGTAAAGAGGGGGAGATTTAGAAATAATATTTTTCTATCTGATACTAAGACTAGATGAAATATTCTCAATTGAATATTACATTTTTAAATGAAAATTTTTCTGATTTTGTGAATTTTTTTGCTTTTGTTGGTTTTGTATACTTTTTATAGTTTGTTTTGTGAGGAAGTTTATAATCAAGACTTTTTTAAATTAACATTTTCTAAAACTTTGTAGGTGTGAGCATTTGTGCTCACACATTTTATATATCAATATATAGACACATAGATATATGTTTTAGTTTTTAAAAATCTTATTGATTAGTTTCTAGTGAAAAGCTGAAGCTAAGTAGTGGAGATAATATTTCAGATTCTATAGGAAGACTTATGACTAATAATTTGATATATGAAGTAATTTATAATGATTTACAGGTGGTTCAGGTAAATTATTTGATATTTGTTTCTATGCAAATATGTACAAGAATGAAAAAATCTTCCCTTTTGGTCCCCTTCTCTTAGAGCACAGATTCTTAAACTTTTTTTTTTTAAATCATCACCATCATCTTTTTTGCATTTTGATGAAGCTAAAGAAGACCTTTCTCATGACAATGCTTATAATTTTTAAATATAATATTTTATTCCTCCCAATTACATTAAAACATTTTTACCATTAAAAAAGTTTTGAGTCCTGAATTCTATTCCTCCTTTCTTCCTTCTCTTATTCTCTATCTGAGATGGCAAGCAATCCAACATAGGTTTACATGAGCAATCATGTGAAACATTTCCTTATTATTCATTTTATATAAGAAGAGTCAAATTTTTTTTTAAAGAAAGAAAGTGGAAAATAGAATGCTTTAGTATGTGTTTAGACAGTATCATTTCTTTCTCTGGAGGTATATAGAATGCTTGATCTTGCTAAGAATACCTAAGTCATTCACGATTCATCACACAATATTATTAATATTAATGTATACAATGTTTTTCTGGTTCTGTTTATTTCACTTTGTATCAGTTCATGTAAGTCTTTCCAAGTTTTCTAAAATCATCCTTCTTGTTAGGTACAGCACAGTAATATTCTATCACAATCACATATCACAACTTGTTTAGCCATTCCCCATTGGATGTTTATCCCCTCAATTTTCACCACCATAAAAAGAACTGCCATAAATATTTTTGTATAAATAGGTCCTTTAACCTTGCCCCTCCCATTTTTGATGTTTTGGGGATATACACTTAGTAATGATGTTGCTGGATCAAATGGTATGCATAGTTTTATAGCCCCTTGAGCATAGTTCCAAATTGCTCTCCAGAGTGGTTGAATCAGTTCATAATTCCACCAACAGTTGGGACACAATTGGTGTCCCAGTTTTCCTATATCCCCTCCAACACATATCATTTTCCTTTTTATGTACATGTCTTATTCAGTCAATCTGATAGGTGTAAGGGGATACCTTACAACCTCAGAGTTGTTTAAATTTGCATTTCTCTAACCAATAGTGGTTTACAGCATTTTTTATATGACTATAGACAGTGAGTATAGACAGCTTTGGTGTCTTTATTGGAAACTACCTGATCATCTTCTTTGACCGTTTATCAATTGGAGAATGAGTTGTATTTTTGCAAATTTGACTCGGTTCTCTAAATACATAAAGTATAATATATAAGATTACAAAAAGAATTAATTATATGGGAACACAGTTATCAAAATATCAAAAAGATGTTAAAGACCTGCAGGTTAAAACTCCTTGTAAAATATCTGAGAGAAGATCTTGTAAATTTAAATAACCATACTTGGTTATTAAAGACTAGACAACCACTGGGGAGAGAATGCAGTAATCTCTTAATATCTTAGTCTTTACAGGAAGATCTAATGAAGGTGGGAGACCCCCATTGTCCTTGGAGTTAAGGGACACTGGTCACTAGAAGTCAAAATGAAACTGGGGAGTAAGAGCTATTTCTAAGATGCAAAGGCTGCTGTAGACCCTTGGAAAAATGTCATGTATATGTTTGACTAGGAACTATGGTACCTGTAGTAATAAAGACAAGAAAAAATTGCCTGAAATTTGTACAATAAATGTTGGTTCTGAATAGGGGAACTGGTGCCCAGGAAAAGGCATGACAGTATCATTTAATTGTTATCATTATGATCCATGGGGAGCTAAGGAGAAATGCCAGAAATATGACCTTAAAGAATCAATTTGGGGATCAGTGAGTCTTCAAAGCAGATATAGTTATGAACTATAGGCTAAAGACAACTAAGAGAGCCAGAAGAAAAAACACTGTTGTATAGGCAATAAGAACGTCTTTGGAGGAACTAACTCAAAGTTTTTCTTGCTAGGGTCCTAACCAGGGCAGTGCTGTAAATCAGTGAAAATTTATGGACCTGTGGGTAGGTAGAGTCAACAAATTCTCATACTCCCTGGTGGACAATGTTTCCTGAGGGCTATGATTTCAGTCCTATATATTTCTCATAACTATAATCCTGAGTTTATATGATTGTTAAGAGAGTTGGTGACTACATAAAGAAGGACTCTGTGTGTGTGTGTGTGTATGTGTGTGTGTGTGTGTGTGTGTGTGTGTGTGTGTGTGTTATATTAAAACTTCTTCATTATCCAGATGAGAGCAGTCGTAACAGAGAAATGTGGAATCCTCCAAAATGTATCCTTGGCATCAAGATAAAGATAATATATGTATATATGTATATATGCATATTTAATAAGTAAGTCCCTTGAAGGCAGGGTCTACCTTGTGTTTGCCTCTAAATCTAAAGCATTTGGCATAGAGCCTTATATGTAGTATTTATTTAAAGGATTCTTGTTGAATTGAGTTGAATATAAATGCACATGTTGAGTGAATAAAATTGTGATAATTATTTTGAACATTTTAGATTGATAGCATTTATATGGATAAAATTTTGCATGTAATGATTTCATTGATATAATAAAATTCCTTATGTGAATAACTTTTTTTTTTAATCTGTGGAAGAAATATTGGAGAACCCAGACCCCCCCAAAAATGCATGTGATGAGCAGCCATGGATATCTTGTGATATTATTTGATGGAAAGAATCCCCACATCTACGAGATCACAAATCCACTGAAATATTGAAATGTAAGGCAACTCAATCAATGTTAAATTTCATATTTTGTTTTTAGGTTTAAAGATGTATACACATGCATTCAGTAGAAATAATTTGAGGGCAGGAACAGTTTCATTGTCTTTGTATTTCCAGACTCCAAAAGGGACTTAAATATTTGTAGAATTGGAGAGGTAATGTGATATATCAGATAAAATATTGGACTACAAATCAAGGAGATGTGAGTTAAAATCCCATATCAAACAGGTACGGTTGATATGTCTTAATGTCTGGAAGCCTTAGTTTCCTCATCTGTAAAGTGGCAGAGATGCAGTAGACTCAATGTCCACTGGATTTTAAGTTCCCTTCTAGGTTAAATCTTTGAAAATGTAATACTGTGAGTTGAACCTATATTCATTTAAAACTATATTGACTCAAGATCTGTTGTTTACTTAAGTGAGAGGCTATTAACTATTGAGCAGACATATTAAATTGCCTGTACTTATTAGAAAACATGAAACTCTAAAGGTAATGTTTGAAAACTACAAGAGACCTGAGATCATTTAATCTAACCAACTAAATGAACTGGTCTGTCTTATTTGGCAAATATGGAAACCAAGATCCAGAAGTTATGCAGCTAGTTAATAACAAATCTGGGTATAGAAACCATGTGTTCCAACTCTCAGTCCAGTTTCCTTCTATTGAGATGTAATTGGTGACATGAAAATTCTAATAATAACTAGAATTATTTAACTTGGAACGGCAACATGCTTGAGCTAATATCTCATTTCATTTTTGTAATTGTGTGATCCTGGTCAATCATTTAATCTTCCTGGGCCTTAATTTCCTAAACTCTAAAATAAGGAGTTTGGATAAGATGAGCTCTGAGATTTCTTTCATCTTTGGATCTATAGCCCTATAAACTGTATTCCCATCTGGTAATGGAAAAAATACCTAAGGTAATAGCTTTGGAACAGACTCTCTTTTACTTTACTAGTATGTAGTTGCTTATCAGCAAACATAGCAAATATTTACTTTCTGTAAGAAAACAAAATAAACAATAAGGACTGCTCTTTTATATCCTATGGCAAAAATTTTCTAGGGTATAATCTTGGTATCCCCTTAAATCTTGTTGAAAGAAAATCCTAGTTGTATTGTTTTAAGTTTTGAAATTTAAAATCAATTTCTTACATAATAGAGATAATTTCAATATTGGCAAAGGGTACTTAGAAGAGCAGAGGCTAAGAAAATATTTCAGAATACTTAACTTACAGTAATAGGGAAATGGAACTTGGCAAAACAGGAGAAGTCCCCTCCTGGAGAGTAGTGGGCCTATTGTATTGTCATTGTACAGGAGAATAATGGAAAGTTTCCTCAGTTTCTCTCATTTAACAAGAAATTATGATTACATGACCAGGAAATAGCTTGAACTTTAAACATCATTGAGGATGATTTTCTATATAGTAACTTGAGCTAATGGTATTGCTACTTTACTATTTGATTTTGAAGACTTAAGTATACGTTAGATAAAATAATTCAATTAGTTTTTTAAAAAAAAACATTCTTAAAAATGTAAACCAAAAATTCAGTTAGAGAAATATTAAATACTTATTAAAGAGAGATCATTTGCCTGGTGCTAGAAATTTTTTTAAATAGTTCTTTTTTTTATTTAAATAGCTGAGCACAGCTTATAATAGCTTAACCCAGTATCATGAATTGTTTCTATAAAGAAAGAGCTGTAGATGTCCCTGTCTATATGAAACATAGAGATGATGAAATATTCTCTTTGTCAAGCTGTCAGGAAAATGCTGACCCCTGTGCTATCTCTAACACTTGCCTGTCAGTCAAAATCCTCTTGAACATGAGTATCA
Organism: Sminthopsis crassicaudata; assembly: GCF_048593235.1. Classification (NCBI taxonomy): domain Eukaryota; kingdom Metazoa; phylum Chordata; class Mammalia; order Dasyuromorphia; family Dasyuridae; genus Sminthopsis; species Sminthopsis crassicaudata. The sequence goes on along the minus strand of NC_133622.1, from coordinate 141,085,249 downwards.
TGTTAGATTCACAAATAACAGGGATTTTGATTGACAACTGTTGCTTAAAAAAAAAGTTGTACAAAGACATTAAATTCTACCTGTTTTAATGACTAAAACCAGCATCTCATCAGTGCTACCAATAAAATTCAATTGCTTAATCACATAAATTCTATTTTAGTACAAATTTCTTTTCTAAACTTATTGTCATTACTTGATACATACTGAACTTAAAAAAATGACGATTAATTTCCCTGCAGTCCAACTCAATAAACATTTACTAAGTACTTATTATGTGCCAGGTAGGGTGCCTGATGCAGGGGGTAGAAAACAAAAATGACAAAAGTACTTGACTTCAGGGAGCTGATTTTCTACTAGAAGATAGTCATTTTTAATATGGATTGTTATTACTATATTTTGTTTTTATATTATCTAAAATCTCTGTATCCTTTTTCCCTTCTCATAAATTTTTAATTATATAAAAAGTTGCTTATATTTCATTAAAAAAAAAAACAAAGGAAGAAGAAAACATTAGCAAAATCACTCAATCCATTATATGATATTCAATATTTTATAGCTATACCTGTCCCCATCCCCACACACTCTTGAGAAGGAAAAGAAAGAAGTTATCTTCTCATATTTCTTCTTTGGGTCAAGTTTGCTCTTTATAATTGCACAATATTAATTTTTTGAGTGTTTAATGGTTATTCTATTTATATTGTTGTAGCTATATTGTTTTTCTGGCTCTGTATACTTCATTTTGCATCAGTTCATGTAGATCTTGCCATGCTTCTCTATATTCATAAAATTTATCATTTCTTACAGTATTGTAATATTCCTTCATATTCATGTACCACATAAGGCATGATTGTTTCTAGCTCTTTCCTTTCACAAAAAAATGCTGCTGTAAGTGTCAGTTCATAGGGAGGGCTTCTTTTTTTAACAATGACCTCCTTAGGGCATATGCCTAGCAGGAGAATTACTGACAGTTTAACAATGAAGGGCAGTACGGCCTGAGATTTCAAAGTCTAAAGTCTCTCAAGATTCAATTCTCACCTCTCATACACAGTGAGTTTTAACTTTAGATTTCTATATGTAATTTTAAAAGTCTAAATATTGTTTCCAACTTCCTTTTCATGTTAGTTGATAATAAGTGAATCTCTAGATTGCCTTCCGTGATGTCAGGAAGACCTGAGTTCACCACTTACAACATTTATAAACTGTGTGACCATGAAAAAAACTTTTTTTAAACTTTTCCAATCTTATTTCCTCATGTGTAACTCTGATAAAATACTATAACATTTTTATATGGTTATAGTCACAGTGTATATTCAAATGAAATAATGATTATAAATTTCTTTGCAGCAATTAACATATCAGCTATTGTACAGTTTGAGAGTAGAGAATGAAAATGCAAACCACCATTGTAAATGTTTCTGCTGCCAATGTTACTGAGGATACATTGCTACAGAAACTTCAGCAGATCTGTTCTATTTCATAGATATTCTGTTCTCTTCTTGTAGTTTCATCTATACATACTCAGGTTCTCTATAGTCTCAGTTGCTCTTTGGTAAATTATACTGATTATAATTTTAAGTCATTACCCTTTCTATATAATTTACTAAATAATTCTATAACACTGGTATTGTAATGTTGTGAGATATAATAGGCACTGGATTATAGTCAGAACACCTGGGCTGGCTTAAAATTCTGACTCTGCTGCTACTCTGTAACTCTGGGTAAATAATTTAATCTTTCTCAGGTATAAGAGGGAGTTCAATGAGATGTTCTCTAAGCCTCTTACAACCCTAAATTTATGTCTATTTGATAAGGGGACCAAATATCTATTGTTTGAAGTATTTTTTTGTGGATCGACCAAGGTAGTGATTGTTATTCCTTTCAACTCCCCAAACCCTGTGATTCTGTGAGTTTATGGGTTCTTTTTAAACACTTCATTGTGGTGATTATTTTGTGTTAGACTACTCTAAGAATGGTGCTAGTCAAAGTAACTTTCTTAATTTTTATCAATTTCCCATTTTTCATTCAACAGCTTATTTAATTAAGCAGAATAGTTGAAAATATTATAAACTAATTCAATATCTTTATTAGGCATCTTTATTCAGTGGATATAATGCTGGATTTGGAGTCAGGAAGATCAAATCAAAAAATTCAAATTCTGTTTCAGACACTTATTGGATGAATGATCCTAGGAAAGTCACTTAACTTTCCTTATCTGTAAAATTATAGTGTTAATAGCACCCATGTCCCAAAATTGCTTTAAGGATTAAATAATATAATGATAGGTGTAAAGTACTTTATAAACCTTAAATTACTTATGTAAATGAAAATTAGCTATTATTATTTATGTTTATTTCTCCAACCAGAAATTGGTTTTAACCTTGACCCAAACAATTAATATAACAGCTCACAGACAATTGATTCTGAAAGTAATACTGTTCTCAGAAGAAACCATTTCCTCTGTTAAGTTAATCAGTTTCATTTTATATTTGGTATTTACCATATTTCATATCTTCCACATTTCTTCTCAAAGAAAATATCCATCATTTTAAAAGCATGACTTTCTTTTACTCATCTTCTTTCCATTTATCACTTATTTATTTGAACATTCATTTTAAGCTTCAAATTCTCCCACTCTTTTCCCATCTATTCGGAAGGCAAGAAATTGACATAAATTATACATTTGAAATAATGAAAGAATTTCCATATTAGCTATGTTGAAAAAAATCAAGAAAAATAAAGTTTAAAATTATTCTTCTATCTGAAGTAAGACTCCAGCAGGTTTCTCTCTGGAGTTGGATAGCATTTTTTTAAATCATTAAATCTTCAGAAATGTCTTCGATCATTGTATGATAGAGAACAGTTAAGTCATTCATAGTTGAACATTATTCAATATTATAGTTACTGTGCACATTGTTCTGGTTCTGCACACTTCACTTTACTTCAATTCATATAAGTCTTCCCAGGTTTTTCTGAAACCATCTTGCACATTATTTGTCATATTTATATTTGTTATAGTAAAATAATATTCCATCACAATCATATACCGCAACTTGTTCAGCCACGCCTCTATTAATAAGCATCACCTTGATCTCCAGTTCTTTGTCACTACTAAAAGAACTGCTAATAATATTTTTGTAAATATAGTTCTTTTTCCTTTGATCTCTTTGAGATGCAAACTAATTGCAGTATTGCTTTGTCAGAAAATATGTACAGTCTTATAGCTCTTTAGACACAGTTCTAAATTGTTCTCCAGAATGATTAACTTAATTCACTATTCTACCATTAGTGCATTAGTATGAAGGCACCACTTGAGTAGTCTATGATCCTTTGTTCTCATTGTTATCCCGAATTACATTTTCCAAAATAGTTTTTGTTGTACTCCCCTTTATCTTCATTCACATTGAAATCATTAAAATAAAAGTTGATTTAATTTAGAAGATGTTACTAAGTCTCACTGGATGTTCTGGCAAAAACAAAACAAAGCAAAAACTTCATCACCTAATGGCCAATCTTTTCCATAGTGGGAGTCTGGTTCTCAGATAGAACCCATAGTTTGTCACCAGATTTGTAATCAAAGTTTTTCCAGTTCGATTGAAATTGCCAAAGTTTTGTATATTTTTGATATAACCTTCAAGAATGAAGTACCATGGACTTCCAGCCAAGATGGCAGAGAGGACACACACATCTGCTTAAGCTCCGCATTTTCTCTCAGAATAATATATCTCATGACAAGCCTCAGAATTAGTGCTTGACTGGAAAACCCCCCACAAATAATAACCAACATAAGACATCCTTGAAATTGGTTAGAAAAGGTCTGTTTTTGCTTGGGGGCAGGGACGACCAGATCCAGCACAGGCTGAGGGCAGGCAGTTTGAGCTTAGCAGGAAGCTCCCATTGTGCAGACCAGAGAGAGGAGGGGTGTGATCTCTGCTGTTTCCACAGATAGACCTTTACCACTGTGTGGATATTCTGTCTTGCCAGCAAGCCAACAATAGCATAGAAGCCGTAAACAAGGAGGTAAAAAAGCTAGTGTCTCTCAGGACCTGGCCACCCCCACCTGGAGTGTCTTAGAACCTCAGAGTCTCAGAGCACAGACACAGTGCAGCCATTGCTGTCTTGCTAGTGCCTCGCTGCTACCCCCCTCCCCTCCCCAGTCTTAGAGGAAGCTCGGTAACACCATCCAACCCTCCCCCCCCCCCCAAAAAAAAGCAGACTGCATTTGTTTTTTTTTGTTAGTTTGTTTTCTTTGATTCTTCTCTGAGAAAATGAGCAAAAAATTAAAAAGGACTGTAACCATTGATAGCTTCTATATGGATAGAGAGCACACTTAAAACCCTGAAGAGAATAAAAACAGACTGTCTCCAGATGAATCCCAAAAAGAGGATATGATATGCTCCTCAATACACAAAACTCTCATAGAAGAAATGAAAAAAGCTCTCACAAGAGAGCTAGAAGAAAAATGGGAAAAGGAAAGGGAAACTTGGTAAGAGAGTCTGGATAAGTCATCCCATTCATTTAAAGATAGAGTGGATAAAGAAATCAAAACTTGAAAAACAAAATTAGTGAGTTGGAAAAAGAAAATAGCTCTCTAAAAAATAAAATTGGTGAAATGGAAAAAAAATTCCATAGAACAAAACAACTCACTTAAAAACTCATTGGACAATTAGAAAAAAAATATTTTAAAAGTGAGTGAAGAAAATACTTCATTGAAAATCAGAATCGAACAAATAGAATTGAATGACTCGAGGAGACACTAAGAATCAGTCAATCAAAACCAGAGAAATGAAACAATGGAAAAAAATGTCAAATACCTTCTTGGGAAAACAACAGACCTGGAAAACAGATCCAGGAGAGACAATCTGAGAATTATTGGACTCCCTGAAAAATATGATGAAAAAAAGACCCTGGACACTATTTTCCAAGAAATTATCAAAGAGAACTGCCCAAATGTTTTAGAAATAGAGGGTAAAATAGACATTGAAAGAATTCATCGATCACCTACTGAAAGGGACCCTAAAATCAAAACACCAAGAAATATAGTGGTCAAATTCCAGAACCATCAGATGAAGAAAAAAATATTGCAAGCTGCTACAAAAAATCAATTCAAATATAGAGGAGCCATAATAAGGGATTACCCAGGATCTAGCAGCATCCACATTAAAGAATTGAAGGGCCTGGAATATGATATTCTGAAAGGCTAAGGAACTTGGTATGCAGCCAAAAATAACTTACCTAGCAAAAATGAGCATTTTTTTTTTCCAGGGAAGAAAATGGACATTCAATGAAATAAGCGAATTTCAACTATTCTTGATGAAAAAACCGGATCTAAACAAAAAGATTGATCTCCAAATATAGAACTCAAGAGATTCCTAAAAAGGTAAAAAGAAATCTTGAGAACTATATTTCTGCCATAAATATATATAAAGAACACATGTATAATTTGTTCTAGAAACTAGAAGTAGAAAGGAAATTGTACCAGAAAAAGGGTAAAGTGGTGGTAATACATCTCACAAAGAGGCAAAGGTAACCTATTATATCTGAGAGAAAGAATGAAGGGGGATGAACATAGTGTGTATCATATTCTTATTAGAATTGGCTTAAGGAAAAAAATAGACATATTTGATTTATGGTGAAACTCCTTCCACTTCATTGAAAAATGGGAGGGAAAAAGTGAAAAGGGAAAGAGTAAGCTAAATGGAAGGGAATATAGAAATTGTGAGGAAAAGAGGTAAAATAGGGGGAGGAACTCTAAGATGGGGGAGGGATACTAAAAAGGGAGGGCTGTGAGAAGCAAGTGGTGTTCACAAGTTTAATACTGGATTGGGGAGGAAGAGGGGAAGGAAAGGACAAAAGCATAAGCAGGGTTAACAAGATGGAAAGTAATACAGAATTAGTAATTTTAACCATAAATGTGAATGGGGTAAACTCCCCCATAAAGAGGAAGCTGTTAGCAGACTGGATTAAAAGCCAGAATCCTACAATATGTTGTTTACAGGAAACACACCTGAAACAGGGTGATATATACAGAATAAAAGTAAAAGGTTGGAGCAGAATCTACTATGCTTCAGGCGAAGCCAAACAAGCAGGAGTAGTCATCCTCATTTTAGATCAAGCAAAAGCAAAAATTAATCTAATTAAAAGAGATAAGGAAGGGCACTATATCTTGCTAAAGGGTTGCATAGATAATGAAGCAATATCAATATTAAACATATATGCACCAAGTGGTGTAGCATCTAAATTCTTAAAAGACAAATTAAGAGAGCTGCAAGAAGAAATAGACAGCAAAACTTTAATAGTGGGAGATCTCAACCTTGCACTCTCAGAGTTAGTTATATCAAACCAAAAAATAAATAAGAAATAAGTCAAAGAGGTAAATAGAATACTAGAAAAGTTGGATCTTTGGAGAAAACTAAATGGAGACAGAAAGGAGTATACTTTCTTCTCAGCAGTTCATGGAACCTATACAAAAACTGACCATATATTAGGACATTAAATGCAGTAAGGCAGATATAGTAAATGCATCCTTTTCAGACCATAATGCAATGAAAATTACATTCAATAAGAAGCCAAGGAAAATAACCATAAATGTGAATGGGGTAAACTCCCTCATAAAGAGGAAGCTGTTAGCAGACTGGATTAAAAGCCAGAATCCTACAATATGTTGTTTACAGGAAACACACCTGAAACAGGGTGATATATACAGAATAAAAGTAAAAGGTTGGAGCAGAATCTACTATGCTTCAGGCGAAGCCAAACAAGCAGGAGTAGCCATCCTCATTTTAGATCAAGCAAAAGCAAAAATTAATCTAATTAAAAGAGATAAGGAAGGGCACTATATCTTGCTAAAGGGTTGCATAGATAATGAAGCAAAAAATAATTGGAAACTAAATAATCTCATCTTAAAGAATGATTGGGTGAAACAGCAAATCATAGACATAATTAATAACTTCACCTAAGAAAATGACAATAATGAGAGGTCATACCAAAATGTGTGGGATGTAACCAAAGCAGTAATAAGGGGAAACTTTATATCTCTACAGGCCTACTTGTATAAAATAGAGAAAGAGAAGGTCAGTGAATTGGGCTTGCAACTAAAAATGCTAGAAAAGGAACAAATTAAAAACCCTCAGACAAACACTAAACTTGAAATTCTAAAAATAAAAGAAGATAAGAATGAAGTACCGCTTCCTTGTTGTGATGAGACTTTGTATCCCCAGTGCTTATCACAATCCCTGACACATAGTAGGTACTCAATAAATGTTGATTTGTTGAATGATTAGAAGTCCTGATCAGTTTAATGAGTTACCCAATTATCCTGAGAATGATTGCCTGCCTCTTTCTCTCTGTCTCTGTCTCTGTTTCTGTCTCTGTCTCTGTCTCTGTCTCTGTCTCCCTCACTCTGTCTCTATCTCTGTCTCTCTGTCTGTCTCTCTCTTTCTCTCTCTCATATTCAGTGGGAGCAGGGATAAATATGTAAAAGCCCACTTAGCTCATGAGAATACTTCATTGAAACTATTCTTCACCTCTATAACAAATGTTAGGTCAAAGAACCAGAGCTCATATTCTCCAAGTCACATATTGGCCTTAGAAGGAGAGGGCCCAAGACTTCTCCCATTTTGTAGCATTGTCTTTCACCAGAATCTGTCAGCCATGAAAATGTTACAAAAAGAGAAGAAGCCAAGACTCTGTTTAACTAGTGACTCTTTTTTTTTGGGGGGGGGGGATGAATGACTCAATGAGACATCATAGCTAGTGTCTCTTAAACACATTCAGCCAATTAAAAAGACATCCTTAAAATGTAGTTGGGAGAGCATAACCAACTCTAAGTATAGAATATCTATTTATGTTTTAAAGTCTTCCTAAGGCACTTCCAGATACAAGTTTCCTAACATATTCATAAAGATCAAGCTCATTTTTCAGTCCCCCATTACACAAAATAGTTCCCATGTAGCATCTTAATTGGAACACAAAACCCATTAGTTACTTAGGTAGCGCAGATTTGATGAGAAGTTAGCTTATTTGGCAGCTTCCAAAATGCTTACAGCTTGAGAGGCGTCTAAACTAAATATAGAAAGATTTCCCTATGTTAATCTCAAATTCAGTTTCTTTCCAAGGAAGGAGATGGCTCTGGTAGAGTTTTAAAGTATTTTATGTGTTTTCTTTCTGTGGGATGGAATAAAGGCTCTCATTCCCAATATGACCTTATGAATTTGAGTGAAAATAAAGGACCATGAGATCTTATTATCCACATTTGAGATAATAAGAACATAAAATGAAAATTCCACATACATGGGGAGTTTTTTAGAGTAACTCCAGTGAGGGGGCAGTAAATCAGAGAGAAAAAAAATGGATTTTTTGGACTTAGCCTACATTTTAAGACTAGATCTTGGAGGCCTAGTCTATAGGTTACAAACTCAATACCTCAATGCAGCTTTTTTTTTTAATAGGTCCTCACTAATATATTTGTTTGCCGAATTAGCAAATTGCTTGATTAAAAATACTACCATACAATCAAATGATAACTTTCTTTCCAATGCTTTGAAATCAGGAATAGAATTGTGTCAAAGGGCAAATTCACAGTGTGAAAAAGATATAATATATTCTCATGCTTTAATTAGGCTATGTTGATTTTTAGTTAACTTTATACTATTCTTGCAAGTCAAGTATATGTATGTAAACACACACAATCTTGGCTGACTGATCTTTTCTTCCTCCTCAAGTATATTCAAGTTGTATAAAGGCAGTTCCAAACTTGTCAGATAGTGGAAAAATTTTTTATATTCCTCTTGTTCTGGAGAGTAGAATTTAATGTTGAACACTTAGAAAAGAAAAGAAACATCAAATTCATCCACATTTTTGGGGAAATACTCATTTTTGTTTGAATTTATTATCACCATGAATATTATCAATATTTATCAATATTATATGAAGATCAGAAGAATTTTTAAAAGATTGCTTGATCCTATAAGAATAAGAATTCCTGAAGAATTGAATCAAAAATTTATATATTGTTTGATATGGATGATTGTAGGAAGACAAGTATGAATAAATCTAAAATTTTATATATATATGTGTGTATATGTATATATATGTATGTGTGTGTGTGTGTGTGTGTGTGTATTTTTAGTGGAGACTTTGATCTACCATTTTTATTTTTTTGCTTTTTTATAAAAGTTAAAAATGTTTCAAAATACATGCAAAGATAATTTTCAATACTCACTCTTACAAAACCCTGTGTTCCAAATTTTTCCCCCTTACTCCTCTCCTAGAGAGCAAGTAATCCAATATAGGTCAAACATATGCAATTCTTTTAAATATTTCCACATTAGTCATGTTTTGCAAGAAAAATCACATCAAAAGAAAAAAAAAGCAAAAAACAACAACAGCAATAAAGAGGTGAAAAAATTATGCTTTGTTCAACATTCAGTCTCCATAGTTCTGGCTCTGGATGTGGATGGCTCTTTCCATCACAAATCAGTTAGAATTGCCTTGAATCACCTCATTGTTGAAAAGAGCCAAGTCCATCACAGTTAATAGTCATATAATCTTGTTGCTGTGTACAATGATTCCACTCATTTCAGTTAGCAGCCTGCTCATTGTTTCTCATAGAAGAATAATGTTCCATTACATTCATATACCATAATTTATTCAGCCATTTCCTAATTGATGGGTATATATATATATAAAAGCTCTTAGAAGAATTTGAACATTTCAAAATAAATATTTATTCAGGGCTGTTTTAGTGAGAAGGTGAAATAAATTATAATTAGTATTAATTATTCATATATAAAATTTAATATGCAAAAGACATTAAGACACTGTGAGAATGAGAACATTTTTTATAGATTAGTACACAGAAAAAGTTTTTATCTAGTTTTGGACAAATAATTCAAAATTTAAAATCAATTGAGGCTTTGCTATGTGGCAAAGGGTATTGCACATAAATCACCACAAAAACAAGAAATAAGGCAGGAAATTTCCTGAGATGTTCTTTCTTTATAAATTTGGAGAAAAACATTTTTCTTCTCTTTTTCATGACTTAAAAAGATGACAAGTTCATGATAGAAGGGTAGCTTTGTATGACATAAAAAACAACTGAGAAGTTGGATATCAGTCCTCTACCTCCACTAATTTACTATAGTATCTTTGACAAGTTATTTCACCTTTCCAAGTCCCAGGTTTTTCATCAGTAAAATGGTGGAGTTTGACTTTAAGCTCCTTTCCCGAAGAAAGAAAGTACTAATCTCGAAGCAAAAGAGATGTCTGTTTAAGTGGGGTGACTAGCGTAGAATTCTATGTACATTGAGTAATGAAGCCAGTTCCACCAATAGGATACTTCCTGCCTTATTCTATGTTTTTCTGATTGATTATGAACAAAACTCGACAGAAAAGCAAGGATTTTTTTTATATCCTAGTACTATTTCCTAAGGATTTTAACTTTCATCCTTACAACTTTAGCCTATTGCCCCTAATCTGACCCACTGGGGCCAAAAAGAAAGAATATAATTTCTCTTTCACATGAATACTCTATAAGTATATGAACATAACTACCATATTTTTTCTAAGTTTTCTGTTCTCTAGACTAACTAGTTTCTTCAACAAATCCTCATATAATATGAGTTCAAAGTCTTTCTCATTTGTTTATATAATTATTTTTGAAAAAACAAGTTTTTGGGTTTTTTTTTTTAGCATTTTGAGTTTCAAATTTTCTCCCACTTTCCCATCTTTCCCTCTCAATGTATAGAGAACACAAGCTATACAGTATCAATTACACATGCAGAAACATATTTCCATATTAGTCATGTGTGGGAGAGAGAGAGAGAGAGAGAGAGACTATACTTCAATTTGTAGAGTTTATAAGTTCTCCCTTTGAAGGTTCATATTATTTCTCATCATAGGTCCTTTGGCATTGTCTAGAATCATTGAATTGATTAGAATAGCTAAATTTTTCATAGTTGATCATCACTACAAGATTACTGTTACTGTGTACAATATTTTCCTGACTGTTCATTTCCCTTTGCCTCAGTACATATAAGTCTGAAACCATCTTCTGACCATCATTTCTTATAACAAGGTAGTATTCCATCACAATTATATACCACAACTTGTTTAACCATTTTCCAATTGATGAGCACCCCCTCAATTTCCAGTTCTTTGACACCAAAAAAAAGAGCAGCTATAAATATTTTTTGTATATGAAAATCCTTCACTTTTTCCTGTAAAGTGCCAGAAATTTGGAGAAGTATACATGAAACACGGATATTTACAATGAGGTGTTAACTCAGTGGAATTGATGAGATGATGTATACATATGTAGTACTTAGCATGGTAATCTAAGGGTTCTCTAGTTCACACATAATCCGTATGCTATAAAGATGTAATTGTAATAGGGTATTTAAGGTCTGAGAAGGACTGGAAAAGAGACATTCCATTTTTGACCATCCTCCTGGTGGCTCTCCTGCCTTCTGCATTCCTTCACTAAGATCAAGACTGGGTCAGACTGTGAAGGGGACAAGACTGTGACGAAGGCAATAAAGACTCTGACCATTCTCCAGGTGTCTATCCTGCTGAGACCAAGGTCCTCCAGAAAGCTAGCCTGAACATTACATTTTCCTTTGCTCTTCTTGGGGCATAGACCTAACAGTGGTCTGGGTAAAAGAGTATGCATAGTTTTATAGCCCAATGGACATAGTTCCAAAATGAATGGTTAGAGCAGTTTATAATTCAACTAGCAATGCATTAGAGTCTCTATTCTTCCAAATCTTTCTAAATATTGTCTTTTTTCTTATCTGTCATGTTAGCCAATTTGATAAGTGTGATGTAACACCTTAAAGTTTTAAAATTTGCATTCTTCTAATCAGTTATGATTTAGAACTTTTTCATATAGTAATTCATATTTGATTTCTTAAAATTGCCTGTTTTCAGAACCTCTGACCATTTAACAATTGGGTAATGGCTTGCATTTTTTATAAATTTGGCTCAGTTCCTTATATATATATTTTGAGAAATAAGTCTTTTATCAAATAAACTTGCTGCAAATTTTTTCCATTTTCCTCTTTTCCTTCTAATTTTTGTCTGCATTAATTTTATTATGCAAAACTTTTTACTATCATGTAATCAAAATTATCCCTTTTATTTCTCATTATCCTCTCCTGTGTCTTCTTTTATCATAAAATCTTCCCTCATCCATATGTCTCTCCTGTGTCTTCTTTTATCATAAACTCTCCTTTCATCCATATGTCTAAAGGTAAATTTTTTCCATGTCCCTCTAAGATACGGAAATAACATGGTATATAAAGCCAAGGACCTGAGATTGAATTCTGTCTGATATCATATCATACAAGCTCTGGGGAAGATCACTAGCCCTAATCTGCAAAATAAGATTGCACTAAATGACCTTTAGGGTCCCTTCCAGATCTCAATCTGTGATTTTAAGTAACCTGACCAGGACAACATATCTTTTTAACCCCAGTATATACTAAGATCTCATTAACTTTGTAACAGTAGGATTTCTTTGGGCAGCTGTGTAATATGCCCTCCTGGCAGTTACAATTACTATTCTGTCCCAGGCCCAACAGAGTACCTTTGACCACTGACCTTTGCAGTGTCAACTCTACCTGGCTCGCCTCCTCTGAGGCCTTCATAGGTCTCTGGCCACGATTTCTTGAATCTGTAGTTTAATAACCGGTAGCGCACTCAAGAACAACCACGTGTAATCTTAAAAGCCTTTATTATACCTAGTCACATAATGCCCTGACTTGATGTCCTGACTTGTTGGTTCCCTAGTGAACACCTGGTCAGAAGACCCATGTGTTCACTACCAAACTTCTTACCTCTCTGGGCTATCCATCCTCTTGGCTCAGCTACCCCAGGTTAGGGAGCCAAGTTAAAGAGAGTGACTGCTATCTGCAGTGAGCTTATAAAGGGCCTGTGAGGTCACACACACAGCTAATCAGCTAATCAGTCGTCTCCCATTACGAAGCTATCTCAATATGGCCAGGATCCCACCCACAGGACAGTCCTATATCCATAGAGATTACTTCTGGGCCACTCAAATCTCCTGTTGCTCTGTGGCGCCCCCCCCCCCCATTTAAAAGGCCCTTAAAATTTCCTTCTCTTGTTTTGCGGGAACCACATCCTTACAATTCCCTTCTCTTGTTTTGTGGGAACTGCACATCTCATCAAGCTAAACTTTTAGCACCAGCTATAGTTCATTTGATCCATGAGATGACAGAGTGTTATGCCCAAGGAGGTACAAAGCAGCAGATCAGTAAACAGAAGTATGACAATGAGAACTAGGCTCAACAGTGGCCCAAGTGTTCAACCCACTCATTAAAGTCATACTCAAGGAGATAATAAGCCAAAGAGGTTGGATGCCAATGAGGCAGGATGTCAACACTGAGGTGGGAAGTCAACAAGGTAAAACATCACAATTCTAGTTAACAATTAAATATCAGTGAGGTAGGTTGTCACAATTCTAGTTACATTTATCACAATTCTAGATCAATTCTAGTTTCTCACAATTCTCTATTGTGCTTTTCACAATTCTAGAGCAATTCTAGCTTATCACAATTCTCTATTGCACTTTTCACAATCCTAGAGCAATTCTAGTTTCACAGGTGCACATAAGCAAAGTCATGTCCAGTAACATTGTCTCAATAACAATGACAGGTGGGTGTGTTGGTTTTTCACCCACTAATTTAAAAGCATAGTCCTTCAATAGAAAGCATAGGGCAAAGCCTCTCCCCAGGCCACCATATGGCAAGTAGCCATGGGAGGAGCAAGCAGGCCCATTGTCCATTTACAGTCTTTATATTGCATATCACCCAAAACAGTCCATTTCAGCTGCAACACTGGAACTGTGTCTGATGTCTCTGGTGTCACGGTCAGGAGGAACATTGCTGCCATCAGCGTCTGAAGGGCTGCGGACATCTGGCTGTTCCTTCTGGGCTGTTGTCTGGTCCTTCTCTTAGATCCCCAGGTTACAAATGTCTCTGATGGGGATGAACTCTGCTGCTGGATCTGCACCTAGGAAAGAATGTACCTGGGGCCCAACTTGGGCCTTTCCAAATGCTATCCAGGCTGGGTGAGGGAATAGTAAAAGTGGCAGGCCTCAGGAAAACTCATTTTTGGCCTCAGACACTTGTATGTCTGGGTGTTGTGTGACCCTGGGCAAGTCACTTAACCCTATTTGCCTCAGTTTGCTCATTGTAAAATGAACTGGAGAAGGAAATGGCAAAACACTCTAGTACCTTTGCCAAAAAAAAAAAACCAACAACAACAAAAAACAAAAAACAAAAAACTCTAGATGAGGACACAAGAAAGATAGCATGCAGAACAACATATATGTTAAATAAATTAGAGATAATCTCAGAGGTAGGTACTAAGATTAAGAACCAGGAAAGGTTTCTTGTTAAAGATGTGTCTGAGAACTGAAGAATTCCAGAGAAACCAAAAAAGAAATAGTGGGAAGATGAATTCTAGGCATGAAGGGCAAACAATGAAAATGCAGTGTAGCGAGCTGTCGTCTCCAGAAGCTGCCAGATCGCTCTCTGGGAAGAGATCTGCTGTGTCTACTCAAATCTCTCAGACAGATTCTTCTTCCTGTAGTGAACTGTTGTCTCCAGGCAGTTGCTGTTAACTTTTGTCCAGAGAAGTGACTTCCCTTCCTGCAGAGAGCCCCGTCAGGCCTGATGTAATGCAGAGACTTCTCCTATCTCTGGAGTGGTGTCCTCTTTTATCCTCCCAGAGAATGGGCGTGGGATAATGCAAGGGCTTCTGGGAAGAACCACTTCAATCAATGAGCTTGCTCCTTCTAGGATTCCTAAGGTGTAAACTCCCTTTACAGGTCTGATCCAGAGAACTGTCAAGTCAACCTGAGTCCTCACCTTGTAATTGTCCAGACAACCTGAGTTCTCACCTAGTAATCCTAACATCTCCCCCTTTCTTTTGATTTAGAACATAGGATAGTCATGACCTTGAAACATAAATCCATCAATATGGGAGGTATTACACCTAATTACATAAATTACATAAGCACATAGTAACATAGTAACATAATACATGCTAGAAGTATATAACAAATAACATGAGCAAATAATCATAAATTGAAAATTTATAAATGTCCATAAGTCCATTGTCTGTTAATCTCATCTTGTGTTAGGAAATCCAATGATTACTGCTGGTTTTAAAGTTCTTTAACAGTCTTTTTATTAGCCATGCTCTGTCAGTGTCAGATGTTTCTTAGATCTTCTCCTTTATTTTGAGGTCTTTCTCTTTTTCTGTCTCTCTCTGATGGACAAGGCGAATACGACTCGTTGGCACCCATATGATTCCTTCTCCTGCTGAAGAAATACAAGCAAACCCTCTCCCCCAGGCAGTTAACCTAGCTGGTCCCTTCCATTCACCACTTTCTGGATCTCTCCACATCACCTGGCGATTATCTAAGGACAGTGGAGCTGCTCGCACTGGACACTGCCCTTCTGGTGGGTTATAAAACCTGTCTGCCGAAGCCAGTGCATCTTTGTCAAAAATTAGAAAATTAATGGTATAGAGAACTAAATTTAGAAGTTCTCTAGGGTTACCTGTGGCTCCCCCTTTCTTTTGTTTTTGGAGGAGTGTCTTAATATCTCTGTTTCTTCTCTCTACTATTGCCTGTCCTTGAGGATTAAAGGGTATGCCCGTGGTATGTAAAATCTTATACTGTGCACAAAAGTGTGTAAAATGTTTGGACGTATATGCAGGTCCATTGTCTGTTTTTATTGCTTGTGGCACACCCATAATTGCAAATGCTTGTATAAGGAATTCAGTGACCACTCGGGCTGTCTCTTTTGCTGCTGGCATTGCAAATGTGAATCCTGAAAAGGTGTCTACCACGACATGAATAAAAGATAGACGACCAAAAGATTTATAATGGGTCACATCCATTTGCCACATTTCATTGGGTCTCAAACCACGAGGATTCTTCCCTGCAGGAAGTGTAGGAGCATGGAAAGGAAGACAAGCTGTACAGCTTTTTACTATGCTTCTAGCTTCCTCTCTTGTGATTCCAAATTGTAAACGTAAAGCTCGAGCAGCCTGATAATATTTAGAATGAGATTCTTGTGCTTACTGAAATAAAGGACTACTGGCTAACATGGTTAAAAGGCTATCTGCCTTTGAATTTCCATCAAAAATAGGACCTGGAAGTCCACTATGTGAGTGGACATGCAAGATATAAATCTTGCCTGGATGTTTTCTCACTTGCTTTTGAAGTTCCTTAAAGAGCTGATAAATATTAGAGGCTGCAAATTTTATTTGGGCTGTGGCAATTCTTTGTACTACACCTACTGAATAGGCTGAATCAGTAATTATATTTACGTCTCCTGGGTAATAAGTAAGAGCTAGCATGATAGCAAGTAATTCATTCTGTTGAGTGGATTGAAAAGGAGTCCTGATTACTCTCTTTATGGTTAAATCATGAGAGTATACAGCACAAATATTTTCTTTGGAGGCGTCTGTAAAGATTGTTGGTCCTTTAAGAGGAACCTTAGAAACCTTTTCTTCAAAGATCCATCGCCTATTATGTAGTAGCCGGGTTATCTTTAATGGAGATCCATGTGCAAAATTTGGAGCGGTGGCCAATGCCATTCTGGGATGGTCTCACAGCATATATTAATTTGTGCGTTAGTATAGAATGTGTATATTTTTTCAGGACTTATTCCAGATAATTGTGTTACTCTCTTAATAGACTTTAATAAAATCCTAGCCACAAGCACTGGGTAAGGTGTAAGGCTTTGTTCTGGTTGTGCTGGGAGGTTCACCCACTCAATCACTCTGTCTCCTTGATGAAGGACTGCTGTGGGTGCCTCTTTTGTAGCAAAAACTGATATTTCCAAGGGTTTTTGAGTGACTCTTTCAACCACATTGGATAAAGCCAGTTCAACTTCTCTCAAAGCCTTTTGTGCTTCTTTTGTAAGCTGGCGTGGTGAATTTAAAGCACTGTCTCCCCTTAAAATGTCATATAGAGGTTGTAGTTGATTGGTAGTTAAGCCTAACACTGGATGCATCCATTGGATATCTCCTATTAATTTTTGAAAGTCATTTAAGGTGTTCAACTTCTCTGTTCTTAAAGAAAGCTTTTGTACTGTGAGTGTCTTAGGATATACTTCATATCCTAAATATTGAAAAGGAGCATGTCTTTGAATTTTTTCTGTAGCTATATGCAGTTTGTAGTACTTTAATGTTTCCATGGTCTTTTGTAGACATGCTTCTAACATTTGTTTCTCAGGTACACATCCCAAAATATCATCCATATAATGTAACAATATTACTTTTGGAAAGGCTTTTCTTACTGGAGCAAGAGCAGCAGCAACATACATTTGGCACATAGTAGGGCTGTTTTTCATTCCCTGTGGCAAAACTGTCCATTCATATCTTTTATAAGGCTCGGCCAAATTAACACTAGGCACTGAAAAAGCAAATCTTTTCATATCCTCCTTATCTAGAGGGATAGAATAAAAACAATCCTTAATGTCTATAACCCATAGAGGCCATTCTCTTGGCACCTGAATAGGAGATGGAAGTCCAGGCTGAAGAGTTCCCATAGTTTCCATCTGTTCATTTACTCTTCTTAGATCAGTTATCATCCTCCATTTTCCAGATTTCTTTTTCACCATAAATACTGGGGAATTCCAAGGACTTAGAGAAGGCCGCAAGTGTCCTTGGTCAAGTTGTTCTTGCACTATGTCTAATAAGGCCTGAATTTTATCACTTCTTAAGGGCCACTGTTTTACCCACACTGGTGAATCAGTCTTCCACTGAATAGGAACTGGTGAAAGTGCAGGTAGGCCTTCAACAGCAGCCCTGCCTAAAAAGCCAAAGTGCTTATTTGTAATCCTATCTGTTGTAAAATGTCTCTTCCCCACAGATTGATGGGGATTTTTTCAACCACAAAAGGAGTAAAAGCTCCTGTTTCTCCTTCAAATACCCATCTCAAAGGCCTAGCACTAATTTCTGCTGCTATTGATCCTCCCACCCCAGACATGTAGGTGTCTGCTTTAATCTTTGGCCAGTGACTGGGCCAATTGGCACCTCTAATAACTGTACAATCTGCACCCGTGTCTACCAATCCTTCAAATGGTATTCCGTTTACATAAATAGTAAGCATAGGTCGGTCAGCTGTCACAGCTGCTGTCCAATATATTCCTGGATTTTGTTCATTGGAGTCAAAATCTAGGCGACTATCACTAGGTTGCTTATTAGGGGTACATAACAATAAGCCTGATGCTACTACTTCTCCTGGTTGATAAATCACATGTTGTCTGCCTGTGTTAGTGACTGGGATATTAGATACACGTTCTCCAGTTTCCCACATCAGTGTATGGATGGACACTGTTTTGTAGGCACTCTCAGAAGGTGAAATGGTCAAGCCTACTGTGCCTGGAGGCAAAGGATCCATAGGCTCAACAGGAACAGATTTCACTTCTCCAGGGAGTATCTCGGTAGTCTCTACTGCACACAACTCTATTTTTCCTAATTTCAATCCTTTTATTCCATCTGATTGCCTTTTGGCTGATTAATCATGTCTTAAAATTCTCTGGATGTAACCTCGGCTGCCATCATGCCCCACGTTGGGCGCCAATTGTAGCGAGCTGTCGTCTCCAGAAGCTGCCAGATCGCTCTCTGGGAAGAGATCTGCTGTGTCTACTCAAATCTCTCAGACAGATTCTTCTTCCTGTAGTGAACCGTTGTCTCCAGGCAGTTGCTGTTAACTCTTGTCCAGAGAAGTGACTTCCCTTCCTGCAGAGAGCCCCGTCAGGCCTGATGTAATGCAGAGACTTCTCCTATCTCTGGAGTGGTGTCCTCTTTTATCCTCCCAGAGAATGGGCGTGGGATAATGCAAGGGCTTCTGGGAAGAACCACTTCAACCAATGAGCTTGCTCCTTCTAGGATTCCTAAGGTGTAAACTCCCTTTACAGGTCTGAGCCAGAGAACTGTCAAGTCAACCTGAGTTCTCACCTTGTAATTGTCCAGACAACCTGAGTTCTCACCTAGTAATCCTAACAATGCAGATCCAAGGAGGATAGAAGATGGTCAAGATAGAAATTGTTACAGAAAAGGAAATCATTTTAATGAGGAAGAAAATGGAGATTGTGTGAAGAGACTTGTGTGCCTAAGAAACACATCAATCAACTTTGATTTTTTTAATGGACGGAAGATAAACCAAAATAACAGACAATGAATATGAGTATGACACAATACTGTAAATATAGTGTCAAAAATGCTAACACTCAGAGTGACTTGGGGCTGGCAACAGAACCTAAGGACAACAAAAGTATGTATGTGTGTGTGTGTGTGTGTGTCTGTGTCTGTGGGTGTTATTAAAACTACAGTAGGAGGGGAAAAAAGAGGATAAGAGAAAGGATAGAACTCTTACTTGAAGTGTATTGGGGTTATGATAACAAAAAACAGAAAGAAGGTATTAATGCCCAATTACTTTTGTTTTGGTTTTCCATACCAAGGACAAGAAGTCATTTTCACTAGAAATTTTAGTTTTTAAATGACTACCTGGGAATTGAAACTCCAGAGAAGTAAGAAGACATTTGATTGTCATTGACAAATTCCAGGCCCTTGGCCCAGATGAAATGCTTCCTTATATGTGGCAAGAACGATCTATACTCTTTAACACATTAATACCACTTATCGGTCTATTTCCAAAAATTATTAGGGGAAAAAAGAAAAAAGAACCCATGTGTTCTAAGATGTTTATAGAAGTTATTTTTGTGAGGGCAAAGAAATGTAAATTACAGGTATGTCCATCAGTTGGGAAATGATTGAGCAAATTGTAGTATATGACTATGAGGTCCTATAAAATATAATATAACATAATAAGACAAGTGCAACTTGCTATGAGAAATGATAAACTCAACATCTTAGAAAAACATGGAAAAACCTTTCATGAAATAATGAGTGAAATGAGTAGAACCAAGTATACAGTAACAGAAATATTGTTTTAAGAATGATTTTGAACAAATAACTATAAAAAAAACATGAAGAAAGATGCTATCTTCATCCAGAAGAAAAAAACCCTGATAGAATAGAAGCATGTGTAGAATAATTTTACATATATGTATATAATGGTGTCCATTACTAAGGTAGGAGAGGAGTAAGGAGGAGTAAAAGAAAAAGAAAAAAAAATTACATAATAGCTTTGTTCTATAAAAGGAATAACAAGTTAGATAGCATAGATTTACAATTTCATATGCAATCATCTTTTTAGTATACTAGGTTATGGAAATGCTTGATTTTATTCCATAACTTAAATTTTAAAGTTTTTCATACTATTTTCTTGTGTAATAAATAAAGAAATGTGAAGTTCTGTTGTCTCTAAATTGCAATCATTCTCTGGGAGGAGATCTCTTGGGGAGCTTCTGGGGAGGCAGCCTTAGTTTTAGTTCCAGTACCAGTAATCCCCAAAATGCAGCCAGAAGTTAAAGTCCAGATCCTATATTGTGTCCTTCAAAGTCTTCCATCTTTTCCTCTCAGAATGTCTCCAGACAGCTTCAGTCTCTACCTCTCTCCAAATCCAAAGCCTCCAGCCAGCATGAAGGTAGACATGGGAATGAATCAGACTGCCTCCAAGAGTGTGGGATTGTGGGTTTCCCAGAATTCAATCCTAGATGTGAATCTCCCGAAAGTCCATGAGCAGGCTTTTCCTTTAGACTTGTGAATCTGCTGGACTTGCGAATCCACAGGAAATCTTCTCCTTGACCCAATGCAGACTCTTTCCAGACTCAAAGTTAGCTCCTTATATCCTCCCAGAGAATGGGCTTGTGGGAACTTCTTACATAACCAATGAGCAAGCTCTTTTAAAGGTATTAACTCCTTTAAATGTGTAAACTCCTTTTAAAGGTGTGAACTAAAGGTGTGAACTCTGAGCTAGAAAATTGTTAAGTACTGATTTACCACCTAGTAATAATCCTAACAGAGAGATGTGAACTAAACGATAATAAAATTAAATAGTTTCATAACTGGATAGATGAAAGGACTTCGAGTGGTTATCAATGATTCAATATCTTTATTTATTTATGTACTAAATTTTGTGTACTAAATGAGTATACAAAAATGAACATCAGAAGAAGATGAAGGAGGCTTAATTAGACAACAGTTGCTGTGAAAAAAAAGTTCTGTGGATTTTAGTGGATCTTAAATTCAATATGAATCAATAGTGTAATATAAGATTCTCCAAAAGCAACCGTGATCATTGACTGCATTTAAAAAAGTATTGCTTCCAGGAATAGAGAGATAATAGTCCCACTATATGTTGCCCTAATTAAATCTCATATAGGATACCTCAGTTTATCTAGGACACTGATAATTTGTATAGTGTCCACAGAGGACAGCAAATGGTATAGTAAAACATACTGAGTCCTTATAAATTTCAAGATTACTTAAAGGAATTGGGCACTTCAAGCATGGAAATGAGAAGACTCATAAGTGTTCCTTTGATGTGAATAGATATCATGTGGAGGGGAAATTAAAACTTGTTTCATTTGGCCCCAGCTTAGAGGAATGGATTGAAGCTGCAAAGGAGTAGATTTAGACTTGATGTCAGGAAAAACTTCCTAACAATTAGTACTATCCCAAAATAGAATAAGCTGTTTCCAGACATGGTGGTTTCACCTCCCTCAGTGATTTTTCAAGAAGAGGCTGGATGACTACTTTTTGGGTATATTATTTTTATGTATGGGTTGGATTGGTATTAGTTTTCCTTTTACACATTAATGGTCAAATGAGGCTCCTTCCAACTCACACATTTAATAATTCTCTGATTCTTTCACTTGGTCAGGATTATATAACTACTAACTATCTCACACTCATTTCTTCTAATTTCAAGTCCAGTGTTCTTTCCACTATATCATGTTGCTAAGCAATGAGACCATTGTCAATACCCTTAAAATCATGTCACCTCCAGGAGAGAGGATGTATTTATTGTAATATTCTCACTCGTCCAATTTTTGTTTTCTTTAGTGTCAGTTCTATTTCTTCTTCTATCTCATCTGGGACCATTATGATAGAGTTCAGATACAATGGCTTATTGTCCCTAATGAGAAAAAAGTTGCTGATTTTTTATCTGTTGCCTTCCTTTCAGTTTGATCCTTAAATGTCCTTAGACTGGCACACTGTTGGATGGACAAACTATTGGAAGAACTAGATCATATCAATTTTGACATTCTTGCTATAAATAAAATCAATCAATTAACAAGATCCTAGTATGTGCTAGTTCCTGCCCTCTAATGGGGAAGACAATACGCTCATAAAGGTATCAAGCCAGAAGATATTATAGTTAATATTTTATATAGCACTTTAAAGTTCTTCACATGTTTTATTGCATTTGATATGCATAGCAAACCTCTAACATATGCATTATTTTTTGCCTCATTTTACAGAGGGCAAAACTGAGACTCATAAAGGTGAAGTGACTTGGCCAGAATTAAAAAGCATGATTCAAAATTAGATTTTCCTTCTTCCAAATAACAAGAAGAAAGGCTAATACACACACAAACACACACACATTTATGGATATATTTTTTACGTATGTGTATATTTTATGTAGTACATTAAGATTTTCTCTTTTTGTTGTTCAATTCAATAAACATTTATTAAGCATCTACTGTGTGTTAGGCACTGTGCTAAGAATTGAAGTTACAAAGAAGCAAAAGACAGTCCCTGCCCTCAAGGAATTTACAATCTAATAAGGGAGATAGCATGAAAATAGATATATACAAAACAAGCCATACACAGATAAGTAGGAAATGTTTATTTAT
The DNA here is from genome assembly GCF_048593235.1 of Sminthopsis crassicaudata. Taxonomy (NCBI): domain Eukaryota; kingdom Metazoa; phylum Chordata; class Mammalia; order Dasyuromorphia; family Dasyuridae; genus Sminthopsis; species Sminthopsis crassicaudata. Next base: position 141,062,441 of record NC_133622.1, on the reverse strand, counting down.
TGCAAAACATTTCCATAAAAATCATGTTGTGAAAGAAAACATTGATCTCCCATTAAATTAAAAAAAGGAAGAAAAATAAAGTTGAAAAAAGAGAAAGAGTATTCTTCAATCTATATTTAGACACAATCAGTTTACTCTCTGATTAAGGACAGGATTTTTCATTGTAAGTTCCTCAGAGGAGTCATGGATCACCATATTGCCCTTCACAAGCTGGTCATCCCAGAACATTGCTACTACTTCATATCCAGCATATTTCATTTGTGCATTAAGATTTTTTCAAGTTCCATAGATATGCATGATATTATTTGACTCTTATCCCCTATCTACAAGTCAGGTACTGCACATTTTTTATCCCCGTTTTATAAAAGATAAAAATTAAGGAAGACCAAGTAATTTTTCAATGGTCAAACTTTCATTCAAATTACTATAATTATCTAAAAACAATCAAGATGCATTAACTTTTTAAATTATTCATAGTTTAGACTTTTCCTTAATGTACACTGATCTCCTAACTCATTAGTCTGAATTATGTGATTTCACTCTCTTTGGATTTCCATAACATTTTTACTGAGATTTTGGAGGAATGATGAACCTTTTCAAATGGACCTTCTTTCCAAAAATCAATAGAAAAATATAGTTCCTAATAGGACTATTGAGAAAGAGAGATGGTCAATATAGATGCTTTATAATCAGTCACATTCCTTGCTTCTTTTAGAGCCAGGAAATAATTAGCACAAATTTCCTTTCTATATTTATGCCTCAAGCTTTTAATAAGGAAAAATGAAATCTTAACATTTTAAGTGATAGTTTTTTGAGTTTTTTCCTATTTTGAGGAATTCAATATTCAATTGAATTATTACAGCATTAAATATTTTGTGTCACTATATATTATTTAATAAAATCGATCTGAGAATTATATATGTCCTTTAAGAAAATTTTAAGTGATAAATTGATTTTTCAGTCCTTATTGTATTTTGGTTGAACAACCTATGATCTTGGCTGGTTCATTTAACTTTTCTAAAGGAAAGGGAACTTCAAAGTATTGGAACATGTTTTGTTCAAAACTTTTGCTTCTTTCTATTCCAAAGTAAGCACAAGAATTAGGTGAGAATAAATTTTTGGTTCATTTGGGTGGTTGACAGTTTTAAATGGAGGAAATTATAGGTTCTGTGATCAATATTTCACATGCTGACTACCATGAAAAGTAATTATCCCAGTGCGACAGGTGTTGTATAGGGAAACGGTGCTTTTATCTAAGACTGTGGAAGCATGTGCTAACTATACTCATTATTTTCCCTTTTCTATTATTCACTAAATGCCTTGGGGAAATGATTCTATTGCTAGCATTTATAGGATATAAGAAAACCACATTAAATATGTATCTGATTGCTACCAAGTAGAGGGAAAGCACATTCAAACTATGGCTTTTTAGGGTAAATTTTTATGAATTACATCCTGCATTGCTAGAACTTCTTTTAGCTACCAAAATAGACATACAGGTTTTGTCATTACAATTTTTTTCTATTTAGAATGACTTGTTGAATGAAAAATTATTCCCATCATAAACTATCTAACTTGCTTTTCTTTTTTGAGGTACTAAGGGTTAAGTGACTAGAGTTTAGATTTAAACTCAGGCCCAGTGCCCAATCTGACCATACACCTAGATTAATAGAAAAAAAAAGATAAAATGTCATAATAGTCCAGCTTCATTGGCAATTTAAATTGAATAGTATTGTCTAGGAACATAGATTAAAAAGATATGATTGTTCTCTATGAAAAGTTAGGTGTTTTGTTATTATATACAATTCAGTGGAGAAAACAACCCTCTCAAGGATTGATGGTTTGGTGTCATATATATGGGGGAAAAGAGAGGCTGAAGGAGACTGGTTGCATAAGTTTTTTGGTTCTATTCTTCTATTTCAAGACCATATTAATATATCCTCAGTCATAAGAATAATACCATTTTCTCATTGGGAAGTGAGAAAATGATAAAGAAAAATGATCTTATCGAACATTATGCATCTTTCAATGGAAGTTTTCAGTCTGATTGGTCTCCAGGATAATTGTGTATTACATGTAAACAACATCTTATAGTAGATGGAAGCTAGCCATAGAGTCCCTAGGTAAGTTAATTTCTCAGTGACCCAAACATCAGTATAAAATTATCAATTGCAAAGTTTTCAATTTTCATTGTCAGAGGCATTTTTACACAAGGATGCTCCCCACACCAATGAAATCACAGATCTAAATGTCCTTCCCCTCATCATATCTGTTCTTGTCTTACACAGAAGTTACTTCAGCAACATATTCATTACTAATGTACCAATAAAACAGGTATAACAGTGATTTAGCAACTTTAGTGATGATTATGGGTATACACTTTGTATGTCTAGAAAGAAGTGTTCGCTGGATATACATCACAAAAGAATTGTTTTTGAGTGGGAAGTTGTCTAAGAGCAAGCAATCTAATTGTTGAACACTGACCAGCAACCTTAATAGAAGATGGAAAAAAACAGCCTGAGTCTTAAAATTCTATCAAATCACATGAAGGTTTCAAAATTTAATCAGGTGAGTGAAGTTCACAATGGTAATTCAGTAAGGTGGTGAATACATTGTTAAGCTCTGGAAGCAGGAAGTGACAGACATCACCTTAATTTTAAGGGAAAATATAACATTTGCTAATTTATTACAGGTCTACTAACCTTATTATAGAGGAAGTAGTATTTTTACTTTTTTATTTCTTTACTTTTGCAACAGTAATAGAATTAGTGAATTTCAATTAGTAGGAACCTCAATGTCCACCTAGCCTAATCTATGTTGAATCTACAACATAGCAAGCCAAAGGTTTTACAAATTTTGCATGAAATCCTTCAGTCCTTCCCAAGGCAACCCATTCTAGTTATAGATAGCTCTAATTATTCTAATTTCTAATTTTAATCCTAAATTTACTTCTTGACAACACCCACATGTTTATAATTAGGCTATTTGGAACCAAACAGAACAAATGTAATCACTGTGCAACATGATAGTTCTTCTAATACTTGAATATGAGTAGTATTCCTGTGTCTCTAAGTCTTTTCTTTTCCAAGCTAAAAAAATAAACAAAAAGCAAAATATATTTCCTTCAATCAGTCCTTGTATTGCAGAGTCAGATCCTTTGATCATTCCTGGCTACTTTCCTGTAGTCATTGTCTAGATTACAAATCTTCTTTTAATATTCTGACAACCAGAAATGAATACATATTGGAAGTGTAGTTATAGCTTAGAGGGCATCTTTTCAGATACTAGAAAGGTAATTAGTCTTTCCTGTCTCTGCAGCACATTTTAGTTGCTCTTCAATTGGGTGGTTGTGTAATTGCAAGCACATCCACAAAAAGAAAAGGAAAAAAAGAAGAAAAGAAATACAATTCATGAATAGAACATATGCCCTCTAGAAATATATTGAAGAGTATTTCTCACAATCAGCTTGGGTCAAAGATCAACGGCAAGTATCTTGAGTTTTTTCTGGGAACTTCCAGAAAGAAGAAGTCTTATACTAGTCATTTCTACTTCAGTAAGTGATAGACTTCTTTATGATAAATGACAGCACCAAATTTCTGTTCTAATCTATGATTTTTGTAATTGTTTAACACTCTCCTTTATATAAAATAGAGCAAAATAAAGTCCATATCTGTTTGTGCATTATTACCTTTTTTTAAAAACAATTCCTTTGAAGGGAGAAATCAGACTTTGAGCTCATAACCATTTTTAATAATTTGCAACTCTGTGGAACAGCTTTCCCCAGAGTCACTAGGTTTGGTGTGAAAAGTCAAGAAATATGCCTACTTCCTCTATGGAGAAGTCAAGTAAATTTTACAGCAATGAAGCCAAGTAAAATTATGATGTCAAGTAAAAGGTAGGGATTTTCTTAAGCTTCTATCCCATGGCCTATAGACAATCGTGGTCTAAATGATCTGTTAAAACTGAAATTATTGAAATCTTTCATGCTGGAAACTTCCTTGACATATCTGATTATCCTCCACCAAGCCTTCACTGACTCATCCCCTCTGTCTCCCTTTTTATGATTTCAGAGATTAAAGTTAGTGAGACTCTGCTCCATTGTATAGGTATATGATTTCCAGGAAATTGTTTATTTTCCTTGGCCACATCCAAATCAACAAAATTTTCCTCTCCCAAGCCAACTTCTCATGCTTCAAGAAATATATTGTAATACAACTAAATAGTGGAATTCCTTATTATGAGCTCAATAAGTTTGTTATATGGCATACTATCTGTGTTATAAGATTTTGCTTTGGCATTGGAATATGCTATCTAATTATCATAAGGTGGAATTGGACTGATACTTTTTAATACATTCAGATTTTTTCTTTCCATTTCTGCTGTACAGTGTCTAGAAGAGCACAACCAGGTTGAAGGAATTGGGGATGTTCAGCTTGGAGAATGGACTGCATAATACAAATTGACCATTTTACTTCTTTGATAATTTTAAAAATACAATTTAGTTCTTTCTGCCAGAATAGAAACAGCCTTCATTTTACAAGTAACATTTATTTTGAAGGAGTTTAAACTATTCTTAAAAGCATGGTCTAGAGATCATCAAAATTGCAGATAATTAAATATAGAAAAAGACCTTTTGGTAGAAGATTGTACAAATTCATAAAGCACAAATACATTACTATAGCGAGAAGCTAATTTGTATCTTCATATATTTTTTTCAGCCTCCACTATATTGCTTTACTTCAGCCTCCCATATTCTACATTCCTGCCAAATGAACTTTCTATTTGTTTCTTACACATTTCTCCTCCATAGTGTCTCTCTCTATATATATTTTTGTTTGTTTGTTTTTGTTGAGGCAATTGAGATTAAGTGACTTGCCCAGGGTAAATTTGAACTCAGGTCCTCCTGACTTCAGGGTTGGTGTTCTATCCATTTTGCCACCTAGCTGCCTCTATATTCTGTATTTTTGCACTAGCCTTTCTCCATGCCACAAATGCATTCTGCTTTCATCTCTGCTTCATAAATAATACTGTCCTTTCTTCAAGATACTTAAGTATTACCTTCTATGAAAAGTCCCCCTAAGTAACTCTTCCCCTTCTCTTGTATTTTATATTCATTTCTACTTATTCCCTGTCACTCTGCCTCTGTCTCTGTCTCTATCTCTCTTTTTCTCTCTGTCTCTCTGTTTCAGTGTCTCTCTCCCTGTCTGTGTCTTTGTCCCTGTCTGCCTCTCTATCTCTATCTCTCTCTGTCTTTCTCTGTCTCTGTCTCTCTCTGTGTCACTCTCTTGCTGTTTCACTTGATAGAATATAAATTCCTTGAGAGTAGAGATTTTCTTTTTTGATTGCAATTCCAGTCCTTAGTCCAGTGTCTGGTACATAATAAACACTTAATCACTCAATAAATGCTCTTTGATTGGTTGATTATTCACGATGAGATTTGAGAGAAATGCCTTCTTATTAATTAGCTGACTAAACCCCACCCACCCAATCATAGAAATCCAATTCATCTCAAATGAATTGGTCAATCATTAGATATAATGAAAAGTGTACACAAGTTGATTTATGTCTTTACAAGTGAGAACTTGTTTAAGAAATATAGCACAGGGGGAGCTAGGTGGCATCAGCTCTGAAGTCAGGAGGACCTGAGTTCAAATATGGCCTTAGACACTTAATACTTCCTGGCTGTGTGACTCTGAAAAAATCAATTAACCCCATTTGCATCAGGAAAAAAAATACACACACACACACACACACATGTATCACAATGCTTAACTGAATCATTTACATCCATTAGAATTATATATAAAAACTGGTCCTGCCATTAGTAAATTCAGTAAAGTGATGGGTCAGTTTAGTGGTGGAGGAGGATTTGAGTGCAGAGTATTCCAGTTTCAGAGTTGGAGCCAAAACTTTGAGAGCGAATTGTTCTAGAAGGGGAAACAGATTTTTTTTTGTCCTTCCCCATTCTCCATCAAGCATGCCTGGACCAGTAGCAGACACCACATATACTTCAGATGAGGGAGAATCAACAGCAATCTGGGAGCAGAGTGACACATGGAGGACATTTGTCTTCAGAGAAGAATGATGGTTAATACTCCAGAAAATATTTATAAGTTGTAAAATCTGAGGAACTCTTGACTGATCCTTTTGCCATGTGCTGACTTCACTACTATTGTATTATAACATTTTTACTATGCCTTTTTTTTTTTTAACCTGTGTGGATTTGGAGGAATGCAAGTAAGACTTTTGGAAAATGTTTGTGTCAAGTGTTCTTATCATCCCACCTTAGTAATGCCTTTGTCTAGAAGCTAATTTAAGGTGATTGTTGTTTTGAAGTATGTTGGTAGGTGTCCATGAGTGATAGTATTTGAAACTCAGTCTCTCAGGGTTACCCTTAAGGAAAAATGAAACCCTCAGCAAGGTGGAAAAGAGATTTAGAATATGGAAAACTATTCCTGAAATGAAGAGGGCTCACGTGGTAGTCTGGAGAAGGATGGCCAAATTACTAGACAAAATGGAAGCTTAGGAGTGCATTTTACTTTGTTAATTTGCTACAAAACCAGGCAATAGACAGAATTTGGGGGTGACTAACTATTGTTTCTTGAAAAGAATAAAAATCGAAAAGAGTTTGCTATAAAGTTACTTAACTCTCCTCACTGAGTGCAGCCTTATCCTCTGAGAGTAAAGCAGATGTTAATCTAGGAAGCATTCCAGCTTTATCTTTAAATATGTGAGGTGTTCAGAGTTAACTGTCCCTAGCAGCTTCTTTAGTTTGTTACAATCAGAAGTGCTGATGATAGACCCTGAATTCATATAAACCAAGGGGGGGGGAAGAAAAGACAATAGCAAGTGCAAATGGAGAGCAGGGATTCCCCTTTGCTCTCCCTATTTCCCTTCTCCCTCCCAATTTTTCTGGGGTTGTATAGAAGCCAGAAAGAAACTGCATGGCTCAGGGGAACAGTAATAGATATGAGGTCTTTCAGCACTGGGTCACTAATTTGAATCAAGTCCAAGTTGCTGATTACAGAATACTGTTACCATTTGGTCATTGTTTGGTGTTAAATAAGTGGGAAGTCTCACTATAATAGGTCCAGGTCTAGAAGACTGAATAAAGACAGAAAATTGGATGAGCATGGAAAAAAGGATTCTTTCCCAATGTCTCTTGTCTTCCCAGCATAGTCAGGCCCTTGAGATGAAGGTAGATAGGTATTGTTGCATTCTTTATAACTTACTTTTCCAATGCCTAGTAAGAGATTATAGATTTAAAGCTGGAAAGGATTTTTCATATAATTTAGTTCAGTCTCTCTCTCTCTTTTTTTTAAACAGATGAGGTACATAGCTCACTGTATTTGTTCTATTCTCACACTGCCTCTGACTTTATTTTCCTTTAAGCACTTTTAATCCAGATAAACGGGCTCTCTAGTTGCTATGAGCTGCATTTGCCTGTTTTGTTGTACCTCATCCCAAGAATATACTTCCTTCTCACCTCTACTTTTGAGAACTCATATTCCCTTCAAAATTCTGTTTCTCAAGCCCCATCCTGGCTCCAATTTTGGCTCCATTTGAAACATGGTAAGGATATCTGATTAGGATCCTGAGGATGCCTACATTGTAATATCAGTAGCCCCACTGGGTGACAATAATTCTGGATTACTTCATCTATATACAACTCTACAAGTCTGTGCTTCTATGTGCATTTATATATGTGCACATAAGTGTCTCATATTTTATATAGCAATCCAAGTCAACAAGCATTTAAGTGTCTTCTATGTGTCAGGCACTACACTAAACACTAAGAAATCAAGAAGAGGGGAAAAACAGTCCCTATTCTCAATGAATTAATAATCTAATGGGGAAAGACATAAAAATTAGCTATGGATAAACAAGTTAAACATGGGATAAAATGGAGATAATCTTGGAGAAAGTACTAGCATTAAAGAGGACTAGGAAAATCATTTTGCAGAAATCAGGAGCATTTATTTGGCACTTAACTTAAGATGAGGGAAGTGAAGAGTCTAGATAAAGGGCAAGAGAATTCTAGGCATGGAGGCAACCAGTAAAAATGCTCAAAAGCAGGAGATGGCAAGTATACCAGTATCACTGCATTGCAAGTACTTTGAGGTGAGTAAGGGATAAAAAAGAATGGAAAGATAAAAAATGGCAGTTTTAAAGTTTGGCTTTAAGAGCCAAATACAGGATTTTATACTTGACACTGAAGGTAATGAGCTGCTGGAGCTTATTCAATGGGGGAGAATGACTTGGTCAGACTTACACTTCCTTAAAGTCAGTTTTATAGCTATCCAGAGAACAAATTAGATATAGGAAAGATCTGAGGCAGAAAAATCGATAAGCAGGCTGTTTCAATAACCCAGGGCTGAGGTGATAAGGGCCTATCCCCCGGTAATGACTGTGACAGAAGAGAGAATGATAAAAAGTATTATGAATGAGAAGTTACATGATTTGGCAACTGATTGGATATTGGGATAGTGAGATAGAGTAAGAAGTCAAGGATAAGATGTACTGTGTAAGCCTGTATAACTGGAAGGATTGTGGTACCCTCTATAATAATAAGGAAGTTAGGGAGTATGGAGGGTTTGCTGGGAGAGTTCAGTTTTGCTGAACTTGTGTGTAATCTGTCTATAAGACATCATGTTTGAGATGTTTAATAAGCAGGTAGAGATGCAAGCCTGGAGGTCAAGAAAAAAATTAGGCATGGACAAATAAGAGAAGCAATTGTAGAGAGATGGTAATTGAATTTATGAGAGCTAGTGAGATCACCAAGTTAGATAAAAGAGAGTAAGAACAGAAGAGATCCCAGGACAAAGCCTTGGGAGTTATCTAATGGTTAATGGGTATAATTTGAATGAAAATCCAGCAAAGAACACTGAATTATACAGATAAAAGGAGAAAAGTTTCATGAAACACTAAAAAGAAGAGATGATCAAGAAGAATTTGCTCAACAGGTCAGGGATAAAGATTGAAAAAGTGCCATTATATTTGACAATTAAGAGAGAAAAGTTTTAATTAAATAATGTAATGCAGAGACTTAAGAAAAGAAAAAGAGGGAGGTGAGAACATCTAAGCATCGAGGTGGCCTTCTTGAGGAGTTTAGCTACAAAATGGAGGAGAAAAATAGGATGATAGCTGGCAGGGATAAATGGATAATTTTTTGAGGATAGGGGAAAGATTAAAGATAAATGAGAAAGTAGGAATACTAGAGGAAGAAATTTGTTGGAGAAGAAATTATGTTATATGACACTTGAAAAGAAGGGCCACTTTTTCATGAGAGACGAGGGAAGAAAATAGTGGTAGAGGGTTCTGAGTGATGTAAGATGGGGAGGAGGGGAGTAGAAGAATTTCTAGGTAAATAGTAAATAGCTTCAATTTTTTTCAGTGAAATGTTAAGACAAGTATTTCAGCTGAGAGAATAGTTGGAATGGAGGAGAATTAGAAGGTTTGAGAACATATGAAAAGGTTTGGAAAGAACATCATGGTAAATGGGATAATGAATTAATTAAGGAGTTGTAAAAGAATTGTCTTGATACAATGAGTGCCCTGTTGAAAATTTTGCAGCATGAATTTGAAATTACCAGCACAATTTCTTGATTTTCTTCAGTTTTCTTCAGCAACAGTTAAGTAAGAACAAAGACATTGGTTGGTAGGAATAATACAAAGCTGATGCTTGGTAGGAAAGATCTTCACTAGGATAAGAGGACAAGGGATTTGAGATAAGAAAGCAGTATAGAAATGAAATGATTCATCAAGGGATTAAGATTAGGAAGGGAAGAATATAACCATTGCAGGGGTGATGACTTTGGAAAACTCTGAAGAAGGAGGGCTAGGCAGTTGGGGGGGGGGCAGAACAAGGTTGGAGGATTCAAAGCAGAGTGAGATGTGAAATGAAAAAAGATCATGATAAGATAAAGGAATTTCAGGGTTTATCAATATAGAAGCTGAATCTTTATGGATCTGGAATACTCAAATCAAGGGTACACTTTAGTTGAAATGGGGTGGAGAAGTAAGTTATGGGAAATGAATAAGTTGAGGAATTGAGAGGTATTTGAGAAAGTATCCACATACATGTTGAAATTCCCTAATTTGAGGGTTGGAATGGGGAGGAGAGAAACTGAAGTATTTACTGAAATAATTGAAGAAGAAAGTATCCCAAAGGTCAATTAACAATAGCCAACATAATTTTGATTGGCTGAATTTCAAAAGAGGAAATGTTATTGAGAGGAAATGATAGAGGGAGAGCATGGAAGTCGCCATGGAGAATAAGGAATATTTCAGTCTTTCACTATCACCAAAGGGCAACATTGTTCAGAAGCACTATACATATATAAATAACCATATGTAAATATATATGCATATAGATAATATATATGCACATACATTACATAATGTGATGTTATGTGATATATATATATATATATTATATGTATAACTCACAGTTATATACAATGCAATATTTTCTCATGTAAACATTTGAATAATCAAATACCCTTGTATATATATATATATATCTATAGCTACAAATAACTATCTTTTATATATATCTATAGTTATAGAAAATTTTCCAATTCTCACTAGAGCCAAAAGTTTTTCCAATAGTCTGCCAAACATTTCACTAGGAAAATATTTTGCTTCAGCTAAAGAGGCAGCTTGATTTTACCTGGATAATTCTGTCCTTGCCCTGGGCTGATAACAAAAGGGCCAAGTTCTCCATATGTTGAACCACATTCCAGAAGAGCATAGACACTCTGACATGTCTTGAATTTGTTGCTGCTTGTTCCTATGTCAAAATGGGGCCATTTTAATTTCTCTAAGCTTTATTTTTTCACTCTTTTCTAACAATTGTAGCTAGTTTCTAAAAACATAAAGATAGACTCTTAAGCAGAACTGTTTTATAAAATGAAAGTTCTGGTCTAGATAGTCATTAAGTTATAAACTATGTATTGTAATAAATTAATGGGAGTACAATTTGTTTCCCACCAATAGGTCCTCTATCCCCCTTTTTTTTTACACATATACTAATCCTATAAAATGTTAGTATGGTATTATTATTATCATCATCATCATTATCATTATTATTATTATTATTATTATTATTATTATTATTATTATTATCATCTGGTATTCTGAAATTCTAACCAGAATTGAAATTATTATGACTTGGTTACGTGAATACATTGTACTCATAAAATTAGTGAAAGTATCATTTTTGGATTGAGTAACATTGATATCTCTGCTTAATAGATGAGAAAACTAAACTAAAAAAAGGACAAAATGATAGCTTAAGGTACAGCACACAAGTCCAGCATTTGATAACACATTTTCCCACCCCCAACCCTCCCTTATATATTAATGATCTAAGAAATTTAGATTGCTTGTAATTTCCTGGATTTCAAATTCAATTTGCACTTTTAAAAAATGTAACAAATATAGAAATAAAACTACCTGACTAAAGGAAAAAAGGGGGCAATGAGTACAAAATAGGGCATACATTTTCAAATATGGCCACTTTGTTGATTTGTTTTGTTTTGATATATCTGCTTATTGTAAGAGAGCGTTCCATGGGGAAAGGGAAGATTGAGAGTCAGTGGGAAATAACAATTGTGTTTAAAAAATGTGGAAAGGGCTTCTCTGAACATTTTTCAAAAGATCTCTAGAGAATCTCTGTTGCACGTTCAAATGTTTACTGAACTTTGTCATCAAAAAAAAAAAATTCTTATGCCTAAAGAAAACTTAATCTAGTCCTAGTGCAAAATAACCAAACTAAATATTATAAAATGGAAAGAATAAGGAAAAACAAAAACATTTAGAAATTCATAATTCCAATTTTAATATCTCCTCATTAATAATTAAAAGGTAAAATTCTTCCCACCCCAACAATCCAACCAAACACATTTTCAAATTGTCTTGAATATTGTCTATTACAGTGACATCTGGTGGATCCTATATAATGCTACACCATTTAACCAAATTATTCAGTAATTAAATTAAATGGAACGGGAATTATAGTTTTAAGTGTGATGAAACAATGGGAAAAAGAGCCTAGTGACTGTTGTGAAAATAATCCTTATGAACTGAATAAAGCATGCTGTATGGTGTAATTTTTTTCAAATCCATAGTTTTGAAACCCTCAGATCAAAACATTAAAATCTATTTTTTAATCTAAAATTTTTTTTCTTGTGAAGACCCATTAATTTATGTGATTTCATTTATATACATTTACCTTTCTTTTACTTCCATCATGTTGATAAAGTTTAATATTAGATTGGCATATTCTGCTATGGTAGCTTCAAACATATCAATGTCATTCATAGTAACTGAAACTCTATGTCAAGTGGGATAAATTTAATTCATTGCCCTTTGGAGCTTCATTTGTGTTAAATGAAGAGGAAAGGGTGAATAGGTGAATCTCAATCTTCCTTTCAGAGTGTGAGATGTTAATGTTGACCTTGATTTCTCTAGGGTCTTCCCTTCCCCAAACTTTAAATTAATAGCCAGTAATAACAATAACAAAAGAAATGATTAAAATGGCAAAAATCTAGTTAACATTAGTGAATGTATATGCTGTGTATATATTAAGTAAATATATACAGTATATGTAAGTAATATAAATGTAAAATGGCTATATATGTATGTGTGTGTGCATATTATATATATTATATATATATATATTATATATATATTATTATATATATATCAGTAGATTTTTATGTATACACACACATAAGGTTCTAAACATTATCTTGACCTAGCTGAATGGATTTTTTTTAAAGTATATTTCTACGCTTAAGTTATTCCTTTCCTGTGAAGAAACACGAGTATAGAAGCTTCATCCACCTTCACAATTTGTTTCTTAAACTTCCTTTGCAATCAGTTCCTTGTATAATCTGGGTGATAATGAGCTCTGTTGTCACAAATGATGCATAAAATTATCTTGTAATTAGCCCATATTGTGAAAACTATTCAAATATGGTTTAAGTTTTACTGGAGGGTTAGGGTTGTGTTTCTTAGATACTAGTTCAGCCAGTTTTTGATATAGCCAATTTTGAATAACTCTATCAATCTACAAATATTTATTAAGTACCTACTATGTGCCAGATACTGTTACTAAGCATTAGGGATACAAATACAAATAATGAAACAATCCCTACTATCAAGGAACTTAAATTAACAGGAGAGACAATAAGCACATATGTAAGTATACAGCGAATAAATAAAAGTAGACATTATTAGTTGAGGAAAGAAAATAACTAGATGTTTAAGTTTATAAATATTTTAGTATGGCATCATCATTGCTTAAACACTAATGCCATTTGTTTGATGCTTAGATAATCATTGATATCTGTAACAAATTGTAGCACATGGAGCGTGAGCAGAGATGTCCTGCATCCCACCAGTATTAGTTTAGCACTGAAGTGTTTTGAGATGACAAAGCAATTCCCTTACTAGCTATTGAGTAAAAAGGAAGAGTTTTCTTTCCCCAACTTCAAACTGTCGAAGAGAATGGGTCCCCTTATCCTTTTCTTTGGAAAAATGTCAAACCTCCTGCACATGGCTGGCTGGATGCCTCACCCAAAGTAGCTGAGAACTGATCTAGAGCATTTAGTTAGAAGAAAGACAGCTTTGTGCCTGTCTTTTCCCAGCAAATTCTTCACTTCACCATTTCTCAATCTCCCTAAATTCCATTACTTTCATTCTATCTTAACCAAACCTAGGACTGGTCACATTCTGGGTGTCACAATTTATCAGTGTCTCACATCTTTTATGAAAAACTCTGATGTTCTTCTGTCTGATCCTAGCATCCTGTCATTACATGTCTCTCTACACTTTATCCCTTATTAAACCTATTATTTGCTCTCTGTAATACAACTAGTATCTGCAACTGTCTCACTTTAATATAGGTTAAACCTAGGCCCTCTACCTTCCTTCCTGTGAAATAAATTAGCTTTCCCTATAAAGAGAATTGTCCCCAAAGCTGTCCTCAAGTCCTGATTGGCTTCAGCTTCTTGATCCTCCAAGGACATAGCATATGTACCACTTCCATCAGAATACATCCTTATACAGTATTATTGTTGAAGTGTATAATGATCTCCTAGTTCTGCTCATTTCACTCAGCATCAGTTGATGTAAGTCTCTCCAAGCATTTCTGTATTCATTATATTGGTCATTTCTTATAGGACAATAATATTCCATAACATTCATATACCATAGTTTAGCCAACCATTCTCCAATTGATGGGCATCCATTCATTTTCCAGTTTCTAGCCACTAAAAAAAGTTAAAAAAAAAAAGTTAAAATGTATTCTGATGGAAGTGGATATCTTCAGCATAGAGAAGAGCTAATCCAATTCCAATTGATGGACAGAATCAGCTACACCCAGATAAGGAACACTGAGAAATGAGTGTAAACTGTTAGCATTTTTTGTTTTTCTCCCAAGTTATTTTTACCTTCCAAATCTAATTCTTCCTTTGCAACAACAACAACAAAATTCGGTTCTGCACATATATATTGTACCTAGGATATACTATAACATATTTAATATGTGTGGGAATGCCTGCCATCTAGGGGAGGGGGTGGAAGGAAGGAGGGGAAAATTTGGAACAGAAGTGAGTGCAAGGGATAATGTTGTAAAAAATTATCTATGCATATGTACTGTCAAAAATGTTATAATTATAAAATTAATAAAAGAAAAAAAAAGGTTCCTAACAGGAAAAATTCAGGTGCCCTTCAATCTGGTGGATTTCTGGACCTATTTCTAAATGCAGATGAGATAGGCTTCATCCAGAAAAGCACAGTACAACTGTATACTTATTGCATATGCTTAAAATACTTCAGCAAATTAAACCTTTTGTTGCCTTCTGAATAATTTAGGAGTCCTTCATTTTGTCCTTACAATGAAACTGAAGTAAGAATGTCGGTGTTAAAGCTACCTCTAATATCCTTCACACAACACTTCTGTGTACTTTTTCAGGGTACTATCACTATTATGACTTCATTCTCCTTCCTTTCTACTCTATAGTTAGCCAATTTGATTATATAGTTATCCCATTCTCTCAAACGGCTTACCCTAATGTCCTATTTCAACACATTTATTGACAAATCCTTTTCTCTATTACTTGGTGACTTTATCAATCCCATAGGATTAATTATCATTTTCAGGAAGATAAATATCCCTAATCCAGCCCTAATGTCTTGTTGAACTCCAGTCCCATATTGCCAATTGTCTTTTGGACATTTCAAACTTTGACCTAGAATCATCTTAAATTCAGCATGTCTGAAGTGCAAGTCTTATTATTTCCTTCACTTACTTAAAGTCCAGTCATTGCCTACTGCCTGTAGGAAAAAATGTAAACTTCTGCGTTTAGTTTTGGAAGTCTTTTAGAATTTAGCTACAATCTATCTGCCTCTGACCAGTTTTCCCCTGAAATTAGGTGGCTTAATAGAGTTCTGGATATGGAGTCACACTCCTAACTAGCTATAACCCTGGACAAATCAGTGAACTTTTCTGACACCGTTTCTTCAACTGTAAAATTAGAAAAATAATATCTACCTCACAATATTGTTGTGAGGACCAAATAAGGTGATATTTGTAAAGTACTTAAAACAATGATTGGTACATATTTAAAAAATGCTTTCCCTTTCTCTCTTTCTAATCTCATCACATATCCCACATTTTGTGATACAGCCAAATGGCTTTACTTCTTTCACATTGTCTCTAAACTCCTTCAAAATGCAGTTCAAGGATCATTTTCGACAAGTTTTCTTGATGCCCCAGATGCTAGAATATCCCAGCCAAACCATCTTGTGGGTATGTGATTCATTGTTTTGCTCATTCAATCAGCAAACATTTAAGTTTTTACTATGAGACAGGCACTGTAAAAATAGTTTTTGCCCTTAAGGGACCCCATATTTTATCTAGGATTTATCTGAGAAGCATTATTTTAGAAAGTCAGACAGAACAATATTTTTGTTGAAGAATGTTTTTCTTCAATGACTGAATCAAAACAGCAATAACATATTGATTTAAAGTGTAGAAAGACTCTACATTGAGAATTTTGGGTCACCAAACAACATTGCCCGTCAAAAGAAAAAGGAATACTAACAATTTATTAACTTGTTCAGATTAATCAAATTTCCTCAATTTCTCCGGAATTTAGGTTATTTATTTTCTGATAGCCAGGAACCACTAATATCACTATTTTGGGGAATCATAGATAACGCTGCATTTGGGGATAGACATTTTCTGGAGCACAATGAGACATTTTGTAGAGTAAAATGGACAACTTCTCCTAAGAGATTTTCTCTTTAGACTGTGGTAGCCATAAAACAGTCTTCTCTACGAGTTGTCTGAGATTTATTTTTTATATTGTTCTATAACATATCATTTTCTGTCTCCTCTTAAATGTGACCAAACTGAGAAATTAGAAAATTCTATTTGAATGAGCCATTCTTATTCAGTGAAGCAATTATAAAAAGACCATTATTTATATACTCATGGGACTTTTATGAGGGTCTTAATATGAATGCCTTGAACTATTTTCAGATATTTTATTGTTAGTAATAAGTCTTTTGAAAAAGCATTTCAATTATCTTTAGGTTGTCTCTGTTCTTCTAACTGTATTCTAGTACATAGTAAGGTAGGATATGGATAATGATTGATAGGGCATTGTTTTTGTTTTGGATATGCTATAATATTCCATATTTTGTGGCAATGCTATATCACTGGAAAAATATGAGAGGAAAAACATTGTTCTTAAATTTATGGCAGCGATTTAACTAAGTTGGAGAAATCAGTTTTGTCTTCTGGTTCAAGGTCAGACATATTGAGTTAGTCTAGTATCAGTTGAGGTTAAGAGCTTTGACTATGCTTTCATATGATGTTACATATAAAAAATTATGGATTTTCCCAAATAAATTTTATAACATTCTACAAAACTTTATAAGATTTGTTCTTTTTCATGCGAGACAAACTATTTGTAACATTAAAAATAGCATTAAATGCCATTTATAAGTAGCATTACATGCCACCAAACTGAATGCTTTCTTAGAGTTAACAAACCATAAGCACAGTGAGATCTTATTGTCTCTATACCTTCAGTTCATGTGATTTCATCTGCAAAAACTTCCCTATTCCTTTCTCATTCCTTTATTAAAGATACCCTTAATGTGTGCATAAATTATTCTCAGGAAATTATCTACAAATCAGGAAATAAGCATATCAGTCACTGTTACTGATAGTTTCTTCTTTGAGTAAGAATAACACCTGAGGTATTTTCAAACCTTTGATATTCTGACCTTTGAAATCAATCCTTCAAGGGTATCACAATTGCTACTCTTATTATTATTTTTATTATTATTATTATTTTTGTTAGTAACCTTTCCATTTCCTCAGAAAGCACCTTGGGAACTGTAATGCTAGTATTTCCATTGTCACTTTTGGACAAAAAAGATCATTATAAATTTTTTTTCAGATATTTTGTATTTTTATCTATCTGTTACCCTCTTTTCAGTTTTATTCTTGAATATCCTTGGAATGATTTTTCTTCTTAGTTGAATCTCTTGCTTAAGATTTATGTAAACCTGGGTTTTTTTCTTTTAGCAATTTCATTTTATGACATACTACTCATAATTTTTCTGTCTTGTAAGATTTTACTAATGAATTTATAATATGAACTCATGCTGCCCTTTATTGCTATCTTATTAATTAATAAAATTTATATTTAAGTTCAATTTTGTATTGTTATCAAAGTATTCAACCTGGCAATGAACATCTCAGAATTAAGCTAAATTGTGCTCAGAAAGCAGATACACAATCTGTTACCAGGTCTATAATCAAAGTCTCTTCAGCTTAGTTTGATTTACTGGTCCTTGGTGAACTCAGCTTCACTTCAATGCCATCTAGGGAAGACTACAGTAGACCACATTAACACTTGGGATTTATTTTTTAAAGTATATCATTAAAACTCAAAGATTTTAAAGTACTTATTGTAGAATATGAACTTAGTAACTTTTTTTCTGGTTGAAAAGGTAAGAAATTTCTGATTGTATTCCATTAAAAAAAATGTGACTAGAAATTGCCAGGACTAAAAAGATACTTCTTGATATGTTAAGAACTAATCAACACAATTAACAACAACAATTTGAAATAGCAAGTGATGAAACATACTACTATCTTTTGGATAGGAGTAATGGACTTAAGGTCCAAAATTTCAAATCTGGTATTTAATTGGGGGGGGGTTTAATTTGTTCTTTAGATTTTTTTTAGTTGCTTACTCAATTCACTGATCTTCTCTTTTAACAGAGAAAGCATCTTATTCAAGAAAGCATCTAGAGATATAAAATTTCCCCTAAGAACTGCTAAAGGTACAAAAAGTTTCACATATTTTTAGACATGGGAATTTATTTTGCTTGAACATAAATATTTATTAAAAGGGTTTTTTTAATTCCCAATGGCAGAAGTGAGAAGGAAAGAAAATATTTTTGTTTTAGTTGAAAAAATATACAAATATAAAGCTCACTTTGTTTTGTGCAGATTTTTTAAAATAAAAAAGTATGAAATGAACTAACATTTCAGTAGAAAACAAATATAGTCATAATATTTAAATGCCTCCCTTCTTTATGAATTGCCCTTGTGCATAACAATTTAATTTATTTTCAAAATAAAAGTTTATGTTAGTTTTTTTTTATTCCATGAAGTCACTGGCCACGTGGTTTTTCTATGACATAAAATAAACATGTGCTTAACTTTTATTTGAAATTTACTTGAGTTTGAGACCATTTGAAATTCAATGACTATACAGGTAAAATGATTCCATTTCTTAAAACCTAGACAATCTTAACAATGTGCCTCTGTGTGTATGCAACGTGTGCATGGGCCTGTGTGTGTAAATAAGCAGCATGCCTGACTGAACTGAACAACAGTTTAAAACATTCCCTGAAGAGAGGTCTTGAATCTGGTTTAACAAATGAGGATGCTGCACTGTATATAGAGTATTACTTACACGAGAGGCAGCTGTTCTGGTGATTCTGAAGTTAAACACATTGACTAAGTATATTCTGAAGCCAGTGATAAACAAGTGTCTCAAAGATACACCCATACAACAGCACATGTTTAGCCTTTTATGCACTACAATGGACGTCCCACATCAGCTTTCTTCTTCTTCAGGTTTCCTGCAGCCCCCCTGACTGTCTCTGTCACCCGGTGCCAGATGGGAAGTGAGAGCTCAGCTGATCCACCCTTTGTGGTGGAAACCCCCAGAGCTTCAACTACAGGCTACAGGTTACTGAAGCCTTCATGAAAAATTCAGAGCTGATTATTAACAAGCTTGCTGAAAGTAAAACGTGTGTCATATTATCTACCTTCTCTTTCAGATCATAGCAGCAAAATCCCACCACCAAAAAGAAGAAAAATGTGCTTTCTATGTTTGCTTGCAAAACTTTCAATTATATGATGAGGCTATAGAACATTTTTACTAAGAGGGAATAAAAATAAAAGAAAAAATATACAAATTAATTTACTGAAACACCTAAGAAAAAACATAGCATAATGTTTGAAAGATTCAAAATACCCAAGGGATCAGCATTTTATTAAACTTTGAGTTTCCAAATTAAATTTAGGCTTAAAAATTTTTAGTTTATTCACTTATTCTATTCATAATAACCATTTTGTGATTGTTGGCTTATGTAAGGTGTTCTTTCAATATTTTAAACATGATAAAGCTCTCAACCATTATGAAATATAAAGAAATATAGTAAAAATTCAAAAACCTACCAAAAATAATTGCATAAGAAGTAAGCAGAATTGATCTCATAGTTGTGGCCTGTATTGTACTATACTGTACTGTAGTACATATATTATTGTTTCATGAATTGAATGGGATTTAATCACAGTACATAGGAGGTCTTAGTATGAAAGAAAATATTTAGTAACTAGACATATAAATCAACTGTCAACCTCCTTAATTTCCCATCCCCCTTTCCAAATGAACTAGTAGAGTTCTACCTCACAAGTAATTTTTAAAAGATGATGAGTCTGTTGTCAATATAATTAGTTACTTTCTTTTATTCTTTCTTGGAAATAATACCTTCCCAATTTCAAAGCCATCCATATATAAAAAGTAAAAATTTCCCACCCTCCAAGGCCACCCCACTCCCCCCCAAAAAAATCCCTCTCTCTGGTGTTAAATCAGCTTTTTTTTAATACAAGAAATTAAACATTGTACAAAGTTGTGCAGAGAATTCCCAATACTGATGTCAATGAAAATGCATACAAGTGCAGATCCAAAAAGCAGGAATTACCTCCCACAAATACAAGAGGGAATAAAAATAAAAGAAAAAAATTAACTTATGGAAACACCTAAGAAAAAACACAGCATAATGTTTGAAAGATTCATAATACCCAAGGGGATTAGTATTTTATTAAAATTTGAGTTTCTAAATTAAATTTAGGCTTAAAAATATATGTTTTAGCTTTCTCATGTGTGAAATGAGATGAATTAGATTAGATGGCATCAGAGTTCTCTTCCATCTCTAACTATGATCTGAGCCTAGTCAATTGCATGGTATTAAAAATCCATCCATAGTAGAACAATAATTGCTTGGCTATTTTCTAACATCTAAATTTTTTACTGATCAATGACTCTCAAATTTCAAATAGCTAGAACTTAGCATTTTTAACTTATTGTCAATTGCAAATAAAAGTCATGAAAAATTTTCAGTTACTTGCAAATACACTAGAGTTAGCTTTGACTAATGAATCATTTTAGCCATAGGATTGGCAAGGGTCAACTTGGTTGGAGCTTTTAACTCTATAAGATTCAAGATCCCTGGTTAATTCAATGAAATAATTTTTTTTTTCAAATGAGTGATTTGACATCATGAGAATATGTGATTGATTTTTTGCCAAAGTTCTATTGTGTTTAGACATGTAGTACAGGTGAATCGTGAAAGGGGGAGATAACTTGGGAAATAGCAGTTCATGTTCTTTATTACTATTATGTTCTTCTTCTATGAACTAGGGTCAGTTGGTAAGAACAATATTTTAATTATCAATTATGAATATGTGTAAGAGGATTAGTCCCACAGTCCCAGGTAAATTGACTAATTCAGCTAAGTCTATTAAGTTTGCCCATCATTAAAACTCTTGAGATCTGTTTGACACAAATGAGCTAACAAAACAAAACAAAATTCCCAAATCTCATATAACCAAAACCTATAACTTATCTATGATTCCAATCCCAAATGTAGAAGTAGTTTGACCAATCATTGTGTTTTCTCTTCCTATTTCCACTAGCCAACAAATAGCAAGATCTTATTTATTTGGAAGCATAATTATACAGATGATTTCTGTTATTACTAGTTTGCAAAACTAGCTGTTCTTTGTTCATTTAAATTGTAAACTTTTTGTGATGAGAAAACCATGGACTGTATTCTCTATGCCATCTATCACAGTGTTTTGTACTAAATAGACAACTCAATGTTTGTCTCACATTGATAATGTTTTTCATCTATTTAGAGGAAGGTTCATGTAGTAAACTGAGAGCCTCAGAGAAAGGAAGCCATGGGTATAAATCCTACAGCTAATAGATGCTGACACCTCCCTCCCACTCACCTCAGAAACGTTGCAACAATTGCTGATCTGCACTGGCAAGAATTTCTTCATTGGGGGAACTCCCTTCTCTGGTAAAATTATAAGTTCTAAACTAAACAAGTTATATTTCGAATTGTTCTAAGCCAAAATTACTATAATTGATACATAGGGATTCTGTAGTTCTTTGTGATATCAAATAAATCAGAATAGCAAATCTTCCACACCAGAATTGGACAAAAAGCCAGAAGACTACAGGACCATTTTCCTATCCCCTAGTAAAGCCAGTGGCTGCAGTCTAGGACTAGAGAAGCATCACATTTATTCTGAAAAGAAGTATATATTTGCAGGCAGCAAGAGTGAAGGAGCCCCCTGAGAAATACTCAGGATGATCAGTTCCACAGTAAGATTGCTGGGAATTCAGGGGAGAACAGGCAAGATGCTGTAGCACTCAGATCACGACAGCCTAGTTTCAAGGTCTCTAAGGTCTCTAATATTACTGCCAGAGAGAACCCTAAAAATCTAGCTCTCTAAACAACAAATATCCAGAGGGGGGAAAATCCCTTGAGGGTAAGGTTTCGTTAAGAACTCAGGGGACCAAGGTCAAGACAAAGCAGGGTCAACCATTCCAACTGAAAAATATAGTGTGGATGAAGGTGGGATTGGACAGAGTTTACCCTATTGAACAAAGCCCCTATTCAAGTATTAAAAATGAAAAGACAAGTAAAGAAGAGAGCCTTATTAATATAAAAATTACTCTATAACACAATAAGCAGAGACTCAAGAAATAAATATCTAGAAAAATTATGAAGAAATTAAAAATTAAATAGAATTTCTAGAAGAAAAAATTAGTAGTTTAAAAAATTAAGTGGCAAATCTAATCCTTGAAAATCTGAACAAGCTAAATAGAAATCAATGATTCCATTAGACAATAAAAATATTAAAACAAATCAAAAAATTAAAAAATAGAAGAAAATCTAAGATGACTGATATAAACAACTGAACTTGAAAATGATCAAATAGAGATCACTAAAAAAAATTCAATCATTGAACTCAATGAAAACCATAATTTTTAAAAATACCTGGGTATTATGTTTCAAGAAGTCATAAATCATCCAAAAGAAGCAGTTTAAGAACAAAGAAAGTATAGTCAGAATCATATATGATTTAGAAACTTTTGGTAAAAATGGGAAGTCTTTGGAATACATCAAAAATTTTTTTAAAAAATGGGCTAACAATCAAGAATAATTTACCCCATAAAGCTGAGTATAATCCTATTAGGGAAAAATTAATCTTTCTGATAAAAAGATCAGACTTAAGTTAGGCTATATAGACTAGGGAAATCTAAAAAGGTAAATGTATTTGATTAAATGGAAGGAACTCTATGATGAAGGAGTGCTTACATTCTAATGAAATGCCTATAGAAATTTAACATCTTCAAAGGGAATTAATTGAGTTAAGTAAAAAAAAAAAAAGTTTCTGAGTGTTCATTGGTTGGTTCTGAGGGCTTGCAAAGGGGAAAGAAGGTAAAAGGAAATAATCAATAAAGGAAGAAGTGTTATTTCTCAAAATTAAGCTCTGTTTATAAAATTATCGTGGAAGGAATGGAGAAATAGACCTCACTGCTTTGAAATGGACAAAGAATTTGAACACACACACACACACACACACACACACACACACACACACACACACACACACACACACCTTGGTCTAGAAATATATCAAAACCAACAGGGAATCTGGTGAGCTTAAGAAAGGATGAGAGATTAATTTTTTTTTTATCCTAAGAAGGGAAAAGGATTAAAGAACTAAAATGTAAGGGGTTGCCTTATGCCCTTTCAACAAATGGGGCATATGACATAGGAAAATAACGAAATATTGGACTATAAGAAATGACAAAAGTTGATTGACTGATTTCAGAGAATTCTGAGTAGTATAAACTAATGTAGTTTGAGATGAGTAGAGCTAAGAGAACAATATACAAAAATCTTAGCAACACTGTAAAGAAAAATAACTTTAAAAGACTTTAGAACTTTGATCAAGGCAATGACCAACCATGCCACCAGATGAACTATGATGAAGCTTGTTATCATCTACTGATAAAAGGGGAATGGACTCAGGTAGAAAAATACTTGCCTTCACAACCCCACTCCTGGTTACTATGTGGATTCAGCTTTCTTAACTGAATTTTTCTTACAAAGGTTTCTTCCCCTTCTTCTCTTTTGATTCCTGGGTAAGAGGAGTACAAAGAATAGTTATGTTCTATTACATATAACAAGAGTTAGCAAAGGTTATGCAAAAAAAAAAAAAAGAAAACAAACACTGAAAAATATTTAAATGTACAGAAGGGAATAGAATAAAATTTTGAAAGTAAGACAATGTGTAGACATGACTAACGTGAAATTATGTTTAAAATGATTGTATATCCGATTGCTTGTTATCTTGGGGAATGGGACAGTGAGAGAGGAAGAGGGAAAATTTGGAACTCAAAATCTTACAAAAATGAATGCTGAAAACTATTTTTACATATTATTGGAAAAATTAAATTCTATTGAAAAGAAAAAAATGTATAGAATTTTTGATATGCATTTTTTAAAAAGCAAACATTGCTTGTTGAAATGCAGATTTCACCTAGCATCCTATTTTATGTTTTCTTGTGTAACTGAAAATGTTTTTGTGTATTTAAACCTGGGATAAAACATAAAATTAAAAAAGAAATTATGATACTAGATTTAAGAAACTCAGAAATTTTAGGTTATCAATACTTTGGTATTATTTGGAATACCCAGTGATCAAATTAGCACTAGATTACACATGTGAACCACTAAAGAAAATTTACTTTCATCTGAATTAGCCAAGTTAATTAGAAATTTTGAAATTATATAAATAGAATGACTTCATCAGACCTCTTTGTGCAGAAATCTCGTTAGAATAGTGTTCAATTTGTTAGAAGTGAGAATTTTTTTTTTTAAATCCACAAATTAACCAAATAAATAAATAAAAAAAGAACTGGGAAATGTAATTTGGAATAAAGTGGTGTTATAAATAACTCCTTAAAATCTTGATCAATTGATATTGATATTGATCAATAAAATCAATTTTGTTAAGCAGTATGACTCTGTATCAATGGAAACTGAATGTAAAGTCCCCTAAAATATTTATTCTTAATACCATTTCAAAAACAAGAAAGGCAAAGAGGTTATACTGTGGCAGAATTCTTGGTAAAATTATTCTGCATATTCACTAAATGCATTTCAAATCATAATTTCTTGTTACTCCTAGAGAAAGATGCAATTAAATAACTTAAAGAGAAACACTGGAGTAATGTTGAGGCTAAACATGACTAACTTGTCTGTTGACTCAGTAAGTGTGATAAAACAACTATCTACCTAGATTCCTACCTCCTGTACCAAAGTGAGTTTTTCAGAAAGACAACAAAACTTGTCAAAACTCAGGACTTTTTGGCCCTGGGAACAAGGTCTCAAGCTTTACCTCCTTTAATAAAATGAGACCCACTCATGTGGAGCTGGGGCCCTTCCAACTTAGTGAATTTCTCAAAGCCAAACAAGTTTCCCAACCTGCCCTACTGATCAGATAAGTTTCCCTATAGAAATGAAATGGGCCTACATTTATGCAAGGTAAGTGCTACTGTATCCTTATTGAATAGCCTTCTACACTATGACTAAATGAACCTCCTTTTGTTCAGTTTTGAACATCCCAAAACTGAACATGAAATTATAGGGTGCTAGTTTCAGGCCTACTATTAACATTAAGTATTTTAATATAAAATGACCCCTGAAAAAGACTCACTAGAATGAGACAGCAATGGTGAAAATGTGAATATTTTTCACTGATTGACTACATGGAATGACAACAGCTGAAATAAATATTTAGATGTAATTACTTAAAATAATATACAGCTTCATGCAGAGTCATTTCTCTCAAAAATGATCATCTGAAATATATGAAAAATTCCAAAATTTGAACTATCTAGAAACCCAATACATCAGGATCATTGCTTATATAAATTTGGTCTTTATTATTTTCGGTGTTATTCTTCAATATCTAACTATTTGATGAATATTTCAAAACAAATAATCAAGAAGATAGCAAAACTCCAAGTAAATTATTTAAATTTGATTAGTAATAACATAAGAACAATAATAGCAACAACATATCAAAACTTTTTAAAAAAAAGATTTTAGATATTACTCAGGAATAATCAATTTAGTAAATGAAAACATTGCCCACTGAATAAAATCTCTTCTTATTTCTATAATATTTAATTTGGTCACTTTTTACCCTGACTCTGCTGTCAAATATTGGAGCAGTAACTTAATTAAGCCAATTGATAATTCTGCTCACTTTTTTCCATATTAGTAATGCCTTTTGATAGTTATGAATAACATCTATTTTTTTTTCTTTTTTCTTTTCCAGGTCTTTGTTTCCTTACAACTTAATCCTTGTTAACACTGTGGGACTGCTTTTATACTCCTTCATTGTTTGCTGAATGAATAATTGATGGGTGATAATTTTCAGCTATCACCCCACCCTTGTCAGTTTTATTGCTTTTCTACTAGAAATAATATTTTCTGGACTTTTCCACTGGGTTAAGTTTACAGCACTTGAATCAAATGACAGTGTGTGTATGTGCGTGTTTATGTGTTTGTGTATGTGTGTGTGTACATATGAAAGAGATACAAATAAAAAGTGTAATGTTTAACTTATATCAGATGGCTTACTGTTCAGAGGGAGGATCAGGGAAAAGGTGGAGAAAAATTTGGATCACAAGGTTTTGCAGAGGTGAATGTTGAAAACTATTTTTGCATGTATTTGGAAAAAATAAAATACTATTAAAATTAAAAAAAAAATAAAAGTACAATAATGCATTGAGACAAGAAAGTATAGACTTTTATTTTCCTAACAATTCAATTCAGTTCACCAAATATTTAGAAAGAATCTATATGATGTAATAAGGTAGGTACTATGTTCTCACCTGCTTCTTTTTTATAACCAGCTGCTATATTTGGATCTATTCATTTATCACTAACTAAATATTTTTGGGATCTTATATTCCATTTGTGGCATTTATTGGCAGGGTAATCCTGGGCAAGTCACCTTATTTCTTATGTTTCAGAAAACTTTCTAAAACTATGATTAGTTGTTTGGGGAGAGAGTTTCCCTCACACAGGAGTTCCTTATGTCAATAATATTACCAGGCCAATACATAACTCCTAACACTTTGTTTCTTGAATTTCACAAGAAGTTTTAGAAAGTTTAGAAAGAAGGAAGCTAAAAGAAGGAAAAAGGTATCTGAGTCAGGATAAGGTGAAGTTAGAGATATACCAAAGTAATGCATCCAAGTAGGAAATAAGAGATGGCTGTCCTGATTCCCCTCCTTTAATGAAAGTTTTGGAGTTCATGGCTCTGCCCTTCAAATCCAAAGAGTAGAATCTAAGGATAAGTCTCAGGCTGATCTGATTCCCTTGAGGAAGATGATGAGGTTTTGATCAGCAGGATGATTTCAGAGAGGCCTGGAGAGACTTACATGAACTGAAGCTAAGTGAAATGAGCAGAAACAGGAGATTATGGTACATGGCAATAGCAAGATTATACCGTGATCAATTCTGATGGACATGGCACTTCTCAACAATGAGACAATTCAGATCAGTTCCAATGACCTTGTGATGAAGAGAGCTATCTACACTCAGAGAAAGGTCTGTGGGAACTGAGTGTGGATCACAAAATATCATTTTCACTCTTCTTATTATTGTCAGCTTGCATTTTGTCTTATTTCTCTTTTTTTTCCCTTTTTGATTTGACAGAGCTTTCATGCAGCTGACACAGGCTTTGAGGAGCCAGACTGTCAGTTTGGATTCAGGTTCTTCCTCCAAGTCATGATAAGGCATTGGAGTAGGACATTAATAAAGGGATGCAATCTAAGGGTGCAATGAAAGAAGTAATAGTATGTGGATGTAACATACAGGTACTTTTAGGCTATTGCATATGTAGAAGTTTGTTTAATGTTTTCTGACCCTCTTACATTATTTCTGCACATGGAAGTATAGTGATAGGGTTTGTGCTTAACCCCCAGTTGGAGAGCACGACTCTCTAACAATTGGCTAGGAATTGACTTCCCAGCTCTGTACTAGGAATGATTATTTTTCTATGTGATATCTGTGGCATGAGAATGCAATGGCATGAGAAAGCAATAGCTTTTCCTCTGAAATGTTTCCCTCTGATTCAATTTTTAAAACTGTTTGTATCTGCATGAAGCTCTCCATCACAAAATCCCTATGAAGTAGATAGTGAAAGTTTTATTATCCCCATTTTAAAAAGAGGAAATTGATATCAGAAAGTTCCTTCAGTTATAGTAGGATTCAAACTGGATATTATTCTACTGTCTTTCTATTCTGAATGTGATCTGAATAATGAGATAGAGGTTATACGAATTTGATATGATTCAGAAAAGTAAAAAGTATATTGTATCAAATATTTTCTTTTTAAATTCAAGTTTATCTTTTTCAGTAGTGCAAATCAGGGGTTCTCAAACTACAGCCCGTGGGCCAGATGAGGCCCACTGAGGACATTTATGCGGCCCACAGGGTTATGGCAAATGAGCTGAGGGGCGGAGACAATGTGAGTTTTTGTTTTTACTGTAGTCCGGCCCTCCAACATTCTGAGGGACAGTGAACTGGCCCCCAATTTAAAAAGTTTGAGGACCACTTTTGCAACCAAAGCCACTTATCCAAATCGTAGTATATAACTCTAAACACATCCCTGAAACTTATAAAATTAGATATTAATTGATTAATTTCATTTATTATATCTATAATTGACATATATAATTAAAGATATAATATAATGATTATAAGTTTATCACTGCTGTGGATCTTTAAAGATAGGGTTGTAGCACATGTATTCAGTTAAGATTTTCTTAATCACTAATGTTTATTGTGCAACAAGAAAATGATATTCACACACATGTATTGTACCTAGATTATATTGTAACACATGTAAAATGTATGGTATTGCCTGTCGTCGGGGGGAGGGAATAGAGGGAGGGGGGGTAATTTGGAAAAATGAATACAAGGGATAATATTATAATATATATATATATATATATATATATATATATATATATAAAAAGATAGATTCTATTCCAAAAAAAAAAAAAAAAAAAGATTTTCTTAATCAGCCCAAAGAATATGCTTATAACTTGTTGTTTTAGAAAAGTCAACAAAGCACTCCTCTAAACTCCTCTATTGCTGTAAGCACAAATAGTGCTTCTGCTCTTGGCAAGAATCCACAGACATGTAATTGTGGCATCATAAATTTGACCAAAGGGAACATCAGTAAGAAAAAAGAAGAAAAATCCAAATCTCATCTTGATGCTTGTTGAAATAATCTTATCTTAATTACAGAAACAAGGATTAGTTTACAGTGGGCAATTTGTTTAAGAAGGCCATCCATAAAGTTGCTAATAATGATGTATATAGATGTTCTTTGTTTTTTCACCTCCTTCTCCTTCTGGGCTCTCTTCCTGCTTAAACACGTTAGGACATTTCATTAAAAAGAAAGAGGGGAAAGGCAGCTTTCTTCCCAAAGACATTTAAGTGATAAGCAAACACAGGAGATACAAAATCTTTAAAAGATTTTTGTTGTTTCTGATGGTTCATCAATGTCATAAAAAAGGACAAGCAAGATTAACTAGAAAATACATAGATTCCCAAAATTCATAGCTGAATTTTAAAAATTCTTAATTATGTTCCTATGGAAACTTGTTTCATGAAACTTTGATGGGAAGAATTATTATGGAAACATGATTATTATGGAAACATAAAGATAAATGATATGTGAAGAAATAAATATTAGCTTTTAGACTGATGATCTTAAAGGCAGAGAGTTGTCTTTGTTCTTTAATTGACTCCTTCACGGGTAAGGGGAGCTCCACCCCTGGTCCCTGCTGTTAGGTTTTTCTAAGCCTCTGTGCTGCTTAGTAATCAACTTCCAATTTTTGGCAGAGCAATGAAGACATTAAAATACATATCACCTCATACCCATCGAATGAGTTTTTAAGAAATGACTAAAAAAACCCATAAAATTATGACGAAATATTGGAGTGATAGTTATATTTTTCTATTACTAGGGACATGCAACCTTGTAAAATTTTTCTGAAAACCAATCTGGCAATATGCAATAAAATTTTCAAAAATATTATCAACTCTTTGGCACAAATAAATAAACTTGGGGTCTATATCTAGAAAGTTTTCGAAAACAGCAAAACAATGGCAAAGAAGCTGTCTTAACAATCATTACAATCCTTTTTATAGTAATATTGCATATCATTTTCATCTCCCCCCAAACCTCCCAAAATCCTAGAAAATTCTTACTATCTATCAATAAGGAAATAACTATAATCCAATTTAGAGCAAAAGATAGACAGGGGAAACCTGGAAAGATACACATTCTCTCTCTCTCTCTCTCTCTCTCTCTCTCTCTCTCTCTCTCTCTCTCTCTCTCTCTCTCTCTCTCTCTCTCCATTTAACATAGTGCTTACTCTGTATTACAAGTTGTGTTAAGTGCTTTACAATTATTATCTCCTTTGTACTCACAACAAAGTAAGGTATTATTAATATCCCCATTCTACAGATGAGGAAACTGAGGCATATGGAGATATACCTCTGATTTTGCCCAGGATCTAAGAGCCAGTATGCAACTGGCTGCTATATCTAGGTTAAATGCCTTTTGAATCGCTGAAGCATAAAATGTGTGGCACCACTGCATGCAGATGAGGATGAAGCCATTACTTTCATGATTTTTATGGCATAATAATATCCTATTCTGTTTATACAACATAATTTGTTCAGCTATTCCCTAGTTAATGAGCACCCTTTTAGTTTCAGTTCTTTGCAACTACAAACAAAACTGCTATAACTATTTTTGTACATTTTTATCTTTCCTTGATTGCTTTAGAGTACATGGCTACTAGTGAGACTTAATTTTTTTGATGATGGTGGAAGTGATGATTTTGATTGAACAGTTCTCAAATCATATTTCTATTTGATCAAATGTATCAAAACACCCCGCCTTCAATATTTTTTAGTGTGGTTGGACCCAAATTAAAATGGCCTTGGGAAATATTTAACAAGAAACATAGTGTTATATTAATATGTGATTTTCTGAATCAATATGTTACTGCAGGGATCTTTTTTTTTTAATTAAAGCTTTTTATTTACAAAACATATGCATGGGTAATTTCAACACTGACCCTTGCAAAACCTTCTGTTTCAAATTTCCCCTCCTTCCCCCCCCCATCTCCTCCCCTAGATGGCAGGTAGTCCAATACATTAAATATGTTTTAAAAAATGTTAAATTCAATATATGTATATAAATTTATACAGTTATCTTGCTGCACAAGAAAAATCAGATCAAGAAGGAAGAAAAAAAAACCTACGAAGGAAAACAAAATGCAAACAAACATTAACAGAAAGAGTGAGAATGCTATATTGTGGTCCATAATCCGTTCCTACCGTCCTCTCTCTGGGTGTACATGTCTCCTTTCATCACTAAACAAGTGGAACTGGTGTGAATCATCTCATTATTGAAGAGAGCCAAGTCCATCAGAATTGATTGTTGCAGTCTTATTGCTTTGTATCTCCTGGTTCTGCTCATTTCACTTAGCATCAGTTCCTGTAAGTCTCTCCAGGCTTCTCTGAAATCATCCATAATATTCCATAACATTAATATACCACAATTTATTCAGCCATTCTCCAATTGATGGGCATTCATTCAGTTTCCAGTTTCTAGCCACTACAAAAAAAGCTGCCACAAATATTTTTGCACATGTGGGTCTCTTTCCCTCCTTTAAGATCTCTTTGGAATATAATACCAGTATAAACACTGCTGGATCAAAGGGTATGCACATATATACATATATTGTATTTAACTTATACTTTAACATATTTAACATGTATTGGTCAACCTGCCATCTGGGGGAAGGAGTCGGGGTGGAGGGGAGGAAGGGAAAAGTTGAAACAAAAGATTTTGCAATTGTCAATGCTGGAAAATTACCTATGCATAAAATATTTGTAAAAAGTAATCAATCAATTGATTAATTTTTTAAAAAGGTATGTACAGTTTAATAACTTTTTGAGCATAGTTCCAAATCTGCAGAGATCTTTATGTACAGTATAATGGCCCTTAATTTTATTTGATTTTGACATTATGGACTAAATCATTTTGCTTTAATTTCTAGAACTATCTATCTATAAAATATGGATTGAAATACCTCCTAAGAAGATATATTTAGGTGGTAAATATTTTATTTGTTAATGTTTATCCAAGTGCCTATAGAATTCATAAGTCTGAGATATATGGTAAAACACCTAACTGATTCAAAATTTACAGACAAATTAGGTAAATAAGAAAAATACCCAATCAACAGAAAAAAAATACCAAATAATAAAAATTCATTGAGAGAAACTGGTGATTAGAGATTATGTAGAATAGACTTGGTAAATTCTGAAAGATTTTCTTTTTTCTTTAAAGAAAGTCTATCTCAAGATCACGAAGTTAGGAGAACAGAATTTGCATATTTGGTTAAGCCTGAAGAGTTAGAATGAGAAATAGGAAGAAGGAAGGAATCTAAAAAGAGTTGAAATATCTGGAATGAAATGAAGGCAGATAGGTGACCAACTTGTGCTTTGGAATTGAAAAACCAAGTTTTATAATATTATAATAGATTTGAGGGGTGACTAAAAGCCATATTATTTTCTACACTGATTGAATCAATAGAATTAACTCTTTTAACTGGAAGAAGAGCTTCTTAGACATAATTGTCAAATTGTAATATTTTAAAGTGATAATTGTCCAATCCTGTCATTTTCTTCACTTATATTTACCTTCCAGTCAGATGTTTTCACTTGCTTAATTTTGGATTACCTAGACCCCCAAACCTAAGAAATTTCACTGCTATGATGTAACTTGGCGACAGCAATTAAGAACATTTGATGTTGATTCCAGGAGACTTTAAGACACCTTTTTTCTTGCATGGCATTTGGGTTAGACCAAACTATATTTTTATATTCTTCATTTTACCCATTATTTTCCGTGTGTGTGTGTGTGTGTGTGTAGGAATAATATCATCCATCATAGTTTCTCACATTGGGAGCTAAGATGAATTTTCCTAAGATTCAGACCAATCTAAGGGAGGTTGGTTTTTCCTTAAATGCTACTAATTTTTTTTTCCTAAATATTTGATTGTTTCAGATGACTAAAGATTGAGTCTTCATAATGACTTCCTGGTAGCCTAAGTCTATAAAAGAGGTCCCCCCCCCCACAGAATTGGCATTCTTCCACCTTGAGTGTTGCTCCTCACCCTGCTTTTCTGACTAGGCATGTTTCTGTATGGAAATGGAAATGAGAAGAGTTGTGTCTAATCAAGCCAAATGCTGTACCTTTGTTTACTTTAATTTAAGTAAATCTACTTTTTGTTAACTATTAAATAATTTACAAGTGTTTCATTTCATTTTAATATCAAACAATAAATAGCAAAGGACAGACTTGAGTTAATCCTAGGCTACCTTTCCTCCTTGCCACTGCTTCTTAAACATTTTATCATTCAACTCTGTGGTACCACAGATTTACCACAATTTGGAATTATACTCCAAGGGCTATAAAACTGTGCACACCCTTTGATTCAGCAATGGGGGTCTATATTCTAAAGAAATCATAAAAGAGGGAAAAAGCCCCATATGTACAGAAATATTTGGAGCAGCTCTTTTTATAGTGGCAAGGAAATGGAAATTAAATGGATCCTCACAGGTTGAAAAATGGCGGAATAAGTTGTGATATATAAATGCAATGGAATATCATTATTCTCTAAGAAATGCTGAGTAGGCTGATTTCAGAAAGTCCTGGAAAGATGTACATAAACTGATGCTGAGTGGAGTGAGCAGAGCCAAGAGAACACTGTATATAGTAACAAGATTATGTAATGATCAGCTGAAATGAACTTGATTCTTTTCAACAATAAAATGATTCAAGGCATTTTTAATAGACTAGTGATGGAAAGTGCCATCCATAACCAAAGAGAGAGTTATGAAGAATGATTATGGATTAAAGCATAGTATTTTCACCTTTTTGTTGTTGTTTGTTTGCTTGCTTGTGTTTTTTCTCTTTCTTGTGGTTTTTTTCCCCTTTTGATCTGATTCTTTTTTTTTTTTTTTTTTTTTTTTTTTTTTTTTTTTTGCTCAGCAAGATGAATATGGGATTATATTTAAAAGAATTGCACATGTGTGACCTATGTTCTATGTTGAGTTGCTTGCTGTTCTGATAAGGAGGAGAAAGAAAGATAGGGAAAATTTTTAGAATACAAGGTTTTACAAAGGTGAATGTTGAAAACTGCCTCTGCACGTGTTTGGGAAAATAAAAAGTATTAAAATATTTTGTCATTGGGATGTATGTGAACTAATACTTCTGGTGTGAGGGCTTGCTAGGTCCTCATCAAAGCTGGTATCTACCTTTAGTGTCCACCTTCATCCAGCTCTCACTCATGGTTCCAAGAAGCTTAGTATATTCAGCAAATTTTGTTTCGTTTTTGTTTTGTTTCACTAATGTCCACTCTTTATGACTCCATTTTGAGATTTTTTTTGGCAAAGGTACTGGAGTGATTTTCTATTTCCATATCCTGCTCATTTTACAGATAAGAAACTGAGGCAGGCAGAGTTAAGTGGTTTGTCTAGGATCACATTTCTAGTAAGTGTTTGAAATCTTATTTGAATTCATGAACATAAGGGTTTTTTTTTTGGGGGGGTACCAATGCTCTATCTATTGCACCACCTACCAGTCACACCCTGGTAAAACATATTGCCAGATGGAATAAACAAGGTTGAGGGGAATCAACAGGCCTCAAACACATTGGTGAGTTAGGGGGATATTTATCTCAAGCAGGTGAAGACTTCCTCTGACAAAATCGGCAGATAAGATCAATTTGTTTCATGAAGGCCATGAAGGTGGCTGGAGGAGATGCTGTGGAATGATTAGAGCTTGGTCAGGCACAGAATTAACCAAACTCATCCATTACATCCTGAGACATCACCAGTTATTCTGATTTTTGTATTGCTCCTGAACTTCTATGACTCTGGAAAAGAGAGGCTGATGACTTTAGGTAACTCTGCCTCACTTAGGTTCAATTTATAAGTAATTTAAGACATAATTGGTCCTCTTTGAAAATGAAGGACAAACAACTCTGTCGTTTCTTAAGGTACAGGTTTACTATCCTTTAGGGCAATTTTCAAAGTCTTTTATCTTAGGAGCCCTATAAGAACTCTTAAAAACTACTGAAGACCCCAGTTTTTACATCTATTGATAATTGCTATATCTATTGATATTTGTCATATTAGACATTAAAACTAATAAATATTTAAAATATTTATTAATTTATTCAAAATAATAAAACATGTTCATATAACACATTACTTTTATGAAAAATAAATGCGTTTTCCAAAATAAAACAAAAATTGTGAGAGGAATAGTATTTTGCTTAGTTTTGTAGATTTCTTCAATATCTGGCTCAAGAGAAGACAAATGAGTTTTTGTATGTGAAATTGTATTAAATCTCTTGTGAAATGTCAATTTGTTGGAGTATGTGAAAAAATATTTGTG
Organism: Sminthopsis crassicaudata; assembly: GCF_048593235.1. NCBI lineage: Eukaryota > Metazoa > Chordata > Mammalia > Dasyuromorphia > Dasyuridae > Sminthopsis > Sminthopsis crassicaudata. The sequence goes on along the minus strand of NC_133622.1, from coordinate 141,027,172 downwards.
ACTTTGGACATTTTGAAAGAGTTTTTAAGATAATTAAAGGAATTAGGACCATACCTTTCTTGATGCCCTAATTTATTTTTATTTTTTTATTATGGTTTTTTATTTACAAGATACATGTATAGGTAATTTTTCAGCATTGACAGTTGCAAAACCTTTTGTTCCAATTTTTCCCCTCCTTCCTCCCCCTTCCCCATATGGCAGGTAGACCAGTACATGTTAAATATGTTAAAATACATGTTAAATACAATATGTGTATACATGTTCATATAGTTACTTTGCTGCACAAAAAGAATCGGACTTTGAAATAGTGTACAATTAACCTGTGAAGGAAATCAAAAATGCAGGTAGACAAAAATAGAGGGATTGGGGATTCTATGTTGTGGTTCACACTCATTTCCCTGAGTTCTTTTGCTGGGTGTAGCTGGTTCAATTCATTACTGTTCTATCAGAGCTGATTTGTTTCATCTCATTGTTGAAGAGGGCCACGTCCATCAGAATTGATCATCATATATCTCCTGGTCCTGCTCATTTCATTCAACATCAGTTCATGTAAGTCTGTCCAGGGGTTTCTGAAATCATCCTACTGGTCATTTCTTACAGAACGGTAATATTCCATGACATTTATATACCACAATTTATTCAGCCATTCTCCAATTGATGGGCATCCACTCAGTTTCCAGTTTCTAGCTACTACAAAAAGAGCTGCCACAAACATTTTTGCACATACAGGTCCCTTTCCCTTCTTTAAGATCTCTTTGGATCCTCTAATTTATTAATGTCTTTATAATATATATTCTTACCTCTTTACATTTTGTGTCTCCCCTCCCAGTGAAATGTAAGCAACGTTAAGTCAAATTATTTTTTTTTATTTTTGTATCTTCATCATTCAGTACAGTTCCTGTAATGTATTGGTGCTTAATAAATCATTGATGGACTGGATTTAATCATGCCAATAACTAATATTCCATTCATTTCTTTCGCCATTTTCACTGCTTATTTGTCTCTAACAGAAATTGCTGGTTTAGAAACAAACAAATGTTTTCTAATATTAATTTATAGCAAAGTGTTTATATTTATTATATCTGCTGCTGTCAGATATAAATCTTTTAAAGCATTTGTCCATTTTAAGATGTGTATGTATTTTGAAATGCATTTCATTTATAGAGATTATTTCAAAATGGAAATCATTGGCTTTCTATTTTGAATATTTACTAAAAATTAATTCAACATATAAAATCATATAAATAGCCATGTTCCTAAAATGTTTTCCTCCAATTTCAGTTTGTTTGCAATTTAATGGAAAATAAGCCACTCATATTGGATCATAAAGGAAAATAAACAGGCAATAGGAAAATTGAATAGAATGAGCCAGTGATCTGTTTATTATTATTCATAAAACAAAAAGAAGTATTGAATATAGAATATTCATTATGCTATTTGGTATATCTGTATTCCCATTGTGTTGATGGTTGATGGACTATAATGCATTGCTCTATCAAGATTCTTTCTCCATTTTTTGACATTTTCATTATATCCTCAAATATTCTTAAAAGAAATTTCCCTTCCCTAAAAATGTGAATATAAAAAAGATGAGTGTATTACAAAAAATGTGCTATTTTAAACATTTTAAAACATCCTATAACTAACTGATTTGTTCTGAGACTTTTTTTTTGAGACGTTAAGTTAATATTTAAAATTCTGGTGGAACTCCCTTTCAAAGTCATAAAAAGCAATAATTGCTATGACACACCACAGTATGCATTTGATACTGTAGAATAATAGCAGCTTCACTTTTGGCTTCATGCCTCAGAGGCACAGCACACCCGAGGAGCAGTGTAAAAGCTGCTTAAAGCCCACCCTGTCATGTGTGCCCACATTAACAGTGATTATAGTCTTAAAAGAACATGCATTATCTAGTAGGAAACCAATTTAATAGTATAAAATATGAAACAATTAAAATACACACTAATCTTGAGGTGTATAAGGAAATGATGAAAAGAGAAAGGATAAAGAAAGGGAAAAAGGGAAAATGTAACATATTACATGATGATAAGATAATTACATTACTATAAAAATTAACTTTAGTGTTATTCCAATCGAATTACTAAAGGTAAAAACTTGACAAAATAATAAAATTCATTTAAAAAAAAACTGAAAATCCAAGATATCAAAAGAAATGGTTAAAAAGTAGGGATGAAGGGGGAAGAGCATTTCCAGACCTCATATTTTATTATAAAGCAGCAGTCTTCAAAGCTATCTGGTATTGGTTAAAGAATAGAGAGACCAATGGAATAAACTAGATAAAGGAGATTCAGAAACAATGAAACTCAAGTGTTTAATAAAGTAGAAAACATAAGTTAACTTGGAAAAAAACTCATTATTTGATTAAAATTGCTGAGGAAACTGGAAACTGTACCATAGAAATTAAACTTAGACTAATACCTTACATCATATTTGAGAATAATGTATATATGGCTTTAATATTAAGGGTCATAGTATTAAAAAATAGAAAAGAACATCATATGCTTCTCCTAGCTATGGGAAAGAGATGTACTCTTTACCAAACAAGAACAATTATAAAAAGTAAGTACAACAATTACAAAAGATAAAAGTGAATTGTTCAGAGTCAGTTTGTACTAGAGGCAATACTTAAATCCTATCCTACCTACAAGGCTAGATCTCTCTTCACAATACTATGCTACCATATCCAATCTGATTGATTTAGTCTTTGCAATATCTCTTGAAAGCATCCCTTTCTCTCCTTCAACACTGCCATCCCTCTGGTCCAGGCCTCCATTACCTCACATCTAAACTATACCAATGGGTCTATGCTGATGGGTCTTCCCGCCTCAAGCCTCTCCCTACTCCAATCAATCCTCCAATCAGCCATCAAAGTGATTTTCCTAAAGTACAGGCCTAACCATGTTACCATCTTTCTCATATAGGTCAAGAGCATTGAGTAGTAATGGATCTTCACCAATGAAGAGAATCCTATGAGGCTCTGATGTCTCAGGTTACACTGGTATTCAAGACTTACCCCGGAAACATACTAAAAGGAGTTGAGATCCCTTCAATATGGACAATTGGATATTGGCTAGTATCTGGTGAATCATGTTACCACCCTAAGACCCTTAATTAAAGATGGTCTAAGATATCATTATTATGAAGATTCTATCATTTTCTATCTATCATTGTTCTCTCTATGTACTCTCTCTCTTGACATTCCCATTCCCATTTTCAACTAACTTTATACCAATGTCTCCTGAAATTACATTAAGGAGTTGGAAAACAATATAGATCCAATCTAACTTGTATTTAATAGTTATTTATTATATGCAAGGTAATGTGCCAAGTACCAGGTATACAAAGGTAAAGCTAAAATCAATCCTTATACTCAAGGTGATTTAATTCTATTGAATATTCTTATAAAATTTGCAGATGAAGCAAAACTGAGGAGGATACTAATCCAGTGAATGCTAGATAAAACATTCAAAAAGATTTAGAACTTTGGACAGAATCTAATAAGACAAAATGTATTAGGAATCAAAATAATCAACTTCACAAGAAAAGAAGGAATTTGTAATGTCTGGGCTAGCTTTCTGGCATTCCTTTGGGCAGGCCTTGCTCTTAGCAGGATAGTCACCATGAGGATAGACAGGGATAGACTCTAAAGTCTTTATTATCTTCTTCACAGTCTGTGTCTATCACAGTCTGACCCAATCTTGATCTTATAGAGGAGTGCAGGAGGCAGGAGAGCCACCAGGAGGATGGTCAAAGATGGAATGTCTAGTCTTCTTAGCCTTTAAATACCCTATTACAATTACACCATTACAACATATTGAATATGTGTGAACTAGAGAACCATTATATCACCACGCTAAGGACTATGTATATATAAATAAAAGAACCATCATCTCATCAATTCCACTGAGTTAATACCTCGTTGTAAGTATTCTGGTTTCAAGTATATTTCTCCATAGTTCCAGCCCTCTATGGGAATTGATTGAGTACTTTGTAAATATTGCATCATTTGATCATCTCAACAACCCTGGGAGGAAAGTACTATAATTATTACAACTTTATAGTTGAGGAAACTGAGGCAAACAGAGGTCAAGTGCCCAAGATTTCACAATATCTATCATTCCCTCTTCTTTCTGTAGTAGTTTTATTGCTGGTTTAATGTCCTTTTTTCTCACTTGTATTCCCTTGTGACCTTTCATATTACCATCTGATTTTTTTTAAAGTTGATTTCATTTTTCATAACACATGAATATAAAGTGTTGTGATTATCATTTTTGGTCATGTCAACTTTTCATTTGGAGTTTTCTTGGCAGAGATATTGGAGTAGTTTCCTTTTCCAGATCATTTTGCTGAAGAAGCTTATTCATGAGGAATTGAGGCAATTATTTGCCCAAGGTTACACAGTGACTGTGACCATATGTGAACTCGGGAAGATGACTATTCCTAATCTATTGTGATATCAAGATTTCTATAGCACCGTAAATCTTATACAACAAAAAAAATCTTTAAATCAAAACATTTTTTAATCTGAATCTTACCTCTCAATGTGTAAGATGGAAATGTGACGGCATTGTATTATATCCTATATTGATAAAAATCTTTCTTCCTTGATCACCTTCTGAAACCAAGAGAGAGTCTTGACTTTAGTCACTATTGTGGGAAGACATCAAGATTGAGGAGATTTCATAACAATTTAGAGCCCCAAAAACTTGCACTATGCTTTGGAAGTATAATTGTGATACAAAACTTGAGTTTTAAGGCAAACAATGAAACTATGCAACAAATGCATGAGGAGCTCTTTGTAATGGAAGAGTGAACAAGACCAGTGAAGCATTTGGTCAGATACCAGTTTCTCCACAAAATTGCATGCATTAGCATTACATCTCTCTCTCACTCTTTTTTTCTTTTTTCTTTTTGTCTATCGTGCATAGATGCAAATGTACGTTACTACCAACACAAAACTGAAAATAGTTACTAATAAAGTCATAATGAATGATTGAAGTCATGAAAGTTTAATGGCTTAATGTTGACTGTATGCTTATGTAAATATGATATTCAGAGCCAGATGATCTTGCAACCTCTCTGTCTATCTCCCTCTCTCTCAGTATACCAGTGCCATGCCAGGACACCAGGAAACAGAATCACTTCCATCTCAGGAAGATTTTGAAGATCACCTGGAAAGATAAGGTACTGAACACTGAGATCCTTTTTGGGGTTGAACTGCTAAGCATTCAAACTACTGCAGAGTGCACAACTCTGTTGGGCTGCTCAGTTGTGATATATGAAAGTAACTGGCACCAGACACTCAGCATGCCATCCCTGAATGAAAGAAGATTCTGTGCTCCATAGACAAAGCAGAATTGCAATATCTCAAAAGAAATATGAGATGCAAAAATCTGGAGTTATTTTTCTCCAAATGTCCATGTGGACTATTTATGTCTGACATGTGATAGAGGCTTTTAATCATCATAATCAAACACACTGTTCCTTGATCCTGATATAGTGATTCCATTTTGGTCCTCTTGGGAATAAAAGACAACAACCAACCAACCAATCAATGCCATTCATCTATGTCTCTAATCTTCATCCAGGTCTACTATTGCTACTTGATCCATTTGATCACTGTTTCTGTTTTTGCTGCTTGTTCGCTCAATCAACAAGCATTTATTAAGGATTTAATATACGCCAAGAACTGTGCTAGGTACTAGCACAATACAAAAATTAAACAGTTTGTTCTCTTAAGGAAAGTACTTTACTCTAAATATCACCAGCTACTAGCCTTATTTACTACTAAGATCATAAAATGTACAGACATTTATTTTTAACTCATTATTTGTTACACATTCCTACAATCTATTCTTTGTCATAATCCATCCCATCCCATTCACCCCCATACCTACTTGTGTCCCTTTTTTTTAAAACAAAGATTGTCTTGAATCTCAACCCTTGTGCCAATACTTCCATATATATATAATATACATATTCCCTATCCTCCCCTTACTAGAAATCATCTTTCAAATATCAAACTGTACATGAATATACATATACACCTAATACACATGACATATATAGACATCACTTTGAATCTCTATTTTGTCCTGCAACATTTTATAATCATTTGCACATGTATCTTTTCCCTCAGATTGTTAAGCTCCTCAAGGAAAGGAATTATGTTTAATATTTTGTCTTATATTTCTTACATTTTTTATATCCCAAGTTCTGAGCACCATATTTTGTGTAATAATAATAAATAACATCGATGATAATTAGTAGTCAGTATTTTTAAATTTGAAAAGCCTTATATGAATATTATTTTATTTTATTCTCACAACCACCCAGGTAATAGATACTAGTATTTATTTATTCATTCATCCACCCATTCACCTATTTATTTGTTTGTTTGTTTGTTTATTTACAGATGAGAAAACTAGAGATGAGAGGTTAATTTTAATTTTCCATGGCCACATTGTTTCTGAATTTAAATTTGAGCTCAGCTCTTCCTGATTCTAAGGCCAGAGCTAGGTCAGCTATACCACCTAGGGCCCCCCCCCCTTTTTTTTTCTTTTTTTTTTTTTACGAGGAAGGCAATATAGTATAGTAAGAAAAGGCAGAAGACATTGGCTCTGCCATTCAATGACCCCTGGGCAATTGACTTTTTTTTAAAAATTCAATTTGGTTTTTTTTCAGTTCCAAATCCTCTTTCTTCTTCCACCTCTTCTCCTACCCATTGAGAAGACAAAAACTGGATAATTCAGTTAAACTACATAGTTTAGGTTTTGGTGCCTCAGGCTATTCAATACAAAACTGAGTAAGGCTGCTCTGGAGGAGATGAGGAAGAATAAATTACTTTCATTTCAAGTACTGATAATGAGCATGTAAGAAAATGTGGAAAACTGTTCTGTCAGCTTAGTTATATGGTCAATGAGGAGTCAGAGAGCTAGAGATGAAAGTACTCATGAAATGGCTGTTGAAAGGAGCAAAAGTAGAAGTGAATTCAACCAGGAACAAGAGGGTGGCACAGAAAAGTATTGAAGTGACATCTGCAGAGAAGAACTTTGTCTAAACTCCAAACCACATGAATACCCTCTTTAGTGAGATACTTCTGCAGAGTGAGGAGAAAATGAAGCTCTGTCCCTTTAAAATATAGACCTTCCAACTGTAGTTCATGGTGAGCCAAAGAATTATTTTCTGGGCAACAGAACCTCATCCCCTAGAGTGTATGTTTCCTTGCCATAGAGAGAGAAGTACAAAGGGTTACAACAGGAATGAGACACTGAAAGGAGCTAATTGCCAGTCATTGAGAAAATTCTGAGGCCCTAACCCAGCATAAAGTTGATGAGTTATGATTGAGCCAGAACAGCTAATATTTCCAGTTTAAAATAAAGTGTTTCATGTATCTAGGACTCTGTGTGTGTGTAGTGTGTGTATGGGGGTATGTGTGAAGAACACTTAAAATCACAGATTTAGAGTAACCATAAAACCTTAGAAGTTCTGTAGAGAAATTAAGAAATTTGTCCGGGGTCACATAGATAGTAAATAGGAGTCAATTTTTCAAATCACTTCCTTTTTCCATTGCAATATACTAACTTGTGACATTGGAAGAGGCCTCAACAACTCCACAAAAATTTAGGAAGCACTTAGAACTTAGGAAGCACAAGGTACTAGGGTGAAAAAGAAAACTTTAGGTAGAATTCTTTTTTTTTTTTTTTTTTTTTTTTTTTTTTTCTTTTTTCTGAAGCAATTGGGGATTAAGTGACTTGCCCAGGGTCACATAGCTAGGAGGTGTTAAGTGTCTGAGACTAGATTTGAACTCATTTAAACTGGTGACTTCAGGGCTGGTGCTCCATCCACTGTACCCCATAGCTGCCATTCTAGGTAGAATTCTAATAGAATCATATTAAAATAAAGAGTTATTCCTTGAAAGCAGAAACTACTGTTTATTGATTGACTGACTGAGTGATATAGGCCACATAAAATTTGTAAATAACATGTGTCAAAACACTGCCCAAAATGGAATCAAGAAGATCCACGTTCCAATTAGATCATCAGACACTTAGTAGTTATGAGATCCTGGGCAAGTCAGTTTAACTTTATTTTGCCTCAGTCTCCTCATCTGTAAGATAAGGATAATAATAACACTTCAAAGGAATGATGTGATGATCAAATGGAGATAATATGTGTAAATCACATAGCCACAGTTAGTTGGCACAAAGTAGATCCTATATAAATGTTTATTCCCTTTCCTTTTCTAGAGTTAGAACTTAGTCACCACAATTTTTTATCTTCCAATTCCATGCTTCTTGAATTTATCTTTATAATATATATTTTTACTATAGGAAAAGTAGAAGTTTTAACTTTATAATTTTAATGATGATTTTGAGTTCCTTACATAGAAGGACCACATCCTTGAGAACACCTGCCCTGAGCTGTTAACAGATTATTAAGTAAGAGCAAATGTCATGAAGTCAGTTACAATGAAGTGTAAATAAAAAAGTTTATGGCAGGGTGTGTAAAGAAAAAAATTGACATTAATCACCCAGATAGAACACTGACAGATCCAAAGGTCATTGTTTTTGTTCACTTTAAATATATAATTTGAAACATTGATCAAATGTTTTATTCATCTTTAAAACTCTGAATTTGAACAAATTATCAGATTGAGATTTACTTATATTCAGCAAAAAACAATACACTATGGAAATTTGGTACTACTAGTTTCTAATCAAATGTTTTTCATCTGAGAGCATGGAGAATTTGATGCATTTTTTTCACTCCACATGGGGCTTGCAGATTTTCTGAGGGGTTTTGGTATTGGGGAAAAGAAAGGAAGGAAGATTTTAATTTGTATCTGATTTAACTCAAGTGCATTTGTATACAGTATCTCTTATCACAGCAGTGAGTTATACAATTACTACTCACATTTTATTTATAAAGAAACTGAGGCTTAGAAATGTTAAATGGCATGCTTCAGGTCAGACAGATAAGACACTTGAAGTTAGGTACCTAACGTGTATTCTTGAGGCAGTTGCAACAGTAGTTAATCATGAGAGTTAGTCACAGAGCTAGTAGAAGAACAGAAGCAGAAGGTGTGCTAAACATTTTACTTCTAATAGACATAGAGGAAAAGGAGAATTTTACACGGATTCGTGTGTTTTTACAAGGTTCAAGAAACTATTTTTGAAGCTCAAAATGTTGGTCTACTTGTTAAAATGAAGGCAAATGGCTTTTAGGATTCCTTTCTTCTCTTCACGCTAAAGGGAAAATTAAGAAAGGACTTCCTAGTTAAGAAAACAAAGAAACTCTAAAAAGGAATAATGAGATTTCTCACATTTATTTGTATGTTGGAAGAAAGACTGACTCAAAGGAGAAAAAGAGAAAAAAGAAAACTTAAAATTCAGGAAGTTTCCTCTGAGAAATGATATACTCCCAATAATGATGATAGGATCTTATATTTGCCTTCAGGAGGGAGATCATCTAGAATAGAATAGAAACATAACATAACATAAAAATATTAGTGTCATCATTTCCATAACTAACATCAAGTTAATCATTCAGTTTGTAGACTGACTTCAACATCAATTCCCAGCCCCTAACTGTAGTGATCAATTAGAACCTGTGTTTAGCAATATGCTTGCTAAGTAACACAACAACCACTGTCAAAGAGAAATCTCTGAGTTTCACAAGGATTTAGTTGCCCTGGAGAAAGATTGAAGATAAAAGTGAAGAATTTTCTAGAAGGGCCCCAGCAATCAGCCTCATTTGGCCAATACCTTTTTCTTCACTACTCCTGAAAAAGCAAAAAAATATAGACCTTAGATATGTAGATGATACTTTTGTTACTTCTGCTAATAAAAGGAAAAAGCCTTTAGAAGGTGATAGCTGATTAGAAAGATGGTGTTTGGGAATGGGAGGAAGTTAAGTGGTACAAGGGATAGAGCACTGAGCTTGGAATCAGGAAGACTCATCTTCTTGAGCTCAAATTCAGCCTCTGTCACTATCCAGTATGTGATCGTGGGCAAGTCAGTTAACTCTTTTTGCCTTAATTTCTCATTTATAAAATGAACTGGAGAAGGAAATGACAAAACCACTCCAGTATCTTTACCAAGAAAATGCCAAATGAAGTCATCAAGAATTACATACAATTAAACAACAATAATATAAGAATGGAATTTAGATTTCCAGATTGCAGATTAAAACACAGGGATGATAAGCTCTTAGAAATGGATTTAGCACAATTAGTTTGTGTTAGTCAAAATTTATTTTCCTGAAATCTAAAATGGAGAAAACTTTTCATCCACCCTAGAAAGCTGAATAGAGATGCTCAACAGAGACAAAAAGTCAAGAAAGAAAATGTTGCTAAAAACTAATGAATTCAGGTATCTATGAACATGTATACTAGGTATGAACAATAAATAAGGTAATATTAATCTAAGGAAGCAAATAATACTTCACTGTTAATCCTCAGAAGAGACAGAATGACACTCATGACTAAAGTTTGACTCTGAAATGATTTATCTTATTCAGAGGGAACAGAATTGATAAAAGAGGGACATAGTAGCAATGACTGTTTAGATATATTCATATGAGGAAATAGAGAAAAGGAACATGAGAGGAAGCACTTAAAATCATCAGAGGGAGAAATGAAATGCATATTGTCTTAGAAGGATGTCATAAGCCATGTGGGAGAAAATAAACAAGATTCTTGGGAAACATTACAAACCTGATACAATGGCACATTATAGTGATGAGGATTTTTTTATTATTATTAAACACCTCTTTTTACATAAAATAGAAAAGCTAATACATTTTAGCTATATTTGTTTATATATATACAACACATTTTTGTTTATAAAACATTTAAACCCTGGGAATAGCAGCTCCATTCTGTCCTTCCTCCCTATTCCCCAACAATGGTTCTTCTATCCTGATCCTTGAAGTCATCATTCAAGAGAATAACTCTGGTGGATAAGGGTCCAGTTATCCCCCAAAATGCCAACCAACAGAATAGGCAAGCCAGCCTACCTGAAATAGCAAGGCTTTCTGATGGATAAGCAAGATTTGGCTTGTGCAGCCAAGTCAAATCAACACAAACTTAACGACCAGGTGTTCACTAGGGAGTCAACAAGTCAGGGCATTAAGTCAGGGCATTATGTGAGTAGGTATAATAAAGGCTTTTAAGTTTATATGTGGCTGTTCTTGAGCATGTTATTGGTTATTAAACTATAGATTCAAGAAATCATGGCGAGAGGCCTCAGAGGTCACCTTTGCAGTGTCAACTCTACCCAGCTCTCCTCCTCTGAGGCCTTCCAAGGTCTCTGGCCACGATTTCTTGAATCTATAGTTTAATAACTGGTAGCGCACTCAAGAACAGCCACCTGTAATCTTAAAAACCTTTATTATACCTACTCACATAATGCCTTGACTTAATGCCCTGACTTGTTAACTCCATAGTGAACACCTGGTCTGAAGACCCACGTGTTCACTACCAAACTCCTTACCTCTCTGGGATATCCATCAGCTTAGCTCGGCCAGGCTACCTGCTAACTCCAAAGGAGATAGCCAACATTCTGAGCCCAACAGACCTGGGAATCCCAAGTGCCTTCTAGACCACAAAACTTGATTCAAGCACTGCTTTTGAATACATCATCCAGGGAACTAACCTTTTTGGAGATGCAACTTAACAACTGCCTCTGCAGGTGACATAGAACCCACTTTTATAACAAACATCCACTAATGGGAAAAGTGGGACACTAATACATTGTTGGTGGAAATGTGAACTGATCCAAGCATTCTGGAGAGCAATTTGGAACTATGCCTAAAGGGCTATCAAACTATGCATAATCTTTGTTCCAGCAGTGTTTTTACTGGTCTTATATACTAAAGAGATCTTAAAGGAAGGAAAGAGACCCACATGTGCAAAAAAAAAAAAAAATGTTTGTGGCAGTCCTTTTTGTAGTGTCAAGAAACCGGAAACTGAATGGATGCCCAAAAGTTGGAGAATGGCTGTATAAGTTATGGTAAATAGATATTATAGAATATTATTATTCCATAAGAAATGATCAGCAGAATGATTTCAGAGAGGCCTGGAGATATTTATATGAACCAATGCTAAGTGAAATGAGATCATTGTACATGGCAACAACAAGATTATATGATGATCAATTGTGATGAATATGACTCTTTTCAACAATGAGATAATAATGTCAATTCCAATAGTCTTGTGATGAAGAGAGCCATCTACACCCAGAAATAGGACTGTAGGAACTAAATGTGGCTCACAACATAGCATTTTCACTCTTTTTGTTGTTGTTTGCTTGCATTTTGTTTTCTTTCTCATTTTTTTCTTTTTTGATCTGATTTTTCTTGTTCAGCACAATAATTGTAGAATCATGTATAGAAGAATTACACATGTTTAACATATACTGGATGACTTGCTGTCTAGGGGAGGAAGTGGGGAAGAAGAGGAGGGTGAAATTTGGAACAAAAGGTTTTGCAAGGATCAGTGTTAAAATTATCCATTCATGTGTTTTGAAGATTAAAAAAGCTTTAATATAAAAAGTCTACATGACTCTTCTTAAATCTTAAAAGATTATGGTTGCATCAATGGAAATGTTGTAAAGGGGTAATCTGTACATGGTTCTATATTTTCCTCAATTACTTGAATCAAATTTTCAGACGACACAACCATGATAAGGAAAGTTATTAGGCCTGGAGTCAGGAAGATTCATCTTCATGAATTCAAATCTGGCTTCAGACATTTAGCTCTATGACCCTGAGCAAGTCATAGAACCCTGTTTGCCTCAGTTTCCTCATCTATAAAATGAGCTGGAAAAGAAAATAGCAAACCACTACAGTATTTTTAACAAGAAAACCTGAAATGGGGTCATAAAGAATTGAACATGACTGAAAAATGACTCAACCAAAAAATCAAACCAAACCAAACCAAACCAAACCAAAACAAACCAAAACAAAACAAAAACTCACAAGACCTTTTATCTATATTACACCAAAGAATTTCTGCATATATCACAACTAGATTCCTTTATTATTTCTTTAACATTTGGCCATTATGGAGACCTAATTTTATGGAAGAATTTCGTTCATTATGGAAGAATGAATTTTTATAGATTACATTTTCTATGAATTAACAACAGTGTTAGCTTAGCACAATAGTGCTTATTAGTAGTATGGGGTAATATATGAATTAAGCACAAGTAAGACAGGAAAAAATTGTAGTCAAGAAACAGATTCTATTTTTTATTTTAGGATCACAAGATTATAGCTTTAGTGGGGCACCTAGATGACACAGTGGATACAGCACCAGTCCTGAATTCAGGAAGATCTCAGTTTAAATCAGTCTGAGACACTTAACAATGTGTGAGCCTGGGCAAGTCACTTAATCCTAATGGCCTAGCCCTCTCCCCTCCAAAAAGATTATAACTTTAGAGATGGGGTAATAGTACAGATCATCTGCTATAATCCCCTCAATTTCCAGATATGAAAACAAATCCAGAGAAGTGAAATAATTGCTCCAGTTCAGAGAGAGAGTAAATGACAGAGATAGGCTATGATCCCAAGTTATTTGATACAAAATTGATATTCAGTTTCTTCTGAATATCAATTCAGATAGAATTAGAAAAAATCATTATTTGCTGTTATTTCAAGAAAATATAACCAAAATCATTTTGAAAACAATCTAAGTCACAGAAGATCATCTACAAAATTAAAAATTCAGCATATCTTCCCATTTAGTTCCAGTGACCATGTATAAAATATCTACTATATTCATGGTCTTGGAGCTTCAAAGATGGTTACAAGATCTTGAAATATGTGAGGCACGGGTCTAAATCTTGAAGCACAGGAAAGATTTCAAAGGATGAAAATGGATGGTGAAAAGAGTACATTTAAAATATGTGAAGCATGAAAATAGGAAAAGTAGTCTCAACTGGCAAAACAAATAAAAGTATATTTTAGAACATAGTTAAATAATGATGGAAAGATTAAGTTGGATCCTATGTATGAAGAACTTTGAATACTAAGGAGTTAAGACTATTCTGTAGGCACTGGAAACCAATGAAAGACTTTGAGCAGGCAATAATAAACAGAATTATGCATTAGGAAGAGAAATCTGTTTGTATATGCAGAATGAATTTGAAAGAGAAATAATGGAAGGGAATAGATCAGTTAAAAGACTAAAACAGTCTGGTCCAGAGGTCTTGAATCTAACATATTGGGAGTGGCAATAAAAAAGAGGGAGTGGATGAAAGAGAGAATCAAGAAAGAATCAATAGGAATTGAGAACTGAGTGTATATTAGGCATGGTAGGGATTAGAAATGGAATTGAGGTTTTGAATGTGACTAAATGGGTACACAGTGGCATAATCAACAGAAATAAGTTAAGAGGAAGGACTACTTTTTTGTAGTCCTGTGTAACAGGGCTTTAATAGGGCTTTGTAATAGGGCTTTAGAAAAGCATCCATAGATCATGTAATGTGGAGAAATCCACATGAAAGAGGCCAGGACCATCTAGGGTGCAAGGAATCCTAAAATTGAAGGAAACGTATCAGTTTGGGTAGGAAGAGATGGCAGAGAGATTAGATATTCCCAACCCCCCTTAAAGAGTACTGGAAATTCTTAGAGAAAGGGTAAAATTTAACATAATTATTCTTTTGGCAGTGAGAAACAGTATTCACTATTGCATTTTAATTCTTGAAAAGAAAAGGTCTGAACTTTTAAGTTTTCAAATTTGAACAATACTTACCAATTTATAACTATAGGAACAGTTTGATGTTGAGGCTAGAAACCTTGGCTTCAGAAAACTAAGGGTTTATATGAAAGAATAACATAATATAATAATAATAGAAATGCAATAAAAAAAAACCTCTTAGGTTTAATATCACTACCACCACCAAATTGGGAAACATAAAAAAAAGACAGGAAAAATCAATGTTGAAAGGATATTGGAAAGATAATCACACAGATCTGTGGAGTTGTGAATCAATACAACCATTTTGGAGAAAAAAAAGTGGACTTAATCAAATAAAGTAGTTTAAAATGCTGATCTAATCCCCTCAATTTCCAGATATAAAAACAAATACTGTTTGATCTAAGAGATTCCATCCTAGTGGTGGACCTTAAGAAGGTCACTGATAGAAAGGAAACTGACATATATATGTCCACACGTTTGCTTTTTAAAAAATTTATTGTGATTTTTCTTTCATAGCATGACTTATATGAAAATGTTTAAAATGATGGTACATGTATAATCCATATCAGATTGCTTGCTCTCTTGGGGAGGAACGAGGTAAGGGGGAGAAAAAAATTTGGAACTCAAAAATCTATAAAATGAGTTTTGAAAACTATCTTCACATATAATTGGAAAAATAAAATATTATTAAGATTTTTTTAAAATAAAGAAATTATGACCATGATATACAGAGAAGTATGAAAAGATTTACATGAATTGACACAGAGTGAAGTAAAGATAGGCAAGAAAATAATATAGACAATGATAACAGTAATGTAAACAGAAAGAACAATTACCCCAAAATAATTTTAAAGGTGTAAAATTAGAAAGAACAAGCTTTGCCCCAACAAAGTGATATGAAACACCTTGTCCCTCTTGTGTTTTTGTGTGTGTACACAAATGTCTCCTTTGTAGAAGTGAAGATAATATTGCTATCATATTCTTTTTTTCACTGTTGGTTGATTTTATTTATTTTTTCTCTTCTTTCTCTGTTTCTTTCTTCTTTGAAAAATTATTTGTAATATAAAATGATTTTTTAGAATGAGGAAGGGGTGAAATAAAGAGGAAAATAAGGGCTATGGAAAAACAAAAGATAATCAATAAATTTTATTTACAAAAAAGAAAGATAGGGGTTTAAAATACTGCCTTTGGCTTTTATTAGCCATGTGACCTTGGGAAATCCCCTTAACCCTTCATTTCTAAATAAGGAATAGAGACAATTGTCAAAGCAAAATAGATCATTTTGTAAAATTAGAAAGCTTCCATGTAAACAATGTTAATGGAACTAAGATAAGAATGGAAGTGGAAACTCTTAGGATGAGGGTAATTATCTTCAAATATCTTTGAGAAGGATAATGATAATAAAGACTAAAAGCTATTCCCCAAGATATAAGTGGCCAAATGATATGAACAAATATTTTTCAAAAGGAGAATTGTCCGCTATTGACAACTATATTATAAAGATTTGGGAAATCAGTAATAAGAAAATAACATTGGCTATTATAATAAAAGGTGGGAATACTCGATATTGGAGAGGCAGTAAAAAGGTAAGTCAACAAATATAATTTTTGATGGAGCTATGCGTTGGTTCAGCCATTTTAGAAAGCTATTTGTAATTATGCTGAGAAAGTGACTAAAATGTCCATACCCTTTAACCCAGAGACCCAGTTGTTAGGCATATAGTTCAAGGTAGTCAAGAATATTTTAAAAAATTCCATATATTTAAATATCTTTAGTGCAACATTTTTCATGATAACAAAAAACTGGGATTGAGGAATGGCTAAATAATACATGAATGAAAAGAACTATTACTATGCTATAAGAGCTGATAAATATGATGAATACATAGAAGTTTCCAAAGACATATCTGAATTGATAGAAAGTGAATAAGGAAAATAATATATACAACGACTATAGCAATATAGGTGAAAAGAACAATAACAACAAAAACAAACAAAATTCCATATTGTGAAGTTATAATAACCAAACTTGATCTCAAAGGAAATACAGGAGAAATATATTCCTGTTTCTATTTTACTAGGAAACCTTGGACTTCTCACACTGGAAGTATATATTTTCCTTCTATGGCCTTTTCCCCTGATGGATTACTTCCTCCCAGAACAATTATTTTAAAGAAAAAAGCATTGGTTAGATATGTCTTTATTTCTCTCCAAGATCTACTATCAATTCTCCACACTTTCCCCAAAGTGCTAGAGCAGCCTCCTCATTCTAGCAATCTGTTTTGCTCCTGGACTTCTGACATTGGAAATACACTGCTCCTTCACCCCTTTCCTGTGATTCATTTGTTCCTTCCAGAAATCTCCATTTTAAAGGGAAAAAGGGGGAAAAACCCACTGATGTCTTTTTTCTTTTCTGTCTCCCCCAACTCTTTCATCTTCCTTTAGTGTGTTGTCTTTTCCCATCAGTAATAAGCTCATGAAGGTAGAAAATGATTTTCTGTATTTGTTTTTCAAGTGCTTAAGCATAGTTATAGAAATAAAAAAGGGGGTAGTTAGATGGCACAGTGTATAGAACATCAGCTCTGAAGTTAGGAGGACTGGAGGTCAAATGTGGTCTCAGACACTTAACACTTCCTAGCTGTGTGACCCTAGGCAAGTCACTTAACCCCAATTGACTCAGAAAAAAAAATAATAAAGGAAGGTAGAAAGGAAGGAAAGAAAAAAAGGATGGAAATATTTATTAAGTACCTACTTTGTGTTAGGTACTGTGCTAAGCATTTTACAAATATAATCTCATTTTGTCCTTAAAACAATCCTGGAAGATACTATTCTTATTACTATTTCACATTTGAGGAAACTGAAGGTGACACAAGTTAAATGACTTGCTTAAAGGGTCTCATAGACAATAAGTATCTCAGGCTTGACTTGAACTCATGTCTTCCTCACTCCAGGCCCAGTATTCTAAGTACTACTACTTAGCTGTCTGGTCATTTACACCAGAAATGGTGGTTGATTGAATTTTTTTTTTCCTTCTTTATATTGAGGAATAGTTTTCTGAGATGAGATGAAATGAGAGAAAGATACCATAGGAAATATAAGTAATGTAAAAAAGGGTTATTATGCAGATTTAATTTAAATAAAGTAATATATAATTGAAAAGGAAAATGGGCTAGTTAAGTGGCAATATTGGAGAATCATCATTAGATCTTGAGTGTTACCTTGCTATCTTTGTCCATTAATAGCTTTGTTCATATTAAAGCACTTTGGGTGGAACCCCAGTGGCAAACTTATGGGAGGACATAGACAAGGGTCAACCAGAAGGGCAGCATTGTCTTTTGATTCTCTTGACCATGTAATTCTACAAAGACATAAATCTATGCAACAATTTTGTGAGGTAGGTCAGGATGATGTTCCAGATAATATTTTCGTCTTATCCATTCAAACAATGTTAGAGAATGAGAGGAATTTTGTCTGTACTCTGGTACATCAAGATTGTTTGTCCTGGAGAAATAGTGAGAAGGAAGTTTATGTCAATCCCTGATATTAACAGAACAGAACTTGGATATTTCTAAAATCTGGACTTCTTGGTTAACCTTGTATCTGCAAGCCTATACTCTGTAAAAGTATTCTGAAAGAATTATTAACTACACAATAGACTTGAGACAGCAGATGCTAGGCTCCCCTTTTCCCTCCCATTTAACCTCCTCAATCAAGCATATTTATAGAGTACATATTTATCCACCCTTTTTAAAACCTTATTACCTCCCTTCTAGAAGGAAGTAAGCAGAACTCCTCATGAACTATAAAAATATTGACAGTAGATAATGGGCCTGCATAAGATACTGGTGGGAAGGGAGTTAATAATCACAGGATTGAACTGTTGGGAGCTTCAAATGCTGCCTTAGCCAGGATAGCAATGAATAACGTTTTTGTTAATAAATAGTTGGTGACAGAAAGCTCTTTCAAGCATTTAAACTATCCTGAAACTGGAAAATATAATACTGGAGAGAATTATAATAATAATAAGAAGAAAGAAAAGGCCTATCTACCTTGTGAATAACAATATATTTAAATCATTTCTGAGGAGTCATAACAGCAACAAACGGCCCTTCTTAGAAATGCTTTCTGAAAAAATAAAGGGAGACCTCTGTGAAGTTTTTTTAAAAATAAAATAAGATGAACGATAATTAATTCCCTCAGGAATTTCCCCCCTCTTTTTTAATGAAGACAAGAAATTTTGTGATTTCCATTAAAGTCTTAAAGTTCAGCTATCTGAAATTATGAGCCTTCTTTGTAGTTCATTAAGATACTGTTACTCTTAGTATCTATTGATATCAGAGATACCTTTCTTTTCTCTCATACTTATGACTTAAATCTTCTACTTCTTGCAGAACCATTTAAAAGTTGGTGACATCTTTATGGTATAAGAGGACTAAGAAAAATTAAAATTGATCTATCATAGAGTATTGGAGTTGATAAAGAACAAGAAAGAAAGATTTATTTTAAGGGGGTATTCACATGACAAGTTTCATATAGTAAACCAGAGATGTTACATCAGATCTATAATTATTTCTAAATGTGTCCTGAATTAGATTACAAAGGTAATCCAAGGAATATTTTAAATAAATAAAAATACAATAAAACAGATAATATTACTATGTAGTTTTCTAAGTCAGTATGTGACCTTTTGTCATCATCTGTGAGTTAGTGGTTCCCATTTCTATTTGAGACCACTATAGTAAACTTTCAAAAAATACAATCCTGTTATTGAAAAGAACATTCTTCTTTTCATTCCCAAAGCTCTTACTATCCTAGGAATAAAAGAAAAACAAACTGAAAAGATATGAAACATCATTCTAAGTAGATGATTACCCCTCTATTTGCCAGCTGTTATGATGATGTCTTTAGACTTAAGAGACATTAGGTACCACAAACTATTCAGGTGCAAAGTTGTTCTTTGGATTTTATCCTATCTTTTTATGGTTTATAAGAATTTCACTAAATGACTTATTTGTTCCAGTTGCTTGAACCTGGAAATTAAGAAATAAAATAATATAACTACAGTATGACCTACAATATAACTATTAAGTTACCAGTTGAATATAAGTTCTTATGGTAGAGAAAATTTATTCAGGAGGATGCCTTGAAAGGTACCATTGCCTCAATAAATATCAGGAAACAGTTCAGACCAGTTTAATTTTCTTTTTTACTTTTTATAAGTATCTCACAAAACCAATTTTCAAGAATGTCTGAAGTAGGCTAGGCTAATTTTATTCATCTCAGTTGATGATAGTTGATTTGCTAAATCAGAATTAGAACAACATGCAAATTTTCTGTGCTTTATTAAACTGAAGTGTTGACATCTTGAGAAAAAAAGAAATAAAATAGAGTGAAAACTGTTGATTTCTGCATTTTTCTCATAGTCAAACCATTCAAATTTAATTCTTAACATCAATGATGGAAGTACATGTGATTTTATTTGCATTTCTCCTCATTAAACTACACCTGCAGCTCTTTTTAAAGGAATTTTGATGAACTCTGAGGATAACAACAAAATATATATAAAATGCAGGTTACTATAGTACAGCTACTTAAGAGAGAATTCTGACTGGAAAAGAAATAGAGATCTCTGAATGTTGATCAAACTGATGAGCTGATGCTGCTCTGCATCAGTGATTTAGCGTAGATTGACCGAGATTGGAAGGAAAAAGTATACAGCATAACCATTGAAACATTGCTATGTACATTTGCCAGAGAGGAGGCTGGGAGTGAGGAGGAGTTGAAAAGACATTCACCCAAGAGTCAATCCAAGATCCTATCTTCCCCTCCCCCAACTCCTTCAGGGAAGCATCCTGACCAGAAGAGTACTTCGAATTAAGAGATCCAATTATATTCCCCTAAGAGTGCTTTTCTGTTGCTTGATTGGTAGACTTTTATTTTAATCACCGCATCCCCAACTGATTGGAAAAGAAGGGCAATGATTTACTGTCTAAATAGGGGTAGTTTCATTCAGCCCCGACAGTGAGAAACCCAGAAAGAGATAAAGGTGAAAGGGAGTGAGAATCCGAGGAGGTAGGGGAGAAACGAGAGAGAATATGGGGAGAGTGGGATGACAGAGAGGAGAAATGAAAGAACAAGAATGGAAAGGGAGGGAAATTAATTAGGAGGGATGGATAAAGAGAGGAGGAGAGAGATGAAATTGGTAAGGGGGGAAAGGTAGGCTATGGAGAAAGGAAAAAACGAGAAATGATACTGGAGTGAGGAAGCATGAAAGGGAAGGAGGGAGGTACTGAAAAGAAGAGAATAGAGGCTAAGTGGGAAGGAGGAAGGATAGGCAGAATGAAATAGTAAACAAGAAGTAAGAGATAGGTCAGAGGGGAGAAAAATATGGAGAAACAAAGCATAAACGGAGACTGGAATACGAAGGTGATAAATGAGAGTGTAGGAGTGCTCTCTCACTTTTGGGGATATGGCCCAAAAAATTATCTCTGCTGAATTGGGGGTTAAAAAAAAACAAATGGAAGGATATTTCAGTGGTTAGCATCGCAGCCTCTGGCGCAAACTCTTTGCTCAACTGGGAGTCAATTACACATGCACCTGCAGGAAACTATCAAAGTGATCTTTGTCAGGAAGCTTGAAGAACAAGTAAAAGATCCAAATGAGCCTGGAGTTCGTTTGATCAACTTTCGGACTGAGTGGAGTGGGGGAGGAAACTGACGAAAGGAATCAGGTTGATCTTCCTTCTGTACTCATGAGTTACCTTCATCTCTTATATGCATTTTCCTTCATAGAAAGAACTCCAGTCAAAGGATCAGTTTAAATTTATATTCCTTTCCAACAATCCCAAAACGTTTTGAAGTCCTTTAACTTTTTATTCTTCAGCCCCACATAATTTCCAGGTCCTCTGTTTCTGTCTGTGTATCTTCGACTGACTCTTTGTCTCTATCCGACTCTCTGTGTCTTTATCTTCCTGTGTCTCAGTCTTTGTCTCTGTGTCTCTCTCTCCTTTTCTTCTCTCTCCCTCCCCTTTTCTTCTCTCTCCCTCCCCTTCTTCCTCTCTTTCTTCCTCTCCCTTTTCCTCTCCCTCTCTCCTTCCCTCCCTTCTTCTCTGTCTCTGTTTCTTTGGGACTGTGATGGCGATAGTTAGTATTGGCAAAGTGAAGACGACCTTTGAGGTGCCATTAGGTGCTTAAATGGATCCGGGAGACTAAAAATCACAAGACTCCTGATAAACACTTCTTTTTGAAATGAGAAAGAAACAGTTTAGGTTGGAAAAGAGGCATATTAAAATGGAAGCCATTAAAGGGAACATGGTGAAGGTCGGAATGGGGGGAACCAAGTGACAAAAGAAGAAAGATGGTCAGCCTTTGCTGTCAAAGTGCATTGTTGAGCTGCCAGGTTAGAATCCTGGTTCTGTTACTTAACACCTGAATGACCTTGACCAAGTCATTTTATTTTTTGCCTCTTGTGTCTTGTAGATAATGAAGGAATTGAACTGAAATCCCCTTTCTTCTTTCCTCAAGACATGCATCCCAGTTATTACTGGCTAAAGTTAGATTATCTTATTTTATTTTATTTTACAATTTGGCAAAAGAAGGAATAGGCCGAGAAAGGGAATAGGCTAGATATTTCCAGCAGCATCAACATTCCACTTAATAGTATTTAGAATAGTGATTAATATAGAGATTACACCTTAGTGCAATCAAGGAAAGACAGGGTCAAGAAACAGGCTTACTGAAATCGATCTTGCTCCCGGAAAGGAATGGGGAGGTGAGGAGAGGATGAGAAATGCCCATATTTCTGAGCTTCCTAGAAGATTGAAGGGCAAAGGGAAAATGTCCGAATTAAATTTCACAACTTGTTTAGCCCCAGGAAGACTTCATAGATTCAGCATTGGTATTAGCCAATTGTGGATATCCCTATTCCTATGTTGTGGCTTGCTTGTGTTCGCAGTTGTATGCCTTATCTATTTTTTCCCCCTTGAGCCCTTCATTTTAGCTTACTGAGGTAAGAGCTTCACTAACCTTGCTGCTACATAGTGACAACAATTTAGTTAGTGATGCAACTCTGAGGTTTTAAGAATGAATCTTCCTCCTTTCCTTCTCCCTCACTTATATTCTTTCCCTCCACATATATACACACACACCAGTCTCTTCCTTTCAGAGGACAACTTACTCTGGGCTGTGTAAAAAAGAGAACGAGCTATGGTGTCACCTAAATATTTCTCAAATGCAGCAGAGTTGATCAGTTAGATTACTTCTCCATGAAAGAGAGCACCAGTTTTCAAAAGCCTAATGCTGCACTCCACTGGTCCACACTCTCGCCCTTGCTTCTATGCCCCTTACCTTCATGCCTTATTCTAGGCCTACCTTCGAATTCTCCTCCCTCTAGACATCTATCCTGTCTTCTTTCATGTTCATTTTTCTCCCTTGTGCATTCACTCTCTCTTATGACTATCAGTTACCCAGATTTCATTCTCTTCCTTTTTCAGTTTCCCTTTTATCATCTCCCTCCCCCACCAGCTTTAATATATATTTTAAAAAACATTTAATCCACAAAGAACAAGTTGCTCTTTATATTGTCTTAAAATACCTTATGTAATGTCTACCTCTAAATATGGAAAGGGAAAATTAAAATTACATTTACAGTACTCAAATTGCTCAATTTTAAGAAAGAGAAAAATATCTTGAACTTTACAGGACACTTGTAAAGTTTAGTTTAGAGAAACGTTTAAAGAAATAATGCCAGGAGTTTAGATGGCCCAGGGAATAAAAAATTTATGCTATCACTGAATTGATCCGTGGGGCTACACATTTATCAGATTAATTTACTTCCCACTCCAGCACAAATAGCAACAAGGAACACCGCTTTTCATCCATACCTACAGCTACTATGCAGAATTTGTTCTTTGTCTGTGGGTACCTTTCAATTTAAACTTAACAATACCAATTGCTTGAACTCCCAAATACTTTTGCTGCTGTTTGATATAACTCTTCAGAGGAACTTTCTTTCTAATCCAGTATTTGAAGGGAAGGGGGGAAGAAGCAAAATTTCCGTTCACAAGCTTGGATTCACAGAGAAGAACTGATTCTGGGTGAGGCACAAAGTTGAAATAACACATTGGCCCTGATGTCTCTTGGAGGATGGGAGAGGGGAAAGCACACTCAAAACAACTGTAGGAAATAATAATGGAGCTAAAAGTGTTATTAGTATTCCCTGGTCAATTGTTAGAGAGCTACCCTTAAGTGAGGAACTCTAGGGTTTAAGGTACCTTGACTTTGCCAACCTGATGCCCTCATCTTATTTGAGTGCCTCTGTCCCAACTCTTTGAAACCAAATTGCAAATCATGTGCAAATCTATATTGGTAAAGGGAATTTTTTTTAAACTAAGAATGCTCTATATCTGTTGAATCACAGGTTTTTCCTTTAAAAAGGAAAAAAAAGAATTAAGGCACAAGTAAAATGATCTGAAAAGCAGAGATGCTGCTTTTAAGAGAGGAGAAAGGAGAATAGTCCAGGGTCTTCCAGGAAGAAGTGGCATTTCAGTTGACCAGTATTTTGGAAATGAGAAAAGAATAACCAGGAGACCTGGATTCTTCTGGTTTTTGTTTTACCACTAAATGAGGGGGGCTGAGAGACCTTGGAGAAATAATTTCTTTTCTCTGGGCCTGTTTCTCCTGGATCCAAATTCTGGGAGTTTATGATGATGACACTACAATAAAATCAGCTTTTCTCTTCTGTCCTGAGTTGGCTCTGGAACCAGTCCTGAGAAAAATGGAATAATGATTATGAGAAAAATTAGACTTATGTCAACAGCTTATATAGAGTCCAAAAGGAAATGATTGATGAGGTGGAGTATAGACTGGTGGAAGAATTTTATATGATCTTAGAATTTTTGCCTTTGCTTTGTGGATCTCAATAGAAGGATACAAAAGGCAGAAAAATCTTCTCTCTTATCTTCCCCTCAAGTGGACAGTTTTTAGTAACCTTTGGATTTATTCCTGAAATCCCAAGTAATTTAAAAGTATTCAAATTCTTGTAATTTTTTTGGAGGGGTGGGAGAGGAAAATCATCTAGGAAATTTTGGCCTTTGGCTAGTAAGAACTTGAAAATAGTAGTTTTGTGTTTTTTTGTTTTTGTTTTTGTTTTTGTTTTTTTTTTAGTCTTTAGATTTAGGCCTACAACTTTGTGAGTTTGAAAGAGTGTGCGGAGAGTACTCGGAGAGCTCCTTTGTTAGATATGCACAACTTCGAGTTTTCAGTGCTACAGGTGCATAAAGTAGTAGGAGATAGTGGCATTTGCCGGAGTACTCCCTCCTCCTCCTTCATCTTACCTCCCCCCTCCAACTCTTGGCATTTCCTTGGCTTTAACTTTCTGGAGTTTCTTTTCTTGACTGGTTGCTGGGAAGTGCTGGGGGCAGGGGGGGGGCCCCTGCTGGCAAGGTGGGGGGTAGTAGTGGGATGGGGGTGGGGTGGAAGAGGCAGTGCGGCGGGAATGGCTTGTAGTTGTGAGAGCTGCTGGTTGGGGGTGTGTGTGTGGAAGGGCTGTTGGTGATGATGAGGAGGATGATGAGTAAGGGGAGGGGTGATGATGGTGTTAAATGTGGCAGTGCAGCTCCCCGGGGAGTTGTCTGAAAGGAGAGTGCGCTCACCAGCTGACAGCGCGTGCTCCGCTCCAGACACTCCGCACCGTGGCCAGGAGCCTCTGCCAGCGCCTCTATTGTCAGCTTTCCTCTAATTAAGAAACACTCACATTACCGCAAACCACCCCCACGCTTCTTGGTTCCTGCTCTTTTCTTTTCTTATTTTCCCTCCTCTCCTCCCCCACCTCTCCCGGGAGTGCACAGGTTTAACTCGTTCTCTTCCTCCTCGCCCCATCTCTGCAGACAAGATGAAGAGAGGGTAACGGTAGCTTTGGTAGCATGGGGCACATATTCTACAGAATAGCCAATAACCCCCCAAAAGAATTGATATCTAATTCCGAAAAAATAAACTACCTCACTCCTCGAACTAGCCAGTAGTCAAAACATAACTAAAGTTCCATATCTTCATTTCTTCCCCTCGATGTTCGTTGCCTTAGTAGAGCTGTAATGATGAAAGCCAAAATGATAATCTTCGGTCCTGAAAACTCAGTCACTTCTTAGAGGGCTTTGCAAGTGACAAGGTGAGAAGATAAGATCCTCTTGTACTTCCAAGTCGGTAGCTGCACATTGCGGAAGAGGGCAATAATTGTAAAGTATTCACGGATAAATGATCACTTACTTGGTTCAGATTTAAACTATACAAACCTCTAAAATAAATAATAGGGCTGGAGACCCGTTAGAATAATGAATTGGTCAAAGTAAAGGAAATCCCTTGGTGTTTTTGTCAGGCATAGCCTATTTTTCGTAGATGTACCGTGGAGAACAAGTTTAAATGTCTTTGCTGCCAATATAAGCTTCCTTCAGTCCTCCGTGAAATCAAATAAGTTTCCAAAGTGTGGTGAGCCAAAACCTTCTTCAAATAAGAAAAGAGGGTGGCAAGGAGGGAGGGTTTCAGAGAATATAAAGAGGACTACTTAAAGTATATAAACACTTTTAAAACGACCCACCAACAATACAACTAAAAAAAAAAAAACCCAAACCCCGATTTATCCGTCTTCATTACTTTAAGAAACGTCCTCTCTTTGTTTGTTTGGGGGATGTTAGGCATGCTTAACTTGCACACATAGTTGATTCCTTTGCTAGTATCTTGGATACTTGGATCTGACTTTGGAAGGTAGAAGCTAATTGCTAATAATGGAGAGAAAGGAATCAGCCAGCATAGCAGGAGTGGTCCGGCATATGGGGAATGAGCCCTCCGAAATACTCAATATTCAAGTTTCCAAAATATTAATGAGATTATAGCAACCTGCAGCTATATGTTACAGCTTGTTAATGGAGTGTAAGAGTACGATCTGCCAAGGCTGCCAATGGTTTGTTATGCAAACCAAACTTTATAGCAGAACCTTAAAATGGAAATGTAGTTTATGCATTTCTCATAGAAAAAAAAAAGGGAAAGATAATAGAAAGGGAAGGAGAGAAAGAAAAAATAGAGAAGGGAGAGGAGAAGGAGAAGTTTCTGTTTTAGCCTTGGAACACTAGATAAGTATTAAAATTAATTGTAGACCAAGTATGGTAATTTAAACCAATTCCTGCCTGCTGGTCATTTTGTCTGACTTAAGAGTTTTAAATTCTTCTTTTGTTTCAGTGAGTTGTGCCTTGAAGGGAGATCTATAGACAAATTCATAAGATTAAAGCACAAACATTTCTAACTTCGAAGACAAAAATAGCTATTTTAAAAATAAGTAAACTTGAAATAAAAAACTTGCTGATGACAGTTGTAGGAGAATAGGAGAAATTTTGACTTTACTTTGTATGCCATATTCTCAGAGATTGGCACAAAGGAAGAAGTATATAAAAGTTAGAAGTATATCTGTTAGGAACTTAATAACTAATATGCATGTGCCAGGTACATAGACACTTTGCATTTTTAATCCTTAGTTTTAGCTGGGTGTCTTTGGATAAATCATTTAATCCCCAAAAGACTCAATTTGATCTTCATCTATATAAGGAGGATAAATGAAGCTATCAGAGTATCTAAGTTTATGAAGAATGCTGACCTCTTTAAAAGTGATCATGGTGTGAGTGTGTGTGTGGTATATAATACAAGTTGAGCCAAACCATTTGCTTCCTCTAAAGACAACTTACTTTTCTATTTTGCACCATTCTTCACCAACTCAAATCTGGAGTAAAAATAATTCAACTATCATTCCATATATGATCACATGACTATATTATCATTAATGAAATTAAAATATCAAACTAGGCTGAACTTTTCACCCTTTTGTGTTGTAGTATATGAAGTTTGATGCGCCCCTAAAAGAAATGAGTTTGAGGCAATAGCTTGATTTACTCAACAGCTTGAAGATTCCTGATGTTTATCTTGAGTATGGCAAACTCAGTAGGTGCAAAAGGTTATCAGAGGGACAGGTGCATTGTTTCTCCTCCTAGAAAGTGTCACGATCCCTTGCTCACTTCTGTAGAGAGCCTACTAATAGCTATCAGCTTCATCTAGGGAGCTGGTCCAGCTGATTGCCAAATATTCTAAGTTCTTTTTACCTCCCTTTGAAGCAGTAGCACAGATGGGAAACCCTCAAGACAAGAGGGTTCTTCTGACCTAACAAGAACTTGTTTACTCATCAAACCCATCTTTAACCTTATAGGTGGAAGGGACTTTGAAGGTCATTTAGTCCATAGGTCCTTAGGATCCAGGGGCAAGGGTTCTGGAAAGATTTCAAGGAAGATTTCATTTTCAATAACCTCAAACAGTAATTCTACATTTCCTTTCAATCACTTAAATATATTATTCTGCGGCGGGGGGGTCTATAGGATTCACCAGACTTCCAAAGTTTCCACTGAACTTGGTTCTCAAAGTCTAAATTGACTTCCTGAGATTGAGCCTTTCATAAAGGTATTTGCTTATATTGTAAAAGTACAATGAATTTTGATTTAAACCAAATGTTTTCGACACATATTTGGTCTCATAGTCTATCAGAGGTGCCCTGATCCTTATTTTTTACATTCAAATAAAGGAGTTCTATTATACCTCTTCTCTGCTAATCCTTTTCCTTTAATTTTCTAAGGAGACTATGATCATGAGACCCAGAACAATGCCCACCTCCTTGAGAGAACACAAACCTGGACAACTACCAAAAGCAGCAATTGTCCCCCAATTTTAGCATACAATACTATATTAAGATATATATATATGTATATATATATAGATAGATATAGATATCGATAGATAGATAGATAGATAGATAGATATAGATATAGCTCCAACCCCTTTGAAAGGGCAAATTTCAAGGGAAAGGTTTTTTTTTATTTCAAAAAGCAAGACTGGTTGAAAGAAAATATAAACTAGTTTTATAAGGAATTTTCAGTCTCATATATATATATATATACATATATATACACATATATATATACATATACATACATATATATATTAGTTAATCCCTTGGTTTGTATTTTTTTCCCCTCCCTGCTCGTGTGTCAGTGGGGGCAGAGTAGCTTGTTTTAGCCTATGTCTTCAGTCTGTAAATTTGCCCTGTGTTTGACTAACTTGAAACGATTTACATTTCACTAGTTTGGGATGCGTGTGTGTTTAATGAAATGAAACTAGCCAATCACGATAAAGATCACTAATGGCTAGTTCTTTTGAACTCTTTTACGAACCTCAGAGAAAAACTTCGAAATTTTCTTTTAAATAGGGCATTTAGAAAACTGATGTGGAATGTATAGCAGTTTTGTTACACAATATCGATTGAGTACTTGATTAGATAGCTAGATAGATTACAGCCTCTGATGTTACCTGTAGGCAAGAGGTATAAAGTAAATAGATATACAATCATTGATCGTATACATCTGAATTTCATAAAAACTTTTCTCCATTGTAGATTCATTTAAAACACATCTGTCCGTTTTAAAATAATGGTCATCGAAAAACAAGAGTCAAACCAGTTTTTCCATTTATTTTCATCTTTTGCAAAAGAAAGTACATCATAAAACAATGGCAGTTGGCTTTTCTAAATTAAAATAAATGATCTTGTAGAAAAAAAGAAAAAAAATGAAAAGAAAAGTAGAAATGGTAGCAAACACTCGGTAATAAATAAGTTTTCTAACATCAATAAAGCTAAATAAAATCTATCAAAATTTTGACACGACTAAATTGGTTTTTTTATCTTTTTAAAGCAGACATTTGCAAGGAGTTTAAAGATTATTAGTGGCTATGTTAAAAAACTGATTTCCAATTGGCAGCTAAATTTCCTCTAGGAGCCGCATTTGTAGCGGCTGATAAAGTGCGTGCGCCAAGCTTCTTAAAGACATCACGTTATCAGCATCAGATATGCGTAATGGGTGTATATATATATGTGTGTGTGTGTATACATACATATATACACACATATACATATATGTATATATACATATCCATACATATATTGTATGTGTATATATACATATCCATACATATATTGTATGTGTGTGTGTATATATATATGTGTGTGTGTGTGTGTGTGTGTGTGTGTGTGTGTGTGTGTGTGTGTGTATATATATATATATATATATATATATATATATATATATATATATATATATACCTCAAGGCTTCTCCTTGTCTGACAATTACATACATCAAAAAGGTATATTCTTAATAAACATCTTGCTTCTTATTAAAAAAAAATTAGAAATATAACTTCGGAAGACTACTGCCCACATATGAGCACGCGAACAACAGGAATGCCCAGGGCATAAAATAAATTAAACCCAAATTAGTCATGGAAGTGAAGCTGCTGATTTTAAGCAGCTTATTGGCAGCAGGGAACTAGACTATTGATGTAAAAATATACATAATTGTATATATCTATAAAGGGCCAGAAGGTAGAGACAAAGGAAACAGCATTAACAATTTTCACCAAGAATATGAGGGGAGGGGGTTGTAAAGCCACCGAATGTTGCAAAAACGCGACTAAGTCTTTGCTAGACAATGATAAATTCATCTAGCAACAAAAAAGTGAGACACCTTTCCCGGTATTTGATAAGAGTCAACTCTGGTTTTGTTTTTGTCTTGGTTTACTTTGTTTTAACTGTTACCTTCCTAACTTGCCTCGTCCGAGTCACTGTAATGAGAACGAGGGGAAAATTCCCCATCACTTCTGTGGGACCTGGGAGAAGTTTTGCTACTTTCTTCCTGCACAGGCTGCAAGATGCCTGCGGGCAGAGGAGACAGGGTCTTTTGCGCCATCATTGCGGTCAGAGCGGTTTCTTCGAAAGTTGAGAACTGCAGAGCGTCCAGTTGCAACGAGTAACCTCCCGCAGAGGTCTGGGCCGAGAAGCGTGTCCTGCAGTTACCTTGCGGAGATGGTCTTGATCCACCTCCGGGGGCAGGGGAGACTGCAGAAGTGCTGGCCGCGTCTGGACTAGTTTCGTAGGAAGATGCTCGGAGGTGGTGGTGGTCGTTTTTGCAGGACACTGGTGGCTGAGCCGTCTGCTCTCCACCGCTAGGTGTTTGCAGTAAATCGGACAGGGCATTAATATAAATTTGAGCCATTTGCAGAGTTTCGTACTTGGAGAGTTTCTTGTCATTATTGAAGGACGGGATAACGTTGCGCAGCTGATCGAAAGCATGGTTGAGACCGTGCATCCTTCTCCTTTCTCTGGCATTGGCAGCCAGCCTTCTCTGTTTTTGCACTCCATTCACTTGTTTGCTGGAAGGGGCTCTCTGTCTGCTGCAGTTCAGTTCCTCCACCCCCAACCCACCTTTCAGTTTGCACAACTGCTCCCGCACTTTCACCGAACCAGGACTCTTGCTGAGGCTGCTGGTGCTTCCACTGCTGCCGCTGCTACTGTTACTGCCGCTCCTCCTCACAAGTTCCCTCCGTGAGTCCACCTCGTCGTGGTGGGACAGTGTCTCAGCTGCACTCAGTTCCGGGGAATGCAGCAAGTACTGGGCGGCGCGTGCCGTGCAGATGCCCTGCAAAGTGGGAGCCAGCCAGGCGCGTGGATCGGTGCTGTCCAAGAGAGACAGCCCAGGAGGATAGCCTTGGTGCTCTCTCCCAGGAAGATTCGGAGCTGGCTGAGGCTGCAGCTGCGGCTGGTTGTGATGATGTTGTTGGGGATGGGAGTGATGGTGGTGGTCTCCTAACTCCTTCACTTCAGCCCACTCTTCTGCGTGCAGCAGACGGGACATTGCACCACTGGGTTGAT
This sequence comes from Sminthopsis crassicaudata, assembly GCF_048593235.1. Taxonomy (NCBI): domain Eukaryota; kingdom Metazoa; phylum Chordata; class Mammalia; order Dasyuromorphia; family Dasyuridae; genus Sminthopsis; species Sminthopsis crassicaudata. The sequence continues at coordinate 140,995,659 of NC_133622.1, read as the reverse complement.
CGTAAGGTGTAGCAGTGTTCACCAGCACTCTTACAGCAAAAAAACCTTTCAACGTTTTCTTTTACAAAGTTTTATTTTCCCCCCTCCCTCCCCTACCCACTCCACACACCCGCTCGCGTGAGAGACTTCTCTGGTTGCTGAAGAAGCGGCGCCCCTTTAAAAAGCGGCACGCGCCAGTGTGTCTTTCCACCTCCCCCCTCTCCCAGCCCCCTCCTCGCGCCGGTCGCGTGTCAAGCCAGCCAATGGAGACTGAGGACAGGCGCGTGCGAGAAGCCAATCAAAAAGTTTTACACCGGAGAAAAGTTACCGCACTAGGGAGAAAGGCTCTGTCCCAAGTGTTTTTTCCTTTTCTCTTTTCCTTTTAAGTCTTCAAATTCATATGTTAATAGGTTGGTTGTAATTTGACTCCAGTGTTCAGTTAGCAGAGAGCTGATATCTAGGCAGTGTCTCCGTGTGTGTTTGTGTGTATTGTGCATACAACCTTAAGTTACTTCTATCAAAAGCTCTCTGGTCACCACGTTCTGAGGCAGAGCCTTGTAGTTCAGGCTCCTAATGTCTGGGAGAGAAAACCTGCACTTGACCCTGTCTCTTTCCCTACAGCTCGGGCAGATAGTTGGCGAGGGCATACGAAATACCCATAGACATATCCACCCACTCATTTATTTTCATATTTGTTGTTTGTTTCTGTGTTCCCTGCGTCTAAGCTGCAGTACCTGGCACATTGTAGGAGATCATCAAATTTTGAAGCAATTATATATGTTATACTTGATTAAGACATATCTATTATGTCAAAACACTGTACTCACTAATTGAAACACCTGTTACATATGTTCTTTCTCGTAGTTTATGTTTATTTATATTATTTATAACATATAGTTTATATTAGAATACTATGGCCCATAAGTTGTCTTATTCTATCAAGTTGTTTAAGTGACGAAATTATGTTAACTGTTTTAACATTCCTAATTTTATCGTAATATCCACTGACTAACTCTAAACTCTCAATCTTAACTTGTTTTAATTTCTGGTATGTTTTCCCTAAGCACTGTGCAGAAAGACTCGATAGACTAGCCGCAGGGCTTCCAACCCCCCCCCCCAAAAAAAAAAAAAAAACAAACCCCAAAACCAACAAAACCAGAAGTCCAGGTAGAGTCGGCTAAGGATAAAGAAGAGCCAGCAATTTCAATTTGGAAAACTTTTAAGTACCATAAATTCTGTGCAAATGCTTCTTCCTCAAGGGTTTACTTACTGGATGGAGTAAGCACAGCTTTTGCTATTCATAGAACAAATTATCTAACGCGGCTCCTTCCCGATCTAGCCACACACTTCGCTGGCTGTGCACCACCTTGAGTTTTTCTAGCCCGGGAGAAATAAAACGGTTGCTTAGGTAGCTGGAGAAGCTGCAGCCTGAGCCCTTTAGGTGAGCTCTCCCCAACCTCTCGCTAGTCTGGAGAAGATTAATCCAGCCTCGTTCTATTCACAGCTCAGAGCCAATCAGAAGCAGCCCTCCTCCCAGGGCACGCTCCAGCTCGTGCTGCTCCTGCCCCACCTCTCCGCCCCCTTTTCCAGAACTTTGGCTGTAGTGGGGGGCTGGGGAGACCAACCTGTTTCTGGTTTTCCTAATACCCGACTCATACTGACTCCAGTGCTCTTAGAAGTGATGTTACTTCAAGTAAGAAAGACAATAGAGGGGGAAAAAAAGTGAAGGAAGTCGGTTTAAAATCCTTTTTGTGTTCTCTCCAGTATATTCAAAGGACCTTCCAACTCGTACTTTTTACTGGGTAAACCTTTCTGGCATTAGATTATTTTCTAGTTCTTAATTTTTTATTCTTATGATGGAGGACTTTTTTTTTTTAATTGGGCATTTTTCTTTCAGTTGCCTCCCTTCTTCCCTCCCTCCCTCTCTCCCTTCCTTTCTTCCTTCCTTCCTTCCTTGACTATCTTCAGCAGTAGAGAGTACAGTACAGCTGAATTGAGTATTTAGGTTCTGGGGAAAAGTATTTTTTAAATTAGCATTTATAAGGGGGCAGCTAGGTGGTGCAGTGGATAGAGCACCAACCTTGAATTCAGGAGGACCCGAGTTCAAATCTGGTCTCAGACACTTAACACTCCCTAGCTGTGTGACCCTGGGCAAATCGCTTAACCCCAGCCTCAGGAAAAAAAAATGAGCATTTATATACATACGCATGTTAATATTAAATTCCATACATGCAATACTTAGATCATTACACACAAATAGGTATATTGTTAAAGTTATTACTACATTTACCTAAAATATGAATGTACATTAAAGTTATTTTTATATTTGATCCATTACAATCTCTGAACTGAATTTGAAAATTATCTAAAGAATAGAGGAGATATTCATGGTGTTGTAAATAGGCTACAATACATTAGAAACTAGAAATTAAGAAAAACAAGTTATGTATAAGAGGATATCAAATGTATGAGAGGAAAAATGTAAATATGGCCATTAAGTGTGAGGGAGGCATGTTACTGCAAAGGATCCATTAGTATTCTCTGGTATTCTAGATCTATAAGGAGAGAGTGAAGAAGGCCTCCAGCAAACTAGGTGGATCCTTTCTTTTCTTTTTTTTTTTATTTTATTTAGACTTTTTTCACAGTATATATGCATGAGTAATTTTTAATAATATTATCCCTTGTATTAATTTTTCCAAATTATCCCCTCCCTCCCTCTACTCCCTCCCCTAGATAACAGGCAATCCCATACATTTTACATGTGTTACAATAAAACCTAGATACAATATATGTTTGTAAATACCATTTTCTTGTTGCACATTAAGTATTAGATTCCGAAGGTATAAGTAACCTGGGTAGATAGACAGTAGCGCTAACAATTTACATTCACTTCCCAGTGTTCCTTCTCTGGGTGTAGTTATTTCTGTCCATCATTGATCAACTGGAAGTGAGTTGGATCTTCTTTATATTGAAGATATCCACTTCCATCAGAATATATCTTCATACAGCATTGAAGTGTACAGCGATCTTCTGGTTCTATTCATTTCACTCAGCATCAGTTGATGCAAGTCTCTCCAAGCCTCTCTGTATTCCTCCTGCTGGTCATTTCTTACAGAACAATAGCATTCCATAACCTTCATATACCATAATTTACCCAACCATTCTCCAATTGATGAGCATCCATTCAACTTCCAGTTTCTAGCTACAACAAAAAGAGCTGCCACAAACATTTTGACACATACAGGTCCCTTTCCCTTCTTTAGTATTTCTTTGGGATATAAGCCCAGTAGTAGTACGGCTGGGTCAAAGGGTATGCACAGTTTGATACCTTTTTGGGCATAGTTCCAAATTGCTCTCCAGAATGGCTGGATTCTTTCACAACTCCACCAACATGTAGGTGGATCCTTTCTTAACAAACTTTTCTTTGAGGTAGTTTTGAGGAAGGATAGAACTTGAATATTGAATCCCTTGAAGTGGTTTCACATAATCAAATTCATAGTATTTGAAATTACAATTATATTAAATATGATCATTTGTTCCAGCCTAATGCAAACAGGTGGTGCTACAATAATGGTACTACTTTGAGGGATTCATTAACACTATTTCATTCATACTCATGAGGACTATCTTCAGCAGTATTAGAAATTCTTTGTAGTAATAGGGAAGGCTTTGTATAAACGTGAATACATGATCCTAGTGAAGTGAGAATCATTAAGTTTTGAGATATCTTTGTAAAATTATTTTTCTATTGCTTATAATAAATTAATCTGCAAATTTAGTCTATTTCCCAGATTTCACTTAAAAAATACAATTCTACCAAGCATAATTCCTAGTTCAATTAGGACCTTGGCTATTAGTTAATGTTGCTCCCAATTAAATATGAATGAGACTGAAAATTTCTTTTGAGATGCTAAAAGCATGATAATATACAGAACAAAGAAGTATGTTTAAAAATTCTATAGTATACTTCCATCCCCATGAATGCACAAGTTATTTTTCACCTAGGCATTAAAATAAGTGCTTAGAGTATCTTGTCAAAGTCTTTTGATTCATGGCATAACTATGTTATACAATTTTTTCCAGTACTTTAGGATAATGAAAAGTGATCACAGATCACTCTACCAACTCAATTTTACCTCTGTTAATCCCAGAAAATCTGGATGAAAATTCACTTTCAAACCATTTTCAAATTAACCACCAATGCAATTGAGCAAAATGGATAGCCATTGATTAGCGTAATGAATCTATTCTTGTGGAATTCCTGTGTTCTAGCTTCCATATTGATGTTTATTCTGCTGGGTATATTTAGAACTACGTGAGAACTCTCTGGGAGGCAACTTAAACTTCTGTACTGTAGAAGAAAACAACAACCAAGAAAAAGCAAGTTAATGTAATATACAGGTGGGTAGCTAATTTTGAGAGTGCTACTTGAACAGACTGCTACAAAAAGCCTTAAAGTTACTTCAGATAGCGAAGATGGGAAGTTCATATGGTGTTTGTTTTCATGAAAACAAAAATAGGATATGTTAAGAATAAAATGAACATGATTGAGGAAGGAGATTTAGAAATGTAAGTTTCTTGAAGGAGGTAGCCCTCAGATGAGCTTGGCTAGAAGTTCCAATAGGTAAATGTAAAGAAGGAAAAAATTCTAGACATAGGGTAGAGGTTATAGAGAGGCACAAAGTTGGTTTGTGGAATGTTGTATGTGGGGAACATCAAATAGGTTAGTTTGGTTGAAGAATAAACTATGTGAGAGGAAGCAATGTATAATCATTTTTGAAGGGACAGACTTTAGCCAGTTAGTAAAGATATTTAATAACCAATGAGGCAAGAGAAAGCCACCATAGTTTCTATGAAAACAGGAGTGGTATGTTCAGACCTGTTCTTTGTAAATATAAATTTGACAGCTGGACTGGGGAGACAAGAAGCTAAAGGACAGGAGGACAATTAGGAAGCTATTTTGATATTCCTGAGAGAGGTGATAAAGACTTGAAGCATGTGATTGTGATCTGACTACAGAAGGAAATGCATTCAACAGATATTGAGGAGATGGGATTACCTAGAGTTTGAAAGTACCACAAGCGGACAGGGTCAAGATGGTAGAGAGGATACATGCATCTTCCCAAACTCTCCTTTTTCCTCAATCTATTTTAACAAAATTCAGCCTTGGAATTGGTGTCTGACTGTCAAAATCCATGAATATTGGGAGTACAACATATAACCAACTGAAGATAATCTCGAAATTCACTAGAAAAGGTCTGATTTTTGCTCAGTGACAGGGATGGCTAAGCTATATGCAGTCTCAGGCAAGATGGCAGTGAGAGCACAGGAAATAGCTCATACTGAGCAGACTCAAGTAGAGGCAGGGTGTGGTCTCTGCTGGCAGAAAATCTTCAGGGAGAACTCTACCACAATGTCCCTGGCAGCAATCCAGAAGATCAGCAGAGAAGCTATAAACACAGGGGGTAAAGACTATAACCCCAAAATGCTAGAGTCTTTTGGGAACTGGCCCCACCCATCCAGCACCCTGAGTGACTCAGCGTGATCAAAGCACAACCACAGTAATTGGTCCCAGTGCAGCCTTTCCGCTACTGCTGATTTCAACACAACTGCTAATCCTAGTGCAGTGATGGATTGAAGGAGTCCTACTAAATTCCTTATATGACACAGGCATATACCTAAACCAAGTAGGATGAAAACAGAGAAAGAAAATTATAGACCAATATCCCTAATGAACACCAATGCAAAAATCTTAAATAAAATCTTAGCAAAAAGATTACAGAAAATCATCTCCAGGATAATACAGCAGGACCAAGTAGGATTTATACCAGGAATGCTGGGCTGGTTCAATATTAGGAAAACTATTAGCATAATTGACTATGACCAAATTAATAAAAACCATATGATCATCTCAATAGATACAGAAAAAGCATTTGATAAAATCCAACATCCATTTCTATTAAAAACACTAGGTATAGGAATAAATTGACTTTTCCTTAAAATAGTCAGCAACATCTATTTAAAACCATCAGAAAGCATCATATGTAATAGGAATAAACTAGAATCATTCCCAATAAAATCAGGAATGAAACAAGGTTGCCCACTTTCACCATTACTATTCAATATTGTATTAGAGCAATAAGAGCCAAAAAAGAAATTAAAGGAAATAATTGAAAACCAAATTATCACTCTTTGCAGATGATATGGTGGTATACTTAAAAAATCCTAGAGATTCTACTAAAAAGCTATTAGAAATAATCCACAACTTTAGCAAAGTTGCAGGATACAAAATAAATCCACATAAATAATCAGCATTTTTATACATCACTAGCAAAATCCAACAGCAAGAGATACAAAGAGAAATTTCATTTAAAGTAACTGTCGATAGTATAAAATATTTGGGAATTTATCTGCCAGGGGAAAGTCAGGAACTACATGAGCAAAACTACAAGACACTTTCCACACAAATTAAGTCTGATCTAAACAACTGGAAAAATATTAAGTGCTCCTGGATAGGGCAAGCAAGTAATAAAGATGACAATACTACCTAAACGAATCTATTTATTTAGTGCTATACCAAGAAACTATTTTAATGACCTAGAAAAAATAAAAACAAAATTCATCTGGAAGAACAAAAGGTCAAGAATTTCAAGAGAAATAATAAAAAAAATCAAATGAAGGTGGCCTAGCTATATCAGATCTAAAACTATATTATAAAGCAACAGTCACCAAAACCATTTGGTATTGGCTAAGAAATAGACTAGTTGATCAGTGGAATAGGTTAGGTTCACAGGACAAAATAATCAATAACTTTAATAATCTAGTGTTTGACAAACCCAAAGATCCTAGCTTTTGGGATAAGAATTCACTGTTTGACAAAAACTGCTGGGAAAATTGGAAATTAATATGGCAGAAACTAGGCATTGACTCACACTTAATATTATACACCAAGATAAAGTCAAAATGGGTTCATCATCTAGACATAAAGAACGATAGTATAAATAAATTAGAAAAACATAGGATAGTTTGCCCTCTCAGACCTGTGGAGGAGGAAGGAATTTGTGACCAAAGAAGAATTAGAGATAATTATTGATCACAAAATAGAAATATTTTCGATTATATTAAGTTAAAAAGCTTTTGTACAAATAAAACTAATGCAGATAGGATTAGAAGAAAGGCAATAAACTGGGAAAACATTTTTATAGCTAAAGGTTCTCATCTCTAAAAATATAAAGAATTGACTCTAATTTATAAGAAACTGAGCCATTCTCTAATTGATAAATGGTCATAGGAGATGAAGAGAATTTTTGGATGAAGAAACTGAAACTATTTCTACTCATATGAAAAGATGTTCCAAATCATTGTTGATCAGAGAAATGCAAATTAAGACAACTCTGAGATACCACTACACACCTGTCAGATTGGCTAAGATGACAGGAACAAATAATGATGAATGTTGGAGGGGATGTGGGAAAACTGTGACACTGATGTATTGTTGGTGGAGTTGTGAATGGATCCAACCATTCTGGAGAGCAATTTGGAACTATATTCAAAAAGTTATCAAACTGTGCATACTCTTTGATCCAGCGTGTTACTATTGGGCTTATATCCTAAAGAGATAATAAAGAATGGGAAGGGACCCATATGTGCAAAAATGTTTGTGGCAGCCCTTTTCATAGTAGCTAGAAATTGGAGATTGAATGGATGCTCATCAATTGGAGAATGGTTGGGTAAATTATGGTTTATGAATGTTATGGAATATTATTATTCTATAAGAAATGACCATCAGAATGAATACAGAGAGGCTTGGAGAGACATATATTAATTGATGCTAAGTGAAAAAGAGATCATTATACACTTCAACAATACTACAATATGGACCACAACATAACATTTCCATTCTTTCCGTTATTGTTTGCTTGCATTTTTGTTTTTTCTTCTCGGGTTATTTTTACCTTCTTTCTAAACTTGATCTTTCTTGTGCAACAAGATAACTGTATAAATATGTATACAAATATTGTATTTAACATGTGTGGACTATCTGCCATCTAGGGAAAGAGGTGGAGGGAAGGAGGGGAAAAGTTGAAACAGAAGTTTTTGCAAGAGTCAATGTTGAAAAATTACCCATGCATATATTTTGTATATAAAAAGCTATAATAAAACAAAAGAGAACCAATTAAAAAAAAAGAAAAAGAAAGTTCTACAAGTAAATATATATATATTTCTAGTCATTTTATAAATTTAAAATTAGAGACACATGGATAGAGTACCTATATGTTTGCCATTTAGGCAATGTTGGAAGAAGGTAAAATGTGGATATAGAAAGGATTTCAGACTAAAATAGTCACTAAGTCTAGTAAATTCGACTAAAGTAGTCACTAAATCTAATAAACTGTTCAGTATAGCCAATACACAGGTAAACTAATATAGGAAGTTGAAAATTATTAGATAATTTTTCAAATATTGGCAACCAGTATGTCTTCCTTCAACAGGAAGTTTAGAATCTAAATTATCTGGTTAGCTCAATTTTTCACTTAAATTTCTTTGTGTAGACAAAGTTTTCCTTGAAAATTAACATTCAAGATGTTTGTAATTATGAATATTAATGACTTTATTATCTTTATTTTTAAATTTAAAAGATTTCTTTTTAAATTTGTATTTTGCTGTTCTTTACTTCTTGACGTAGTCAAGTGATATAGGAAGAAAGGAAGGAAGAAAGGGAGGTGTTTTGTTAAAAAGTTGTTTTGTGCTGAATACTTTCCTTTTATGACATTGATTAGGGTTGTAAGTGAAAAAAATCAGTTATTTTTTTTAGATCAATCACTGAACTAGTAATTCATTTCTAATAAAAGATCAATGAATCCCAATTATATTTTTAAAAAATCAGGAAGTTTTTTTTTTCTATTCAGATATTTCAAGATGATTTTGTTACTATGGTTTAATTTATTCTGATGTAGGGCTTGGAATCAGCAAGACCTGAATTCAGATGCCACTTTTGACCCTTATTAACTACATGAGCATGGGCAAATAAATCATTTAATATCTCCATGCCCAAAGCAACTCCCTAAAACTGTAACATGCTGACCTGCATTAGGAAAAGGATTTGAGGTGTTCCTTATTCAATGAAATCACAAGCCCAGTTTCCATCTCTGTCTTTTATGCTGCAATCTTAGATGATAACAAATACATATAGACAGTATGAACTGCATCTTAAATTGGGAAGTGGAATTTTTCTTTCTTTTTTTTTTTTTTATTCATTTTTCCAAATTATCCCCTCCCTCCCTCCACTCCCTCCCCCCATGGCAGGTAATCCCATACATTTTACATGTGTTACAATATAACCTAGATACAATATATGTGTGTAAATACCATTTTCTTGTTGCACATTAATTATTAGCTTCCGAAGGTATAAGTAACCTGGGTAGATAGACAGTAGTGCTAACAATTTACATTCACTTCCCAGTGTTCCTTCTCTGGGTATAGTTATTTCTGTCCATCATTGATCAACTGGAAGTGAGTTGGATCTTCTTTATGTTGAAGATTTCGGAAGTGGAATTTTTCAAATGAGTATTATGTAACAAAGTTAATCAATTACCTAAATCTTCTCTATTGTAGAAATGTCCTTTGATTAGATTTTTCTAAAATTGAAATGCTAAATCTAATACTCTATTTTGAGTCTCAAACAAAAACTTTTATCTTTCTTTTTTCTTTTAAAAATCAATTTGTTTTGTTCTGAGAAGAGCTTAGGGTAGAAAAACAATAAATGCTGCTTTCACTTAGCATTTTTCTGGGTCACTTCTCTTCCCAGAATTTTCAGTAGCACTGCTCTTTTCTAAGTTTCCTCCTATCTATGCAAATACTCCTCAGTCTTTTTTTTTTTTTTTCCTAACTGCAGCATTATTTTTATCCTACTTTCCCTGTGTGGTTTATCCCAGGGCTCTATCTCTCTTCTCTCTATTCTTGGTTTTTGTGATCTCACCAGTTCCCATAAGCTCAACATTAGCTTTGTGTAGCTAATTTCTAGATTAATATATACAGCTCCAGGCCTGATTCACCAACTGCTCACTTAAGTCTTTTTACTGAGCATCCCATAGATATCTCCAATTCAACATATCCAAAACAGAACTCATAATCTTTTCCACTAGTAATACCCTCCTTCTCTTTTATGAAGAATATCACTGACCTTTCAGTCACTCAAAGCTATTAATCATCTTAGAGTTATTCTTGAGTTTTCTCTCACACATCCAATTAGTTTTATTAAATGTGTTGTCACAATTTATGTTATATCTCTTCACCTTTTTCCACTTTCAGTTACCATTCTAGTTAAGGCCATAAACATCTGTGCTTAGCTTTTAAATTTGTCTCCATCTTCTCTTCTTTCCAAAACGATTCTTCACATAGCTTTAGGCACAGTCCGACCTTATACTTCCTTTGTTAAAGAAACTCCAGGGATTTCTTTTTACTCCAAATTCCTCTCTTTGGCTTTTAAAGCCCTTTACAAACTGTCTGTAGCCCAGAAATTACATATTACTCTCCTCAGTGAATTCAGTGTTCTGGTCAAAGTGACTCGCTATTCCCTGACATTCCATTTCCTGCCTTTACTCAGGTACAGTACTTAGGATGAATTTCCTTATTACTGCCTCTTAGATTCAATCAGTGAGCATTAATTAAGCACCAACAATGTACTTAAGCACTGTACAAAGAGCTAGGAATTAAAAAAAAGAAGTAAAGAATCCTATTCTCCAACATTTTTGAAAAATGTAATAAGTTTCCAATATAATGATTCTCTCCCTACTTTTAGATCTTATCTCAGGTGCTACTTCTTGTAAGAACTCTATTTTGCCTATCCCAATTGCTAATGCCTTATGCCAAAAATTATCTTGTACAATTTTTTATTTCTAATTTTCTATATAAAGATTTCTTCCAGTAGAAGATAAACTTGAAGTCAGAAATTTTTTTCCTTTGTAGCTTCAGCATGTAACATAGTGCTTTGCAAATAATATATGTTTATTGAATTGAATTATTGTGCCCAGTTAATTGAGTAGGAGAAAAAAGTTTATGAATACTTTCTTGATCAATTTTTTAAGTCACTTAAAATTTGGAAAAGGTAAATACATATTTTCTAAAATTGAAATGCTAAATCTGATACTCTCTTTGGGCCGTAAAAATTCTTTGTGTGGATGATTATAATAGTCTCCTAATAAATCTTCCTAGCTACAGTTAATACTTTTTTATACAGCCAGATTAATCTTCTGAAAGATGTGTTCCGAATATATTATGCCTGCTAAAAAACCAAAACAAAAATCCCAACAACAAATCAACCAACCAAATAAACAGACAAAAACTTGTCTTCTGTAGTTTTCCAGTTTTTATCTTAATGAATAAAATCCAAATAGCTTTGTCTGGTATTTAATGAAACCTTCCATTGTGTGACCCATCTTACTTTTTTAGCTGTATTCAATACTAAGTTTTTCTATATACACTATCCCAGGAAAAAACACCACCACCAAAAACAAACAAATTATTTTTCATTCCTAAAATATAATTTGGGATTATCTGCCTCTGAACTTTTATTCATTGTGTTTCCTCTATCTGTAATGTCTTTCCTCCCCAATTTTGCCTGTTGAAATTCCAGCCCTCTTGTTATCTTATATGCCGACTCCACCATGAATCCTTGTCCTAATTTTCAAAACTAGAAATTATTTTTGAATTCCTTTGATCCTTTGTAGTTCTCCTATACCACTTTTCTTATATTGTTTTATATTATGGTCACTCATGGAAACCTTATCTGTTAGCAGTTAAAATTGAAATAGAGGAGAAGGAGCCAAATACTGGTGTATTTTAGGGATTATTATATGAAGAGAATATGTATACAATTATCCTGGAACCAATCTGCATGGTATTATAACTTCAGTTATATACATATATATGTGTATATATATATATATATGTATATGTACACATATATTATTGGTTATTCATTTCTGATGATTTTAAAGGTGCTTGCTGAAGTTCTTCTAAGACAGTATACAGTAAACATCATTCTTGGTACAAAATAATAGTGATTAATTGATATGTGCCCTTGGATTTAGGTTGTAACCATCATTCATATTCCTGTAGGACTTTAGGAGCCTAATCTTTGTGTATGAGTTCTGTGGCTTTAAGTTCACGAGATTGGAACAGCACATGAGAGAGAGAGAGGCATTCTCTTTTCTTTCTATAATTTAATCTCCCCCCCAGGAAGTGCCCATGGTAATAAATTATTTCCCAAGTTCTGATGCATAACAAGGATGTGATTAGTATTATCTGAATCTCTCATAATAGGAATGTAAGACATCTAACAGTGGAACTGATTAAAGTCCATCTAAGCATTTTCAATGCTTTGCTTTGGGTTAAACTACACACTAATAAATAAAATTTTTACAAAATTTGAGTTTATATACTATGTCAGTATTAAATTTTTTGCACTTTTTTCTGATTTAAAAAAAAAACTTATAAAAAATGAACTAAATTTTTAGTTTAAAAGGTGGAATGCATATTATCTTCTCTCCTGGATAGTACTTTCAAAGTAAGTATTATGAGAAACTGGCCATTGAACCCAGTCCTTAAGATTAGGGATAGTATTTTCTGCTAATGTATATGAATTTCAGAGCATGAGCAGGTATTCTTTCTGGCTGTGTACCTTATAAATAAAGAAGATACTTTTAGAACTCTGAATCTTCCATGAGAAAGTTTGATATTCCTGGAAATTTTTTCCCTGTGACAAATTTTCTATTTTTGCTCAGATGACTAATTGTGGACTATTTGCATGAAGATAGTTTATGAGAAGTGAGATTGGCTGAAAGCAAGTGGATTAAGGACACAAACTTAATTCCCCAGAATTTACTCAATGATTGAGAAAGTAGAAGAGAAAGATGTTATGTAACAAAGTACTGCATCTGAATACTGTAGATCCAAATCAAAAAAGTAATTAAAAGAAAAGTTATAAACTGTAGAATTTCTAGTCTTCAATATTCTGGTATTTATTTTTGAAAACTTTTGATCTTTTGGAGTTTTTTGCATAGATTTTTTTTAATCTCTGAAAAGAAGTACTGCTGATGAGAAAACATTTCATTTCAGTAAACTTGAATATGATTGTGTATGTTATGTATATGGCTTTCATGTTCCATTTTAATTAATATAAGCTTTGAGAACAAATTGATCATAATTCCTAAGTTGTGGATATATTTTGATCCAGCAATAGCACTGATAGGTCCCAAAGACATCAAACAAAAGGGAAAAGGATGTATTCATGCAAAAATATTTATAGCACTTCTTTTTGTGGTGGCTAAGAATTGGATATCAAAAGGATATACACTAATTGAGGAGTAGTTGTATTATTAAAACAATGACAAGCAGGTTTTCGGAAACTCTGAAAAGACTTACATGAACAGATACATAGTGAAGTGTAAAGAACCAGGAGAATGCTGTACTCAGTAACAGCAATATCATTCGATGAAGAATTGTGAATAACTAACCTAGCTTTTGTCATCAATAAAATGATCCAAAATAATCTCAAAGGACCAATGATGAAGCATACTATCTGTCTCCAGCTAAAGAACAGATATCGATTGAATACAGATTGAAGCATGCTATTTTTTACTTTCTTTCACTTTTTTCTTCTATTCTAGTTTTCTTGTACAAAATGACTAATATGGAAATTGTTTGCATAATTGTACATATATAACCTAGATCTGATTGCTTGCCCTCTTGGGGGAAAGAAGGAGGGATAAAATTTGGAACTCAAAACTTTAAATAAAATTTTTAAAATTTAAAAATTTTTAAAAATGAGGAGAAAGGAGTTCATAATTTTGAAAGGAATCGAGAAATCCAGAATAATTCTTTACCAACCTCAAGGAAATCTGCAGTCAGTGCAGGTACTGGAAAATCTGTATCCTGAGCAGAAGGATCAATGGAATCAATAGGTGGTATTTCTAGATCATGAAAATTATGCTCCTGGTGATGAATATCACAAGATTTACTTCAACTAATTAATCAGAAAGCATTTATTAAGTACCAAAGTTATTTGTCATATACCACTGTGATAAATACTGGAGATACAAAGACAAGTCCACTAATATCAAGATATTACCATTCTAGCTAGAAGAACAGGAGACACATATGTAAATTTATAGATGTAATTCAGAGCCCACACATATTTGCATAAGATTCTCATCAATAGAGAATGATTACTTCATGCTCCATATCCATAAGAATGTCAGAGTTAGTAAAAGTTTGGGAAAAGAGAAATATTGCTCCATCTGGCTTCCAGCTTTAAGAAGATATGCAGTTCCAGACAGAATGACATGATCATTGAGAGGTTATATTCCCCTACATATCAGTTTTTCCTTGGTGTCATTCTATCTGGAACTCTGATATTCATCACCAGGAGCATAATTTCTGTCTCTCTCTGTCTCTCGGTCTCCCTTCCTCCTTCCCTCCCTTCTTCTCTCACTGCATCCCTGCCTCTCTCTTTCTTTTCTCTCTCTCCCTCTCTCTTCTTTTTTTTCTCCTTACCTTTTCTCTTCTCTCTCTCTCTCTCTCTCTCTCTCTCTCTCTCTCTCTCTCTCTCTCTCTCTCTCTCTCTCTTGCTATTTCTCTTTTCTCTCTCTTTCTATCTCTAATCTCTTTGTGTCTTTGTCTCTGTCTCTCCTATTCCCCCCTTGTCAGCAATCAGTCTCCTTTAGAGAAGAATGGTCAGATGAGATATCCCATTTATGCCTCCCTACAAGTCACCTGTAGATGAATATATATGGATATATAGACTCACATATACATACTAACATTCTAAATGCATAGTGTATACAAAATAAATACAAGATAGTTTTGAATTAATATTTTAAAATTTAGGCAATGAAGAAAAGTTTGTTTCAAAAGTGGAACTTAAATTTAGTCTTGAAAGAAATGATGTATTCCAAGAAGTCAAGATGAAGAGGAAATATATTCACTGCATTTGGGATAACCAATGCAAAGAAACAGATATAGAAAGTAGGCCCATATGGCTGGATGGAAGAGTATTTGGAGGATAATAATATATAAGAACACTAGAAGATAGGGAGGGTCAGATCATGAAAAAAATTCAATCCATAGAAATGCATATTGATGTTATCAATAAAAAGAACAATTGGAACTTATTGAAGGAAGTGAGGTTTGCCATGATGAGACCTTTGCTTTTGGGAAATCACTTTGGTAGTTATATGGAAGATGGATTGGAGTTAGAATACTCTTGAAGTAGAGAAACTAAATTGGAGTCTACTGCAATAGTCCAGGTAGATAAGAAGAGGGTCTGAAATAGTGTTATGTTTATGCAATGTCATGACCACGTTTAGTACCTTGGATACCTTAGAAGCAGCCAGAGTCAGGATCAGCAAAAGTCTTTATCTTTATTCTTTGTCAAAATGAGAGGAATGGACACAGGAATCCATTTACCTCCTTTTTCTCTCCATTGCCAAAAAGTCACTCCTGCTTGTCTCTGATCCCTCCTTTCATTCACTGTATACACCCACAGATGGAGCCAGCTCAAAATATTTGGACAGGGCCATTCTCCAAGCATATGCTAATAGAGTATTGTCCAATTGGTAATTAGCTTCAAGTGCTTGGACCTCAGTGCAACTCAGTTTTCAGCTCTTTACAATGCAAGGAAAAAACATGGTGACATGTTTTTATTTTCTTGCTAACCTTCAATCTTGATTTATTTCCACCATAGTCTGCCTTCACTTCTTATATGTTATTGAACAAAGCTGGATAAAATAATGAAACTTTATTAACAGAATTCACAGGATCTCTTTATGTTAACATAATGATAATAATATAATAATTTATATAATTATATTTTACATAGCACCTATTATATGTCAGTCACTAAGTAAGCACTTTTATAAATATTATCTCATATTAACTCCCAATAACCCTGGGGAGAGTTTTATAGTTAAGAAACTGAGGCCAATAGAGACTGTGTAATTTGCCCAAGGTCACATGGTAATTGAGGTTGATTTTCCTAAAGTGTAAATATAATCATGTCAGTCTCCCCCTATATTCCCAACTTAACCCCATATCCTGGCTTCAGTCATCTCCAGAGGCTCCCTATTGTCTCTAATATTCAATATTAAGTCCTTTATAATATGATCTCTTCCTGCTTTTCCATTCTTACATTTTACTCCCTTCTACATTCTCTATGATCCTTTAATACTGGTCTCCTTGCCACTCATGACATACACTATCTCCTCATTCTGGACATTTTCACTTTATTCCTCCATGTTTCTACATCGTCTTTTGACTTTCTTTGTATCCCAACTAAAATTTTACTTCTACACTAGCATCTTCTCTCTAGATTGTAATGTCCGGATTAGCTTTCTGGATGAGCTTTGGTCTTAGATAGAGGAGTGATGAAGGCAGGAGAGCCACCAGGAGGATCTTTGTTTTTGTCTCCATTTTTTGTGTCTCTTCTGTGTCTGTGTCTGTGTCTGAGACTGAGATCAAGCTTGAGCTCTCATCTCCAGTCCTCTCAGCCCTTAAATACCTCAGTCTGATTACATCATTACTTCACACTAAGTATAAGTATACCTTTCCCAGAGTTCCCCACTATCTTCAGTCCTCTACACTAGATCATTTCCAGTTTATCTTACATATATAAATTATATGTTGGTTAGTTGGTGGTTATTCAAATTAGAAGAGAATCAAAAATGACATCACTATTTTGGGTACAATGTCCAACTGTGACGATCAGACCAATACAAGCTCAAAAGGCTCTTCCACAGGTTGGACACAAATAGTCTATAGACTATTTGAAATGAAGATAGCTCTAAATTTGTGCATCCGCATTTCTTTTGAGCTACTTTAATTTTGCTTTGCTCATAAAGAACAGTGCTCATACCATGAAGGAATGGTATGCAGACATTCCATGTTAGATAGTTCTATGTCAGTATCTCCCTTATTTCAGAATTGATTTCAAAGTTCTTCAGAGAGACCTTGAGAGTATCCTTGTATCAATTCTGATTCATGTGTAAGCACTTACCTTGTGTGAATTCTTTGAAAAAGTCTTTGAGACAAAGGTATAAATGTACATTCAAACAATGAGGCCAGCCCCTCAGATTTGCACTCTTGAAAGTAAGATTTGACCTGGCAGGTCAGCTTAAGAAAGGACCTCAGTGTTCAGTACATCATCTTGCCAGGTGATCTTCAGAATTTCCTCTGGCATACACTGATATATTGACCAGATTAGGTTTAGCTCATACTGTTCAAACAATGAGTGCTATTCTCTTTTGGATCTTATTTAAATCTTGCAAGGTTCTATTTCTGTCATCTGCATAGATACAGATGTTGCTCTACCAATTTTTATCTGAGCATACCATAAGGGAATGATATGATACTGGTGTTTAATGAAGACTTTTCTGGCTTAGAATAGTTTGAAGTACAAAAAAAGAGACTAGGATTTTATCTTTCAAAAAATGTACAAAAATATTTGACTTTATAGCCATGAAAAAAAGCCCACGCAAACAATAGACTTTGCATTAACCATTCTCAGAATTTTGGAGATGTAATATCTTTTGACATTTGATTTTTCTTTTCTATTTCTCTTCCTTGCCACCCTGCATTGAGCTTTGTCATATATTTTTAAACATGAATTTAAATTATTTTTGAAATATAATTTTAAATAAATGAAAACACCTCAGCACTCCACACAAACAAAAGATTTTATATGAACTGATAACAAAATTGGAAATCATTCAAAAAAGGAAATGAAAGAAAAGATTAATCCTGAAGTCAAGATCATAAATAAGTTAGAAACTTCATTGTATAACCATGGTACAGAAACTCAACTACCTTTTCATTCAAGGCTTCCGGCAGATTGAAACTCTTTTATCTGCTCAAGCAAATTATTCATAAGCAATCTTTAGAAAAGTCCACTTAAAACATACTTGTTTGAGTATACACATGCAGACATACACACATATGTTCTCACATACATAGAGCACCAAATTTAAGCTTTACTTTCTTTTATTTAAAAAAAAAACAACCTTTCAAGATACTTTCTTTTTTTTTAAAATTTTAATTTTATTTTATAATTATAACATTTTTTGACAGTACATATGCATGGGTAATTTTTTACAACATTATCCCTTGCACTTACTTCTATTCAGATTTTTTCCCTTCCTCCCCCAACCCCCTCCCCCAGATGGCAAGCAGTCTTATGTATGTTAAATATATTACAGTATATTCTAGATACAATATATGTGTGTAGAACCTAATTTTTTGTTGCACAGGAAGAATTGGATTCAGAAGGTAAAAATAACAGTTTACATTCATTTCCCAGTGTTCCTTTTCTGGATGTAGCTGGTTCTGTCCATCATTAATCAATTGGAATTGGATTAGCTCTTCTCTATGTTGAAGAAATCCACTTCCATCAGCATACATCCTCGTACAGTATCATTGTTGAAGTGTATAATGATCTTCTGGTTCTGCTCGTTTCACTCAGCATCAGTTGATGTAAGTCTCTCCAAGCCTCTCTGTATTTCTCCTGTTGGTCATTTCTTATAGAACAATAATATTCCATAACATTCATATACCATAGTTTACCCAACCATTCTCCAATTGATGGACATCCATTCATCTTCCAGCTTCTAGCCACTATGAAAAGGGCTGCCATAAACATTTTGGCACATACAGGTCCCTTTCCCTTCTTTAGTAGTTCCTTGGGGTATAAGCCTAGTAGTAGTATGGCTGGGTCAAAGGGTATGCACATTTTGATAACTTTTTGGGCATAATTCCAGATTGCTCTCCAGAATGGCTGGATTCTTTCACAACTCCACCAACAATGCATCAGTGTCCCAGTTTTCCCACAGCCCCTCCAACATTCATCGTTATTTGTTCCTGTCATCTTAGCCAATCTGACAGGTGTGTAATGATACCTCAGAATTGTCTTAATTTGCATTTCTCTGATCAATAGTGATTTGGAACACTCTTTCATATGAGTGGAAATAGTTTTAATTTCATCATCTGAAAATTGTCTGTTCATATCCTTTGACCATTTATCAATTGGAGAATGGCTTGATTTCTTATAAATTAAAGTCAATTCTCTGTATATTTTGGAGATGAGGCCTTTATTAGAACCTTTAACTGTAAAAATGTTTTCCCAATTTGTTACTTCCCTTCTAATCTTGTTTGCATTAGTTTTGTTTGTGCAGAAACTTTTTAATTTGGTGTAATCAAAATGTTCTATTTTGTGATCAATAATGGTCTCTAGTTCTCCCTTGGAACCAAACTCCTTCCTCCTCCACAAGTCTGAGAGGTAAACCATCCCATGTTCCTCCAATTTATTTATGATTTCATTCTTTATGCCTAAATCTTGGACCCATTTTGATCTAATCTTAGTATGTGGTCTTAAATGTGGGTCCATGCCTAGTTTCTGCCATACTAATTTCCAGATTTCCCAGCAGTTTTTGTCAAATAATGAATTCTTATCCCAAAATTTGGGATCTTTGGGTTTGTCAAAGATTAGATTGCTATTTTTATTCAATATCTTGCCCTGTGAACCTAACCTATGCCACTGATCTATTTCTTAGCCAATACCAAATGGTTTTGGTGACTGTTGCTTTATAATTAGCTTTAAATCAGGTACACTTAGACCACCTTCCTCTGACTTTTTTTTCATTAGTTCCCTTGCAATTCTCGACCTTTTATTCTTCCATATGAATTTTGTTGTTATTTTTCCTAGGTCATTAAAATAGTTTCTTGGGAGTCTGATTGGTATAGCACTAAATAAATAGATTAGTTTGGGGAGTATTGTCATCTTTATTATATTTGCTCGTCCTATCCAAGAACACTGAATGTCTTTCCAATTATTTAAATCTGACTTTATTTTTGTGGCAAGTGTTTAGTAATTTTGCTCATATAATTCCTGACTCTCCTTTGGTAGATATATTCCCAAATATTTTATACTATCGACTGTTATTTTGAATGGAATTTCTCTTTGTATCTCTTGCTGTTGGATTGTGTTGGTAACGTATAAAAATCCTGAGGATTTATGTGGATTTATTTTGTATCCTGCGACTTTGCTCAAATTCTGAATTATTTCTAATAGCTTTTTAGCAGAGTCTTTGGGGTTCTCTAAGTATACGATCATGTCATCTGCAAAAAGTGACAATTTGATTTCTTCATTTCCTACTCTAATTCCTTGAATCTCTTTCTTGGCTCTTATTGCCGAGGCTAGAGTTTCTAGTACTATATTGAATAGTAATGGTGATAGTGGGCAACCTTGTTTCATTCCTGATCTTACAGGGAAAGGTTCTAGTTTATCACCATTACATATGATGTTTACTGAAGGTTTTAAATATATGCTCCTTATTATTTTAAGGAATAGTCCATTTATTCCTATACTTTCAAGAGTTTTTAGTAGGAATGGATGTTGGATTTTATCAAATGCTTTTTCTGCATCTATTGAGATGATCATATGGTTTTTATTAATTTGATTATTAATATGGTCAATTATACTAATAGTTTTCCTAATATTAAACCAGCCCTGCATTCCTAGCATAAATCCCACTTGGTCATAGTGTATTATCCTGGGGATGATTTTCTGAAGTCTATTTGCTAATATCTTATTTAAGATTTTAGCATCAATATTCATTAAGGAAATTGGTCTATAGTTTTCTTTCTCAGTTTTCGATCTACCTGGTTTAGGTATCAGTACCATGTCTGTGTCATAGAAGGAATTTGGTAGGACTCCTTCAATCCCTATTTTTTCAAATAGTTTACATAGCATTGGAGTTAGTTAGTTGTTCTTTAAATGTTTGGTAGAATTCACCTGTAAATCCATCTGGTCCTGGGGACTTTTTCTTAGGAAGTTGGTTAATAGCTTGGTCTATTTCTTTTTCTGAGATGGGACTATTTAGACTACTTACTTCTTCCTCTGTTAATCTGGGCAAGCTATATTTTTGAAGATATTCTTCCATTTCATTTAAGTTATCGAATTTATCGGCATAAAGTTGAGCAAAGTAGCTCCTAACTATTGTTCTAATTTCCTCTTCATTAGTGGTGAGTTCACCCTTTTCATTTTCAAGACTATCAATTTGCTTTTTCTCTTTCCTTTTTTTAATCAGGTTTACTAAGGGTTTGTCTATTTTGTTGGTTTTTTCATAAAACCAACTCTTAGTTTTATTAATTAATTCAATAGTTTTTTTACTTTCAATTTTATTAATCTCACCTTTTATTTTTTGAATTTCAAGTTTTGTGTTTGTCTGGGGGTTTTTAATTTGTTCCTTTTCTAGCAATTTTAGTTGTAAGCCCAATTTGTTGGCCCTCTCTTTCTCTATTTTATGCAAGTAGGCCTGTAGAGATATAAAACTTCCCCTTATTACTGCTTTGGCTGTATCCCACACATTTTGGTATGATGTCTCATTATTGTCATTTTCTTGGGTGAAGTTAGTAATTATGTCTATGATTTGCTGTTTTACCCAATCATTCTTTAGTATAAGATTATTTAGTTTCCAATTATTTTTTGGTCTATTTTCCCCTGGCTTTTTACTAAATGTAATTTTGATTGCATTATGGTCTGAAAAGGATGCATTTACTATTTCTGCCTTACTGCATTTGATTTTGAGGTTTTTATGCCCTAGTATATGATCAATTTTTGTATAGGTTCCATGAACTGCTGAGAAGAAAATATATTCCTTTCTGTCTCCATTTAGCTTTCGCCAAAGATCTATCATATCAAACTTTTCTAGTATTCTATTTACCTCTTTGACTTCTTTCTTATTTATTTTGTGGTTTGATTTTCAAGATACTTTCTTAGAAGACACATTTACTTATACACATTTTTTCTTTTCTTTTTTTATTATTATAGCTTTTTATTGACAGAACATATGCATGGGTAATTTTTCAACATTGACCCTTGCAATCACTTCTGTTCCAACTTTTCCCTTCCTTCCCTCCACTCTCTCCCCTAGATGGCAGGCAGTCTCATGTTAAACATGTTAAAGTTATACACATTTTTAAAAAAGGTATTATATAAGAAGTATTATAGTCCATGGAAATTAAAAAAAAAGAAATAATAGTGCCAAAAAGTAAAAATTGCACAAATAAGAAAAAAAGGGAAAAAAATCTAATTCAGTAGAAAACACATAATAAATTTGTTTTCAATTAATGAACTAGGAGGTCTGCTTTGCAAGATTTGGTTATACTTTTGTTAAAGCTTTAAATCTAAATTCTTTCCATCTATCCATCCATCCATCTATCTATCTGTCTGCTGTCTTTGACATTTCACTGGTAAAGAAAACTTTTGATGAGGAAACTCTTATCTCTATGGATCAGCAGTAGCTCTGCAATTTATTTTGCTGTTGTTCCAGTTGTGTCTGACTCTTCATGACCCCATTCTAGTGAATTGCCTGGAAACACTGAGAGGATAATTGTTTTTTGGTGAGGCAATTGGGGTTAAGTGACTTTCCCAGGTTCAGACAGCTAGAATGTGTTAAGTGTCTGAGGCCAGATTTGAATTCAGATACTCCTGACTTAAGGACTGGTACACTATCCACTTTACCATCTAGCTATCTTTGAGAGGTTAACTGTTAATTAAGGTCACAAAACCAATGTAGAACATGGTATAGTGGAAAGAAGAGTAGTTCTATAGTAAGAGGAACTGGATTCAAATTCCATCTGAATGGTACATATTCATATACATTCTTGGACAAATCATCCAGCTTCCCTCTGTTTTATTTTTTCTATACAATGATAGGGTTTGACTTGATGGCCACCTAGGTCTCTTACTTTCAGCTCTAGATCTATGATCATATTGTTCTAGATGTAATATTCTATGATTTGTATTTGCATATTTACACACATATATGTATATATGCAAATATATTCCACTGTATATACTTTAAATATTTTAATTATATGGGCCACAATTATTTCACCTTTTGTGTTGGTGATACCTTCCCTTCCTTTCCCCATCTAAAAGCAATGAAAATAAAGCAATAACATAAATACTGACATAGACTCTAACAGTAACTCCCATTTGCATTGGTGAAGGGAGCAGCTCAGATTAATTCAGCACCAAAAAAAATGGGTTGGGGCAAGAGAAAAAGAGAATGTATATACAAACATATACAAAACATATATGTGTGTATTTCACATATGTATGTTTATTTGCTTCTGACACATATTAGCTATATGAACCTGGGAAAAATAATTTTCAATGCCACTGACATTCCTTAAGCCTAAAAGATGTAGAGCAGTTTCCTTATCAGTAATTTCTTACATAAATTAAATCTAGACACACACACACACATTTGAATTTGGATAGGAGATGTTAATTGGTCAATTTGATAAACTTACTAGTAAGGTGAGACTTACATTCTTTTTTTTTTTTTTTTTCCCCCCTGAAGCTGGGGTTAAGTGACTTGCCCAGGGTCACACAGCTAGGAAGTGTTAAGTGTCTGAGGTGAGATTTGAACTCCTGTCCTCCTGAGTTCAGGGCTGGTGCTCTATCCACTGCGCCACCTAGCTGCCCCAAGAATTACTTTCACACCTTTGATATCCTCCACATTTTCCCCATAAAGATGTTGGAATCTTGATAAGAAGACAGAAGACAACTCCTATTTAAGCTTCAGTGACTAGGGCTGCCCCAAGTTCTAGAACTGGCTGATTCAGAAAACCTTTTTTCCCTTATCCTTAGTTTGGCCTAATAAAAGTATAGACTTTTAAAAGATAATTTTCTCTGTACTGGCCTATACTGACAAATGATTTCAATCAATTTTGACTTCTTTGCAACTTGTCCCATTAGACTCCTACAATTATTTCTGTTTCCTTTGTAGTAAAGCAGAAGCTTGGTTGTCTGGTTGCCTTAGGGCAGAAGCCCTTGAGAACTACATATGCTAAATCATACATTTTTTTAGGGAAGTTTTCTGGTCTGGAAATTTCTTTTTCCCTTTTTAGGGTACATGTCAGTTGCTAGAGTGTGAAAAGTAGGGTTTGTTAAACCAAGATTGTGGTTAACAGTGGGAACAAATGTAAGAGTATTCTGTAACAACACACTGAAGTTAAATGAACTTATATACCTGATTCCAGAGGAAAATCCATGGATAATGATGTTCCTAAACTCCTTGCTTCTTAGTGAGAAGAGGGAATTTTTTTTTTTTTTTTTTTGGTTTCTATCTCCTGTCTTTATTTATTTTTTAAATTTTTTTTATAAATTTTTGACAGTATATATGCAGGAGTAATTTTTTTTTATAACATTATCCCTTGTATTCATTTTTCCAAATTATCCCCTCCCTCCCTCTACTCCCTCCCCTAGATAACAGGCAATCCCATACATTTTACATGTGTTACAATATAACCGAGATACAATATATGCATGTAAATCCCATTTTCTTGTTGCACATTAAGTATTAGATTCCGAAGGTGTAAGTAACCTGGGTAGATAGACAGTAGTGCTAACAATTTACATTCACTTCCCAGTGTTCCTTCTCTGGGTGTAGTTGTTTCTGTCCAGCATTAATCAACTGGAAGTGAATTGGATCTTCTTTATGTTGAAGATATCCACTTCCATCAGAATATGTCCTCATACAGTATTGTTGTTGAAGTGTATAGTGATCTTCTGGTTCTGCTCATTTCACTCAGCATCAGTAAGTCTCTCCAAACCTTTCTGAATTCATCCTGCTGGTCATTTCTTACAGAGCAATAATATTTCATAACCTTCATATACCATAATTTACCCAACCATTCTCCAATTGGTGGACATCCATTAATCTTCCAGTTTCTAGCCACTATGAAAAGAGCTGCCACAAACATTTTGGCACATACAGGTCCCTTTCCCCTCCTCAGTATTTCTTTGGGATATAATCCTAATAACAGCAATGCTGGGTCAAAGGGTATGCACAGTTTGATAACGTTTTGGGCATAGTTCCAAATTGCTCTCCAGAATGGTTGGATTCTTTCACAACTCCACCAACAATGCATCAGTGTCCCAGTTTTCCCACATCCCCTCCAACATTCATCATTATTTGTTCCTGTCATCTTAGCCAATCTGACAGGTGTGTAGTGGTATCTCAGAGTTGTCTTAATTTGCATTTCTCTGATCAGTAGTGATTTGGAACACTCTTTCATATGAGTGGATATAGTTTCAATATCATCTTTTGAGAATTGTCTGTTCATATCCTTTGACCATTTATCAATTGGAGAATGGTTTGATTTCTTAAAATTAGGGTCAGTTCTCTATATATTTTGGAAATGAGACCTTTATCAGAACCTTTAACTGTAAAAGTATTTTTCCAATTTGTTACTTCCCTTCTAATCTTGTTTGCATTAGTATTGTTTGTACAGAAACTTTTTAGTTTGATGTAATCAAAATCTTCTATTTTGTGATCAATAATGATCTCTAGTTCTCCTCTGGTCATAAATTCCTTCCTCCTCCACAGGTCTGAGAGGTAGAATATTCTCTGTTCCTCTAATCTATTTATGAACTCATTCTTTATGCCTAAATCATGGATCCATTTTGATCTTATCTTGGTATATGGTGTTAAGTGTGGATCCATATCTAATTTCTGCCATACTAATTTGCAGTTTTCCCAACAGTTTTTTTCAAATAATGAATTTTTATCCCTAATGTTGGTATCTTTGGGTTTGTCAAAGACTAGATTGCTATAGATGTACCCTTTTTTGTCCTTTGTACCTAATCTGTTCCACTGATCAACTGGTCTATTTCTTAGCCAATACCAAATGGTTTTGGTGACTGCTGCTATATAATATAGCTTTAGATTAGGTATACCTAGACCACCTTCATCTGACTTTTTTTTCATTAGTTACCTTCCAATTCTTGACCTTTTATTCTTCCATATGAATTTTGTTGTTATTTTTTCTAGGTCATTAAAATAGTTCCTTGGGAGTCTGATTGATATAGCACTAAATAAATAGATTAGTTTGGGGAGTATTGTCATCTTTATTATATTTGCTCGGCCTATCCAAAAGCACTGAATGCCTTTCCAATTATTTAAATCTGACTTTATTTTTGTGGCAAGTGTTTAGTAATTTTGCTCATATAATTCCTGACTATTCTTTGGTAGATGGATTCCCAAATATTTTATACTCTCAACATTTGTTTGGAATGGAATTTCTCTTTGCATCTCTTGCTGTTGCATTTTGTTGGTGATGTATAAAAATGCTGAGGATTTATGTGGATTTATTTTGTATCCTGCAACTTTGCTAAAATTCTGAATTATTTCTAATAGCTTTTTAGCAGAGTCTTTGTGGTTCTCTAAGTATACCATCACGTCATCTGCAAAAAGTCATAGTATGATTTCCTCATTTCCTACTCTAATTCCTTGAATCTCTTTCTTGGCTCTTATTGCTGAGGCTAGCGTTTCTAGTACTATATTGAATAGTAATGGTGATAGTGGGCAATCTTGTTTCACTCCTGATCTTACTGGGAAAGGTTCCAGTTTCTCTCTATTGCAGATTATGCTTACTGATGGTTGTAAATATATGCTCCTGATTATTCTAAGGAATAGTCCATTTATTCCTATACTTTCAAGAGTTTTTAGTAGGAATGGATGTTGGATTTTATCAAATGCTTTTTCTGCATCAATTGAGATGATCACATGATTTTTATTAATTTGATTATTAATATGGTCAATTACACTAATAGTTTTCCTAATATTAAACCAGCCCTGCATTCCTGGTATAAATCCTACTTGATCATAGTATATTATCCTGGGGATGATTTTCTGAATTCTTTTTGCTAATTTCTTATTTAAAATTTTACCATCAATATTCATTAAGGAAATTGGTCTATAATTTTCTTTCTCAGTTTTCAGTCTACCTGGTTTAGGTATCAGTACCATGTCTGTGTCATAAAAGGAGTTTGGTAGGACTCCTTCATCCCCTATTTTTTCAAATAGTTTACATAACATTGGGGCTAATTCTTCTTTAAATGTTCAGTAGAATTCACATGTAAATCCATCTGGTTCTGGGGATTTTTTCCTGGGGAGTTGATTAATAGGTTGTTCTATTTCTTTTTCTGAAATGGGACTATTTAAGCAATTTATCTCCTCCTCTGTTAATCCAGGAAGCCTATATTTTTGGAGGAAGTCATCCATTTCACTTAAGTTATCAAATTTATTGGCATAAAGTTGGGCAAAGTAACTCATTATTTCTCTAATTTCCTCTTCATTGGTGGAAAGATCCCCCTTTTCATTTGTAAGACTGGATTTTCCTCTTTTCGTTTTCTGGTCAGATTTACCAAAGGTTTATCTATTTTATTGGCTTTTTCATAAAACCAACTCTTGGTTTTATTTATTAATTCAATATTTTTTTTTACTTTCAATATTATTCATTTCTCCTTTTAATTTCTGTATTTCAAGTTTGAGTTTGGTTGGGGGTTTTTTATTTGGTCTTTTTCTAGCTTTTTAAGCTAGTTGCAGGCCCAATTCATTAATCTTCTCTTTCTCTATTTTGTTCAAATAAACCTCTAAAGATATAAAATTTCCCCTTATTATCACTTTAGCTGCATCCCATAGATTTTGGCATTATGTCTCATCATTGTCATTATCTTGGGTGAAATTATTAATTGTTTCTATAATTTGCTGTTTCACCCAGTCATTCTTTAAGATGAGATTATTCAGTTTCCAATTATTTTTTGGTCTATTTACCCCTAACTTTTTACTGAATGGAGCTTTTTATTGCATTGTGATCTGAGAAGAAGGCATTTATTATTTCTGCCTTCCTGCATTTAATTTTGAGATCTTTATGTCCTAATATATGGTCAGTTTTTGTATAGGATCCATGAACTGCTGAGAAGAATGTATATTCCTTTCTATCACCATTCAGTTTTCTCCAAAGGTCTATCATACCTAGTTTTTCTCATGTTCTATTTGCTTTTTAAATTTCTTTCTTATTTGTTTTGTGGTTTGATTTGTCTAAATCTGAGAGTGCAAGTTTGAGATCTCCCACTATTATAGTTTTACTGTCTATTTCTTCTTGCAACTCTCTTAACTTTCCCTTTAGAAAGTCAGATGCTAAACCACTTGGTGCATATATGTTTAGTATTGATATGGCTTCATTGTTTATGCTACCTTTTAGCAGGATATAGTTTCCTTCCTTATCTCTTTTGATTAGATCAATTTTTGCTTTTGCTTGATCTGAGATAAGGATGGCTACCCCTGCTTTTTTGGCTTTACCTGAAGCATAATAGATTCTGCTACAACCTTTTACCTTTACTCTGTATGTATCTCCCTGCTTTAAGTGTGTTTCCTGTAAACAACATATTGTAGGGTTCTGACTTTTGATCCAGTCTGCTATCCATCTCCGTTTGATGGGAGAGTTCATCCCATTCACATTTACAGTTAAAATTACTAATTCTGTATTTCCTGCCATCATATTATCCCCAGATTATGCTTTTTCCTTTGACCCCCCTGAACCCCTTCCCCAATATTTAATTTATAGACCCCACTTGTGACGCGCAGCCCTCCCTTTTTTAGTATCCCTCCCCCATCCTTCCAAGTCCCTTTCCTTATTCCCCTTTTCCTTTTCCTCTCCCCCCTTTTAATGAGGTGAGAGAGTTCTCTGAAAAACAAATATGTCAATTATTTACTCTTTGCGCCTATTCTGATGAGAGTAAGATTCTCCCAATGTTTCTCCCCCTCTCTAATTCAGAAGAGGGAATTTTTTTGAAGGATATCAGCCTTAGATGTGATCTTGAAAATAATCCAAAATATTACAATATGGAAAACTGGATATCTGAAAAACATAGGGAGAACCTGTGAAGTTGTACCTTTTGGAGTAATAAGTCACTAAAAGCACTGCCTGGAAGAAAAGAAGGGTGCTACTTTGTTCTCTACTAGACCCACTCCACTGCCCCCTCACTTCCATAATACATTTGACAGAAAGGGTGTTGCCTGCCCAACAGTTCCAAAGCATAGTTACTTAATTTTCTCGCATTTGTTATTTTAGAACATGAATCTATATTGACCCCTAAAATTTCTGTTGCGTTTAATGACAGTTCTATTTGCAAAATGGTGACAAAACTATTCCTATCATTACACGAGATAACACTTAGATCCTAGAAGGCTATGTCTGCATGCTTGGAAGTTTAGTGGGTCATACCAAGCTGAAAAGAGTTCTATTCTGAAACAAGGTGCTTCCAAAGATGAGACACTTAAAATACATTTATCAGAATTTTGGTCACAAGGTGATGAATTTATTGGCCATGTGATCTTTTTAATTGATAAAAACACAAAATAGCTACATTCCTATGCAGTTTTCTTCCTTTTCCACAATGATGGCACCAAGAGAAGATGGAGATGAAATAAAAGATGAAAATAGATTCTATAAAGAATTTGACAAAATCCTCCAAATGAAATCAACATATACCTTGGTACTTGATGACTTCA
Organism: Sminthopsis crassicaudata; assembly: GCF_048593235.1. Classification (NCBI taxonomy): domain Eukaryota; kingdom Metazoa; phylum Chordata; class Mammalia; order Dasyuromorphia; family Dasyuridae; genus Sminthopsis; species Sminthopsis crassicaudata. The sequence goes on along the minus strand of NC_133622.1, from coordinate 140,966,260 downwards.
GTAGGAAGGGGAAAGGGGAGAAATAATATATATTTTTTGGAGCATTGTCAGGTAAAAGCTGAAGATAGAATGTCAAGTTTAGGGAAGAATAACATATAGACCCATTTGACTAGAACACAAAATGGTTTTTTTAAAAAATTTTATTTAGAATTTTTTTCCACAGTATATATGCATGAGTAATTTTTTTATAATATTATCCCTTGTATTCATTTTTCCAAATTATCCCCCCCTCCCTCCACACCCTCACACCGATGACAGGCAATCCCATACATTTTACATATGTTACAATATAACCCAGATACAATATATGGAACACAAAATGTTTAAAGAGAATGCTTTTTTTTCCCCCAGGAAAAGTCATAAATAGTACACAGCAAGCACTGAATAACATACAAAATGAAATTAATTTTATCTTGAAAAAAAACATCAATACTCCAGAAATAGCCATTTACTGCTGTTTTATTCATTCCATAATTAGCTATTTATATACAGTGAAATAATTGATTAATTACATGAAAGTACAAATCACCCCATATCTAATCTGTTGCCAGGTTCAGTTGATTCTACCTTTGTTCATGTTGTTCAGCTGTTTTTCAGTCATGTCTAATTCTCCACCAGCTTTGAGCCATTTCCTTCAGGGTTAAATGACTTGCCTAGTTTTATATAGCTAGTGTCTGAGATTGGATTTGAACTCTTGAAGATGAATCTTCCTGACTCTAAGTCCAGTACTCTATCTACTGTGCTAACTTAGTTACCTATGATATCCCCCCTTTTTACCTCTGACATTGTCATCACCTTAGTGAATGCCTGGATTATTGCAGTAGTTTACTAGCTGGTCACTAGTAACCCTCACTCCACACCCACTCCCATTCCAGTTAATCTTCTCTTCTGCAATCAAAGCTAGGTGATGCAGTAGTGGGCCTGGCTAGAAAGACCTGAGTTTAAATTCAGCTTCAGACACATATTACTTTTACTACCCTGAAGTCACCTAACTTCTGTCTGTCTCTGTTTTCTCATCTGGGAAAGGGGTTAATAATTATTAATAGAGTCATCATTAGGATAAAATGAGATATTATTTTTAAAGTGCTTTGCAAACTTTAAAGACCTATGTAAAGTATAAAGGAAGACAACATATAGATCTGAAACAGAACCCATTTCCCAACATTTCTTTAAGGATCAGTCCTCATCATCTAGGATTCAAAGTACAATAGTCATATGATGAGTAGAGAGAGGCTGCAGCAAATTGAGATTTAAATAATTTTCCCCCAATTAACAAAGGTTGATTTTTCTTTTCTTCTCCATGCTTTCCCCATATGAAAGGAAAAAGAAAACTCTTGTAAAGTATGCATTGTCAAGCTGAACTAATTTCTCCATTGTCATCATTTGTACCTTAAGTCTTTCACCTTTCAGTCAGGAGGCTGATAACCTTTTTAATCATTAGTCCTATAGAAACATGGTTGGTCATTGTGATAATTAGAGATCCAAAGATTTTCAAAGTTGTTCCTATTTGCATTGTTTTTGTTATCATGTAAATTTCTCCTTGCTGGACTCACTTTACTTTGTATTAGTTATTTGTTGTTTATCCGTTAGTTTTGAAGAACAATGATGTGGCTGATGTCTTGACTTTTGAGTGAATTGGATTTAAGCGAGGCCGAGTAAAAAAGTTGTCAGCCTAGGTTTCTCTACCAGATATTAATGCCCAGCAACAAGATAAAAATCAGGCTGACTGGTTATTAGCTTGTTTCATCTTTGGAAGATTGTTCTAATCTGCCCATTCCAATGGGGGATGTTTTCACACATTTTTCTTAGACCTCTCCAACTTGCCAACAGGTTTGAGACTGTCCTTTAGCCTCAACCTGATTTAGCCTCTTTACCAAACTGTTTTATGGCTGCTGTGCATGCTATAGCTTCTTGGAGCCATAGTTGAGAGTTGGGTGAAAGTGGACATTAAAGGTGGATGGATAAGCAACTCTGAAAAGGACTCAGCAAGGTCTCACACCAGAGGTGCTATTCCTCCCTGTACACTTTATATACTTATTTTCAATTAATTCTTTTCATAATATTATTCTTTGGGTAGAATTTCTGGGAAATCATGGATCAAATAAAAAGCAACCTTTGGAGAAAGAATAACCTGGGTTCAAATCCCATTTTGGACACTTAAAATCACTTAATCTTTCACTGAACCATAAAACCCTCTAAGAGTAAAAGTTTCAGAGTAAATTTAGATCTGCATTTGTGGAAGGACTCTTCCTTGGGTGTTCTATATAGATTCATTTTGTCCTTAACAATGAAATTAAAGGTCTGGGTTTTTTTTTTTTTTGTTGTTTTGTTTTTGTTTGTTTTTTAAAGACAAGACATATACTGGAGTACAGATTGTGATCTGCAGTTGTTGATGGGAATTTCTACACCAATCAGACTACAGATATATAAGAGGTATAAAAGCATATATGCTTTAGATACAAGTTCATTATTTATAGATGTGAAATTTTTCATATTAAAATCAGATTGGCAAAGAATAATGATTTTTTTATTCCCAAATCATTACAAACACAAAATATTATGAATAAAAATTCAACATTTATTTACACCAGGATAAGAACCAGAAGTTCTAAGGACAAGTCAATACAGAATATGCACAGATAATGAGATGATGCACATTTAAAATAGTGATTGTATCAAACTGATGGAAAGGCTTTTTGTTTTTGTTTTTGTTTTTGTTTTCTTGTGGCTTCTGCAACTTGTGGAGTAACAGTAATATGTCACTGAAACCCGTTACTTTTTGTGTTTAGTGTTACACACACACACACACACACACACACACACACACACACACACACACAGAGTCAAAGTCAATGGCAGTGGGTGGTTTATGTCAGGGCCACATTTGACTCCACTCTCCCATAATAAGATAAATGTAAGTGATGAAGCACTCCTGGGGTTGGCTAAACTCATTTGGTATTCATCACTCTGCCTGGCCCCTTTTTCCTCTCTTTCTCTCTCTCTTTGTGTGTCCAGGCCTACTTGAATTTCTTTTTTCTTTTGTAGAACTTGGTTCTTTTGATGTGATTCAGGGCACGCCCTGCTGCCAAGAGAACTTCACAGAATCGGAAACATAAGCACATCAGACTGAAACAGTTACTGTACAATAGAAAGAATGTTTCAAGCCTTGAAGATGAATTTTCTTTCCTCAGAGAAGCATCAAAGCTCTTTTCAGGGAGAAAAAAAAATGATGTAAAATTCTCGTATCCATAAGAATAACATTTTAAATAAAGTTATATTCCAACATCTTGCCCACTCAGAAATTGTGCATATCTGTTGACTCCATCCACCACAATACTCCAATCTGATAGTCACCTACAGATTTGATAGTTTTGAAAATTTCATCTTAAAAAACAAATGAAATCAGTCTACTTCACATTGCTGTTTCAGTTTCAGCATGGTTGTGGTTTTCAGAAACACTTGTTTTACAGCCACCATGCTTCTGACTGTCATTTTCCCATTTTTTGAAAAAGGAATTGTGAAGAAAAGTACGTTTCATTTCACTATTTTCTCTTTTTATAAAGAATATATAAAAACTAAAAGAAAGATCAAATCTTGTTATATGGTCATTGGTGTTGTATAGCATATATAAAGAGATTAAAGAGTAGGAGAGGTTAGAGAATTGATGCCTAATAATGCCAAATACATTTTCATGAGGCTTTTAAAATATTTAAATGAAAATAGTTCTATGTTTAATGAGGAATATCCTTTTCTTTCCATTTCAAATATTTTGGGATTGTCATTTTTTTTTTTCGACTGAGGTAGCAGATTTAACTAGAAACTAGTCAAAATTAATTATTACTTTTTAAAAATAATAGCTTAATGTGATAAAAATGTTTCTGAAGTCCATATTTGTCTTCATATGTTACCAGCAATACATGAGATTTTTTTCCTTTCAAAGGAATTGGCTAACTAGTTAAAGTTTTTATTTTTATGAAGTACTTATTTATATCATTTGGTTTCTTATCACATCTTTCTTCTCTACTTGCAACAAAGAATGAAAAAAAATTGGGTAAAAATGTAATTTAGCAAAACTCACCAACATATAAACTTAGTGACAACTCATCAACATATAAACTTAGTGACAATATGTATCATATTCTACATCTATAGTCCTTCACTGCTGTAAAAAAGGGAGGTAAGTACATTTTGCTTGACCATTATAATTAAATTATATTCAATATCTATTTGTTATTGTGACAGTCATGTGTATTATTTTTCTAGTTTTGCTTACTTCACTTTGCAAATGTTCATGTGTCTTTCTTTGCATTTCTTTGTATTTTTCATGTTAGTCATTTTTTATGGGAGAATGATATTCCACTACATTCATGTATCATAAATATGTTGTCATTCCCCAATTGAAGAACATTTAACTTAGGTTTTTGTTATTATAAAATTATCTTATAAATATTTTGGTGCATTTTTTATTTTTAGCCTTTTTGGAATATATGAGAAAAGTATTTTGAGGATCTTGAATAAAGTTATAGCTGCAGTGTAGATCCCTTACTAAATGACAGTGTTAATTTTCCTACAGTTAAAATACGATCAAGAAGAAAAAGTGAAGTAACATATCCTTTTTGTTTTTGCTAAGTATAAAGACTCTAACTACAAATTTTAAAAAGAAGAAAGTACATGATTTTACATAAACATTTTTCATTTCATAAACTATTGTCTCTAAATTACATATCTTTTACTTTCCTCATGTATGTATATGTATCACTAACTACCAAAGACTTAAAGAAATAAAGTGTTGGGGTTCATATTTACACAGAACTTCTGCTATCAAATGATATCGTATTATTTGTCATGCCACATATTTTAACTTGTGCTAGCAAAATTCACTTATCATGATTACAACTGTTTACTTCTTCCTCCTTTTTGTTTTTGAAGTGGTATTATCTTTGAGTGCTAAAATTACACAAATTTGGCATGCCAGGTGTCAGATTAACATAGTATACTTATTAACCTAGGTGCAGGAAATGTAAGTGTTCTTATTTCAAAGTTATGTTCAATTTAGAAGACATGTTTCTAAATGGATTTATTGTAATAAGAACTAGAAAATAGTTTGCATATTCCAAAGTTTTATTCTAAAGCATAAGAGATTTAATCAATATAAACCAGTTTTTCAAAAATAACCATCTCCAAGATAGCCAACATCAAGTATTTGAAAAGTTTACATTCTTTCAACTTAAAGGGGAAATTTTTCAATAAGCAATATGCTGTTTTGGAAAATGTATTCATTTTGGAATCAGAAAATCCAGATTTGGGTCCCAGTTTCATCACACCGAGCTTATGATTTTGGACCTCTCTGTGTCTCAGTTTACTCATCTACAAAAATTGAATACAGAAATTTGTTTTCTGAGTTGAGTAAATTAAAGCAAAGATTGCCCATTCTATCATATACTATTTGTATCATCTCTTTCCATATTTTTTCTTAATTTGCATAGATTCAAGGTTAGAACAGAGTTTGAATATAATGAAGGCTGAGGGAGATTTCTCCACTACAGCTTCATCAATTCTACTTTGTAGAATTTCTAAACTAATTTGTGGAGATTAAGGTGTCACTTAAAGGTAACTATGAGCTGAAGACTTAGACTGAGATAGCTCAAGTAGCAAAGGAAGAGTTCAGTTCTAAACATAGTCAAATATCTAAGGGCTTTTCTAGCTAGTTGTTTGGATGTAGATAGAAAGGTTGTAAAAGCATAAAGAATATAGCCCTTGAGCTTGTGGCAATGTCTTACAGACCCCTTCATATGGGGAAAAAGGCTTTACAACAGATCCTACCAGAAAGTATTTTAGTGGAAATGATAACAGCAGTATAACAGAAATCAAAAGAGATAACAACATAGCAGTGGCAAAATCTTTTAAAAATATTTGTAGCTTTTTATAAGCTACAAAATATATGCAAAGATAGTTTTCAGCATTCACTCTTGCAAAACCTGTGTTCCAAATTTTTCTCTTTCCCTTATCTCCAGACAACAAGTAGTGCAATATATGTTAAACATGCATTTGTTCTAAACATATTTCCACATTTATCACATTGCGCAAGAAAAATCAGATCAAAAAGAAAAAAAAATAGAAAGAAAACAAAAAGCAAGCAAACAATAACAAAAAGTTGAAAAACTATGTTGTGATCCACATTGAGTCCTGACTGTCCTCTTTCTGGAGGAACATGGCTCTCTCCATCACAGGTCTATTGGAATTGGCCTGAATCACCTCAATATTGAAAAGAGCCAAGTCCATCACAGTTGTTCATCACATAATCTTGTTGTTTCTGTGTACAATGTTCTCTTGGCTCTATCATTTCACTGAACATCAGTTCATGTAACTTTCTCCAGGTCTTTCTGAAATCATCTTGCTGATCATTTTTAATAGAACAATAATATTCCATAATATTCATGTGGTATAACTTATTTAGCCATTCCCTAACTGATGGGCACCCACTCAGTTTCTAGTTCCTTGCCACTACAAAAAGAGCTGCCGCAAACATTTTTGTACATATGGGTCCTTTCCCCTTTTTTATGATCTCGTTGGGATAGAGGCCCAGTAGAGACACTGTTGGATCAAAGAGTATGAACATTTTTATAACCCTTTGGGCATAGTTCCAAATTCCTCTCCAGAATTATTGGATCAGTTCACAACTCTACCAACAAGGTATTAGTGTCCCAGATTTCCCACATTCCCTCCAACATTCATCATTATCTTTTCCTGTCGTGTTAGCCAATCTGAGAGGTGTATAGTGATACCTCAAAGTTTTCTTAATTTGCATTTCTCTGATCAATAGTGATTTAGAGATTTTTTCATGATTTAATTCCTTTAATCTCTTTTTCTTTCCTTATTGCTAAAGCTAACATTTCTATTACTATATTGAATAGTAATGGTGATAGTGGACAATCTTGTTTCACCCTTAATCTTATTGGGAATGGTTCTAGTTTATCCCCAATACATAGAATGCTTGCTGATGGTTTTTAAATCTACTGATCATTTTAAGGAAAACTCCATTTATTCCTATACTCTCTAGTGTGTTATAATCATGCTATAATCTCTTTGCATAACATTTTATTTAAGATTTTTGCATCAATATTCATTAGGGAAATTGGTCAATAAATTTCTTTTTCTGTTTTGACCCTAGATAATTTAGGTATCAACACCATATCTGTTTCATAAAAGGAATTTGGTAGGACACCTTCTTTCCCTATTTTTCCAAATAGTTTGCATAGTATTGATATTAATTGTTCTTTAAATATGTGGTAGAATTCACTTGTAAATCTATTTTTCCTTGGAGATTTTTTTCTCAGGGAGTTGATTAATAGATTGCTCTCTTTATTTTTCTAAAATGAGACTATTTAAATAATTTATTTCCTCCTCTGTTAATCTAGGCAATCGTATTTTTGTAAATATTCATCCATTTCACTTAAGTTACCACATTTATTGGCACACAGTTGAGTAAAATAACTCCTAATTATTGCTCTAATTTCTTATTCATTGGTGCAAAGTTCACCCTTTTCATTTTTGATACTAGCAATTTGATATTCTTTCCTTTTTCTAATCAAATTAATTGAGTTTATTTATTTTCTTATTTTTTTCATAAAACCAATTCTTAATTTTATTAGTTCAACAGTTTTCTTATTTTCAGTTTTATTAATTTCTCCTTTTAGTTTCAGAATTTTAAATTTGATATTTAATTGGTGGTTTTTAATTTGTTCATTTTTCTAGCTTTTTTAGTTGCTGCCCAATTCATTGACCTTCTCTTTCTCTATTTTATGCAAGTAAGCATCTAAGGATATAAAACTTCCCCTTAGAACTGCATCCCATAAATTTTGATATGTTGTCTCATTATTGTCATTCTGTTGGATGAAATTATCAATTGTTTCTATGATTAGTAATTTCATCTACTCATTCTTTAGGACTAGATTATTAAGTTTCCAATTAATTTTTGGTCTATTTTCCCTTGGCCTTTTGTTATGTGTAATTTTTATTGTATCATTATCTGAAAAAGATGCATTTACTATTTCTGCCTTTCTGTATTTGATTTTGAGGTTTTTATGCCCTGATACATAGTCAATTTTTGTGTAGATTCCATGTGCTGCCAAGAAAAACATATATTCATTTTTGTCCCCATTCAGTTTTCTCTAAAGTTCTATCATTCCTAACTTTTCTAAAATTCTATTTAGCTTCTTAACTTCTTTCTTGCTAACTCTGAGGTTCAATTTATCTAGTTCTGATAGAGTGAGGTTGAGCTCCCTCACTAGTAAAGTTTTGCTATTTCTTCTTGCACCTCTCTTACTTTCTCCTCTAGGAACTTGGATGCTATACCATTTGGTGCATGCATGTTTAGTATTGATATTACTTCATTATCTGTGGCATCCTTCAGCAAGATGTAGTTTCCTTCCTTCTCTCTTTTAATTACATCTATTTTTTCTTTTGCTTGATCTGAGATCAGAATCACTACTCCTGCTTGTTTTTCCCCTTCAGCTGAAGCATAATATATTCTGCTCCAGCCTTTTACCTTTACTCTCTATATATCACTCTGCTTTATAGACAATAAATTGTAGGACTCTGGCTTTTAATTCATTCTGCTTTCTGTGTCCATTTTTATGGGAGAGTTAATCCCATTCCCAATTAAAATTACTTTGTATTTCCTGCCATCTTATTCTTCCCAAGTTATACTTTTCTCTTTCTTTTCTCCCTTTCTCTCCTCCCCAGTGTTTTGTTTCTGACCACTACCTCCCTCAATCTGCCCTCATCTTTTACAGCTCCTATGCCCTTATCCCTTTCCCCTTCTACTTCTGTTCTTCCTTCTATTCCCTCCCCCTTCCTTTTTGCCTTTCTCCTCCTACTTCTCTATAAGATGAGATAAGTTTTATGTTAAACTAATATGTCTGATATTTTCTCTTTGAGCCAAATGTGATGAGATTAAGGTTCACATAATACTCACCCCCCCTTCTCTCCCTCTATTTTTGTCTCTTCATGTGATGTAATTTACTCCACTTTACCTCTCCATTCCTTTTCTTTTCCTACAATCTCTTTCCATCCCTATTTTCTTTTTTATATCATCACAGTAAAGTCAAATTATACCTGCACCCTAGCAAAGATACAGTTCTTAAGAGTTAAACAGATCATCTTTCCATATAGGGAGGTAAACATTTTAACTTTTAAAAAACATAGGTTTTTTTTCTTCTCTTTTTATCTTTTTTATGTTTCTTGTGAGCTCTGTATTTAAAGATCAAATTTCAGTTCTGGTCTTTTTATCAAAAATAAATGAAAATTCCCTATTTCATTGAATGTCCATCTTTTTCTTGAAAGATAATGCTTAATTTTGCTATGTAGTTGAATCTTGGCTGCAGTCCAAGTTCCTTTGCCCTTCGGAATATCATATTCCATGCACTTCAATCCTTTAAAGTGGAGGTGGCTAGGTCCTAGGTAATCTTGTTTGTGGCTCCTTGATATTTGAATTGTTTCTTTCTAGCTACTTGTAATATTTTCTTCTTGATCTGATGATTCTGTAATTTATCTACAATATTCCTTGGAGTTTTCATTTTGGGGTCTCTTTCAGGAGGTGATCTGTGAATTTTTTCAATGCCTATTTTATATTCTAGTTCTAGGACATCAGGGCAGTTTTTCTTGATGATTTTCTAGCTTTTTTTTTTTTTTTTTCAGGGAGTCCAATAATTCTTAGATTGTCTTTCCTGGATCTATTTTCTAGGTCAGTTGTTTTTCCAATGAAGTATTTTACATTTTCTTCTATTTTTTCATTTTTTTTTTTTTAGTTTTGTTTAACTGTTTCTTGATGTGTCATTGAATCATTCATCTCCATTTGTTCAATTCTAATTTTTATTGAATTATTTTCTTTAGTTAGTTTTCTTTAAATATCTTTTTGCATTTGATTAATTGAAATTTTCAATAAGTTGTAAAATCCAATCCAATCCAATCCAATATGAGTTAGATTTTTCCCATTTCACAAAATCTGTTTTTCAAGGAGTTGTTTTCTTTTTCCATTTTGCCTAAGCTATTTTTTAAGGAATGATTTTCTTCAGATAATTTCTGTTTCCTTTTCCACAACTCTCATTTCCTTTCTCCATTTTTTCTTCTAACTCTCTTTTAAGATCCTTTTTGAATTCTTCCAAGAGAAGCTTTTAAGGTGGAGACCAATTTATATCACCCTTTGAGGCTTCCTTCATCTAAAATTATTTTGTTTTGTTCTTCCCAGTATCCATAAAAGCTATCTATGATCAGAACTTTTTTTTTTTTTTTTTTTTTTTGCTTTGTTGATCATTTTAAAATGTTGAAGTCTGCTCTTAGGGCAAAGGGAAAATAGTCCCAAGATTCTTTTACAGGCTTCACACTGCCTTGGAACCAATGCTACTGGCTTTCTTCTCATGCTAGGTGGACATGGCCAAGTCTCACTTTTTATGCTGCATTCAGGGGCTCACTATTCTACTTCTACAATTGTGTTGGACATCTCTCAGTTAATCTGCTATTTCACTGGTTTCTGAACTAGAACCAAATTACACTACTGTAATTTGGCTAAGAACCTCCCACTGGATTCCCTCTGCACATGGAGGTCATTTTGCCCTGAGTCTTCTTGCACTGGGCTATGCCTGTGCTGAGCTGCAACCCACCTCTCCCCTGCTTCCCCCATTGAGACAGACCTTTCCTGAAGTTCTTCCAAAATATCTTCTGCTAGAAATTTGTTATACTTTAAATATTTATGGGTTTTGTCACTCCAAAACTGATTCAGAGGCTTGATCTGGTGTTGATCTGAAGGAAGCAAGGAATAGCTCAGATAAAGACCTGTTTACTCTCCTCCATCTTGATCGTGCCACATATATGATTTATCAGAAGATATCTGAAGCTATGTGGGAAAGGTAATAGCAATATTAAAAGTACAGAAGGGTTTCAGTTCGGGATCTTTTAGGAGTATGAGTTGCTTTGTCTGTACATGTTCCTCTGCCCTTAATGTTTTTCTTTTTTCTTTCTTTCTTTCTTTTTCTGAGGCTGGGGTTAAATGACTTGCCTAGGGTCACCCAGCTAGGAAGTGTTAAGTGTCTGAGACCAGATTTGAACTCCGGTCCTCCTGAATTCAGGGCTGGTGCTCTATCCATTGTGCCACCTAGCAGCCCCCCTGCACGTTTTTCAACCATGAATATTCTCTATGAGGTTTTCCTGGCTATATATTTGTCTGCTATGTATCCTTTCTTCGACTAGTAGTATTGTATGTAGGAGAATATACTGATGTAGCATGAAAACAGTCTTTCTTTTTTACTCGTCTTTTACTTTGTTATTTTTAACTTAACTAGTTAATTAGTTAACTTAACTTAACTAACTTTAACTTAACTGTACTATGTTATTCAGTTAAATGCCTTTCATTTTGAATTAATACTTCTTCATGGTAAAATGTAAATTGGTGGGGGATTGTGAGTTAGAAGTAGATGCTGACACATAACATGCCTTAAAGCTTGGATAGCTTTCAGGAAATGTGTGTGTGTGTGTGTGTGTGTGTGTGTGTGTGTGTGTGTGTGTGTATATGTGTGTATGTGTAGGTGTGCATGCACTTACACATGCATGTATAGAGCTGAGAGGCATATGCTATGACCTCTGTGATCCTAATTAATTCTATTTAAAATTTTAATTTGTTTTATTTAGCAGGAGATGTGTAGCATTTTTTCTTAATAGTTCTATGAAATATTGGTTGATCATTATATTAAAAATTCAGTACAATAGCACCATCACATTTATTAACTTACATATGCCTGTCTTCTCAGATTTCTAACCTTTGCTACCTCAAAAAGAGTTATATTTTCATATGTCCTTAGAATTAGAATAATTTGGGACACCCTTATTCTACTTTTCCTCCAATTCCTTCCTCCCCATTCTCCATTTACTCCTGTTGAATATTTTTATACCCAACTTCCTTCTTTTTTTGTATATTTCATATAAACGTAAGGTCCAAGTGTCAAACTCCCCTTATCCTGTCCTCTCTACTCCTTTATAGTGGTAGGAGCTTTGAAAACATATTGATCCTGATTGTGGCTCCTTGGTAACTTAATTCTTTCCTTCTTGCTAATTTGCTAATTTTTTCTTTGTGCTAGAAGCCTGGAATTTGGCTATGATGGTACTAGGAATTTTTACATTTTTGGTTTATTTCAGAAGGTGATCATTGGATTCTTTCTGTTTCTACTTTGTCCTTTAATTTTAAGAGATCTGAGCAATTTCCTTTTAATATTTCTTGAAATATAATATCTGCATTCTTTTTTTTTTGCTTATGATATTTAGATAGACAAATGATTCTTAAATTTGTTCTACCAAATTTTGGAATGAAATCTTATATTTTCTTGTATTTTTCAGCCTTTTAACTCTTTTAATATTTCTTGTTGCCTCCAGGAATTATAAGTTTCTTTAGCCCATTCTAATTTTCAGAGTTTGCTACTTGGGAAAGGTTTTATACCTCTTGCTTTAAGCTGTTAATTTCATTTTGAATTTTTTCTTCCATTTTTTCTTTCAAACACTCTCATTCCATCTATAAAGGCTTTAAAAACACTTAAAAGAACCACACTGTTACATATCTTCTAGGAATTTTGGTTTATTTTATGCCTCAGTTGTGTTTTGGAGTCATTACTTTCTTCTACACTTGTGTCTTATGGCACTTTATTTTTTGAATATTTCTTTTTATTGTTTTCATTTTTCTGGTTATATGTGTACATTAATTTTTATAATACATAATACACATTTCTTTATGAATCATGTTGAGAGAGAAAAGTCAGAACATAAGGAAAAAAACCATGAAAGAAAAAAAAGATGAAAAAAAGAAAAAAGTGAACATGGATTTGTTGATTTGTATTCATTCTTCATAGCTCTCTTTCTCAATGCAGATGGTGTTTTCTTTCCAAAGTTTTATTGGAATTGCTTTGGATCACTGAGTTCTTTCATAATTGATCATCACACAGTCTTACTGTTACTGTTGTACTCCTGGTTTTGCTTGTTTTGTTGAACATCAGTTCATGTAAATCTTTCCAAACCTTTCTAAAATCAGCTTGTTTATAATTTTTTATAGAACAATAATATTCTATTACTTCATATATATATATATACATATATATATATACATATATATATGTATATATATACATATATATATATATATATATATATAACATATTCAGTCATTCTTTAATTGATGGGAATCTACTCATTTTCCAGTTCTTTGCCCCCAGAAAAAAGAGCTGCTACAAACATTTTTGCACATGTAGTAGCACTGGTGGATCAAAGAGTTCTATAGCCCTTTGGGCATAGTTCCAAATTGTTCTCTAGAATGACTGGATCATTTCACAACTTTACCAAAAATGCCTCAATGTCCCAGTTTTTCCACATCCCTTCCAACATTTATCATTATCTTTTCCAGTAAATTTAGTCAATCTAAAAGTGTGAGGTGCTACCTCAGAGCTGTTTAATTTGCATTTCTTTAATCAGTAGTGATTTAGAAAAAAAATTTATGTGACTATAGATGGTTTTAATTTCATCATCTAAATATTGTTCATATCCTTTGAATCTGTGGCACTTTAGTACCTCATTATAGTGTGGTTCTATTTATTTTTCTCCTTTAAAAAAAAACAAACATTCTTCTAGCTTACTTCCTGACTTTGGACTCAATGTTAGAACTGGGCTATACTTTTGGAGGGAAAGTTTGGGCTGCTCCTGTTGCTATTTTCTAGGAGTATTGAGTGTTGTTTTTATTCTAGGATGGGTTTAGGATCTGAAAACTTTCTATTCTCCCCGAAATGGTCTGTGGCAAGACAAAGTCTGATTATTCCTCTTATCTAATCCCAGTCTGAGCTCCACCATTTCCTAGCCCAAGTTTGGAGTCTGTATAAAAGCAAATTACTGATGGACTCCACTCTATTATTGTTGTTGTTTATCCTTTATTCATTTCCTGGAGATGTCTTAATATGCAAGTGACTTGGATTTAAGTGAGGCTGTGCAAAGTCACCAGCCTCATTTTCTTCTTCAGAGCCATCAGGATCCAGTGGCCAGAGTAAGATCAGGACTATTGAAAATGGTCCTGGATGAAGTATGAGACCTGGATCTAAGATTTAAGTTAAAGACCTAAATTAAAGTCTTTAACTGGTTGGTTTGGCTAAGATAATGGTCTTTTCAGTGATTAAGGCTAGGTAAGAAAGAAATGAGGCAAAGAATGGCTTTCTTTACTCAATCCAAAAAAAATCGATTTGAAAGAGGAAGACGCTCTGGATTTCTGGCCAGAACAGAAACATTTGCTATTTACATTCACTCTGAGGCACTCCACCTAAACAAAGACCAAATAGGGTTTGGCCTGGGACCTATTGGTTGGCCAATCTATTAGAACCAGAGTGATTTGGATTTAAGGTATGGTGCTTAAGAAAGAAATCTAGCCCTAGATGTCTTGTGAAGCTCCAGTGATCTTCCCAAAGGAATATACATTTGACTAACTGAAACTCCACTTTAACAAACATCTAGAAAGCTCTGTTAGTTCAGAGTAGAAGGATTAGAGACTTCCCTTTAATCTGGGATTTCTGCCTTGGTTATGGCAGATGGGGTTAGATGATGGAAGTGAAACCTTGCTCTGTTCCTCTTCACAATGTGCCTTATATCTGTAACTCAGAACTGGGTAGTGGGCAATGAAACTGCCACTTCTTACCTATTCCATTGCAAAGGACTAGAATGAGTCTGATGGCACTCTAAGATGCATTTGGTACCTCATTTTACCCTAGCATTCAACTTTTCCCCTGGTACCTTTGGTATGCTTCTGGTCTTGTCCAGTTCCTATGTCAAAAAACTTTTGTCTTTTTCCCTACGTCAAGCTTAGTTGGACAAATTTCTCACTCTGATTTTTTTTGGGGGGAATTTCTCCACTAGAATTTGATATGGTATGTTTTCTAGATTGTCTGGAGAAGTGTGTGAAGCAAAATTCATATACTGCTTCCCCCATTTGCCATCTTGGCTCTTCTTCCTCTTAATTAATTCTTAATTACTTAAATCTCACTTTCCTCATCCATACGATGTGAGTGAGAATACCAGTGGTACTTCATTATAAGGATGAGAAAATATTTTGTAAATTATAATGCAGTGCATAACAGTGAACTATTGTTATTATGATTAATGGCTACAGTCAGTAGATAAAGTAGAGAGAAACGCCATGCGTATGGAGGTAGAAAAGTCTGCAAAAGAAACCAGCTGATTGCTTTAGCACTTTCACCTTGTCTTATGATAGTCCACAAGAAGTGGAAATAAGACTTTACTATTTATTGGAGCTCTTGCTGAGATTTTCTGTGGGTTTTAGGAATTGTTTGTGAAGATGTAGTAAATGAAGAATCAGGAAATATTTATTGGTAGGGCTTGGTGGTACAGCCAGAGCAGAAAGAGTGCCAAGTATGCTGGGCCCCAATACGTATGTACTATTTTTATATACTAATGATTATCCTCAACTTAAAATTGTAGTTAGGGGCATTGTGGTAACTGTGTTTTTAAAATGTCTTCAGAGTGTCTCTGTGTCCATGAAATTCTTTTTCTGGGGACTGAGGAAAAGACATGTCTAGAGTCAACAACAAATGTTTTCTTAATATAGACTAGTTGTCTACATTTATAAAAAAGCCATTTCAATAAAACAACATGGAAGTGGAATTGTTGAATAGATTTACATCTGAAAAAAGATTTCAGGGATTTCAGTAGACATTAGTAAGCTCTGTTTAAGTCATCCTTATGATGGAGGGGGTGAGAAAACTTATGGAATCTCAAGGTTCATTGAAATATATTATTTCCAGAAATTAAAAGATGATAATCCTGCTACATGATGCCAAATCATACCATGGCATGGATGTCATTCAGTTGTAAGTGCCACATTCATAACATTGAGACCTGGAGAGAATCAATAGGAGGGAAATCAGAATGGTGAAGGGTCATTGGTTTATGCTATATGAGGACTGGTTGAACTTCCCCATGTTTAGTCTATAATAGACAAGACTCAGAAGAACTATGGTAGTCATTTAAAAATATCTGAAGAGTTTTTGTGTAGAATAATTATTCCTTATTTTTCTTGGACCCACAGGACAGAACTAAGACGTGGAAGTTGCAATGAGGCTAATTTAGACTTGGAGAAAAAACTCTAACAATTAGAAATGCCCAAAATTGCTTTAAGAAATAGCAAGTCTTCCCAAGTATCTTTAAGCTAAGATCAGATTACCACTTCTCACCAGATATTGTAGAGAGCCTTACTGGATGAAGTAATGGGACGGGAATCAGGAATACTTGAATTTAAATTAAACCTTAGGGACTTAATATCTATGGGACTGATCAAGTCATAGAAACATAAATTTAGAAGATCCCTTAGATGCCTCCAATTTCAGAGAGGAAGAAATTGCAATAGAAAAGATAAAGTAATTTGTCTTTTTGTAAGTAGTCACACAAGTAGAACATGGCAGATTCAGGATTTTGTCTCAGGCCTCTGTCTTCAAATTTAGGCTTCTTAGCCACTTCACTGTGCTTGTCTTGCTCATGCTTAATTTTTCTTGGCCTAAGTTTCTTTTTCTGTAAAATAGGGATATTACAATCAATGACCATATACAATTCTGGGACTAGATTAATTGTTCAATATCTACTTAACTATACTTGTTCAATATACAAAAGTACACAAATACACTTGTATATAAATATCTATTTTCTAAATGGCTGAATTATGTTAAACATTTGGTATTTATTAAATAAGATGTATCATAATTTAAACTACCTGGTTTGATTTCTAACAACAAAATTGAAAGATTGAATCCTCTTCCCCTGCCTTTTTTTCCAAACTCTTATTTGTGAAGCTCCACTTAATTAAAAAGAGAAAATGGTATTGGTGTTCAGTATAGATTCATCCTACATACACTCTCTCTCTCTCTCTGTCTCTCTCTTTCTCTCTCTCTCTCTGTCTCTCTCTCAACCAAATTAACATTGCTCCCCCTAATATGCATATGTAAATATATATATATATATATATATATATACAGATGAATTTATGTCATACATGTGTATATACCAAATATATATGTATATATCTACATATGGATTAAATAATTAGGGCAGATAAGAAGTTAATAGCTGTTAGAGAGTTTTGATACATTTCTGGATAACTGAGTCCTTTATCACTAGTAAATTATGCCTCTCTGCCAAATTTGTAACCTGTTAACCTGTTTCTCTTTTCTACTCAGGTTATTTGAAATATACTCCAATGACAAAATTACTTATTTCTCCATTAATTTTTACCCAAATGTCTCTAGCATACTTACCTACTCTTGTTCCTAAATTTTCTCACTAGATTATATCTTTTTAATATTCAGTGTTACCATTTCTCTCTCTCTCTCTTTCTCTCTCTCTCTCTGTCTCTCTCTCTCTCTTTCTTTCTCTCTCTCTGTGTCTCTCTCTTCTCTCTCTCTCTCTCTCTCTCTCTCTCTCTCTCTCTCTCTCTCTCTCTCTCTCTCTCTCTCTCTCTCTCTCTTCCTCTTCCTTTTCTTCCCCATCCCACTTTATGTTTCACATTTCTTTTGACTACAGTCTACATATGCAGAGTTATATTCAAGTACTGAGTTTTATTGCACAAAATCTCACTGATATTTATAAAGTCAAATCTGCTTTCTTATGTTAAATATTCATTTAAATTAATCCCTCATTTGTTGTCTACTTTCGGAGCATTTAGGATATTTGGGATATCTAGGATATCTAGATATGTATCTTAATATTCTCTTATTCCTTAGCTTATTTCCTCTTATTTGGATTAAATTTATAAGACACTAGGCAAATATGTTTTTGCCAGCCATTGTTAGGTGCATTGCATTTCTGGCCAGGAGGCTAGTCTTTATTTTCCCTTTTTAAAATCATGCCTAAGAAATAGAAATTCTTTTTTATGTACTATCTTCTTATCCATCTCAATTCCTCAAATTACTTTTTTTTCCATTGAAGTTCTTGTCATCAATGGAAAACAGTAATGAAAACATTACTTATGTCCCCATAACATAGATATTTTGGGAGTGTCCAAGAATTCATAATCTATGGCAATACTTTCTAGATTCTTCCTTCAAATAATATTTGATGCCTTGTAAATCATTAAAAGTGGGTAATAGTAATCTACTCTGACAAATCTGCTATGACTTGGATACATTCTCTGAAAAGACAACAGATAAAAGACTGACTTACAGCTGCTTCAGCACATCTAATCAGTAAGTCTGCAAGTATTATTACTTCCCTTACCTCTCACTCCCTCATTCCTTTGCTTTTTCCCATAAGAGTTCAGTGTCTCTACTGTAACATAGTTGGGAGGATAAACACTTACTTTCTCTTCAGAGAATCTAGATCCTCCATATTCAGGAAGAACTTTGGATTTGTGTTTTATAGATCTAAGTGTACAGTTGTCTTTTTCCCCATGTAACATTCTTCTATTCACTGACCTTCTAATAATGAACAAATGCCCTTTACCTCTTGAAATCTTCCTTCCCTTTTCCCCATCCTCATTGAAGCCCTGCTTCCATTTACTTTAAAGAACATTTCATTGCCCCTGATAACCAGAGCTATGAATTACTTCTTTAATTTCCTCTTCTCTTCCCTCTCCTATTCTTCTGGGAAAGAGATCAGACAACCAGAAAGGCTAATTATGAGGTTTATACAGAATTTAGCTGTAGCAGAAATAGAAAAACTGCACACATTGCAAACTGTGGGGTATTAGTCTTGCTCTTCTTACTGACTAGGATTCTTAATCTTATTTTTTAAAATTTCTTATGAATATTTTTACACATCACCTCCTAAATACCTTGTTAAGAGTATTCAAACTTCTTATCCTCTCTGAACATTATGATAGCTCAACTTTGTCATACTTTCCTTCCAATAAGTTGATGTTTATATTTTACTTCCTTTCTTTTTCATAAAAAAACTTGTTTCAACAATTTGACTTAACTATTTCTCTTTCCAATTTGTTTTACTTGGCTCTGCTTTACTTACCTTTCCTTAACAATTGCCTTCTTTTCCTTCATGAAATCCTTATTCCTCAATTCTTTTCTTTTTCCTGGTTGAATATTCTTATTTTTTCAGCCAAAGTTCCTTCCCTATGAGTTTATTCTCGACCCAACTTTCTCTTCCCTAAATTCAGTCATTGTGTCTTCACAAATCCAAATGCCTCAAAATGACATTTTCATTCCCCCCTTTCTTATTCAGCTCAGATTCATAGAGATAGAATCTTATCCTAGAAATAGTTTTTCAATTTGCCTCAATTTCTTCTCCCCAAATTCAAATGTCAAACTGCTCCAAACTACTTATTTTCTCCTTATTCAATTCAACATCTTATCTGCTTTTCATTTTCTTTCTCTCAATCTCTTTAAAAAGAAATTGGAAATAAGATCAATAGAATCCATTTTTACAAATGAGGGCTTTCAGGTTCAGAAAGGATGAATTATTCCCTTGGGATCACATAGTGATACATCCAGGAATGGAAACCAGGTCTTATCCTAGTTCAGCATTTCTTCCACTATTCTATTCTGCCTCTCTAATAAAAGAAGAAATGGAGATATTAGAAAAACTAATGGATTGGGCACTAATGGTCAGCTCTGATAGTTAAACTCTAATTTCACATGTGAAATTGTAATTATTAGATTGTTTTAAACTTATTGTCAGTCTTCTTTTTTGGAAAGGCCAGATATTATTCAACAGGGAATTAAGGAAGAGAGTGAATGGATAAGTACCTATTATTCATAAGCACTAATGGATCTAACAATCTAACACACACATTGGTGCTACACATGGGTGGATAAGTAGCATCATCTTTATATATAAAGGATTGTAAATTATTTTTAGCTAATTTTGTCTTTCAAGTACTGAAACCAAGTTCTACTTTTTAAAATGGTTTTCCTTTATTAACATTAAAATACTTCAAAACTCTGCTTAACAAATAACAAAAACAAAAAATATTTCCCCAGTTAGTGAAGTCTTGTAAGTTTCTGTTATGGAAAAAAGGGCATATTCAATTTCAAATTTCAAAAATATATTTATTAAAGAGCATAAAATGCATATTTGGGAAACAATAAAATAGAATAAAATATTACCCATTCAATACTAGAAAACTATATCAATAGTTGTTAGGATTACTAAGTGAGAACTCAGGTTGTCTGGAGGGTGACAAGGTGAGAATTCAGGTTTTCTGGACAATTACAAGGTGAGAACTCAGGTTGACTTGATAAGAGGGGGCAAGCTCATTGGCTGGGGTGGTTCTTCCCAGAAGCCCTTGCATTATCCCACGCCCATTCTCTGGGAGGATAAAAAGAGACAGCAATGGGCGCAGAGGGCAGATCGGCCTGGAGAAGGATAAGAGCTGGAGGAGATTCAGAGCCAGGATTCAAGAAGGAAGACTCTCTGCATAACATCAGGCCTGACGGGGCTCTCTGCAGGAAGGGAAGTCACTTCTAAGGACAAGAGTTAACAGCAACTGCCTGGAGACAACGGTTCGCTACAGGAAGAAGAATCTGTCTGAGAGATTTGAGTAGACACAGCAGATCTCTTCCCAGAGAGCGATCCGGCAGCTTCTAGAGACGACAGCTCGCTACAATTGGCGCCCAACGTGGGGCAAGGACTTTTGCTTATCCTGACAAGAAGAGCTAGACCAGACCTTCGCAATTTGGCGCCCGAACAGGGACAGATACGGTCCTGATTCCAGTGGAAAAGCCTCCCATCCAGATCTCAGTCTCTCTGACCCAGAACCGTGAGTAACGAGGAAACTTTGTTAAAGATTAAGTGAGTGTGCTAATAGATAAATAAGGAACTTGTTAAGGACTAAACCAGGAATCTCTTATAGCTGAAATGGGGCAAACACCTTCTGTTCAAGGAAAATGTTTAGAGAGCATCATCAAGGTTATGAAAAGCCAAGGATTGATTATAATTTTAGAGGAGATTACTGAACTTTTAAGAACTGTGAAGGTTATATGTCCTTCTTTTTCTCTGGAAGAAGAATTGGATCCAGATGAATGGGAATTAGTAGGAAAGCAATTAGGTGAACACTACAATTCCAGGCCAAACTCAATTTCCAAAGATACAATTCATATATACAATGTAATCCAATTGGCTTTAAACAATGTTATTCTAAAGGAAGAGATGAAGGAGCAAAATGGGGAAGTGTCAACTAAACTAGGTGAAAAGGATGAATCAGATAACAATGAAGTTAAGTACAATTCTGAGCAACAGGAGCACCTCCCATCTCCTCCCTCAATTAACCCTTCATGGGTGGAGCAAGAAGGAGGAGAGGAAGAGGCAGAAACACAAACAGAATTGCCTGTGAAGCAGCCTAAGCCTATGACAAGATTAGAAAAAGCATTGGTTAAAGCTAAGAGAGAAGGACAGGATATAAGTGATTTTATACATGCATATCCTGTGATTGAAAATATTGATTCTGTAGGTCATAAAATGAGAAGATATGCACCTTTAGATTTGAATAAAATTAAGGATTTGAAAAAAGGTTGTACCCTTTATGGGACTACATCAGCTTATGTCAAAATGTTACTAGATGGTTTGTCTTATGAAGTCCTAACCCCGAATGATTGGAAATCCATAGCAAGGATATGCCTGGAACCTGGAGAAAATTTATTATGGCTTTCGGAATTTCATGAATTATGTAAAATTCAAGTCAGATGCAATTTGGAAATAGGAGTTAACACACAATTCACTTTTGAGCACTTGGCTGGTGAAGGTCGGTATGGAGAGAATTCGGAACAGATTCATTATACCATGACAATATATGAACAAATTGCCAAGGCTGCAATAAAAGCTTGGGGTGTCCTCCCTGGACAGAAAGATCGTGGAGAGGCTTTCACTAAAATAGAGCAAGGTCCCAAGGAACCTTTTGCAGATTTTGTGGGACGTTTGCAAACTGCTGTCAAAAGAACTATTGGAGAAAAAGCAGCTACAGAAATAATGACCAGACATCTGGCTAAGGAAAATGCCAATGAGATTTGCAAAAGAATTATATGGGGATTAGACAAAGATGCTCCTTTAGAGGAGATCATAAGACGCTGTGCTACAGTGGGAACAAATGCTTTTTACACCTGGACAATGATGAATGTGGAAAGACAGGGTCCCTCATGGCAAGGGCCTTCTAGAGAAACTCGGCGATGTTTTCAATGTGGAAAAATTGGGCATCTAAGAGCTCAGTGTAGATATGGAGATACAGTGAGAAGACAGGGTGAGAGAAGACCTAAAACCCCATGTCCAAAATGCAACAGAGGATTCCATTGGGCATCAGAGTGTAGAATAATTCAGGGAAATGGGATGAGGGGCCCAGGTTCAGGGCCCCAGGCAAAAAAGACTTGGGGCATGATGGCAGCTGATGTTACACCTAAAGAGCCTTTAGAAGGCCAGGACTCTGATTTAATCAATCAGCAGAGAAGCAATCACATGGCAGAAAGGGATTACCTGATAAGTCAGTCAAAAGGCAATCAGATTGCAAAAATGGATTACACTTGGGGAGAATACAGGCCTTTTAAACCAACAGGGCTGTGTCCAGTGCAAACAATTCCAATGTAATTGCCAAATGATGAGAAGATATTTAGAAAGTGGTAAATAGAAGGTAATTAGATAGGTTAACTGCCTGGGAGAGAGGGTTTGCTTGTATTTCTTCAGCAGGAGAAGGAATCAGATGGGTGCCAACGAGTCATATTCGCCTTGTCCATCAGAGAGAGACAGAAAAAGAGAAAGATCTCAAAATAAAGGAGAAGATCTAAGAAACATCTGACACTGAAAGAGCCATTGGACTTCCTCACACAAGATGAGACTAATGGACAATGGACTTATGGACATTTATAAATTTTCAATTTATGATTATGTTATATACTTCTAGCATGTGTTATGTTACTATGTTACTATGTGCTTATGTAATTCATGTAATTATCTGTAATACTTCCCATATTGATGGATTTATGTTTCAAGGTCATGACTGTCCTATGTTCTAAATCAAAAGAAAGGGGGAGATGTTAGGATTACTAAGTGAGAACTCAGGTTGTCTGGAGGGTGACAAGGTGAGAATTCAGGTTTTCTGGACAATTACAAGGTGAGAACTCAGGTTGACTTGATAAGAGGGGGCAAGCTCATTGGCTGGGGTGGTTCTTCCCAGAAGCCCTTGCATTATCCCACGCCCATTCTCTGGGAGGATAAAAAGAGACAGCAATGGGCGCAGAGGGCAGATCGGCCTGGAGAAGGATAAGAGCTGGAGGAGATTCAGAGCC
The DNA here is from genome assembly GCF_048593235.1 of Sminthopsis crassicaudata. NCBI lineage: Eukaryota > Metazoa > Chordata > Mammalia > Dasyuromorphia > Dasyuridae > Sminthopsis > Sminthopsis crassicaudata. The sequence goes on along the minus strand of NC_133622.1, from coordinate 140,942,957 downwards.
AGGATTCAAGAAGGAAGACTCTCTGCATAACATCAGGCCTGACGGGGCTCTCTGCAGGAAGGGAAGTCACTTCTAAGGACAAGAGTTAACAGCAACTGCCTGGAGACAACGGTTCGCTACAGGAAGAAGAATCTGTCTGAGAGATTTGAGTAGACACAGCAGATCTCTTCCCAGAGAGCGATCCGGCAGCTTCTAGAGACGACAGCTCGCTACAGTTATCAGTGTTGTGAATTATTCCAACAGTTCTTGAAAACAATTTGAAATTATAGGAGAGAGAAGAAAAATGATTGAAAGTATATCCATTATAGCCCATTGCTAAGCATATAGTAGAAGATCATAGATAGAAAGATACTATTTACATCAAAATATTCACAATAGTACTTTTTGTGGTAACAAAGAACTCAGAATAAATTACATACCCATCAATTGAGCAATAGCAAATTGTGGTACATTGATATAATAGAATATTACTATTTTTAAAGGAATGACAAATATGATGAATTCAGAGAAGATATATGCATTGATGTTGATTGAAATGAGCAGAAGTAGGAAAACAATATAGATTATGACTACAGCAATACAATACAAAAATAGCAATACAAACAAAAACAAGTAATGTAGTAATACTGTCTATTGTCATCATAGGGACCAAATAATTTAGGAAAGAGTTGAGAAAACGAGTCAAAATCTTCATTTTGTAAATTTGGGAGACCAAGGGTATAGAAATATTACATATATTTTAGAAACAGTTGGTGTATTGGCAATTTTGCTAATTTGTTTTGAAAAGTCACTTAAGATTTTTTTTAAACAAGGTGTAAGTGGGTTATAGAAGAATATAGAATAAGAGTTATGGATTCGAAGATAATGTAAAACCAAATATTCTTAAAATTATAACAAAAAACTCTTGTCTCTCCAGCTTTTGTGATTTTTTTCCCCTGAGGCTGGGGTTAAGTGACTTGCCCAGGGTCACCCAGCTAGGAAGTATTAAGTGTCTGAGACCAGATTTGAACTCAGGTCCTCCTGAATTCAGGGCTGGTGCTCTATCCACTGCGCCACCCAGCTGCCCCATGATTTTTTTTAAATGCAGGGAAACTTTATACAAAAAAGGTGGGGTTTATGGTAACACTCTGTGGTATTAAGAGATTTTCTATCATTCAAATAGCATTGTATAGCGAGTGCTCTGATGTCTAGGCTTATGATGCTTCTCTTGGAGATGTCTTAACTGCAAAATTGCTGTATTGCTTGCTGTCTTGGGCTCAGACTCACCTTTCTTTGTAGATGTAGACAACCTTCAATTGGTCAGACTTTTTGGGCAGGCATCACCTCGTTCTGTGATTGCTGGCTAAACAGCTCCAACAGGCCACTTAATTGGATTATATAGTTCTTCTGGAGACCATGGCAATACATTTTTAAATATTATGATGTATCTTTGGTTTACACAATGCAACCTATCCTTATAGATTATCCTTATCAGGGTAAATTGACTAATAATCAGCTGATTAATCTTTTGGTGACAGGTTCTGGCCAATGAAGAGGGATGAAAGGGGTAATTGTCCTGATTGAATTTCCTTATTGGTCAATATCTGAATTAAGAAAGTTGCAGCAATATATTTGAGTATATCACATGTATTTTATTTTGTTTATTAATATCACATGGTGTGCATGATAGTTATATGATATCAAAATTCCATGAAATCCAAATAATACGTTTTATTTTATTTTATTTTATTTTTTGTGGGGCAACTGGTGTTGTGTCTTGCCCAGTATTACACTTAGTAAGTGTCAAATGGCTGAGGCAACAGGTCCTCTTGGCTCCAGGACTAGTGCTCTATCTGCACCATCTAGCTACTTAGATAAAAACTTTTAAATCAATTAGCTACTGTTTATTGAAATAGCAATGAGATAGACTAAAAGTATTAGTCAATAATTTCTATGATATTCTCATATAGCAGACAGACAGTTCAACCCAAAAGTGTGATTATAGTGAATCAGGAAGAGTTTATTCAATATTCATGTAGCTACAGCCTAACATTCTAGAAAATATTCCATTAATTCTAACAAATTTCTCTTGAAATGAGAACATAATATAATGGAAAAATCTTTATATTAGGAACCTGAAGTCAATTCATCAAACATATGCTGAACCTCTACAATATGCTGAATACTGCTCTATTCACAAATGGATGTTGATGCTGATGATAACTAGTGGTTATATAGTGTTTTATGATGTACAGATCTCTTTACAGATATTATCCCATTTTATCTTCACAAAATTTTGAGAAATAAGTGCTATTGTTATTTTACAGATGCAGAAACTCAAGATAAGAAAGATTGTGACTTACTCAAGGTGTTTGAAGTGGCATATGATTCTTGCCCTTTAGGGGCTTACAATTTAGTAAAGAAAAAAAAAGAGCTAATACACAAGTAAATTAAATTTACAACTCCTTTAATATTTACAATAATAAAATGAAAGAAATTAAAGAAGTCAAATAGTTGTTAATGAAAATGTAATAGATTAATATAATAATTTTTTAATGTAATAATTTTTTAAAAAAGTAATTGCCTCAGCATTTCATATACATTTTCAATTACACATATATATAATATGCATGTATATAATAATATAGAAATATATGCTTATATATATGTATAATACTATTCTTGATTTTTAAAAAGAATTTATTTAAATAAGAGAGTAGTGAAATAGCTTGTTTAGACTATTGTAGCTTTATTGAATAAAGATTTCGAAGACATTTGTGTTCAAAAGACAAAAAAAGAAAATTTTATGTCAAATCTGAGGTGGACAATGACACCAAGTTTAGGCTTTAGGTCTTCTTTTAGTAAAAATGTAAGTTTTTAGTTTGTTTTTTTCTTTGTATTTTTGGTTTATTAAGTAGTTTCCATTTAAATGACAGTAAAAATTGAATGACTTCTATATGTTCTTCTTTGACATACCTAACATAATTTGTGCAGGAACCCTTAACTCCTTGATGTTCTTCTATAGCCTTCATATTTCTCCTTTTTAATAAATACATTTCTTAACTTTATAATGTTAATTTGAGTGGGAGAGGGCAAGGGTCTGTTATAAAGGTTAATATAAAATATATATATATATATATATATATATATATATATATATATATATATATATATGTATGTATACATATATGATGATAATCCTGAAAACATATACTTTAATTGTTGGTAAAAGAAAGTTATAATATATTTTTGGGGAAATTGTCCAACATAGCCACTAATTACATACATTGTTGCTATTTATGATTGATTCAATTATTTCCCTTATCTTTCCCTGCTTCCTGACTTTAAAATTAGTTTTTTCAATGAAAAAATTTTACACTATTGTAGAACTTTCTTACTCCACAGGAGAGCTTGGTTCTGAATGTTTGCAACATTGTTATTCATTTATTTTTAATACAAGATTTTAACTTTGATTAGGAAGTGTTTGGAAGAAGGGAAATAGCAGGAAATGTGAAAAATAATATTTGCTTTCATTTCCATCAAAATTCCATTTCATCCCACTCTCCAGTTAAAAAAAGAAAACAATGGAAAAAAGCAAACAACTTTGTGGCAATTTTCAAGTGTTTCATCTTGGGGAACTGGGGAGAAGTAGGAAAATGTGGGGCCTAAAATAAAGAGCATAAAAGAAAGTTAGGGGGAAAATGGGGCAGGATGAGAAAGAAGGAACTGGTTAAGAATAATTTAAACCCTGAATGGCACGTGGCTACTATATCTAATTCGAACTACATGCCACAAATTAAAACATGATCTGGAAGACCCAAAACCCAGGAAAAAGTGCTTTATATCTAAGGAACTGAACCAGTGTGCAAATTTGATAAATACTAGCTGAGTAGCTTTAGAGAAAGTGGACTGCACCACCCCCATCCTTGAGCATAAATAAACTCTGAGAGGATTCATTTGCTATGAAGGGTGAAAAGTAGTTGGAATTGTGGCGCCTGAGTCTCAGTCTCTCCATGGCTACTTTCCCTAAAGTTCCTCTGGTGGGTTTTTGTGTCCCAGAGTTGTCCCTATGCAAACAACAGGTTGAATATTGTAGGTGTGGGTTATTAAAGTGTCCCTGGGACAATGGCAGTCTGTGTCCCATTTGTAACGCTTGGATTAATCTTTGCAGAGTGCACACAAAATGTGACATGATGTTGGCTTCCAACATTATTCAGTCTGCATAGCAGCAAATCCTGCCCTGTCTCCCTGGAAATAAAACTCCTCAGATTTATTCCTGCCATCAAAATGGGACCTGCATATTTATACTGAGGACTAGGAGGTTCCCTGATATATATGTCATTTTAAATAGTATTTAATTTTTATTTGGAGGAAGCATTACAAGCTGATAGAATAAAGTTTTCTCTATTTGTATTGCAGTTTCCCTAAAGAGCACCTGGAGTCAGGTGACCATGTACTTGTTTATTGTCTATTGGAAGAACAACAAACCCTCCTCTTTCTTTTCTGGAGCATTTTAGACTAACTCAGAATTTCAGCTCAGAACTAACTACTCACTGAAGGGAGAATACTTATTTGAATCCCACTACTTCCCCAATCTGATTTCAAGCAGCAAGTTGGGAAAATTGGATCAGGCTAGGATAACCCAGAGAGAATTCAGAAAAGCAAGGGAGTGGGTGGCTAACAGAAAGAGTTAAAAAGACCTGGATTTTCTTTTTTTTTTTCAAGGCATATTAATTAAGTCCTGTGACTATGGACAAGTTTCTCACCAGAATAGTCTCTTAACTGTAAAATAGAAAGTGATACCTGCACTACTTATTAATTTCAAAAGGTTGTTATACAGACAGTGTTTTATAAATCTTCAAATACTCTACAAATGGAAGTTATTTTTTCAATTAATAAAATAAATCAACAAGCATTTATTAAGTACTTACTAATTTATAAAACTACTATAGACAAAAAGAAAGAAATAAAAAAATAAATAAAAGGAAAAGGGAAGAAACAATTTCTTTCCTCAAATAATTTTTAATCTGTCCTTTAGATTCAAGATGGGCTATGAACTTAACTTTTCCAAAGCCAGAGCCAATGTTTTCCACTGTACTCTTGCTGGTACCCATGGAATTTTAGGAGATAGCATACTAGGCATTAAGTATCATCTCTATCTGAGGAGGTCAGAGATTGTTTCAGGTTATTTTTGCATTCCTAATCCTAACACAGGATCAGACACATAGTATACATACATTTGATAAAGCTTGTTCAATTCAATTGGATGTTTTTGATCAATGTAGTTTGTTTATGACACTGCTTGATTAGAGAACCTGGAAATCCGAATAGCTAGATTCTCAAATTTAAAAGTATTATTATTATTATCTTGAAAAACATTAACAAACATGAACACTTTTATGTACACAGAACAAAAAGAGGGCTTCTATGTGAAACAATATTGATTATGTACTTTCTGAAAAGCATATCAATTTAACGTGATATTACTCTGTCTCTGTTTCTCTTTTATTTCCTTTCTATTCTCTTCTGTGTGGTTTTTATATGTTTCATTGGCTTTTTTCTTTCTTTCTAATTTCATTTTATTTTTTAATATTTGCATTATTGTCACATCCCTCCTTTCCTCTGAAGTTTTCCTGCAGCAGAAAGAAAATCCCAAACTTCTAAAATGTAAATATAGTGAAGCAAAGCAATTCACTTAATGTCTGGAAATGTATGTCTCCTGTACTATTTCTCTGCCAATAGATGGGAAGCATGTTTTATCATCAGTCTTCAGGAGCAAGCTAATTAGAGTTCTTAAGTCTTTTAAAATTATTTTCCTTTACAATATGGTAAGCATTGTCTAAATTGTTCTAGTCACTTTACTCTCCACCAACTTATGTCTTCCAAGGTTTCTCTGTATCGATCCCTTTTGTCTTTTCTTAAAGTATTCCATTATGAGAGGCACTGTATTGTGGTGCAGAGAATTGAGGCCTGACCTTGAAGACAGGAAAGATGTGAGCACAGGAACAGTCTCTTAATTGTAAAATGGGAAGTGATTCCTGTAGGACTTAATTTCAAAGGATTGTTATAAAGGAAGTGTTTCATAAACCTTCAAATGCTCTATAAATGGAAGGTTTTTTTTCAATTAATAAAATGTACTCATAATCTGCCTCATGATGTGATCCTCTGAACCTCTTAGTGCTCTCGGAAACTCTCTTACTTAAAGTTGTAGAGAAGACATCAATTTAAATTCATAGAAGTTTCCTTCATTCCAAAGTTCCCTCTATGAATACAATTATAGAGTCCCTAACCCTAATTCACCTGTCATTATTTAGTACAGCACATCCAAAATGATTGGTATCCACTCTTTTTCTAATTCTTTATTGCACCAATAAAAAAGCAATTATTAATATTTTTGTACAGATAGGCCTTCTTCATCTATCCTCTATATGCCCAGTTCTATTTTTTCATAACCTTTAGAATATCCCTATAGTTTCTAGAAATACAAATGCTTCTATTTATCATGGAAAGCTCTTCAAATCTGACCCAACTTACCTTATTTCATATTATTCTCCATCATGAAAGCTACTTTCTAATAAAGGCAGGAAGATTTTGTTTTTCCCCAAATTTGCCATCCCACTCTTGTCTTTCGTCTTTGGAGGTATATGACAATTAGTGATTTTTTTCTGAATCAAAATCTATATATGGTTTAGTAACTTTAAAGGACCTATTTTCTTCAAATTTCTTTCCAGAAGGAGTGACATTTTTAAAAGACATATTCATGAGTTTACAGAGCTACTAGACTTCCAAGGATAGAATGAGTTTAGGAAGCTCTCTGGAAAAGTAGAGTTAACCATTTGCTTTGACTAAAAAAAAAGAATGCCATAGCAGTACTACTACAGAAGACTAACAACAGAAGTTGTTGTTGTCCTTTTTTGAAGCCATTGGAAGGCAATGCCATGACAAGCAAGTGAATTGGATTTAAGTGGGGAAGGTCACCTGTCTCACTTTCCTCTCCACAGCATATGCACTAATTCAATTTAGCCAGAGAAGGAGAACCCAAATGGCTTATTTGATAAAGATGATCTTAAGCTATTGAAAATCAAAGCAAATGTCCTAGATTCTAAGCCGTAGGGAACTTCAGCTTGCTATGAAAATGAGTTATCTAGAACTGTGAAGTGATTCAGAATAACAATAGAAAATAACAAAGTGATTCTAAGCCTTAGGGAACTTCAGCTTGCTATGAAGATGAGTTACCTAGAGCTGTGAAATGATTCAAAGTAACAAATAGAAACTTGTGCTATAAAGGATCTGAGTGATTCCTGTACCGTTATCCTTTGCAAAATCATAGGGTTAAGAAGAGTTATATCTGTCAAGGAATATGCCAGGCACTGACATCTTAGGGGTGGGGAGGATGGGGAGCGGAACACTGCTTCTTTCCCATAATTTACATCTCATAAGATCATAGACTAAGGATTTGAAAGGATATACCTCAATAGAACCTCTAGTTCATCTCTCTCATTTTACAGATGGGAAAACTAAGGCCCACTTGTGTTAAGTAATTTGTCTAAAGTCACAAAGTCTAAACGTCACTAAAGTCAGAAGTGCATTTTGAATCCAGTGTTCTTTCCATTCACCTATCCACCAGCTCTCTGTTCTTTTTCTTTTTCTTTTTAGGCAATTAGGGTTAAATGACTTGCTCAGGGTCCCACAAATAGGAAGGGTTACATGCCTGAGGCCTAATTTGAATTCAGGCCAGTACTCCATCGACAATGCCTCTATCCACCGGCTCTTTACTGATTTGCTGGTGAAGGGTGATGGGGGAAGGGTCCAGAAGAGATTCTTTTCTTCATGCAAAGTTAGTTAAGGCCATCTTAACTTCTTATCTGGACCTAATGAAAAAGTTTCATCTTTTAAACAACTCCTAAAAGAATCTGCTCAGTTCTATTTTTTCATAACCTTTAGAGATTCCCTATAGCTTCTAGGGTAAAATACAAATGCTTCTACTGGTCATGGAAAACCCTTCAAATCTGACCCAATTTACCATATTTCACATTTCCCATCATAAAAGCTACTTTCTGATAAGGCAGGCAGATTTGCTCTTCCCCAAATTTAGCATCCCATTCTTGTCTCTAAGCTTTTGTATAAGTTATATCTTTATCTCCCCATTCTTGAAATGTACTCCTTCCTCAGATTCTCTAGTTTCCATCCAATCTCAATTTGTGGATCACCTTTTATAGGAAGTCTATTTCTCCTTATGATCTCTCCCTCCTAAACTATTATTTACAAACATATAATTACTTGTGTTACCCCAATAGAATGTGAACTCCTTAAGGATAGAGATATCATTGTTGTTGTTCACTCATTTCAGTCATGTCTGGCATGTTTGGCATTTTCTAGGCAAAGATACTGGAGTAGATTATCATTTCCTTCTCCAATTCCAACTCTCCAACAGGCAAATACTGTTAAGTGACTTGTCCATGGATTTGGGCTCTGTCATTCCTGACTTCAGGTCTAGTGCACCACCTACCCTCCCCAAGAACAGAGATAGTGTTTTCATTTTGTCCTGGTCTCCAGTGGTCAGTACATTCTTTAAACAAAGGAGGGGCTTAATTGAATGAGTCAACATACATAAAATACTGTGCAAACCATAAGATTCTAACTATTGTTAATTGTTAAATACTTATTTTAAAAAATTAATTCAATGAACGGAAAAAAGATGGAGCAATTAATGGAGGAGCAATGGGGAGCAAGTGGAGAGGACATGGATGAAAAAAAAAAACTTTGTGTCCTTAAGCATCTAGAAAATAAGATTTCTTCCAGATTTTCCCTATAGACTAGGGAAATTGGTGGAAGATAGAGCAACATAGCTCAGAACAAGTGAAAGATTGGGGAAAAATTTTCTGACCATGAAGGAAGGCCATTCAGAGACTGTTTCATAGCATGGTGTGCCCTGCCACTAGATAGAGCAAGGAAGTGAACTTTAGAGAAGTAGCTGATTTATGTTGGTAGGAAAGTGGTCTGGAAGTGAACAGACTCCTGTTACTGCTATTCTTCTTCCTCCTGTATCACTATGGGAGGCACAAGAGGATACCAGACAAAATGGTCAAGGATACAATATCTATAGGTTGCCATGAGTGAAAGAAGATGAAGGGAGCATCTAAGAAGGTCTAAGAAGAAGAGATTTATTCCCTAATAGAACAGGATTCCCCAAAGGGAACAATTGAAAGAACGAACTGAGTAGGATAAGGCTATAGAGAATGGAAATTATGGACTGGGGGAGGGGGGAGGGCGTGGCAGCAGGGAAAAGGAGTTTTTTATTTAGACAGCCTACTTAGGGAATGGGATTTTGAGAAGTAAAAAACATTTGCTGGAAGTAGCTCACTCTTTCCCCTGGTCCTCTGCTTGAATTTTTCCTCAGGCACCAGAATTCCTTCACTGCTACTAGAGCTCCACTCTTACTCCAGATTGCAACTGACCACTCTGGTCACCTTTTTTCCCAGAAATACTTCTGTGATCTAGGTTCCATTCAATAAGACTATTTCTAGGAAATTGATCCCAGTAATATACTTGATATTCTTTGGCCTTTATACCCCGGAATGGGTATTTGGGGAACATTCTATTGAAAGGGAAAGATTGAGGTTGCAGATAAACTTTGGCTATCAGAATTTTGTCTGGGGAGAGCTCTGAGCTATTTTTAGGAGTGGAAAACTGGTTACAACTAAGAAGAGAATGATTAAGAAAGATAAACAGTCTGTAAGAAATGGCAAGAGATGTCAAGGCAATTGCATTCAAAGATGTATCTATTACTGTCTATTAATAGAAACTTCTCCCTAGCTCTAAGAGTTCACTGCCTTTTGTTAGAATTGTACCTGGTGTTTGCAGAAAGATGAGGTTTCATTTGTATTTAATTTTGCTGCTCATTTCTTTCATGTCTTTTAAAATATTTTTGTATTTTTGTTTTGGACATTTCACGGAACCCCACATTTTTCTTATAATTCTTGAGGACAGAGGAGGAAAATCCTGAAAAAATAAATGTTAAATTGCTTGAGATAGTATTGTTAAGATTTGCCCAGCTTTTTTTTTTTTTTTAAGTGGCATTGCATTGTATTTATGGGTTATAAACATATTCGTGTAAAGACAGTAAACATTCACTAGAAGTGAAAGATTAAGAAAATTAATTTCCTTACCACTAATAATAAGAATTTTAAAAAAGCCACTACAGGAAAAATGGTTTTCTTTTTCAATGTAGGCATCCTCGGTCTTGAGGAAGGTATCACTACATGGGGGGGAGGGGGGGGAAGAAATAAAAGCCAAAGCCTTTAGAAACAATACCACAGCGCCACCAGATGGATCTACAAAGCATAGCAGGAAACCACCAATTAGGAAAAGGCATCCTGTTCTTTTATTGCATTAATGGGATTTGGAGACAGGGAAAGGCATGGAAATTCTAGGAATTTTGGCTGCATGAATAATGAAAACTAAAGTGATTGCTCAGCATAGAATGAATTGCTTTTTTCTATTGATTTCTACCTTTTGACTGCTTTGAACATCTCTTTCCAGAAAGTTTATTGCATATATCTATGTGTGTATGAATTTTGAAACCTTTGGAGAAAATTGATGCAAGTTTGTTTTTGTTAAGTTGGAGCCTAAGGAACTAAAGAAGCACTTGGATTGCACTGTTAATAGTGAGGATGTAGAAAGGGAAAATGGAGGAGAAGGAAGACTTGTATTCAGGAAATCTATGTTTGGGTTTGGCCTTTGATTTTTTGGTGGCAGTGTAACAGTGGTGAATCTTTGAATCTCCCTATAATTCAGTACCTGTGGTATAATGGGGATTATATTATTTATTTGATTTAATTTATAGGATTGCTGTGATGGTAAGCAGTACATAAATCACAAAAATATAGTCACAATATCACAAAAATCACCTCTCAGAAAATAAAAAAGGAAAAATTCATAAAAGAAATGCGAATTGTTATTAAGACAAAATATTCTGTAACTATTAACATGGATTTCTTTTATCAAAATATTGTAACAGAATTAAAAAAATAATGTTCACCTATATCACAATCACAGACTTATAATTGTGTAGATTTGTTTTACTATGAATTTTTTTTAAAGGCTATACTTATGATTATATTGATGGAAGGAATTCCACAAAAGCAGATTAGCTTTTGTTCCATAATTTATAAATTAGGATATGCCTGAGGTACTGCAAGGTTAAGTGATTTGCCCAGAGTCATCTCACTAGCATATTTTAGAGATGGGACATGAACCCAGTTCTTCCTGGCTTTCTATTTATTAAGTCACAATCCTTTCTTATTCTATCTATTTCAATAAAAATGTTTTATTATTGGTCAAAAAATTAAAACATAAATTTCCTTAGTTTTTACCTTGAACTTTCAATTTTACCTTTCTCATTTTTGCATTTTATGAAATTAAAATATTAAAAGAAAAGTACTCAACCTTTCAGAGGCAACATTGTAGTGAATTGAATGAAAAATGTTTATAAATTCTGTTTCTATGCCTTCCCCATGGAACATATAGTAAGGATTATGCTTTTGAAGCATTACGGATGAATGTTTGTATGTTTGTTCTTGCTATACTTTTGAAGTAAATATTCCTTTGGAAAAGCTAATCTATTAAATGGAACTGAGATGCTTGGACCCTCAAACTTTGAGGGAAAACATCATTGTGTAGAGTAATGTTGTAATAATGATCAATAATGGTTATTCTGATTAATACAGTTATTCAGGATAATTCCAAAAGATTCATAATGAAAAAATTCTGTCAACTTCCAGAGAGAGAGCTGATACACTCAGTGAAAAATGAAGGATAATTTTTTTTCTTCTTTTTTTTTTTTTTTTGAATATGACTAATAACGGGCAGCTAGTGTATAGAACACTTGGCTTGCAATCAGGAAGACTCATCTTCATGAGTTCAAATCTGGACCCAGACACTTACTAACTATGTGATGTTGGGTGATTTACTTAACCCTGTATGCCTCAATTTTCTCATCAATAAAATGAACTGGAATGAGAAGGAGATGTCAAACCGCTTAAGTATCTCTGCCAAGAAAACATCAAATGGAGTCCCAAATAGTTAGATTTGACTAAAGGATGATTTCACATGTATAATTGATATAATTTTCCTTGCCTTCTAAGTGCATGGGGTGGGAGGAAGAGAATTTGGAACTCAAAATTTAAAAGGAAAAGAAAGTTAAAAATAAAAATTTTAAATGTTTTAAAAATTATCTTTCAATAAAAAAGAAACACAGGAGGATCTTTTATTTTCAGCACAAATCTCTGATGTGTATAATTAAGTACATCAGAAGGCTTTTGTGAGGAAAATAATACAGGAGTTATTACTCTTATTTTACAGATGAAGAAATAAACTTAAAGAGATTGTGACATGCATATGATTACACAATGAATAAGTGTAACAGGTGGAATTCAAATCAGGCTTCTTGCCACTAAATCTAGAGCTCTTTCGATTATATAATTTATTCAGTCATCATTCCACAATAGATTTAGAGATGGAAGGATGTCAGAAATCATTAATTTCACATAAGAAGAAACTGGCACAGAGGTAATGCTCTGGCTAACATCATAAAAGTCATACATAGTCAAATGAATTCAAATACAAGTCTAATGTCTTGTAATCCAGCTCCAGTTCCATCTTTCCAATTGTCTAGGGGATATTTTTCTGTGGAAAATCTTACTGGTATCTCACACTCAAAATGTCTAAAACTCATTATTTTTTCTAATACTTTTTCATCATTTCCCTAGTAGTTCTCTCAATCTGGCAATGCCTCCACTTCTTTGACTTCTTCTTCTGACTGGTGAGTTTCTCACCCACACTTCAAGCCATGGTTTGTACCCCACCAGCCATACTCACTTTTTTCCAATTCCTTCTTCTTCATTTTTAAAAATAACAGCCCCTTCCCCTTCAAAAACACATGCAAAGACAGTCCTCAACATTTACTTCTGCAAAATCCTTTATCCATATGTTTCTTTCTCCCTCCCCACTTCCCTCCCAATAGCAAACAATCCATTATAGTTCAAACATGTGCAACTCCTCCAAACACATCTCTACATCTAGCATGTTCATGCACACTTTTAATGCAGCTCCCCAGACAACTTTTCTTGCTTGCCTTCTTCTATCTTCCTTTAATATGTACACTTCTTTCATTAGAATACAAAATGCTTGAAGGTAGGAACAATCTTTGTTGTTATTGTTTATATTTATATTCCCAAAAGCAGAGCCTGACACATAATAAGTATTGAATAAATGATTTATCTAATCAAATTTTAAAAAACAGATTATTGATTCTACTCATTGACATTATTTCTGTCAATGAAATTACTATTCTAATCACATTGAAAATGTCAGTCATCTCCACTTTTACTCTCACTTTTCTCATCTGTAAGGGCACTTGATATGCCAACATAATGGGAAAACTTGACAGTGACCATTGGATTAGAAAGGATTAGTTAATGCCCCAGTCCTAAAGAAGGGCAATGCCAAGAAATGTTCAAATTATCAAACAATTATACTCATTTCACAAGCAAGTTATGCTTAAAAATCTGCAAACTGGGCTTCAGCAGTAAGTGAACCAAGAATTATCAGAAGAATTGGTATTTTTGGTTGCATTTTGAAGAGGCAGAGAAATTAGAAACCAAATTGCCAGCATGCCAAAGGACTTTCAGGAAAAAATATATTTCTACTCACTTATTGACTAATCTAAATCCTTTGTGTGAATAACAGTAAAATGTGGCAAGTCCTCAAAAAGATGGGAGTGCCAGATCACCTTATTTGTCCCTGAAGAACCTGCAAGCAGATTAAGAAACAACAGTTGGAATCAAACATAGACCAACTAATTGATTTAAGATTGGGAAAGGAGTATGACAAGGTTATATATTGTCTTCTTATTTATTTAATTTATATGTAGAATGCATCATGAGAAATGCCAGGATAAATAAATCAAAAGCTGGAATTATGGTTGCCAGGAAAAATGTTACTAACTCTCCTATATGCAGATGCTAATATTCTAATGGTAGAAAGTGAAGAGGAATTGTAGAGTTCTGTTGTCTCCAGAAACTGCTGATCGCTCTCTGGTCTAGAGGAGACACTTCTTCCTCCAGAGAGCCGCCTCAAGTCTGGCTCAGACAAGAGACTCTCCATCTCTCAAGTGCCGCTCTCTTTTATCCTCCCAGAGAATGAGTGTGGGCTTCTGGAAAAATTACTTCAACCAATGAACTTGCTCCTCCTAAGCATGCAAGCTCCTCCCCAGGAATTCACAGATGTAAAACTCCCAGTAAAGGCTGGAACTAGAGAATTTTTAAGTCCCGACTTAGCACTTAGTAAGAACCTAACAAGGAATTAAGAAGCCTCTTGATGAGGGCAAAAGAGGATTGTATAAAAGTTGGTCTAAAGCTTAAGTGAAAAAAAAATTAGATCTCAGCAGCTGGTTCTATCACTTCCTAGCAAATAGAGGGAGAAGAAAGGCTCAAAGATCACTGTAAAAGGTGCCTGAAGTCATAAAATTAAAAGAAATTAATTTTTTAATTAAAATATTTCTTTAAAAGATATTTATGGTAAATCTGGATAGCACATTAAAAAGTAGAGACACTACCTTGCTGACAAAGGTCCATATTCAAAGTCATGGCTTTTCAAGTAGTCATAAGTGGAGAGTTGGAGTTAAGCAAAGTTGAGCACTACAGAATCAATACTTTCAGATTGTAGTGCTGGGGGAAAAAATTGAGAATATCTTGGACAGCCAGGAAATCAAATCAGTCAATACTTAAGAAAATAATTCAAGGTCTTCACTGGAAGATCAACTACCGAAGGTGAAGGTTAAATACTTTGGCCACATAATGATAAAATGGAGATCATTAGAAAATACCCTAATGATGGGAAAGATTGAGGACAAAAAGAGTTGGCAGAAGATACGTAGTGTCATGGAAGCAATGAACATGCACTTGGATAGACTTTGAGTGATAATGGAAGATAGAAAAGCTTGGTATGTCCATGGAGTAAAGAAGAGGGGCATTTGTCTAGATGTGGGTTTCATGGATTTTGGGAAAGGGATGAGAAAAGGACTAAAATACCAAAAAGCTGAATGTGAGTTTGCAGCATGAACATCCTTTAAGATAGATAGTTTGCAAAAGCTCAAGGAAAAAAGCTCACAAAAATAAGATGTGAGAAACAAGTAAGAAAGAGAGGAGAATCTAGATTTTTTAAGGAGCTGGCATGGGCAGCAATGGTGATGGCATTGCTCTCCAGTTTTCTTCTGGATGATTCATTTGGATGTGGTCATGAGATATGTTCTTCTGGGGACTATGCAAAAGACATGACACTCCTAACATTTACTTTTGTGATGGTACCATAGTTATAGATGAAAGAGTATTCAAACCTTTTATTTTATAAATGAGGATTGGAGAGGTTAAATGACTTGCTTAATGGCATTGAAAATAAATGGCAAAGTTGCAGTTTGAACCCAGGCCTATTTAATATACTAATAAATTTATCAATGTTGTGACTGCAGATTATTTTAACTTTAGCCTACATCTAGGTTATTATGAGGTCCAGCTAGACGGCATAGCAGATAGAGTTCTGGTTCTGAAATCAAGAAGACTCATCTTGAAGATTTCAAATCCCGCCTCAGACTCTTACTGGCTATGTGATCCTGAGAAAGTCATTTAATCCTGTTTGTCTCAGTTCCTCATTTGTAAAATAAGCCTAGAAATGGCAAACAATTCTTTTATTTTATTTATTTATTTATTTATTTTTTTAAATTTTATTTTATTTTTTATTTTTGTATTCATTTTTCCAAATTACCCCCCCTCCCTCTATTCCCTCCCCCCGATGACAGGCAATCCCATACATTTTACATGTGTTACAATATAGTCTAGGTACAATACATGTGTGTGAATATCATTTTCTTGTTGCACAATAAACATTAGAATCCGAAGGTATATGCAACCTGGGCAGACAGATATTAGTGCTAACAATTTACATTCACTTCCCAGTGTTTCTTCTCTGGGTGTAGCTACCTCTGTCCATCATTGATCAACTGGAAGTGAGTTGGATCTTCTTTATGTTGAAGATTTCCACTTCCATCAGAATACATCCTCATACAGTATTGTTGTTGAAGTGTACAGTGATCTTCTGGTTCTGCTCATTTCACTCAGCATCAGTTGATTTAAGTCTCTCCAGGCCTCTCTGTATTCCTCCTGCTGGTCATTTCTTACAGAGCAATAATATTCCATAACCTTCATATACCACAATTTACCCAACCATTCTCCAACTGATGGACATCCATTCATCTTCCAGTTTCTAGCTACGACAAAAAGAGCTGCCACAAACATTTTGGCACATATATGACTCTTTCCGCACTTTAGTATTTCTTTGGGATATAATCCCAGTAGTAGCGCTGCTGGGTCAAAGGGTATGCACAGTTTGATAACTTTTTGGGCATAATTCCAGATTGCTCTCCAGAATGGCTGGATTCTTTCGCAACTCCACCAGCAATGTATTAGTGTCCCAATTTCCCCACATCCCCTCCAATATTTATCATTATTTGTTCCTGTCATCTTAGCCAATCTGACAGGTGTGTAGTGGTATCTCAGAGTGGTCTTAATTTGCATTTCTCTGATCAGTAGTGATTTGGAACACTCTTTCATGTGAGTGGATATAGTTTCAATTTCTCCCTCTGAGAATTGTCTGTTCATATCCTTTGACCATTTATCAATTGGAGAATGGTTCGGTTTCTTATAAATTAGGGTCAGTTCTCTATATATTTTGGAAATGAGACCTTTGTCAGAACCTTTGTTTTTAAAAATATTTTCCCAATTTGTTACTTCCCTTCTAATCTTGTTTGCATTAGTATTATTTGTACAGAAACTTTTTAGTTTGATGTAATCAAAATCTTCTATTTTGTGATCAATAATGATCTCTAGTTCTCCTCTGGTCATAAATTCCTTCCTCCTCCACAAGTCTGAGAGGTAGATTATCCTCTGTTCCTCTAATCTATTTATTATCTCCCTCTTTATGCCTAAATCATGGATCCATTTTGATCTTATCTTGGTATATGGTGTTAAGTGTGGATCCATATCTAATTTCTGCCATACTAATTTCCAGTTTTCCCAACAGTTTTTTCCGAATAATGAATTTTTATCCCTAATGTTGGAATCTTTGGGTTTGTCAAAGATTAGATTGCTATAGATGTACCCTTTTTTGTCCTTTGTATCTAATCTGTTCCACTGATCAACTGGTCTATTTCTTAGCCAATACCAAATGGTTTTGGTGACTGCTGCTATATAATATAGCTTTAGATCAGGTACACTTAGACCACCTTCCTCTGAGTTTTTTTTCATTAGTTCCCTTGCAATTCTCGACCTTTTATTCTTCCATATGAATTTTGTTGTTATTTTTTCTAGGTCAATGAAATAGTTTCTTGGGAGTCTCATTGGTATAGCACTAAATAAATAGATTAGTTTGGGGAGTATTGTCATCTTTATTATATTTGCTCGGCCTATCCAAGAGCACTGAATGTCTTTCCAATTATTTAAATCTGACTTTATTTTTGTGGCAAGTATTTTGTAATTTTTCTCATATAATTCCTGACTTTTCTTTGGTAGATGGATTCCCAAATATTTTATACTCTCAACATTTGTTTGGAATGGAATTTCTCTTTGTATCTCTTGCTGTTGCATTTTGTTAGTGATATATAAAAATGCCGAGGATTTATGTGGATTTATTTTGTATCCTGCCACTTTGCTGAAATTTTGAATTATTTCTAGTAGCTTTTTAGCAGAGTCTTTGGGGTTCTCTAAGTATACCATCATGTCATCTGCAAAAAGTGATAGTTTAATTTCCTCATTTCCTACTCTAATTCCTTGAATCTCTTTCTCGGCTCTTATTGCCGAGGCTAGCGTTTCTAGTACTATATTGAATAGTAATGGTGATAGTGGGCAACCTTGTTTCACTCCTGATCTTACTGGGAAAGGTTGCAGTTTATTTCTATTGCATATTATGCTTACTGAAGGTCTTAAATATATGCTCCTGATTATTCTAAGGAATAGTCCATTTATTCCTATACTCTCAAGAGTTTTTAGTAGGAATGGATGTTGGATTTTGTCAAATGCTTTTTCTGCATCTATTGAGATGATCATATGGTTCTTATTAATTTGATTATTAATATGGTCAATTATATTAATAGTTTTCCTAATATTAAACCAGCCCTGCATTCCTGGAATAAATCCTACTTGATCATAGTGTATTATCTTGGAGATGATTTTCTGAAGTCTTTTTGCTAATATCTTATTTAAGATTTTAGCATCAATATTCATTAAGGAGATTGGTCTATAATTTTCTTTCTCAGTTTTCGATCTACCTGGTTTAGGTATCAGTACCATGTCTGTGTCATAAAAGGAGTTTGGTAGGACTCCTTCATCCCCTATTTTTTCAAATAATTTATATAACATTGGGGCTAATTGTTCTTTAAATGTTTGGTACAATTCACATGTGAATCCATCTGGCCCTGGGGATTTTTTCCTGGGGAGTTGATTAATAGCTTGTTCTATTTCTTTTTCTGAAATGGGACTATTTAAGCAATTTATCTCCTCCTCTGTTAATCTAGGGAGCCTATATTTTTGGAGGAAGTCATCCATTTCATTTAAGTTATCAAATTTATTGGCATAAAGTTGGGCAAAGTAACTCCTTATGATTTCTCTAATTTCCTCTTCATTGGTGGAAAGATCCCCCTTTTCATTTGTAAGACTATCAATTTGATTTTCCTCTTTCTTTTTTTTGATCAAATTTACCAAAGGTTTATCTATTTTATTGGCTTTTTCATAAAACCAACTCTTGGTTTTATTTATTAATTCAATAGTTTTTTTACTTTCAATTTTATTGATTTCTCCTTTTAATTTTTGTATTTCAAGTTTAATTTTTGGTTGGGGGTTTATAATTTGGTCTTTTTCTAGCCTTTTAAGTTGTAAGCCCAATTCGTTAATCTTCTCTTTCTCTATTTTCTTCAAATAAGTCTCTAAAGATATAAAATTTCCCCTTATTACTGCTTTAGCTGCATCCCAAAGATTTTGATATGATGTCTCATCATTGTCATTATCTTGGGTGAAATTGTTAATTGTTTCTATAATTTGCTCTTTGACCCAGTCATTCTTTAAGATGAGATTATTCAGTTTCCAATTACTTTTTGTTCTATTTACCCCTAACTTTTTACTGAATGTAGCTTTTATTGCATTGTGATCTGAGAAGAAGGCATTTATTATTTCTGCCTTCCTACATTTAATTTTGAGATCTTTATGTCCTAATATATGGTCAATTTTTGTATAGGATCCATGAACTGCTGAGAAGAAAGTATATTCCTTTCTATTGCCATTCAGTTTTCTCCAAAGGTCTATCATACCTAGTTTTTCTAATGTTCTATTTACTTTTTTAATTTCTTTCTTGTTTGTTTTGTGGTTTGATTTGTCTAAATCTGAGAGTGCAAGATTGAGATCTCCCACTATTATAGTTTTACTGTCTATTTCTTCTTGCAGTTCTCTTAACTTTTCCTTTAGAAAGTTAGATGCTAAACCACTTGGTGCATATATGTTTAGTATTGATATGGCTTCATTATTTATGTTACCTTTCAGCAGGATATAGTTTCCTTCCTTATCTTTTTTAACGAGATCTACTTCTGCTTTTGCTTGTTCTGAGATAAGGATAGCTACCCCTGCTTTTTTGGCTTTACCTGAAGCATAATAGGCTCTGCTCCAACCTTTTACCTTTATTCTGTATGTATCTCCCTGCTTTAAGTGTGTTTCCTGTAGGCAACATATTGTAGGGTTCTGCTTTTTGATCCAATCTGCTATCCGTCTCCGTTTGATGGGATCGTTCATCCCATTTACATTTACAGTTAAAATTACTAATTCTGTATTTCCTGCCATCATATTATCCCCAGATTATGCTTTTTTCCCTTGACCCCCCTGATCCCCCTCCCCGATATTTAATTTACATACCCCCCTTGTGACGCGCAACCCTCCCTCTTTTTTTTTTTTAGGATCCCTCCCCCCTCCCTCCAAGTCCCTTCACTTATTCTCCTTTTCCTTTTCCCTTTTCCTCTCCCACCTTTTAATGAGGTGAGAGAAAATTCTCTGAAAAACAAATATGTTAATTATTTACTCTTTGAGCCTCTCCTGATGAGAGTAAGATTCACACAATGATTCTCCCCCTCACTAAGTTCCCTCAGATATGGTGTATTATCTATGCCTCTTCCTGGGATGTAGTTTCCCTCTTTTTATCACTCCTTCCCCTTTTTCTGAACCGACCTCCTTCCCTTTACTACACCCCCCTTTTTTTCTTTTATATCAGTAAAATCAAATTATCCATGTGGACTTTCTATATACCCACAACAGAGTTACAGTTCTCAAGGATTCTGTGTACCTTTTTCTGTTTCTCTTCAGTCTTGTGGATGTAGATCAAATTTCTTGTTTAAGTCTGGTTTTTTTCTTAGAAACATATAGAATTCCTCTGTTTCATTGAATGACCATCTTCTTCCATGGAAAAAGATGCTAAACTTAGCTGGGTAGTTCATTCTTGGTTGCAGTCCTTGATCTTTTGCCTTACGGAATATCAGGTTCCAGGCCCTTCTATCTTTTAATGTGGAGGCAGCCAGATCTTGGGTGACCCTTATTGTGGCACCTTGGTATTTAAATTGTTTTTTTCTAGCTGCTTGCAGGATTTTCTCCTTTGTGTGGTAATTCTGCAGCTTAGCCACTATATTCCGTGGTGTTCTTTTTTTAGGGTCTATTTCAGAAGGAGTTCGATGAATTCTTTCCACATCTACTTTCCCTTCTGTTTTTATTATCTCTGGACAGTTCTCCTTGATAATTTCCTGTAAAATAGAATCTAGGCTCTTTTTTTGGTCATAGTTTTCTGGAAGTCCAATAATCCGCAAATTATCTCTCCTAGATCTATTTTCCAGGTCTATAGATTTTCCCAGTAAGTATTTGACGTTGTTCTCCAGCTTCTCATTTTTTTTGTTTTGTTTGACTGATTCTTGGGTTCTCTGTGAATCATTCATTTCTATTTGTTCCATCCTGACTTTTAAGGAGTTATTTTCTTCTTTCACAGTTTTTAGTTCTTTTTGTAAATGCCCAATTTCGTTTTTAAATGAATTATTTTGCTCTATTGAATTTTTTTCCATTTCCCTAATTTTTTTTTGAGAATTATTTTCTTTTTCCAATTCAGAAATTCTATTTTCTTGAGACTTTTTTATCTTTTCCAATTTAGAAATCCTACTTTCCTGTGTTTTTTTAACCTTTTCTAATTCATAAATTTTGTTTCCCTGCATCTCCTGTGAATTCTTTATTTTTTCCAACTCCAATTTCAGGACGTTGTTATTCTCTATCATAGCTTCCCTTTCCTTTCCCCATTTTTCTTCAATCTCCCTCAATTTTTTAAGAGTTTCTTCTAGGAGAGAGTTATGTGATGGGGGGCAGGAATCGTTCCTCTTTGGGTTGTTATCTGCTGTCTCTCTGCTGTTAACTTCCTCGGGGTTGGATACCCGCTCTTTCTCTGTATAGAAGGAATCTATGGTTTTTCTAGCTTTTTTGCTCATACTTAAAAAATCTTTTGGGGTCTGTCCCTGGGGTAGGAAATTATTTATTTACTTCTTTACCAGCTTCCTCCCAGACTGGATGGATGCAGCGGCTCCTGCGCCTGAGCTAAGATAGAGCTCTGGGAGAGAGTTCCCCACCCCCTCCCTGGAAGTGCCTCAGAGGTGATTAGCACTACTGTGCTTCGAGGGCGTAGAATAGTAAAGACAGCACAAAGCCCAGCCTATGTGTCCGGGTGGGGCGTGGATGTCTGCAGCAGGTGACGTGAAAAGCCCCTGCGCTCAAACTGGAAGTGTCTGCCAGAAACCGCGGTCCCTAGTTCAAAGGTTCCGCTTCTCTGGGACTTCCTGGAGCTGAGTTCCACTCCCTCCAGCTAAACTAGGCAGTGTGTGTTGCCTTGGGCCGTATCCACCCACTTGTCAATCTCTTAACTATTCTCAGGTGGTAGCTGAGGCCACACCCCCTGGTGCCGAGTCTCTGCTGAGTCACCCCCAGGATCCGGGGAAAATCTAATCTGAGTTTTAAAATATTTTGGCTTTCTCTTCTGAACTGCTAAATAATTAGCAGAGAAGAGCTAACAGCCTGTGCCAGATTCCTTTACCTCAGTGGCTTCTCTGATCCCAGAGCCCTTCCCAGCGCAATGGGCGCAGTGTGCCCCTACCCCACCGTCTGTGCTGGTCTCTCTTATTCCTCCCCTGAGAACTGACCTTTCCTGTTGAAACTCCAGATTCTCTTCAGCTGGTCAGTCGTGCTTCCAGTCCTTGTGGTATCTATCAGTCCTGAGCTAATTTTGAGACTTAATTTATCTAATTGGTTGTGAGGGAGTGAGGACGTTCACTGAGTCGTGTGTTTCTTCTCCGCCATCTTGGCTCCGCCCCCTCGAAATGGCAAACAATTCTAGTATCTTTGCCAAGAAAACTACAAATGGGGTCATAAAAAGTTAGACATTACTGAAAAACAGTAAGGTTATTATCTTTCCTTTTTTTAGTATAAAGTCTCATGTGTTGGTCAATATAAGTCAAATAATGAACCTGCTATAACATGTCATCTTTAAACACATCAAAATACTTTGGAGACATGAATTTACTTGTATTTATGTCCATGTTAGTGTGGAGTTGATTTGTGTAGTTCTTAGTGTCTGTACAATGTTTTGCAGACACCAGTTAATGAACAGTTGTTAAATGAATATATAAACTAATTCTCAAAGTCCATTGTTATGGGAATCACTCATCTTTAGTGTAGGTTGATTGCTCAATGTGAATTGGTAGGTGCTGGGGACAAAAGTTTTTTTTGGCTTCCAACTTAAGAGAGAAAAAAATATCCTATCTAACCTCTATTCAGGAAGGAAGAAAAAGAAAGTGACATGTAGAGAAAGTGATGCTTCAATTATGTTCTTATTTCTAGTTTATTATGCTATCAACTTTGAAGAATCTCTTGGTAAAGATCTGAGATTCTTGGCTGAGCTGAGTCATCTTGCTCCTTTGTGTATGTTTGATATATACTTTCCCAATTATTTTTTCTCTAATTTCTGTTTTGCTTTCAACTTGTGTGAATGAGTTATTGTGCTATTTGATATGTGTGTTTATTGTGGAATTGGTATTTGTTGAATAAAGCATCAAACCTTAGAAGTATAGCTTGGGTCCTCCTTTTCCATTGAGGAATAGTGAGTAGGAGTATAATTTGAATATAAAAAAATACTTTTCCTAGACTAATAATATTTAAGGGAAAAGACACGGAGAAAAGTCAAGATGGCAGAGTAGAAGGAAACAGTGGAGCTAATTTTCCATGTATAACTGTTCTGTGACATATCCATAAAATGCCCTGGACTGTATCATTTCGATGAAATCCACTAATAGTCACAGTGAGTCTTTTGTCTGGCTCAGATTTGCATAGGGAGAAAGTTTTACAGGCAATTGGGACATGTTTAAGGCAGGAACATTTACTATGGAGAACTGTAGCACCCAGGGAGAATCTGAGCACAAGACAAATACTGGTACACTCCAAGACCATATTTAGGCACTGCAAAGGGGACAGGTGCCAAGTGGTAGCTCTGTTGTCCACTGCTCTATCCTGGGTCACAGATCCAAGGATACCACTGTGGTGTCCTGGCCTTTCCCACTTAGGGAACTCCTGG
This sequence comes from Sminthopsis crassicaudata, assembly GCF_048593235.1. NCBI lineage: Eukaryota > Metazoa > Chordata > Mammalia > Dasyuromorphia > Dasyuridae > Sminthopsis > Sminthopsis crassicaudata. Next base: position 140,919,236 of record NC_133622.1, on the reverse strand, counting down.
GTTGTGTATCTAGAAAAGAGGAGATTCTAAAGCCAGCAGCAATAGCAGCTACATTGGTGTGATTTAGTCCCAAAGCTCTGAGCAGGATCTAACTTCCAGCTTCTAAACTAATCTGCAGAGGAATAACCAAGACAAGTAACCTAGACAAAAGGAAAGCCTACATTTCTACCATTTTAAAACAATAGATCTTTCCAACTACCTGTTAGGGGCGGAGTTCAGGAGCATTCCACCCTTCCTCAGACCAAATACAGGTCAGGAGATTTTAGAATCCACACTGAGGAAAATCCACAGCTGTGGATCATAACATCTGAAGGAGTTGCAGGGTGGCCTTTGCTGACACAAGTGTTGAGGCCTGGGAATGAGATAAATTGGAGGCAGAGGAAGGGGAGAGAGATCAGAGAACAGCAACTGCCTCTCAGTCTCCTTATATCATCCTCTCACAAGAGGAGATCCATTCTGGGTTGGATCTCCAGCAGCCACTGTTAGGTGGTTCCATGTATTCTAACAGGAAGATGAGTCCCAAGCAAAAGAATGTACACACACACACACACACACACAGAATTCCTTTATTCCTTTTAAGGTGGCATGAGATGGTAATCTGAGGGAATGTTCATAAAATAGAGAATGGCTAAATAAATTATAGTATATGATTATGAAATGAAATATTATTATTGATAGAATATTAATTATTATTTAATATATAATAATTAATATTATAAATAATAAATAACATTTATTTATAACATTATAAATAAATAAATAATAAAATATAATAATTAATAATATTAATTAATTATTATTGATAGAATATTGAGGCTAAAATCTTAGCCTCAATCAGGGTTACAAAAGACTAATGATGAAACATATTACCCACCTCCTGATAGGGAATTAAGGAATCAATCCCCCCCTCAGGATCAGGGGATGTGACTGATATAGAAATTGATTTTGACACTATACATTTGTATAAGAAATTAAAGGGAAGTCACACATGTGTGGTGAAACCCATCTGTGATGAGGCGGTTTGTTGTGTGGCTTGAAGGGTGACAGAATAGATATTTTTACCTCTTCTCCCTTTCCTTTCTACCTATTCTAAGGCTAATTTTCAGTCCAGTAATAAAGGGAAACAGATTAGAGTTGGAGACCACTATTTCCAATCTTCCGTGTGTGTGTGTGTGTGTGTGTGTGTGTGTGTGTACCAGGTTAGAAGTATATCTATTTGCTCTTTTAAATATAATTCATATAGTGGATATGAATGAATTCTATTGAATTTCTGATCACTGTCATTTTGGATAGAGACATTGAGATCTATATCTCACATATATGACATAGTACAAATCATAGCAAAACAGAAATTAGAGAAGGTATACATAGAAGAATAATTATCAGGCAATAAAAATAAAGGAGATCTCCCATTAAGAACAAGATAACTCAGCTCAACCTAGAGATAGAATACTGGATTTCACCCAAAGGAAAACTCTATCAAGTACTCTGAGAAACTGAACATAATAAAGACTGCCCATGCCTCTAATATTTTCTCAGAGTCTACAGCAACCTCAAATGAGATTAACTTCTTCCATCTTCTCTCTGGAAGCTGGAAGTCAACTCGATGTTTGAAAAAAAAAACTTGAAGATTAATCAGTCCTAAAAGGGGATTGAGTCCAGAAGAATCCTCAAAGGAGAATTCCCACATGAAGAGTCCCCAAAGGGAACTAGTCCTATTGGCTCTGGATAGAGAACTATCAAGGATTGGCTAAGGCTGGAGTTAGAGGGACATTCATCTTCACTCTAAAGTGAAAGTCCTATACCAATTCTCTTGTTCTCAAATGGGAGTGGAGGGAGAATAGTGAGAAATAGGATCTTGACTGATTAAAAACAATAAAAATATTTTTAAGGGGAGAAGATAGGTGTAATTCTGGCTCAGTATCCCTTTTCTCTGGAAAGAAGTGAGTGGCCAGCCTCTGACCTCAACTTCTTGCTTCCTCTCCTGGCAGGAATCATGTGTGAGTGTGTGTGAGTGTGTGTGTGTGTGTGTGTGTGTGTGTGTGTGTGTGTGTGTGTGTGTGTGTGTGTGTGTGTATCTTCAAGAATATTGCTGTAGAAGTACAATTTCTGGTCACTCATTTTTATAACATGTTGTAATTTCCCCCCATTTCCCCCTACAAGTCTCGGGCAGCTTTTCCCCCTCTATCTTCCTGTAGCTTCTCATGATTATGTCTTGAATCCTCTCTGCCTTTTCTTTTCCTGAATGGGGCTACTTAATTAGAACCTTTTATGAAAATTACTTAAGGCTTATATTGAATGGCCATTAAAAGCTCCAAAGATCAATTCTAAGAATCGGATTATATTAGCTTTGTTTATAATTTTTTTCTGATGAGGAATAGGTTTATTTTAATTTTTTGTCAATAGTGTTTTAGTTTTAAAATATATATATAATATATATATATATATATATATATATATATATATATATATATATATATAGCTTTCAGCATTTAGTTTTTTGTAAAACTTTGTGTTCCAGTTTTTCTCCTTTCTTCCCTGCCCAAGACAACAAGCAATCTGAAATAGGTTGAATATGTGCAATCATTTTGAATAAATTTTCATATTTGCTTTATTGTACAAGAAAAATCACACTAAAGAGTAAAAAAACATGAGAAAGAATAAACAAGCAACCAAACAAAAGATATATAATACCATGCTTTGATCCACATACATTTCCATAGTTTTCCCTCTGAGGTGGATGGCATTTTCCATCCCAAGTCTATTGGAATTTTCTTAAATTTTAGAAGATCTAAGTCTATTATAGATGATCACATAATCTTGCTGTTATTTGTATAATGTTCTCCTGGTTCTGCTCACTTCATTTAGCATTAGTTCATATAAGTCTTTCCATGCTTTTCCTGAAATCAGCCTGTTCAGAATTTCTTATACAACAATAATATTTCATTATGTTCATATACCTAAGCTTATTCAGCCATTCCCCAATAGAAGGGTATCCACTCAGTTTCCAGTTTCTTGCCACTACAAAAAGAGCTGCTATAAATATTTTTGCACATGTTGGTCCTATCCCCTCTTTTATGATCTCTTTGGGATACAGATGCAGTAGTGATAGTGCTGGATCAAAGGGTTCATAGTTTTACAGCCCATTGAGCATAGTTCCAAATTGCTCTCCAGAATAATTGTATCATTTTACAACTCCACCAACAGTATGAATATCCAGTTTTCCCAAATCCCCTCCACCACTTATCTTTTTCTGCCATTTCAACCAATCTGAGCAATGTGAAGTGGCACCTCAAAGTTGTTTTAATTTGCGTTTCTCTCATCAATAATGATTTAGAGCATTTTTTTTGATATGACTAGAAATGGATTTAATTTTTTCATCTGAAAATTATTTGTAATATCCTTTGACTATCAATTGGGTAGTGGCTTATATTTTTGTAAATTTGAGTAAATAGTTTGAGTTTTTTTTACTCAAAAATTTTGAGTAAATAAAAATATTTTAGAATTGAAGTTTTTAACAGAAACACTGAATGTAAAATTTGCTTCCAGTTTTCTGTTTCTCTTCTAATCTTGGCTTCATTAGTTTTCTTTGTACAATCCCTTTTTAATTTAAAGGAATAAAACTTATGCACTTTGAATTTTATCATGTTCTTTAGTTTTTCTTTGGCCACAAATTCCTCCCCTTCCACAGATCTTACAGGTCCTTTGCTCTACTAATTTGCTTGAAGTAACACCCTTTATGTCTAAATCATGAACCTATTTCTACCTTATCTTGGTATAGGGTGTTAGTCAATACCTGGTTTCTGAAATATTCTTTTTCAATTTTCCCAGCAATTTTAGTTAAATAGCAAATTCTTATCCCAGAAGATGGAGTCTTTGGGTTTATAAAACATTAGATTACTATAGTCATTGACTGTTGTGTGTTGTATACCTAACCTATTCTGTTTATCTACTATTCTGTTTCTTTGCCAGCACCAAATGGTTTTGATGACTTCACTTTACTTTTAGTTTTATACTTAGTTTTAGGTATGGTATGGCTAGGCCATGTTCCTTTACATTTCCCCCCATTAATTCACTCAATATTCTTGACCCAGGAATAGATTTGAATAGAAATTGTTTTCTAGAAATAAAAATCCAGAGTTACAGTTTATATTTACATGCTAGAAATTTATTTTTATTATAGTGAGCAATTTCAACATATTGATTTAAATTTTTTCTAATTAAAACTTTTTTCTAGTGATTCCTAAGTGATGTGTACTCTAAATTAGCTTATTCTCAGGAATTGATGAAACAAATTAATTCTCTTCCTATTATCAATCATAAATTAAGCAAAGCATAAAATCACTTTAAGCTCTCTCAGTTTCTCAATTGTGTTCCTTTGTGCAGGAATTTTCCCACCTAATTATTCCTGAATTTGTGAGATTGATTTGGGCTTTATTTATGACTTATCTGAAACCAAACAGAACCAAATATGCTTTGTTTTTTCCTGTTATAATCACATAATCCCTTTTTATAGCATAGAATAAGTGATCAGTATAAAAGCCATGAGCACAATGAAATCTTACTGTTTTTCATCATTGGATAAATGAATATTTGGCCTAGTCATCTGATTGTTATTAGAAAAATATTTTTATTAGAAATAGATACCCATATGAAATTAGATCTTTAAATATTTCAAAATGTAAGAAGAATTGACTATTGATACAACTATTTGTGAGACCCAGTAGTTATTCTAAAGCTTATTACTAATGTGGGAATAACATCTGCTTGTACTGTTGTTCCTTTATAAACACCTTATTTGATAGGCACTGACTGAGCTGATGTAGCTCCAAAAGAGGCTGTGGGCCAAACCCTATTGGCTTCTTAACTCCCTAGATTCAAGTTCTTATATTGTAGACTATGATAGACCTTTACAAAAGAGAGGTACTCTTTCATGTTCTGGGTAATTTAACTATACCAACCTACAAAGTAGTTTTTTTTTATTTTATTACAAATGTCTTACTATTTGTCAGGCAATTATTTCCTTGCTTGTAAATCAATATCCACATCCATTAAACAAACTAGGATTCCTGTTAAGGAAAGATTTGTGAATATTTCTGTTAGCCTGATGGGATCTCCCTTTCCAAAAATTGCTTTTGAGTTAAATATAACCCTAGCTCCCCAGAGCAATCTTCTTTTTTGGGATCTTGGCTACTCTCCTTGCTTGTTATAACAATTCTAATCATCATCTCAGCCTTAAGTGGATCTTTTGTTCTCTTGTAGGCCTTTTGTTTATCGGATTTTTAATTACAATCTTACCCAGGATGTAGACCTCTGGAAACCCAGATTTCTGGAGATCCTATTCCACTCCCTCTCCTTTTAAATTACTTCTGGATTTCTTTACAGTCTCTCCTTCCAGATAAAGTAAGTGTTTATTAAAAAAGAGATTTTGCATGATGAACTCTTTATGGAGTCCATTATGCCAGGCATTCTCTATTTTCAGGGAAGGTAGAGAAAATTGATAATATTATCTCCGGGTTAATTGATTTCTACCACCATTCTATTACCCTACACTCCAAGGATAAAGACTCTGCTTTTAAATCCTCGATCTCATTCTGGCTCTCAGGTCAGTTTTCCCAGACTGTCTTCTTAGCATTAAGCCAGTGTCCATTGTTATTACATCCAGCCTGTCTCCAACTTCTGAGACTGTCTTGATTAGCATATCTTTAGACAAACTCCTCCCAGAATTCCTCCTCTTATTCCCTAACTCCTTCTCTCTGCTTCTCTGCTTCTTGAGACTTTACAAGTTGTTTGCCCCCAAAAGCAAGTTGCTTAATCACTTTGCTAAGTCATATTTGCTTAAGTCCATGAACTATTTTATATAATAAATGGCAAATTTTTATAATCCGTAATAGATGTCTATGACCTGATTTCTTTATGTCAGCTGAAGTATTATGCTCTCTTAAATCTATTTCATAACTCTGCTGCCTAATATCACTTCATAAGGACATCTCTTTTAAATCCATTGCTTACTTAGCCTTTTGCATTTCAATGTATATTTCCTCAGGTAAATGATTTGGGTGGTGGGAATTATATATATATAAAGTTTCTGTACAAGTTTCCCATTTTTGTATCAGTAGAGAATTTTGCATTCTTACTTTGAAAAACAAATTAGAATTTTTCTTTTATAGGGAATGGATTTTATTTAAAATCACAGGTAATTTTATTTCTAACTGATTAAATCTTAATGTATTAAAATTTTTGTTTTATTGCTTTTTGGAGATGTAACAAACTTATCCAAACTGGTTTGGCTTCACTATAATCTAATATCATAAAAATATGTTATCTAATTGCTGAATTTTTGGATTTGGAGTATTTCTTAAAAGTCTAAATGTTACTATATGTGCAATTAATTGCTATATATTGATAAATGAAAAAGTCTTAGGTACTGTTTTTGTGATTTGAATTTATGTCTTTTGCTGATTTGTTATAGTGCTTAATTACAGTTGTTTAGTTCCTTAATCAATTGTTGCTATAGTACTTTACATTCACTAATTCCCATTAATATTTGTGTGTGAATGTGAGCATACATGGGAAAATCTCTAGAAAAGGTGAGAGCAAAGAACATGAGGTGCCTATCATATTTTTGCAGTTGGAAAGTATGTCATCTAATATTAGGAATTGATTCAACCCTTAAAAATGAGGACATTTTAAGGATATTGGCAGAAAAAGAAAGGAAAATTTTAATATTATTAATATGAAATGTAATATTCCTTTCTCTGTCAAAAGACTATTCTGATAGTAAGAGAAGTCCCTCCCTCTAAAGAATTTTAGAAATGTCACTCCTTTCTGCTCTTAAGGCACTTTACTCTTATTTATGTTGGACTGGGCTCTACTTTGGGGCTCTCTGCTGGGAATCTGGGCTCTGTTTATCTTATAAAGAAAGATTAAATTGGACTAGCCACAAATACTGAAAATGACTCCAAGTGTTCTTGTCTCCTTATTAAGATTTGGGGCAAATTGGATCACAAAGAGTAAAAAACAACCAGAATGAAATGGGTTTTCTTGCTCAGATTGCCAATGGTGTCTGGTGCCTCATCATCAGGCCTTGCTCCTCATATGACAAACCCTACCCTTCCACATACCCCATTTTTTTCATGTATAAAAACCTTTTTTGTAATTTTTTCCTGTGGACACTCACGTACTTGGGTATTTCAGAACTTGACATTAAATTGGTAACAGCAGTGGGATTTGTCAGAGATTCCCTCCCACTGGAGCAATAAATATTATCAATCTTTTCCCAAAGTTCTGTTTAGGAAAGAAACAGAGTTAGTTTGTAATCATTTCTCCTAAGAGATGGACATGTATGAGAGCATAGTTAAAGCTGAGTTAGAGGTGGACATAGGCAGCAAGGATTATAAAGAGAAGTCAAGGTAAGTGATTGGGGGGCATTTATCACATAGTAGTCATGTCAGATTTAGCCATTGTTCCTCTGGGCTGTTCTGTTTCTTAGAAGACATATCTGGCTTTATCAGATTTGTTCACTGGGCTGGGCTATTCCTCATTATGTACCCAGCTTAATTTGCCTCCTGCTTGTCTGATTGATTGATTTCTGCTTCACTGATTTTGATTCCCAGGTCAATCTGGCGTCTTCTAAATAGTAGAGGAGTTTGAGTTAATCAAGATGGTAAAAATTAACTGCCTCAGTTTCACAGTATATAATCCCTCTTGAATTTGTACTCCCATGTCATTTTCACTTGATTTCTCTTTCATAGAAAACAATGGTAAAAATCTATGGGCAATTTAGAGGTTACTTTATCTTCTCCTTGAGGGAACTGCATCTAGTCAAATAGCTTTGAAGTACTATTTGGATGCTTGCAACTGGAACCTAAACCTGAAAACTGCTGGCCGAAGTGAGGTTCTTTTGGTAAAGATAAAATTAATGTTCTTCAATAAGGCAGTGCACAAAAATCAAATATTCTGAATGGTACTCCTTTAAACATTGGCTGTTAGAAACTATTAAAAAGGAAACAGAATCAAGGCTTTTTTCCCCTTTAAGAAAAAAATAGAAATCTCAAAATTGAAAAGAAGGAAACTGAATCAAAAAATATTTCTACTCAAGAAAGGATTAGGCCAATTGGAATCTCAAAATAAAGAAAATGAAACTAAAATAAGTTCTCAGGTGAAAGACTTTCAGAAAGCACTCAAGAATCAGAATGTATTTGATATATATATATATATACATATATATATATATATATACATATATATATATAAAGGTATAGACGTGTGTGTATATATGTATATATAGGTATATCTATATCTATGATATCCCAGTATTTGTTTTTAAAAGGCTTTATTGTATATACACCAAATTATTTTTATGCAAGCTAAGTCTTTTGTTATTTTTGTGGAATGTTTGTATTTGTATTTATATGTGTGTGAGTTAGCACAGCTAGGAACCTCAAGTGAAAGTGGAAATCTGTCCATCATTGGTCCTGTGTTTGTTGATATGTACCTCAATGTGCTTTTCAAGTAAACACATTAGTAGAGGTTTGTCTTACAACATTGACAATTGCCAAACCTTTTGTTCCATTTTTCCCCTCCTTTTCCCCACCCCCTCCCCCAATGGCAGGTTGACCAATACATGTTAAATATGTTAAAGTATAAATTAAATACAATATATATATATATATATATATATATATATATATATATATATATATATATACACACACACACACACACACACACACACACACACACACATGTCCAAACAGTTATTTTGCTGTACAAAAAGAATCAGACTTTGAAATAGTGTACAATTAGCCTGTGAAGGAAATCAAAAATGCAGGCAGACAAAAATAGAGGGATTAGGAATTCTATGTAGTGGCTCATAGTCATTTCCCAGAGTTCTTTTGCTCATATAGCTGGTTCAATTCATTGCTGCTTTATTGGAACAGATTTAGTTCATCTCATTGTTGAAGATGGCCACCTCCATCAGAATTGATCATCATATAGTATTGCTATTGAAGTATATAGTGATCTCCTGGTCTTGCTTATTTCACTCAGCATCAGTTCATGTAAGTCTCTCCAGGCCTTTCTGAAATCATCTTGTTGGTCATTTCTTACAGAATATATTCCATAATATTCATATACCACAATTTTTCAGCCATTCTCCAATTGATGGGCATCCACTCAGTTTCCATTTTTCTGGCCAGTACAAAGAGGGCTACCACAGACATTCTTGCACATACAGGTCTCTTTCCCTTCTTTAAAAATCTCTTTAGCATATAAGCCCAATAGTAACACTGCTGGATCAAAGGGAATGCACAATTTGATAACTTTTTGAGCATAGTTCCATATTGCTCTCCAGAATAGCTGGTTGTATTCACGATTCCACCAAGAATGTATCAGTGTCCCTGTTTTCCAACATCCCCTCCAACATTGCTCATTATCTTTCCCTGTCATTCTAGCCAATCTGACAGGTGTGTAGTGATATCTCAGAGTTGTTTTAATTTGCATTTCTCTGATTAATAATGACTTGGAGCATCTTTTCATAAGGCTAGAAATAGTTTCATTTTCTTCATCTGAGAATCGTCTGTTCATATCCTTTGACCATTTATCAATTGGAGAATGACTTGATTTCTTATAAATTTAGAGTCAGTTCCCTATATATTTTGGAAATGAGGCTTTTATCAGAACCTTTGACTGTAAAAATATTTTCCCAGTTTATTGCTTCCCTTCTAATCTTATCTGCATTAGTTTTGTTTGTACAAAAACTTTTCAATTTGATATAATCAAAATTTTCTATTTTGTGATCAATAATGATCTCTAGTTCTTCTTTGGCCATAAATTCCTTCCTCTTCAATAGGTGTGAAAGGTAAACTATCCTATATTCTTCTAATTTATTTATAATCTCACTCTTTATGCCTAGGTCATGAACCCATTTTGACCTTATTTTGGTGTACAGTGTTAAGTGTGGGTCAATGCCTAGTTTCTGTCATAGCAATTTCCAATTTTCCCAGCAATTTTTGAGAAACAGTGAGTTCTTATCCCAAAAGCTGGGGTCTTTGGGTTTGTCAAACACTAGATTATTAAATTTATTGGCTGTTTTGTCCTTTGTACCTAACCTATTTTACTGATCAATTAGTCTATTTCTTAGCCAATACAAATGGTTTTGGTAACTGTTGCTTTATAATATAATTTTAGATCAGATACAGCTAGGCCACCTCCATTTGATTTTTTTTTTCATTAATTCCCTTGAAATTCTTGACCTTTTGTTTTTCCATATGAACTTTGTTGTCATTTTTTCTAGGTCATTAAAATAGTTTTTTGGGAGTCTGATTGGTATAGCGCTTAAGAAATAGATTAGTTTAGGTAGTATTGTCATCCTTATTATATTTGCTCACCCTATCTTAAAGCATTTAATATTTTCCCATTGGTTAGATAAGACTTAATTTGTGTGGAAAGTGATTTGTAGTTTTGCTCATATAGTTTCCAATTTTCCCTTGGCAGATAGATTCCTAAATATTTTATACTATCAGTAGTTACTTTAAATAGAATTTCTCTTTGTAACTTTAACTGTTGGATTCTGTTAGTGATATATAAGAATGCTGATGACTTATGTGGGTTTATTTTGTATCTTGCAACTTTGCTAAAGATGTGGATTATTTCTAATAGCTTTTTAGTAGAATCTTTGGGATTCTCTAAGTATACCATGATATCATCAGCAAAAAGTGCTAATTTGCTTTCCTCATTACCTATTCCAATTCCTTTAATTTCTTTCTCAACTTTTATTGCCAAAGCTAGCATTTCTAATACAATATTGAATAGTAATGGTGATAGGGGGCAACCTTGTTTTACTCCTGATCTTATTGGGAATGGTTGCAGTTTATCCCCATTACATATGATGCTTACTGGTGGTTTTAAATAGATGCTCCTGATTATTTTAAGGAAAAGACCATTTATTCCTATACTTTCAAGTGTTTTTAATAGGAATGGATGTTGGATTTTATCAAATGCTTTTTCTGCATCTATGGAGATGATCATATGGTTTTTGTTAATTTGGTTATTAATATGGCCAATTATACTGATAGTTTTCCTAATATTGAACCAGCCCTGCATTCCTGGTATAAATCCTACTTGATCATGTTATATTATCCTGGGGATGATTTTCTGTAGTCTTTTTGCTAATATCTTATTTAAGATTTTAGCATCAATATTCATTAGGGAGATTGGTCTATAATTTTCTTTCTCTGTTTGTTTCAACCTACCTGGTTTAGGTATCAGTACCACGTCTGAGTCATAAAAGGAATTTGGTAGGATTTCTTCATTCCCTATTTTTTCAAATAGTTTATATAACAATGGGGCTAGTTGTTCTTTAAATGTTTGGTAGAATTCACATGTAAATCCATCTGGCCCTGGGGATTTTTTTCCGGGGGAGTTGATTGTTCTATTGTTGCTTGTTCTATTTCTTTTTCTGAAATGGGACTATTTAAGGAATTTACTTCCTACTCTGTTAATTTGGGAAGCCTGATATTTTTGGAGGTAGTCATCGATTTCACTTAGGTTATCAAAGTTATTGGCATAAAGTTGGACAAAGTAACTTATTATTTGTCTAATTTCCTCTTCATTGGTAGAAAGTTCTCCCTTTTCATTTTTAAGGCTAATAATTTGATTTTCCTCTCTCCTTTTTCTAATCAGATTTATGAAAGGTTTATTTATTTTGTTGTTTTTTTCATAAAACCAACTCTTAGTTTTATTTATTAGTTCAATAGTTTTTTTTTTACTTTCAATATTATTAATTTCTCCTTTTAATTTTAGAATTTCAAATTTAGTGTTTGATTGGGGGTTTTTAATTTGGTCTTTTTCTAGCTTTTTAAGTTGCAAGCCCAATTCATTGATCTTCTCTTTCTCTATTTTATTCAAGTAAGCCTCTAAAGATATAATAAAATTTCCAATTATTAGCTCTTTGGCTGCATCCCACAAATTTTTGTATGATATCTCATTGTTGCCATTATGTTGAGTGAAATTATTAATGGTGTCTATAATTTGCTGTTTTACCCAATCATTCTTTAAGATGAGATTAGTTTCCAATTACTTTTTGATCTATTTACCCCTAACTTTTTGTTGAATGTAGTTTTTATTGCATTGTGATTGGAAAAGAAAGCCTTTACTATTTCTGTTTTCCTACATTTAATTTTGAGATCTTTATGTCCTAATATATGGTCAATTTTCATATAGGTTCCATGAACTGCTGAGAAAAAAGTATACTCCTTTCTGTCACCATTCAGTTTTCTCCAAAGATCTATCATACCTAATTTTTCTAATATTCTATTTACCTCTTTAAAATCTTTCTTATTTGTTTTGTGGTTTTATTTATCTAATTCTGAGAGTGCAAGGTAAGATCTCCCACTATTATAGTTTTGCTGTCTATTTCTTCTTGCAACTCTCTTAACTTCTCCTTTAGGAAGTTAGATGCTATACCATTTGGTGCATATATGTTTAGTATTGACATTGCTTCATTGTCTATGTTACTCTTTAGCAAGATATAGTTTCCTTCCTTATCTCTTTTAATTAGATCAACTTCTGCTTTTGCTTGATCTGAGATAAGGATGGCTACCCCTGCTTTTTTGACTTTACCTGAAGCATAATAGATTCTGTTTCAGCCTTTTACCTTTACTCTGTACGTCTCCTTGCTTTAAATGTGTTTCCTGTAGGCAGCATATTGTAGGGTTCTGACTTTTGATCTATCTGCTTCTGCTTAATGGGAAGTTCATCCCATTCACATTTACAGTTAAAATGACTAATTCTGTATTTCCTGCCATATTATTATCCCCAGATTTTGTTTTTCTTTTTCTTGTCTCCCTACCCCTCTTTCCCAGTATTGAACTTATGGGCCCCACTTGTGTTACGCCACTCACCCTCTTTAGGATTCCTCCTTCCCCCCTTTGAATCTCTTCCCCTTTCTTCTATCCTTCCTTTATTACTCTTTTTCTTTTTCCTTTTCCTCTCTCCCTTTTTAATGAGGTGAGAGAAAATTCTCTGTAAAATAAATATACCAATTATTTTCTCTTTGAGCCAACTCTGATGAGAATAAGATTCATACAATGTTCCTCCCTCTCTTTAAATTCCCTCAGAAATGATAGGTTTCCTTTGCCTCTTCGTGGGATGTAATGTCCCTCTTTTTATCCTCCCTTTCCCCTTTTTCTGACACTATCCACTTTCCATTTATACTTCCCTTTTTCTATTATATCAGTAAAATCATATTATGCCTGTAGTCTTTATGTATATCCACAACAGAAATATAGTTGTCAAGAATTCCTTTTATCTTTTTCTGCTTCTCTTCAGTCCTGTGGTTGGAGATCAAATTTTTTGTTTAGATTTGGTTTTTTCTTTAGAAAAAAAAATGGAATTTATCTGTTTCATTAAATATCCATCTTCTTCCATGGAAAAAATGCTAAACTTAGCTGGGTAGTTTATTCTTGGCTGCATTCCAAGTTCTTTTGCCTTTTGGAATATCAGATTCCAGGCCCTTTGACCCTTTAATGTAGTGGCAGCCAGATATTGAGTGACCCTTATTGTGGCACCTCGGTATTTGAATTGTTTTTTCCTGGCTGCTTGTAACATTTTTTCCTTAGTCTGATAGTTCTGAAATTTGGCCACAATATTCCGTGGGGTTTTTTTTTAAGGTCTTTTTCAGAAGGTGTTTGATGAATTCTTTCAATGCTTATTTTACCTTCTGGTTCTATTACCTCTTTGATGATTTCCTGTAAAACAATATCAAGGCTATTTTTTCATTATAATTTTTGGGAAGTCCAATAATCCTCTCCTAGCTCTATTTTCCAGATCTCTTGTTTTTCCAAATAGATATTTAATGTTTTTTTCTAATTTTTCATTTTTTTGGTTTTGCTTGACTGATTCTTGTATCTCAATGAATCATTCATTTCTATTTGTTCAGTTATGATTTTTAATGAGTTATTTTCTTCATTAGCTTTGTTTTTACTTCTTTTTGTATATTTCCAATTGAGTTTTTAAATGTATTGTTTTGCTCTATGGACTTTTTTCCATTTCACTAATTTTTTTTTTTTTTTTTTTTTTTAATTAGTGAGTTATTTTCTTTTTCCAATTCACATATCCTACTTTCTTGGGAATTTTTTATCTTTTCTAATTCACAAATCCTACTTTCCTGTGATTTCTTTACTTTTTCCAATTCACAAATTTTATTTCCCTCACTTCTTGAAAATTCTTTACCTTTTCCAATTCACATTTCAGGAAGTTGTTACTCTCTTGCATAGCTTCTCTTTCCTTTTCCCATTTTTCTTCTAACTTATTTTTTAGATTTATATTAGTCTCTTTTAGAAGAGCGTTATTTGAGGTATTCTCTGGAGGCTTTTTGCTATTAGTCTCCTTGGGGTTGAAATCCTGCTCTCTTTCTGTATAGAAGCTACCAATGATCCTTTTGATTTTTTTACTCATTTTTTAAAGCCTGTAGGGTCTGCCTTCAGGGCAAGGAGGTTACCAGCTTCCTCTGCAAAGGAAGGATAAGTGCCAAGAAACTGAAAAGAGCAGTGAGGTACAGGAGTGCTCTGGGAAAAAGTTCCCCACCGGAAGTGATTCAGACCTGATTAGGATGGGCCAAGCTGCAGGAAGTGCCCAGTGAAGAACCCTGCTGTGTGGATTAGAGACTGCTAGAGGTTAGGCAATAAAAGATTGAGCAGTGAAAGTGTCACTGCCCCAAGCCAAAGCTCGCTGTGGGTATTAGCAGTTGACCAGCGAATAGTCCCCACAGATTGGAAGTGTCCATGCCCAGGGAAGTACAGTCACTCTGCAGAAGTTCTATTGCCCCAGCCTGAGCTCTGCACTATGCAGATTGGAGGCTTCCCTGGGCTGTGCCCCCTGCTGTGCAGATTTGTAACTGCTCTGAGGAAATGTGGGTATAGAATTTTTGGCGTTTTTTTTAATAGTACCTTCTGTCTTTGGCTTTAATTTCTCTGCTAGTCTGCTGCTTTACAACCAAGACAGAGCAATCAGCTTATGCCAGAGCTATCTCTGTACTTTTTCTAACCACTGAGGCCAATCTCACCCCCTGGTCTGGTCAGTTTGCTAGCCTCTCCCACCTTTCTGTTTGTGCTGATCTGCTCAGGCCTCTCAGGACACACCTTTTCTGACAAACTTCCAGATCATCATTGGCTGGTGAGTTGTACTTCCAGTTTTCATGAATTTTACCAGCCAAGAGCTATTTTTGAGGCTGAATTTAATAATTGATCGTGAGGGTATGAGAGGAGCTTAGACAGCCTTCTCCGCCACCTTGGCTCTGCCCCCAATAGTTCATTGGATTAGAATTGTTGGCAAAGTGGTAAATTTCTTTTAACTCAGTGTTCTTTTGGGTTATAGATCTAATTATTAAAATAAATGTTTTTTTAAAACTCCTTAAACTGTAGGAACACTACAGTTTGAAGTAATTAGGTTTGAGAGTTAATTCTAATTAAGAGCTAGAATTTACAAAAGGAAAAGAGTTGATCCCTACCTATTGTGTCACACTTCTCTAAGAATTTTTTTGAAGCTTTGACTTTTTAGTCTCTTACAAGTGAAGCAAGATTAGCACATAGTAGCTGTGTCCACCTTCCATTTATAGGCATGGGTTATAGGAAGTTCTGTTCATAGAGTGCTTAGTTTTAAAGCCTTGCCCATATAGTGATCATTAGGCATTTGGTTATAATGTTGGTTATTGTGACCTGTGACTTTGTGTCATATAAATGTTTCTTTGTATCATATAAATTGAGAATTTTTTAATTAGCTCCCTCAGTGAAAATTCAAAGATTTATGTCTGTCAGCACCTAACCTAACATCTTAGAGTTTTTCTGCCTCGTTAGAAAGTCAGTGAACTAGACTCTGGGAGTACTTAGTCCAGTATACTTTATTGCCTAGTAACAACAGGTATGAATTCAAATTGGTAAAGCTGTATGTGTATTTCCTAGTATTGTTAATGTAAGTGAAACTTTGTCAGACCAATGAAGATAGGAAAATAAAATCTCTTGAAATTTAGATACTATTTGTTTATTGTTGTTAGGGTTGTATAGAAGCTTTTTAAAGAGTATTTAAAGAGTAAAGAATATTTAAATAATATTTCATTCTGATTACAATAATGAAAAAAATTGTTTTATTTGATAAGATGATTGACATGGTTATACTCAGGAGACTCTATATACAGAGTAAGTACCAATCTGACATGGCTACCAGTTCATATTTATAATAATCTCCATGCTTACTATTACATCAGATATAAGGAACAGGGAGATCATCAGTTAGTGACAAGAGAACTAGTCACTAGGATGTTATGTTACTATAAGTAAACATGAAGATATAGTTACATAAGTATTTAGACAATAATATTAGAGCTTTCTCATGTGAAATATGTCTTGTATATGTTTACTGCTATTATATAAATTATTACATTTTGACTATAGTATCTAATTTTAGTAATTTTTTATTCTGCTCATTTTATTCTGATATATGTTATATTCATGCTAATATATTATATTTTTGTTAATATATGTTAATTATTTGCCATATATATATATATATTTATATATATATATATATATATATATATATATATATATATATTTTACTGATTCTGACTACATTGTATTAAAATAAGTTCCTTATTTTAAAGGAATGATGTTTTTGTTTATGCCATACTGCTGGAACTCTGTCTTCCCAGAAATCAGCCAGAGTCAGGATCACTAAACGTCTTTATTCTTGATCTTTTACAGTCAAGGTCAGGGGATTAAATTTAGCAATCTCCTAACACACCTTCCTCCCTCCAATGCCAGGAGAGAGACATCGAGAGCTTCTCAATTTCCTCTTCCTCCTCCCACCCTCCCCCCCCATGTCATTTCCCCCTCTTTGTCCCACCAGTCAAGTCAGCACAGAATAGCTGGGGAGGGTCAACCTTCAAACAAGTTAATAGAGAACGGTCCAATTGGCAATTAGTCTCATGTGCTCCATTATCGAAGTGCATTTGCTCAGTTCTAGCCCTTTACACCATACAGGCTTTGAACTTTCCTTAACCATATCTTTGGAAAAGATTAAGGGGAAGAATGTCAGCCTAGTCCTAAATTGCTTTGATAAGAGGCTTTAATCTTCATTGTTGGAGATTGATTCTTCAGTCACTGAAACCTGCATCAGAGGTGGGTGGAATTAGTGAGAGTTAAAGAAAGATAGGTCTGGTTTTTTCTGGCCACCATTTTTGTGAGAGGATTTACATCTTCTCACTTCTCTTCATATCCCTGAACGGATAAATAAATACTTTTTAGAGGAAGCTAGTACACATAGAAGCCAACACTTCAGTTATGTACCTATTTCTAATTTACTATAACAGATATCTGTTCTTGGTTGAGTTATTTTATTCCCAATGAGAAAGTTCATTTACTCTATGTATCATCTAGTATTTATGCTCCTATAAAGTATTATATAAATAATAATATTTACTTTATACTTTATACTTTATAGGATACTTTATAAGTATTATATTTTACTTTATTCCCCCCTGATCTCCATAATTTTATCCTTTTGTTCTGTTTCTTCTTTTTCAACATGTCTATTGTGAATATGTTTTAATTATTGCAATGCATAACCTATAACAGATTGTTTACCATCTTGTTGAGAAGAGAGGGAGACAGGGAGGTAGGAAAAATGTGAAACTCAAAATCTTTCAAAAACTGAATGTTGAAAATTGTCTTTACATGTAATTAGAGAAAATAAAATACTATTAAACAATAAAAGGTAAAAAAAAGAATTAAGAGATTTCAAAAATTAGTTCCTAAGAAGATAAGATGTTTTAGCCACCCCTTGAGGAAGGCAAGTATTTGGACTATCACTTTGACATAAAGACAAAGGGGCCAGCCATCTAAAGAAACCCCATGGCCCTTAGCTATGAAACGGCTGTGCTCCATAATTTCAGAGTGTTTCACTGATTTCAAACTAATTTGTACTTGGTATAGTAGTTTTGTAGGCAGCCTTATAAACAGCTTCCTATCCATGCAAATACATCATTAATTGATAGCATAGAATACAGGAGATGTGAATCATTGCATCTTTGAAGGTTAGGGCAATATGTCCAGAAATGAATGGAACTTGGACATCATTGATTTGGTGCAAGAGTCTCCATTAAGTGCATATATCATTAAATACTTTGGAACTATGAATGGTTCTGAAATGTAAGTGAGGTCACTAATGAAATGAAGTTCTTGACCTCTATCCCCATTAACAGAGTTAATAGGAAATACTGAAATCACAAATTATAATAAAAGCAATTGTTTGGGGAAACATTTTAGGATTATATGATATACATAGATGAGGGAACATAGTTCAAAAATCAGCAGCTTTAGCAGCTTCGGCCACCAGCACTAGCACCATAGTTCAACCATCTTCTCAGAAATGGAATGTGGAACTTAAGTGTTCATAAATCTTAATCATATATAAGAATCATAGTTTTACATTGATTACCTTGAGATGGATTTCTAGCCCATAATGAATCCTTAAACTGCAAATTTTCATTTATTAATCTCTGTTGATCATTGTAGAAGCTGTAGAAACTGATTTTTCATGTCTTATGGGAAATGCCCATCCTATGATTATCTGACACAATCATGGTCAAATTGTTGCTTCCTTTGAATTAATCCAATAAAAGTACATCAAAATAGAATTCAATAAAGTTGTGTCATATCAGAAAAAATCATATATTTAGCAATTGATGACCAAGCTCTGGACTCTTCAGTTTTTTTTTTTAACCAATATTAAAAAATATAGTATAGTGCTAGTGTCTCTGAAAGCTGTTTCAGATATTCAAATTCTAAAACATTTATTGCTTCTATAGGTTTTAAAAATAATTTCCCCCTCTTCCAGCAAGAAAACAATAATAACTTGGAGGAGAGGTAATATACCAAATAATATGTAAAATAGCAGGATAATAAAAGGACACTCAAGTTCTTCATTTGTAAATAATAATAATAACACCTAACTCACAGGGTTATTACAAATATCTTGTGTACAAAGAACTTGGAAAACTTTAAACTATTATTATTTTAATTTGGAAGTATGGATTTTTTATACTGTGCTAAAAGTTATAAAGCAAAAACATTTAGCAAGTTTTAAAAAAAAGATATTGGGGCACCTAGGTGGCGCAGTGCATAGAGCGCCAGCCCTGAAGACAGGAGGACCTGAGTTCAAATCTGACCTCAGACACTTAACACTTCCTAGCTGTGTGATCCTGGGCAAGTCACTTAACCCTATTTGCCTCAGAAAAAAAAAAGATATTAAAATGTTTAACATTTATCAAAGTTCTATCTGAAACAGGAAAAAAGGAACAGATTATATTACCACACAAAGCAAGTTTATTTTTTCTCCCTAAAATTTTTTCTGTACAAAAAAAAAAATCAAACTATCCCCAAGTTAATTTTAGAATTTCATGCTCTGAAATAATGAAGAAATATTAAGATAGTTTTTGTCTAATTTTTAAAAGAGACTAAGTCCACTAAAATTGGTCAGCCTTTACTATTTGCCCAGTGCTTTGAACATAGTAGCATTTAATAAATGCCTTTTCTTCCCTTCATTTGTTTCATTGCTCCCTGAAATCCTCTTTATTGCATAGAGATGACCCTAATTTCTTTAAGGGTGTGCTGGTGGAACACATGCTTGGCAGATTCTACTGCCAACCCAAAGAGATATCAGGATTAGGATGGATCAGTTTGTCTTCCTAATTTATTAGTAGGTGGCCACAGAAATATGATATTTTTAGTCACATTCTTTCTACCACATCTATTAGAGGAGTTGTTTGTGATTTGCAAAAGGTCCCATCCTGATAAAATTGGAAATCTAAATAAGGATTTTAGAAGTAACTGACAAGTCATATGTCATGTTAATATAGCATGGAAGAGTGTGTTTTCATGATTCTCAGTAGGTATTAGAAGAAATGAGCTCTACATTGGATCTGAGGTAGGGAAAACTATAGTATGATTTTTTTTTTTGGATGCAGCAGTAAAGGAAAAACAAAATATATCCTCCAACAATTTTAAGCTTCATGTTGAAATGTTGAATTAGGCTTTAGTGTTCGTTTTTTTTTATTTTATTTTATTTTAAATACATGGGTATATTAGGCCAGAGTATGGCCCACTGGAAACAATACTGAACCAGAAGTTCTCTTTGGCAACCCTCTCAGTCTCAGGGTTTGGAACCCAGTTAATTTTCGAAGTTTCAAGTTCTCAAATTGATTATAAGCTACAAGGTGAGTCTCATTTAGCACAAAGTAGAATTTTCACTTTTAGTCCTTTGATTAATGGTTTACTCTATTTCTTATCGTTTATGATGACTATAGTGCTCATTAAACTATCTATGTATATCTTCCAATGGGTCTTGATTTTTATTTTAGCTTGGCTAAAAATTACTGATATGTGACTGGATCTGATTCTAACCTCTTTTTAAAGTCAAATGAAACTACTATGTTATCTTAATATGTAAGGACTTTTGATTTTTAGCCTGTTTTCCATTTTTCTTAATTTATACAACTAATTTGTATTTGTTTTGCTTTGGTGTGATATTTAAAGATCAATAATTTTAAATTAAATTATTTGCAATATATTTTCAAATATATTTTCATTGGTTACAGAAACATGTGAAAATGTCATAGCAGTCTAAGAAGATGATTTCATTCAGAAAAAAATTCTAGAATAAAAAAATTATATAGAATATTTAATTATGGTAAACATGCCATTCTAATAACAAGGAAATTGATATTTTAAATAGATCTTAATTTGAAAAAGGACCTGAATTTCTTACTCATAAACACATTAGGTTCTTGTCTTCCTTGATTAAATCAATAGCTTTCTCCGCACCAGTTAAAAGAAGTCCCACATCTTATGTCTTGTTCCACAATGTGTGCCCACAGAAAGTTTCAGATGGAAATCTGTATCGCATATGTGATGTTTGCATTGCAAAAAAGAGAACTTTCTTTTAGTTCCCATGTAGATCCCTAGTATTTGTGGTCTCATAACCCTTCTGACAGCACGGTTGGTTCATAACCATATATATTCTGTCTTTAAAAGAACTCAGGGTACATTTTTCTAAATGTACTTGCTTAAGCCAGGAGAAATGGAACCTTTTCAATTCTCACATTATTTAGGAATATGACAGCAAGTTTCAACAGTATGAGAGCAAGTTTAGAAAACAATTTTATTAGACAAATTATACACAGAAAGCTCTGCCACTTGTAACTGAGGCCTCCAAAAAGTGTTTTGTGTATTTGTATAATAGGCAACACATCAAAATAGGCCTATTTTTAAATATTTTACATGGTTAACAATTCATTTATAATTAAAATGAACAACATCTGGAATGTCCCTACATAGCTTCTTGTAAGGATTTCTTTCTTTCTTTCTTTTTTTTTGAATCAAATATTTGAATGAAATCAAGGATTTTATAAGGAAAAACAAGTTGTGCATGCACTTAGAGTCTTACTGACCCAGAAACAAAATGGTCTGTGCATGATAAGAAATCATTCTGCCTTACACGGTAGACAATATTTGAAGATTTAGTACAAAAACAGTGACAGTACAAGATGCTCCCCAGAAAGGAATTACCATCAAAATAGAACATATCGGAAGAATATACTTTTAAATTTCTTCTAAAGCAATTCATGTCAGCTGATTCCTATATCAATCTTAGCCACGGAATGAATTAGATTAAATTAAGTATATGACTGCATTAAAAAAAAATGCAGGTTTAAGTTACTTGCTTCCTACTTACCACATTTTAATTTAAGGATTACAAATTGTAAGCTCATTCTACATTTCTAACAAGTAAGAATGTGACTTTAAAAGTGTTGTGCCCAAAGTAGCACTGGTTTTTGCTATTGTCTTTCTATACACTTGGCATTAATGTAAAAATTACTTAGCTCCTCTAAATAAAACTAAATTCTAAAGGGATTAAAAAGAGATCCTGGTCTGTTTTTTTTTTTAAGATAATATATGACAGTAATTAAGGCCCTATCAATATTTTTCAAGGGCTCCCCCTCCTTCCTACTAACATAGCTATTATCAATAGCTATATTGATATATATATATAATATAATATATAATATATATATAATAACATAGCTATATATCAATGTCTACTGCTTTGGAAGAGAATTTATTAATCTTCAATGATCTATGTTTAAAATCTTATAGAGCTATATTAGCCATCATAGATGTGGTTTAGCTAATAGCATTTTCCATTTATCTAATTAATGAAAAGCAGAATTATCAAGGTTAGCTTTATGCACTTCTGAATAATAAATGCAAAACCTATTCAAATGAGTTACATCTAGGTATAAACACTAAATCGCCCTGAATGTTCTAATTAAAAAAAAGTATAATATATGCTCAAGTTGGCAAACAATGCAAGATAGAATTCTATGAAAGCAATCTGCCTTTTCTATTTGAAAAGATCCATTTTGTACATCTTTCCTGTAAATAACACAACTTTTCTTTTAAAACCTAAAGCTTTATTAAGTGAATTGTGATAGAAATGGCCAACATGTTTTATATATATATATATATATATGTATATATATATATATATATATATATATATATATATATATATATATATATATATATATATACATATATATATATATATATACATATATATATATATATATACATACACACATTTTATAGGTGCATATATATGTATATATGAAATACTAATTTATTTAGCATGACAGGTCTCTGCCACCTGATAAAGTTTATTGTACATAAGAAAAAAACATTTTTAATACTGTAAAATCACATAAAGGTCATATGCACTGCTGCAGTGCAAGAGTGCTGTAGTTTTTACTGGAATAGTGATGGCTTTTTGTAATCCTACAAAATTGCATTCTTATGTTATGTATCCTAAATATGTTTTTTACACTGCAGGGGCTGCCTTTGGTCCACAGTTAAAGGACACAGAACAGGAGCAAAGCACTGAATGGATGCAGAAGAACAAATAGAAAAAGAATGAAGTTATTGCAAGTTTATTTATTTATTTCTTTTTAGAAAAGAGAGACATTGTGGAGGCCTTTATATGTCAAAGTAATTCTGCATATACTTGTAGTATATTCAGTGCACATTTCCTATACTTGAAGTACAGTATATGAAAAGCATACTAATAGAATACTAGTGTCCTATATTTTGGGAGAACAAGGTGACTAAGGGGAAAAAATGGAAGGAAATGAGTACGAAGAAAGAGAGAAAGCAAAATGGTCAAGAGAAAGATCTAGAGCTGTTACTAATAATCCTGATTTTTAAAAAAGTTACATCCATGTTAGTCCCACAATATTATAATTGCTCCTTGCAAAGAGAGTCCTAAAAAGAAATAGTGAAGAAATTTTGCCTGATAGTCATATGGAGGTACCTCGGTCTGGGTCATTACCAAGATTAAGCCCAAGAGTAGGAGTTGGTTGATATGGGATTGATGACATTGTTTTAATAGGACTCCTGAAAAAACCCCCATTAGGTGCCCTATGCCTGAAAGGCCCAGTTCGGTGGTCAGGCATGTTGCCAAATGAAAAACCAGAAGCAGCCTTAGCTGACAGTGTACGGCTAAGAGTCTGGATTTGCTCTGGGATAAAGGTGGTTGTGGTAATATGAGTGTTCCTAAAATCACTGATTTGTTCCAGTGCTTGTCGAGTTGGTAATGTATCAATGTCCAGAGGGGTCAAATCAATTGATGAGGTGGAAAACTGTTTATGGGGACTGTCATCATCTGTGCACAAGCTATTGACACGTCTGTGAAGGTGCTCCAGGTCAATTTCCTTGTCATCCTAGGGATAAAATGAAGCAAAACAAAAAAACAGAAAGAAGATAGAGCTTTCATTATCTCTGTAGTCCACTGAATGGGAGCATGTATGGCCTAAAGAAAACAGTTCAGCAAACATAGAAATTACCTTATTTTAGCATTAGTTAGTAACTATACAGTTCAGGTATGAATACTTCAAAATAAAGCAAAACATTTCTCTGCAATTAATTCCACTAAGGTTGCAAGTATAATGTTTTAGCATGTTAACTCCAAGGGAGTGGCAGGTGATTTTGATATTATGATAGGGTTAGTTGTAAGCAAAACTATGAATTAAGTATAATTGTCTTTGTTTATTCCATTCCCTTTTCTGCATCCTTATTCCAAATGAGTGACCCTCCTTCCTAGGTGTTTAGGAACCTCACGTTGCCTCTTGTTCTTCTTGTTATAATGAAAATGACATTTGAAAATAATTCACTAATTAAATTTTCTAGAGGTGTTATCCACTCTAGAAGTATTTGAATTTTAAAGAAGAATGGCTACAGAGGGGAATGTTTAATCCAAAAAACTAAATTTCTGGTCATTGAATTTATAGCATCTAAATTGAAGAGATAATTTGGTGGCAAAAGAATTATCATTTAAATCCTCCTCAAACCGCACAGTATAAATGACAGTTTATTTCATCTACTTAAAGAATCAGCCTTGCATAATAAGTTTTAAAACATTTATGACACTTTGATCTATTGGAAATACAACTTCAGATTAATTAGGGTAAAACCAGATTTTAAAATATTCTGTTCACTGAATATGGACTTTGCATTCTTTGTGGGGGAAATGCCTAAAGAAAAAAAAAGATCCTTCTTTTCGTCAACTTTTAGCTAGGCTCATCTAAAAAAATAGGAATTATTGAAAAAAATCATAATAGGGAAAATAGAGACTCTTCATTGGAGGATCTTTATTGGCTGCTATGTAACAGAGCTCAGTTAGCATTCTCTCTATTTTGCTATCTGTTGTGGGCTCCAGAGGGCAGCTATTTTGATGTACATTACTATTTTTCCTCTTCCTTTTTCATTTCCAAATTCAATAAAAATACCATGTTAATGCAATGCTATTACTAAGATTTTAGGAGCCTGGGAAATGCAATTTTATTGTCTCCACAGCAGCTGAAATGTCATTCACCGACAGATATCGCAATGCAAAAAATTTAATATCACTTGTAATAATTCAAAATGCTAGGGAATTTAGGAAGTTCTTAATTTCCAGATTTTTTTAGGTAAGATAAAGTCTTAGTTATGATGCTGCACTTGTATACTAAATTATTTTTTAAATAATATTTTGTTAATTCAACTGGCATCTATTTCTGAGTTTAAGAAAACTCCTTCTTAACAGGATGACCAGTTTAATAGACTAAATTGTTGGGGAATATGAAAACAGTATTTGGAAAAAAATCTGTATTTTAGATCCCATAAAACTTCAGAAGGATAAATCTAAATAAATAAACCATAAATAAAACAAAAATTTAAACAAACTATTATATAAACAGTTGATAGGGGAATCATTGCTCACCATCAACACTACATTACTTCAAATGACTAAAAGTAATAAAACTTAATTTTGTGAACATTATACAAATCTCATATTTTAATAATTCTGAGTACTATTTCTGTTCATTAATGATATTTTAGTATATTTGGAAATTTTCCTATTAAAAAGATGTTTTACTTTGACTTTAGAGGAAACAAGTAACAAGTAAAATTTTCAGCTATTCTATTCTTGTTCAGTTTCTTCCTATTATATATATATATATATATATATATATATATAAACAATATGATATATATTGCATATATTTGTACATATATACATTATATATGACATATATAATGTATATATATAATTGTATATATATAAACAATATTATTGTATATAAACAATAAAAATAAAACAAAGATTTTTTTTCCTTTTAAAAACCATCTTTATTTGTTGTAATTATGGTTGTATTGTAATTATTGAGAAAATGTTTCTCATTATTAGGATGGTCGATTATAACCATTTTAGGAAGAGGGGAAAATAATTCTGATTAATTCCACAATGTGAAGTTGGCAAGAGGAATCAAGAAAAACAAATGCTTAGTTCCTGAAGGTCTATGCCCTAGAAAGAGGGATGTGGTAACTGGCAATAATTTCTTTTTCTCCTTCCACATCTTTGTGCTGACAAATGAATATTAATTATGCTTTGTTAACATAGTAGTTCTCAGGAGGGAGTAAGTATAAGGCTTTTTAGATTTAACAGATTTATTTATGCGTTTGAACAATTTATTTTAAAAAAGACATATTTATAGCATGGATATCACTAGATAAAAAATCACTAGATTAAAAGTTACACTGAGCTTGGGAGAATTTCAAAGTTCACTTATATACAGTACATGGGATTTCCAATATTTAGAATATTTTAGTATTCTTTTAATTTCCTTTAACTGCCCTAAAACAGTTGAATTTTGGATGCCAAATTTACTTTTGTAAAAATAATTCAACATCTACTAGCTAAGAAGACATTGTTGCTAAATGATTCCTCTTCCACCAATTTTACTCCAATGAGAGGATTCTCCTTTCCTCCAATCTTCTGGAGTCAAAAATCAAAAGGGGGAATGGTTGTTCTAGTCTAGATAAGAAGATGAAGATCTCAAGCCAATACCTCTTTGGAAGGGACACGGGAGCCTTTCCTCTTGTTCCACCAGGTCTCCAGCATTGCTATGAAGCAAGAGAGAACAATTCCTGCGGCCAGAATGCAGAAGACCCCTGCAAAGCTCTTTATGTCCAGGGCACTGCCTTTCTGTTTGGTGTCCACAGAAGAGTACAGGTCACATTGACCATTCTTTGGCCACCACTTATGCTTCAGTATGTCCATGTCTCCATTCTGTTGAAGTTCTAGGATTCTTGGGAGGGAAAGACAAAATAATTAGAACAGAGACAACTGTTAAAATATAAAAGCCTAGACCACTGTTGAAAACATTATAAAGTATAGTGTCTGTCAAAGGGAAAACAAAATGCAGAGAGAATGGTAGGTAATGAGAAACCCCATTGTTGTAATTCAACAGATAGGATTTATAACACAATTTGTTTTTATCCATGAGTTTGTGTGTGCTTGCAAGTGTGTATTCTATAATTTAAAATATTTCCCTTGTGGTAGCAATGTGTTTTTACAATTATATTTTTAAGGCAGTATTATATATATATATATATATATATATATATATATATATATATATATATATATATATATTTATATATATATGTGTGTGTGTGTGTGTGTGTGTGTGTGGTTTCATACTGCTAACATAGTTCTGTGGTCTTTGAAGCAAAATGATGTTTTTGGATTCTAATGCTTTTATAAGGAACATTTTGCTGCTTACAGCAAGATGTTGGCACACCACCATGGAGCATATGGTACATACAAAGAAATTCAATTAAAAAAGCTTCTATTATTTAACACGATGTGGGAGAAAACCCTGGATAATTTTGAAGTTGATGAAATACATAGTTTCTGGTTTTGCACACAACTGCTCTGCTTTCCTTTTTTAATGCCAAAGGGAGAAATACAACTTACCTTGAAGAATAAGAAGCAAAGTTACTGAGTTATTGAGAAGCTTTCAGGTAATGGTAATAAGTTCAAAAAAACACCTTTCTTTTCAATGGCAGCTAGCAACTGTCAGATTTTTGCTGGGCTTTTTGTAGAGATTAAACTCCAAATTTAACAGAATAGCAATGTAGAATAGAAGTAACTTAAAAAATAACAGTGCTAGCTTGATTTTCTACAGGAATGAGCCTACCTGGGAAGAGCAAAATACTCACTTTTTGGAGGCTTATTACCTCTTTTATGCCATTCTCACTGCTGGAAGAGAGTAATGTCAAAAGTAAGGGAGTTTATGGGTAGAGGGTATAGAGTAATATGAATCTATAGCATTAGCTCTGGGTAAAGTTGTGAAATGGGCCTTAGTTGTTAATAGGGCAGGCTCCACGATCTGTTTACTTTGCCATGACCCATTCTCTCACCTCCTTTCCCAATTTTTCTTTTCCTTCTGCCCCCCAACTCTAGTACCTTATCTTTACTCCCCTCCCAGGAAGCACCGCCATGTAATCTGGATCTGTTTTGAGCCCTTCCCTCACATCAGGAAATCTTCCACTATAACATGTTTATGGCAAGTTCCTATGACAGACATAAGCCTTGAACCTAGGTTAGCTAATTCACCAAACTGGCTCTACATACATAAACATAATATATATTTCAATATACATATATGCATTTGTCAATACATACACACTGATCTACTTTAAGGATTGGTGATTTTAGTAGTGTTTTCCCCAGCATTTCAGAATGTAGACCCTCTGTGTCTCTAAGAGCTGGTATTCCCCTCTGCCTTCTACTCCCCAAATAATGATCAGTTTGTGACCAAGAGCCTTTCTGATGGCCTGGTATTGACTTTCTGACTTTCTGAATTGGGACTTTGTGTTAAGGCCAGCTTCTATTTCTGGAGGAAATATCTGCCTTGGTTTGATTTTGATTTTTGACTCCAGAAGGATCCTGATGTTGCTTTCTCCAGGTACTGATTTCCCGGATCAGTACCTGGAGATCAAGAACTTCCAGGAGTGACTCAGGCCCTGGCCTTGTAAAATTTTATGTGTTGGAAACAGTCTGCCCTAGGGTAAAGTCTTATCTCTCTCATAGCTTCTCAGTTGTCAGGCTTAAAACTCTTTTTCACCTGAGGAGGATTTTGATGCTCTATGATTATAACTTGAGAATTCCCAGAATATCTACCATGAGATATAAGAATAGAGTTAGAAGTGAAATAAATGTAAATTATTGACCTCTGTTAAGGTTAAACAGACCCTTCCTATTCTGTTTTTCTTCCATTCTTTTCATTCTCTGGCCGTATTTCTATTACTTCTATTGCTCTAATTTTAGAGGTGCAGAGACTATGCCCAGAAGGAATTTAACCATTCAGTTCAGAATTCCCTGAGATTCTGTGTCCTTATCTAGATAAAGCAGTAGATCAAGCTCCTTCCTGGAATCAGGAAATTCTGAGTTCAAATTCAGCCTAGCTTGGAAAGTCACAAAGAAGACAGCCTCTCTGTCCTTCAGTTTCCTCAGCTGTAAAATGAGAATAGCCCCTACTTTGCAAAGTTATTGTGAGGAACAAATAAGAAACTGTGCACGTTTTCCAAACGTGCTTAGCACAGTACCTGCTATATAAATGCTCATATTCTTATTTTTCTGCCCCCCTATCCCCACCTCAGGCCATTTTCTGCATCACCATAATGTCCTTTCATTTACTTTCTATATTTTGCTCTAAGAATTATAAATTAACATTATCATTGCTTTTTGGAAAGGGTGTATCAGTGGACTGTTCTAATCTACACTCAACATCTCAGTATTTTACCAGAACAAAATAGTCTTACCTAATTATTCCTCTTTTATAAGTGTTCCATTCCCTCATTATATAAGTTCCTTGAAGGCAGGTACAGTCTCACTTTTGCATTTAAATACAGAGTGCTTAGCAATAGTAAGCCCTTATTAAATGCTTTTTCATTCATTCTTTTGCATGATCAGCATAATGTCTCTACATAACCTTCATAATTATCTTCATCACATCCTGCCCAGGATAAACTCATGAAATCATCAGCATGGAGATTGATTTACCTTGGCTACTCACACCTCAATACCTACTTCAGTTGTTTCTGCCTCTCTCTTAGAGACATAGAGGCATTAGAGGACTGAGCAAAACACTCCTTCCATAGCCTCCTTTTATAGGCTGCTCAAGATCTCAGCCATCTTTCCATTTGTCACTTGCTGTTCTGCTTGCTTTGATTCTACCATCATCTTCATGCTCCTGCCCTAGGACATTCTTTCAAAAACTTACTTTTCAGAATCTCTTTCTGTTTTGTTTTCTCTAATACATCATAAGATCCTTGAGGCCACAGACTATATTTTTGTTTGTTTGTTTATATGCCCAGAGCTTAGTAAAATGTCTGTTATATACTAGGCATTTAATAAATATTTATTGTATTGAATGCTACATATCATGACCCCTTCCTTTTCAAAATGCTTTGTCAAGCTCACAGTATAAGAAGATTTAAAGAAATCAAACCTTTTTTTTAACAAGACCACACAGCTACCTTGTTGGGACATAATAGACTTGGATTTGAATCCAGGACTTTCCAGTTTCAAATCCAGGGATAATTACAAGTGGTTTTCTATTTCTCTTTCTCAGGAGAAAGTGTTTCCGACCTTTCTTCCTTATGTGTATGCATTTTAAGAAAGGATCTTTGAACAAAAGAATAAACTGATAGTGGGAATTTTTGATATATGGACCTTTGTGTAGTTCTGGCCCTTTATTTGACAGACACTTATTGTGGATTGTACTAACTGGTACATATCCCCCAGCACTACCCTGGGGAAAACTAAAATCACTTCTCCAGCTTCTCCTTTCTTATAGCTTGCTCAGTCACATTGCTACTAAGTGTCTGAGGCTAGATTTGAACTCAGCTCCTC
Source organism: Sminthopsis crassicaudata (assembly GCF_048593235.1). NCBI lineage: Eukaryota > Metazoa > Chordata > Mammalia > Dasyuromorphia > Dasyuridae > Sminthopsis > Sminthopsis crassicaudata. The sequence goes on along the minus strand of NC_133622.1, from coordinate 140,888,882 downwards.
CTGACTCCAGGACCTATACTCTCTATTCACTGTGTCACTTACCCGCCCCTTTCATTACTTCTTTTTTTAAAATTAATTTTATAATTATATATTTTTGACAGTACATATGCATGAGTAATTTTTTTTACAACATTATCCCTTGCATTCATTTTTCCAAATATTCCTCTCCCTCTCCTAGATGACAGGCAATCCCATACATATTAAATGTGTTACAGTATAACCTAGATACAATATATGTGTGTAAAACCAATTTTCTTGTTGCACGGTAAGAATTGGATTCCGAAGGTATAAGTAACCTGGGTAGAAAGACAGTAGTGCTAACAGTTTACATTCAATTCCCAGTGTTCCTTCTCTGCGTGTAGCTGTTTCTGTCCATTATTAATCAACTGGAAGTGAATTAGATCTTCTTTATACTGAAGATATCCACTTCAATCAAAATAAATCTTCATACAGTATCATTGTTGAAGTATATAGTGATCTCCTGGTTCTGCTCATTTCACTCAGCATCAGTTGATGTAAGTCTCTCCAAGCCTCTCTGTATTCATCCTGCTGGTCATTTCTTACAGAGCAATAATATTCCATAATATTCATATACCACAATTTACCCAACCATTCTCCAATTGATGGGCATCCATTCATTTTCCAGTTTCTAGCCACTACAAAAAGGGCTGCCACAAACATTTTGGCACATGCAGGTCCCTTTCCCATCTTTAGTATTTCTTTGGGATATAAGCCCAGTACTAGCACTGCTGGATCAAAGGATATGCACAGTTTGATAACTTTTTGGGCATAGTTCCAAATTGCTCTCCAGAATGGCTGGATTCTTTTGCAACTCCACCAACAATGCATCAGTGTCCTAGTTTTCCCACATCCCCTCCAACATTCATCATTATTTGTTCCTGTCATCTTAGCCAATCTGACAGGTGTGTAGTGGTATCTTAGAGTTGTCTTAATTTGAATTTCTCCTATCAGTAGTGATTTGGAACACTATTTAATATGAGTGGAGATAGTTTCAATTTCATCATATCCTTTGACCATTTATCAATTGGAGAATGGTTTGATTTCTTATAAATTAGAGTCAGTTCTCTATATATTTTGGAGATGAGGCCTTTATCAGAACCTTTAACTGTGAAAATGTTTTCCCAATTTGTTACTTCCCTTCTAATCTTGTTTGCATTAGTTTTGTCTGTACAAAGCTTTTTAATTTGATATAATCAAACTTTTCTATTTTGTGATCAATAATGATCTCTAGTTCTCCTGTGGTCACAAATTCCTTCCTCCTCCACAAGTCTGAGAGGTAAACTATCCTATGTTCTTCTAATCTATTTATGATCTTATTCTTTATGCTTAAATCATGAACCCATTTTGATCTTATCTTGGTATATAGTGTTAAGTGTGAGTCTATATCTAATTTCTGCCATATTCATTTCCAGTTTTCCTAACAGTTTTTGTCAAATAATGAATTCTTATTCTAAAAGTTGGGATCTTTGGGTATGTCAAACACTAGATTGCTATAGATGTACCCTATTTTGTCCTGGGTACCTAATCTGTTCCACTGATCAACTAACCTATTTCTTAGCCAATACCAAATGGTTTTGGTGACTGCTGCTTTATAATATTGCTTTAGATCAGGTACAGCTAGACCACCTTCATTTGACTATTTTTTCATTAATTCCCTTGAAATTGGGGACTTCCGGCCAAGATGGCGGCGTGGAGGCAGACAGCTGCTTGAGCTCCTCGTTTTCTCTCAGAACTTACTTCATGACAAGCCTCTGACTTAATGCTCGACCCAGAAAGAAACCCACAAATAATCACCAAGAGAAGACATCCTTGAAAGTCGCCAGAAAAGGTCTGTTTGCTCCGGGGAGGGTCAATCAGACTGGGCGCAGACTGAGGGCAGACAGCCAGAGCAAGACAGGCAGCTCACACAGCTCAGACCGGAGGGGGAGGGGTGTGATCTCTGCCCTTTCTGTGAAAGGGCTTTTGCCCCAGTGTGGATGCTCCTTCTTGGCAGCAAGCCAGGAGCAGCAGAGAGGGTGTAAACACCGGAGGTGAAGATTAAAACCCCAGAAAGCCAGCGTCTCTCAGAGCCCGGCCACCTCCAACCCCCACCTGGACTGACTCGGTGCGTTCTCGGAGCTTCAGAGCACAGACTCAGTACAGTCATTGCTGTTCTGTTAGTAGCTCTCTGCTGCCCTACCCCCAGTCTGTAGAGGAAGCCCATTAATACCATCCAGCCCCATCCCCCGCAAAACAGACCAATTGTTTCTCTTGTCAGTTTGTTTTCTTTGATTCCTACTCTGACAAAATGAACAAAAAATTCAAAAGGGCTCTAACCATTGACAGCTTCTGTGTGGAGAGGGAGCAGACTTCAAATGCTGAGGAGACTAGGAACAGACTGTCCCCAGATGTATCCCCTGGGAGGGATATAAGCTGCTCCTCAATACAAAAGAACCTCATAGAGGAAATCAAAAAGGCTCTCACAAGAGAGCTGGAAGAGAAATGGGAAAAGGAAAGGGAAGTTTGGCAAGAGAGCCTGGATCCCATGCATTCAAAGACAGAGTGGATAAAGAAATCAAATCATTGAGAAACAAGATTAGTGAGCTGGAAAAGGTAAACAACTCCAAGGAAAACAGGATTAGTGAGCTGGAAAAAGAAATCAGCTCTCTAAAAAATAAAATGGATAAAATGGAAAAAAATTCCATAGAAGATAAAAACTCAATTGGACAATTACAAAGAGATATAAAAAAAGTGAGTGAAGAAAATACATCATTGAAAATTAGACTGGAGCAAGTAGAAATGAATGACTCAAGGAGAAACCAAGAGGGAGTCAAGCAAAACCAGAGAAATGAAACAACTGAAAAGACTGTCAAGTACCTTACCAGAAAGACAACAGACCTGGAAAACAGATCCAGGAGAGACAATTTGAGAGTAATCGGACTCCCTGAAAAATGGGAGGAAAAAAAGAGCTTGGACACCATTTTCGAGGAAATTATCAAAGAGAACTGCCCAGACGTTTTGGAAACAGAGGGTAAAATAGACATTGAAAAAATTCATCGATCACCTACTGAAAGGGACCCTAAAATCAAAACGCCAAGAAATATAGTGGCCAAGTTCAAGAACCATCAGACAAAGGAAAAGATATTGGAAGCTGCTAGAAAAAAACAATTCAGATATGGAGGATCCACAATAAGGATAACCCAGGATCTAGCAGCGTCCACATTAAAAGAACGCAGGGCCTGGAAGATGATATTCCGAAAGGCTAAGGAACTTGGTATGCAGCCAAGAATAACTTACCCAGCAAGAATGAGCATCGTTTTCCAGGGAAGAAGATGGACATTTAACGAAATAAATGAATTCCATCTATTTTTGATGAAAAAACCAGACCTACATAAAAGGTTTGATCTTCAAATACAGAACTCAAGAGATTTCTAAAAAGGTAAAAAGAAATCTTGAGAACTATACTTCTGTCAAAAAAATATGTAAAGGACATATGTACAATTTGTCTTAGAAACTAGAGGTGGAAAGGAGATTATACCATAAAAAAGTGTAAAGTGGTGGTACTACATCTCATGAAGAGGCAAAGGTAACCTATTATATCTGAGAGAAAGAAAGGAGGGAGATGAACATAGCATGTATCAATAGACATATTCGATTTATGGTGAAACTTCTTCCACTTCATTGAAAAGTGAAAGGGAAGGAGTAAGCTAAGGGGAAGGGAATACAGTAATTTCGAGGAAAAGGGGTAAAATAAGGGGAGGATCTTTAAGGTGGGGGAGGGATCCTAAAAAGGGAGGGCTGTGAAAAGCAAGTGGTGTTCACCAGTTTAATACTGGATAGGAGGGTAAAAGGGAAGGAAAGGGGAAAAGCATAAGCAGGGGTTAATAGGATGGCAAGCAATATAGAATTAGTCCTTCTAACCATAAATGTGAATGGGGCAAACTGCCTCATAAAGAGAAAGCAGTTAGCAGACTGGATTAAAAGTCAGAATCCTCCTATATGTTGTTTACAGGAAACACACCTGAAACAGGATGAGACATTCAAACTAAAAGTAAAAGGGTGGAGCAGAATCTATTATGCTTCAGGCAAAACCAAAAAAGCAGGAGTAGCCATCCTCATCTCAGATCAAGCAAAAACAAAAATTGATCTAATTAAAAGAGATAAGGAAGGGCATTATATTCTGCTAAAGGGAAGCATCAATAGTGAAGCAGTTTCAATATTAAACATGTATGCACCAAGTGGTGCAGCATCTAAATTCTTAAAAGAGAAATTAAGAGAGCTGCAAGAGGAAATAGATAGCAAAACTATAATAGTGGGAGATCTCAACCTTGCACTCTCAGAATTAGATAAATCAAACCACAAAATAAATAAGAAAGAAGTCAAAGAGGTAAATAGAATACTAGAAAAGTTTGATATGAGAGATCTTTGGCGAAAGCTAAATGGAGACAGAAAGGAATATACTTTCTTCTCAGCAGTTCATGGAACCTATACAAAAATTGATCATATACTAGGGCATAAAAACCTCAAAATCAAATGCAGTAAGGCAGAAATAGTAAATGCATCCTTTTCAGACCATAATGCAATCAAAATAACATTTAATAAAAAGCCAGGGGAAAATAGACCAAAAAATAATTGGAAACTAAATAATCTTATACTAAAGAATGATTGGGTAAAACAGCAAATCATAGACATAATTACTAACTTCACCCAAGAAAATGACAATAATGAGACATCATACCAAAATGTGTGGGATACAGCCAAAGCAGTAATAAGGGGAAGTTTTATATCTCTACAGGCCTACTTGCATAAAATAGAGAAAGAGAGGGCCAACGAATTGGGCTTACAACTAAAATTGCTAGAAAAGGAACAAATTAAAAACCCCCAGACAAACACAAAACTTGAAATTCAAAAAATAAAAGGTGAGATTAATAAAATTGAAAGTAAAAAAACTATTGAATTAATTAATAAAACTAAGAGTTGGTTTTATGAAAAAACCAACATAATAGACCTGATTAAAAAAAGGAAAGAGAAAAAGCAAATTGATAGTCTTGAAAATGAAAAGGGTGAACTCACCACTAATGAAGAGGAAATTAGAACAATAGTTAGGAGCTACTTTGCTCAACTTTATGCTGATAAATTCGATAACTTACATGAAATGGAAGAATACCTTCAAAAATATAGCTTGCCCAGATTAACAGAGGAAGAAGTAAGTAGTCTAAATAGTCCCATCTCAGAAAAAGAAATAGACCAAGCTATTAACCAACTTCCTAAGAAAAAGTCCCCAGGACCAGATGGATTTACAGGTGAATTCTACCAAACATTTAAAGAACAACTAACTCCAATGCTATGTAAACTATTTGGAAAAAATGGGGATTGAAGGAGTCCTACCAAATTCCTTCTATGACACAGACATGGTACTGATACCTAAACCAGGTAGATCGAAAACTGAGAAAGAAAACTATAGACCAATTTCCTTAATGAATATTGATGCTAAAATCTTAAATAAGATATTAGCAAATAGACTTCAGAAAATCATCCCCAGGATAATACACTATGACCAAGTGGGATTTATACCAGGAATTCAGGGCTGGTTTAATATTAGGAAAACTATTAGTATAATTGACCATATTAATAATCAAATTAATAAAAACCATATGATCATCTCAATAGATGCAGAAAAGGCATTTGATAAAATCCAACATCCATTCCTACTAAAAACGCTTGAGAGTATAGGAATTAATGGACTATTCCTTAAAATAATAAGGAGCATATATTTAAAACCTTCAGTAAACATCATATGTAATGGTGATAAACTAGAACCTTTCCCAGTAAGATCAGGAGTGAAACAAGGTTGCCCACTATCACCATTACTATTCAATATAGTACTAGAAACTCTAGCCTTGGCAATAAGAGCCGAGAAAGAGATCCAAGGAATTAGAGTAGGAAATGAAGAAATCAAATTGTCACTTTTCGCAGATGACATGATGGTATACTTAGAGAACCCCAAAGACTCTGCTAAAAAGCTATTAGAAATAATTCAGAATTTGAGCAAAGTCGCAGGATACAAAATAAATCCACATAAATCCTCAGGATTTTTATACATTACCAACACAATCCAACAGCAAGAGATACAAAGAGAAATTCCATTCAAAATAACAGTCGATAGTATCAAATATTTGGGAATATATCTACCGAAGGAGAGTCAGGAATTATATGAGCAAAATTGCAAAACACTTGCCACAAAAATAAAGTCAGATTTAAATAATTGGAAAGACATTCAGTGTTCTTGGATAGGCCGAGCGAATATAATAAAGATGACAATACTCCCCAAACTAATCTATTTATTTAGTGCTATACCAATCAGACTCCCAAGAAACTATTTTAATGACCTAGAAAAAATAACAACAAAATTCATATGGAAGAATAAAAGGTCGAGAATTTCAAGGGAACTAATGAAAAAAAAGTCAGAGGAAGGTGGTCTAAGTGTACCTGATTTAAAGCTATATTATAAAGCAACAGTCACCAAAACCATTTGGTATTGGCTAAGAAATAGACTAGTTGATCAGTGGCATAGGTTAGGTTCACAGGGCAAGATAGTGAATAAAAATAGCAATCTAATCTTTGACAAACCCAAAGATCCCAAATTTTGGGATAAGAATTCATTATTTGACAAAAACTGCTGGGAAAACTGGAAATTAGTATGGCAGAAACTAGGCATGGACCCACATTTAACACCACATACTAAGATTAGATCAAAATGGGTCCAAGATTTAGGCATAAAGAACGAAATCATAAATAAATTGGAGTTACATGGGATGGTTTACCTCTCAGACTTGTGGAGGAGGAAGGAGTTTGTGTCCAAGGGAGAACTAGAGACCATTATTGATCACAAAATAGAACATTTTGATTACACCAAATTAAAAAGTTTCTGCACAAACAAAACTAATGCAAACAAGATTAGAAGGGAAGTAACAAATTGGGAAAAAATTTTTACAGTTAAAGGTTCTGATAAAGGCCTCATCTCCAAAATATACAGAGAATTGATTTTAATTTATAAGAAATCAAGCCATTCTCCAATTGATAAATGGTCAAAGGATATGAATAGACAATTTTCAGATGATGAAATTAAAACTATTTCCACTCCTATGAAAGAGTGTTCCAAATCACTATTGATCAGAGAAATGCAAATTAAGACAACTCTGAGGTATCATTACACACCTGTCAGATTGGCTAAAATGACAGGAACAAATAACGATGAATGTTGGAGGGGCTGTGGGAAAACTGGGACACTGATGCATTGTTGGTGGAGTTGTGAAAGAATCCAACCATTCTGGAGAGCAATCTGGAATTATGCCCAAAAAGTTATCAAAATGTGCATACCCTTTGACCCAGCCATACTACTACTGGGCTTATACCCCAAGGAACTACTAGAGAAGGGAAAGGGTCCTGTCTGTGCCAAAATGTTTGTGGCAGCCCTTTTCATAGTGGCTAGAAGCTGGAAGATAAATGGATGTCCATCAATTGGAGAATGGTTGGGTAAACTATGGTATATGAATGTTATGGAATATTATTGTTCTATAAGAAATGACCAACAGGAGAAATACAGAGAGCCTTGGAGAGACTTACATCAACTGATGCTGAGTGAAACGAGCAGAACCAGAAGATCATTATACACTTCAACAATGATACTGTATGAGGATATATGCTGATGGAAGTGGATTTCTTCAACATAGAGAAGAGCTAATCCAATTCCAATTGATTAATGATGGACAGAACCAGCTACATCCAGAAAAGGAACACTGGGAAATGAATGCAAACTGTTATTTTTACCTTCTGAATCCAATTCTTCCTGTGCAACAAAAAATTCGGTTCTACACACATATATTGTATCTAGAATATACTGTAATATATTTAACATATATAAGACTGCTTGCCATCTGGGGGAGGGGGTTGGGGGAGGAAGGGAAAAAAATCTGAATAGAAGTAAGTGCAAGGGATAATGTTGTAAAAAATTACACATGCATATGTACTGTCAAAAAAATGTTATAATTATAAAATAAAATAAAAATTAAAAAAAAAACACTAAAAAAAAATTCCCTTGAAATTCTCGACCTGCTATTCTCCCATATGAATTTTGTTGTTATTTTTTCTAGGTCATTAAAATAGTTTCTTGGGAGTCTGATTGGTATAGCACTAAATAAATAGATTAATTTGGGGAGTATTGTCATCTTTATTATATTTGCTCAGCCTATCCAAGAGCACTTAATGTCTTTCCAATTATTTAAATCTGACTTTATTTTTGTGGCAAGTGTTTTTGACTTTTCTTTGGTAGATGGATTCCCAAATATTTTATACTGTCAACATTTGTTTTGAATGGAATTTCTCTTTATATCTCTTGCTGTTGCATTTTGTTTATGATGTATAAAAATGCTGAGGATTTATGTGGATTTATTTTGTATCCTGCAACTTTGCTAAAATTCTGAATTATTTCTAACAATTTTTTATTAGAATCTCTGGGGTTCTCTAAGTATACCATCATATCATCTGCAAAGAGTGACAGTTTGATTTTCTCATTACCTGCTCTTATTCCTTTAATCTCTTTCTTGACTCTTATTGCCGAGGCTAGCATTTCTAATACAATATTGAATAGTAATGGTGATAGTGGACAACCTTCTTTCACTCCTGATCTTACTGGGAAAGGTTCCAATTTATCTCCATTACATATTATGCTTACTGACGGTGTTAAATATATGCTCCTGATTATTTTAAGGAATACTCCATTTATTCCTATAGTCTCAAATGTTTTTAGTAGGAATTGATGTTGTATTGTCAAATATATATTATATATATTTTCTGCATCTATTGAGATGATCACATGGTTTTTATTAATTTGATTATTAATATGTTCAATTATGCTAATAGCTTTCCTAATATTAAACCAGCCCTGCATTCCTAGTATAAATCCTACTTGATCATAGTGTATTATCCTGGGGATGATTTTCGGAAGTCTTTTTGCTAATATCTTATTTAAGATTTTAGCATCAGTATTCATTAAGGAGATCGGTCTATAGTTTTCTTTCTCAGTTTTCAACCTACCTGGTTTAGGTATCAGTACCATGTCTGTGTCATAAAAGGAGTTTGGTAGGACTCCTTCATCCCCTATTTTTTCAAATAGTTTATATAGCATTGGGGCTAATTGTTCTTTAAATGTTTGGTAGAATTCACATGTAAATCCATCTGGCCCTGGGGATTTTTTTCCAGGGGAGTTGATTAATAGCTTGTGCTATTTCTTTTTCTGAAATGGGATTATTTAAGCAGTTTACCTCCTCCTCTGTTAATCTAGGAAGCCTATATTTTTGGAGGTAGTCATCCATTTCACTTAAGTTATCAAATTTATTGTCATAAAGTTGGGCAAAGTAACTCATTATTTCTCTAATTTCCTCTTCATTGGTGGAAAGATCCCCCTTTTCATTTGTAAGACTAACAATTTGATTTTCCTCTTTCCTTTTTCTGATCAGATTTTCCAAAGTTTTATCTATTTTATTGGCTTTTTTCATAAAACCAATTCTTAGTTTTATTTATTAATTCAATAGTTTTTTTACTTTCAATATGATTGATTTCTCCTTTTAATTTTAGAGTTTCAAGTTTAGTTTTTGATTGGGTGTTTTTAATTTTGTCTTTTTCTAGCTTTTTAAGTTGCAGGCCCAATTCATTGATCTTCTCTTTCTCTATTTTATTCAAGTAAGCCTCTAAAGATATAAAACTTCCCCTTATTACTGCTTTGGCTGCATCCCACAAATTTTTGTATGATATCTCATTGTTGTCATTATGGTGAGTAAAATTATTAATTGTGTCTATAATTTGCTGTTTCACCCAACCATTCTTTAAGATGAGATTATTTAGTTTCCAATTACTTTTTGGTCTATTTACCCCTAACTTCTTGTTGAATGTAGTTTTCATTGAATTGTGATCTGAGAAGAAAACATTTGCTTATTTCTGCCTTCCTGCATTTAATTTTGAGATCTTTTTGTCCCAATATATGGTCAATTTTTGTATAGGTTCTATGAACTGCTGAGAAGAAAGTATACTCCTTTTTATCACCATTCAGTGTTCTCCAAAGTGTTCTCTTTAATTTCTTTCTTATTTGTTTTGTGGTTTGATTTATCTAATTCTGAGAGTGCAATATTGAGATCTCCCACTATTATAGTTTTGCTGTCTATTTCTTCTTGCAACTCTCTTAACTTCTCCTTTAGGAAGTTAGATGCTATACCACTTGGTGTATATATGTATAGTATTGATATGGCTTCATTGACTATGCTACCTTTTAGCAGGATATAGTTTCCTTCCTTATCTCTTTTAATTAGATCAATTTCTGCTTTTGCTTGATCTGAGATAGGGATGGCTACCCCTGTTTTTTTGGCTTTACCTGAAGCATAATAGATTCTGCTGCAGCCTTTTACCTTTACTCTCTATGTGTCTCCCTGCTTTAAATGTGTTTCCTGTAAACAACATATTGTAGGGTTCTGACTTTTGATCCAGTTTGCTATCCGCCTCCACTTAATGGGAGGGTTCATCCCATTCAAATTTACGGTTAAAATGACTAATTCTCTATTTCCTGAAATCATATTATCCTCGGATTATGCTTTTTTCCTCCTTGTCCCCTCGGAACCCCTTCCCCAGTATTGAATTTATGGACCCCACTTGTGACCCCTACCTTTTTAGCATCCCCCCTCCTTTCAAGTCCCTTTCCCTTTCTTGTACCCTTCCCTTATTTCTCTTTTCCTTTTCCCTTTTCCTCTCCCCCCTTTTAATGAGGTGAAAGAGAATTCTCTGAAAAACAAACATGTCAATTATTTACTCTTTAATCCTACTCTGTTGAGAGTAAGATTGACACAATGTTTCTTCCTTTCTCTAAATTCCCTCAGATGTGGTAAAATTTTCTTTGCCTCTTCCTGGGATGTAGTTTCCCTCTTTTTATCTCTCCTTTCCTGTTTTCTGATACTATCCCCTTCCCTTTACTACTTACCTTTTTATGTCATATCAGTAAAGTCAAATTATCCATGTAGACTTTCTGTATACCCACAACAGAGATACAGTTCTCAAGAATTCTTTTTACCTTTTTCTGCTTCTCTTGAGTCTTGTGAATGTAGATCAAATTTTTTGTTTAAGTCTGGTTTTTTTCTTAGAAACAAATGGAATTCCTCTGTTTCATTAAATGTCCATCTTCTTCCATAGAAGAAAATGCTAAACTTAGCTGGGTAGTTTATTCTTGGTTGCATTCCTAGTTCTTTTGCCTTTCGGAATATCAGGTTCCAGGCCCTTCGATCCTTTAATGTGGAGGCAGCCAGATCTTGAGTGACCCTTATTGTGGCCCTTTGATATTTTAATTGTTTTTTCCTGGCTGCTTGCAATACTTTTTCCTTAGTTTGGTAGCTCTGCAGCTTAGCCACAATGTTCCATGGAGTTCTTTTTTTAGGGTCTTTTTCAGAGGGTGTTCAATGAATTCTTTCAATGCCTATTTTCCCTTCTGTTTCTATTATCTCTGGACAGTTCTCTTTGATGATTTCCTGTAAAACAATATCTAGACTCTTTTTATCATCATAATTTTTGGGAAGTCCAATAATCCTCAGATTAACTCTCCTAGATCTATTTTCCAGGTCTATAGATTTTCCCAGTAAATATTTGACGTTATTCTCTAGCTTTTCTTTTTCTTTTCTTTTCTTTTTTTTTTCGTTTCTTTGTTTTGTTTGACTGATTCTTGGTTTCTCAATGAATCATTCATTTCTATTTGTTCCGTCCTGATTTTTAATGAGTTATTTTCTTCATTCACATTTTTTAGTTCTTTTTGTATATGTCCAGTTGAGTTTTTAAATGAATTATTTTGCTCTGTTGAATTTTTTTTCCATTTCACTTTTTTTTTTTTAGTGAGTTATTTTCTTTTTTTTTTTTTTTTAATCACAAATCCTACTTTCTTGGGAATTTTTTATCTTTTCCAACTCAGAAATCCTACTTTCCTGTGATTTTTTTTAACCTTTTCTAATTCACAAATTTTGTTTCCCTGCACCTCTTATGAATTCTTTATTTTTTCCAACTCAAATTTCAGGACGTTGTTATTCTCTATCATAGCTTCTCTTTCCTTTCCCCATTTTTCTTCAAACTCTCTTAACTTTTTAATAATCTCTTCTAGGAGAGAATTATGTGATCTGGGGTAGGTATCATTTCCCTTTAGGGTGTTATATGGAGACTGTCTGTTGTTAGCCTCCTCAGGTTGGATACCCGCTCTTTCTCTGTATAGAAGGCGTAAATCATTCTCTTCAATTTCTTACTCATTGTTAAAACTGTGGTGGTCTGCCCCTTGGGTAGGAAATTTACCAGCTTCCTCCCAGATAGGACTGGGCTATGAGAGAGCTCTTGGAGAGAGTTCACCTCCCCCCCGGAAATGACTCAGAGGTGGTTAGCATGGCTGTGTTACAAGGAGTGCCCAGTGAAGGACCCCTACTGTGTGGCCTAGTGACTGCCCCGAGGCTAGAGGCTGAATTGTAAAAGCATCACAAACCCCAGCCAAAGCCTCCTGTGGGGCCGTGCATATTAGCAGCTGATGCGCAAAAAGCCCCTGTGCTCAAACCGGAAGTCTCTGCCCAGGAAGCACAGTTGCTGCTGTTGGGATTCTGCTGCTGTGAGAGTTTTGCTACTGCAAGAATTCCACTGCCTCAGGCTGAGCCCCACAATATGTGGATTAGAGGCTGCCCCTGGCTGTGTCCCCACTGTTCAGGTTCTTAACTGCCCCAAGGAAAAGCCCTGGACAGCAGAAGGCAGCTGCATAGCTGTGCTGAGATAGCTGTTGGGTCACTTCCAGTTTGGGGTGATTATATTTTCTGGCTTTTTGTTATAAAGTGGCTTTGATTTCTCTTCTGATCTGCTGTTTTACAAGCAGAGTAGAGCTATCAGCTATGCCAGATTCCCCTATCTCAGTGGCTTCTCTGATCCCAGAGTTCTCCCCAGCCCATTTGGCACAATGTGCTTGCCCCTAGTCCAACCCTGTCTGTGCCGGTCTTTTTTTCCTCCCCTCAGTACTGACCTTTTCTGTCGAAATTCCAGATTCTCTTTGGCTGGTAAGTTGTGCTTCTAATCCTTGTGGTTTCTATCAGTTCAGTGTTATTTTTGAGGCTGATTTAACTAGTTGGTATTGAGGGTAGAAGGGAGCTTAGAAATTTGCATGTATCTTCTCTACCATCTTGACTCCGCTGTCCCTTTTCATTACTTTTAAGATATACTGTCTTGCCTTTCTGGGGATGTTTTTGTTTTAATGGAGAATAATAGAAACATTTAAGTTAAGGAATAAATATAATTTTAGAAATTTATATAAAAGGCTGGTTTAGGCAAGGATTTGTTGTTTTGTTTTGTTTCATTGGTTTTTTTGTGTGTGGCTAGAGAGATTTCCTGGAGACTTTGAAACCACATCAATTAACATTCTCAGCCTGTTAATATGAATGCACCTAATAGTCTTTAAGTTCAGTTTGGGAGATAAGGCAGTAGGATCATGGAGAAGATTTTGAGTATAGGACGCCAATAAACACTAATAGCTATAGATATAACAATAATATGGGCTAGCTTTCATGTCAAGGCAGGGAAATTTAGGGGAACTTGACTTTTAACATTTAGGAAAAATATGGATATTAGGCTTTAATTAGTTAGCATAATTAGATAAATGGTTGACTCTTCCCATCAAAGTAGACTTGTAGAATTTGTTTTTTCTAGATAACATCATGAGGTTTGTTTGGTGTTTTTTTTGTTTTTGTTTTCTTTCATATAGCTTTTTGCTCCAGGGTATTGCCAGCCATATCAACTGAATTTATTTTAAGGTGATTTGTGGGTATGCTTTGAAATTTGCCCTGCTCTGCCAATATTTTTTAAATCACACATGAGGACAAGGTATGTGATATGTGGGGGGAATAAAGTAAATTTTCTTTAGAAGGACTCAGTACTTAGTACAGTGGAAAGAATACTAATTCTATAGTTTTACTTTCTGTGAGCTCATTTGATCTTCCTGGACATTGCTTTCTTTATATATAAAAGAAGGGGTTTCACTTTGGTGGTTTGTGAGGTCTTTGCAGTTTAAGATATTATTCCTATATGCTGCACTTCTATCCTGATGGGGCTATCTCCATCTCTGTAACCTTAGACACTCTCCTGAAAAACATCCAATTATACAAATACCCCTTTCTAGGGGGTCAGATAAAGGTGGCTTGTTTTAAAGACCAGTTTAGTTTTTGTGTGAAAATTTTTGACTCTGTTACTTTTTACTCACTCTTGTCCCAAGACAGAATGAAGAAGTTTTACATCAGTAAATGAATGTAATTGCTTTTAATTAACAGATTATAAATGAAGGAAAAACCTTGCTCTTAAATAATATGTGCAAGATGAGTGACAGAGAGAAATTCTCCTGTTATTCACAGATAAGCTTGTGACTAAAAAAAAAAAAAAAATCCTTTCTCCCATCCCTATACTTTTAAGTAGCCTAATATGTTAAGTTGATACAGGAGAGGAAAATAACAAATTGTCATCAGAAAAGTCCACCAGATGGCAGTGCTTCCTAGCAGAAGAAAAGTGTCTTCTAACCCTGAACTGCTTCTATGATTGGTCTCTGGGTGTCATAGTAAGCCTGAGCTTTTATCACCACAATCTAATATTTTTTGTTTCTTATGTCCTAACAGATTGATCAGATAATTTCTTTGAAAGGAAAGCTTATTCATGAGAACACAAAGGAATTTACTTAATGATAATAGAAATGTTTTCATTGGCTAGGGAAAGTTTGAACTTCTTGACAAGTAATGTGATACTTTTCAGAGTTGAGAAGCTGCTGCTGCTTTTTTCCCTCCCTCTCCGTCTCCCTTTCTCTCTCTCTCTCTCTCTCTCTCTCTCTCTCTCTCTCTCTCTCTCTCTCTCTCTTTTTCTCTCTCTCTCTCTCTCCATCTCTCTGTGCTTATCTGTCTGTCTCTCTGTGTCTCTCTCTTTTTCTCTTTCTGTCTCTCTCTGTCTTTCTCTGCATTTACTTTTAAAAATGTTACTTTTATTTTTATTTTTTAAAATATTACTTTTGGTTTTTAAAACAATAGATGTTATAAAATATTATGTTTTAGAATGCATATTTTTTCCCTCTCTAGAATGATAACAAAACTTTAAAAAAGGGGGAGGGATATAATAAATATAATCATAAATCATAAATATATGATAACATAAAGACATATACTAAGTAAATACCAGGGAGAGAAGCATTTATACCAAGGAGTATCAGAAAAACTTTCATATGAGAAAAATCTACCTCCCACATTTTTAGATAGTGGAACTGAAGCCAAAATAGGCCCTCTCTAGAATGATAACAAAACTTAAAAAAGGGGGAGGGAGGGCAGAAAGCAAGCAGTTTTAACAAAACTAACCAACATATTGACCAAATCTTAGAGTATATTTGATATGTCACATCTATAGTCCCTTTCTTCCGCAAAGAAGGAAGGCAGCTATATTTGATCAATCTGAAATTTTTTCTTTTTTCCACAAGTGGTAGATCATTTTATCAAAGGAGTGGATCTGACAAGTAATATCCAATTTGAATAAATGATAAATCACTGTAAAATGGAAAGATTGTTGGTTGGTTTTACTACTTAATGCTTATATATTCTTGGCAAATAACTCACCCTATTTTGGCTTCAGTTCCACTATCTAAAAATGTGGGAGGTAGATTTTTCTCATATGAAAGTTTTTCTGATACTCCTTGGTATAAATGCTTCTCTCCCTGGTATTTACTTAGTATATGTCTTTATATATGTTCCATGTTATTCTTCATGATGGAATGTAAATTTTTTGAAAGCAAGGATTGTTTTATTTTTGTCTTTGTATTCTTAGCATAGTACATTGCTTGATATATTTATTTATTATTTATTTCCCCCCCAATTAAATGTAAAAATATTTTTTAACATTCATTTTTAAAACTCTGAATTTCAAATACTTTCCTTTCCTTTTTTCCTCCATTGAGAAATACTTGACGTTTATTAGGTGCCCAAAAATGTTCATCACCTTGAATCAAATATAGTATATTCATATGCCTTTAAAAATAGATAAAAATATCTGTCACTGAGAATTTATTAGTTGTTTTTCACCTCAAACAAATGGAACAACTTAATGTGGTGAGTCTTTTTACCTATTACTTAAAAATGCAGTGAGTGGAAGTTTGAAATATGTTTAAATATTTGGTTGACAGGGCAAAAGAAAGTCATTTCTTTATATTGGACTCTTCTACTGTATGACTTAGTGACATAAACTGAAAAAAATTAAGAATTTGTTTATTTTAATACATGCCATACAAGTTCCTTAAAAGTCACTTCCTGCATTTATGGATGTTTTGAAAATAAGCAGTTTAACAAGTAATCATTTCTAAAGAACCTAAAAAGCAATGCAGCTTGAATTAGGGTAAGGCTAGAATCCTAGACTCTACAATGATAGGGAAAGAATGGTTCTCTTATCTAAAGCAGTTATCATTTGCCCTGTTTTCTTTCTCATACTCTTAAATGGATGGAGTACTTGTGGTAGTGGAGAGAGTTCTGGACTTGAAGTAGAAGGCTCTGGGTCCAAATCTCTGCCCTGCTTTTATCTCTGCGACTTGAAGTCAATTATTTAACTTCTTTGAGCCTCAGTTTTCACATTTATTTAATTAGGACACTTATTAAGTTATTAAAAAGATTCAATTTAGTCAGTCCACACACAAACAAATCCCTGCTCCCAAGGAATTCACAGCCTGTTGGGGAGATAATATGTGGACAACAATATGCAAATAAGATACAGAAAGGAAAAATTAGGGATCATCTCAGAAGGAAGGCATTAAGATTAAGGAGGAATGAAGATGTTTTGTGGGACTTTAGCTGAAACTTCAAGGAAATGAAGGAAACTAGGAGGCAGAAATGAGGAGGGAGAATGTTCCAAATATAGGGAATAGCTACTGAAAATCACAATAATTAAGAGGAAAATGACATAATTTGATCACTTAGACCAATTGGATATAGAAGAGAAGAGTGAGTTGAGCAGTTACCACATGGGTCACATGACTAGGATAACGATGATATATTTGACGATAAAAGGAAAGTTAGGAAGAATAAAGACTATTAACCAAATAGGGCAATTAGAGAAAATATAAGTAAGATACTGTGCTGTGTTGAGGTTACAAAAGCAAGATAAAGAAACAGATATTTATTAAGCAACTTCTATAAACTAGGCAACGAACTTAAAATTATGCAAATATTATCTCATTTGAACTTCACAACAACCCTATGAGGTAGAAGGTAGTAATAATATCCCTACTTTACAGATGACAAAACTGAGATACTGAGGGGGGTAAGTAACTTGTTTAAGGTTTTAATCCATCCTTTGTCATCTGTGTATCACTAGCTGATAACAAATAATTAACCTTTCTGAGTCATTGTACACATCTGTAAAATGAAGAGCATAAACTAATTGACTAAATTTTCTGTCAATAAAATATGTACGTTTCTGAAAGGTAGCATTCTAAAAAACATCCCTTGTTGTTTAGGTCATTGTCCCCATGTATTATTGTACTGGTTTTATGCCTCAGTATCCCTGGATTATTATGCTTCAGTTTCCAATTATTATGTCCTGAATAAAAGTGTCATAGCTCCACTCCTTCATTTCTTGCCATTAGGACTGGAGGCTCTGAAATACCATAGAGTCACAAAATTCCAGGTGGCTTATCTCAAATGTCTGCTGGTACTGCCTTTTTACTATTTTGGGGGGAGGAGGGAAGTATCTCTAGGTCAGGGTTTGGCACACAGTAGGTACATAGTCTATAGCAGGCACTTCAAAACTTGTGAAATTCAGTTTTTGACATAGTTCAATGAGGAAAAAAAATGCCTCAGTACTTGATGGTTGAGGGCACTCCATCTTGGTTGTTGTTTTGATTGTGCAATAGGAATGTGAGGTTGACCAAGGTTCTCACCATCAATGCTGTTGCCCTGGGCAGCTGGTCCCTAGCAGAGGCAGTAGTGCACAGGACTGTCAGGCTGGAGCCCATGATGGTGAGGTTGTGCATGGTAGGAAGATGGAGGGGCAGTTCCTGCAGGATAATAGGGCTTCAGCATGTAGTCTCCTGGCTCCCAAAATAGTAGTACTGGAAGGGGAACAGGGTGGCTAGTGTGCTCAGCAGGAGAAACAGTGGTTATAGAAATGTCTAGAGCCCTAGGTGCCCAAGGATATGACCTTCTACATCCATAAGCGGCATCTTCCCACCCATCCCCAAGCTTAGATGGCTTGTAGTGGGAGAAGAATATAAAGATTAAGGTTCCTCTCAGAAAGTGAACTGAGTCAAGAAGGGAGAAGCCTGACTGAATTGGACTGGTGTGTTTCTCCAAAACTGGAAGTCCAACTTGCCCCTTTGGGAATTGGGTGGGGAGGGGTAGTTAGGCTATAAACCGATGATGGACTCCTTATGGGAAAAATTCATTTGGTACTTGTCATTTCTGCCACTCATTGTGCCTTCTGGAACCAATTAACAGTGAGTACCAAAGTACCATTATAAATAGTTATTAACTGACTGCCTAAACCAAATGATTTAATTGATCAAAGCATTAAAGGTTATAGGTTGATTCCTGATCAGAAAAAACAAACAAACAAACAAAACAAAAACAAAAGCAAAAACAAACTTCCTTCCACACAGCATTCCGCCGCTTTGGTACATGTTATAAATGTGTCAAGGTTCTCAATGGGATTTGTGTGAACATTAAGTCTATAGTGATAGACGATCCATGGTCATCTTCACTTTTATGACCCTGATTAAGTACATAGGGGAGGCATTCTACATTCTAGCAGCCATCATTTCTAATGCTTTCCATCTGACATTTATATGATTGTCCAGGATCCCACAGCTGTAGGAACTCAAATTTTCCCAAGTCTCATACCAGTGCCCCCATGCTCTATGCCAATGCTGTCAGTCAAATAGAATCCCTACACTATAATAAGGAACTTTGAAGGCCATATATTGATGTTAAACCCTAGAAATTTACTTTTATATTGTATTTTTTATTTATTTTATCAAATATTTCCCAATTACTTTTTAGTCTGGTTTAGTCTACATTGTGGAATTGTGTTTGACCCTTCTGATCTACACCATTCTCATTCTAGAGGGATTTCATTCATAGGTTATCAAATGATGATTAAACTTCATA
Organism: Sminthopsis crassicaudata; assembly: GCF_048593235.1. NCBI lineage: Eukaryota > Metazoa > Chordata > Mammalia > Dasyuromorphia > Dasyuridae > Sminthopsis > Sminthopsis crassicaudata. The sequence goes on along the minus strand of NC_133622.1, from coordinate 140,869,656 downwards.
TATTTGAAAATAAGTAACTAGGATTCTCTTCACCTGTTCCCATCTTCTCTGTTTTTTCAAGTCCTCTGTGGATGGGATCTAGTTTATTAAGGTAATGCTCAAAAATGTGAAACAAGCGATATACAATGTTGTAGATGTGGCTTTACTAACATGGCCCTTTTTCTGGTTAAGCATACTCCAGCAATGTGGATGCAATCTAAGATCAAGTAAAGCATTTTGGGTAGACAATATTACTTAACTCACATTGAGCTACGATTGCAAATCCCACCATTCTTTTCCCTCAACAAGTCTGTGCTATAAGAACCATTTTTCTAGTTTCAATTTCTTTATCTTGGACTCATAAAATTTGTTTCTCTAAATTCATCATTTTATATTTTTTCCTATGTCATCTATTTTCCATGGTTTTGATGCAGCATAAAATTGTGACATTTGTCCAAAATATCAAATTTCCAAATGAACTTTATTATCTCTGAAAAAGTGAATAGAGTAAGAGGTTAGCTTATGTCCCTCTTCTTTCTAAGCTTGCATTTTATTAATCCAAAATCTGCTAAATCCCTTCTCCCATGGGAAACTGAAAACTATTGTATACACTTACAAATACTATGGCATCAGCAAACATATTCCGACCTTCTCAGAGAACCATATGAATATCACATGAGTTCATTAATTCCTGTGCTATTACAGTAAACAGAAAATGAATTCATTACTATGAGACATTTAGGGGACATTATAAATGTTATCAAAACAAAGTTGTGTATTCGAAATAAGGAAATCATATTTCAAAAAATATGCTACTCATTGTAAATCAACATTGCATGAAATTACCTGTCTTTATAATATAAAACTTTTCCAGTTGTCCGGTTGACCTAGTCCCAGAATTTAACAGGAATCTCAAAGAGAATATCTCAATTAAATAATATCTCTTGCAGTTCAATGTGCAAAGCACATAACATGTTATTTTATCTGATTCTCACAATCTGATTCTCACATTCTCACCTGTAGGTGCTATTTCCTCCCCTCCTCCCCATACTATTTTACCAATGAGAAAACATGCTGAGAGAGATAAAGTGACTTTACTTTATCAGGGTAACATGGTTACCCAATTTCTCATGTAGGATTTGTATACAAGTATTTCTGAGTCTGAGCCTAGAGCCCTATCCACTACAACACTAGGTGCCAGAGTTAGAGTTGAAAGGAATCTTGGAGACCATTTAACCTAATGTTTTCATTTTACAGATGAGGAAACTGAACTCTAAAGACGTTGTATTTCTATTTAATCCAAGGACCTACAATTCACAATAATATTGTGAATACCATTCATATCTGAAGCTTTGGAAGCTGGTCTTCAGGCAGCAGGTATGCTGCTCTGCAGGTTGTAACATCAGACTTGTCCACTGAAGCCTTTCCAGCTGAATGGGATTTAATGGGGTTTATGCTCTGCTGGTACACTCTTCGGGGACCTATAGTTCTCTCTGTATCAGTATGAAGTAGGAGAGGGACTTTAGTGAAGATTTTTCTAGATACATTTGTACATACCATTTAGAAAAGAGATTTGTGAACTTCCTGAAATATGATGCTGGAATGCTTTCTGAGCATTTTGGAGAAGTAGATGAATCTTGTTAGAATATACTGTAACCACTCAATCATTCAAATTGCATCTCTCTCTGACTTCCTTTTCTCTCTTACTCTCTATAATTTTCAAGGAAAAGGGCTATAGTATTGTGATGCTCTAAGTGGATGTATAAAACCATTTTTCATCCATTCATAAGTGGTTCCTTAAAAAAAATAAAATTAGAAGCAAGATGGATCTCAAAACTTGTAGTGACTAGTAAACTTTAATTATTATATATTTTATGTGTTTATGCTAGCATTAAAAGTCAAGCACTCATAGAAAAAGCAGACATGATCGTTCATAAAATGAGTGCTGGGCGGCAAATGAATAGATAATCAGTATAATGAAAGCAACCTGGAAAGATGCCGGATAGCTGAAAAGGTCTACATAATGGCTCCCACTGAAACAGAGGGTAAAATTGCAATTGGAAAGAGAACACTTTTGGTGATCTTTTAAAATGTTCTTCCTTCCTCCTAAAGCACAGTGTGCTATTTAGGTTATAGAGGAAAGAGGGGGAAAGCCAACTCCTTTCATTCTTGTGTGAGAAAAATAGCAACAATCATCTCTACTTGGAGTTACACTTTAGGCAATGCAAAACTTCTATTTGTTCAAGCCTCTCAAAATTGTAATGGATAAAATATGCAATAAAGTAAAATTGGATTTGTTTAGCAGAATGTATGTGTATTTCAATCTGAAAACTAGATCTTAAATTGGGCAGTTGAGAGGATTCCTAAATAATCTTGGACCTTTTTTGGATATATGCAAGTGTCCATTTGTGAGGTAGGGAAAAGGATAAAAATTGGTAAACCTTATCTTGATTGACACAGAATCGTTAAAAGGGTAGAAAATGATTAAAAGGATGATCTGGAATATATATTAGTCATGTTCCTGAAAATTATATATAAAATTGAATTTGTGTAAGTTGAATCATATTTTAAAATTCATGGTTAGACACTCATATTAGAAAAGTGAATTAATGTTTCACTTATTGATTTTTTAAAAGGATGGACATATATTAAAATTCTAGTAGAAATAACATTAGCATAAAAATGATCTAAAGGATAAAATTCTTAAATAAAGGTCAGAAGTTGAGGACAAGCTAGAGCTATTTCATTTTCCAATTGTACAATTTTGGAAAATTATCATATCTTTTTATTACATTTTCCAGCTGTTAGTGATATTTTCTTTCTCCTTGCTTTACTAGAGTATTGTTATTATTCAGAATGTTAGTAAAGTGCTTTGAGTTCTTAAGTAAAGAAAGAAATATAGTGAAGGAGTATTAAAAAGCTTTCAACATGTCTAGGAGCTATTTGAAGACTGTAAATATCCCTTATTTTAGAGTAAATTTGATTTAAAATAAGTTTTTCTAAAGTGATTTTTATTTTTTGGTTGATCATTAAATTGGACATGTCTAACTTTAGGGGAAACAAATAGTTTATTCTGTCTCTTGAATATGTTGTTCTTTTCTTATCAGGATACTTCTTTGCAGGTTTTTCTATCTTCTTAGAATGTATTGTGTTCACCTAAGTCCTGTATCTTCAAGACTTTCCTCCTCAACTATTTTGGTCTTTTCTATCAATGTTACCCTCAAATCACTGTCAATTTAAAATGTGCTCTCTTGTGACGTATCTTATTGTATCATAGATTTAGAGTTAGAAAGGACTTTTGAGTATCATTTTACAAGTATTAGGGGTTGTACCCCTCAGTTTATGTTCCATGAGATGGCCCCCAAAGGCCCAATCCCATGTATGCTTTATGAAATGCAACCACTTTTACATATGGATAAAGGAATCCAAATCTATAGAAATCAAGTGACAATCTAGGCAAGAGTGAAACTCAGGTCCTCTGACCTCAGATCCACTTTCTTTTTATTAAACTCTTATGTGCTTGACTTGGTTCTAGGGATATAGATATGTCCTTATATTAAAGGTAGGAGGAAGAAAAAGAAAGTGTGTATTACTCAGAGAAGAAATAACAATCAAACTTTCAAAGAATTACTTAATAGAGCTAGAAGAAATAACAAAACTCATCTGGAAGAAAAAAGGTCAAGAATATCAGAAAATAAATCTTAAAAGATGGGAAGGAATAGTAGTACCAGACCTCAAATAATGCTACAAAATTATAATCATCAAAACAATTTGGTGTTGAGTTAAAAAAATTGAGAGATTGGTCAGATTTTTTTGTTCAATTATTTTTTTCCAGTTATGCCCGACCCCCATTAACTTATTTTGAAATTTTCTTGGTAAACATTTCCTTCTCCAGTTCATTTTACAGATGAAGAATTGAGGCAAACAGAATTAAGTGACTTGGTCAGGGTCAATAAGCTAATAAGTGTTGGAAGTTGGATTGAACTCATGAAAATTAATCTCCCTGAGTCTAAGCCCAGTGCTCTATCCCCACTGTGTCACCTAGATGTCCCTTTGATCTGATTAGGCACATAATATAAAGAAATAAATGAACACAGGTACTAGTGTCTGATAAATCCAAAGAGCCTAGCTATTGGGAACAGAGTTCACTATTTGATTAACAACAACAACAAAAACAAACTGTAGGAAAAGCTAAAGAGTAGTCCAGAAGAAACTAGACATAGACTCACTTTAATATGGTATACTATGATAAGGTGAAATTAGGTTTATGTTTTATAAATGAAGGTGATATCATAAACAGATTGGCGAAAGGTGAAATGGGTTAATTTGATTATATAAAATTAAAAGTTTTTTTTTTATACAAACAGAATAAATGCAGTTAAAATTAGAATAAATTTAGGGTACTGAGGGGAAAATCTTTGCAACAAACTTCTCTGATAAAAGTTTCAAATAGAGAAATTAATCCTCAGCATAAGTCTTTTTTCCACTTGGACAGTATATGTTTTACTTTATGCATATTTGTTACAAAGGTTGGTTTCTTTTCTTTCTAGTTTTGGTGCAACTTGGAGGGGAAAGGGGACTAGCAGTAGTATTGGCCTTCTAAAAAGAGGAAAAGAAAACCATGAGGTTATTGAAGTACCTTTTAAAAAATCTAAAAGAAAAAAAAAGAAGCCCAGAAGGAAACTCAGCATAGCAAGGCAGCTTGGAAAGTAACATTGAATTTGCTGGATTTAGCACATGCTTGAATCACCAAAATAGAGGCACTTATTTGAAAGAAAATAAGGATTCATTCCTGGGAAAAGTATCCTGTTTCCCTTCCACATGGGTAGAAGCAATATTTTTCTCACTGGCTGCATAGCCGGAATGGGTTACATCTCTAAAACGATCAGAGCAAGATAGTTTTGTTTTGTTTTTTTTTTCTCTTCTTGGCGGCATAATGAGGATGTGGAGGGTTCTGTTCATCTACAGCACCAGCATTATAAAATAACCTAGAGGGAAGGTAAGGGTTCTTCTCTTTCCTTTTTAGGCCTTGTGGCCCTGAGAAAAGGGCCTAGGGTTTTGGTCTTTTCTGTCTGTCGTTTTTGGTTCTAGGTAAAGGTTTTGGGAGTTAGTAAACAAAAATGGCTATATTGCTGTATTATAATTTCTGAAATAAAACTAACCATATTAATATTCTGACTTTAAAAACATATTAAAGGGGGCAGCTAAGTGGTGCAGTGGATAGAGCACCAGCCCTGAATTCAGGAAGACCCGAGTTCAAATCTGGCCTCAGACACTTAACGCTTCCTAGCTGTGTGACCCTGGGCAAGTCACTTAACCCCAATTGCCTTAGCAAAAAAACAAAAACAAAACAAACAAAAACAAAAACAAAACATATTAAAGACTTCAAAGTAAACATATCAGATAAAACTTTTTATTTAAATCTTACAAAGAGCTGTTACAAATTCAAAAGGGCACCCAGTTCCTAAAGGATACATGGCCTAAGCATAGGAGCAGACAATGTATTTATTTATTTATTTATTTATTTATTTATTTATTTATTTATTTATTTATTTATTTATTTAGTTTTATGTATGGATTCTCTTTATTTTTTTATTCTCTTTGTGATATAGGCATAGTATTGGTATCATCAAGTCAGAAGGCATGCACAGTTGAGTAACTTTTGTGGTAGAATTGTAAATTTCTTTTACAAATGTTTGAAACACTTTATAACTCTACTAATAGTACACCAAAGGGCCTTTTTTCTTTTCTGTTTTTTTAATTATAGTTTTTATTTACCAGATATATGTATGGGTAATTTTACAGCATTGACAATAGCCAAATCCTTTGTTCCAATTTTTCCCCTTCTTCCCCCCCCCAGATAGTAGGTTGACCAATACATGTTAGATATGTTAAAGTATAAATTAAATACATTATATGTATACATGTCCAAACAGTTGTTTTGCTGTACCAAAAGAATCGGACTTTGAAATAGTATACAATTAGCCTGTGAATAAAAAATGCAGGCAGACAAAAATAGAGGGATTGGGAATTCTAGGTAATGGTTCATAGTCATCTCCCAGAGTTCTTTAGCTGGATGTAGCTAGTTCAATTCATCACGGAGCAGACAATTTATTAAAAAAATTGTCATCACTTGAAAAAAATATTCAATCTAACAAAGGTCATCAAAAGTACTGGGAATAGGGAATTTTATGAAAGAGGTATGAATAAATGAAACAATGTGTGAATCATATATTGTTGGCTAAATTATAATGTTTTTGGAGGATGACTTATACCTGAATATTCTTTATCACAGAATCAGTGACTAATTGGATAAAATGCACATGTTATTGGACAAATACTCCTATATCTAGAGTTAGTAATATATGCATTTGGACTAAAATTCAGTAAAGATTAATTGTTTATAATTTGTAACATGAAATTAGTTAAATAATTGGACATCCTTGGCTTTTCTGGTGGTCACAAAATATGAAAGTTATGATTAAAAATAGGTTCAAGTCATTGGTGTTTAGATCCCATTATTAAAACACAAAATTCTAATACTTTATCATTTATATTTTATTTACATTATAGCTAACTACTGTTCCATAAACACTGGAGTTGTAAGTTCTATTAGTTAATAATTACCTAATCTTAGGAAAGTCACCTCATCCATCAATAGGAGATATAAGCTTTAGAGGTGATGCAACTGTTAGGGGAAAATTTTATAGGAAAGGATAACAATATTGGCTCTAAAAAGGACTTTAAAATAATTTCCAAATCATAAGAAGTTATTAAAATCTGGGGGTCTTGTTAAACTAATAATCACCATGAGATGACATTAAATTATGGTTTAATATGAAAACACTGTTTGATAGTTTAATGAAGATGATGGTGTGAGAGAAGATGAGAAATGTTTGACTAGGAGAAAGTAGCTGAATTGGTCTTTTGGAACACACAAAGTAGGAAATAAATCAATTCTAAATGAAAATGCAATCCACCAGCAGGGAATAGGGCTCTATCTAACATATATATATATATATATATATATATATATATATATATATATATATATATATATATATATATATATATATATATATATATATGTATTTTCCACAATGACTTGGATCTGTTAGGCTCAACACATAATCTCTCATTGTTGTGGCTGGGATCTGCAAGCATAAGGTGCCATTTGGATTCTAGAAAGATGTGTATGGATCTTCTTGCCTTTGTGTATATCTTCATTCTATGTGATATGGAGTCAAGGATTTCTAAAAGGGAAAACCTATCATTAATTTTGGGTTTAAAAGAAAAAGATTCCCTTAAAAATATCTGGGCACATATATAACCATTTACTTGGAAATTATAGTATCCTAAGCAGCATTATGAAAATTCCTGATTAGGAAGCCAGAATCTTTAGCTTGTTGTTTTCTTTCTGGCTGAGCTTCAAACTGTCTGATATACCATGGGTGTAAAAAGAGATTATGAAAAATTAATACAATGTGTTGCAAAGTGGCAATGAAATGAATCCAAGTCTGCATAGAAGGAATAAATTATGTGTTACTGCCACACTACAATTTAGTTTTTCCCATGCATGGGAGATAGGCTGGGAATTATTCTATTCCATCTTCTTAATGAAACTTATCTATTACCTTAGCTCATTTATCTATTTTCTCCAAGCAGTCAGAATGGCTATTCACTTTCCAGAGGTTTTCAGGAGTTATTAGAGTGGGGGAATTTACCAAAAGATTTAAAAAGCACAGTATACTTTTCCAAGTTGCTATGCGACTGGTGAAAATATGAGCAAGTATTTAAATGGAATTGTCTGGAGGAACTTTTAACTAAAGTAGTTATAAAATAACTGCTTCATCCCATAATTCCATGGTGCTGCTTGTGAAGAGCTGCTTTATTTTTCTATAATAATAGCAAGAGTTTTCTAGTTTAAAATGTTTACTTGAGGATATTATTGAAGATTTCAATAACTCAGAGGGGAAACTTGAGAATGGAACAATCAGCTGTGGGATTGAGTGGTTGGTATGTTCAGAAATAAAATTGGTAACACATAGGAAGGGCAATGTGGTATGGTGGAGACGTTGAGACATTGGGATTCATGAAGATTATTCAACAAGCCATTTACATTCTATGTAGATTTAATGTAGTTTAATTCTAGATCTATGATTTAAATTCTATGTGTTAATAATAATTAATACCATTCTAGGTAGTATATTATAATATGAGAGTAGGAATAATGGTATGGTTTTTCTCATTTTATAGATGAAGAAACTGAGGCACAGAAAGTTAAATGACTTGCTTAAGAATCACCTAGTTACTCTAAGGCTGGACTTGAATTTAGGTCTTCTTGACTCCAGGTTCGGCACTCTATTGGCTATGCCATCATTTCGGTGTGGAATAAAATGTCAACATGAATCAAGAATACTATATAGCCAGCAGAAAAAGTGAATGTGATTTCAGGCTACTTTAAGATAAGAAAAATATCCAGAATGAGGGAGAAGGAAAGACCATGGGGATAGACCAAAGATCAAGTGTTTGAAAGGCTGTTGTATGATTAGACTTGCCCTGTTTTGACATAGAAAGGGATAAAAAGGCAGAAAGGATGGAAATTACAGAAGCACATTCTTCAACCTGGATGACCCCTTCTTGGGATGGTTTGGTCTAAGAGACCTTTGATGTCCCTATTAATTCAAAAACACTATATAAGAACTTGCTCAAGACCATGGTTTCTTGGGAGCTAGGATGAGATGAAGGAAGCTTACAATAGACATCAGAAAGAGGATATGCTGAAGGAGATTGATATGAACTCCTTGGCTCAGCTTCAAGAGAGATCCTGAGGCTTCCTTTCTCCTATGCCGCTTAACTCACCTAGTCTCTTCTGGACTTCACCATGTGCTGAGGAACCTCAATATCCTAGCCCTGAAGCTCATACTTCACCAGTACTCTCTGCCCTGAGGCCCCTTTACCTTCTGATTGGACCATTCTACCATAAAGTACCTAGGCCAGCCATCTTTTTGTTTTTCACTCAGCTATAATCCTCTGGGTTTGACCATATTCTTATTCCGATTACCTCATCTTCTCCCACCCCTCTGTTGTCTTCTCCATTAATTAGACCATTAGATTGTGAAGTCCTTGAGGGCAGAAAGTATCTTCTACCTTTCTTTGCATCTCTGAGGCTTTGCACTGTGTCTGGCACATAATAGATGCTTTATATATGTTCACTGGTGAGGCACCCAGAGAGACATTTTGAAGTACAGCGTAATTGAATTGATAATGATGGCCTGTGGACTGTATTTATGAATCCTCAAAGAATATAGTATTAAGGGATCAGAGTTAAAGCTTACTCCTAAAGATTGAGTATCTCTGTTCTAACCTCCTAAATCAGATGCTGCAGATGTTATAGAGGAATCCATTGACAATCCATTTTAAATTTCTCTCTCTCAAAGAGCTTTCTAAGTGCTGTTGTGGGGTCAGTCTTTGATACTTCCCAGACTGGGGCTCTGTCTACTAAAATAAATAGAATGGTAGATTGTAAACTCTTGAAAGTATAACTAAAGTAGTGAATGGATTTGGAGAGCAATGGGAAGGTTGTCCAAGTTTGACAACTTGTGGGGATGATAGTTTGAAGCTAGTATGAAGTTAAACCTGGGAGTCAGAGCCCATCCTAGGATTACTTCACTTCTGCCTCACCACTGAATCTGCCCTGAATTAATTTCCTTCACTTTGAAGAATAGAACTAGATTGGCAATGAGAGCATTTTTATTTTAATATATCTAATTCACTATTCTTAGATCTCTGTCAGATTGAGAGTGAGTATGGCATTGGAAGGGCCTGTCACTGTATAACAAATTCACATCTATACAGGAAAAAACATAGTAAATCATTGTTCTTTCAGTGAAAGCTGCGATCTATCATGGCACAGAAGCATTTTCCCCTCTGCAACCAATAACTGCCTGGAACTGCTGGAAACTCATTATAACAATAAAAATTAGATATAGAAAAAAAGATGAGTAAAGCTGTTGTCTCATAAAACAAAAACATAAAGCTAATTATAAAAATCTTCTTATCCCAAGGTGGGAGAATCCTATTCAGATGCCAATTGGAGATCAACAAATCCCCAAACTGATGCATTTGCTTGCTGGATTATTGAAAGGCACATCTTTCTTTCCAATTCATTTTTCACTAAATCATCTTATAAGCTTTAGATTAGACAGAGAAGCCATTGTAGATCTGATAGGGGGTAAATAATCCTGAAGTCACAGTAAAATCTTCATTCTGCTTCTAGTAAATATATATGTATAGACTAGACCTATACTTTCATTGATTTATGGACCTGATTTATAGGTTAACAACTCTTATTACAACTTAAACTTTTAGTTGCCTGGAGCACTGAGAAGTTAAATGACAACTAGTGACACAGTCAGTATATGGCAGAGGAAGCATTAGAACATGGGTCTTCCTGACTTTGAGACTGGCTCTTTACGTTGTCTTTTCATTGATGCATTAAAATAACAAAAAACCATGCTTATTTCTCCATTAATTTTCTCATTATTTTTCTTAAAAAAAAAAAGAAAAACCATAAACAAAAACCAACCACTTTTAAAAAAGAAACACCATAAAGAAAAAAAACCTGACACTATATGCAACATTCTAGTGCTATAATTCCCTATCTAATCCTGAAAGTAATACAAGGCATAATATAAATTGATAATCCAGGAAAGGAGATTGAGATAATATAGTCAAATAGGAAGGAAAAGAACCTAGAGAGATGTATACTACAAAGAACAGAGAGGAGAGAATATTCCAGGATATTAGTTGAGCCAAGAGTGTCAAGGATAGAGATGATAAATTTCTATTTGATTTGGTGATTAAGAGTTCATTACTTGTTAATTTTTGGTTATGTCAGGAATTGAGGTGAACATGTAAGCCAAAAAGCTCCTCTTTCTTTTACAAATGGTTGAAGGATATATGAATAAACCTTTCTTAAAGGAAGAATTATAAGCTGTAGACAACAGTTCTGGGGTTTCACTTCATACCCATGAATGTAGCATGCTATAAGATGGAAATAATCAATGGTAGAAGTTTTTTGTTAATATGTTATAGATAATAAAACTGTGAATTGGTCTAAGATTCCCAACTTCTTAAACTGTGATTTGCAGTCCTATATGAGGTATTGTAACTGAATGTGGAGATTGTGGAATTGTGATTTATTATCAGGAAATGTGTGATTTGTATACTCATTTTATATATTTATCTACTTAGGATCATATAAAAATTTCTTGAGCAAAAAAGTGGTTGCAAGTGGAAAATCTTTAAGAAGTTTTGGACATCACTTTGGAATTATTTGAGAAAAGTCACTCAACTATCCATACCCTTTAACTCAGCAATCCTCCTACAATGACAAAAAGGAAAGGTTTCCATATATACCAAGATATTCACTACATTGTGATTTTGTGGTGAGAAAAAAAAAATCTGAGAAAATGTGAGTGCTTGTGAATGGGGAAATTGCTGACCGAACTATAGGTTATGAATGTAGTAATATACTATTGCTCTGTACAAAATGACAGTTAACAAAAACTTGAATAAACTTCTATTAATTGATTCAGACTAAAGTAAGCAGGACCAGGAGAATTAACCAACAGATTAACCAAGAACTGTAGTAACTATAGATATGAAAATTAAATTTTTATATATAGGTTAAAGCTGACTGTGGTATGCCATTGTTTCATGCCAAACAATTTTCCAGTTTTCCCAAAGGATTTTGTTGAATAGATAGGCCTTCTGTAAGTATATACTTTTTATTGGTTTTACCAGACTATTCTGTTCAACTTTGATATACTATTACAAAGATTGGATTAGATTAGATGAAGGATTTGTACTTTCTATATGCAAGGCACTATGCTAAGTGCTATGAAAACAAATGCAAGAAAAAAAGAAAAATAATCCCTAAACTTAATCACAGACTGGGGTAAGATAACACATAAAAATGTCTGTTATAGATATCTTCACATACATATATATGTATATATGTATATATTTCTAGCTTTAATGTGAGATATATTTTGGTTATATTAAAGAATATGGGGTGCTACCAAGAATAAGCATTGAAAAGTTTTTAATATAGTGAATATTATATTTCATCAGTGACTTTTTCTGTCATTGATATAAACATATAAGGTTTAAAATTATTTTCCTTCTCATTTTCATATGATCAAGTTTGCTAATTTTTGTTAGCTATATGAAGAAAGTTATCATTTATATACTACAAGAGTGGAATGCCATAGAACTTAATATAAATAATGATTAAGAGATAATGAACAACTATTGACTTACATCCCCTATTACTTTCCCATTTATATAAAATTTTAATGAGTATAATCGACACATACATTGAAGGTATTCTTGAACTGGATATTAGAATTGATCATGCAAGTTTTTGCAAATAGTGTTCTGTTGTAGACCACATTTATATCCATTTGCTGAAATATGAAGAAATTTCAACATGCCATTGTATTTATGGCTCTTCTATGAAAAGTATGATTGTGTAGAGTTGACATATATATCATAAATTTTTTTAATCTAGATATTTTAGTTGTGCCTTTCCTTTCTTGCTAAGATATGATCCAAATATCTAACTTTTTTTCTCATAAATACCTTGTTTATAAATGACTTTCCTAAGTTCCCAACTTCTTTTTTTTAAATTTTATTTATAAATTTTTTGACATTATATATGCATGAATAATTTTTTTTTATAACATTATCCCTTGTATTCATTTTTCCAAATTATTCCCTCCCTCCCTCTACTCCATCTCTTTGATGACAGGCAATCCCATTTATTTTACATGTGTTACAATATAACCTAGATACAATATATGTGTGTAAATACCATCTTCTTGTTGCACATTAAGTATTAGATTACAAAGGTATAAGTAACCTGGGTAAATAAACAGTAGTTCTAACAGTTTACATTCACTTCCCAGTGTTCCTTCTCTGGGTGTAGTTGTTTCTGTCCATCATTGATCAATTGGAAGTGAATTGGATCTTCTTTATGTTGAAGATATCCTAAGTTCCCAACTTCTTGTAACTTTTCTAAATTGTCTTTTACAAACTGCTTTTCAAAAGAGTTTATCCCTTTTCACTACAGTCCATTGAATGCTGCACATGTGAAACCTGGAATTAGTTTTATTTTAAGCTTTTTATTATAATATTGAAACATTAAAAACTCAAAAGATGTTCCTTTTGGAGTTGTGAGAGAAAGATACTTGTCTATTCTGTCCATTATGGCTAATGGAATGAAAAAAGTTACTAAAGGGACTAATAATTCTTTTGAATGGAGATTAAACATATTTAACACCTGAAAAAGATCAGTGATCACATCATTCTCCCTATACTAGCAGGTCATTTTATAGTTTCTAATTGAAAGCTCTGGCCACCAAATATCAGAAGGAAAGCTAATATTAATGCCCCTTGCTTGGTACACAATCTGGGGCAGAGTTCTCAATCCTTAAACAATGAGCTAACAAAAGTATTATTTTCTTGCATTCAAAAACTATGTACCAATAATAGTTCAAATTTTATATTGAACTTTATGATTTATTATTATTTTCTTTCCTCAAACCCAAGGAGCTTAGTAGTGGGTATAATAGTAGGACTATTCCCATTTAAAAAATGAAACAGAAATTAGAAGTTCAGAGGAAGTAAAGGAATTTGCCTGTTGATAACTAGTCTCAGAGTTAGGACAGGAGAAGTTTAAGTCTTTTGACTATCAATGCATTTTCATGTCTCGATATAGTAAGGAATGTTTTGGAGACATTTGAAAGATATATTTCTCTCTGATAAAGTAAAAAAAGGCAGGCATTATATTTTACATATTTGCTATCTTTTGGATCTAGGAATATTTTCCCATAATAATTTAAAATTTCTGGGCATTTTTCCTTAAAAGCAGAAAGAATTCTAGACTTTCTTATAAAAATCAATTTTTAACTTTGATAATTTACTTTTCTAAATTTTCTAATTCAGATTTTTGAACTTGGCAATGATAATGCCTGACCCCAAATTCTGTTCTGTCCTTTAAGTTGTTAATTCTTGTAAGATCCTTGAAAATGTAAAATAAATTAGATTTTATTGTGCAAAGTGTCAATTTCTGCTATAAAATTCAGTTTACATAATGGCTACTTTTCCAAATGATTCCTTCTTCTATGCATTTATTGTTTGAAAGTTTTTAGATGATTGTGTTCTAAGCCAAAAATTTTAGACAGCTTTTTAATATTATTGATTCTACTAGAGATTTCTCTGTAGAATAACTCTGTAGAATAATAATGTAAAACATTATGCCATCATGGATCTAAAATTTGAAGCCATCTAGTCTAATCCTTTCAAATTACAGATAAGGAAATTGAGAGTCTATGGAGGTAAGCATCAGACCCAAATCCAGTCAAGCAGTAAGTCTCAGAGTCAGAATGCAAATGCAGGTTGTCCAACTTTCATGGCTAGGGCACTATTTCATTTTAGTTAGATAAAGTTTCTCCATCAAAAGATATAAACATTTCTTACACAGTTTCATTTTAAAAAATTCAGAATGGTGTATCATTTCAGTTTTGCCAATTATTTGCCAATTATCAGTGTAAATGCTTTCTGATATCCTGAACTTATTCCATCCTGAAAATGTGTAAGTAAATCTATGATACTTTTGCTTTGTGTGACAATATTTTTCAATATCAATAAGAAAAGAAAAATAAATAGAAGCATTCAGAATAAGGGATGAGATAATGCAATTCTCTTTTTCAGACAATATGATGATATACTTGGAAAATCCCAAAACTCAACTAAAAAGTTAGTTGAAACAATACTTTTTAGCAAGAAAGCAGGCTATAAAGTAAAACCAAAAAATCATCAACATTTCTATAAATAAAATCCTACAAGAAGAGTTAGTAAAAGATACCCCATTTAAAATTACTCTAAATAGTATTAAATGCCTGGAAGTATATTTGCCAAAACAAATCCAGGAATTATATGAAGAAAATTATTAAAAAAAAAAACTTTTTTAAACAAATAAAATCAGATTAAATAATTGAAAAATATTAATTGTTCATGCATAGTCAGGACTAATATAGTAAAAATGACAGTTTAGCTAAACTAATTTATATTTTCAGTGCTACCCAATCATATTACAAAACCTAGGCTGATGTATTTATAAAAGGCATATGCTATATAAGATTAAAAAGTTTTGCTGAGGCCAACTATCTCACAAACAAGGTCATGAACAATTAAAAGACCATAAAAATACTAAAGAGAAAATTAAAAAGTGGGAAGCAAGGTGTCATCACACTTCTCACTAATTAAAATGCTATGGTCAACAAGTAGGAAACAGAAGAGGACAGAAATGAACAATTAGATTGCATTTTCTATATTTACAAGTACTTTGTATATATTTGTTTATTAAACAAGTATAACTATACAGGACTGGGAGACTAGGTTCTTCTGGGAAACCAAAATAGACATGCATAGAAGGGTCAAAGACAGTTGTGTTCCACTTTTATTACCATCTTTTTGCTGATAGAAATGCACATATAAGTGAAGAATGCAGAATGAAGGTCACCAGCCCTACCTGATCCTTTAAGCATTTCTCCTAATACAAGAAACACATGGCATAATGGTACTGAAAAGAACTTCACCATATACCCCTATAGGATTTTGTAGGTTTGCTAAATAGAAATCTTAGGATGACTTAAAAGGAACCTAGAACGGTGACTTTGGGATATGACATGAGTTAAAAGGAATTTCAGTCTATAATTTTAGATAAGAGTTTAGGCTGAAGTTCACAGTACCAAGAGAAAAAGAGGACAAAAATGCCTAAAGTTTTCTATAGCTAGATAGCAAGATATAGCTGACATGATCAAAGAGCTGAATGGCTAGCAAAATAAAGAGCCTAACAGAAATTGCTTTTTCATATGATAACAGAAGGTTGCTCGGGATTTAAAAGGGCTGTATGATTAAAGACCAGCAAATGAAGGTAAAGAAATCTCTGGTAATGGAGAGATCTAACAGAAAGCAGTGGGGCAGACAGAAGAGAAAAGCAGAGGACTAAGTTTCAGTGGAGAGATCCATTTCCAAATAACATCACTAGAAAATATTAGTGTCTCGGCAGTATTATAACCAGGAACCATGACTACATGTGGTTTTTACATATGTCTTGACATACATGTTT
Organism: Sminthopsis crassicaudata; assembly: GCF_048593235.1. Lineage (NCBI taxonomy): Eukaryota > Metazoa > Chordata > Mammalia > Dasyuromorphia > Dasyuridae > Sminthopsis > Sminthopsis crassicaudata. Next base: position 140,853,476 of record NC_133622.1, on the reverse strand, counting down.
CTTGTACATATGAGTCCCTTTTATCTTGTTTCTGATAGCATAATTAAAAAGTGGAATGTGTATACATTTATAAATACAGAGAGAACTGTCATAATCCAATTTACTATGCTGTTTTATTAAAAGAGAAATAGGTAATACAATTATATATGATTTCACAAGTTCAACTTCACAAGTCTAAAATGAGGGAGATTGTTTAGGTAGCAGATAGACCAAAAAGAGGGGGGAAAGGATTTTGGGGTTTTAGTGGAATATACATTCAATATTAGTGAATGGTATTATATGGCAGTCAAAAATGTTTAATGTGCTTGGGCTACATCAAGAAACTTAGCTTCCTGGAGTAGAAAGCACCTCAAAAACATTGTGCTCATTTCTGGGCTTTATAGTTTTTTCTTTTTTATTTATTTATTTATTTATTTTTTTTTTTAATAAGGGAGCATTGCTACAAGAGCCTCAATTGAAGGAGTTGGGGATGTTCAACCTGGAGAAGTCTCAAAAGGACCATGACTGCTATTGTCAAATATCTATAATGAGGACTATAATGAAGAAGAAAGATTAGATTTATTCTATTTGGTCCCAAAAGGCAGAAGAGGAGTAATAGACTGAAGTTAAAAAGAAATATATTTAAGCTTGATATAAGTACACTCCATTAGTGGAATTAATTATCTTGGAAGGCAGGAACTTTTCTGTCATTGTAGATCAGGCAAACAAATCAAATAAACAATTCTCAATTATGGTGTAGTGGGTATTCTTTTCTGAGGATATGAGATATACTAGACGGTTGCTAGGGTCCTTTTAAAATCTAAAACTACCATTTTTTAGAGCTGACATTTTATTTTTGGCAGATGAAAGAAATATGGTGGGTGGATAGAGTAGGGATTGTGAACTATAGTAGACTGAATTATATTCTCAACATGCCTCCAATGTGAGGTAGATTCTAGCAGGACTCATGTGTGAGTGGAAGGCTTCAAATGCTATACTTCCAAGTTTATTGGCTCTGACTTATGAGACTTATATAAAAGCTTCTTTGAAAAAAGTGGTTATTTTTTTTCCAATAATGTTCATGGATAGAGATCAATGAAGATATTTTGAGTAGTTATAATTTGGGTAGAAAAGATAGGAACCCCAAGGCAAGAACCCCAAATTTAGATTTTTTTCTTTTATGAAAATCTCTGGTTGATTTGTGAGTTGAAACAGGTCATATATACCAAAGCTACATATGCCAAGGAAAATGAATTTTTAAAGAAAATATTAATTATTATAGAAAGAAACACAATCTATTAGAACATCAAATGTGGATCAAACGGTAACATTTTATTTTTGTGACAAGGCCAAAAATACAATAACCCAAGATCAGATAATAAGTGAAATGTTACACAATTTTAGGTCAGCACATATTTATTTAAAAAAGCCTACTATGTATCTGGCATTGTTGTTAAGCTTCAAGCTGTGCTAAGATCAAACCAAAATTTTAAAATGTCCTAAGGTACAAAAATTATTTTGAACTTTCAATCAAGATATATTTTCTCTTATCTCTGTTAGTCCCAAAAACTCAAGTTGAGAAGTAATGGAAATAATGTCTCTTTCTTGACAAGGACCATTCTCATAAAGAAATACCTTAGATATTGTGGATGTGCCTCTAAACTACATGATAAGTAATCAGACTAATTAGCAAAATGTTTTTTATCCCTTTTAAAAATCAAAATCTGGGATGTAAAAATCAAAGTTAAAAAAACTGAAATATTCTGATGTCTTAGCCCTAATTATATCTATTAGTTTATTCTGCTTTCCACAATGCTTTAAAGTATATAACCTATAAAGATATAATTTGGATGCAAGCCCTAGCATTACTACTTTCTTTGTTTGACTTTGAGTATCATGAAACCATAGGTTCCCTAATTTTTTTGGTTCAAGGTACCTCCAGTGTTTCAGTGTTCTTAGGTTATAAAAAATTCTTTTACTAAATAATTAGGTCCAAATTACTTAATAAGTATTTTTAGTCTTTTAGTATTGCTTAGCAGCTATTTAAAAATACAATTGAAAGAAAAAATAAGATTTTTGTTCATTTTAAAATAAAAATAATTGTTTAATAATGGGATGAATGTGCCTATTGGAAATTGCACAATTTCTTAAACTTTGGAAACAGATTGCACACTGTGTCACCCTTATTTGCTGTTTTGTGCTAATTTTCACAAAGCATTTGTTTTTCATTACTACAATTCCTAAAAATCCAGCTTTGATGCTGAAAATGAGAAAATTTGAGGTTACTGGTATTGTCAGAAGTACCATAAATAAAAACATATCTCAAAAATTTGAGAATGTCATGGAAAACAGTGTAGTGATCTAATCTTGAAATTGTGAATTCCCCTGAGCTAGTAGTTCGAGGAGTATCTTGAAAGCATCCATGTGTTTCCCTCAAAAATTTAAAAGATCAAGAAGTTTTGCTATGGGCTCTATTCAGTTTCCCAGAATGCCTCAAAACACAATTTAGAAACTGGCATGAAACCTTTCTGGTACTTGGCTTCTCCATTTATAAATGAGGCAGTGAACTGTCTAGTTAGCTGTCAGGAGTCCATATGCCTCTAAAATTATGATCTTGTGATTTGGCTTTTCTTCATGTTTACAGATAGTTTCAATTTGGTGCATAGAAAACTAATGCATTAAATTGTAACAGAAGTTTAGCACTTCCTAAATAAAGGGTCTGCAAAACAGAATATATTTACTTTGCAATTTCTCTTGGTGTCTAAAGAACCTGACAACTCAATTTACTCAGTTGTCATAGCTTATCTAGTTACAGAACATTTCTCATGTTCATCCTTCTTTCTACCCAAAAAGTCACTAGACCCTCTTCTGGTTCAGATCCACACCCTGATTTGAACTATTCTAATTGGACTTCCTGTCTCTTTTCTACAAACATAATCTTCCTAATAAACAGATCTAACTATATACCAAGTTCAGAAACCTTCACCCTTAACATTGAAAGTTTGCTGCATGGCTTCTGGCTATCTACTGAGCCTCTTGCTACATTTACTTAAACATGATACCCCATTTCCTGCCTTTATTGAGAATGTACTTCTCTGCACCTTTGCTTTAAGAATCTTTATCTCCTTCAAGGCCCAATTTAGGCACCACCTCTGCTGTGACAGCTTCATTGTTCACTCAGTCAACTAGCATTTATTAAATACCTACTATGTGCCAGGCAGTGTGTACCGAGGGTACAACAGAGATAAAAATAGCCTGTCCACTGTCAACTAGCACTTATTAAATACTTACTATGTGCCATGCAGTGTGTACCGAGGGCACAACAGAAATAAAAATAGCCTGCTTTCAAGGAGTTCATGGCCTAATGCTACATGCAAACTAATCATAAAAATAAGATATAAACAGAATGATTATCCCCAATTCAATTGACTGAGGACTAGGAAATTCCCTGCATGTGTTTTTAGCCTGTTCATATCTCAGAGCACCACCTTTCCCCTCCTCTCACCCCCAAGAAATTCTTACCACCAAAATCTTTGGTATTGTCAAATGGGTCAACATCGGAAACTGATATGATTTTATCAGTAGAAATGGCATTAAAGAAGAAACATTATCATTTGATTTGCTACCGTATTTAAGGTGTGTCAGACTTGAAAATGAAATCTCACATGAGATCCTTTAAAACAAGGACTGTTTTTATTTGTATTTTAGGATTTTGCATATTTTAAATGATTAATAAATACTTTTTCATTCCTTCATTGTATTATAATTACCTGTATACTTGTCATATTCTCCAACTCTTTTTCCTGCTAATAGGCAAGACTTTAATTTTTTTTAATCAGTCCTTTAAAATGACATTTCATGTTTTTCTGTTGAATTGACATAGCTAAAATAGAGCAGTGAGAGTGCTTGACTTTATAAGAGAAAGCCTCTAAATTACGAACTCTAGGAAGCTTTCTAATTATTATAATTTGGAGCTTATGCTATTTGTCTTTACTGAAGCAAAAGACCTATTATGGTCTGTTGGAGAAAACTAATCAGGAGCAAACCTGTAGCTTTATGTTGTCTAAAAACAGAATTGAAAATATCATTTCATTAATTTTAAAATTGTAAATCTAATTTAGGATTTTAACCTGGCTCCAAATTCAGCTTTAACATTAATGTGACCAAGACAATCAATATGTGTGTATATACATATATATATGCATATATATATATATATATATATAATATTTCCTTTATTTATTAAGGTATTGTCTCTTTCCATGGCTGTCTTCAGTATTAAGGGACTGCTTACTTTTCTCTGCTAACATATCCCCATGGTAGTAAATTGATATTTAAGAATATGTATTTTATATATCTACTTTATCAAACCTAAGAAATAGGGTTCTCTAGATAAAGAGATGGAATGTAGCACAGTGGAGAGGAGAGACCTCTACTTAGGATGAGGATCATTTACCCTCTCTGCTCTTTTGAGGGATGATCCTAACCTTTCCTGACTAGCATGACATTGTGGGGGAAAGCACTGGATTTGGAAAATGAGGAAGTTTGTTCAATGTTTGATCTGTCACTATCTGAATCACTAGAACAATTTATCTTGATCTCAGCTTCCTCATGTATAAAATGAGGGGGTTAGACAACATGACTACCACAGTTCCTTTCAGTTCTAAATTTGTAACACTATTTTCTGTATGCCTATTAGTTAAAAAAGGATTCTTATTCTAGAGGGGTATTAGACCAGAAATTAATTTTTTTCCACTTTTGGATTCTTGTGGTGATATTGACAGAATTATATTTCTGATTACTTGATAGTAAGAACATATTTATGATGAAGTATGATTTTGGTTTTATTTATCTTTTCTGAAGCTTCACTCTGGACCAAGTGGTTACAATTCCACCTTTTAAAAACTTGTCACATAGGTTATTGAGAATTCAAAGGACAAAGGTTATTATAGAATTAGAATCATATAGAAATAGGAAATAGAATTATAGAATTCATCATATCTTTTAGGTGTCCTTTAAATCACATTATCAAATAATTCTTATGCATAAAGGCAAAACATAGAGCAGAGAAATATATAGTAGGCAAAGTGTTTTATCACTGTAATAGAAGATAACAGTAAATTCCAAGTTGAAGAGGGAATCCCTATACATCATAGTATTCTTTCAAATCCTACTTTTTGTACATGACATTGTACTGGTTACATAAATCCTTCTTTCCTGGATAGCATCTATAAACTCTCAAAAAAGTTGGGCTTAACAATTCTCACAGAAAAATTTGAATAAAGAATGGCTATTTTACAGAGAGTTAGATATGGATAACATAAAGATCTCATTCATCAATATTTATCTTGGACAGTCACTTCAAGAGGACCATTAGTTTTTCTTAGAATTAGCTTATCTTTGAGAATTTGCAAAGTTTCTTTAATAATATCAAACTCCCATATCAATATTTTATTGAAGTCTTATGGCAAAGTTTAAAGTGAGTCTAATCTCTTGAAGAATCAAAAAGAATCTCTCTCACTGAGAACAATCAAATAAGCTAATTAATTCTATATGACTGCTTTAGCCTTGAGTGTTTCTATGCTTTTTCTCAGCTCAGAATACTGATGGTAATGATTCTGATGATGCTCTCATTGAGGAGATCTATTTTTGGTTGTTCTGGCTCATCTCATCCATTTTTGTTAATTCAATTCAATTCTATATTGTGAATACCTAGCAAGTTCTTAGACTTTGTCACTACTAATTTGTCTTCCCTAGGAAACAGTTTCTTGGATAGTGATACTGTTGGAATGAGTTCTATCAAAAGTGTCTCATAAATAAGACAAAGAAAACAAAGACTTTCATATATGTATAAGTATATATATATATAGCATAGCATATGTGCATTATATATATATACATATATATTATAAAAATTCATACTATAGAGAAATTCTTGGAGAGTAATGAATGAGGGTCTTTAGCTAGAGTAGATTTCAAATTAAAAACAAAGTTCTTGTTGATGTTTTCATACATTTATCACAAGGAAAGGAGTTTCTCTCCATTAAGAATTCTCATATTTATGAAGGTTTTTGCTGAGTGAAAACTTTTTCATATTAATTAACTTCATTGTTATTAGCCTTGGTCCATCTGCATTGGCAAACTTGATTTTTCAGACTTGTAATACCATTGTAAATGGTATTATAAATGGCATCCTTTCAACTCCAATTGAAGATGGTTCTGGCAAATTGGCAGTATATTCTAATGATGGTAGCTTATGGCTCTCTTGATAGCCACTCCTGCTATTTATCAGTTTAAGTGATGGAGATGCCTTACTTAGTCATTGCTATCTCTGAGACTCAAGGTTTTCTTTTCCTCACCCTCCCCAGTTATTTTTTTTTAATGCTGTGTTCTCTTTTATTGAAACCTATTATTTTTTCTCATCTTCTCCATGTTCTGGTTTTAAATTAATCAGTCTCATAAATTAACTGACATCTATGTGTCAATAGCATAGAGTTAGCATGTATATTAATTGTAAAAGATGCCTTCTGAAGATAATGTCAGAACATACTCCTTGAACACCTCAGAATCTAGCATGAGAATTTTAATTAGGTAATGAATCAAGTAGCAGGCTAAGGATTTGGCATTAGTTGTCACCATACAGACATCATTGTCCTATATATATTATAAGTAGAAGCATTTGTCCCTATATTTGAGTACATAAAGATGTAGAACTCCCCCAACCAAAAATTAAACTTGAAATACAAAAATTAAAAGGAGAAATCAATAAAATTGAAAGTAAAAAAACTATTGAATTAATAAATAAAACCAAGAGTTGGTTTTATGAAAAAGCCAATAAAATAGATAAACCTTTGGTAAATTTGATCAAAAAAAAGAAAGAGGAAAATCAAATTGATAGTCTTACAAATGAAAAGGGGGATCTTTCCACCAATGAAGAGGAAATTAGAGAAATCATAAGGAGTTACTTTGCCCAACTTTATGCCAATAAATTTGATAACTTAAGTGAAATGGATGACTTCCTCCAAAAATATAGGCTCCCTAGATTAACAGAGGAGGAGATAAATTGCTTAAATAGTCCCATTTCAGAAAAAGAAATAGAACAAGCTATTAATCAACTCCCCAGGAAAAAATCCCCAGGGCCAGATGGATTCACATGTGAATTGTACCAAACATTTAAAGAACAATTAGCCCCAATGTTATATAAATTATTTGAAAAAATAGGGGATGAAGGAGTCCTACCAAACTCCTTTTATGACACAGACATGGTACTGATACCTAAACCAAGTAGATCGAAAACTGAGAAAGAAAATTATAGACCAATCTCCTTAATGAATATTGATGCTAAAATCTTAAATAAGATATTAGCAAAAAGACTTCAGAAAATCATCTCCAAGATAATACACTATGATCAAGTAGGATTTATTCCAGGAATGCAGGGCTGGTTTAATATTAGGAAAACTATTAATATAATTGACCATATTAATAATCAAATTAATAAGAACCATATGATCATCTCAATAGATGCAGAAAAAGCATTTGACAAAATCCAACATCCATTCCTACTAAAAACTCTTGAGAGTATAGGAATAAATGGACTATTCCTTAGAATAATCAGGAGCATATATTTAAGACCTTCAGTAAGCATAATATGCAATAGAAATAAACTGCAACCTTTCCCAGTAAGATCAGGAGTGAAACAAGGTTGCCCACTATCACCATTACTATTCAATATAGTACTAGAAACGCTAGCCTCGGCAATAAGAGCCGAGAAAGAGATTCAAGGAATTAGAGTAGGAAATGAGGAAATTAAACTATCACTTTTTGCAGATGACATGATGGTATACTTAGAGAACCCCAAAGACTCTGCTAAAAAGCTACTAGAAATAATTCAAAATTTCAGCAAAGTGGCAGGATACAAAATAAATCCACATAAATCCTCGGCATTTTTATATATCACTAACAAAATGCAACAGCAAGAGATACAAAGAGAAATTCCATTCCAAACAAATGTTGAGAGTATAAAATATTTGGGAATCCATCTACCAAAGAAAAGTCAGGAATTATATGAGAAAAATTACAAAACACTTGCCACAAAAATAAAGTCAGATTTAAATAATTGGAAAGACATTCAGTGCTCTTGGATAGGCCGAGCAAATATAATAAAGATGACAATACTCCCCAAACTAATCTATTTATTTAGTTCTATACCAATCAGACTCCCAAGAAACTATTTCAATGACCTAGAAAAAATAACAACAAAATTCATATGGAAGAATAAAAGGTCGAGAATTGCAAGGGAACTAATGAAAAAAAACTCAGAGGAAGGTGGTCTAAGTGTACCTGATCTAAAGCTATATTATATAGCAGCAGTCACCAAAACCATTTGGTATTGGCTAAGAAATAGACCGGTAGATCAGTGGAACAGATTAGATACAAAGGACAAAAAAGGGTACATCTATAGCAATCTAATCTTTGACAAACCCAAAGATTCCAACATTAGGGATAAAAATTCATTATTTGGAAAAAACTGTTGGGAAAACTGGAAATTAGTATGGCAGAAATTAGATATGGATCCACACTTAACACCATATACCAAGATAAGATCAAAATGGGTCCATGATTTAGGCATAAAGAGGGAGATAATAAATAGATTAGAGGAACAGAGGATAATCTACCTCTCAGACTTGTGGAGGAGGAAGGAATTTATGACCAGAGGAGAACTAGAGATCATTATTGATCACAAAATAGAAGATTTTGATTACATCAAACTAAAAAGTTTCTGTACAAACAATACTAATGCAAACAAGATTAGAAGGGAAGTAACAAATTGGGAAAATATTTTTAAAAACAAAGGTTCTGACAAAGGTCTCATTTCCAAAATATATAGAGAACTGACCATAATTTATAAGAAACCGAACCATTCTCCAATTGATAAATGGTCAAAGGATATGAACAGACAATTCTCAGAGGAAGAAATTGAAACTATATCCACTCACATGAAAGAGTGTTCCAAATCATTACTGATCAGAGAAATGCAAATTAAGACCACTCTGAGATACCACTACACACCTGTCAGATTGGCTAAGATGACAGGAACAAATAATGATAAATATTGGAGGGGATGTGGGGAAATTGGGACACTAATACATTGCTGGTGGAGTTGCGAAAGAATCCAGCCATTCTGGAGAGCAATCTGGAATTATGCCCAAAAAGTTATCAAACTGTGCATACCCTTTGACCCAGCAGCGCTACTACTGGGATTATATCCCAAAGAAATACTAAAGAGCGGAAAGAGACATATATGTGCCAAAATGTTTGTGGCAGCTCTTTTTGTTGTAGCTAGAAACTGGAAGATGAATGGATGTCCATCAGTTGGAGAATGGTTGGGTAAATTGTGGTATATGAAGGTTATGGAATATTATTGCTCTGTAAGAAATGACCAGCAGGAGGAATACAGAGAGGCCTGGAGAGACTTAAATCAACTGATGCTGAGTGAAATGAGCAGAACCAGAAGATCACTGTACACTTCAACAACAATACTGTATGAGGATGTATTCTGATGGAAGTGGAAATCTTCAACATAAAGAAGATCCAACTCACTTCCAGTTGATCAATGATGGACAGAGGTAGCTACACCCAGAGAAGAAACACTGGGAAGTGAATGTAAATTGTTAGCACTAATATCTGTCTGCTCAGGTTGCATGTACCTTCGGATTCTAATGTTTATTGTGCAACAAGAAAATGATATTCACACACATGTATTGTACCTAGACTATATTGTAACACATGTAAAATGTATGGGATTGCCTGTCATCGGGGGGAGGGAATAGAGGGAGGGGGGGTAATTTGGAAAAATGAATACAAGGGATAATATTATAAAAATATATATATATATAATAATAAAAAAAAAAGATGTAGAATTAAGCCTTGCTACATACTATTTTCTCAATAGAATATGGCTCCTTGAAAACAGGGACTATTTTATTTTTGTCTCTGAGCTCTTAGTATCCAGCATCATGCTTAACACATAGTGAGGGATTAATAAGTGCTTGTTGATTGATTCCAATTACAACTATTGTTTTACACAGACTATTACAACCTCCATATTTGAACATACCTAATAATTTTCAGGGCCATACTAATGTCTTTTTAAAGTTCATGATTAATTTTGGAATAAAACAGATTTTGTACTTGACTTTTACTTTATAGTTTTAGAGTATCAGTGATTAATTTAAAAAGGGAAAAGTGGAGCTTCAGCTTCTAAACCAAAGTGGAGGTGTTCTGAAAGTCTTCATTGTAGTAGCTTAGTTTTCACAGGTATAATTGGTAGACAAATATTTTCTTAAAGTTAATTCAGTCTTTATTATTTATTATAGAAAAGTTTTCTTTAGATAAAAAGTAGTTAAATAAAGCTCTAAGACATCCATTTTTGTAGAAAAAATTGACATAGATATATATTGACATATGCTATCTCAATTTGACTCCCCAAAGTTTAAGAAGAAATACAAAAAACAAAACAGGAAAGCAATTACAGTCTAATGTTTTAGGGATTTATTTCATCTATGGCACCTTTGTGCAAACAAATATGTACATGGAAAAATGATTGATGCTTCTCTCTCTCTCTCTCTCTCTCTCTCTCTCTCTCTTTCTCTCTCTCTGTCTCTATCTTTGTGCTTTTCTGCCTTTGTCTCTCATTTTCCCCTTAGGTTTATATTTTTTAATGTGCCAGCAGTGCTGAATGCTGAGCAGGCAATATTTGGTTTGGGTATAGGATGGCACTAATACTATTTCTGGTGACATGATATTTTCAGTAGTTATTCTCACATTTCTAGAGTACTACATAATTTTGTTTGATAGCTTTGATGGCTAAGTCTCATTGACTATGTTTACATGCTGCTTTCACAGTAGCATAATATTTTATCAACACCTCCAAGATAATTTTTTTCTTTCTAAGGAAGGGTGTTATTTTTATTTTATTTTATTAATTTTATAATTATACATTTTTGACACTATATATGCATGAGTAATTTTTTTTTATAACATTATCCCTTGTATTCATTTTTCCAAATTTTCCCCTCCCTCCCTCCTTCAACTCCCTCCCTTAGATGACAGGCAATCCCATACATTTCACATGTGTTACAATATAACCTAGATACAATATATGTGTGTAAATACCATTTTCTTGTTGCACATTAAGTATTAGATTCCGAAGGTATAAGTAACCTGAGTAGATAGACAGTAGTGCTAATAATTTACATTCACTTCCCAGTGTTCCTTCTCTGGGTGTAGTTGTTTCATCATTGAAACATCATTGATCAGCTGGAAGTGAGTTGGATCTTCTTTATGTTGAAGATATACACTTCCATCAGAATATGTCCTCATACAGTATTGTTGTTGAAGTGTATAGTGATCTTCTGGTTCTGCTCATTTCACTCAGTATCAGTTCATGCAAGTCTCTCCAAGCTTTTCTGAATTCATCCTGCTGGTCATTTCTTACAGAACAATAATATTCCATAACATTCATATACCATAATTTACCCAACCATTCTCCAATTGATGGACATGCATTCATTTTCCAGTTTCTAGCCACTACGAAAAGAGCTGCCACAAACATTTTGGCACACACAGGTCCCTTTCCCCTCTTTAGTATTTCTTTGGGATATAAGCCCAATAGCAGCAATGCTGGATCAAAGGGTATGCACAGTTTGATAACTTTTTGGGCATAGTTCCAAATTGCTCTCCAGAATAGTTGGATTCTTTCACAACTCCACCAACAATGCATCAGTATCCCAGTTTTCCTACATCCCCTTCAACATTCATCATTATTTGTTCCTGTCATCTTAGCCAATCTGACAGGTGTGTAGTGATATCTCAGAGTTGTCTTAATTTGCATTTCTCTGATCAGTAGTGATTCGGAACACTTTCATATGAGTGGATATAGTTTCAATTTCATTATCTGAGAATTGTCTGTTCATATCCTTTGACCATTTATCAATTGGAGAATGGTTTGATTTCTTATAAATTAGGATCAATTCTCTATATATTTTGGAAATGAGACCTTTATAAGAACCTTTAACTATAAAAATATTTTCCCAATTTGTTAGGAAGGGTGCTATTTTAGAAGAAAATTTATAGTTGTTCATCTTTCCTAGAAAGACGGAGTACGTTAAAATGTTTTTGAAAGAATTAAAAAAAACCCCAAGGTCTAAAAGAAACTTTTCTTCAGTATGTCTGATATCATTATTTGTTACTAACATTATTTGTTATTGTTATTTATGGTTTCATCTGATGTATTCCCCCTACTGAAATAAATAAGATCAATCTATACATAGGTGCCAGTGACAAGATGCTTTCCTAAGTCATTTTCTTTGCTTAAAACTTAGCAAATCAGTTCAATGAAGAAAACATCATAGTTTATGCTTTAAAATACAATTTCCATGGTAAGGGGTTGGAATTGTATATATTAGTCTTTGAGTTGTCTGCCCCTCTCTGATTAGGTATTGGTGGTCATTGTTAAGGGCCAGAACTCTGTACTTAAAATAAGGATTCTTACAAGGTGTGAAGTCAGTAGAATTAATGAGACAATGGTTATCTCGTTTAGCATGGTGCTTAATAGTTTTCTACTTCAATACATGTATTTAGTACTTAATGTAGTTCTACAAGATTTACACCTACAATCATGCAATTATAATAGAGTATATAACAGCCAGCAGGGACTGAGAGACAGATTCATTCTTTTTTTGTGGTGGCTGGAGGCTGAAGCACAAGTCCTAGGACTCAGAGCCAGATTCATTCACTTCATCTCTCATCACCATGGTGGCTGGCCTCCTGCACTTCCCCCACTGAGACCAAGGCCCACCTGAAAGGCTCTAGAAAGCTAACTCAGGCCCTAGGCAAAGAGACAATAAAGAATTTGGACTTTGGACTTTAACACCTGACTATTCTCCTGGTGATTATTCAATAGAAACGAAGGCTGGTCCAGATACCTCCAGAAAACCAACAAGAACATTACAATTGTTATTAGTTTGGTGAAGAAAAATCAAAAAGAACTCACCCCTGAGTGTTCCTGCAGCCTCTAGTGTGACTGCACATAATTTTCCATACTTTTGAAAATGATTCCATAAGAGTTAATTAAATAGATTCATATTTTTTTTACATACAAACCTTTTACTTGATTATTCATAAGAGAAGGAGACTTATGTAACAATAATAATAACACCATATTATTTGCAAAGCAGTTGGTACATAGATTATCTCATTTGATCCTCAAAATGACTCTGGGAGGTTGGTGCTATTATTGTCCCCATTTTACAAATGAAGAAACTGAGGTAAACAGAAGTTAAGGGATTAATACATGATCCCTGGGGCTGGATTTTTTCCTACTCAGGTCTTTCTGATTCTAAGCCCAACATTCTATCCTCTATAACAGGCTGTTACAAAGGGAAAAGAAGAGAACCAAGAGGATGAAATGGGGGAGCTTAGAATAGGACTGTTATGGAGAACTGTATATTAAGAAGATGAAGTTCCATAGTCCAGATGCTATCAGGATTAGCAGCATTCTTAAATGCTTCTGTCACTTAGGATCTCACTAGAATGATAGAAATGATTGAAAACAGCTCACTGCCACCTAGACTGTAATCCAGGATGCATGCACTGGTACTGTAACCGCAGGTCAATGTGCAGCCTCCTGTGTTGAATGGGAGATTCTAGATTAGGATTAGTGACTAGCCATGATTAAGAAGGAAAGCAGATTGTGAGAGGCCAGAGTGCTGAGAGACTGTAAAGCTTTCTTGACTCTCCTTTCTATACCTGCTTCCATTGTTCCCCATATTTACATTTTTCAAAGCTAGGGGAGGGACAGTTGTATTTTACTTTAGTTTTAGGAAAATTGAAAGGATAAAATTACACAAAACTAAACAACAACAAAAAAAACAATCGTCCTTTCTTTCAAAATGCTTGTTATTCTAGAAACAGGGGTAGCATACAAAGCTTTATTTTTTTTTTGGAGTGGGGGGAGAACTATCTTCTACTTTAGACTCGAGTATCTTTGCCTGAGAGGTGGGACTGGTCTGAACTTCAGCTGCCTGGGTAAAAATAAAAAAATAAAAAAAAAATAAAAAAAATAGAATGAATTTAGTATATGCTTATTTTATTCCTAGACCTGTCAGGAAGGAAAAAAAAAGAGTAGGAAATGAGAAGCTTTTGTCCACTAACATACCATTAAGATATAGAAACACTATTGACAAATGACCAGTTATGCACAAAGACAATAGGAATGAAATCTCAGATTATGAAAGATCAATGACAATATTGATTCCAGTTTTTGGAATGAAAGAAGAATTTCTCTAATATAACCAACTATCAGAATCTTTTTCAATTTCACTGCTCTGCTTTCCTTTTTTTCTCTTTATATGTGTTCATTTTTCTTTATTATTTTAATTTGCTAAGTAGCCCTACATATGCACAATAAAGCAAAATGTTTACTTGGAATATGTTTTTTTCTTGCCATCATGAAAAAAAAAGAAGAAGAAAAGGGATTATAGGAATAAGAAGAGCTGTTCTTTTCAAAAGCATTTTTGCAATGTAGCCATTAGCTGCTGATGGAGTTGCCATGGTTATGAGAGGTCCACTGTGGGATAAATCTTCATTTATCATTAGATTTTGACAGAAGCAGTCAGAATGCTTGATGGGGAAAAAATAAGAATCAAAAGAAAACCTCAGCCATTTTACCAGAACAAAGATTTGAGTTATAACATCAAAAATATTCACTGATAAAATCAAGGGTAAGTTCAAAAGCTAAGAAAAATATTTTTTTTTCAAAATAAAAAATATTTTTATAAGCAGTAAACATATAAAATGACAATCCCCTACAGAACAGGGAAAAATAATAAGTGATACAAGCCTACAGTTGATTATGATTAAATTATTTCATGGAATAATTTATAGCAACCATTTCTTATGCTAAAACCAAAGTAAGGCAATGGTGGTGACAATAGAAAGTAGTCTTACATCCTAGTTTAAGAAAGAACCTTGGCAATAATTATATAGTTGAAAGTGCTAAAGTGCTACTCAGATATGTAAAGTAGAGTAATAATCATAATAGCTCATATTACAAAAGGTCTCACTACACTCTAGATGTGCTTGTACCATGAAAAACCTATAATACATATTTTATTCATTTCCTTTAATAGTAATTATATATAATAGCATTCTACTTTTCCAAATTAAGGTTTTTTCCTGTTCAGAACAATATCTAATTTTCTTTAATAACTCAGTATTTAGAGATGAAGCATGACTCTAGAGATGAAGCAAGCTCAGAAGTTTTATTTAGTAGTTATATCGCTACCTTGTAGTTGCCCTTAGGAGATCAGCAATGACAGCAAATTTTCAGCATTTCTACCTTTTCTTACCAGTGAAGTTTTCCATTACCTGGAGACTGTTAGAAGAAGGCTGATGCCAGGGTCCCCAGTTATATAGGGGCTTGGAAGTAAAGAAACAATTTCCTCTATGGCAGAGATGACTGTCTAAGCAGTAAGTCGGCACCTTTGGCTTAGGCCTTGGGGGTAAGCCTGAATAGGTTGTACTTGTTAGCCAATTTTTTCCCCTACATTTCTTGGTTGGGCTTTGAAAGGAAAAAGCACTTTCAGATAGTGAAAAAGGCAGAATCATGCTTTTGCAAGGGTGCGGGATGGTGAATAAAGAAGAGATAAACAACTCTTGGGAACAGCATAACTCCATTCTACATCAATTATCTAATTGAGAAAAATCAATTGGAGGAGACAGTTACCTCTGTACCTTGAGTTAATTCAAGGCATAGAGGAGGAAGTCAATTATGTCTCTTTCATGATGAATTGGAAGAGAGATAAGAGAAACTCAAAAATAAGAGTGAGTAAGTAATTTGTTTGCTGGAGGTTAAAACCAAAGGGATTCTGGTTTATGTGCATTCATACTAAGTTTCCTATAAAAAGATGCACATTAAAAAAAAATCAGAGCTATTGAAGACATTAATTGGGCACTTGGAAACTGTAAACCATAAACGAGTAAGGTGAAATTGAGGCTGTGTCGTAGGCGTTGAAAAAATGGGGAATGTTTCCTTTGTCCCCTTTGTTCCTCCTCCTAATCACTAGTAAAATCCGGGATTTTTTCTTGTTGTCCAACTTGTTGCTGCCACACATACCTCTTCTTTGGGGTTCTGTGCCTTCTCTCAGAAATGGGATGATGTAGGGGTGGGATAGACTAAGTGCTTTCTGCTCCTTTGTTTTTGCTTAACCAACTCCTCACCCCAAAAGGGCTGCCATCACTTAGAGATAAGCTAGGGAGTTGCATGATTTAGCACTTCTTGATTGACAAGTAAGAACAAACTCAATAAGACCATCATATAGCTTGTCACAGACCATGAAACTAGAACATGCTTAATATTTTATCTAGTTGTCTTTTATTTTGCCATCTGTCATATTCCTCATTCATTCCCTAGAACCTAGGTTCTAGGATAATATTTGATATACAGTATGCTCTTTCATACCTTTATCTATTCATTCACCCTTACTACCATCTTTTCTTTTCTTTTTTTGCTGAGGCAATTGGGATTAAGTGACTTGCCCTGGGTCATACAGCTAGGAAATGTTAAGTGTCTGAGGTCAAATTTGAACTCAGGTCCTCAGGGCTGGTGCTTTATCTATTGCACCACCTAGCTGCCCTGTTACTACCATCTTTTCTAGAAATGTCCTATCAATTGATTACTTTATAAATCAATTAAGTTCTTTACTAACACTTCTTCTTTATTTGTGTTTTATCTATCATTAGAATGTAAATTCCCTAGATGTCCCTCTGTTGGCACTAGGTAAGAGATAAATGGGTATTTGAAAGGGATGTCAACATATATACTGAAGTATTCCCAAATGAGACAGGGTTGGGCTGAATATTGGTGACCCTTTTGAAAAAGAGGGAGAATTATCTTGACTGTTTTGTAGATAATTGTAAACAGGATTTGCATAGGGTGATAAACTTGGATGGAGTGACTTCAAAGGATTTCTAACTGATAGAGAAAAGGAGAGTACTTAGAAGTGGCAATTAGAAACAAGAGAGTGCCCACTTCTCTTGCTTGTTAGGGTTTATGTGTTGGGGGGACAAGTGGCAGGGAGGTGGGTGGGAGAGAGAACATTTACTACTGCAAAGCATGAACAGAGTTGCTGTGTCTTCCCTAGCCAAAGTTCCAGCTTGATGCTTGACTACTGAAATGGTTAAATTTCAAGGGATCTGATCAGTAATGATCCTATTATGGAACAGATTGCATCAGATAGTAAATTCAGGCAAGAAGTCAAGCAAGAACAAGTAATAGAAACAACAGCTGCTACTGAGGGAGAGAAAAAGGGAGACAACGGGAAACATTAAGGATCTAATCAGGCTAAAAGAAAAATATCCAGGAAAGGATTATGTTCTTTCTCAGTGGAACGAAAAATGCATATTAAACTTGCAATGGCCCTTGCTTCATGGAGCATATTCTATCAAAATATAGGAGAAGGTGAAGTACATGGTATTGTAAATATTCATTCATAGACAACATGTACATATATATGGTTCTTTTTTTAATTGAAAACAAAGTCACTTTATTATAAAATTTTTTGACAGTACATATGCATGAGTAATTTTTTTTATAACATTATCCCTTGTAATCATTTTTTCCAAATTTTCCCCTCCCTCCCTCTACTCCCTCCCTTTGATGACAGGCAATCCCATACATTTTACATGTGTTACAGTATAACCTAGATACAATATATGTGTGTAAATCCAATTTTCTTGTTGCACAGTAAGTATTAGATTCCGAAGGTATAAGTAACCTGGGTAGATAGACAGTAGTGCTAACAATTTACATTCACTTCCCAGTGTTCCTTCTCTGGGTGTAGTTGTTTCTGTCCATCATTGATCAACCGGAAGTGAGTTGGATCTTCTTTATGTTGAAGATATCCACTTCCATCAGAATATATTTTCTATATGGTTCTTAATAAATGTTAATTTGCTTAAATTCTTGGAATAGACAATATTAATTCTTGAGTATTGGCACTATGTAATATATAGAGAGCTGACATTTTAGCCAGGAAGACTGATGGGCTATGTGACCCTAAACAAGTCACTTAGCCATAAGTATTTTAGCCAATTCAATAAATTATGGAGGTGAGATCATGGGTCATATCCCTAATAATTGATATTTTAATAATGATGATATATACTGATGTGGCACTTTAAAGCTGACCTAATCCTTGTCATGCATCATGTCATTTAAGTGTTACAATAACTATGGGATGTGCTACCACAGGTACTGCTGCATACTTTTTACAGATGAAAAAACTAAGACTCTTAGAGATTAAATAACTTGCTTATGTTTATACAGCTGGTACATATTAAGTAGGATGATAATCTAAAATAATAATCAATAAGCATTAAATGATTATTATATGTTATATACTGTAAAAATATCAAATAATATTGCTTTCAAAAGTATGGCATCATCATTTCTGGGGTCTTCACCAATAGGTGCAGCAATTTCATTGCTGTAGAAAATTTCTCTTGAGGAACTCTCTGTACCACTGCAGATCAGATTCTGTTCTGCAATTTTGAGCCTTAGAGACCCCAAGAGTTTGTGACATAACCAATATGACCAGTTAATCTGAGGGAAAGGTGGGACAATCCAGGTTTTCTAGACTCTCAGGCTATCCATTTTACTATAATGACTCAATGAAATCATTATTAGCATTCATTTATATATGTAACTACAAACCTAGGAGAGGACATGCAGCTATGTAGCACAATGGATAGATCACTGGAAGGTACAAAGTAAGTAAGATAAAACTTGATTTCAAATCCAACCTCAGATTCTTATTAGCTATGAGACCCTAGACAAGTCACTTCATCCTGTTTGCCTCAGTTTCCTGATCTGTAAAATGAGCTGGAGAAGGAAATGGCAAAACCACTCCAGTATTTTTGCCATGAAAATTTCATATGGGGTCATGAAGTGACCGAAACAAGTGAACACCACCACCACCACCACAGATCTCACTCTAGAAACTCACTTATAGGATCATTGAGTTAGAACTGTATACAATCTTAGAGATTTCCTAGTATAACCTCTTCATTTTACAAATGAGGAAACAGAATGCCAGGAAGGGAAAGTGATTTTCCTAAATACATATCAGCAGAAGGTGGCAAAGTAATGATTTGAATCTTATTCTTCTGATTCCCAAATCCAGTGATCTTTTCATTATACTCTACCTTAGCTTTCTACAGAAGCCAAAGATTTCAGACAGCTTTTCATTATCTCTGTCATGTAATATATTATACCACAATAAAATCAGAAATGCTATTAAGAGAGAGGGAATAAATTGTTTGTGGTAGCCCTTTTCGTAGTGGCTAAAAACTGGAAGATGAATGGATGTCCATCAATTGGAGAATGATTGGGTAAATTATGGTATATGAAGGTTATGGAATATTATTGATCTGTAAGAAATGAACAACAGGAGAAATACAGAGAGGCTTGGAGAGACTTACATCAACTGATGCTGAGTGAAATGAGCAGAACCAGAAGATCGCTGTACACTTCAACAACAATACTGTATGAGGATGTATTCTGATAGAAGTGGATATCTTCAACATAAAGAAGATGCAAATCACTTCCAGTTGATCAAAGATGGACAGAAACAACTACACCCAGAGAAGGAACACTGGGAAGTGAATGTAAATTGTTAGCACTACTGTCTATCTACCCAGGTTACTTATAACTTTGGAATAACGTGCAACAAGAAAATTGGATTTACACACAGATATTGTATCTAGGTTATACTGTAACACATGTAAAATGTATGGGATTGCCTGTCATCTAGGAGGGAGTAGAGGGAGGGGGGGGAAATTTGGAAAAATGAATACAAGGGATAATGTTATAAAAAAATTACTCATGCATATATATACTGTCAAAAATTATAATTATAAAATTAAAAAAATAAAAAATAAAAAATGAGAGAGAGAATGTCCCCAAACCCTGTAACACAGATCTGATAGGGCATTAGGATGATAAAAGGTTATTTTACTATAGCAATTAATGTAGTCTAATAGAGGGGCAATGATCCCATCCGTGCTTTCATCATTATTATTATAATCATCACCATTATAATACAGACTAACATTAGCAGGAAAAAGAATTCCTAATTACCATTGGTTATTTAATCTGAAGCTTTGCAACAAATCTAACACCTTGTATCTTATTAAGAATTCTGCTTTTCTAAGCATATCTCTAAGCTCTAGTTGAGTAGAATAGACTAAAGCCATGCAAACGTAATTTAGCTAGAGCTATAAGGCCAATATACATTCTACATTAGTTTCTTACATCAGTTGCTGATGTTAATGTGCCACACTTCAAATGTTCTCTCAAATGCAGGAATCTGAAGGTACAAAGTAAGTAAAACAAAACTGAAAAGGATTATCATTCCTTCTTTGATCTTCCATAAATTCTTTTGCTCCAAACAAACATTTTTAAAGCAATTTCTCATTTATTCTCCTTAAGCCCCAAACTAGTATTTTCTCTTAATTGAAGAGGAATTGGTACACAACCTTCAGGTTATATCCTGAAGGTTATAGAGCTAAGTGGAGACAATAATAATTTTTGGTTCACTGAAAGCTATCGTCAAAAACATCTAGTTTAATTGGTTTACTTGACAGATTAGGAAACTGAATCCCAACATGGTTCACGGATTACCTAAAGTGGTACAGCTAGTAAGTAGGAGAGCTGTCCCTAAAACCCAGGTTTTATAAACACTAACCCACTGCCCTTAAACATTGCATGTTATTGCTTTTTTTGCATCTCATATTGATCTATTAGTTAAGACTTTTTTTTTTTTTGCCATTAACCAGCCTCATTTCAGGCATTCCCAAACAAGGCATTTACTTGGCATTTAGACACATATATGTGTCTAAGTCCTTGGAGAAAAGTTCTACCTAATTTAGTAAAGAGGCTTTTGGGATAATCTTAATTCTTGAATAGTTAGGCAATGTGGTGAGTCTGGCAATGAGGTGTCAGAGGAATTTGGCTGGTCCTTCATTGAGATAAAAATACTTTGACAATTAAATGTGTCATTAGAGTTTATCAGTTGGGGATCTTAGAGGCAGTCTTGTTTAATCTTTTTGTTTTGCACAGGAAGAAATGAAGGCTGAGAGAGTTTAAATGACTTGACCAGAATCACACAGCTAGTAAGTATCTGAGTAGACTAGAAATCACTTCTTTCCAACCTGAAGTTCAGCATTCTATTCACCATGCCATATAGCTGCCAATCTTATTATATTATATATTTTTATAAACTATATTTATATAAATATTTATTGTATTATTTTATGGATGAGAAAAGTAAATGTGTATAGAACCTCATTTGTTATGGAATTTTTGTTAACACTATTTTTTTTTTTTTTTACATTTATATGGTACATGTGGTTTTGTAAGTGTAAGGAGCTTTCATTTAGTAGCTCCTTCTACCAAGAGAGCAGCATCTTCTCTGTAACTTATAGATTTGGAGAATCTTTCTTAGAAAGTGCCTCCTAACAGGCAAAATAATTTTTCCAAGGGTCACCCGACACAATCAGTAAACATTTATTAAGAGATTGCTATGCTCTAGGCATTGTGCTAAGGGCTGAAGATAAAAAATATATAAATATATATATATTTTAAAGCAATATACAGGATAAATAGGTGAACAAATGTGCTGGAATTAAGAAGGGGGCAGGGAAAGGCTTCTTGTAAGAAATAGGATTGTAGTTGGGACTTAAAGGTAGCTAAGGAGATCAGTATTCAGTAGTCAGAATGGATGGGGGAAAACTGGAGAAAATGCCCAAAGCTAAGAGTGTCTTGTTTGTGGAAGTCAGGAAGTCACTGGATTAAAGAGTGAGTGGCCTAGAATAAAGCATAAAAAAGACAGGAAAGGTAGGAGAAAACTAGGTTATAAAGGACTTTGAAGGCCAAATAGAACATTTTTATTTGATTCTAGAGGTAACAAGGAGCCACTAGAAATGAGTGGGGGATTGGTTAGGGTGAGGGGAAAAACATTTTAGTGACTGAATAGAGGATGTATTGGAAAGAGACTTGAGGTAGCTATTTCTAAGAGTCCCAGGGTAAGATGATCAGGAGTTGTGCTAAAGTAATAGCTTGGATAGGGGGGGCTACACAGAACTAATTGATCTTTGTGTCACAGTCAACTCTATAACATAAATTGTACCAAAGGGACAGATTTGTATAGAGGAAGCTTCCTACTGGGAATTCTCTATATCAATGAAATTATATCTCATTAAAATTAATTTTTACAAATTTTAGGGAAGCATTTTAAAGGTTAATATTAAATGTAATCCTATGATAATAATATTATTTGTAAGAGTGATAAGTGAATACAATGATTAATGAGAAATTTTTCTGTCAAGGAACTTAATATTTTATGCTGGCAACAAGATGGTACAGGGGACAGAACACTGGAGCTGGAATGAAATCAAATTTGGAATTCATTCTTAGATAATAGCTTGACCTTGAGTCACTCTTAACTTCTGTTTGCTTTAGTTTATTCATCTGTAATATGGGAATAGAAATAGCACTTACCTCTCAAGGTGGGTTCTGAGTATAAAATGAAATCATATTTCTAACATGTCTTATAAATCTTAAAAGTGTTTTATAAATGTCATTATTGTTATTGAATTAGATCTCAGTACATCACAACATAAAACCATGGATTTTAAATGTTTCCAGACAGAGCATAATTACAGTATTTAAATAAAGCTCATATAAAAAAGAACATGGCTCTAGTTTTTGCTTTCAACTCTTCATTAGAAAATTACTCTAGGAAACCTATTTTTATCATCAACATAGTATTTGGAGAGGGAGAGAAATGCCTCCCCCGAACCCCTAGCATGCATTAAATCTTACAGTGGAATTTAAAACAGAGAAGTGAAGAGGCAAATGAACAGTCACCAGCCTGACTTGGCAAACACCTGAGGATAGATTTCCAGGTATATCAAGAATGAAAGAAAAGAGCAAAGTTTATTCTTTAATTAGTTGGTCTCAAAAACAAAACCTAGTAAGACCAACTAGAATATGAAATAGAAGTGTGTTTTTTTTTTTAGAAAGCTCCCATCATAATTAGATTATTAAAAGGAAGAAAAAAGGAAGTTACTTTGAAGTAGAGCTCCAAAGAACTCCCTGAATCTTTACAGTAGGCAGCATAGGAAATTAATTATTGAAGGTGATAAAGCACCTCTTTTAGCTTCCTTTATCTATCTGTTATTGAATAGAGTTCTGTGAACATTTTTAAAGTGCAAGAAAAAAGAATTTCAGTGCTATTTTGACTTGAATTACACTTAATTAATCTTGTTAAATAAAAAAGTAAACTCTCCATTGATCTACCTCATCTTTTTATGATTCACATTTATATTTATAGGTTGAGTACACATGCCTCTTTGCTTGAGATAGAAAAGATAGTAGTTTAATTCAAATGCTACTGAAAAATAAGATAAATGTAGAAGCTGTTAATTAGGAGAAACTTAGTAAGGAAAGTAATTTAATGATGCTGATAAGAGAAGAAAGTAGGAAAAACTCAAGTAAACTTTTTACTTCACAGTCAGATGAGCACATATACTCTGTAAATAAAGGTTAAATCAGAAACATTTAACATCTGTAATTGTTTGTAATGTTATCCTGCTTTTTTTGTCTATCCTCCCAAGGAGTTTTCTTTTCTAATGATAAATAACTCAGCAATTATACATATAATCTTAGTAGCTGAAGATATGAGATGAAGTCCTTAGGCTACAAAGGAAAACCAGTTACTTCTCTGGGAAGATGCCAAAAGGTCCTTGGCTAATCTGCTAGTTATTTTTATGAAAAGACACATCTTTTAATAAACTAAAATTGAAATATATTGTCATTCTATTGATTTAAGATTTGGTCTTTTAGATGAACAGAGAGTGGCAGTGGTGGGGACACAGAATTACTTACTTTATTCTTTAGAGTGATAAATGGCCTCTGAGCTCTGAGTCCTAAACCAGAGCTTGCTTCTCTAAATCACAAGAAAGCTGGGGCCATTGCAACTAAGGAGATAGAAACATGAGATCAGCCAAAAGAGCCACCATAGTTCAAGAGTTAAGATTTTTAGCTCGTAATCTATAAATGTGTTGGAGTTCTCTGGACAGTAGCATGACACATCCTGCTTTTTTTGTCTATCCTCCCAAGGAGTTTTCTTTTCTAATGATAAATAACTCAGCAATTTATGGAATGCTTACTATTGTTTAAATCTACTGTTACATCTTTACCTCTGCTAATTATCCCATTCCTCTCCATGTTTTCCAGCAAATTGTTCCATCTATCATCCCCCATTCTCTCCTTCATCCTCATAAAACCCTCACTTCATCTATCTATCCCAACTAGCTACAATACTATATTATGCCTCCTTCTTATAGCTAAATTCCTTAAGAAGACCATATGTAATAGGAACTTCTGTTCCTTTTCTTAACTCTTGACAGATTGTTTCCATCATCACTATTCAATCAAAACTGCTCTCTCCAAAGTTAGCTAATAATCTCTTAATTATCAAACCTAATGGTTTTTTTTAACCAATCTTTATTATTCTTGACTTTTCTACAGCCTTTAGCACTGGTGATCACTTTTTTCTTGATATTCTTTTGTGTCTAGCTTTTCAGGACATTGCTTTCTCTTGATTCTTCTCTTATCAGATTTCTCAGATCAGTCTCCTTTGCAGAATCTTCATCCAAGGCACTCCTAACTGTGGATGACTTCACAGGGCTCTGTACTGGGCTTTTTTCTCTTATTCCTCTGTACTATTTCACTAAATGGCTTCCTTAGCTCCCATGGATTAAATTATTATTTTCATATTTACTTATCTTGCCCTAATCTATATCCAACAATAGTTTTACATCTCCAACTGCTTACTAGACAACTCTAACTTGATGTCCCCAAAGACATCTTTGATGCATCATTGTCCAAAACTGAACTCATTATTCTTTCCCCTTCCACCTTAAACAATAACCATTTCCTTAAGAGTCAAGAATTCTGCCATTGTTTCAGTCACTGAGAATCACAACCTGGCTTCCATGCTTCCCTTCTCTCTGTCTCTGTCTCTGTCTCTCTCTCTCTCTGTCTCTCTCTCTCTCTCTCTCTCTCTCTCTCTCTCTCTCTCTCTCTCTTCAATATCTAATTTGTTGCCAAAGCTTTGTGCTTATTACTTTTATTATATATTACATATGCTCCCTTTTCTGATATTGCTATTACTATGATGAAGATCCTTATTCTCTCGTGCTAGGATTACAGTACTAGTCTGCTGATTAATCTCTTTACTTTAAATTTCTACCTATTCTAGTGCATCCTTCACTGAGGTGGCAAAGTGATCCACCTAACCATGTCACTTCCCTACTCATTAAAATGGCTCTCTGGATCAAATTCTGGATTCCGGATCAAATGTAAAATCTTCTTTTTTGGCATTTGAACCCCTTTATATTCTTCCCCCACCAAACTTTTCAGTGGTTATTTCTTTTGCCTAGAAAACTCTTCCTCATCATCCCTGCCTTTTGATTTTCTTGACTTCCTTCAAATCTCAGCTAAAATCCTGCCTTCTATAGGAAATCTTTTCTCAACTCTTTTAATTCTAATGTCTTCTATTTATTGATTTACTACTCAATTTTCCTGCTCTGTAATAGATGTTTATTGTTTGAATGACTAATAGCTTTGTTCCACTCTACCCCTGCCCTAACACCACCATTCTAAAAAGGAAACTGAAACTTCTTACAGCTAAAATGCTCAAATAGTAGGTACTGACAAAACAAAATTGTTGGGACAGCACGAAGAAACCATCAAGTGTCTGAGGTGGTATTTGACCAGGTCTTCCTGATTCCAAGACTACTATACTATGCTGCCTTGCAAATTGACTCCCTACTTTGTGTTAGTTTAAATAATATAATCTACTAATGTATCTTTCGGTACATGAACTTGCTATAATTTGTGAACAAATGAGAAAAGTAGAGGAAGAAGTATATTAGATTTAAAGAAGCCTTTATTTTCTGTTTTTTAAAAATCAATCTGTTCTCTCTTTTTTCTCCAGTAGTGCCAATGATAGACTATCAATTTTAAAAATGTACTTATTTTAAAGAAAATCCAACATATAAGTACCAATATTTGCAAATAGATTATAAATTTAGAATAGGATGGAACCACAGAGGTCATCTAGTTCCCATCTTCCTAAACTGTGGATTATATAATGAATTCTTGTTGCTGAATGTGGGACAAATGGAATTATGATTTATTTCCAATAAATGTTTAATTTGTATGCCTATTTTATATACCTATGTATATATACATATGTATGTATATATTCTATATATTTATATATAGAATATATATATATATTCCAAATTTCATAACATATTTCTTAGTTGAATGAGTATTTCTGAGAAGGGGATGTCAAGATGACCAGAAGAGCCATCAAAAGTCCCACAGGTCATTAGATGTGGTAGTGGAGTCAATTGAAGCAGATATAGTCAGTGGTAGAGGAAGTATAGAGGAAGTGTCTGAAGGCAGGTGGAAAGAGAATTTCCCAAGAACTGTTTCAGGGATTGTGATGGAGAGAAATGAATGATACCTATAAACTCTAGAGTCACTAACATTTGAAGGATAATTTGAAGGATTTGAAGGATTTTTATCCATAAAGGATAAAAAGAGTTTCTGGGGCCAAGAGTTGGGAAATATTTTTTGGTTACTTGTGTAACCCCCATTCATTGTATTTTAGATTTGAGTCCATGAATTCTCAGGGCTTGCACTTTGTATGTGTAAAGGGAGAAGGTCCTTTTTTCTTTTTTTTAATAACTACAGCTTTTACCTTCTCAGCACATTTTCTTTTCTAAATGCTTAAAGAAGTTTGATTAATTTGAATATGTTATCCTTTTAGTAGCAAACTTTCTAATTCATTTAAAATTTATTTAATTGAAAAATAATTATAATTTATAAACACTGGCTCTAGGAAGAGTAAAATCTAAAAATATATTACCTGGGCTAAGAAGTCCATTCAACCAACCATAGATCCCAGCATAAGGGCCATCATAGAGACAGGGCATTTTGAGGTAGATGCCGGGGAAGTGCTATTTTGAGGACCCCAATCTTTGTTTCTCTTCCCATTCCATGTTAGACATTCTACCCTGCAGAAGCCACTACTCTGATGCCCCACATTACTGATTAGTAGCTGTATTCCAGATACTGTGTGGGACTCTGGCCATGTTTCCCTTTCCTCGGTGTCTTACTCTCCGGATTTTTATCTCATCCTTCTCCTGATGGGATCATTGCCTCCATGTAGGTACCTTGTCTCCTTACCTCTTGCTTTCTAGATCCTTTTATTTCTTTCTGCAATAAAACATAAGCTTCTTGAGACTACTTATTTTTATGTGATCTACACTGATGGCACTATTCTTTTTTTTAACTGGTTTTTATTTTTTCAAATACATGCATGTTCCAAATTTTTCTCCCTCCTTCCTTTCCACCCTCTCCCTAGACAGCAAGCAATTCAATATAGGTTAAACACGTGCAGTTCTTCTACACATATTTCCATATGCACAAGAAAAATCAGAGAAAGGTGAAAGAAAAAAAATGAGTAAAAAATCAAGCAAACAACAGCAACAAAAGTGAAAATACTATACTTAGATCCATATACAGTCTCCATAGTTCTCTCTAGATGTGGATAGCTCTTACCATCACTAATCTATTGGAATTGGATGGCACTATTCTTTTTTTTTCCTGAGGCAATTGGGGTTGTGACTTGCCCAGGATTACACAGCCAAGAAGTGTTAAGTGTCTGAGACCACATTTGAACTCAGGTCCTCCTGACTTTAGGCCTGGTGCTCTATCTATTGTGCCACCTAACTGCCCCGGATAGCACTATTCTTAATGACAAAGATGTAGAAAATGCACCAGACTGAATTCTGATCGACAAAGCTGCAATAAAGTCATAGTTAGCAATTTTTCTAGCAGAGGACAGCTTAGGGAGATAGATGGTGTATTCTTGGGCCTTGGCAGGACCATGTGGCTGCTGCTAAGATGTGCCAGGGACTGAGAGAAGACTTAGATGGGGTTACAGAGAGAGGTACCAAGTATAGACAAGAACAAGTACCATCAAGCATCTCTGTCACCCATCACTCAGTGCTCAATCATAGATTCAGATAGAGGAGATTGGCTGTAAATATTGCTACTAGCTGTAATTCAACATGGAGTAAATTCTGGGAAATTGTATGGCTCTAAGCTGCACAGAGTGCAGCATCAAAGACCAAAGGAAAGCCAGAGAGAAAGAGAAGGGAAGAGAGAGGGAGATGCTGATGCTGAAGTTTGAATAATTGAATTATTATCTTTTTTTTCTGAACTTCTCACATATTTTCCACATTCTATCTAGGTGGTTTGTTGTATATTCTAATGGCAAAAATAATTTCTTTTTCTAACTTTATTGATCTTTATTCAAATCATCTCTTTCCCATTAAACTTACTGAAGTTTGCCTGCTCCCCTCTTTGCTCTGTCTATCCTATTTCTGTTGAATAAAGTACATACACCCACAGCCATGCTTCTGCTATGGTTTGCATCTCACCAAGTCTTAGTGAGGTCAAATGAAGTCAAATATGCCCCTTTGCATTAGTTCCAAGCCTCATTCATTTTGTTACTTAAACCTTTTTGGCATGTAAAGAGATGCTTTTCCCCAGCTGTAATAATATTTGCATCCTTTAAAGCTTGAGACACTTTTAAGAAAAAAAATTGTATAATATAAAATTGTTTTGCTCTAAATATTTAACCACTTGACCCAAAAAGTGAGTATAGAAGATATACTGACTGTGATATAAAATAAGAATTCAATACTCTCTAAGTATTTGAAGTAATCAAAAATTTATGAATCATATCTTTTGGCATTCTTCTCATAGAGCATATGTCTTAAAAAGTACTTAACATATGATCAGAGATGAACTTGGTAAAATAAAACTTGGTCCATTTTGTTCCTGGCAGTAATCCTACATTGTTTTGAGTTTAATAAAGATTTTTACATGGGGCTGACACTATTGATTTCAAGGAAGGTTTCATAGAATTCTAACCTCTAGGCTTTTATTTACTATTTCAGAAATCAGGTTCATGAACTCATATTATTTCTTTCCTTACTTTTTCTGGTTGGTGGAAGCTGACAAGGCATGTGACATGATTGCTCAAGATAGTAGGGTATAAAATATATTTAACAGTAATAAAATTACATTCTTTTCCCATATCCCTGTTAGCTTTCTGCATAGAGGATAAGTCTCTAAATGTCAAAAACGATAACTCTCTCTGAAGGTAGCTTATTAAGAATTTGCTATGGTTCATTTTACAATGACACCTTCATATTCTGGAGTGTCAGAGGCTTGAGCAGCAGTCTGGGATCAATTTATTTTGACATTAAAAAGGAGAAGTAGGAAGGAAGGAAAAGAATTGGAAGCTTTGAAAAGCATCTGGAGCCAATTCAGAGATGATGCAAATTCATTATTGAATCCCTCTCCATCCTTCTACCCACAATCCCTGCTGCTTATATAAGATAATTTACCTAGAGGAATATAAAACAGCCTTAATGTCTCATTTAAGCAGCAAGACATATTTCCTTTTCTTAGACTACATGCTTAAGTCCTAGATAAAACTACCCTGGGAGAATGAGGCTTGAGGCTTGAGACCAGGGAAACAAAGAGGGAGGATGTTATAACATAGCTTTCTCTCCATTTGATTTCATTTTTCCAAACTATAATGATGAGACCTCTAAGTCATTGAGGGAATTGCACAGGTCCGGAAAACCTAGACTTGAGACAGCTTTATCACTTCAGAACCAAGTGATCTTGGGCAAAGCCCTTAACATATTTGAGACTAATTTGAGGCTTACATTACAAAGGTCTAAAATATGTGGATAATATTAGCTTCCTACCTCTCATGAGGTTACTGTAAGAATCAAATCAGTTAAAACATTGAATAATTCCTTGTTCTAAAGTTATATACAGAGACTGAGCTAATATGGTTAATTATAATGATAACCACAACAAAGCACTTTACAAATATTAATTAATTTTATCTTCAGAACAACTCTGGGACATAGGTGCTGCATGTGTGACTTGCTTGTAAATATCTGAAGCTGGATTTTAATTCAGATTTTCCTCACTTCAAGTCCGGTGTTTTATCCACTATACCACTACTTAATATTGCCACTTATATTATTATTGTAATAATAATGAGTAACGAAGTGGGAAGTGGGCTAAACAGATATTCCATGCTAGATACTTCAGGATCTTTAGAAATATCATTAGATAACAGAATATGACTATGATAAAAAGGCAACCATCATGGTATTTACTGAAACTTTCTTTAGAAGTAATAATTTTGGGGCAGCTAGGTGGTGCATGGATAGAGCATTAGCCCTGAAGTCAGGAAGACCTGAGTTCAAATTTGGCCTCAGACACTTAACACTTCCTAGCTGTGTGACCCTGGGCAAGTCATTTAACCCCGATTGCTTCAGAAAAAAAGGTAATTTTATTTTTCATTGAAATGGATACTTTCCAATTGACTATTAGTGACAAATTGTAAAGACAGCACACTCTAGAAAATGACCTAAATTTGGAGTGGATTCAAATTCAAGGTGTTGTGTTGAACTACCAAGCGTTCAAACTCTCCTGCAGAGAGATCAGCTCTCTAGCACAAATTTCAAATATATATTTACCTCAAAGTTTTTTATTTCATGGAGAACTTACATAAGACAAACATTAATATGGAGGTCATAAATGGAGGGAAAACTTCTCAAGGTCTCTGAAGAACTTTGGAGTCAACTGTAAGACATGAGACACACTGACACAGGACTATCCAGCATGGAATACCTGCATCAAAGAAGAATCTATATTCTTTGAGCACAAAGGAAATGTGTGACATGCATATGTAGAGAGACGTCTCTATCCCCAGTATTCAAATGGACCAACTTGTGTTAGAGAACTTTCCTGAACATATTATAGTCAAACACATTTTACAATGATCCCAACATCATGATGTCATTGTTCCTCTTCAAGTATGAAGGATAAATGACAATTTTATATACAAGAGATCCACTTTAGGTATTTTGGGATTCAATAGGTATTTTGAGAAGTTATTTGTTCTCTTGACTTTAATATGACCTTTTAACTTGACATAAAAGTTAGTGCATAAAAATAGTTGTAATAGGCTTAAAAATCTTTATGTAGTTCAATTGCAGCTTAATTCCTAACTGTAAATTGATAAGGTTACCCTAAATTTGAATAGATCATTTTCTATTACCACTTTTACTATTTTTTGTCCTAAGCTTGCTTTCCTAGATTTGTCTTTTTAGCTTACTTTGCCATTGGTTTTTAGTACTAGCACAGCCTTTCTCAATCAGTACTGTAATAAGTATATACTTTTGATTTTAAAGGAAGTACTCCTTAATTTTTTAGTAATTTGCCTTTGCATCACTCAGTATTAAATGAGATACATATAGTTACACAGGCAACTATGGAACTTTCTCAAGTCATTTTGGAAATGATTGGGATACTTTTTGTAGTGACAAAGAACTAGAAATTGAGTGGATGCTCATCAATTGGGAAATGGCAGAATAAGTTATGGCATATGAATGTTACAGAACAATAATATTCTATAAGAAATGAGAAGCAGGCTAATTTCAGATAATTCTGGAAATCTCTGATTTTTCTTGCACAAAATGTGTATAAAGAGAATAGCACATATTGTACAAAAATGTAGCAGCCTTTTTGCTAGGAGGAAAAACTGAAACAAAAAAGAATTGCATATATTTAATCTATCTCAGATTACTTGATATCTTGGGGAAAGGAGAGATAAGGGAAGGAGGGAGAAAAATGTGGAACACAAGGTTTTGCAAGAGTGGATGTTGAAATTATGATGTTTTTTAAAAAGTTATTTAAATATATATACATATATAATAGTTTTAAAATAATTTTACAAAAATAAACTATTTTAAAAAGTAATAACAGCTTTTTATTTTTCAAATTACATGCAAAGATAGTTTAACATGTCTTTGTTAGAGACATGTCATGGGAGGAAAGGAAGAAGAAAGAAAGAGAGAAAAAGGGAGAGGGAGAGAGAACTTTCTTCAAATTTCAGGAGCTTGAAGCAGAAAAGTGAGGTGCCCATGAGAACTAAGACCTTTTTTGGTTTTATTTCCAAGAGCCTGTGGAGAAAGGATCCTCACACTGTAGCATCAGAGCAAATGATAGATCTGAGATTGCTTCTACAGTAATGTGGGGAGATGGCGTATTGGAAACTTTGAGCAGATAGGAAGAAGCAGAGTGGAAAGGAGCAGACTAGAAAGATTGTTATGGTACTAAATGTTTTTCAAACTTATCCAGCTCTTCAGGATCCCATTTGGAATTTTCTTGGCAAAGATGTTTCAGTGATTTCCAGCTCATTTCACAGATGAGGAACTAAGGCAAATCGTTTTAAGTGACTTGACCAGAGTCATACAGCTAATAAGTGCTTGAAATTAGATTTGAACTCAGGAAGCCGAGTCTTCCTGACTCCAGGAGCAACATATCCACTGTGCCACCTAGTTGCCTCAGCAAGTTCTATTCTTCCTTCATTCCTACTGGTTGGAAAGAGTTGTGGGCTGAGGCTAGAGAGAAGTCAACAAACATGGCAATGACTCCTGTACAATACTAGGTGAAAGCCCTTTACAACTATGTTTTGTGTTTCTCTGCTCTCTGACTTTTAATAAATAATGACTGTTAAGAAAAGAAAGCAAACTGATGAATTCTGTGAATTTCTGATTATTAATAAGGAGGGAAGAGTTGAAATATGGAGTGGTTTCTCAAAAAGGAGAATGGGAAGGCTTCCTTATTTTAAGTAATTTGTAAGTGGTGACATAGTTCATTCTTCTTCCCTCCCCCAACCCTTTTTTTTTTTTTTTTTTTTTTTTTTTTTTAAATCTAGGGGCTAGCTGCTACCACCAACAGATACTTAACTATTAGATTCAGGGAGAGCTATTAAGTTACTTTTATGTAGTCAGAGCACCATCTGGTGTCATATTTAATTAGTTAATTAGTCAACGATGGGACAAACTGCTTCTCTCTACAAATTTCAGAAAGGATGAGAAAAAAGCAAATACAAGTAGTTCTAGAAGTGCCACCAAATGTACCTCCAGCATGTACCACACATGCTATTGGTGAGGTCTACAAGTTCTCTACAGATTCACACTGTTAAAAGTAAAACATTACAGAAACTTAAATCAGGAAATTAAAAAAATGAAAAGCAGCAAAGCAGCCAAAGGTAACTACAGAAAAATTACTAAATTGTATAAGTTCATAAAAAAATTTTAGGAACACGACAAGTTTTATTTGAAATTTCTTTCAATTACATTATAAAATATGTACAGCCAAACATTATATGATTTCATATTTTTGCCTAGACTTCTGATTTCATAATTCTAGGAACTTTTCCAAAGAAAGCAATCTTTTCACTAGTGCAGATTGTTAACTCTTATGTAATATCTGTTCCTAGAATGAATGGTACACTGAGAAAGTAACTATTTTTTCAAGGTCACAAGAGAATGTGTTAGGGACATAATTTGAATTTAGGTCTTCCTAACTTCAAGTCCATTGCTTCTTTTAAAATTTTTTTGAAACTTTGGGAAAACTGGAAATTAGTATGGCAGAAATTAGATATGTATCCACATTTAACACCATATACCAAGATAAGATCAAAATGGGTCCATGACTTAGGCATAAAGAATGAGATCATAAATAGATTAGAGGAACAGAGGATAGTCTACCTCTCAGACCTGTGGAGGAGGAAGGAATTTATGACCAGAGGAGAACTAGAGATCATTATGGATCACAAAATAGAACATTTTGATTACATCAAATTAAAAAGTTTCTGTATAAACAATACTAATGCAAACAAGATTAGAAGGGAAATAACAAATTGGGAAAATATTTTTACAGTTAAAGGTTCTGATAAAGGTCTCATTTCCAAAATATATAGAGAACTGACCTTATTTTATAAGAAATCAAACCATTCTCCAATTGATAAATGGTCAAAGGATATGAATAGATAATTCTCAGATGATGAAATTGAAACTATATCCACTCATATGAAAGAGTGTTCCAAATCATTACTGATCAGAGAAATGCAAATTAAGACAACTCTGAAATCCCACTACACACCTGTCATATTGGCTAAAATGACAGGAACAAATAATGATGAATGTTGGAGGGGATGTGGGAAAACTGGGACACTGATACATTGTTGGTGGAGTTGTGAAAGAATCCAGCCATTCTGGAGAGCAATTTGGAACTATGCCCAAAAAGTTACCAAACTGTGCATACCCTTTGATCCAGCATTGCTATTACTGGGCTTATATCCCAAAGAAACACTAAAGACGGAAAAGGGGCCTGTATGTGCCAAAATGCTTGTGGCAGCTCTTTTCGTAGTGGCTAGAAACTGGAAGATGAATGGATGTCCATCATTTGGAGAATGGTTGGGTAAA
Source organism: Sminthopsis crassicaudata (assembly GCF_048593235.1). Taxonomy (NCBI): domain Eukaryota; kingdom Metazoa; phylum Chordata; class Mammalia; order Dasyuromorphia; family Dasyuridae; genus Sminthopsis; species Sminthopsis crassicaudata. Next base: position 140,818,919 of record NC_133622.1, on the reverse strand, counting down.
TTATGGTATATGAAGGTTATGGAATATTATTGCTCTGTAAGAAATGACCAACAGGACGAATACAGAGAGGCTTGGAGAGACTTACATCAACTGATGCTGAGTGAAATGAGCAGAACCAGGAGATCACTGTATATTTCAACAACAATACTGTATGAAGATATATTCTGATTGAAGTGGTTATCTTCAACATAAAGAAGATCCAACTCACTTCCAGTTAATCAATGATGGACAGAAACAACTACACCCAGAGAAGGAACACTGGGAAGTGAATGTAAACTGTTAGCACTACTGCCTTTCTACCCGGGTTACTTATACCTTTGGAATCTAATACTTACCGTGCAACAAGAAAATTGGTTTTACACACATATATTGTATCTAGGTTATACTGTAACACATGTAAAATGTATGGGATTGCCTATCATTTAGGGGAGGGAGTAGAGGGAGGGAGAGAGGGGAAATTTTGGAAAAACGAATACAAGGGATAATGTTATAAAAAATTACTCAAGCATATATACTGTCAAAAATTTATAATTATAAAAATTAATAAAAAAATAAAAATTTTTTTGAATTCTGAAGATAGATTTTTGGAAAATAGATGCTATCAATTTTATTTGTAAAAATTTGTAAAAACTTCATTTTGTTATAAAACAAGATAAGATATCTTTGTGGATAATGCCTTTTGTAAAACACCATTTTTAATTCAATTCAGCAAAATATTTATTAGATATTAGATATGCTAGGCATTGGAGATATTAAAAAAAGACAGTCCTTACTCTTGAGGAGGTTATAGTCTATTGAGAAGTGGGGTAGAAAGATACTACCTTTATATGCATGTATCTAGAAGGGATACAAACTGAAATTATATTTTCTCAAAGACAAGGGCTATGTTTATGCCTTTCTTTTACCTGTATTCCTAGGATTTAATGTACCTATCGATGTGAGTGTGTAATAAATGTTATTGACTAACTTTAAGAAGGAGAAAGGGCCAACTCTTGATGGGAGGGATAGAGGAAGGGAGGAATGAATAAAAGCCTTAAGTAGCCCAGAGTACCTGAGATTTTTACTCCGAAGGAAGCTTGGAATTCCAAAGTAAAGATCAATTCCTGCCATATAAAGAGGCTCAGATAGATAGAATCTTGATGTTGATTGGAGATATCATGGAAATAGAATGTTGAAAATATATGAATTAAGCCTATGTCTATTTTAAAATATATAATTTTATTTATTTATTTTCTGATTTTTATTTCATTTTTAATTTATGGAATACGACAACCATTTCCATATTATAGTATAATAAAAAAAAGTGTGATTGCCCATGACACTACAAATCCAATATGTACAACTTTCTATTCATTTTAAATATATAATAAAATTATCCTGTAAATTTCTCCCCTCCCCCCTTTTCCCCTTTCTTCCTGTCCTAGAGATGGCTATCATTAGAGTTCACACACATACAACTGTAAAATTATTTTATACATATTTCCATTTATCAATTATCTTTGGATGCAGATAGTATCTTTCTTCATTAGTCCTTTATAGTTATTTTGGGTATTTATAATAGTCAAAATGACATATTTGCTCAAAGTCATTCTTCAAACAATATTGCTGTTGCTGTATACAATGTTCCCTTTGTTCAGTTCGTTTCACTCTTCATTATTTCATGGAAGTTTTTCCCATGTTTTTCTAAGCTCATTGAGCTTATCATTTCTTATAGCATAGTAGTATTCCATCACAATTATAAACCACAACTTGTTCAGCTATTCCCCTCAATTTCTAGTTCTTTTTTTTGCCATTACAAAGGGAGCTGCTATGAATATTTTAGAACATATTCCTTTTTCCTTTTCCATATTCATCTTTGGAAACAGATCTAGTTGTAATTTCTATTGTTTCCCCCTTCAATCATTTTAGCCTATCTGGTAGGTATAAAATGATATCTTAAAGTTGTGTTAATGTGCAATTTCTCTATTCAACAATGACTTAGAGAATTATAATCTTTGACCATTTATCAATTGGAAAATGACTCATATTCTTACAGATTTGACAAACTTCATATATTTGACATATGAGGTCTTTATTTTAGAAACTATCTATAATTTTTTTGCTTTCCTTCTGATGTTGGCTATATTTGCTTTATTTGTATAAACATTATCAATTGAATATAATCAAAATGATTCATTTTAAACTTAACTTGCTTTCTATCTCTTGTCTATTTTTATAACTTTATTATCACTGTGCCTTTTATGTATATTATATTAATAGATCTCTTGTATATTTTTTTCTTTTCAGAATCTGAATGCCATTGACACAAACTGTTATATTGGCTTGATGTAATGTTATTATAAACCAATAAGCCTAATCAGTACTTGTTACACATACACACATACACACACAAACACCTATATATGCTACATTTATACATATATATATACATAATACATACATACATACATACATATATATATATAATACACATATACACTAAATGAACTGTTTTAATAGCATGTCATAATTGATTATATAAGAATAGACACGAATATTAATGTACAGGCACACATATGAAAACACAAAGCACTGCCAGCCTGTGCTTATAGTTTTGAAGGACAAACAGTTCAACAAAGAGTTCATAAAAATCTATCATGAGAAGTGAACCTGAAGTAAATGACTAATACTTTTCTCTGGAGACATGAAAGGGAATCATATGTACTAGTTTGGAAGGTGCAATGATTGAAAATATCCTAAGACCCTAAGACAGTTTGGTACAGTCTTACTATAAATGGAGCCAGCACATTTTTAATAGTGGATAGGAGAGAGAACAATGTTCCTTTCTTGAACTGAGAAATTGAATCTTCTGTTCCTCAGCATTTATCACAGCATCATCTTTTGTGACAATGAATTTTTAAAATGAAGAGTAATTGATTTTTTGGCATGCCATATTCAGGCACTGTCTTTGAATAAAAGCATTTATGTGCAAAATGAACCTAACAGACCGAGCCTCTACAACTATGAGTATGTCAGACGTTTGCTGGGCCTACTTCTCAGCAGTAGATTAATTCTAAGCTTCAGTTAGATATTCCAAGCTATGATATTTCCCCAAAAATGTCTTTCATTCACAGACCTGAGATTGATGAGCAAACCAATGATTGGACTTCTACTATTGTAATGTAAAGATTAAAGTATTTTGAGAAAAAGAGCCAAAAGACAAGACAACTCCTCTTTATCTAAGAAATTTATTATTGATAAAAGTAATAATAATGATGTGATTATTACTACTTTGGAAATTTCTTGCGGTTGGTGAAAAGTAATTCTTTGACAAGGACTATGTCCTAATAGACATGTAATTAAAAGATAGGAACAGGTGAAATCCAAACTATCAACAGTCATAGAAAAACAAAAATGCCTTAGGTCACTAAGATACAAATTAAAGGAATTCTGATGTTCTACTGTGCACCCTTCAGATTGGCAAAATTGACCAAAAGGGAAAAAAAAAAGAATATCATAATGTTTGGAAGGGCTGCCGGAAAATAGACATATAAATACACAGTTGCTGGGGTTATAAATTTACCCAGCAAAGCAATTTGAAATTGTACTCAAAAAAAATAAAGTGGTGCAGGTTGGATATGGGGCAACTAGATAAGACAGTGTATCCAGAGTGCCAGCTCCGGAGTCAGGAGGATCTGGGTTCAAATGCTGTGTGACTCTGTTTACCTTAGTTTCTCATCTTTAAAATGAAGTAGAGAGGGAAATGACAAATAATTTCAGTTTCTTTGCCAAGAAAACCCCAAATGAGGTTTTGATCAGATTTAACCAAAACAACTCAACAGTAAAATCACACACATATGTATATATACAAACATGCATACATATGCACACACATATATACATGCATTATATAGATATGTATGTATGTATGAATTGGTATAAAAAAATCATCAAGGACTTAAATGACCAGAAATTAAATTGTCACATACTAAGAAAATTATAGATGAATAAATAGTTGTCTTCTCCACTAAAATCCCTGTCTTCCTCTGAGCTATCAATATGCGTGTCAATGATCAGTCAAGCACTCCTTCTGACTCATCAATCCACCTTCACTTAACTTCTGTAACACAAAGTTATATCATTGATTTAGTGTAGTGTAGTGTTAGATTTAGACTTCAGAGGAACTGATCTCATTTCTAACTCCTCTTTACCACCTCACCTTTTAGAGTCCTACCAGGTTTTTAAGTGCCTTCTCCTTCTTGAAGTTGTTTACATAAGTTTGTATTTACTTATATGTGTATATGTTGGAACTCTAACTTGATCTTTCAATAGAGTATAAGCATCCCGAGGAAAAGGTCTGCTTGTTTTTATCTTTGTATGTCCAGTGCCTTGTTTATAGTAGGTGATTATTATTTATTTTTTAAAATAGGAAGGCATCATGCTACAGAAAAATGTTAGCTCTGGAGCCAGAATCCTGGATTTAAATTCTGCCTTTGGTCTTTCTCAGTGGGGCAAGCCATTTAACTTTTTGGGTCTTAATTTCACTTGGAAGATGAGAAATCTAGGCAAAGTAATTCTGAAGGTCCTTCTAGTTTTTATTTCATGGCCCTAAAAATAAATCTCTGTCTAAGTAGATTTCTCATCAATTTGTTCCTTATACCAGTAATCTAATATAGATTAAATATGCAATTCTTCTAAACACATTTCTACATTTATCATGATACACACAAAAATCAGATTAAAAAGGAAAAACATGAAAAAAACAAGCAAACAACAAAAAACAAAAAAGATGAAATTTTTTTTGGTGCTTCATATTCAGTCTCCATAGTCTTCCATAGAAATTAAAAAAAAAATGATTCTTACCATGTGCTTGCCAAGAATCTGCTTTGGAAAAGAGCCTCTAAAACTTTATTTTTTCTTATGGAATCAAAAACTTTTTTGTAATGAACAGACTAAATATAACAGGATATTGAAATCTTTTTGTCTTTCAGTGTTATCTGTTTCAGAAAACAGTTTGTGAGGGGTTTCTCAAATTTTCATTGATATGCATTTATATTATTCTCACAAAGATTTTATAAAGATAAAGTTAATAGTTGTTTGTGGTTCTCTCTCTCTCTCTTTCTCTCTCTCTCTCTCTATTCTCTCCTCTCTTCTTCTCTTCTTTGATGCTCTCTCACCTTTTTCTTTCTGTCTCTGTTTCTCTGTCTCTGTGTCTCATTTTTTTATTTTGTTTTTATTACTTTTTATGATTATAACATTTTCTTTGACAGTACATATGCATAGGTAAATTTTTTTTACAACATTATCCCTTGTAGTCCCTTCTGTTCCGAGTGTTTCCCCTCCTTCCCTCCACCCCCTCCCCTAGATGGCAGGCATTCCCATACATATTAAATATCTTATAGTATATCCTAGGTACAATATATATGTGCAGAACCGAATTTTGTTGTTATTGTTATTGCAAAGGAAGGATTGTATTTGCAAGGTAAAAATAATCTGGGAAGAGAAACAAAACAAAACAAAACAAAACAAAAAAAAAAAAAAAACAATGCTCACAGTTTACACTCATTTCCCAGTATTCCTTTTCTGGATGTAGCTGATTCTGTCCATCATTGATCAATTGGAATTGGATTAGCTCTTCTCTATGTATCTATGTACAGTATCATTGTTGAAGTGTATAATGATCCCCTAGTTATGCTCGTTTCACTCAGCATCAGTTGATGTAAGTCTCTCCAAGACTCTCTGTATTCCTCCTGTTGGTCATTTCTCACAGAATAAAATATTCCATAACATTCATATACCATAATTTACTCAACCATTCTCCAATTGATGGACATCCATTCATTTTCCAGTTTCTAGCCACTATGAAAAGGGCTGCCACAAACATTTTGGCACATACAGGACCCTTTCCCTTCTTTAGTATTTCCTTGGGATATAAGCCCAGTAGTAGCACTGCTAGGTCAAAGGGTATGCACAGTTTGATAACTTTTTGGGCATAATTCCAGATTGCTCTCCAGAATGGTTGGATTCTTTCACAACTCCACCAACAATGCATCAGTGTCCCAGTTTTCCCACAGCCCCTCCAACATTCATCATTATTTGTTCCTGTCATCTTAGCCAATCTGACAGGTGTGTAATGATATCTCAGAGTTGTCTTAATTTGCATTCCTCTGATCAACAGTGATTTGGAACACTCTTTCATATGAGTGGAAATAGTTTTAATTTCATCATCTGAAAATTGTCTGTTCATATCTTTTGACCATTTATCAATTGGAGAATGGCTTAATTTCTTATAAAGTCAATTCTCTGTATATTTTGGAGATGAGGCCTTTATCAGAACCTTTAACTGTAAAAATGTTTTCCCAATTTGTTACTTCCCTTCTAATCTTGTTTGCATTAGTTTTGTTTGTGCAGAAACTTTTTAATTTGGTGTAATCAAAATTTTCTATTTTGTGATCAATAATGGTCTTTAGTTCTCCCTTGGACATAAACTCTTTCCTCCTCCACAAGTCCGAGAGGTAAACCATCCCATGTTCCTCCAATTTATTTATGATTTCGTTCTTTATGCCTAAATCTTGGACCCATTTTGATCTTATCTTAGTATGTGGTGTTAAATGTGGGTCCATATCTAGTTTCTGCCATACTAATTTCTAGTTTTCCCAGCAGTTTTTGTCAAATAATGAATTCTTATCCCAAAATTTGGGATCTTTGGGTTTGTCAAACACTAGATTGCTATTTTTATTCACTATCTTGCCCTGTGAACCTAACCTATTTCACTGATCAACTAGTTTATTTCTTAGTCAATACCAAATGGTTTTGGTGACTGTTGCTTTATAATATAGTTCTAGATCAGGTATAGCTAGACCATCTTCATTTAATTTTTTTTTTCATTACTTCCCTTGAAATTCTCGACCTTTTGTTGTTCCATATGAATTCTGTTGTTATTTTTTCTAGGTCATTAAAATAGTTTCTTGGGAGTCTGATTGGTACAACACTAAATAAATAGATTAGTTTATTGTGTATTGTCATCCTAATTATATTCGCTCAGCCTATCCAAGAGCACTGAATGTCTTTCCAATTATTTAAATCTGACTTTATTTTTGTGGCAAGTGTTTTGTAATTTTGCTCATATAATTCCTGACTTTCCTTTGGTAGATATATTCCCAAATATTTTATACTATAGACCATTACTTTGAATGGAATTTCTCTTTGTATCTCTTGCTGTTGGATTGTGTTGGTAATGTATAAAAATGCTGAGGATTTATGTGAATTTATTTTGTACCCTGCCACTTTGCTAAAATTCTGAATTATTTCTAATAGCTTTTTAGCAGAGTCTTTGGGGTTCTCTAAGTATACCATCATGTCATCTGCAAAGAGTGATAATTTGATTTCCTCATTTCCTGCTCTAATTCCTTGAATCTCTTTCTTGGCTTTTATTGTGGAGGCTAGAGTTTCTAGTACTATATTGAATAGTAATAGTGATAGTGGGCAACCTTGTTTCACTCCTGATCTTACAGGGAAAGATTCTAGTTTATCGCCATTACATATGATGTTTACTGAAGGTCTTAAATATATGCTCCTGATTATTCTAAGGAATAGTCCATTTATTCCTATACTCTTAAGCATTTTTTAGTAGGAATGGATGTTGGATTTTATCAAATGCTTTTTCTGCATCTATTGAGATGATCACATGGTTTTTATTAATTTGATTATTAATATGGTCAATTATACTAATAGTTTTCTTAATATTAAACCAGCCCTGCATTCCTGGTATAAATCCCACTTGGTCATAGTGTATTTTCCTGGGGATGATTTTCTGAAATCTTTTTGCTAATATCTTATTTAAGATTTTAGCATCAATATTCATTAAGGAAATTGGTCTATAGTTTTCTTTCTCAGTTTTTGATCTACTTGGTTTAGGTATCAGTACCATGTCTGTGTCATAAAAGGAATTTGGTAGCACTCCTTCAATCCCTATTTTTTAAAATAGTTTATATAGCATTGGAGTTAGTTTTTCTTTAAATGTTTGGTAGAATTCACATGTAAATCCATCTGGTCCTGGGGATTTTTTCTAAGGAAGTTGGTTAATAGCTTGTTCTATTTCTTTTTCTGAGATGGGACTATTTAGACTACTTACTTCTTCCTCTGTTAATCTGGGCAAGCTATATTTTTGAAGGTATTCTTCCATTTCATTTAAGTTATTGAATTTATTGGCATAAAGTTGAGCAAAGTAGCTCCTAACTATTGTTCTAATTTCCTCTTCATTAGTGGTGAGTTCACCCTTTTCATTTTCAAGACTATCAATTTGCTTTTTCTCTTTTCTTTTTTTAATCAGGTTTACTAAGGGTTTGTCTATTTTGTTGGTTTTTTCATAGAACCAACTCTTAGTTTTATTAATTAATTCAATAGTTTTTTTTATTTTCAATTTTATTAATCTCACCTTTTATTTTTTGAATTTCAAGTTTTGTGTTTGTATGGGGGTTTTTAATTTGTTCCTTTTCTAGCAATTTTAGTTGTAAGCCCAATTCGTTGGCCCTTTCTTTCTCTATTTTATGCAAGTAGGCCTCTAGAGATAAAAGACTTCCCCTTCTTACTGCTTTGGCTGTATCTCACACATTTTGGTATGATGTCTCATTATTGTCATTTTCTTGGGTGAAGTTATTAATTATGTCTGTTTTACCCAATCATTCTTTAGTACAAGATTATTTAGTTTCCAATTATTTTTTGTTCTATTTTCCCCTGGCTTTTTATTAAATGTAATTTTAATTGCATTGTGGTCTGAAAAGGATGCCTTACTGCATTTGATTTTGAGGTTTTTATGTCCTAGTATATGGTCAATTTTTGTATAAGTTCCACGAACTGCTGAAAAGAAAGTATACTGCTTTTTGTCTCCATTTAGCTTTCGCCAAAGATCTATCATATCAAACTTTTCTAGTATTCTATTTACCTCTTTGACTTCTTTCTTATTTATTTTGTGGTTTGATTTATCTAATTCTGAGAGTGCAATGTTGAGATCTCCCACTATTATAGTTTTGCTGTCTGTTTCTTCTTGTAGCTCTCTTAATTTCTTGCAGCTCTCTTTTTGTCTCTCATTGACATCAGCCTTTTTGTAGCCCCCCACCCCCAATAACTGGAATGCTCTCCTTCCTTATTTTTTTCTTCAATTGCCAACTAAAATCCCATCTTCTAAAGGAAGTTTTATCTTTCATCCTTTTAATTATTTCCTATTTATCCTGTATATAGCTTGATTGTACATACATGTTTACTTATTCTCCCCTGTTAGATTGTGAATTCCTTGAGGTAGGGACTATCTTTTTTTTATCACCATCACTTAGTATAATGCCTTGAATATAATAAAGACATAATAGCTTATTGATTGATAATAAAATTGAAAGATTGAAAGATAATAAGTAATGCAGTTTCTGGATTCTTGTGAGTCTGAGTAAACTCAAATCCAGCAGGCATTTTCTCAACGTGTCTTCAGTATGGATCATCTGTACTCTTCCTAAATACCATCTCAATATCATCAGATACTATTAGTGATAAAGAAAATAGATCATATATATCATTTTTCATTTTTTTGAAAAATTAAAACAGAAAATGGGTTCCATTCTGCCTTTATTTGTTTTGCTGCTATTGAATTCTTCTAGGAATATTCCTGAAATGATGTACCTTATTCATGTCTCTTGCTAAACTTCCTCTGTAATTGCTTTCCCTTTTATTTTTTGTTTTTGTTATTTTGATTTTAGAAGTATCAATTCACAAAGGCCATAATATGGATAGAATGAGCGCTATATGGACAATTCTATGTATTGATCTTCCTGATACTTCTCTTTCTGCCATGTGAGATTACCTTTGGGTCCATTTCTTCTCAACCTAGAAGGTTGAGAAGAGAACTAGCAATTGCCTCCAGGATGTCTGATTTTCCTTTTCCCAAGGCAGGCTATTTTCTATGGAGATATACCACTCTCTCAGGAAGTGATCTTCCTTTCTATTAACTCTCTCAAAATTAAACCCATCGAAAGGTTCCCATTTCCTGTTGGAGAATATGCTTCTTTCTTACTAGGTATGCTCTTAAATGGAACTCCCTATTTTCATTACCCAGGTTGAATCATCCTCTTCTGTCTTCCATTATCATATAGTCCTAGTACTTGATGAGAAAATAATGGAATTATTTTTATTTCATTATTAACCTTTTGACTTGTAAAGGTACATAACTATGGTCCTTTACTCCCAAGTCCCTATTTCTACACTATCCTATTTTAGTAATTCTTTCCTACAAAATGTACTTATTCCTAGTACTGGTGTAGTGGGGTTCAGTTCTCCTCTTCCAACTTTATTTTTATTATAACATTTCCCTCTCATATTTATTCCCTTGCATATTTAAGAAAAATTCTCCTTATCTTTCTCCTGTAATTCCTTTTTTATTTTATTGATCAAAATTTCTCTTTTTGTTTTTTAAAAAAATAATCTTTAGAGATAGGAAAATTTATTTCATTACATTTCCTGTTCTTCATAGTTTATTTTTTAAAATTTATTTATATTTCTTGTATTTTTTTTTTTTGTGTGTGTGTGTGTGTGTGGTGTCTGAAAATTGAACATTCTGCTCATGCATTTCCCTTACTTCCCCTAGATGCTCCTAATGCTCCTATTTTACTAAACTTCAGTCTTTTAAAATGGATAATTTGGGCTTAGTTTGCAAGATGCCATTTTGGGTGGTATGTTGAGCTATCTTTTGGTTTCCAAAATATATTACTTCTCTCCCTTCTTAAATTTCTAAAGAATGCAAATTAGTTGAGTTATTTCAAATTCTTTTCCTTTATACTTGAAGGTCTTTCTCTTTGATGTGTGTAGAGTTTGGTCTTTATCATTTAAATTGCTATATTTAACTTCTTTGTGTCTTAGAGTTTGGATTGTAGGGCTTTTCCTCCCTTCTAGGTAATAATCCAGGGATTCTTTTGACGTTGTCTTATTTGATTCTTTTTTTGCAATATAGTATTCAGGATATTTGGTTTATTAGTTACATCTGGGATATACATAAACCCTTAAATTATTTTTGTGTATCATGAATTCCTTTTGTGCTATTGACTTTGTTTCATTTTTAAAAATATCCCTAATTTGTTATTTTCTCATTGGCTATTTTAGATAAATTTGCTAGTGGAGTCAAGTATTTCTTATTGTTAATTATGTCTGCTGTGAAAATTATAGATTCTTATATCTGTTTTCTAACTTTTTTTCTCTTTTGAACCACTCTATATCTAGCAGTGATTGCTCCATGCTCTCATGGGAATTCTATAGACTTTTGTTTTATATTGGGCATTGTTTATGTTTACTTTTTAAATATTGGTTCAATTTCCTTTTAATTATTTTTGTTGAGATATTTTTAATCTCTTTGATGATTTCTCATACCTCCTTTCTTTTAATTTTGTAACCTTGGGCAGCTAGGTGATGCAGTGGATAGAGCACCAGCGCTGAAGTCAGGAGGACCTCAGTTCAAATCTGATCTCAGACAATTAACACTTCCTAGCTGTGTGATCCTGGACAAGTCACTTAACCCTAATTGTCTCAGCAAAATAAAATAAAATAAAATAAAATAACTTTTTCCCCTCTTGAACTCTTCTGTTTCAGTCATTTTCCATATTGGCCATCACTTTACGACTGTTTTCTTAATGCTTTCTTACATTGGAATATTTACTTTTGATGGGCCCTAGTCCATACTCTAAGTGGTTTTGGAGAGAACAGCACTAGCTATGACTGGATTTCAGGACCCTGTGTTTTATTTGTGTTAGTCTTTCGTACTTTCCCTTGTTTCTTTCCTGCATCTTATTTTCTCTTCTCTAGCTGAACCAAATGTCACTTTCTTTAGGGTTAGAGAAGGGTAGGAATTATTGGGAAGAGGAGAATATTGTTGACAGATGCTCTGCAGCCTCAGGTTTCCCTAACCTAGGGGATGCCCAAATGGAAATATCCTACCATTTTCTCACTTTATTGGGCAGAATCAACATCTGCTGCTTGTTACAAGGTAGTGGGGAAACTTGTAGTGAGTATGTGGGTACATATATCCAAACACTGCCAAAGTTTCTGAAGAAAGGAAATAAATATCTTTGTAGGTGCTAGGTACATGTCTTTGGATTGCTTTGTGTATGTCTCTAGGATTAACATTTACCAGGCTTAATTAATAAGGCATTTATTTTTGGGGGGGAGAATATAATTTTCTTGTTCTATGGATTTGGCTACAATTGTTTTACATTTGTTACATTAGTTTTTACTTTTCTTTTCCTTTTAAAAATTAGTGGGGACTGTGGAAAATGCTGAGTTTGTTATTCATTATATGACCCAGAAATCCTGAATTAAAGTTTTTAATCTAGACTATTGGCCTTATATAAGAAAGACTGACTTTACATTTTGTATTGTTGCTTTTTAGAATGCTGATTTCTTTCTGATCTTTATTTGATGGCAGAACTATTTCACATTTAGCAGATTGGATCATTTGAAAGGCCCAGTGTGAATTCTATACACAGTCATAGCAGATATAGCTGTATAATGTCAAAATGGATGCTGATAGGTTATGGTATAAAAATCTTACTTAGTATAGTTGTAAGCTACTAAAACTCTAATAGCTTAAAGCTTAAAACTGTGCTAAGAATTTTAGGATACCCTCAAACACCGTTTAATATCAGATTTACAAATATAAAGAGCATGTCTCATTTAATAATCTCATTATATAGCTTATATTTCATATTTCAGCTAGTTCCAATTTTAAATATTATGCATACTAAACCAAGAATAGAATATATAAAATCTTTTTTTTTATTCTTTTATAATTATTTTTAAAGAAGCTTAGGAAAGAAACATGCAATTATTTCCAAAACTCTATATGAAGTTTGGCCTAACCAATCTGTCATTTGTCAAAATTAAAAGAGCATCATTAAGTTTCATTTTAGGCAGTTTGAAATAAGTAATTAACTCAAGTATGAAAACAGATATTTTGTAGTGAATCAAAGATGACATTCTCATTTATATTTCACATTTTGAGCCAAATTTGTAGGCACTAAGCAGTACTGTATGAAAAGTTCCTAAATTAGAATAATTTTCCTTTAAAAAAACACCAAACACCTCTTTTTAAAAAATATTCCAAGTAATTTTAGAAAGAACTAGATATGGAATAAATGTGTAATGCTTTTATGAGAAAGTACTTTGTAAATTTCTTAGTACTATTAATTATTATTATTACTACCTCTGATTGGAGTGATTATATAATTTAACTGACCTAATAATGGAAAAGAAAAATAAAAGAAAAATAATTTTTAAAATTTAATGTCTTGGATGTAAGCTCTGAAACTTTCATAATTATAACCTTGCTATATAATTAAATTAAGAATTAAATCCTATGAACATGCCTCGTACATTCCCATATCTAAATCTGCCTTTATTTACACTGTTTTCTTCATGTAGAATACCTGATTCTCAAGTCTAGTCTTGTTTTTTTTATTATTTGTAAGTCATTTGAGTTCTTGAACCTTCAGTTTTTACACCTGTAAAATAGCAATGTTATCTCATAGGATTTTTGCTAATGACATTGAGAAAAATGTACATGGAAGGTCTTTTGTAAACTGCAAAATGCTAAGTGAAGAATTTAGTTTTCCCATTTCTAATCTATCCAGTTCTTGTTTTTTTTGTGTTAGAATTATTACTAGGTGGTAAGTCGGTACTTAACAATTCTCTAGCTCAGAGTTCACACCTTTAAAAGGAGTTTACATCTTTAGACTTCCTCAAGGAGTTAACACCTTTAAAAGAGCTCGATCATTGGTTCTGTAAGGAGTTCCCACAAGCCCTATGTAAGGAGCCAACATTGAGTCTGGAAAGAGTCTGGATTGGTTCAAGAAGACTTCCTGTGGATTCGCAAGTCCAGTAGATTCACAAGTCTAAAGGAAAAGCCTGCTCATGGACTTCCGGGAGATTCACATCTAGGATTGAATTCTGGGAAACCCACAATCCCACACTCTGGGAGGCAGAGTCTGATTCATTCCCGCTTGCTAGCTGGAGGCTTTGGATTTAGAGGGAGCTAGAGACTGAAGCTGGCTGGAGACATTCTGACAGGAAAAGATTCAAGACTGAGAAGGACACAATATAGTAAAGGACTTTAACTCCTGGCTGCATTTTGGGGATTACTAGTACTGGAACTAAAACTAAGGCTGCCTCCCCAGAAGCTCCCCAAGAGATCTGCTCCCAGAGAACGATCGCAACTTAGAGACAACAGAACTTCACATTTTTGTTTCAAGGCCCAGCTCAAATTGCTTCTACTACATGAAGTCCCTACTCATACTTTTTTTTTGTCTCTGTCTCCATTTTTGCCTCTCCTTCAAATATTCTCTCCTTCCCCCTTGAATTTTCATTTTATGCAGCTAGAATTGCAGATTTTTTGAGCCAGAAAATACTCCAGAATTTATTCAGTCCAAAGTCTTCATTTCATAGGAGAAATTGAGACTCAGAGAACTTGCTCTTTTTTTCTATCTGCTATCTAGACAATGAGAAATAAATACAAAGAAGAGATTTGGGTAATAGAGAAAAAGATTACTTTTAGTTGGTTTGGTGGAGCTAAGAAGAGGAACTATGCTTCTCATTGGACAACATGTAGATAAAATCTGAATTGGTTCCTGAAAGAAGAGTTCAGCATAAGAAAATGTGTATGATGCACTGAAGTCATGGCTGACATGAGAGATATAACAAATACAAAGGATAGAAAATAGTTAATTTTAGCTCAAATATAGAAATAGAGTAGTATGAAACAAAGATATAAAAGTAATGTGAAGCAAAATGGTAGGGGGCTTGGATATGGGAGATCAGGAGTTTTTAATTTATTTGTTGGACAATAGAGAATGTACTTTGTAATTTATAAAATACTTTCCCAAGACAATTGTGTGAGGCATATAGTACAAATTGTATTAAATACCAACATTTCATTTTGCAGCTGAGAAAATAGAAGTTCAGAGAGATCTAGAGACCTGATTGTGGTCACTTTGTTAATTCAATGGCTTAGCTTCAGATTCCAAATCTAGGTTTCTAAGTGTTGACCCATAAAGAGAAAAGAGAGTTGGTGTATGGAGGGTAAGTCAAAATCCCAGCTTCATGAAGTATAGATGAAGTTGCAGCAATTTTACCTGGACTCTCAGGTTCCACTAAGTTAGAGATGAGATTGGGAAGATGGCATGTATCATTCTCTCACATAGTGGGTCTCAAGTAATAATCATTTTGTAGTTGTTTTATGGATGACAACTGAGGGAAATTCCTTTACATCATATGAAATGGTCAGAAATCTATGAACTAAAGGACAAGCTTATACCTACAGTATTAGCTAGAAAAGTGGTTAAGATCAAACAGAAAAGGAGATACTTTAGTTTTACTATTTGCATACCCAGAGCATCTCTCTTTTTTGTTTATTTTAATTTATAATTATTTATTCAAGATCCTATCAACATATTTCAAATGCCAAGATAGGATTAGTTTTTGAATACTTTAATCATCCAGTTTGTGCTAAAGCACAAAGATAGAAAAAAATTGAAACTTACTAGCATTTGAGGAATTGAAATTTAAATTCTGAACTGTAGTCTGTTAAAAATGATATTATTCATTTGCCCTTAGATTAAATTAATATAGATATTTATAAGGCATCTTAATATCTTATATTACGGCATAATAAAAAATATAAAGGTATTATAAAGACTTTAAAAATTAAAAAAAAAACTATTTCAAATGGGAAATGCGGTACTTTCTGTTTTGGACTTAATGACACCATATTGTTTACAATCATCAATTCCATTAGAGAAAGAATTAATTAATTTTAAAAATTTTCCCCAGTTACATGTAAAACAATGTTTATATTTGTTTCTTAAAACTTTTGAATTTCAGACTCTCTCCCTTCCTCTTCACCTCTACCCCCATTAAGAAGGTACATATGAAATTATGCAAACCATTTCCATAAAATGTTCTGTCTGTACATAGGTTTGAACTCAGAGATTCTATAGATTAGCTCAAGCTATTTATATTGGGACAATGTTGATTTTTATTTAAAATGACTTTGCATCCTGAAATTTGGCGATTAGAATTATTGCATTTAGCTATTTTACACATAGGTTTGTTCATATTTCCTCATTAAACATGACAAAATAGATGTGCTTATGTCCTTTAACATTTGAATCCCATTTCACCCCCCAAAAATCCTAAAGAAAAATAAAGTAAAAAAAATATTTTGTTTCAGTTGTAATCAATGCTTTCTCTGGGTAGGTATAGCATTTTTCATCATAAGTCCTGTAGAATAGTAGTGGATCATCGTTTGCCGATACTAGCAAAGTCATTCATTGCTGATCATCTTACAGCATTGCTATTACTTTGAAAATAGTACATTTCAATTTATTTGACTTCATGGAGGATTTTCCATGGTTTTCTGAGAGTAATCTGCTCATAATTTTCCACAGAACAATAATATTCCATTATAAACACATACTAAAATTTATTCAGCCATTCTCCAATTGACAGGCATCCCTCAATTTCCAATTCTTTTTCCTGAGAAGAGAGCTGCTATAAATGTTTGTACATATAGATCCTTTTCCTTTTTATTTTTTAAAATCTTTTTTTTTTTTGGATTCATGTCTTGTAGTGGTATTGTTAGTTTAGACTATGCACAATTTTATAGCCCTTTTGGACATATTTCATATCTTTTGGTTATTTATCAATGGGACAAAGGCTCTTACTTATTAATTTTTATAAACTTGATTTAGCTCTCTATACATTTTAAAAATGACACCTTCATCAGAGAAACTTATTTCAATTTTTTCCCAATGACTATTTTAGAGCAAGAATTCTTTTTGTCATAGACTCCTTTTGCAGTCTAGATCCCCTTTCCAAATCATGTTTTCTTGCCTAAATTCATAATCAAAAGAAATGCTAAATACCAGTTAAAGGATAGTAGAAACAAAAATAGAATTTGTCCCTATTTAAGTGGACAGAGAGGCAGTTAGATATCTAACCAAATAGGATGCTAGGCCTGAAATCAGGAGAACCTCAGTTCAAATCTGGCCCTAGATACCTACTACTGTGTGATCCTGGGTAGGTAGCTTAACCTGTTTCCCTCGATCCACTGGGAAAAGAAATGGCAGACCACTCCAGTATCTTTGTCAAGAAAATCTCATGGACATGAAGAGTGAGGGATTATTGATAACCAAACAAGTTGACAGACCTCTTGGAATTTATCCTTGGAATTCAAATGTAAAAAAAAAAGTCTGCAGTAGAGCCTTTGTTATGGAATAGGAATGGGGGGCAATATTGGAATCAGTCAGCTTGATTCTTGACATCCCTAGCATGGAAGGAAGGAAAACATTTCTCTACACTTTAGTCATATGTAAATGTTACCTTTTTTTCCCCCCTACATCCAAGGAGGCTTGAATTGGAACATATCCAGCAGCTAGCAGAAAGCTTTGGTTACAACATTTCAAAGGCATAGAAAGAGAGTTCCCCCAGAAATCCAGCATAACCACGATATAAACAGTATAGAAAAAGAGGTTGCCAGACTCCTTTTCGAAAGGCATTGACAATGCTGTTATTCTATGCTCAGAGTTCCAATCAATGCTCATAAATCGGGGAAGATAGTCTTTCCTTTTCCTTTCATAAGGTCAAACGGGTTTCTCAATTTGCAAACAGATTAGAAAAGCCTGGAATGAGTGCTCAGGGAATTTATTGTTCCCAGTCATGATTATTCACTCCTCAGACAGAGCACACAGTTTACAATACCTACTCAGCAATTAAACATTGTTTCCTCAGGCCTCAGGAGCCATTTCCAAATATGTTATTATTCTCCAGAATTGCTTGGGTGTCATAATAATGGAAAATAACATTGAATGAAGCCTTCTGTGCCACGTACATCTTTAGTGTCATAGAACTAAATTCTACCAAGAAAGAGAGTACAGGTAGATTTTGTTTCTTTGGGGAAAAATTGTGATTTTTCTATCTGTATTCAAATGTTGAAGGATAAAAGTACATCTGTTTTGGCATATTTAGTGAGGAAATATGAACAAATCTATTTGTAGAATAGCTAAATGCAGTGGTTCTAATTTCTAAATTTCAGAGTGAAAAGTCATTTTAAAAATTGATTATTTAATGCAAATCAAAATGTCACAATATAAACAGCTTGGGCTACTCTCTAGAAGTTCACAATCAATATCTCTGAATTCAAATCTATGTACAGACAGAAACGAATGTTTATATGTTTTTTGAATAATCAAAAGTTTAGTGTCATATTAGACACAGCAAACACAGTGTAACACATTATTAATTAGGCATTTAAGTTCTTCTAAGCTACAAGTTGAGACCCAATATGGTTGGCTGTCTCACAATGTTAAAAGTGATCTATATATCAGAACAAGTATTCTACAATACTACCTTTGGTTTGGTATGATTAAGAATGAAAGCCTCTATTAACATTCTGAAACAAATGAATGAATGATTTGAAGAACATTGAGGTTCTTTTGTTTAACCTAGGTTGAGAGCTCTGAAAAATTAGGAAATACGGTAGGGTGTATTCATACACTAATTGTATTCATGTAAAAGATTTAAATTTAATTTGATTGTAAAATAAGCCAGTGACCTGTCACTGTTCCTGTTCATCTCATTCACTTTGTCTTTTTTTTTTTTAAGAGATTTTTTTTGTTTTATTTTTAGACATTTTAGTTCTGGAAAATAAACAAACCATTCTATATTACATATAATAAATATGTATATATAAAAACATAATAAAGTTATCCCATTCATACTATAGGTGTTAGAAGTATAGCACTTCCCCCCCTCCCACCACCCAGCATGGAAAATCTGCATAAAATTTTTTGGTCCTCTCTTTGTATCAGAGGAGTCTGAATTATTATGGTATTAAAAGATAAACTATATTGATATTATACAATACTATGCATATGTACATTTCTGTTTTTCTAAACTTTCTGTGTCATTTGTTGTCCTTTGCACATCATCTGCAGCTTACACAAACTCCCTTCAAATTCCCATTTAATTTCTTATGCAAACCCACAATATATTAAAACTGTATTGGGGAAAACTGCAATGTGAAAGGGATAATTGTAGTCCATTAGAAGAAGGAAATGACAATATTTAATAATTCTTGGAATGATTCTTTCCAGGTTCTGCATCACTTAAAAAAAACACCTTCTTGTTGTAGTGTAGCAATATGACTTGAAGACCTTCCAAGAATTGCCTCCAGGAATTTTCTTCTTGATACAGAATGAGTGTGCAATAATTGTGACTCAGGTAGCAATTCTATGTTTTCTCTATGTGCTATGAAGGAAAATTAAACTTCTTGTTTGGGGGGATTGAAAATGGAACATTTTGTGGTTATTGCAACCGATCATAACACACAAAACCTAACAAATAAAATCATGTCTCTGAGGAAGATCCAGAACTAGGAATGGGCTAGTAGGTCTTTGTCCCAAGTGCTAAAATGTATGAGGATGGTATCAGTTTCTTGAGTTGAGCAAAATCAAAGAATTAGACTCCTCTGAAAAGCTAATTAACTAATTAACTGATTAGATAAACATTTAAGGTGACTGGGGATACAAAGACAAAAACAAAATAGTCCCAACTCTTAAGAACTTTACACAATTTATTGAGGCAAACTATCTGTACATATTAAAGTAATATAAAATGTCTACAAATTACTTTCCAAGGAATGGGTACTATTAACTAGAGAGAATATCAGGATATGTGAATTAGGCTTGGCCCATCAAACCTTTTATATTGTTCACTTCTTGTTTATTCTGTCAATAACAGATGCATTGGCTGGGCTTTGTGTTGCCTTTACTGTTCAGTCTTAAACCTCAGGGAAGACGCTAGGACATGCAGCGGGGTCCTTCACTGGGCAACCCTCAAAGCACAGTCGTACTAATCACCTCTGAGGCACTTCCAGGGAGGGGGAGAGGAACTCTCTCCCAGAACTATCTCTTGGCTCAGACAAAGGAGCTGCTGCATCCATCCAGTCTGGGAGGAAGCTGGTAAAGAAATAAATAAATAAACTTCTTACCCCAAGGGCAGACCCCAAAAGATTTTAAACCATGAGTAAAAAGCTGAAGAGAACTATTGATTCCTTCTACACAGAAAGAGCAGGTATCGAACCCCTAGGAACTTAACAGCAGAGAGTCAGCAGATAACAGCCTAAAGGGGAACTATACCTGCCCCCATCACATAACTCTCTCCTAGAAGAGACTATTAAAAAGTTAAGAGAGTTTGAAGAAAAATGGGGAAAGGAAAGAGAAGCTATGATAGAGAATAACAATGTTCTGAAATCTGAGTTGGAAAAAATAAAGAATTCACAAGAGATGCAGGGAAACAAAATTTGTGAATTAGAAAAGGTTAAAAAAAATCACAGGAAAGTAGGATTTCTGAATTGGAAAAGATAAAAAATTCTCAAGAAAGTAGGATTTCTGATTGGAAAAGATAAAAAAGTCTCAAGAAAGTAGTATTTTTGAATTGGAAAAAGAAAATAACTCTAAAAAATTAGGGAAATGGAAAAAAATTCAATAGAGCAAAATAATTCATTTAAAAACTCAATTGGGCATATACAAAAAGAACTAAAAAAATGTGAATGAAGAAAATAACTCATTAAAAATCAGGACAGAACAAATAAAAATGAATTATTCATTGAGAACCCAAGAATCAGTCAAACAAAACAACAAAAAAATGAAAAGCTGGAGAATAACTTCAAATACCAAATACTTACTGGGGAAATCTATAGACCTGGAAAATAGATCTAGGAGAGATAATCTGAGGATCATTGGACTTCCCAAAAACTATGACCAAAAAAAGAGCCTAGATTCTATTTTACAGGAAATCATCAAAGAGAACTGTCCAGAGATAATAGAAACAGAAGGGAAAACAGGCATCAAAAGAATTCATTGAACTCCTTCTGAAAAAGACCCTAAAAAAAGAACACCACGAAAAATTGTGGCTAAGCTGCAGAACTACCAAATAAAGGAAAAAATATTGCAAGCAGCTAGAAAAAAGCAATTCAAATATCAAGGGGCCACAATAAGGGTCACTCAAGATCTGGCTGCCTCCACATTAAAAGATCGAAGGGCCTGGAACCTCATATTCTGAAAGGAAAAAGATCAAGGAATGCAACCAAGAATAAACTATCCAGCTAAGTTTAGCATTTTCTTGCATGGAAGAAGATGGTCATTTAATGAAACAGAGGAATTCCATTTGTTTCTAAGAAAAAAACCAGACTTAAACAAAAAATTTGATCTACATCCACAAGACTCAAGAGAAGCAGAAAAAGGTAAAAAGAACTCTTGAGAACTATATCTCTGTAGTGGATATACAGAAAATGCACATGGATAATTTGATCTTACTGATATAATATAAAAAAGGGAACTAATAAAGGGAAGGGGATAGTATCAGAAAAAGGGGAAGGAGAGATAAAAAGAGTTAAACTACATCTCAGAAAGAGGCATAGAAAAATATACCACATCTGAGGGAATTTAGAGAGGGGGGTGAAACATTGTGTGAATCTTACTCTCACAAGAGTAGGCTCAAAGACTGAATAATTGACATATTTGTTTTTCAGAGAATTCTCTCTCACCTCATTAAAAGGGGGGAGAGCAAAAGGAAAAAGGAAAAGGGGAATAAGGGAAGGGTACAAGAAAAGGGAAGAGATTTGGAAGGAGGGGGGAGGGATACTAAAAAGGGAGAGCTGCGCATCACAAGTGGGGTCTATAAATTAAATATTGGGGAAGGGGTTTAGGGGGGTCAAGGGAAAAAAGCATAATCTGGGGATAATATGATGGCAGGAAATACAGAATTAGTAATTTTAACTGTAAATGTGAATGGTATGAACTCTCCCATCAAACGGAGATGGATAGCAGACTGCATCAAAAGTCAGAACCCTACAATATGTTGTTTACAGGAAACACACTTAAAGCAGGGAGATACATACAGAGTAAAGGTAAAAGGTTGGAGCAGAATCTATTATGCTTCAGGTAAAGCCAAAAAAGCAGGGGTAGCTATCCTTATCTCAGACCAAGCAAAAGCAGAAGTTGATCTAGTTAAAAAAGATAAGGAAGGAAACTATATCTTGCTGAAAGGTAGCATAAACAATGAAGCCATATCAATAATAAACATATATGCACCAAGTGGTATAGCATCTAACTTTCTAAAGGAAAAGTTAAGAGAATTGCAAGAAGAAATAGACAGTAAAACTATAATAGTGGGAGATCTCAACCTTGCACTCTCAGATTTAGATAAATCAAACCACAAAACAAATAAGAAAGAAATTTAAAAAGTAAATAGAACATTAGAAAAATTAGGTACGATAGACCTTTGGAGAAAACTGATTGGTGATAGAAAGGAATATACTTTCTTCTCAGCAGTCCATGGAACCTATAAAAAATTGACCATATATTAGGACATAAAGATCTCAAAATTAAATGCAGGAAGGCAGAAATAATAAATGCCTTCTTCTCAGACCACAATGCAATAAGAAGTTAGGGGTAAATAGACCAAAAACTAATTAGAAACTGAACAATGTCATCTTAAAGAATGACTGTGTGAAACAGCAAATTATAGAAACAATTAATAATTTCACCCAAGATAATGACAATGATAAGACATCATACCAAAATCTATGGGATGCAGCTAAAGCGGTAATAAGGGGAAATTTTATATCTTTAGACGCTTATTTGAACAAAATGGAGAAAAAAAAGATTAATGAATTGGGCCTGCAACTTAAAAAGCTAGAAAAAGACCAAATTAAAAACCCCCAAGCAAAAATCAAACTTGAAATATAAAAATTAAAAGGAGAAATCAATAATATTGAAAGTAAAAAAAAAAAACTATTGAATTAATAAATAAAACCAAGAGTTGGTTTTATGAAAAGGCCAATAAAACAGATAAACCTTTGGTAAATCTGATCAGAAAAAGGAAAGGGGAAAATCAAATTGTTAGTCTTACAAATGAAAAGGGGGATCTTTCCACTAATGAAGAGGAAATTAGAGAAATAGTAAGGAGTTATTTTGCCCAACTTTATGCCAATAAATTTGATAATTTAAGTGAAATGGATGACTTCCTCCAAAAATATAGGCTTCCTAGATTAAGAAAGGAGGAGATAAATTGCTTAAATAGTCCCATTTCAGAAAAAGAAATAGAACAACCTATTAATCAACTCCCCAGGAAAAAATCCCCAGGACCAGATGGACTTACATGTGAATTCTACCAAACATTTAAAGAACAATTAGCTCCAATGTTATATAAACTATTTGAAAAAATAGGGGATGAAGGAGTCCTACCAAACTCCTTTTATGACACAGACATGGTACTGATACCTAAACCAGGTAGATCGAAAACTGAGAAAGAAAACTATAGACCAATTTCCTTAATGAATATTGATGCTAAAATCTTAAATAAGATATTAGTAAAAAGAATTCAGAAAATCATCCCCAGGATAATACACTATGATCGAGTAGGATTTATACCAGGAATGCCGGGCTGGTTTAATTTTAGGAAAACTATTAGTATAATTGACCATATTAATAATCAAATTAATAAAAAATATATGATCATCTCAATAGATGCAGAAAAAGCATTTTATAAAATCCAACATCTATTCCTACTAAAAATGCTTGAGAATATAGGAATAAATTCCTTAGAATAATCAGGAGCATATAATTATGACCGTCAGTAAGCATAATATGCAATGGAGATAAACTGGAACCTTTCCCAGTAAGATCAGGAGTGAAACAAGGTTGCCCACTATCACCATTATTATTCAATATAGTACTAGAAACGCTAGCCTCTGCAATAAGAGCTGAGAAAGAGATTCAAGGAATTAGAATAGGAAATGAGAAAATCAAACTATCACTCTTTGCAGATGATATGATGGTATACTTAGAGAACCCCAAAGGCTCTGCTAAAAAGCTATTAGAAATAATTCAGAATTTTAGCAAAGTTGCAGGATACAAAATAAATCCACATAAATCCTCAGCATTTTTATATATCACCAACAAAATGCAGCAGCAAGAGATACAAAGAGAAATTCCATTCCAAACAAATGTTGAGAGTATAAAATATTTGGGAATCCATCTACCAAAGAAAAGTCAGGAATTATACGAGCAAAATTACAAAACACTTGCCACAAAAATAAAGTCAGATTTAAATAATTGGAAAGGCATTCAGTGCTCTTGGATAGGCCGAGCGAATATAATAAAGATGACAATACTCCCCAAACTAATCTATTTATTTAGTTCTATACCAATCAGACTCCCAAGAAACTATTTTAATGACCTAGAAAAATTATCAACAAAATTCATATGGAAGAATAAAAGGTCGAGAATTGCAAGGGAACTAATGAAAAAAAAGTCAGATGAAGGTGGTCTAGCTGTACCTGATTTAAAGCTATATTATATAGCAGCAGTCACCAAAACCATTTGGTATTGGCTAAGAAATAGACCAGTCAATCAGTGGAACAGATTAGGTACAAAGGACCAAAAAGGGTACATCTACAGTAATCTAGTCTTTGACAAACCAAAAGATACCAACATTAGGGATAAAAATTCATTATTTGAAAAAAACTGTTGGGAAAAATGGAAATTAGTATGGCAGAAATTAGATATGGATCCACACTTATCACCATATACCAAGATAAGATCAAAATGGATCCATGATTTAGGCATAAAGAATGAGATCATAAATAGATTAGAGGAACAGAGAATAGTCTACCTTTCAAACCTATGGAGGAGGAAGGAATTTATAACCAGAAGAGAACTAGAGATCATTATTGATCACAAAATAGAAGATTTTGATTACATCAAATAAAAAGTTTCTGTACAAACAATACGAATGCAAACAAGATTAGAAGAGAAGTAACGAATTGGGAAAATATTTTTACAGTTATAGGTTCTGATAAAGGTCTCATTTCCAAAAATATATAGAGAACTGATCCTATTTTATAAGAAATCAAACCATTCTCCAATTGATAAATGGTCAAAGGATATGAACAGACAATTCTCAGATGATGAAATTGAAATTATATCCACTCATATGAAAGAGTGTTCCAAATCACTTCTGATCAGAGAAATGCAAATTAAAACAACTCTGAGATACCACTACACACCTGTCAGATTGGCTAGGATGACAGGAACAAATAATGATGAATGTTGGAGGGGATGTGGGAAAACTGGGACACTAATACATTGCTGGTGGAGTTGTGAAAGAATCCAGCCATTCTGGAGAGCAATTTGGAACTATGCCCAAAAAGTTATCAAACTGTGCATACCCTTTGATCCAGCATTGCTACTACTGGGCTTATATCCCAAAGAAATACTAAAGAGGGGAAAGGGACCTGTATGTGCCAAAATGTTTGTGACAGCTCTTTTCGTAGTGGCTAGAAACTGGAAGATGAATGAATGTCCATCAATTGGAGAATGGTTGGGTAAATTATGGTATATGAAGGTTATTGAATATTATTGCTCTGTAAGAAATGACCAGCAGGACGAATACAGAGAGGTTTGGAAAGACTTACATGAACTGATGCTGAGTGAAATGAATAGAACCAGAAGATTGCTGTACACTTCAATGCTGTATGAAGATGTATTCTGATGGAAGTGGATATCTTCAACATCCAACTCACTTCCAGTTGATCAATGATGGACAGAAACAACTACACCCAGAGAAGGAACACTGGGAAGTGAATGTAAATTGTTAGCACTACTGTCTATCTACCCAGGTTACTTATACCTTTGGAAGCTAATACTTAATGTGCAACAAGAAAATTGGATTTACACACATATATTGTATCTAGGTTATTCTGTAACACATGTAAAATGTATGGGATTGCCTGTCATCTAGGGTAGGGAGTAGAGGGAAGGAGAGGATAATTTTGAAAAATGATTACAAGGAATAATGTTATAAAAATTACTCATACATATATACTGTCAAAAATTTTTATAATTATAAAATAAAAAAAATTATTGCCATCTAGCAGTATAATCATATATGCATATTTCATTTCTTTGAATCTATATTACACCAAGGCATTTCATAATCTTAGAAAAGGTATGTGTCTTATCCTATCATTAATGACATATAATGAACTCGGGGGGAAATGGAAGTAACTGGTACTTGGTAATCTACCTTTAAATTGGCACAAATGTCAAATTAAGGTATAACCAAAATGATGTCTTATTATATTTTTAGTCATGGCAGAATGGCATTTAACTCTTGCTTTTGCCAATGAATAATAATTTCATAATATTTATTAAGATAGCAATTAATCATTATCTATATTCAATGTAGACACAATTTCAAATATAAAGGCTTTACTGCCTATGTCAACAAACTAGATCCTAATGAATTTTTAAAAAAGCATTATCTTTGGCTACCAAAGTGGCTGCACATTGAAAGGAAGCAAGATTGCTGACACTCCACTAAGTGCAGTGGGAATAGAGGTATCCATGTCTGGCACAACTGTCATAGTATGGAGAAAACAAGACCTGTTTTCCTATATTTCAGAAGCAAACAATGGAATGCTAGGTGATCCCAAAGTGGTTGAGAAAGGTGTATATACCTATTGGTTCTTTGTGAACTCCATTCTTTTTCAAAACAATAATGGTGCTGCATAGGCTATAAATGAGTTCCTAAGGGGGAAAAAAAACATCAGGACAAATGGATTCTACAAAGTATTTTAAAATGAAATAATTCCAACATTAAATAAATTATTTGGAATAATAAGTAAAGGAGTCCTACCAAATTCCTTTTATGAAACAAAAATGGTGCTGATACCTAAACCAAGGAAGAGCAAAATCAAAGAAAATTAAAGATACCATCATTAAGGAATATGGATGCAAAAATCCTAAATAAAATACTAGCTAAGAGACTACAACAATATATAACAAAGAGTATACCACAAAGAGTGACTGAGTAGGATTTATACCAGAAATACAGGGATGCTTTTAACATAAGGAAAACTATGAACATAATCATATCAATAACAAAAGTAACAAAAATGTGATTATATCAATAGGTGCAGAAAAACCTTTTGATAAAATATAACACTAATTCCTACAAAGAGGAGCTGTATAAAAGGATTTTTTCCTTAAAATGGTAAGACTATCTAAAACTATCACTAAATGTTATTTATAATACAGATAAGTTAAAAGTCTTCTTAAAACCAGAAGTAAAACAAGAATGCCTATTATCACCAATATTATTCAGTATTTTATTAGAAGTTCTAGCAATAACAATAAGAGAAGAAAAAGAAATTGAAGGAATCAGATTGGGCAATGAGGTAATAGAGCTATTTCTCTTTTTTACAGATGATATTATCTGGTGTTATTCAGTCATTTTTCAGTTATGTCAGTTAGGTTTTCATAACTTCATTTGGGGTTTTCTTGACAAAGATAGTGAAGTGGTTTGCTATTACTTTTTCTGGCTCATTTTTACATTTTAGGAACGGAGGTAAATAGGATTGGGCGACTTGCTCAGGGTCACACAGCTGGTACGTGTTTGAGGATATGTCTGACTCCAGGATCTATACTCTATTCAGTGTACCATCTTGCTGCCATAAACTATCAGGTACTGATTGAGAAATAGAAAGCTGGATCAGTGGAATAGAGAGACATATGATACACAGTAAATAGTAAATGATTATAGTAATAGCGTATATTATAAATGTAAAGATTTAAGGTTGTGGGATAAAAATAGTTGGGAAACCTAGAAACCAGTCTGGCAAAAATTGGGGGTGGACCAATATTTTATATCATTTATCAAAATAAGGTTAAAATGACTGCATTACCTAGTTACAAAGGGAGATCGTATAAGAAAATTAGAAGTATTTTATTTTACCCGTATTTTACCCATCTGACTTATGGATAAGAAAATTTTTGAATGAACAAGAGATATAGAGCATTGTGAGATATAAAATGGATAGTTTTGATTGCATTAAATTTTAAAAAATATATACAAATAAAACCAATGTAACCAAGATTAAAAGGAAAGCAAAAAATTAAGGGGAAAAATTAGAGACAGTTTTTCAGATAAAATTATTACATCTCGAATACATAGAGAAATGAGTCAAATTTATATGAATAGCAGTCATTCTCCAATTTTAAAAAAATAAACAATAGTAACAATAATATTGTTCTTGTTACCACAGGAAGAAAACTGAGAACAAATTGAGAACTGTCATATGCTCATTAACTTGGCTGGAAGTAGGAAGGATTTGCCCTTTACTCTATTACAGTTGAATTTAAATTTTGTTCAAAAGAGCTATTCAAACTTGGGCCAAACAAAATACAAGTTCAATATAGACTTCAATTTCAGAAAGACTGTGTTTCAATTTCATCACACAGCATGGAAGAGAGTGGCTATGTCAATAGAACTTAAGGGCCAGCTGATTGTGCCAAACTGGCAAAAACTCAAAATAAGATTCTAGAAATGTCTCATTTCTATTACCAGGGTATCAACTTAGATAAGTGATAAAGGGATCAATGGATGATTAATTCACTTAAGTCTATGTTGACCCTTCTTTTATTTCAATCCTGATAGAATGGCAGAAAAGTAAGGGTAGATTAGTATTATATTTTTGGAGGAATTGAATCACCTCCATATTAACATTTCTACTATTACTAAAATTATAAGGCATGAAAAAATTGCAGCTAAGTGCCATGATGAGATTTAGGCTTCTTCTGATAGGGAAATAAAGAAATTGATTTCATTTTGTGCTTTCCAAAGGAAATAAGAAACATTTTATGGGACACTTGGTCATCTTATCTTACAGTACTTGAACAGAGAAACTGAAGATAGTTGCAGATGATTTGCCAATGTCTGATGGAAAGGATAAACATGAAGAAAACCTTGTATGAACAGAATCTGATAAACTCTTATCAACTTAGTCAACTTTAACAGTTACTTCACTGAGAAAATAAGCATAGGAGACAATAGCAAAACTAGATTAGAAAATATTTTTCAGGATTAAGCAGTGAAAGAGGGACAGAATTGTTTAGATTACTTAGAAGCCTTTCAATTGAATATCATGAATACTTTCTTTAAGAATTGAATTAAAAGACTTTGGATATCGAGAGTGCAACATATCACTAAAACTGAAATTGATTATATTTCAGGAGATTGCAAATGATGGTTACTGAAGCAGAAGTCATGGCAGAATCAACTGCGGTGTGCAGTCAGATCATCAATTGACTAGAGCAAAAGTCAAAATCAATACCAAATTAGAAGGAAGGATAGAGATGAATAAAAGGTCCTATGTGTGATTACAGGTACTCTAACCTGACCTGTTTAGATGCACTTTGAGAAAAGCCAAATAGGAAGGAAAAGAATGTTAGGCACTTAGCTTGAAGAAAGAATAAACTGCAAAAGTATAGGATAGGGAAAACATTTCCAAATAGGAATTTGGGGGTCTGAGTGGGGTGACTACAAATTTTTGAATTTTTGAGTGAATATTTTTTTAAAAAAAGTTTATAGCTTAAAAGCATAGTTTTATGGTTTGTTTATAACACAAAGGTACTGACTTGGCCATCATTTCTTAAATAAATTTAACTCATGAAAAATAGTGACAACAATGAAGATGTATATATAAAATCCAGACATTGTCTTATCCATCAATCCTTATATCTTCCTGACAAAATAAAAGGATAAGACAACCTATGATAATGATGGAGAGAATACAATTCACTTGCAAAACTTATGTAAGACAATAATGCTTTTCAAAAAGCAAAAAGCAGATGAGGAATATAAGAAGGAAATCAAATCTTTCTCAAAGCTTTTATAGATAAAACTGGGGGCAGGCCCAACAAGTAAACATGAAATGGAACAAATTAATAATCACTTTTATGGTGATCTATTTTCTTTAACACAGCTCCAGTTTGCTCTAGCCAATTGAATAATAATCCAGATCCAGATAAGATATCTGGATTTTTCCATCTCCATATCAAAGACATTTAAGATGAAGAAATTAGGATAACGAGATATAAGTAGATCTAAACAAAAAAATATTGCTGCAAAGCAATTTTCTTGGCACTAAGGGACTGATTTATAAGATTCTTCAAAGTGGAAGAGAAAATAGTAAAAGAAGACAATCAGATCCCAAACTAGAGTTTGGGTGTTTGTATGAAAGTCTTAGTGTTTGAATGAGTTATTGATTGGATTGACATTCAAGTCAATGAGAGGTCGAGAATGTTAGAGGTGGAGAATATCAGATCTACCTATGTACATTGCTTGTTATCCCAAAAGAGACACAGTAGACTTCATAGAGCAAAATTTCTCCTCTAAGGTGTCTATCATGCATATGTTGATTGCATCTAAGTTTCTTTGACATATGGAATAATGTGGGTAACTTTATTCAATATTCTATATAATTATATTATATATAATATATTGTGATATATATTATATATTAATATAACTATATAATAATATAATTATTAAGTAAGACTTAAAAGGAAGAACTATGATTACCTAAAATGGTAGATATTTTATAAAAAGTGAAGAGATAATACTTATTGTCAAGTAGATAAATTACATATGGATAGGTATAAGGACCAAACCTGTGATTTCATTGATATAAGGAATTTTTGGAGGAGAATTCTTTCTCTATTAATGTAAGTTATTGCCTTCATTTAAAGAGTTGCTTAGAGTACTATCCTGGATCACTGCCTTTTTGTAGGAAAAAGGTCTGTGTGGTTCAGTGAAACTATGGTGTACAAGGTTACTCAATACATATTGGAGAGTTTTGGCAAAAGATAATCCACTAGAGAAGGAAATTGGAAACCACTCTATTACCTTTACCAGGTATTATGGACAAGATTAACATGATAAAATAGATGACACTGGAAGATGAACCTCTCAAGTCTGAAGATGTCCAACATGCTACTGGGGAAGAGTAGAGAACAACTAACTACAATTAGCTCCAGTACTAATAAAGCAACTGAACTAAAGCTGAAAGGAATCACAATTTTAGATGCCCGATGACAAAAGGAAAATCTGATGCTGTACAGATCAATATTGCATAGGAATCTGTAATGTAAGATCTATGAACCAATCTGGATGAGGTCAAACAGGAGATAAAAACATTAAATATGATATTTTGGATGTCAGGATGTCAGTAAGCTTACAGATGTACATGGATGAATTTAATTCAAGCGATTATTACCATACTACTGAAAGCAAGAATCCCTTAGAAGAAATGTAGCACCCTCATAGTCAATAAAAGGGTAAGAAAAGAAGTAGTGGGACATAATCTCAAAAACAAAAGAATGATATCTGGTCAAATCTATAGCAAACCACTCAATATCATGATAATATAAGTCTATGCTCCAACCACTGATGCTGGAGGCCAAAGCTGATCAGTTCTATGAAGATCAACAACATCTTCTAGAAATAACACACACATACACACACACACACACTCACACACACACATACACACAAACAAAAAAAAACACAAAAAAAACATTACTTTAATCATTGGAAACTGGAATGCTAAAATAAGAAATCCAAAGATAATTGGAATAGGCAAATTTGCCTTTGGAGTACAAAATGAAGTGTGGCAAAGACTAATAGGGTTCTTTATATAACTTGCTAGTCATAGCAAACACTCTTTTTCAACAACCCAAAGGAGAGTGACTACACATGGACATTCCCAAATAGTTAATATAAAAATCAAATTGATTATATACTTTATAGCCCAAGATGGAGAAACTCTATAAAGTAAGTTAAAACAAGACGTGGAGCTGACTATGGGTAGTGAATAGATTTAAGGGATTATTTGCGGTAGATAGAGTGCCTGAAGAACTATGGATAGAAGTTTGTTTTATTGGACAGGAGGTAACAAAATACATTTCAAATACAAAACACATTTCAAAGCAAAAGAACAAGAAAGTAAATGGCTGTTTGATGAGGTTTTACAAATAACTGAGGAGAAAAAAAGGCAAAAGTAAAGAAGAAAAAAATATACACAACTGAATGCAGAATTCCAGAAAACTGCAAGAAGAGATAAAAATTTTCTTAAATGAGCAACATAAAAAATAAAACAATAGAATAGGAAAGACAAGAAATTTCTTCAAGAAAATTAAAACTATAAAAGGAATATTTCATGAAAAAATGGGCACAAAAAAACCCCAGAAATGGCAGGAACTTAATAGGAGAAAAAATTAAGAAGTACCAAGAAACACATAAGAACTGTACAAGAAAGATCTTTATTTCATTTATAATCATAATGGTATGGTTCCTGATCTAGAGTCAGTCATCCTGGAGAATGAAGTCAAGTGGGCCTTGGGAAACATTACTAATAATAAGGCTAGTGGAGGTGATGGGATTCTAAGTGAGTTATTTAAAATCCTAAAAAGATAATGCTGTTAAGATGTTGCACTCAATATGCTAGCAAATTCTGAAAACTCAGTAATGGCCATTAATCAGTTTACTTCCCAAGCCTAAAGAAGCACAATGCTAAGGAACATTCAAATTTACAAACAACTGCATTCATTTCACATATACCAGCAAGATTATGGTCAAGATTCTGCAAGCTAGGCGTCAGCAATATGTGAACTGAAAATTACCAGAAGATCAGACTAGTTTTCAAAGAGGTAGAGAAACTAGACATCAAATTGACAACATTGGTTGGTTTATGAAGAAAGCAAGTAAAAAATATTTACTACCCTAAAGCCTGTAACTGTGTGGATCACAATAAAATGTGGCAAGTCCTAAAAGAAATGGGAATATGCAGATCAAAAAGCAATAGTTAGAAACAAATATCAAACAACCAATTGGTTTAATACTAGAAAAAGATCAAGGATTTATGTTGTTACCTTATTTATGTAACTTGAATGCAGAGTCATCATGTGAAATGCCAGGTGGATGAATAATAAACCAGTACTAAGATTGTTAGGAGAAATATCAACAATCCTAAATATGTAGATAATACAACTCTGAATGCAGAAATTGAAGAGAAATTAAGAAATCTCTTGATTGAGGGTAAAAGAGAAGAACATAAAAGATGGTTTGAAGCTTAACATTTAAAAACAACAATAAAACATAAGATTTTGGCAACTGGCCCCATCACTTCCTGGAATATATAGGGAGAAGAAATTGAAGCACTGTCAGATTTTATGTCCTTGGGCTAAGAGATACAGATGGTAACTGCAGCCATGAAATTAAAACATGCTTGCTCCTTGGAAGGATAACTGTGGCAAATCTTCACAACATGTAAAAAGCAGGGATATCATCTTGCCACCACAGATTTGGTCAAAGCTATGATTTTTCCAGGCAATGTATGGCTGTAAAGAATTGGATTATAAGGAAATCTAACTATGGTGGAATCAACACTTTCAAATTGTGGTGCTGGAGAAGACTTTTGAGAGTCCCCTAGACAGTAAGGAGATCAAATCCGACAACACTTCAAGAAACTAGTTCAGGTTATTCACTGAAGTTCTCACGTGGTGAGAAGAGAGGACTTAATGGAATACATCCTGATGTTGGGGAAACTTGAAGGCAAAAAAGGGGATGGCAGAGGATGTTATGGAAACAATGAAGGTGAACTTGTAAAGTCTTCAAGAAATAGTTGGAAGATAAAAAAGCCTGGTATACTATTGTTCATGGGGATCACCAAGACTTGGATATGATTCAGTGACTGAACAATGAGCACTAAGAGATTAAAAGATTCACTTAAGGTCACAGAGACAGTTTTGTTGGGGGTATTTTCCTAAAGGACCTGAGGCCAGTTATCTCTATATTATGCCAGCCACATTATCTCTCAAATGTATATAAATATACACATACATATATATTTCACATATATGATGAACACAATATAACATATTGCTCCATACTTACTCTCTTTTCATGTAATTCAGCTCTAAGATACAAAGATTGTATGTAATAACATACATATTTATTTTACAATCTCTCTCTTCCTCATTTTACAGATGAAGACATCTCTAAAACCATCCATATATGGAATAACAGAGTTAGGTTTTGAAACAATTTTTCTGACTTTAGATGTAATGCATTTTTCTGCCATATACCACATGTCCTTCTTATAAATTAATCAAGAAAGGAGTTTGGTTTCTATGCTATTTGTAGGAAGCTAAGCAGCCTTTACTAAAAGACGAACTAAATAAGAAGTGTAACAATAAGCAATAGGTCACAAAAATGGCAGAGCAGAAGAGAATGGAGAAGTCAGAAAACTTAACATAGGAGGAAATTAATTCTGAAAGTTAACTTAAAATGTTTTGAAATATCTTTTTCAAATTAATTCTGAAAGTTAACTTGAAATGTTTTGAAAGATCTAGTTCAGAAAACCTTT
This sequence comes from Sminthopsis crassicaudata, assembly GCF_048593235.1. NCBI lineage: Eukaryota > Metazoa > Chordata > Mammalia > Dasyuromorphia > Dasyuridae > Sminthopsis > Sminthopsis crassicaudata. Next base: position 140,784,583 of record NC_133622.1, on the reverse strand, counting down.
CCTACTCTACCTCTTGAAGGGGCCCAGTTAGTAGATGTTATCAAATATGTTTCTAAGTTAAATGATGCTGATAAATTAATTTATAGGAATAAGATCTGAAGCAGTTATAGGTTATAGATTCAACCTTTTGATGTGTTTCACTGGTATATTATTTATCTGATATTTATAGCCCTGAATGCCATTTAGGTGATATAGAGAATTGTAGTTGGAAGATCTGAGTTTGATTCCTTCACTGGACAAGATAATTAACTTTTCTCAGTCTTAGTTTCCTCATCTATAAAATGAGAATAATGATTGCAATTACCTTATAGGGTTGTTGTAAGGATAAAATGACATAAGATTTGGAAAAACACTTTGGACACCTAGACATTCTGCAGAAATGTTAGCTATTAAAATCAATAGTTATTAGCTGCAGTCTTTTATTGGGATGCCATATTTGTGTGGACCATTCTTGTGAGAAGAATGAACAAGAAAAGACTCAATGAAATCACCTGAAGTAAGCTGAGGAGTGTCAGTTTAAACAAAGAACAAGAAGAATGAAAGAGGAAACAGTGAATTAGAAACTAAAGAAACTGATTTTTCAGGAAAGATACTACTGATAGTTCACACTGGTGTCAGAGATAGAGTGATTTAATTGAAATAAAAACACTCATATGTCAGCTTAGTCTTTTTAAAAATAAAAATTTAGGTTTTAAGTTCAAGTCAGTTATTTTACCAAATAAAATAATGAAATTGATCAGAGATTAGACAAGAAAGCTGGGTACAAGAAAATCAATTTCCCAAGTATAAAATGAGGGACATAGATAAGGAGAAGTTGTTAGGAAAATTTCTGAAGGTTTTAGTGCATTACTAGCTGATTTTGTAATATGACAACTGAAAAAGTTAATGCAATCTTGGCCTGTAATAAGAGTTTCCAGGAATAGGGAGCTGATAGAACTATTGTAATCTGCCTTTCTCACTTCTCATTTAAAGTATTGTGTTTGGTTCTAGAAAATACAATTTCAGGACATTATTGACCTGGAGATTATTCAGAAGAAGGTAATGGATGGAAAACATATCAGACTTCCACAATGATGTCTCATTTTGTCATGGCACAATCCTGGAATCTTGAGTGTTATTCCAAAGAAGAGAAAACTCATACTAGGAAACTAGAAAGATTTCATGCATAAGACTAGGGATAAACTGGATCCACTTAACTAAGGACTATTGTAATCTATCCTGGATCATTACAAGAAGGCTGATAAAGAGATTTTTTGTTTCTATTTTGGCTCAAAGCAACTCCTGAAGTTATCTCAAATCATCGAAGAGTGGCATTTTGTTTCACATCAATAAAAACAAATTATTTCAAGTTCTAGTTGACAAAACAACACTCAGGGGATAGAATAATTCCTCACCAATCACAATCTTGGAGGAAATAGAGACAGATGACAAAATAGTAGGAAGCAGGATAGCTAATTCTATTCTTCCTTTCACAAACAACAACAATTATCTGTAATGTTCTTCTCTAGAATATAATGTTCTCCGGGAGCAGGTTTCTTGGAAGGCTTCTGAAGGCAGCCTTAGTTTCAGTTCAGTTCAATAATCACCCCGAATGCAGCCAGGAATTAAAGTCCAAACCCTTTATTGTCTTTTCCAAAATCATATGTCCTTCACTTGGGGCTCAGCTAGTTTTCTCGAGGCCTTCAGGATCTTGGTTTCAGTGTTCTCCTGCACCACTTCTCTGTCTTCCTTCTTTCTGCCTGACTTGTGATCGCCTCGACTTGTGAATTTCCTCAACTGAATCCTGTCTCTGAATCTCCTGAAGTCCCCAGCCAGAACAAAAGTGGAAATTGGAATGAATCTGATTCAGCCTCCAAGAGAGTGGGCTTGTGGGCTTCTGACTTGTGAGTCTTCTGAAGTCAATCCTAATTATGAATCTCTGGAAGTCCCAGTTGAGGCTCCCAGCCTATATATGCTCTCTAAAGGTGTGAACTCTAATGTGTGAACTTCTTTAAAGGTGTGAACTAAGTACATAAGCATTAGCACCCTGTTTCAAGTTCTGGCCCATAACAATTGTCCTCCAAACAGACCTAGAAAATTCAGTAGACCAAATCTTCATGGGGGAAATCTAGAAAAGCAAAGTTAAGGTAAGTCATTTTGGAAACATAAATCTATAGACGCTGGGGACGAGATCAGGAACAGGAGCATATTATGCTTCAGAGCACCCCATGAGAGGCTGTAAATGGTGGCAAGGGAAGGTCTCAGAGACATATATGGGCATCCCCAGACCAATATTGGATGATTGCATTAAGAACAAATGCCAACTGGCAGTTATAAATCACAGATCCAGGGGAGACTGAGAATAGGACCTGCAGATAGGGATGCCCTAGATAATGTACTGAGAAAGGAGCAAGCAGTAGTGGTGTGGCTCAGACTTTAGGAGCAGTGTAGTCTCAAATCTAGTCTTTAGCCAGGCCTTTATGGGAATAACTAGGACAAGAATCTCAGCTATAACTTTCCAGATGGCTGATAAGGACAGAATCCAAATCCAGGTCAGAAACTTTCAGTTCTCAGATCAGAGGGATAGCAAGCGTACTTTGCCTTAGATCAGTCCATTTTTGGAGCACTAAAAGCTTGCAAGTCCCCACTCTATCCCTGAGATTCTGGAAGAACTCAATACCTCAAAGAAGCAGCAATAGGCCTAACCTAGACTTTCCCTACAGCAATGTGTCAAAACCCAGACCTAACATCCAGCCAAGAGGCTAGTTGAATGAGCAAACAAAAATTATGTCAGGGAAGCTTGAGGCAAAAAAGCAGAGGAAAGTGACAGTAAAACTTCTACAAGGAAAGCCCCGGAGAAAAACACAGGCTAAGGCAAAAAGTCAATTAGAATTCCTCAGAGATAAAACGAGGCTTTTTTTTTTTATGTATGTAAAAGGAGGAAAAGATAGAAAAGAAGTGAGAGCTATGAAAGAAAGAATTGTAAAGGTATCAACACCTTGACACAAGAGGTACAAAACGTTGCCCAAATAATAAAATCTAAAATGCAGGCAGACAAAAATAGAGGAATTGGGAATTCTATGTAGTGGTTCATAGTCATCTGCCAGAGTTCTTTCGCTGGATGTAGCTGGTTCAGTTCATTAATGCTCTATTGGAACTGATTTGGTTCATCTCATTGTTGGAGAGGGCCACGTTCATCAGATTTGATCATCATATAGTATTGTTGTTGAAGTATATAATGATCTCCTGGTCCTGCTCATTTTACTCAGCATTAGTTCATGTAATTCTCTCCAGGCCTATGTAAAGTATGTATTAACAAAAATCAAAAAACCATCTCCTCCAAAAACAAATACAAAATAATGAAATAAAACAACAATAATAACAATAAAACTATAGTTCTTTCTGGTTTATCTCTTCCATTAGAGTACATATAGTGACCTCCACTCTGCTTTTCTCCACTGCTTTTTAAGGATTATGTTTTGAATTTTCCACTATAGTAAAAATAGACTATAGTGTTCTATAATCATAAAGCCACACAATTGGGCTAACTGATTTCCATGACAAAAAATCTAGAAATTATAATTCAAAAAATCTTAAGAGGCAGCTAGTTGGTGGAGTGGATAGAGCACCAGCCTTGAAGTCAGGAGGACCTGAGTTCAAATTTGACCTCAGACACTTAACACTTTCTGGCTGTATAACCCTGGACAATTCAATCAACCTCAATTGCTTTAGCAAAAAAAAATAATAATAATCTTAAAAGAACATTGTCTAGATTCTTAGAATCAGAGTTATTTCTTTAACTAGATCCAAAATAAGAACTTAGGAATATTTTAACCAACATCTAGAGTTTCTAGGTCAAAGAAAAAAAATTACCATAATGCTAATTTTTTCTTTCAAAGAAAAAAATTACCACAATCATGATCCTAATATTGAGGAGCAGCAATATAATACATGCTTTAGCAGCCACATTATAAAGGAGACGATAGCTTGTAATACAAAATTCCAGAACACAAAAAAATTAGACATACCTGAGAATAACTTAGGAAAACTGAATAAAACTCTATAAGGGATGAATTCATCTTTAATGAAATAGGGAATTTGCAAGCATTCCTAATGAAAAGATCAGAGCTGCATAGAAACTTTGAAATTCAAATATAGGAGTTAAGAGAAATGTAAAAAGTTAAAACTGAGTGAACAATGATAAGGGACTAAGGACAAAGTACTTACATTTGAATATAGGGAGATAGCATATATGTTCCCTCTGAATCTTATAATTATCACATAGAGGAGGCCTAATTATACCAAAATTCTAGGAATGATTCTGCTGTCTTGATCTTAAGAGAAGAATGAAAACTGAGGGGAAAAGAAGAAAGGGAAAGAAGAGTAGCGGAAATTATCTCACAAAATTAGGGTGGGCAAATAGACAAACAAAAATGAGGATGTGGAAGGAAGGACTGACTTTTTGACCTCGCTCCTATTTGTGCTACTCACAAAGAGGAAGAATACATACAGGCAGAATTTGCTATAGAAATACATTGACAGGGAAATTGTATTTTGTCCTTCAAAGAAAGAAGAGGACCATGACATCAGGAAAGTGATGCAATGACATGCAAATTAATTGGATTTAAAGGAGGGAGGGCTGTGCAAGGTCACCTGCATCACTTTTGCCTAAAGAGTCAGTGGGTCCAGTGGTAAGAGAGATCAGAATAACTGAAATTGGCTGCGCCCGCGCCTCCCCCTCTCCCTTCTTTGCACGCCTCCTGGACGCGGATGGGGATGGGGACAGGGACGGGGACAGGCACGGGATCAGGGACACCCCCACACAGCCTGTATTAGGCCTTTAACTATTAATTTGAGTAAGGTGATATCCAATCACTGATTAAAGCTATTTAAGAAATGTGGCAAAAAATATCCTCTTTTATCTCGTCTAAAAAAAATCAGTAGAGCAGGGGAAGACCCTCAGGATTTCTGGTCAAAATAGAAACAATAGCTATTTATGGTTCACCCTAAGCCAATCAGGACTCAAACAATAACTGAGATTTGGTTTAGGACTTATTTTTGGCTAATCAATGAGAGCCAGAATGGCATGGTCCTTAAAAAAGAAATCTAGCCCATAAGCCCAAGATATCTGGTGAAATTGCTATCCAAATTTACATTTCTTTAGGCAGAGCACCCTCAGGTAAGATGTTATGATATCCTATATGAAGAGAGGGAAGGGAAAAAAAAGAAAAGAAAAGAAATATGAGAGAAAGGGAAGAGTGAGAGGGAATTAGAGAAAGGAAAGATTGGTCCTAGATAAAATAGGATAATGGGATGTACTACTGCATGGGAATTTAGAGATCACATTGTTCAAGTCTCTGAGAGAAAAAAGAAATGGGGTGGGATGCTAAGGAAGGAGTAGAGAAGTTAAATAATTTGTACAAGGTCACACAGATCTTAAGTAGTAAAACCTAGATTCAAATCCATGTCTTCTGATTACAAAGTTTGACAGTCTTTCCAATACAATATTTATCATAAAGATTTTTAACCAAGATTATTTTTCTAGAAAAATCTTCCATTTTATCTGATAAAATCCATCTATATTTCCTCATATTTTTCAGAAGATTTTTTTTCTCTTCTTTATAGCTGTAACAAATAGTATAAAATTATTTTTCACATGAATCTTATTTTTTTTCCATTTAAATCATTGGTTCACTTGAATGGTCTGAATTTTCTTCAAGTATGCAGATTATAACCCATTCATATCTAACCATTCTATTTAAAATTCTTGTTTATGTCTTTCCATAAGTGGATGAGGTAGGGACTATCTCCACTTAAAAAGTTTGAGACTTTTCTTTCCTTATCTAGACATATTACTGATGTCATTGGAGCATATGAATTTTTATTGGATTTTTTCTTGGATTATCCATTGTACTTATATGATTAACTCATCTTTTACATTCATACATTCCTACCATATAAAACAAAACAAAACAACAAATAACAGTAACAACAAAACTATAGTTCTTTCTAGTTCACTTCGAAATTATATTTTACAATCTGGTAACCTTCACCATGCTTTTTGTCATTGCTTTTTAAGGATTATGTTTGAATTTTCCATTAGAACCGAAAATAGACTAGAGTCTTCTATAGCCACAAAGCCACATAGTTCCATTTGAATACTGGTATTTAAAGGATGGGGTCTCTGTATCAAAAAAAAAAGTTTGCAATTATTAAAGAAGCTCTTCATTTCCCAAAAGCAATTTAGCCTACTTTCTTCTTCCTAAATCTCAGCTGAACCATTTGTAGTATCTGTTTAAGATTATCTATAAATGAATGAATAAAACATTTATTTTTTGGTGCTCAATATGTACAAAGACCTATGCTAAGCTTTGAGGATACAAACAGAAAAGAAACAGTCCCTGTCTCAGAAGGTTCGCATTCTTATGGGGAATGGATAATACATGTAGCAGGTTTTGCTGCAAGTCAGATGGAAAGGTTTCATGGTTCTTAAGATATAGATAAAGCAAATAATAATTTCCCTTATTTAATGTCACTAATAATGATAAAATTATACACACACACATGTACTCAAAAACTGATGGATGAGCTTTGTAATCGAACTACATGTAATAATCTGGATGATAGGCATTCTTTAATTATCTAGTTTTTCCTTTCAGGATTGTAGGAAAATTTTTATTGGTTATAGTTATTAGCTATAAAGCACTGCAATGTGTACAGGTTTGATAAAATTATTAGAGTATCATTTATAAATAGGAGTGTCTTCCAGGTGTTCTCATTCTTTATTTGCATTAATATACACATATATGTATGTGCATATTTATACACACTCCCATTGAAAACCAAGTCTTCAACTTGGAATCAGTGATGCAGTGATGAATACTCTTCATTATAGTAGTAAACACTTTGGACATATGCCCACCATCTTGTTTTATGCTTTCCTGATATTAATGACCCTCACAAGGTGATTAAACAAGATTTTCTCTGTTACATTTTTTAAAGTAATTTTGCCTATTTTAGGCATATTTATGGGAGACACATTCTTTGGTGGAAGAAGACTTTATAAGTGTTTTGCTGTAACAAAATCCATTGCTGCCATAATGCTAAATCAATTTCCTCAAAGTTCTTACAAAATAGTGATTGCCTTTCATACTTTTCATGTATCGTATGCTTATCAAACATTATACATTGTCAGCTTCTGATTTTAATGCTCTATGCTATTGAAATTTCTTGAAATTCAAGAAGGAGAAGATTTTGATAATGTTTTGTAGCACAGAGACAAAGGAAGCAGGGTAGGTTGCTTATTTTTTCCTTTTCCTGTAGTGTGATTGATTGCCTTTGATATTCTTTTTCTTTTGTTCTTCCATATCAATAAATTTTATCAGTTTAATAAAGTAGCCCACTTCTGCTTTTTTAGCCCAAAAAAGTAGCCCAAAACTGTTTTTTAGAGAGTATAGCCAATTTTTATAGAACTTTTCCTTATTTTTAGTGCAATTATTTCATAGTTGATTTTATATAGGCATTCTTTATCTTAATAAATAAAAGCCAAATATTTCTGACATAATCTTCTTTATAATAAATGACATTGTTCTTTCCATTATTTTTATCCAAATTTCTGCCCATAATATCTAGAAACTATGTATATGTGTATATCTCCTATACCTTTATCTTATTTTTAATCAAATACCTATATGTATTATCTATAAATAGTTTTTAGTTTTGTTTTTTTTTTATAAATGCCTATTTCTTTATTTTTGTTCTTGTTAATTGCTAATAGCTCCTAATTCTAGAACTCTGTCAAGTAATAATGATAAGAAAGTGTGCATTTTGCTAAGGAAAATGACATTTTCCCAAAAACATGTTTAGACTTTTTAACAAACAAACAATCATTAGATTGACTACTATTTTAATCAGGTAGGCAGAGAATACTTTGGGATACTACCCATACTTCAAAGGCCCAGATCAAACATCATGTATAGCTATGGCAGAATATATTCCTCTTTTTATAACCCTCTTCCGTCTACTTAGTGACACTGACTATCTGTAACCTTGAGGCATTTTCTTTTTTTTTTAATTTTTAATTTTTTTTTATAATATTATCCCTTGTATTCATTTTTCCAAATTATCCCCCCCTCCCTCTACTCCCTCCCCCCGATGACAGGCAATCCCATACATTTTACATGTGTTACAATATAACCTAGATACAATACATGTGTGTAAATACCATTTTCTTGTTGCACAATAAGCATTAGATTCTGAAGGTACAAGTAACCTGGGCAGACAGACAGTAGTGCTAACAATTTACATTCACTTCCCAGTGTTCCTTCTTTGGGTGTAGCTACCTCTGTCCATCATTGATCAACTGGAAGTGAGTTGGCTTTTCTTTATGTTGAAGATTTCCACTTCCATCAGAATACATCCTCATACAGTATTGTTGTTGAAGTGTACAGTGATCTTCTGGTTCTGCTCATTTCACTCAGCATCAGTTGATGTAAGTCACCTTGAGGCATTTTCAATGACTGATCCCCACGCCTGGAATTTTCTTCCTCCCTATTTCTGCCTCCTGGCTTCCTTTAAATGTAAGTAAAATACTACATTTTACAGAGAGCCTTTCCTAATTCTACCTAATTTTAGTGCCTTCCATTTATTAATTATCTTCAATATCTCCTGTACATATCTTGTTTTTACATAGTTGTATGCATGTTGTTTCCCCCATTAAATTTTGAGTTCTTGGTGAATGAGTATTTGATTGTTGTTGCTTTGTCTTTCTTTGAATTCCCAGTATTTAGCACATAGGAGACTTTTAATAAATATTTAATGACTAGCTGATTAACTTGCATAACAATTTTGATCTATAGCTTTAGAGCAAATTATGTACATAAAATCTCATCTCTCTACTCTTCCATTAAGAGGCTGTATGGTTAAAATATTGGGGGTTGGATCCAGGATGACCTGACTTTAGATCTTGCCTCTGCCATTTACAAACTGATTTTTCCTTCTCAGCATGAGTTTCACTTCCTATATTATCTGTAGTATCTGTAGCATTCTGTGGTGAGGCTCAAATGAGACTAAATAGTAAAAAGCTTGCAAACTTTAATGCACTATGTAAATGACAGCTGTTTTCTCTTCATTCTCTTATGGTAAGCTTTGTAAAGGCAGTGACTATGTTGTAGTCATCTTTGTATAGCTGAAAGAATGGATGCTGATTTTATAAATTAGAACAGTAATGCCACAGCAGGAATGAATCAAATTAAATTAAAACAGTCTGCTTCAAAATGTCCTAGCTACTTGATAATTATGCCTGAGTATGTCAATACATTGACATGCACTGAGGCCCTTTGACCATTTTCTCAGTTTAGAAACCAGTCATGCTTAGAAGGGAATGATATTTCATTAGGGATAGATAACATCCTTATTGAGGATTTAAGCAAGCCATCATGTTTTGGGGCAATTAAGCTAAAATCATATTGCTCTGTTTCCTAGAAATGAGGTGTGCTTTTTTCTTGAATGTAGTTTGTTTTGGTGTTATTGGACAAAGAAACAACAAAAAAAGAAAGACCTTTTCCTTTTAGAAGGGCAGAAAGATTAAAATCCTAAGGTAGTTGTTTGATGTTGACTCCATTTTTATAGGAAGAAATATTATGCTTTATGTAAAGTAGAATGGGGTGCAATATTTTCCCTTTTGTATGGTTTGAAGCTATCCTCTTAGTTTTCCCCCAAATATCTCAATTAAATCTGCTCCTGAAGATATTCTATATAACTTTCTCATTTCTTTCAGAAGAAGATTATGTCACCTCTTATCTTTTCACTTTGACCCCTGGTGTTAGCAAATAATTTATTTAGAAAACAGGTATTTCCTATCATTCAAAAATATTATTAAAAAGTGGCTTCATATACAGAAAACCAATACAATTTGAAAGGTCATAATTTTATATAATTTATATGGACAATTTTTATTGAGACAGCCTCTTAAATGGAACTTAAGTATAATTAGAAAGAAATTTGATACTAAATATTTTTTGTTAAGACTATTCATTTCTCTGTTATCCACATCTAGAGAAAGAACTACAAAACCCAATTACATATTGAAACATACTGTTTTCACTTTTTTGGTAATTTTTTTCTTTCTAATGATTTTTCCCTTTTGTTTTTATTCATTCACAACATTAACTAAGTGGAAATATGTTTAATATGATTGTACATGTATGACTTATGTCAAATTATTTGCCATCGTGGTAAAGGGGAAGAAAAGGAATGAGAAAATATGGAAATCAAACTATTATAAAAGTAAATATTGAAACCTAATAAATATTTTTTTAAAAAATTTAAAAATATATTCATTTCTCAATATAAATCATATAATAATAACCTCTCATTTTTAACCATAAGTACTCTAGACCCATCATAGTTCAGGAAAAAAAATTATCAACAGGTTGCTTCATTTGTGAAACCCTCATCATAATAATGCTTATTATTATTATTAAAGGCACACAATACATTATAATAAATAACTAAAGTAATCTAGTATTTAATAAACCTAAAGAGCCAAACTTTTGGGACAAAAACTCATTATTTGACAAAAAAAAAAACAATAAACTTCTGGGAAAACTGGCTAAAGCTGGGTATAAAATCTCATAATGTCTACCAAGTTAATATCAAAATGATTACGTGATTTACACATAAAACGTAATACCATAAGCAAACTAAGAGAGCATAAATTAGTTTACTTGTCAACTATATGGATAAGAAAAGGAGTTAGGGATAACCAAGTGAAAGCTAACATAACAAAATGTAAAGTGGATCATTTTCATTTTATAAAATTAAAAAGTTTTTGAGAAAACTAATATAGCCAAAATTAAAAGGAAAGAAGAAAACTGAGAAAAAATATTTTCAGCAAGTACCTCTGATAAAAGTTTCATTTCTCAAATATAAAGAGAACTGAGTCAAATTTATAAGAATACAAGTCATTCTTCAATTGACAAATGGTCAAAGGATATGAACATTTTTTCAACAATAAAATCTATCTATAACAATATGAAAAAAAGGTTATATATCAATATTAATTATAGAAATGCAAATTAAAATAACTCTGAAGTGCAAACTCATACTTATCAGTTTGGCTAACATGACCAAAGGAAAATGATATATATTGGAGGAGATGTGGGATAACTGGGATACTAATGTACTGTTGGTGGAGTTGTGACTTGATTCAAACGTTCTGGAGAGCAATTTAAAACAGTGTGCAAAAGTCTATAAAACTGTGTATACCTTTTTATCTAGAAATACCATTGCTAGATATGTATCATAAAGAGATTTTTTAAAAAGGGAAATGTACCTATTTGAACAAAAATATTTAGAACAGCTCTTTTTGTGGTGGGGGAATGGCTGAACAAGTTGTGGTATGTGGTATAAATGAAATATTATTGTGCTATGAGAAATGATATATAGGATGATTTCAGAAAAACCTTGAAAGATTTACATGAATTGATGCAAAGTGAGTCGAGCAGAATGAAGAGAATATTGTACACTGTAATAGCAATATTATGTGATTAAGAACTATGAATAACTTGGTTATTCTCAGTAATACAATGGTTTATGAAAACCAGAAAGAATTCATGATTAAAAAAAAATGCTATGCTCCTTCAGAAAAAGAACTTGCGTTGTCTGAATATAGATTGAAGCACACTATTTTTCTTCTCTCTCTTCCCCTCTCCTCTCCTCTCCTCTGTTCTCTTTTCCTTGCCTCTTTTCTCCTTTCCTCACCTCTCCTTTTCTCACCTTTCCTCACTTTTCCTTTCCTCACCTTTCCTTCCCCCCTTTCTCCCTCCCTCCATTTCCTTCCTTCCTTCCTTCCTTCCTTCCTTCCTTCCTTGTTTCCTTCCTTCCTTCCTTCCTTCCTTCCTTCCTTCCTTCCTTCCTTCCTTCCTTCCTTCCTTCCTTCCTTCTTTCCTTCCTTCCTTCCTTCCTTCCTTCCTTCCTTCCTTCCTTCCTTCCTTCCTTCCTTCCTTCCTTCCTTCCTTCCTTCCTTCCTTTCTTCCTTCATTCCTTCCTTCCTTCCTTCTTTCCTTCCTTCCTTTTTTCCTTCTTTCCTTCCTTCCTTCCTTCCTTCCTTCCTTCCTTCCTTCCTTCCTTCCTCCCTCCCTTCCTTTACTCCCTTTCTTCCCCTTTACTTCTTCCTTCTCTCCCTTTCTTTCTCCCTCCCTCCCTCCTTTCCTTTATTCTTTCCACAAAATGAATAATATGAAAATATTTTATATGATTGCACATATAGAAGCTATATCCCATTGGTTAGTGTCTTTGGAAGAGACAATGGGAAGTAGAGAGAATTTGGAACTCAAAACTTAAAAGCCCCCACAAATATAACAACAACAAATATTTTTATATGTAATTGAGGGAAAATAAAATTATCATTATTAAATTACTAAATAAAATAACTTATTAAAAATAACAATGCTGATATTAAAACAAAGGAATAGCATATACACCTTTTCTGTATATTCACGAATTCTATTATGAAAAGAGACCATTAAAACCTCAAGAAGTTATGTAGAATACTAAAGATCTAGACCTCACATCTTTATCAGATTTTCAATTTACAAATTAGCCCTTAATTTCTGTTAGTACTGAGGCCTATTAACAAGGATGTCTAATTTAAAATTTAAAAGAGTACAAGAGAAAGAATGGAAATTCCCACTGAATATTATACTGTGCATGGATCTAAACTCTGCCTACAATATCTTCTTTATTTTTCTTTTTTTCTGATGTCTCTATTCCACTCTGTCAATCATCTAGTGCACAGGGACTTATAGAGCAACTGAGAAGCTAAAAAAAAGATAACCTTTTCTACTTATCAGACCTTTTTGTGGAAGATGGCATTTTAAAAATAAACTATATTTTAAAAGTTTCAATCTCTAGGAAGTTCTCCTTTTCAGATTAATTCTGGATTGTTTAACATTTGATTTAAAAATACATTAAGACTAAAACTAAACAGTCATCAGAGAAAGTGATTCACTGTCTATAGTTCACTGAAAATTTTTTTCTAGTTCAGAATCAGAAATTTGGCCTGATATGAAAAATATTCTAAAGATTCCAAGTTTCTTGAGGTATGTCTACTGCCTTCAAACTGGCCAAATATATTGATTCAATCCATGAAATTTTTGGCTTGGTTCTCGGAGTTTTTGAATTTGCTTCAATAGCTCAGTGACACTTCTATGAAAAATTGCCAATAATACTCATAAACTCTGTCTATTTATTTAAAAAGTATGGTCTCCAGTGAAGCTTCCTTGTCCATTTTCTAAGAGGGAATGTAGGACTTGGCAACAATTTGAAGATGTGAGACCACAAGGGTCATGTTCTCTTTTCCAATTCAAATCTTGTCATTGTTAGCAGGAAAGTGGAAAGAGAAAAAGGATAGTCTTTTCAGAAAGGGGCCCATGGGAAATGGAAGTGATTGGTCCATTTCAGTGGAACACTCATTTTGAACAGGATCCAGGTCACTGACTTGGCATAAACTAAATTTTTTTTTTCAACCCAGTATCTAATGAACATACTGATTACCCTCAAAAGGAAATTGGCAACTGTGTGTTGTGCTCCACTGAGAAACTTATACTTTTAGGTAATCAAGCCATAGCACTCTGCCCTCAATGAAGCATCCAGATAGGCTTCCAAGGAAAGACCTAAGTGGAATATTTTGAATAGGAAAACAACCATAAAAACAAGAAGAAAATTTCTCAGATATTGAGACTATCATCTCAAATAGGGGGCAGAGTTGGCTAGAATTGTGGCCCAAATCCTGGCTTCTGAATATATGGGCTTAAGGAAGTACTAATAAGAATAAAGTTCTTAGATTTAGCAATCTGCTAGAAAGGAACTTAGAGATCTTTAGTCCTGGAATTCTGTAGTCTGTGGATAAATTTTAGGGAATCCATGAACATTCATGGCAAAAAAATCTGCACATTTATTTCAATATAATAGCATTCTGTGAATTGTTTTATGCCCTTAAAAAATCCCAGCACTTAATTCACTACATGGCACAAAATAGACATTTAACAAATGTTTATTGACTGATTAATTCTAAGTAGTTTATTTTATGTATTTGCAACATTCTTTTTTGAGGCAGTGCAGTTAAGTGACTTGTCCGGGGTCACATAGCTAATGCCAAGTGTCTCAGGTCCTCCTGATTCTAGGTACTCCAATCATTCCATTACCTAGCTGCCTTCTATAAGATTCTTTTGAGAAGAGTAAATAGACTTTACTACCTCTTCTAAGTAAAGAACTCCTGCTCTAGTCTCATGCCTTTCTGCACTAAGGGGAGTAAATGGTATAATATATACTGTACATATGCTATAACTAACATAGCCTGGAGAAAAAATGCTAGGGAAAGTTATTCATCCAGAAATTAGTTTTATGATCTTTGAACACTTAGTCCAAATGTAGCTTCAAGATTATTTTTTAGTAATCATCATTTGTCAAACTTGAACAATGTTCAGAGCACTGAACATGACACAAAGCTGATCTGGGAATATTTTATAACCTAAAAATGACAGATAATACATAGTCACACAAAAGAAGGATTCAAAGTTTGGTATCTCTTCTATGGAGGGGGACTTGTTCACAAGCACATTAATATGTAAGTTACAATAGATGATTGGCATAGGGAGTATTGAATAATTTAGTCTTTGTCTGCCTTTTGCCTTGAATAATTATTTTTTCCATTTTTTTCTTATTTGTTTCATTCTTATATTACTAGGAAAATTTAAAAAATAAATGTGACAAGAATGTTGTTAATATCAAATGTGATTTCTCTGTAAAAAAGACAAACTAACACTAAGAAAGCACCTCTCTCTGAACAATCCTAATGTCAGAATTCGAATATTAAGATGTAAACCTCAAGAGAAAAAATGGCAGGCCTCTTAATTAGTTTGAGCTAAGTCCCCACCCTGGGACTTTTCCCTGTAAACAAAACTTTTTTGAGTAGCTGCTCATGTGCTTTCATCCCTCATTGGAATTTATGGCTTAGATCATCAATGGTAAAAAATCCAGATTAAAGTGGGGCTGGGGTCTCACCAACAGGCCTGCCCATTTAATGCGATCCCTTCCTCCAAAAAGAATAAAAACCATCTTTTATAAGTTTCTAGTTGGGACATCCATGTACTCAGATGTGTATTTAGATGCTCCACGGTGGCATCAGACTTTCATCCTGTTATTTTAATTAAAGATACTCTATTTCTTCACTTATGAGGTATATTTATTTCCAGACTTGACAGATGATATCTATATGAATTTTAAGTTTTCCCCTCTACCTGTCCTAAAATCTCTGTCCCTTTCTAGGGTATCTGGTATTGGTTTCTTTTGTCCATGATATATCTGCATATTGAAGCACCTGGAGTTAATTGGAATTATTTTGACCTATAATTTGGGGCAGAATGGAGTGGGTAGGGGAATGAAAAATAAATAGGACACATTTCTCATAAAGCATAATTTCCCTTTTCTTTTTGGCCCATTTAACCATATTTCAAACACATGATAACATGAAAGACAAACCCATAGACTTTGTTATTTCCCTAGAGTTTTTATTTAGTTGAGAAAGAAGAGACCCATTCTTGGTCCTTTGTGAACTTTTTTTTTTCTCTAGGAATTAATAGAAGATTTATGGCTTACTCCCACTAAAAGGATTGAAGTTCCCTTAAGTAGACTATAAGCTTCTGGAGGGTGAAGATCGTTGAGTTTTTTGGTCAGTGAAACCTCTGTGCAGGGCAATAGAGTAGGCTAAAATGATTGTTGAATTTTAAAGTTCTTCCAATAATAACTTCATTAACAAAATCTGTTTAAATTCTTCATTACTGGAAAGCTAAGTAAGCAATAAGCAGCTGATAGTCACTGGAACTGAGCAATTTTCAAAATTTTTCCTTATCCTTTCTTTAAAAAACATACATATTTCTTTCTGAGTTTTTGAATTCCATATGTTTATTTTATAATCTTGAATTCTCCTGTCCTTTTAAAACATTTATTTGTATGTATTCTGTTTTTTTTTCCTATTGTTTTATCAGGCAGTTTCAATATTCAGCTTCTCCATAGCCTTTTTTCCCTTACTCAGGAACTGCAGTCTGTAATAATAGCAATCAAGACAGTTCATTCTGACAAATGTGTCAGAGGGCCTGCTGTGACTTTGAAATATTCAAAGTGACTGATAACATAAAGTGTGCAGCAGAATAAATGCATACAAATGAAAGTTTTAGCTGAGCAAAGTCCAAACTAAATACAGTGTCAGAGCTCAGCCCTGAAAGTACTTCATGCCAGTGGTTACAATGGCAAATTATTGAATTCACTTTACAAGTGTTTCAGGAATCAAGAGAAGAAGGGAGAAAAGTTGGCACTTCTACATCATCCTTTTTTTTTTGCCTGGAATTGGGCAGGAAGTAGAGATGAAGTAATGTCCTCTTGCAAACTTCTTGATGTGGAAAATCTCTTAGAATTTATTTTAAAAAAGGAACACAGCAGATATACAGAATTAGGAAATACAAAGCTGTGGGTTCTGAAAGTTTAACCAAATGGACATATTACCAAAAAACAGAAAATAAAGCCAATAAAGTATATCTGGAATACAAGACGTCCACTTAATTAAGAAATCTCAGAGAATGTGAGAGCACTCAGACTGGAAATTTTATAGAACTTTTGCTTATCTTTTTTTTTTTTAAAGCTGATATTTGAACTAGAGTGCTTTTTTCTTTTTCTTTTTTTTTTTTGGAAACTAAAAAGTTTCCAAAAGACAAGTTTAAGAAAATTATGAAAATCTATTTTTAAGTTCTTACAAAGGCCTAGTATTTTAATACATAAGAATGTAATGACCAATGTCTTATTGACATAAATGAAATTATTTTTAATTTCTTAAGCAAGTTATGTTAACTTTTCTTGGTATTCACTGCTTCACCAGTAAGAGATGATGTCCATATACTAAAAATATCTTGATTCTTATTTGTGAAGATGATTTATGGCTGAGAATGTACTAAATCTAGCAAAAGTATGTATTAAATCTAAATCCTACGGTTCAACTCTTTCCCTTTATAAATGAACAAACTGAGCCTCAGAGAGGTCAGCTGACTTGCTCAAGCTCACAAAGACAATAAGAAACAGAGCTGGGATTTTGAAGCCATTTTACAGCAAATTATGATATAAGATGTTTATTAGCCTATATTTTAGGTTTGCTGTTCACTTGGAAGTGTTTATTAAGATCTAGAAAAATACCACTAGTTGGAGGAGTGGAGAAAAAGGCAATACCAGGTCAATTTAATTTCATCAGTGTTTTTAGCTGCTTGAATGTGTGTGGTCAGTAAATGGAAAAAAAATTTCAATGGAAAAAAAAGATGGCCTATGCAACCTCTATAGAATGTGGTAGCCATCGCTGTATCACTCATTTAAGAAAAATGAGACTAAATTTGAAAATTCCAATAGCTTGTGAACTGAACTCCTTTCTGGAGATGGAGCTAATGATTTTGAGCAAATTGCATAGAAACAAAGTAGTTTTGCTAATCAGTGCTGCCTGGGTGATCCTTCATAAAAGCACATGGACACCATTCATCATTTTAACAGATATGAGAAAACTTATTGAGTTGTATATCAAGGGACACATTTAAAATTTATATCATAATTACAACAGAATATAAAGATATAGACCTATTTGTTGTTAATGCTTGGCTCATTTTTGATAGATTTTTTAAAACATTTTTAAATAGAAAAATTCTGGAAGTCTCATGTATGACAGCATCAACTCTAGTTTCAAATTGAAAGAAAAAGAGAACAATTCTATTATTCTGAGGTAAAACAGTAAATTTATGTCAATTCAATGATTGGGAAATAGCACCATACAATAATTTTCTCAATTTTTCCTAATAACAAGGGTTCTAGATACTTCTTTAAGCTATTTTCTATTATGTACCATTATTTAGAGAAGATAATGGTGAAAGGCTCCTACAATATGTGCAAATTAATTACTCTTTTTGAACAACTTGTCAGAAGGGATAGCATAGATGCTGAGCTAACTCTTTCAAGAGGACATTAGATATACAACCAACATTAATCATTATTTATGACTTTGGTAATACACCATGACCAAGTAGTGAAAGGAACTCTCTAGTAAACAGGAAAAGAACTATCTTCATAACTATACCTTGAAGTCTCCTTATGTAATTTGGTGAATTTGAATTATATATCTGGACTAAAATTTTTTAGTAAATGTTACAGAAATGAATTCACACAAATTATTTTCAGGTTAAAATGATTAGTACAAATAGCCTCAACAATTTGCCCAAGTTGACTATTTAGGGAGAATTAATTAAGAAATATATTGCCTACTATTAAACTCAAAGTAAATTGGTTTTGTCTTTTAATTTATATTGCATCATTCAAGTATCAAAAGTTAGTGTTTCTAATAACATTATGCTTTATTTTAATTAGGTGATTTAATTTTTACTTATTTAAGTACACTGGAGTTATAGATATTTCCATGTGGTAATAGGATGCATGCTCTCAAAAGTGACTCATCTACCATGAATATATTCCTTTGTGTTTTTAAAATTTTATTTTATTTGAAAAACAGTAAGAAAAGAAAAACAGAAAAGTAATACAAAACAAAAGAGAACATTGTCATATGTCCAGCAAAACATCAGGGAGAATTCAAAATATATAATAAAAAATTACCAGATCAAGAAAATATGTAAATAGAAGAAATATATTTGTGAATGTCCATTTTTTTCTTTACTTCCTTGTAAATTGTTCTTTTATTCCCTGCTGTGAATATTATTTAGTTTATTCTTTTTTCCCTATTGATATTCCTCCCACTCCCAAGCAAGCTACAGTTACAAAAGATATATTTATGTATATGTATGTAGATAGATACATACATACACACATTCACACCCACATTCATATTTTTCCTATCTCTACTGCCTCTTTAAATTCTAATCCATAACTTGCCTTGATACTTAACCTTCCCCTACCCAGGGATCCCTTCCTTGTCTTCTTCCCTCACCCTTTGCTTCCCTATCCACCTATTCCTTCTCCCTTATTTCTTTATAGATTTTGGAGCGTGCTATACTCTTCATGATATATATGTAATGTTGCCCATTGAACCTATTCCTGATGTGAGTAGGTTTTCAAAACTAAGTCCTCCTGCCTTCTCTAATACCTGTGTCTATTCTTCCTCTGCACCTCATATAGCCTGATTACTATTTTTAACCTTAACTCTGCCAATCTTTCTTTTGAATTGCTCTATTGTTTATGTGAATCTTAAAATATATAGAATACATTTTCCTAGAAAAAAATCATGAACAATTTGTCCATGTTTAAAGTTTGTCCAATGTTAAATACCTTAAAATTGATCTTTCATATTGTCTCTTATATGCTAAATTTTCTGTTAAGTTTTGGTTTGGTTGATAGAAAGTCCTGAAAATCTGCAAGTTTGTTGAATGTTCACTTTTTTCTCATTCAAAATTATAGATAATTATGCTAGATATGATATTTTTGGCCATACACCTACTTCTTTTGATTGTCAGTAAATATAATTCCAGGACCAGCAATCCTTTATTATAGCTGCTGATAAGTCTTATATAATTCCACTTGTAACTCCAGCATATTTGAATTGCTTTTTTTGTTTGTTTCTTACAAAATTTTCTCTTTGAAATTTTGGGGTTTAAAAATTTGGCAATTATATTCCTGTGTATTGGAAAACAAAGGATCTCTTTGAGGTGGTGATCAGTGGATTTTTTTTTTTTTTTTCTATTTCCACTTTCTTCTCATGTTCTATCACTCCAGGATAATTTTCTAGGATTATTTCCTGCATTATTGTGTCAAGGTTATCAGGTTACTACTTTCTGGCAGTCCAATTATTCTTATGTTTTTCTTCTTGATCTGTTCTCCAGATCTGTCGTTCTTATATTTCCCATTCTATTCTATTTTCTTATTCCTTATAATCTGTTGTTTCTCAGTGTCTCATGGTTCCTTTTCATTTTTAAAACACAGAAGTAATTTTTGGCTGACTGTGTGGCTGGTTAATAATTTCTTTATGGGTCAGAAAAAAAAAATCAAGTTAGTTATTATAGAAAAATTTCATAAATTAAAATGATTCCAAGCTAATATTTTTCAACTTGCGTTATGAAGAGCTGAAAATATTTTGTAAGAGAGTTGATCTTTGAAAGTTGTCAATCTCCAAAATAAGTGAAATGGATTTCATCTTAGGTTTAAAGTGTATAAACTGTAAAAACATTCCTCATTTTATGCATGTATATATTATGTAGATATATAAATTCAATAAGGTCAACATGAAGTTCATTCATTAAAAAAAGATTCACTATCTGAACTTTTTTTGACATTTGCTTTGCCTTCCCCATTTGGCACTGGAGCATCTGGCTTCTTAAGAAGATCTGGGTCCAGTTCTTTAGATATCATTTTATTTCTTATTGCCATCACAGGAACCCTCTTGAACCATTTTGAGATTGGCTAGACATATTCTGCTGGATTGGATAAGATAATAGGAAAAGGTAATGACAAATGTTGGAGGGAATATGGGAAAACTGGGACACTGATACATTGTTGGTGGAACTGTGAACGGATCCAATCATTCTGGAGACCAATTTGGAACTATGTTCAAAAAGTTATCAAACTCTGCATATTTTTTGATCCAGCAGTGTTTCTACCCTGATTATATCCCAAAGAGATCTTAAAAGAGGGGAAGAGACCCACATATGCAAAACTGTTTGCAGCAGCCTTTTTTGTAGTCGCAAGAAACTGGAAACTGAGTGAATGCCCATCAATTGAAAGATGGCTGAACAAATTATGCTATAGAATACTATTGTTCTGTAAGAAACGACGAGCAGGATGATTTCAGAGAAGTCTACATGAACTGATGCTAAATGAAATGAGCAGAACCAGGAGATCATTGTACATGTCAACAAGAAGACTACAACAATCAATTCTGATGGAAATGACTCTCTTCAACAATGAGATGATTCAAATCAGTTCCACTTGTTCAGTGAGGAAGAGAGCCCATCTAAGCCCAGAGAAAGGGTTGTGGAAACTGAGTGTGGACCACAACATAGCATTCTCACTCTGTTGTTATTTGCTTGCATTTTGTTTTCTTTCTCAGTTTTTCTTTTCCTTCCTTCTTGATCTGATTTTTCTTGTGCAGCAAGATAACTGTATAAATATGTATACATATTTATTTATTTAACATGTATTTCAATATATTTAACATGTATTGGACTACCTGCCAGCTAGGGGAGGGGGTGGGAGGAAGGAGGGGAAATTTTGGAACAAAAGGTTTTGCAAGGGTCAATGTTGGGAAAATTACCCATGCATATGCTTTGTAAATAAAAAAAATAAATAAATAATTATGGAATTAAAAAAAAAGAAAAAAAAAAGATGTTCTGCTGCTTCATATTTCTGTGGCTCAGTGTCATGTATACTGACTGTTCTGTTCAGATTTAGGAGACAGAGATGATTGTTGATCTGAGGAAACTTCAGGACCATTAACATTTGCAGTTGATATTTCAAATTTGACATCTTCTAGACTTGGAATAGATGATAGCTTTGCATCCAAAGTATTGAGAGTTGTTTCAGTTTGTTGAATTCAAAGAGAAAGTCTTCATGAACTGTAGAAAATTGGTTGAGGAATTATACTATATATAATATTATACCACAAATTGTTTAGAAATGCAACAGTCCTTTTCTGTTGAATTTCTGGCTCCTTGGTCAAGTCTACGCCTCACCCTATCAGGAGCAGCCCATTGCTATGAATCCTGTCCCAGGATTTCCCAGACTGTATTCCCCCTCAGCCTAAAGTTCAACAACTTGGAGTGCTTTTTTCAAGGAATAATAAAAATAATACTGCTCCTCACCTTTAAACATTTGAATAATGAATAAGTGGCAAGTATAGGATTTTTTTTTTTTTTGTAGGAGATGGACTGGTTTTACATATTTTTGGCTCACTCATTCTCTTTCATGAACTTGAAAGTGAAATTAGGAAATGGAATTTCATATTGTTTTCAGTGAGAAATCACCCTCCTTCAGTAGCTAGTTGAACAGAGCACTTGGTCTGGAGTCAGAAAGACCTGCTTACCATCTATGACTTTGGACAACTCATTCAATTTGTTTGACTCAATTTACTCAACTGCAAAATGAGGATAATAATATCACCTATCTGCCAGGGTGGTTATATGAAAAGGCAATGAGATATTTGTAAACTACTTAGCATGATGCCTAGTACCTAAAAGGAAGTTAATAAAAGATTATTCTCTTCCTTTTCTCATCCAAGGAAAAATCAGGCCCTTTA
Source organism: Sminthopsis crassicaudata (assembly GCF_048593235.1). Lineage (NCBI taxonomy): Eukaryota > Metazoa > Chordata > Mammalia > Dasyuromorphia > Dasyuridae > Sminthopsis > Sminthopsis crassicaudata. The sequence continues at coordinate 140,762,280 of NC_133622.1, read as the reverse complement.
TTCAATAATATTGGATTTCCCAGAGAAAATGATGGGCTGATCAGTCAAGAGAGTTGAAAAAGAAACTAAACAATTTTTTGATAACTCTATTCAAGCCACGTGATGGGCCAATCTGAAATAAGGATTCTTACAAGTCAATGGAATCTATGAGACAATGGTTATCTAGTTTAGCATGGTGATTAACAATTCTCTAAGTTCAGTATGATTGATTTAATCTTGCAACAAATAATGGTTTCCTAGTGATATAATGTTTGGTTTATACTCAGTGTAGAACATATAAGCTGGGAGCCTCAGCCAGAGTCAGAGGGCAGAGAAGACAAAGGACTGGAGATGGGGGCTCAAGCTCTTGGAGCCAAGGAGAGAGATTCATTCCATCTTTGCTCAGGCTCCTGGTGGCTCTCCTGGGGCACTAAGAGACAAATCTCACACCCTGTGGTAGCAGGCCTGTCCTCCTGCATTTTCTCCCCTGAAGCCAAGTCCCATAGGAAGGCTGGGAGAAAGCTAGCTAAGCACCAGGTGAAGGAGACAATAAAGATTTTTGGACTTTAGCAACTGGCTATTCTTGTGATGATTAATCTACTAAAAAGAGGGCTGCCCCAAAGACCTCTAGAAAACCAAATGAGAATATTACAAAACCAGCCATTTATTCTTTTGGGGGATGTCATAGCTAGGGCTATGAGTTAAAAAGGTTTGGAGATTGTCTATTGGCAACTTTCACACATGACAAAATAGGATGCTTCTGGGCATTGTTAACATATGTAGTATGCTATGTTCAACCCATGTTCCTTTCAGAAGTGAGAATAAATTTAGTGCTCGTGAAGCTCAGTGTTCGGCAGTATAAGCTAGACTAGATGATATTGGCAGGTGCCTTAGGAACCAACCCTATACATATTAACCAATAAAAACCCAACTTGCTTTCTCTGCCATTACAACTGTGCTTATTTGTTAAAAACCACTCTGAAAATCAAAACAAAGAGAATTTGTCTCTGAATCCAGTCACAGATTCGAGTTAATTAACTTTCATCTTATTCTTTGTCTTTCTGGAGTTTTATTTTTTTATTTTTTGCTTTAAATGAATTGTTATAGGATTGACTTTTTTTCTTCCTTTTTATTTATGAACCCCCCCAAATATATATATATATATATTTATATATATATATTTAAACATTTGCTTCCTTCTTGTAAACCCACAACCTACAGTTGTCATCAACATGTCATTAGAGTATATTTTTCAAATTAGATATAGGAACAGAACTGTAATTTTTCCAAAGTAAATATTATAAATATTGAGAAATTGTGGAGTTCCATATTTCATATTCTATAAAAAACAATAAATCATCAAAAAATCAATAATTTAGGTCTAATGTCCATCCCCTTTAAATTTCCTTTCCCTTAAAGAGAATTATGGGTTCTGAAAGAAGAATCTATAAAGGAATAGAAGGAATCATCTAGAATAAGTGCTTCTTTTTTCCTTCTTAGGTAAATTTAATGTCTCAAATATATAGGTACCTCTGAGAGGCACTTGAGAGAGAACTTGAACTCAAATTAGGAAGTTCAAGTCCTGGCTCTGAAACTTCATGGCTCTCTGACCCCTAGACAAGTCAAGTAACCCCTTTATGCCTCAATCTAATCTCTAATACTTTAACTTAAAAAGAAAATATTGATTTGCATTGATGGAGTTTCCTATAATTCCTGTCTCCATCCTATGCTTCCTGGATTTTGTCCATATGGAAGCTTTCTCCCAGTGATGAAGTTCAAGGTTTTGATAGAGAGCCGGTCTGGAATGTGAAGAACTCACAAAAGTATTATCGGACCCACAAGGAGTCCTTTATTTTATCAAAGAGGACACATCTAATTAAGGAGAACTAGCTGCTGGCTGTGAGTGAGGGGACACCATTAAAAAAAAGGGAAGAAGGTAAGGCAAAGTGAGGGTGGGGTCTAATGAGTTAAAGAAGTCAAGAATGAACTCATATGTATATTATATCTACACAAGCAACATGATGGGAATATAGAAAGAGGGATGTGATAGTATGGGATAATGAAGATGCTTTCATCATAAGGCAAGAGTATCTCTAATGTGCCTGCTCAGGGGAAGGAAGGGTCCCTTATCTGCAAGGTCCACATTGATTTGATAGGTTGGGCAAGACTTGGTCCTGCTGACAAGATAAGACAGTCTCAGGAACTTGGCCTCTCTTTGTGTGGGATAAGTTTGATAACAGGAAAAGAGCTCATATCATTCCTAATGACTGGACCACATCACCAGTGGAGGCTGATAGGTAAGTGGTGTGGTGGACAGGGTTCTGAACTTTGACTTAGGAAGAAGGTCTGAGTTTAAAATCTGCTTCAGATGACTATTTTTTCAACTCCAGGGAAATCACTTTACCAATTTTTAAAACCATTTTTAACAGATACATACTGTAAACTTAAGATTCATTTCTTACATGTATGGATTTATATATTTTAAGATATATATGTGGATTTCTGTATTTTAAGATATATGTATATATGTATACACACATATACATACATACATACATATATATATATATATATATATATGTATATATATATATATATATATATATATATACACGAGACACAGGCAGAAATTAGCATGGGGGAAAAACCAATGTGACACACCATAAATATGGTATCTGGGGGGGGGTGAAGCAAAACATATGGATTAAACAAAACATGGATTTTGTATTGTGTAAGAAAATTTACATGTACCCAGACTTGGTGCATGCCCTATTTTCTAAAATAGCAGTGGATTGTTGCTAGTTTTGTACTGTAATATATTTCCATTTTTTTGCTAAAGTTTTTGCTTAATAAACAGAAATCTATTTTTTTCTTTTACATAAATTTCTTGTGATATATCTATATATTCATATCCATATCTGTCTCTGTACCTATGTAGTCAGGCAAAATAAATTCATTCACTATTCATATTAAAATACATTTTCCATTGTATTTTATTTGTATTCTGAATTGATCATGCATGATGTTTAAATTTAGAATCAAGAATGATCATTGCATTGAAACTGGTTCTTATAACTTTCAAAATTGTTTGCCATTAGGCTGTATAAAGTGCTTTCCTAGTTTTATTCACTTCACTTTTAATCACTTTTTAAAAGATTCCAAAATTTTTTATTTTACAATATTGATGATATAAAATTTGTTTTTCTGATTCTGCTTATTTTACTCTCAGTTAAATCATTTAAGTCTTTCTATGTATTATTTCTATGTGACCATGGGCAAGTTATTTAACCATGTTTGCCTAAGTTCCTCATTATAAAATGATTTAGAGAAGGAAATGACAGACCATGGTGGTATCTTTGCCAAGAAAACCCCAAATGGGGTCATGAAGAATTGGACTCAAAACCACTGAATAATAACATGGTGGTATTAATTTTTTCTTTGGAATTGGCTCCCCTTGTCTCCACATGCAAACATGTTTGATCATCAAAGAAGGATGGGACTTTTCATTTTCTCAGGTGACTAGCTAGCTTTATTAATAGAGCAGGGGCCCAGGGAAGCTTTGTTGTCTTTTCAGGAAAACTAATTTTTAAGCCTGATCCTTTGAAATCATCTTTTTCTACAATTTTAGAGTCCAATAGTAATTTATTACATTCATATGCCACAATTTGTCCAGCTATTCCTCAACTGATGGTTGAACTGAAGATATCTTAGTTTTCAGATTTTTGCCCCCACAAAAAAGAACTACTATAAATATTTTTGTATATATAGGAGCTTTTGTTCTCTTTGATCTGTTATGGTATAACCTTAATACTAATATCTGGGTAAAAAAAATCACTAGTAAGTAATTTTTTGCATATAATTCTAAGTTGCTTTAAAGGTAGTTGTACTATTCACAGGTATGTTTATAATGCAGCAATGCATTCCACAACCCTTCTGGCATTTGTCATTTTTCTTTCCTAATCCTTACTAATTTGATGGGGGTAATCACAGAATTACTTTATTTCTCTAAGTATTAACAATTTGGAGAATTTTTAAAATATGGCTATAGAGAGATCAGTTTTCTTCCCTTGAGAACTGCCTATTTATATATTTAGACCATTGATCATTTGGGTAATGGCTCTTATTTTTATAAATTTGAATCAACTTCTTATATATCATGGAAAGGGGACCTTTATCAGAGAAATTTAGGGTAAAAAGATATTTTCCTAGTTTTTTCCATTTTAACTTTAGTTTAATTGATTTATTTATATAAAACCTTTTATGTAATCAAACCAATTATTTTCTTCTATGATCTTCTCTATTCCTTTTTGGATCATGAACTTTTCTTGATCTGATAGAAATTTTTTTCCACATTTCTTTAATTTGTTAATAAGAAAACTGTTTGTATACAGTTATCCATTTGGAGTTTATCTTGGTATGAGGTATTGTTCTAAATTTAATATCTTCCATACTATTTTCTAAATTTCCCAGATTTAGCTGTAGAGAAGTTGAAGATTCAATATCTAATAACCCCTTCTTTTTCTCTTCTTTTATGACTTTCTTCTTTCTCAAGCTTCTAGATTCCTTTCTTTTTTTCTTTTTTTTTTTTAGATGAAAAATAACAGTGCCATCTGAAATAACTCAAGTACATTGTGGGTACCATAGAGAAGGAATATGAAAGTAAATAATTTGAATCTAAGAGGAAAAAGTGACAGTCATGGGGAACATCCAGGACACAAAATCATTCAAAAGAAGCTACTGCATAAGGTCCATAGTTTAATAATGACATATTTCGACACACTTTGCAATTGTTCTCTCTTTAATTCTCTCAGTATTATTACAAAGTATTTAAGACTGAGAACTTAAAGATTCCCCCAATTGAGAGTGATATTTCAATGTGGACTGATAGATCATCTTGGAACATTCTTCGTCCATTCAATAACATTAAATTCTACCATTCTCAGAAGAACTTCACTATACAGTTGGCAGAGCTGATGGTACACACGAGTTATCTTTTGGAAGAAAAATGGTATTTTTACTTATGTAGACTATTGCCAGTACTAGATATACTAGTCTCCAGTCTGAAAAGATTACCCATTATTAAAAAAAAAACCTAATGGGATTTTAAAATTAGAATTCATATCAGGGGGAAATATTTTAGATTGTGGTCAGTATCTATTTGAGACCCTCAAATGGTCACATTCACTTCTGAATATAATTGAAGATCTGCCCTTTTCTGTATTTAATGGTTTGCAGGAGCCTTTTGTTTCAAAATGTAATTTTTTTCTATTTGTAGTATGACTACAAAAGATTTTCAAATGATAGTATTCTTTTAAAGTTTTCACTGTGATACTCTATTTTAATTAATGAAATCCTTAAAAGTATTTGAAGAATTAAAAAATTGTGCTCTTTCGACAGAGCCTTGCTTCTTATTTTTTGTTCTTTTCTATTTGCACCGTAGGTCAAAAGCATCATTAGATTTTAAATTGAACAGAAGATTCTGAATAAGCTATCATGAAGAGGGAAAGGATTTCTGGAATGTTGGTTGTCATTCGGTCAGTAAGGGCCATTTCTGTTTTGCCAAGTACCATATAGGATAATGTAAATTAATCATGTAGATGATATGATCTTGCTAACAAAGGAGATTAAAAGTTAATAAAGGAGCTGAAAACATTAAAAACATATTGCATATAAAAAATGTCTGTATACCTGTGTGTGTATGTACAAACATACACACATATTACATGTATCATCTAAACTTTTCCATCCATCTTCTTTCCCTTTGAGGAAGGAGAATAAATAAATTTTCTTTCCTTAGCAATTTATCAGGAACAGATGAAGGTTGAAGGAATTCTTTTTGGAGCCTAAAAGTGAAAGTAAGAATGCTTAAACCTGTTTGTATAACTTACTTTGTTCCTCCCAAGTCTTTAATCTCAGCAGCAACCAAGTTAGATCCAAGTTAGGTTTATATGAGGAATGTTGGAGACTTGGTTAGTTAGCAAAAACAAAATAATAATCATTTTTATGATCACCTACCTTTGTCATGGAGTGGTAATCTAGCTTGGGCATAGAGATTTTCAAAAAGAAAGAACCCTCCATCTGTAAAGCCCCTTTCTGGGACAGTTCTAAATATTAGGAAAATTTTCCTGATATTAATCTTAAATTTGCCTTCTTGCAACTTTTGCCCACTATTCTTATTTCTGCCCTTTAGGGTCAAAAATAAGGATCTAGTCACTCCTTCACGTGAAAGGAATTCACTTTCTTTCTTCTTTTCTTTCTGCTCCTGGTCTTCTGCTTGTCATGTTAAAGAAATCTAATTCCTCCAACTCATCCGACATGGAGTCACAGTCTCTCAGTATTCTGGTTGCGCTCACTCTGGTCTATCAAAGTACTTCTTAAAACTATGGCACTCAAAACTGAACACAATATTCTAGGATGTCTTCTGGCCAGGGTAGAAGGAAAATCAACTATTGATTACAGAAGTTTCACTTCTCATTACAACTCAAGATTGAATTTTTTTTTAAGTTAGTAAATCATAGATTTTTTTTTTCAAATGAATTACTGAATTAAAAAAAAACCAAAACCCTTTATATTACTGCTCAATAACAAGAAGTCTTGACAACCATAATACTACAGACCAAAGTTTTCTGAAATTACTGTTGAACTATCATAAACAAATCTCTAGAAGTCAATCCCCCACATTATTTTGTACTTTTAAAACTGTTTCTTTTTTAACCCAATTATGAGACTACATTTATCTCTGTTGAATTTTACATTATATTCAACCCATTGCTCTAGACTAGGGGTTCTTTATCTTTTGTAATGTTATGGACCTTTTTGAAAATCTGACTGGGCCAGGGACTAGGGATATATACAACATGACATAGAATATCTTTCGTTCCTTTTTTTAAAGAATAAAGACTAGTAAATATGAATATTTCATAATTCAAAATATACCATTATTTTCTTTACCCTCAATTTCACTTCTTGTCTTTCTTGGGATTATTACAAAACCTATACTTCTGACTTTTTAGTTAACAGTCTTTCAGAATTTTAGATGTACTTTTTGTTCCTTAATGAGAGACTTGATGTAATAGTAAAAAGGTTGCTTTTTAAAACATTGAAACCTTGTTATTTCAGTTTGGCCTTTTAAAAAATCTTATCCTTGAGAAATCTACAGAACATATTAAAGATAAAGCTCAGCTCAAAAACAATTGCCTACATGAGGACTTATTGTGCTCTTCCTATTTGTCAATGATTGTTCTGAGACAATTTGTTATTTATTTTGTACACACTTTATATCCTTTGTTCTGGGAGGGGTTATTGTGGAGGGAGGATCAATGCTTACAGTCTGATCACAGGGCAGAGGAAATGAAAAACTAAGTCATTTTTCCTTCATAATTCTAAATCAATTCCATATTAGTGTGTCCATATTTTTCAATCCCTTGAACATTAACTATTCCTGTCTTTTACCATTTAAAAATTTTTATTGGGACTAAACTTTAATTTCTCCAATTATTAGAGACTTTGAACATTTATCTAAACATTTTTTATAATTTCCTTGTTATAGAGAGCCAGAACTCTGGAGAAGTATACTTGAATGAAACAAGATGTTGACTCAGTGGAATTGATGACAATAGTTATCTAGTTTAGCATGGTGATTAATAATTCTCTAGTTCAATATGATTGAGTTAATGTTATAATAAGGTGTTAACTCGGTGGGATTAATATAATGATTCTCTAGTTTGCATGTACTTAGTACTTAGTATAGTTCTACAAGTTGACACCTATAATATTAATACTTATATGATGTACTTATATATAATATATAATAGAGTATATAAGAACTAAGAGATCTGGGAGGAAGACAGACTCGAAGATAAAGACCTTCATGGTGGCTGTCCTGTCTCCTTCATTTCTCCACTGAGACCTAGACCCATTCTGGAGGTCCTCCAGAAAGCTAGCCAGGCCCCAGGCAAAGGAGACAGACTGTGAAGGAGATAATAAAGACTTTGGACTTTATCCCTGTCTATTCTCGTGGTGATTACTCTGGTGAAACCAAGACTGGTCCAAGACCTCCCAGAAAGCTAACCAGAACATTATACCTTGTGATTGTCCAATTTCTCAAAACTTTATAGAAGTGGAACAAAGAAGATCCACTGTTTGATCATCTAACAAGGAACATACATGTTGATCCAGCTCCTTTTCTTCATTTTCCTTGTGCTTATTTTAACTCTTTGCTTCATAATCTTAACATTCTAAAGCCATTTCTGATAACTAAATTTTTTCCCCCATTCGCTGATATAGGAAATGGGGAGGCATATACCTTGAGTGGATAACTGAGATTGTCAATAATTGTAAATAAGTATACTGTAAATTGTAAATAAGTATATTGACATTACAGTCACTTTCCAATGAAGTCTGTTAATGTGAATCAGTTCGTCCAGCTTGGACGAACTTTGGGAAAGATAATCAAATACAATTTCTGGATCTGCAAATTGAGATCCAATCTGTGGAACAGAAAAAAGTTGAGCCACACACAGTATTTGTGCCACACAGTGAATATTTGTTGAATTGAATCTCACTGCAATAAAGGTAAAAATTCTTCATTCATCTTAAATCTATGGGAGAATGTATGTGAAATTAGAAAAGGGAAATTACAGGTCAATGATCTGTCCTAAGTGAGATGGCAGGCAGGAAAGGGCATCTACAAGCAAAATTGTAAGTCAGGTAGAGTTTATCCTCTTTTATCTTCCTTTCATTATTTTTCTTCCATCTTTTGTCATTCTTTTGTGGTTTATTTCTAGACATTCATTAGCCTCATCTTATTTCTAAGTTCCATCTAATTTTCCATTTTCTTTAGACTTTTTTTTCTACTTTTTGGCTCTAGAATTCACTGCATCTCCACCAACTCAAGTATTCTGAATCCACTTCTATAGACTTGGCTGCCAGTTAGTTGAACTAGTAGAACCCTGAGTAAATAGTAGCTCAATATGTTTTTTATGCCTTAAACTAAAATAATAGCTCTCTAATTTGGGGGATTTCAGAGACAATGATTAAACAATTTAGTGGAAAAGGTCTTCATGGTTACTCAAATCACAGTCCATTACTCGCAGATTCATGGATTAAAAAATCCCTACTATGATACTATACATCCCTAGTATGATCAATACTACTATGAGTATTGATTCGAAAAATCCTGATCACAAAGAGTATAACAAAACATTGAATAAGCTTAGATCTTATGTGTGCATTGGATGTTACTTTTTAGAAATACTTCAGACATTGTTTAACAAAGTAAAGGTAAGAGAAAAATCACCTTAATTGGCTTGTAGAATACAGAATGGATATTTGAAGAATAATAGAAGAATATATGTTGTAGGTAAGGCATTAAGGATTTGAGGTAGACAGTGAGTGAAGAACAATAATTCTGAGAAGAAAAGAAATGTCTCTAAAATTGCATATTATTGTTTAAAAAAAAGAAAGAATCTTTTAAAAGCTAAATTTTAAAAATGAGATACTACTTAATCTTTTTTTGAAAATTTAAAATTCTGAACTTAACAAATATCAAATAAAAGGAGAACTACTATATGTGAGTAGTCTATGTGTGAAACCAAAAATCTCTATTATGCACAGCTTCCCCCACCCCTGCCTTTAAATTATAAATTCAGTTACTTTCAAAGATGTCCTATTTCTCTGACTTTTCTACTGGCTTTTTTTTTTGTTTGTTTGTTTTCTTTTGCACATTAAAAAAATGAAACTTCAATGACCTCTTTTCCTTTCTTTCTTTTTTTTTAAATACTATCTATTACTAGCTCCTGTTCCCCAATATCCTATACCCATATTTGAAAAAAGAAAAACAAAATCTTTGTATCAAATACATATAATCAAGCAAAACAAATCAAGACATTGACCATGTCCACAAATACATATATCATTCTATGCTTTAAGTTCATTACCCATCTGTTGGAAGATGTATAGCATGCTTCATTATTAGTCTTCTGTTGCTGAGGTTGGTAATTACATTCAACAGCGTTATTGAATCTTTCAAAGTAATTTTTTATTTACAATTTTGATATTACCACATAAACTTTTTTTTAGATTCTCACTTCACTCTAAATCAGTTCATACTGGTCTTTCTAGATTTCTCTAAAAGTCTCCCTTTTTATAGTAATTATTAAAGTAAACTTAAAGTAATTTCTTATAGTATAGCAGTATTTCATTATATTTGTATATATTGTACTTGAATCATTATTCAATTAATGAGCACTCCTTTAATTTTCTTTAGTACTGCATAAAAGAGCTACTATAAAATGTTTTTTGTTCACATACATTCTTTTTCTTCTTTAATTGATCTCTTTGTAGTATAGGCCTAATTGTAGTATCATTAGTTCAAAAGGTATGCACAGTTTATTGACTTGTTAATGAATTTTCAAATTTTTTTTTCTGAATGACTGGACCAATTCACTACTCCAATCAGGCATTAATGTACCTATTTTCCGATGTCCCCTCCAAAAATTTTCTTTTTCCTTTTTTTAGTTCTTTTTTTTTTTTTTTTGGTTGTTCTTTTTGATAATCTCATAGGTTTGATGTGGCACCTCAGAATTATTTTAATGAGCTTCTCTACTAGTGATTTAGAGCATATACCCATATAGACATTGACAGCTGGGACTTATTGGAACTGCCAATAAGCAGTAATATTCTTTGACCATTTATCTATTAGGGAATGTTTTTGTTTTCATAAATTTTAATCAGTTTCTTATATCTAGTGGATATAAATTTGGAAAACAGACCTTAACCAGAGAAATTTGCTGTAAATTTGTTATTTTGTTTTTAATTTTAACTGCACTGATTTCAATTATGTATAATTAAACTTGCTTATTTTGTCATTTATGGTTTGCACTGTATTATGAAATCCTATAGTTGTGAATTTTTTCCCTTTTTTCTTGCTCTTCTAATTCATTCATGATGTGCATTTATATCCAAGTCATGTAGCCATTTGGAGTTTGACATATGGTGTGAAAGTTTAATCCTCATTTCTTTCAGATTCCTTTCCAGTTGTTTCTAATAATTTTTATTGAAGAGTTAAGGAGTTGGGCCTTTAAGTTTATTGAACATTCTGCTTCTAAGATCAAATGCTTCTTTCTGTTGCATACCTAATCTGTTTCACTGATTGACTTTTCAATTTTTTTATTCCAAATTTATTTTAATTATATTGCTTTGTAGAACAATTTGAAATCTATTGTTGCTATGCCGTATTTTCGCCCCATTTTTAATTATTTCCATTGATATTCTTAATCTTTTATTCCCCTTTGATTAAATTTTTTGAGTGTTATTTAAAATTCTACATGGATAAACTTCAAAATCCCCATTATTTTTAATTATATCCTAATTGTTCTACTTGTTAAGAATTTAATTAGTTTCCAAATTTTGGGCAACATTTTCTAAAAATAGGTCTAAAGGTAGAAGAACTGTCAGATTTTAATGATTTTTGATACTTGATATATTGGTATAAACTGCCAGACCATCTAATTTTCTTGATCTCAGTTTCTCTTTTATAAAATAAGCAGGATGAACTAGATCTTGAAATCCCTTCTAGCTATAATGCTGCGATACATTTTCTGTTTTGGGCCATCATAATTTTCCAAATTTCCCTTTCTAAAAAATATTTTCTTATAACAAAGAAATATACAAAACCAAAACTATGTCTTATGTGTAAATATACAATATTCTATACTCATAGTTGTGTTCTAAGCCTCCGATAGAGAAGAATATTTCATCAATTCTTTGTAATCATATTTATTCTGATTCTTTAATGTTTCTTTTCATTTGCATTATAATAATCACCGCTTATATTGTTCTCTTGGTTCTGCTCAGCTAACTTTGTCTCAATTCATAATTATTTTTATGTTTCTTTCACCTCTAATATATAGTCTATTATGCCTAATGATATTTTATTACATTCACATAGACAATTAGTTTTCACCATTTTTTCCATCAAAATTTTTTCTTATTTTTCTATATTCCATCCAACATTTAAATTATTTTTTTTTCCAGTTTGATATCTATGAATCATTTTAGTTTGAATTTTTCTTATTAAAAGCGATTTAGTGGGACAGCTAATTGGTGTAGTGGATAGAGCATTAAGCCCTGAAATCAGGAGAACCTGAGTTCAAATCTGGGTTCAGACACTTAACACTCCCTAGCTGTGTGACCTTGGGCTAGTTGCTTAACCCCAACTGCCTCAGCCAAAAAAAAGTGATTTAGTGCTTTTCACATATGATTATTAATCACTTACATTCCTTATCTATATATCTTTTTATACTTCTTTATTTCTGGTCATATCATTTGACCTGATAGGGGATTCCTTAACATTTTTTTCTATTTGTATCAATTCTGTGCTATATGCTGATATCAGATTTTTATAAGGTTTTTCTTTTTTTTTGATCTCCTTGGGAAAAGATCTGATAGTGACCTATTATTAGATCAAAGGGTATACAGAGTTTCTTTGGGCATAATTCCAGACTGCTCTCCAAATGGTTGTATTAATTTACACTTCTAGCAATAGTGCATTAGTTTCCCAATTTTCCCATATCCTTTCCAACATTTGTCATTTTCCTCTTCTATCATTTTAACCAATCTCATAGGTGTGAGATGGTACTTTGAAGTTGTTTTTAATATGTATTTCTCTAATGAGTAGTGATTTAATGCATTTTTATATGACTATATATATATTTGATTTTTTCCTCAAAAAACTGCCTGTTTACATCCTTTGACTTGATAACCTTTGATTCCCTAGTTTATCAACTGGGAAATGACTCATGTTCTTACAAGTTTACTTATATGTGTTATATTACAATGTAATTATATTATAATATATAATATACATAATATAAAATAATAATATAATAAAATATAATATAGGTATATGTTATAAGTATTATATATATATTAACTATATAAGTATATACACAGTTCTCTATGTATTTGAGATATGAAACTGTTATCTGAGAAATATGTTTAAATTATCCGCCACCAATTTTCTACCTTCCTTATTATTTTGGCTATGTTGGTTTTATTTGTAAAAACTCTTTTTAACTTAATGTAATGAAAATTATCACAATGCTCTTCATCTTTTATTTATTCATAAAATCTTCTGTTCATAAACTTAATAAGTAGTATGTTCCATGATCTTCTAATTTACTTATGGTAACTTTATAACTAGGTCATGAATCCATTTTGGCCTTATCCTGGGAATTAGTGTAACATATTGTAGATGACTTTTGATCTATACTTCTGGCTGCTATTCAAAAATGGACATTTGCATTACCAGCCACTTACGGCTACAAAAAAAATGCTCAAAAGACTCATTAGAGGATCTAATCTAAAAGCTCTGGATTTTGAGGAAAATTAGAAGTTCACTTCTCTTGACCCTGAGATCATCAATGGGAAAGGTATAATTCTTCATTCAAAGACTTAAATGAGTTGTAGTTGTGCTATTAAACTCTATTTCTGCTGAATTAGACTCATGGCATTATATAATTTCAGAGTTATAATGGATCTTAAAGATCATTTTCTTTCTAAAAATGAGGAAACTGAAGTGCAGAAAGATTAAAGTCCAAGGTCAATTCACTATACAATTTCTTTAGTGTAATGCTCCTTCCTCTGACTCTGGTGGTCATTACCATTTATAACACAATTTTATGAATTACTATTGAAAAAAAATTCCTACTAAATGAAGTTCAGGTAGTGATCCCCCTTTGAGCTAGGACCTTAACTAAGACACTATCCATTATGAGGCCCATATTTGAAGCCTTTGTGGATTGATAAATCCTGCCAAAGCATGGTCTTTGTTGATAAAGACATAAATTATTCAATGAGGCAATGGAGTACTGCTCTAGAGGATGAGCATTATTTTTATAATTTGCTGATTAATAGTTTATGCATACATTGAAGGCATTTTTGAAATAGGAAAAGTTGACCAGTGAGTGGCACAGTTCTATCCTATTATGCTATTAGTGGATTGCTAAGTGAAGGAGTTTTGAGCTGGAGGAAGACTCAAGTCTGCCATAGAAGTCCATCAGGATGCATAAGAAGGGGTGAAATATCCAAGTTCATAAGAAGAATTGGTCAAAGCTTCCATATTGAGTCCAAGAGTGGTGAATGCACTTTTAGGTTGGGGAGACCCAACTTCTGACAATAGGTGTGTGACTACTGGCAAGTCTTTCATCTCTCTCAGCCTTAGTGACATCATTTAGCCATGGCAAAAGATGAAAACACCATGAGCTGATTTAATTGAACAAAGTTACCTTCTGAGTTATTCCTGGCCATCCACCAACCAATCATCAGAGATAGTTTGAAGTTCCTTATTTTCTTTTTGAGGGAACAGGAAGGGATTTCAATAGTGAACCTATTTCACTCAGGTCTGCTTATTCTCCTGGTGCTATTATTGCTATTACTGCGAAGAATGTTCCAATTCATTTTTGATCTATAATTTCCAAAGTTTTTTCCATTTTCACTCTCAACCAAATAACTACAATTTGGTTAATATGTTCCTTGTGGTTGATAAAGCCCTAACTCTACTATGTTAAGAGAACAATTTCCTGACATTGCCCTTACCCTGACACAGATTTTATCCCATACAGTGCCCACTAACCTGCTAACTTCCTACTTTCACTCATTTTAAAGATAGCATTACTTACCTAATATTTCATTTTTTTCTTTAACTTGTTCAGTTTTCTTGACTTGTTTCTTTTGTTCACTTTATTTGCCTTTCAGAGTTTTTGCCCAGTTTTTTTTCCTATACATGAAAGTTCAGGAGTAAATGATTATGCTCACATCTATACTTTACTCTTACAGAATACATAACTCTTGTACAAAAGCCAAGTTATTTTGTTTTTTTTTTAATATGTATTTTATTCTTTCTTTTTTATTGATGTATATTTCTACATAAATAAGAAAATAGATTCTTTAGTTTATGATTTATCTCTTTCTAATTACTCAACCTATTTCTTCTTTGATCTCAGAGCAATAGATCTTAATAAGCATATTTCTGGTAACGTTATACCTGGTATCCCATTCTGATGTTGAACTATGGATCTAATCAACCTGAACTATATGATTGATTCCAATACTTTTGAGTGGTTTTCATTTATGATTTCTTGAAATATGGTATTCAGGTCACTTGCTCCTTTATGTTCTTTTATGAACAAGATGATTCTTATGTTATCTTTCTGAATTCCATTTTTTCAGGTTAGGTGTATTTTGGACAATAGATATCTCATGTGTTCTTCCAAGTTTTTTCTTTTAACTATAGGAATTCAGTGTATAAAATAGAGCAGGATACTAATGGGTACTTAGATCACATGTTAAGTGTCTTCTGACTTTTTGCTACTTATAGGTGTAGGTTCAGAATAAGCACAGAAGGAGAGAAATCTTTTGCTGTTTTATTTTCCTTGTGGGAATTTCTTTTCTTTCAGTTTTCCATCCCTTTTTGGCATTAATTTTTTTTTCTTTTATACAGAATTTGATCATCATTCTTTTGGATGATTCCTTTGCTTCAGAAACATCAAGCTTTCCTCATTCTATACTTATAGCTTTTTAAACAGTCCTTTGCTGTTTAACCTCTTCTTTGCTGAATCCTTATCTACTGTCTCACTCTATTACACAAATATTCTCACTCTCTACTCCCTACAGTATTTTCTTTCTCTAAAATAAGTTCTTTAATAATCACATACTTTTTTATTGTTGTGAATGAATTCCAAATCTATTTCTCCAGTCTTGACCTATTTTTCTAGGATTCAGGCTCATATTTCAAATTGTATGCAGGACATCATTAATTATATTTTCTAGTACTTTAAATGTAATATGTCATGAACTGATTTCATTATTTCAATAACTGGTACTATTATTCATTCAGTTTTCCATGTCTGAAAAATGTCCCTCTTCCTTATTTTTCATATTCAACCACATACTGCAATTCTATCTTGACAATATTTCTCTTCTGTTCTCATTGATATTATCCTAATATAGATTCTTATCATGATATCCTTTTTTTCCCTCTATTCTAACTCATCCAATTTTAATCAATTAATAAGGATTCAAAGACAAATATGAAACTGGCCTTCTCCTTAAGGAGGTTATATTCAAACTGGAGAATCTTTACATAGATTAGTTCTCCTTATATATGTCTGGTCATGACACCCTTTTATTCAAAATCTTCAATAGTTCCTAATGCTTACATGCAAATTTAAAACATTTCCCCCTAGTGTTTCAGGCTTGCCAAAATCTAATAACATCTTATTTTTCTAGCTTACTTTCAAATTACTCCCTTTTGCATATTCTGTGTTCTGAAGAAATTATACAATCCTCTCTCACTCAAATAGAATCTTCTGTCTTCATACCTTTGTTTATGTCAAGAATGCTTCTTAGCAACTTCTACTTCTGGTTTCTAGAGCTGCCCTCAGGGTCCAAAAGGAACAAGGTTATATTCACTCACAACATAACCCTTCAAAACTTGAAGACAACTATTCTGTCTTTTCTTCTCCAGGCTAAACATGTTTACTTCTTTCAACCTAAACTCAAATGACACGAATTTAAGGACCTTCAACATTCTGGTTGTCTTCCTCTGTATACTCTCTGGTAAAACAGTAATATCCAGAATTAAATATATTTTTCTATATAAGATCTGATGACGGAAGAATATAGTGAAACTATCCCATCCTTATTCTTAGACAGTAGACTTCTAGTAATGAAATCTAAAATTATATTACCTTATGTGAATATCACTTCACATTGTTAATTCAGATTAAGTTTGCAAACCACTAAAATCTCCAGATATTTTTCATTTTCAGATGAAGTATACTCTTGATTCATACTTTCCCCACTATTTAGAACTTTTGGTGTTTATTAAAAAAAAAAAAAAAAACAAACAAACAAAAACAAATGTGAGACTTTTCATTTATTTTAGATTCAATCCAATGTTCTTGTTAGTCAAGATATTTTAAAAATCATGACCAGCTTATCTATGTATTTGCTTTGCAGTATTTTCACATTTCATAAAGATAATGTTTGTGATATATCTAAGTCACTGATAAAAATTAATATAAAATGATAAGAAATATAAAAAAATATCTTTGAAGTTTACCTTTGAAGATGTCCTTCTAAACTAACATCTGACATCAAATCAAAGTCTACTAAGGTCCATTAACTGCTTCACATCCATCTAATTATAATACTATTTACACAAAAATAGGGTGAGAAACTTCACTGAAGGCTTTGACTAAATCTAAGTAAGCCTCATTTGCCTAATCTACCTATTTAGTAACTGTGGCCAAAAAAACCCCAAACAAATAAATAAATAAATAAAAATAGTACATTAGTTTAGTGTGGCCTCTTCTCTAATCCTGTTCTAAATATTCATGAATGAACCTTTAAAACATTTGAGAATTTTATTAGGAGTTCAAATAGTATTATCTGCTCTAATATCTACAGATAGATTTCAATCTCTTTCCTCTACTGCTTGTTTTCCTTCTTCAACTCTTTCCCTTCTCAAATGCTATGGTAGATTCTATTTGCTGCTCAATCTCCTCTTATTCAGATAACTTGAATTTATCAAGAGCATAAATGTGTTCCTTTACTATCTCCTTAGCATCAATTCTTTCAGTTATCTGCTTTCTCTTTGTTGTTTGAAGTCCAAAGTCCATTCTCCTTTGTAGAGAAAATAGAAGCAAGATAAGACTGCTTCTTTTTTTGTGATTATCATCCATGTAACACAAATAACAGCTCCATCTGCTTTTGATTTTCCTCTTTTTCCAAATAGAGCTTGAAATTTTTTTGTCCTTATTTTTCCTTTTTAGTAAGTTCATTATTATCTCTCCTTATTCCCACTTTCTTTAAACCCCAGTCTTTAAATTGGTTAACTTCCCTTATGTAGATAGTCATCTACTGAAAAAAAGCACCTTATTTTTTAATGTAGTAATTCTGTGTCTTCCCATTTCCATTATTGAGAAAATTTCCTAACCTACTTTGGGGACTGTTTGTACCACAGAATGTTAGTCTTACTGTATGCTATTTTTATTTCATGTGAATAATTTGCAAGTTGCCCTCCCTTTATCTAGGGACATGGTTGCTGTTCTTGGAATTCCTCTTCTTAAACAATAATATGAAGTGGATCCAATCCTCTTCTTGAAAGATCCTAATATTTCTCCCATCTCCATGTCCAACAACCAATACTTTATTT
The DNA here is from genome assembly GCF_048593235.1 of Sminthopsis crassicaudata. NCBI lineage: Eukaryota > Metazoa > Chordata > Mammalia > Dasyuromorphia > Dasyuridae > Sminthopsis > Sminthopsis crassicaudata. The sequence goes on along the minus strand of NC_133622.1, from coordinate 140,744,081 downwards.
TTGGGAGAATCTGATCCCAAAGAGAATTTTTCCTGTCAGTTCTTCTATCTTTAATCAAGAAATTATTATCTGCTTTGGATTTTAATGACATGTGAGAAACAAGATGGAGGACTAAGATATTTCTTCTGATCCTCATAACCTGTCAAATCTGTCTATGATAAAGTGATTTCAGATGTTCCCATTGTCTAGGACCCCTAGAATCCAAAAGAAAGTTTTAAAAAAATCCCCAAACCCAGGAACTAAGAAATTAGTAGTACCAACTACTAGTTGGTAGTCCGTACCAACAGACCCAATGCCATGATATATGCTTACAACTAAGCCCACCCTTATACTCAGTTCTCCCTTCCATCTTTCCAGTGTCTTAAACACTTGGCACCAGGTTGTGGAAACTTTCTTGGTCCATGTCAGTCAGTTTGCTCATAGACCTTCAGGAGCAAAAATCCAACAGGAGCTGCTAACTATATAGCATCAGCATTGACAAGTTCTGAACTGATAGTGTCGTTTCATGTAACTAAGAAACAGAGGAAATGAGGCAGGTCACCAAAGTGGGATCCTGTATGTTTGTATGGGGGAGCACTGTGTAGCACCCCACCAAATCTGAGGGAAAGCATAGGATCCAGATGGAGCTAGTTCTAATCACTCAAAATTCAATTGGGAAAGAGAGGGTGAACCATGAATTTCCCAGTATGGAAAAAGACTGAAATGTTTTGACATGCAGCCCTCCTGGAAAACGTAATCAGAGGGTTAGGAGTCAGAAAGTGATAGAGGAAATAAGGAATATTTTAAAAAGACTGAAGTTACTAAAGATTTCAGGGAAAGAAAATTCAAAGACTATAAACATAAATAGATAATGCAATAAAGAAATGGTAACAACAGAAGAAAATATGGCTTCCATATTTAGTAAATGAGTTTTAAGTATCAGTGAATAAATACAGCAAAACAAAGGAAAGTGACCCAATGCTTGATGAGGCAAAAGACCTGGGGAACAACCACATGTTATTCTTGAGTAGTTCAAAAGGGAAATGAGGATTGTGAGAGCAGAAATTATGGCCTAAACAGCAAAAATTATGAGCAGAATATAAAAACTGGATTCTGTAAGGCTAGCCTCACCAAAGAAACAAAAGAATGAACAATAAATATGTTGAAAATACAAATGCAAAAAGCAAAAAACAAACAAAACACCCCCACAAAAAATCCTCCAATAACACAAGAAAATATGTTCAGCATATAAACAAAACATACTGATTTTGAAAATAGAGTGTGAAGAGACAACAATAAGGATCATAAGTCTCCACAAAAGAACAGGACAGGAAATCTTAACAACACAATGCAGAAAATAACATGAGAGCAATCTAGAACTTCTAAACACAGAAAATGAAATTCCAACTCAGAGAATTCACAGATCACCTTTAGAAAAAAATACTGCAAAATCTAAGACTATGTTTTCATGGTTAAAAATGAACAATTCAATTCCAAAACAAGCTCTGACAGGAGGAAGACTTCAAACACAAAGGGAAGTTCATCCCAATAATGAAAGACTACTCTATACCTTCTAGAAAAAGGAAAGAGGAATTGGAAGTGTTCTTAAGAGCAATGGATATTGTAGCTCATAGTGACCTATTTTGTAAATCTGAGTTTAACCATAGAGGAAAAAAAGATGAACATTCAATAATAAAGAAGAACATTTGAACATTGAAACATATTCAGAAAGAAAAACCAGAATTGAAGAGATTATTTGCTTCCTAAGCAAATACAAAATACAAAAATACAATAGACTGAATAAATGCACCAGACAAGGACAATAATAGAAACTAATAAGAAAATTATTTCTTAATGTTCAGAAGGTGTCAGAGATAAAATTGAAATCTGAAAAAGTAATAATGTAAATGTGGATGGATATAGTATGGATAGCATCTGGCAACATACTGCCTATAGGTAAATTGGGGGAGGGGTTGTTCTTCTTTTTGATTTGTTTTTGTAGGAGTATATTACAAATTAAGCAGATAAATGGAAGAAGTAAGGGAAACAGGGAGATAGAGGGGAATATGCAATGTGCTGAAAGGCAAAAAGGGCTAGAAATGAGGGGAAATTGATTTCTGTGGTTTCAGAAAGACAAGAACCTATACTGAAGTTGGTGAAGAGATGGAGAAGATTGAAAAGCTCACTGGTGGTTTCCACCTGAATGGCTAGTTAGTGTCACAGTGATAACACACTAGGTTTTCTTGAAAGAAAGTCAGTATTCCAGTATTTTCACAGCAATAATTTGGAAGAAAGAATTATAGACTTCCATCCAATCAAATTGTTTTCCATCATCTGGGACACTTCAGACTGTAAACAATCTTGTTTTCTTGTTTTTTTTTTTTTAATATCTTATAACCCAAAACTATATAAAGGCTTGTGTAAAGGGCTAGAACTGAGCAGATGCACTTGGATAATGGAGCACGTGAGGGTAATTGCCAATTGGACAGTTCTCTATTAACATGTTTGAAGGATGACCCTCCCCAACTATTCTATGCTGGCTGAATCAGTGGGTGGGGACAAAGAAGGGGAAGTGACATGAGTGGGTGGAGTAGAAGGAGGAAATTGATTCATTCTCCTGGTGGTGGAGAGAGAGAGGAAGGAGATGTGGACATTGCTAGATCTAATCCCCTGACTGTGACTGCAAAAGACCAAGAAGAAAGACTTTTAATTATCCTGATTCTGGCTGATTCTAAGAGATTCTGGGTCCCAACATTTTGGTGTCAAACATGGACCAGGCACCCTACCTCCACTGAAGTCCTCCAGTGACCAGGAGATTAGGTGAGTATTTTAACAGACAAATAAGGAACTTACTTGTTAAGGGGTACCTCTTATAGCTGAAATGGGGCAGATGTTAGCTAAAGACATTCCCTCGACCTCAGCATACTCAGCCCCAGCCCCAACCCCAGCCCTAGGCCCAGCCCCAGCCCCAGCTCCAGCTCCATCCACATGCAGAAGTGGTGCTATAGAGAGTATAATTAAGATAATAGAGGGACTTCCGGCCAAGATGGCGGCTTGGAGGCAGACAGCTGCTTGAGCTCCATGTTTTCTCTCAGGGCTTACTTTATGACAAGCCTCAGAGTTAATGCTTGACCAGAAAAGACACCCACAAATAATCACCAAGGGAAGACATCCTTGAAATTCGTCAGAGAAGGTTTCTGTTTGCTCCTGGGAGGGTCGAACAGACTGGGCGCAGACTGAGGGCAGGCAGCCAGAGCGAGACAGACAGCTCACACAACTCAGACCAGAGGGGGAGGGGTATGATCTCTGCCTTTTCTGCCAAAAGACTTTTACCCCAGATTGGATACTCTGTCTTGGCAGCAAGCCAGGAGCAGCAGAGAAGGTGTAAACACTGGAGGTGAAGAATAAAACCCCGGAAAGCCAGCTTCTCTCAGAACCCGGCCAGCCTCACCCACACCCGGAGTGACTCAGCTCTTTCTCAGAGCCTCAGAGCGCAGACACAGCACAGCCATCGGTGTCCCATAAGTGCCTTGCTGCTGCCCTCCCCCCCCAGTCTGTAGAGAAAGCTCATTAACACCATCCAGCCCCATTTCCCCCCAAAACATACCAATTATTTCTCTTGTCAATTTGTTTTCTTCGATTCCCACTCTGACAAAATGAACAAAAAATTTAAAAGGGCTCTAACCATTGACAGCTACTGTATGGAGAGAGAGGAGATTTCAAATACTGAGGGCACTAAAAGCAGATTGTGTCCAGAGGAATCCCCTGAGGGGGATATGAGCTGCTCCTCAATACAAAAGAATCTGAGAGAGAAAATCAAAAAGGCTCTCACAAGAGAGCTAGAAGAGAAATGGGAAAAGGAAAGGGAAGCTTGGCAAGAGAGTCTGGAAAAGTCATTCCACGCATTTAAAGATAGAGTGGATAAAGAAAACAAATCATTGAGAAACAAAATTAGTGAGCTGGAAAAAGAAAGCAGCTCTCTAAAAAATAAAATGGATGAAAAGGAAAAAAATTCCATAGAAGAAAAAAACTCACTTAAAAACACAATTGGACAATTATAAAAAGATATAAAAAAAGCAAGTGAAGAAAACACATCATTGAAAATTAGACTTGAACAAGTAGAAATGAATGACTCAAGGAGAAACCAAGACTTAGTCAAGCAAAATCAGAAAAAACAAAACAATTAAAAAGAATGTCAAGTACCTTAATTGGAAAGACAACAGACCTGGAAAACAGATCCAGGAGAGACAATTTGAGAATAATCGGACTCCCTGAAAAATGTGAGGAAAAAAGAGCCTGGACACTATTTTCCAGGAAATTATCAAAGAGAACTGCCCAGACGTTTTTGGAAAAAGAGGGAAAAATAGACATTGAAAAAATTTATCGATCACCTACTGAAAGGGACCCTAAAATCAAAACACCAAGAAATATAGAGGCCAAGTTCAAGAACCATCAGACAAAGGAAAAATATTGGAAGCTGCTAGAAAAAAGCAATTCAGATATGGAGAAGCCACAATAAGGATAACCCAGGATCTAGCAGTGTCCACATTAAAAGAATGAAGGGCCTGGAACATGATATTCTGAAAGGCTAAGGAACTTGGTATACAGCCAAGAATAACTTACTCAGCAAAAATGAGCATCGTTTTCCAGGGAAGAAGATGTACATTTAATGAAATAAATGAATTCCATCTATTTTTGATGAAAAAACCAGACCTACATAAAATGTTTGATCTTCAAATACAGAACTCAAGAGATTTCTAAAAAGGTAAAAAGAAATCTTGAGAACTATACTTCTGCCACAAAGATAGGTAAAGAACACATCTATAATTTGTCCTGGAAACTAGAGGTAGAAAGGAAATTATATCATAAAAAAGTGTAAAGTGATGGTACTACATCTCAAGAAGAGGCATATCTGAGAGAAAGAAAGGAGGGAGATGAACATAGTGTGTATCAATAGACATATTCAATTTATCGTGAAACTTCTTCCAATTCATTGAAAAGTGAGAGGGAAGGAGTAAGCTAAGGGGAAGGGAGTACAGAAATTGTGAGGAAAAGGGGGAAAAATAAGGGAAGTAACTTTAAGTTGGGGGAGGGATACTAAAAAGGGAGGGCTGTGAAAAGCAAGTGGTGTTCATAAGTTTAATACTGGGTAGAGGGGTAAGAGGGAAGGAAAGGAGAAAAGCATAAGCAGGGGTTAACAGGATGGCAAGCAATATAGAATTAGTCATTGTAACCATAAATGTGAATGGGGTAAGCTCCCTCATAAAGAGGAAGCAGTTAGCAGACTGGATTAAAACTCAGAATCCTACTATATGTTGTTTACAGGAAACACACCTGAAACAGGGTGATACATTCAAACTAAAAGTAAAAGGGTGGAGGAGAATCTACTATGCTTCAGGCAAAGCCAAAAAAGCTGAGGTAGCCATCCTCATCTCAGATCAAGCAAAAACAAAAATTGATCTAATTAAAAGAGATAAGGAAGGACATTATATTCTGCTAAAGGGTAGCATCAATAATGAAGCCATATCAATATTAAACATATACGCACCAAGAGGTGCAGCATCTAAATTCTTAAAATAGAAATAAGAGAACTGCAAGAAGAAATAGACAGCAAAGCTATAATAGTGGGAGATCTCAACCTTGCACTCTCAGAATTAGATAAATCAAACCACAAAATAAATAAGAAAGAAGTCAAAGAGGTAAATAGAATACTAGAAAAGTTTGATATGATAGATCTTTGGCGAAAGCTAAATGGAGACAGAAAGGAGTATACTTTCTTCTTAGCAGTTCATGGAACCTATACAAAAATTGATCATATACTAGGGCATAAAAACCTCAAAATCAAATGCAGTAAGGCAAAAATAATAAAGCATCCTTTTCAGACCACAATGCAATTAAAATTACATTTAATAAAAAGCCAGGGGAAAATAGACCAAAAAATAATTGGAAATTAAATAATCTTATACTAAAGAATGATTGGGTAAAACAGACATAATTAATAACTTCACCCAAGAAAATGACAATAATGAGACATCATACCAAAATGTGTGGGATACAGCCAAAGCAGTATTAAGGGGAAATCTTTTATCTCTAGAGGCCTACTTGCATAAAATAGAGAAAGAGAGGGCCAACGAATTGGGCTTACAACTAAAATTGCTAGAAAAGGAACAAATTAAAAACCCCCAGACAAACATGAAACTTGAAATTCTAAAAATAAAAAAAGAAATTAATAAAATGGAAAGTAAAAAAAAAAACTATTGAATTAATTAATAAAATTAAGAGTTGGTTCTATGAAAAAACCAACAAAATAGACAAACCCTTAGTAAACCTGATTAAGAAAAGGAAAGAGGAAAAGCAAATTGTCAATCTTGAAAATGAAAAGGGAGAACTCACCACTAATGAAGAGGAAATTAGAACAATAATTAGGAGCTACTTTGCTCAACTTTATGCCAATAAATTCGATAACTTAAATGAAATGGAAGAATACCTTCAAATATATAGCTTGCCCAGATTAACAGAGGAAGAAGTAAGTAGTCTAAATAGTCCCATCTCAGAAAAAGAAATAGAACAAGCTATTAACCGACTCCCTAAGAAAAAATCCCCAGGACCAGATGGATTTACATGTGAATTCTACTAAACATTTAAAGAGCAACTAACTCCAATGCTATATAAACTATTTGAAAAAATAGGGATTGAAGGAATCCTACCAAATTCCTTTCATGACACAGACATGGTACTGATACCTAACCAGGTAAATCAAAAACTGAGAAAGAAAACTATAGACCAATTTCCTTAATGAACATCGATGCTAAAATCTGAAATATGATATTAGCAAAAAGACTTCAGAAAATCATCCCCAAGATGATCTATGGAATGCAGGGCTGGTTTAATATTAGGAAAACTATTAGTATAATTGACCATATTAATAATCAAATTAATAAAACCAATATGATCATCTCAATAGATGCAGAAAAAGCATTTGATAAAATCCAACATCCATTCCTACTAAAAACGCTTGAGAGTATAGGAATAAATTGACTATTCCTTAAAATAATAACAAACATATATTTAAAACCGCCAGTAAACATCATATGTAATGGCAATAAACTAGAACTTTTCCCTGTAAGATCACGAGTGAAACAAGGTTGCCCACTATCACCATTACTATTCAATATACTACTAGAAATGCTAGCCTCGGCAATAAGAGCCAAGAAAGAAATTCAAGGAATTAGTGTAGGAAATGAAGAAATCAAACTATCACTCTTTGCAGATGACATTATGTTATACTTAGAGAACCCCAAAGACTCTGCTAAAAAGCTATTAGAAATAATTCAGAATTTTAGCAAAGTTGCAGGATACAAAATATATTCACATAAATCCTCAGCATTTTTATACATTACCAACACAATCCAACAGCAAGAGATACAATTCTTCCTTTGAAACAACAACAACAAAATTGGGTTCTGCACATAGTGAACTTAGGATATACTATAAGATATTTAATATGTATGGGAATGCCTGCCATCTAGGGGAGGGGGGGGGGAGGGAAGGAGGGGAAAAACTTGGAACAGAAGGGACTACAAGGGATAATATTGTAAAAAAAAAATTACCTATGCATATGTACTGTCAAAAAATGTTATAATTATAAAAATTAATTTAAAAAAAGAGAAAAAAAAGAGAATTGAGGACCAGAGTTTACTTGTAACCTGGGTACAGACTGCTAAACTCTTGGGCATATTAAAATGCACATCACCTAGGTTCTTAGAGGAAGAAAATCTAAGTGTAGATAATTGGAAGCTAGTTGGATTGCAACTGAAAGAATTCCCCACCAAAAATGGGTATCATTCAGTTTCCACAGAGGTATTTCATATATACAATGTAATTCAATTAGCTTTAAACTATTGAGCAAGTTGTAGGAGCAGGAGAAGTTTAAAAATGGCCAGAGGAGGAAGTTTGAGGAAAAAAAATAGAAGGTAAGCAATGTCCCGAGGCAACTGGACTTAAATGAGGATCCAGGACTTACTAATTTTGGTTCTCTTGAAGCAGCTTCAACCTTGTCTATAGAGCAGATTATTGACAGGCCCACATCAATTCCACTTTCAGGGATGGAGGGAGGAGAAGTAGTGGGAGGGGTGGTGATATCATCAGCACCTCTCCCCCAGCAATCACCAACTCCTATAACTAGATTACAGAAAGTAATTTTTAAAGCAGCAGAAAAAGGAAAGAAGATAGGTAGTGATCTGAGACTTCAAATTTTTCCCGTGATTCAACAGTTTAACTCTTCAGGTCAAGAAAATAGAAGATATGTTCCTTTTGATATAGACATCCTCAAAGACCTGAGAAAAGCTTGTACTCTCCATGCGGCTACATCAGCTTATGTTAAGATGTTATCACAGAATTTGGCTTATGAAGTCTTAACCCCTAGTGACTGGAAATCGATTGCAAGGGTGTGCTTAGAAGCTGGACAAAACTTCTTGTGGCTTTCTGAATGCAGTGAGCTCTGTAGGATACAAGCCCAACAAAATAGTCAAAGTGGAGTTAATACTTCAATCACCTGTGACCTACTAACAGGTATAGGTTCTTATGCAAAAGCTTCAGTACAGATTAATTACTCCATAGCAGCATTTGAGCAAATTGCTGCTGCTGCTATCAAAGCATGGACTTCTCTCTCCAATAAAAATGACAAGGATGAGACCTTCACAAAAATTGTACAAGGATTATATGAGCCCTTTGCTGATTTTGTGGGATACTTGCAGACAACTATCATACAGACTAATGGTGAAAATACAGTAACAGACGCTTTGGTAAGGCAACTTGCTAAAGAAAATGCCAATGAGGTTTGTAGAAGGATTATACTAGGATTACACAAGGACGCTCCTTTAGAGGAGATCATAAGACATTGTGCCACAGTGAGCATAAATACCTTTATAGCCAGGATACGATGTAGACACCCCAAGATCCTAAAATGGGAAGATAGTGTCCCTTTTGGCAAGGGACATTGAGAGAGACTCGTCAATGATTTCAATGTGGTAAAGTAGGACATCTGAAAGCTCAATGTTGGCATAAAGACAGAGTGAGAAAACAGGGTGGGAGAACAAGACCCAATACCCCATGTCCAAAATGCAACAGAGGACTCCATTGGGCATCAGAGTGTAGACTGATTTAGGGAAATGGGATGAGAAGCCCAGCTCCAGGGCCCCAGGCAAAAACACTTGGGGCATGATGGCAGCCAATGTCACACCCAGAGAGTGCTTAGAAGTCCAATACCCAGACATGATCAATCATCCAGGAAGCAACCTGATGGGAGAAAGGGACTACAGTTAGGAAGGATAGAGTTGTATGCAGCTGGGACAACTGAGATAACCCCTGGAGAGGTGAAATCTGTTCCTCTCCAGCCTATGGATCCTTGCCTCCAAGCACAGTAGGCTTGACCATTTCACGTCCTGAGAGTACTTCATACACTGATGTGGGAACCTGGGGAATGTGTAGATAATATCCCAGTCACTAACACAGGTAGACAATGTGTGACTTATCAACCAGGGGAAGTAGTAGCATCAGGTTTATTGATACAAACCCCTAATAAGCAACCTGGTGATAGTCACCCACGGTCTGACTCCAAGCAGCAAAACCCAGGAATATACTGGACAGCATCTGTGACAGCTGACTGACCTATTCTCACCATCTATATAAATGGCATACCATTAGAAGGACTGGTGGACACAGGTGCAGATCGCACAGTCATTAGAAGTGCCAACTGGCCCAGTCCCTGGACAAAGACTAAGGCAGACACCTACATGTCTGGCATAGGAGGATCGATTGCAGCTGAAGTTAATGCTACCCCTTTAAGATGGATATTTGAAGGTGAAACAGGAGTTTTTACTCCTTTTATAGTTGAAAAAATCACCATCAATGTGTGGGGAAGAGACATTTTACAACAATTAGGGTTAAAAATAAGTACTTCGGTTTTTTAGGCAGGGCTGCTGTTGAAGGTCTGCCACCACTTTCACCTGTTCCTATCCAATGGAAAACTGATACACCAGTGTGGATAAAACAGTGACCCTTAGTTAGCGATAAACTTCAGGGCTTATTAGACATAGTGTAGGAGCAACTTGACCAAAGATGTTTACAACCTAAGTCCTTGGAATTCCCAAATATTTGTTGTAAAAAATGGAGGATGTTGACTGATTTAAGAAAGGTGAATGAACAGATGGAAACTATGGGAACTCTTCAACCTGGACTTTCATCTCCTACTCAATTGCCTAGAGAATGGCCTCTGTGAGTTATAGATATTAAGGATTGTTTCTATTCTATCCCTCTAGATAAGAGGATATGAAAAGATTTGTCTTTTCAGTGCCCAGCATTAACTTAGCTGAGCCTTATAAAAGATATGAATGGACAGTTTTGCCACAGGGAATGAAAAACAGCCCTACTATGTGTCAAATGTATGTTGCTGCTGCTCTTATTCCAGTAAGAAAAGCACTTCCAAAAGTAATGTTATTACATTACATGGATGATATATCGGGATGTGCACCTGAGGAACAAATGTTAGAAGCATGTCTACAAAAAACCATAGAAAAACTAAGGAACTACAAATTGCACATAGCTCCAGAAAAAATTCAAAGGCATGCTCTTTTTCAATATTTAGGATATGAAGTATATCCTAAGTGCTTACAGTACAAAAACTCTCCTTAAGAACAGAAAAGCTAAACACCTTAAACAATTTCCAGAAATTGATAGGAGATATCCAATGGATGTGTCCAGTGTTAGGCTTGAGTACCTATTAGTTGCAACCATTATATGACACTTTAAGGGGAGACAGTGCTTTAAATTCACTACGCCAGCTTACAAAAGAAGCTCAAGAGGCTTTGAGACAAGTTGAACTGGCTTTATCCAATGTGGTTGAAAGAGTCTCTCAAAAACCCTTGGAAATATCAGTTTTTGCTACACAAGAGGCACCCACAGTAGTCCTTCATCAAGGATACAGTGTAATAGAGTGGTTGAACCTCCCAGCACAACCAGAACAAAGCCTTACTCCTTACCCAGTGCTTGTGGCTAGAATTTTATTAAAGGCCATTAAGTGAGCAGTACAATTATCTGGGATAAGACCTGACAAGATATACACCTTTTATACTAATGCACAAGTTAATGTGTGCTGTGAAACCATTCCAGAGTGGCAAATTTTATTAGCCATGGCTCCAAATTTTACACACGGGTCTCCATTAAAGATAACCAGAGTGTTACATAATTGGCGATGGATTCTTGAAGAAAAGGTTTCTAAAGTTCCTCTTAAAGTACCAACTGTCTTTACAGATGCATCCAAACATAATATTTGTACTGTATACTCTCATGACTTAACTATAAAGAGAATAATCAGAACTCCTTTCCAGTCCACTTAGCAGAATGAATTGTATGCAATCATTCTAGCTCTTGCTTATTATCCGGGAGACATAAATATAATATCTGATTTGGCCTATTCAGTAGGTTTTATACAAAGAATTGCCACAGCCCAAATAAAATTTGTAGCCTCCAATATATATCAGCTCTTTAAGGAACTTCAAGAGCGAGTGAGAAAGCATCCAGGTAAGATTTATATCTTGCATGTCCACTCTCATAATGGACTTCCAGGTCCTATTTTTGATGGAAATTCCAAGGCAGATAGCCGTCTAACCATGTTGGCCAATACTCCTTTATTTCAGGAAGCCCAAGAATCTCATTCTAAGTATCATCAGGGTGCCTGAGCTTTACATTTATAATTTAGAATAACAAGAGAAGAAGCTAGGAGCATAGTAAAAGCCTGTACAGCTTGCCTTCCTTTCTATGCTCCTACACTCCCTCTAGGGAAGAACTTTTGTGGGTTGAGACCAAAATGGATGTGACCCATTATAAGCCTTTTGGTCGTCTATCTTTTATCCACATTGTGGTAGACACCTTTTCAGGATTCACTTTTGCAATGCCAGTAGCAAAAGATACAGCCCGAGTGGTCACTGAATTTCTTATACAAACATTTGCAATTATGGGTGTGCCACAAGCAATAAAAACAGATAATAGACCTGCATATACTCCTAAACATTTTGCCCACTTTTGTGCACAGTATAAGATTTTACATACCACGGGCATACCCTTTAATCCTCAAGGGCAGGCAATAGTAGAGAGAAGAAACAGAGATATTAAGACACTCCTCTAAAAACAACAGAAAGGGGGAGCCCCGGGTAATTTTTTAATTTTTGACAAAGATGGACTGGCTCCGGCAGACAGGTTTTATAACCCACCAGAAGGACAGTGTCCAGTGCAAGCACCTCCACTGTCCTTAGATAATCGCCAGGTCATGTGGAGAGACCCAGAAAGTGGTGAATGGAAGGGACCAGATACATTAACTGCTTGGGGGAGAATTTTTGCTTGTATCTCTATAGGTGGAGAAGGAATAAGATGGGTGCCAATGAGCCGTATTTACCTTGTCCATAGGAGAGAGATGGAACAGACCCTTGAAACGAAGCAGAAGACCCAGAAACATTGCTGACTGTGCCCACCACTGGAAGAGCCTGGCAGTTATGGCGTTTGACTCATGGACAAAAAAAAAAATTGTTGGACGTGAAAACCCTCAGGAATCATTGGATTCTCTGAGACATGATAAGATTATTATAGGACTTGAAAACCCTCAGGAATCATTGGATTCTGAGACATGATAAGACTATTGTAGGATTTAAAAGCCCTCAGGAATCATTGGATTCTCTGAGACATCATAAGACTGTTGTGGGACTTCAAAAATTTGTGGGGATCATTGTATTCGCTGACACATGAAGCAATGGACAATAGATTGGTTTTGGACTATCTCTTGGTTGCTGAAAAAGGTGTATGTGTGACTGTTGTTTACATATCCTTCTTCTAGGACTTTTGGGAATCTTTTACAAGACCATGTTTATTTATATTGTTTGTTATATCACTACTTGTATGTACAATTCATGTTTGTTACACCATATGGAGCCTGCACTGACTGTTGGGAGAGTCATCACTAATAGCCTCTGCCTTATTGCTTAGTGTTTGTGTAATAACTCCCATGCTGATATGTAGCGAGCTGTCGTCTCCAGAAGCTGCCGGATCACTCTCTGGGAAGAGATCTGCTGTGTCTACTCAAATCTCTCAGACAGATTCTTCTTCCTGTAACGAACTGTTGTCTCCAGGCACTTGCTGTTAACTCTTGTCCAGAGAAGTGACTTCCCTTCCTGCAGAGAGCCGACTTCCCTTCCTGCAGAGAGCTGTGTCAAGCCAGATGTAGTGCAGAGTCTTCTCTTCTTTAACTCTTGTCCTTCTCCAGTCCAATCTGCTCTCTGGGCCCAATGTTGTCTCTTTTATCCTCCCAGAGAATGGGCATGGGATAATGCAAGGGCTTCTGGGAAGAACCACTTCAGCCAATGAGCTTGCTCCTTCTATCAAGTCAACCTGAGTTCTCACCTTGTAATTGTCCAGACAACCTGAATTCTCACCTTGTCACTGTCCAGACAATCAGAGTTCTCACCTAGTAATCCTAACATCTCCCCCTTTCTTTTGATTTAGAACATAGGTCAGTCATGACCTTGAAACACAAATCCATCAATATGGGAAGTATTACAGATAATTACATAAATGACCTTGAAACATAAATCCATCAATATGGGAAGTATTACAGATAATTACATAAATGACCTTGAAACATAAATCCATCAATATGGGAAGTATTACAGATAATTACATAAATTACATAAGCACATAGTAACATAGTAACATAACACATGCTAGAAGTATATAACAATCAAATAATCATAAATTGAAAATTTATAAATGTCCATAAGTCCATTGTCCATTAGTCTCATCTTGTGTGAGGAAGTCCAATGATTCCTGCTGGTTTTAAAGTTCTTTAACAGTCTTTTTATTATCCATGCTCTTTCGGTGTAAGATGTTTCTTAGATCTTCTCCTTTATTTTGAGGTCTTTCTCTTTTTCTGTCTCTCTCTGATGGACAAGGCGAATATGACTCGTTGGCACCCATCTGATTCCTTCTCCTGCTGAAAAAATACAAGCAAACCCTCTCCTCCAGGCAGTTAACCTATCTGGTCCCTTCCATTCACCACTTTCTGGATCTCTCCACATCACCTGGCGATTATCTAAGGACAGTGGAGATGCTCGCACTGGACACTGCCCTTCTGGTGGGTTATAAAACCTGTCTGCCGGAGCCAGTGCATCTTTGTCAAAAATTAGAAAATTAATGGTATAGAGAACTAAATTTAGAAGTTCTCTAGGGTTACCTGTGGCTCCCCCTTTCTTTTGTTTTTGGAGGAGTGTCTTAATATCTCTGTTTCTTCTCTCTACTATTGCCTGCCCTTGAGGATTAAAGGGTATGCCCGTGGTATGTAAAATCTTATACTGTGCACAAAAGTGTGTAAAATGTTTGGACGTATATGCAGGTCCATTGTCTGTTTTTATTGCTTGTGGCACACCCATAATTGCAAATGCTTGTATAAGGAATTCAGTGACCACTCGGGCTGTCTCTTTTGCTGCTGGCATTGCAAATGTGAATCCTGAAAAGGTGTCTACCACGACATGAATAAAAGATAGACGACCAAAAGATTTATAGTGGGTCACATCCATTTGCCAGATTTCATTGGGTCTCAAACCATGAGGATTCTTCCCTGGAGGGAGTGTAGGAACATGGAAAGGAAGACAAGCTGTATAGCTTTTTACTATGCTCCTAGCTTCCTCTCTTGTGATTCCAAATTGTAAACGTAAAGCTCAAGCAGCCTGATGATATTTAGAATGAGATTCTTGTGCTTCCTGAAATAAAGGACTACTGGCTAACATGGTTAGAAGGCTATCTGCCTTTGAATTTCCATCAAAAATGGGACCTGGAAGTCCACTATGTGAGTGGACATGCAAGATATAAATCTTGCCTGGATGTTTTCTCACTTGCTCTTGAAGTTCCTTAAAGAGCTGATAAATATTGGAAGCTGCAAATTTTATTTGGGCTGTGGCGATTCTTTGTACTACACCTACTGAATAGGCTGAATCAGTAATTATATTTACGTCTCCTGGGTAATAAGTAAGAGCTAGAATGATTGCATACAATTCATTCTGTTGAGTGGATTGAAAAGGAGTCCTGTTTACTCTCTTTATGGTTAAATCATGAGAGTATATGGCACAAATATTTTCTTTGGAGGCATCTGTAAAGATTGTTGGTCCTTTAAGAGGAACCTTAGAAACCTTTTCTTCAAAGATCCATCGCCAATTATGTAGTAGCCGGGTTATCTTTAATGGAGATCCATGTGCAAAATTTGGAGCGGTGGCCAATAAAATTTGCCATTCTGGGATGGTCTCACAGCATACATTAATTTGTGCGTTAGTATAGAATGTGTATATTTTTTCAGGACTTATTCCAGATAATTGTGTTACTCTCTTAATAGCCTTTAATAAAATCCTAGCCACAAGCACTGGGTAAGGAGTAAGGCTTTGTTCTGGTTGTGCTGGGAGGTTCACCCACTCAATCACTCTGTCTCCTTGATGAAGGACTGCTGTGGGTGCCTCTTTTGTAGCAAAAACTGATATTTCCAAGGGTTTTTGAGAGACTCTTTCAACCACATTGGATAAAGCCAGTTCAACTTCTCTCAAAGCCTTTTGTGCTTCTTTTGTAAGCTGGCGTAGTGAATTTAAAGCACTGTCTCCCCTTAAAATGTCATATAGAGCTTGTAGTTGATTGGTAGTTAAGCCTAACACTGGACGCATCCATTGGATATCTCCTATTAATTTTTGAAAGTCATTTAAGGTGTTCAACTTCTCTGTTCTTAAAGAAAGCTTTTGTACTGTGAGTGTCTTAGGATATATATAAAGTATATATCCTAAATATTGAAAAGGAGCATGTCTTTGAATTTTTTCTGTAGCTATATGCAGTTTGTAGTACTTTAATGTTTCCATGGTCTTTTGTAGACATGCTTCTAACATTTGTTCCTCAGGTGCACATCCCAAAATATCATCCGTATAATGTAACAATATTACTTTTGGCCCCACGTTGGGCGCCAAATGTAGTGAGCTGTCATCTCCAGAAGCTGCCGGATCACTCTCTGGGAAGAGATCTGCTGTGTCTACTCAAATCTCTCAGACAGATTCTTCTTCCTGTAACGAACCGTTGTCTCCAGGCACTTGCTGTTAACTCTTGTCCAGAGAAGTGACTTCCCTTCCTGCAGAGAGCCGACTTCCCTTCCTGCAGAGAGCCGACTTCCCTTCCTGCAGAGAGCTGTGTCAAGCCAGATGTAGTGCAGAGACTTCTCTTCTTTAACTCTTGTCCTTCTCCAGTCCAATCTGCTCTCTGGGCCCAATGTTGTCTCTTTTATCCTCCCAGAGAATGGGCGTGGGATAATGCAAGGGCTTCTGGGAAGAACCACTTCAGCCAATGAGCTTGCTCCTTCTACAAGTCAACCTGAGTTCTCACCTTGTAATTGTCCAGACAACCTGAATTCTCACCTTGTCACTGTCCAGACAACCTGAGTTTTCACCTAGTAATCCTAACACTGATAGGTTTGTGCACACCTGTCTCTAATAAGTCCTTCAGCCCAGAAATCCGCTAGCAATCCCCATTTCCCTTTCGTGCTTTTCATCTCCCTTCCTGAGAAGTCGGGGGAGGGGGTGTGTGATCACCTCCTTTTCAGTTTTTTCACCTCCATTCCTGAGAAGTCAGGGAGGGTGTGATCATCTCCTTTTTGGGGTTCTTACCTCCCTGATGTGACCACCTGTGTTCTAAAACAAAAGAAAGTGGGAGATGTAAAGGGCTAGAACTGAGCAAATGCACTTGGATAATGGAGCACATGAGGCTAATTGCCAATTGGACAGTTCTCTATTAACATGTTTGAAGGATGACCCTCCCCAATTATTCTATGCTGGCTGAATTGGTGGGTGTGGACAAAGAAGGGGAAGTGACATGAGTGGGTGGAGTAGGAGGAGGAAATTGATTCATTATCCTGATGGTGGAGAGAGAGGAAGGAGGTGTGGACATTGCTAGATCTAATCCCCTGACTGTGACTGCAAAAGACCAAGAATAAAGACATTTAATTATCCTGACTCTGGCTGATTCTAAGAAATCCAGGGTTACTAATTATTTTCTGTTCTTTTGACTGAATGAGGAGCTGAAAAAGTTATTTTATTTATAATTGCTAATCTTATAAATTTATTGATTGTGCTTGGAACTTTGTGCCTCAGTTTACCATAATTTAAATCATGACAATTAGATAATTATTTATCAGTCATCTTTTACACCCAATATAATATTTGCAAAGTAAAAAAATTCAAACCAAACAATAATTATATATAAAATTCTGTCAGTCATTAACCAATATAAATTCTAGTTAACCAAATAAATTTCAATTACATAATAATGTGCTATTACAATATATTATACTTATTATAAAATTATTTTATACTTTTGCTATTGCATTTTGGACTTAACTATATATGTATATACATACATATATATTATGTTTAATGTACACTTAATTCTGAATAAGTGCTAATGAATTTATGAAATAAATCGAGGATTTCTCCCTCTGACTTGATTAAAAATTTATTTCTATAACTTTGAAAGTATGACAAGGCAGTCTTATTTTGTTATGAAGTCATACTTTTCCTAATATAATTTTAAAAAATGAGCTTTTAGAGAAGATTCTTTTTTTTTATTTTTTATTTTTATTTTTTTTTTGAGGCTGGGGTTAAGTGACTTGCTCAAGGTCACTCAGCCAGAAATGTTAAGTGTCTGAGACCAGATTTGAACTCGGATCCTCCTGAATTCAAGGCTGGTGCTCTATCCACTGCACCACCTAGCTGCCCCTAGAGAAGATTCTGAGAAGGTGGTGGAGTTGATCAAAAAACTTCAGAATACTTTCCAAATTTTCTCCACAAAAAAAGTAGAACATAGTTTCCAAGTGAACACAGAACAGCACAAATAGACAAATCAGGGGTAAGACAATTTGAAAAGAACCCAGAAAAGACTTAACCTCTAGGAATACAAGTTTGGCCTGAGTAAAATACAACTCTGCAGAATCAAAAACAAATAAGCCCCAAGGAAGCTGGGATGATAAGCAGCCTCAAACTCAGGTGGATGCTGAGGGGGTCTGATTGCTGAACAGGAGAAACTTGAAGTCCATTCCAGTGAAGCCACACACAGCTGTTATGACCAGACATGGGCCTGGGCTGCTACAGGGGAGGAGATAGCACACACTTAGTGAGTGTAGTAGCAAAGTATTGCCAGATCCTGCTGGCAAAGGGCACTTTTAGCAGAACAGAGTCCCTGGTTTTAGTTCCACAGCAGAGAGGGACAGCCATACTTTTTAGCCATTAAATGAACCACGGAAGAATAAGAGCATTTGTAGAAGTGTGGTCCCTAGTCAGGGCTTAAAGGTGGAGAGAGGAATGCCCAACATTGGGACCTGGGACAAAAAAAAAAAAAAAAAAAAAAAAAAAAAGCAGTAGGAAGGGGCTGAAGCCTAGGGAATCATTCCCCATAAATCAGATCTAGAATCTTATTGTAATAATACACTAATATAAAGAAAATAAAACAAAATAGAAATAAAATGAGTAAGCAAAGGAGAAAGAACCCAATCATAGGCAGCTAGTATAGAGATAGAGAAAATCTGGGTTCTTATTGAGAGGAAGATAAGGGAGGTAATAAAGCTATTCCTTGTTCAATGAGCAACATCAGGTGGACACAGGCACCAAAAGAATTCTTAGAACAATTTAAAAAGGACTTTAAAATAAGAGAGATTGAAAAAATAAAGAAAAAATAAGATTAATCCAAGAAAATCAAGGATACTATGAAAAGAAAGTCAATCAACTAGAAACTGAATAAAAAACTTAAAATTAGTCCTTGAAAACTAGATTTGGTCATGATGAAATTAATGGAATTTTAAATACCAAGAATCAAAAGGAAAAAAAAGAAAAAATAGAAGAGAATGGGAAACATCTCATCAGAAAAACAACCGATCTGGAGAATATATATAGAGAGGAGATATATCTAAGGATTACTGGACTACTTGAAGATTAAAATCAAACTGAAAGTTAAGATAAAAAAGAATCTTGATATGATATTACAAAAACTCATTAAGGAAAATTGTCCTGAAGTTCTAGAACAAGAAGGGAAAGCAGAAATGGGAAAAAAAAAAACCTAGCCATTATCACCTGAAAGACATCTAAGGGAAACTATGATGGCCAAGTTTTAAAGTTCTTATGTTAAGGAGAAAATAATGCAAGCAACAAGAAAAAAAAAAGCAATTTAAATATCATAGAGCTACAAACAGGATATCTAGAAGCTTCTTCATTAAAAGATTGCAGCTCTTGGAATATTATATTTCTAGAGAACAAGAGCTGGGGTTACAACCAAGACTAACTTGCTCATCAAAATTAAGTATTCTCTTAAATAAAAAAATATATATATTTAATAAATTAAAACACTTTCTGGTATTTTTGACAAAAATAGTAGAACTTAATGGAAAATGTGATATATAATATCCAGAAGAAATATAAGGTAAATATTAAAGAGCAATTATAAAGGACTCAATAAGGTCAAATTGCTTAGTTCTTATGTGTGAAAACTTATTAGTACTCTTTCTATGACTGCAATCATTATTTAAGACTGATAGAAAGATTTGGACTAAATTGTGTATGATGGGATGACTAAAAAAATAAAACTATAAGGAGAGATAAAAAGAATTGAATATCTCATACAAATAAGGCATAAAATGAAGAACTGATACAGAAAAAGCAAGGCGGGAGGACTAAGGTCTCATCAGAAATAGGGTAAAGAGGGAACAACATATAATCTAGACATTTCTAAATTTAGAAAGAAATAAGGGTTTGAGGGGATAGGATAAGGGAGGAACTTTAGATTAAGATTTTAGATTTTTAGATTAAGAATTAGGAGGAGGAAGGGATAAGGGGACAAACTTCAGTAAATTAAGGGTGAGGAAAGAGGCTAACGGAGGGACTCTTGGTGGATAAGTTAAGTAATAGGGAGGGTAACATGACAGACAAAATTGATTTAGAGGAATGAGAAGAGACAGGATAAATAATGTGAGATGAATAATGAAGAAACATAGGAATATATAACAAGTAAGCTTAAAATGTGCATGGGATGATTTACCCATCAAAAAGAAAAGACAAGGAATTTACTCTATCACCAATATTATTTTATACTATTTAAAATAAGTAGACAGCAAAAAATATTTGATAGTATGCCTGCCAAAATGGACATAGGAACTATATAAACATAACTATAAAACACTCTTTATACAAATAAGGCTAGGTTTAAATAAATGGAAAAATATTCAGTGTTCATGGCTAGGCAAAGCCAATATAATAAAATTACAGTTTTGCTTAATGCCATTCCAATTAAATTATTAAAGATTATTTTATTATGTTAGAAAAAATATCAAAATTTATTTGGAAGAACAAAAGTTCATAAAATTAAAAGAAACTAAGAAAAAAATGTAAAGGACTGAGAGATTCAACAGCAATAGACTTTAAATTATATTGTAAGACAGTAAAATCAAAATTATGCTACTGCCTAAGAAATAGAAGGGTAATTTAGTGGAACAGAATAGACATACTATATGCAGCAGTAAAGGACAAAAATAATTTTGTGTTTGATAAATATAAACATTTAAGTTTTTGAGAAAAAATTAATAACTTGATAAAAATTGTTAGTAAAATTGCAAAGCAGGTTGGCAGAAATTGGGCATAGACCAATATATTAAATCATCTATCAAGATAAGGTCAAAATGGATATATGGCCTAGATATAAAAGAAGATATAATAAGAAAATGAAAAGAACATGAAATATATGAAAAATATCAAAATCATTGATAAGAGAATATTTGAGGAAATAAGAGATAGCATTGTGTGAAGGGCTGGAACTCTGAAATAGTATGCTTAAGTCTCAATATAGTTGATGAGATAATGATTCTCTAGCTATTGATGTATTCACTCTAGTTAAATACATATACTTAAGGTAATATGGTGATGTAATGGCTCTCCTGACAAGTTGGGGAATGCTCAAATGTGGTTGGGCATGCTCTGTGTGACAGGTAGTGATGTAATCATACTGGAGTATTTAAGGGAGTCACAGACACAGAGGACTTGCTCTCTCAGCAGCAGCATTCAGCAGCAACTCTCAGCCACAGAGAAGACATCAGACTGCAGCCGCATGGCAACTCTCTTGCCTCCTTCACTTTTCCACCCTAAGACCAAGGATTTTGCCTGATCCTGAGGTCCTCTAGAGAGCTAGCCCAGATGTTACAGCATTGCTGAGGTATAAAGTAAATAGCTTTATTTTAAATTTTAAAAATTCTAATGTAAATAAAATTGAGGTAGCCAAGATTACAAGAAAAACAAAATTGAGGGGGGGGGAATCCTTCTTAGTCAAAATATATCATTTCTCAAATAATTCTGTCAAATTTATAAGAATTTATAAGAAGCCATACCTTAATTGATAAGTGATCAAGGTACATTAATAAGCAGTTTTTCAATGAATAAATCAAAAAACTATACATAATCATAAGAAAAATCCTCTAAATCATTATTGATCAAAAACACAAATTAAAACCACTTTGAGATAGCATCTCATTCATATCAATTGACTAAAATGATAGATTCTCTGTTTTCTTGTACAATATCTTTTTAAGTCATGTAAAGATTTTCACCTATCTAGATAAATGGTATAAGATATTTAACTATGTTCAGTTTCTGCCATACTTCTTTCTAGTTTTCCCAACAATTTTTGCCAAACAATTAATTCTTATTTTCAGTCTTTATACTTGCAAAATTCAAGATTATGTTTGTTTACTGTTGTAAATTGTATGTCTATTTTCCATTGGTCTATTTTTCTATTTCTTACCCAGTACCAGATAGTTTTTTGATAATTATTGATTTAAAATAAAGTTTAAGATCTGATACTGCTCAACTTGCTTTCTTCCTTATATATACATATATATATATATATATATATATATATATATATATATATATATATATATATATAAATTTTTTTAACCATTATTACCTTTGATATTCTTGACTTAATTCAGTGAAAAATATTTTGGTACTTTAATTGGGATGTCTTTGAATATATAAATTAGTTTGGTAAAATTGTCATGTTTTACTAAAGTGGTCCTGCCTACCCATGACAATATTTTCCCAACTATTTAAAAGTTTTATATAAAAACTTTTACATAATTTTGTTTAGATAGTTCCTGGTTTTGTTTTTGGCACATGTACTTCCAGATATTTTATGTGGCTTAGAATGGTTTTAAATAGGGCATTTTAAAATTATCTCTTCTTGCAGGGTTTTGTTTGACATAAAGGGATGCTGCTGATTTATGTGGATTTATTTTACATTCTGCTGTTTGCTAAAATTATAAATTATTTCAACTAACTTTTAATTGAGTCTTTGAAATTTTCCAAGTATATTATCATATTATATGCAAAAAGTGGAAATTTTATTACCTCTTGCTGAATTATGGGACCCTGCCGAGAGGGAGTACTGAGGCCATCTCAACCTTTGATGAGCAATAAATTTTTTGCCATGCTGCAGAAATGCCCTTGTTGAACAAGGAGCATTGATTTGTGATCATGGGAATGAGTGTAAGCTGAGGGTCACAGCCAATAGGTATGTGAACAGGGATACCTGAACAGGACCTCTTGCCTGGGAGTGAGCTGCTGAATAGCTGTATTGGCTTTTCTCCCATTGGTAGATACCATGCATACACAAAGCCCATGAGCTGCTTCTTTGAATGGTGATTAGGGATTGGGGATTGGCTACTGTTCATGCACTGATCACGCTTGCAAAAATGTCTATCAACAAGGCTGTATGGCATAATAAAATGGAGCTCTTTTCACACCCTATGAGTTTCCCACCTCATTCATCTCACCTCTGAGATCAAAAGGTTCATATGCCATGAGCTCTTAAAAGACAGCCACAACAACTGGCATCCAAACAGTTTAGGAACCTTTAAGGGTGCCATAGTGACCAATTCACGGTCAAGCTGCTGCTATGTGGTCAAGACAGCCTCTACGAGGACTCCAGAGAGAGAGCCCGCTGAACTGTGCTGTTTCTGGATCTGTCAGAGTATGTCAGAGAGTGGTTAAGTAACCTAATGGGGCAGAAAATAGGCACCTTACTCCCTTCAAATAGGGAAACATATATTAGGACTATATATAAATGTATAAAAGAGCAGGAGTGCATAATTGAATGAGGAGACATTAGGAAATTCCTGGACATGGCTTACAAAGTTTCTCTATGGTTACCTGAGATGGCTGTTGTGATAAAAGGACTGTTTTTGGTACCACTTTTGATAAACAATGCCCAGAAAAAAATACAAACTAATCTTATTAAACAAAGTATGAAATCAGAACCAGAAAAGGAGGTCAGGAAATTTACAGTTGGAGCACAAACATGCCCATCTCTTAGCAGTAGATATCCCTCTCCTGAGCCTGAAGAAGAGGATACTGAATGGCCTCCTTCCACCCCTCACTATCTTCAGCCTGCCTTATACAGACTTACAGCCTTTCAAAGGCTCTCCTAATGTAAAAAAAATTAAATAAGAAATATAAAACAAAGATCACAGTGACACAGCAGAAAAAAGCAAAAGTTAATCAGTTATATTCTTTATCTTCACTTCAAAAAGTTTTCCAATTGGCTAGAGATCAAGGAAAAGATCAGGAGGGGAGGGGAGAATTATATCTTGTTATAGAGGAGGATGACTCTTTTACTCTAGAGCAGAGAAGATGTACACATGAATTACTTCCCTTTAAAGTTCTAACCCAGCTTAAGGACTCAATTTATATGTTACAAATTTTGTACCCCAAACATTGGAAAACATTCTCATGGGCAGTGTTGACTCCAGGCTGGGCAGTGTTCTGGATGACAGAATTTTTAGAACAGACTTGGTTGACTCCAGGAGCAAGCATGAAGTTATAATTTGAGTAACAGTGGCACTGGGGCTCATGTAGACACTGGAGATTAAATTCATTTTACTAAAGAGATATATCTCTAAATACCCCAATGTGCCATCATCTGAGAATTGTCTGTCATTTGAGCATTTATCAATTGGAGAATAGCTTGATTTCTTATAAATTAGAGTCAATTCTCTATATATTTTGGAAATGAGGCCGTTATTAGAATCTTTGACTGTAAAAATGTTTACCTAGTTTATTGTTTCCCTTCTAATCTTATCTACATTAGTTTTGATTCAATTTGATATAATCAAAATTTTCTATTTTGTGATCAATAATGGCCTCTATTTCTTCTTTGGACATAAATTCATTCCTGTTCCACAGGTCTGGGAGGTCAACTGTCCTGTGTTCCTCTAATTTATTTATAATATGATTCTTTACGCCTAAGTCATGAACCCATTTTGACCTGCTTTTGGTGTATGGTGTTAAGTGTGGGTCAATGCCTACTTTCTGCCATATTAATTTCCAATTTTCCCAGTAATTTTTGTCAAATATTGAGTTCTTATCAAAAAAGCTGGGGTCTTTGGGTTTGTCAAACATTAGATTATTAAAGTTATTGATTATTTTGTCCTTTGGACCTAACCTATTCCACTGATCAACTAGTCTATTTCTTAGCCAATACGAAATGGTTTATAACCACTGCTTTAAAATATAATTTTAGATCTGGTACAGCTAGGCCACCTTCATTTAATTTTTTTTTCTATAATTCCCTTGAAATTCTTGACCTTTTGTTTTTCCATATGAACTTTGTTGTTGTTGTTGTTGTTGTTGTTTTTCTAGGTCATTAAAATAGTTTTTTGGGAGTCTAATTGGTATATCGCTAAATAAATAGATCAGTTTAGGTAGTATTGTCATCTTTATTACATTTGCTCACCCTATCCAAGAGCATTTAATATTTTTCCAATTGGTTAGGTCCAACTTAATTTGTGTGGAAAGTGTTTTGTAGTTTTGCACATATAGTTTCTGATTTTCCCTACACAGATAGATTCCTAAATATTTTATACTATTGGTAGTTACTTTAAATGGAATTTCTCTTTGTAACTCTAATTGTTGGATTTTGATAGTGCCATAAAAGAATGCTGGATGTGTTTGTTTTGTGGGTTTATTTTGTGTCCTGCAACTTTGCTAAAGGTGTGGATTATTTCTAACAGCTTTTTAGTAGAATCTCTGGGGTTCTCTAAGTATACCATCATGTCATCAGCAAAAAATGATAATTTAGTTTCCTCATTACCTACTCAAATTCCTTTAATCCCTTTTTCATCTCTTATTGTCGAAGCTAACATTTCTAATACAATATTGAATAGTAATGGTGATAGTGGGCAAGTTTCATTCCTGATCTTATTGGGAATGGTTGTAGTTTATCCCCATTTCATATGATGCTTACTGATGGTTTTAAATAAATGCTACTGATTATTTTAAGGAAAAGTCCATTTATTCCTATACTCTCAAGCGTTTTTAGTAGGAATGGATGTTGCCTTTTCTGCACCTATTGAGATGATCATATGGCTTTTGTTAATTTGGTTATTCATATGGTCAATTATATTAATAGTTTTCCTAATATTGAACCAGCCCTGAATTCCTGGTATAAATCCTACTTGATCATTGTATATTATCCTGGGGATGATTTTCTGTACTCTTTTTGCTAATATCTTATTTAAGAATTTAGCATCAATATTCATTAGGGAGATTGGTCTATAGTTTTCTTTCTCTCTTTTCAACCTACCTAGTTTGGGTATCAGTACTATGTCTCTGTCATAAAATGAATTTGGTAGGACTCCTTCATTCCCTATTTTTTTCAAATAGTTTATATAGCATTAGGAGTTAGTTGTTCTTTAAATGTTTGGTAGAATTCACATGAAAATCCATCTGGTCCTGGGGATTTTTTTTTAGGAAGTTGGTTAATAGCTTGTTCTATTTCTTTTTCTGAGATGGGACTATTTAGACTACTTACTTCTTCCTCTGTTAATCTGGGCAAGCTATGTTTTTGAAGGTATTCTTCCATTTCATTTAAGTTATCGAATTTATTGGCATAAAGTTGAGCAAAGTAGCTCCTATTGTTCTAATTTCCTCTTCAATAGTGGTGAGTTCTCCCTTTTCATTTTCTTTTTCTTTTTTTCTGATTTTATTAATATACTTTATTAAATCTAATTTAACTGAACATGTGATTTTTCCTCCTACATAATCCAAATAATGCAGTTAATGAGAGATAGTCAGAAAGGTTAGAACACTTTACCTTGTGCAGAATTTGTGCCTTAGAGGAATGAGTAGAGAAATTTGAAGAGAGGGTTAAAACCTCTGATTTCTGTCTTTTTTTAAAATAATTTTTATTATATAGTTTTAAATAATATTATCCCTTGTATTCATTTTTCCAAATTATCCCCCCTTCCCTCTACTCCCTCCCCCCAATGACAGGCAATCCCATACCTTTTACATGTGTTACAATATAACCTAGATACAATACATTTTCTTGTTGCACAATAAGCATTAGATTCCGAAGGTACATGTAACCTGGGCAGACAGATATTAGTGCTAACAATTTACATTCACTTCCCAGTGTTTCTTCTCTGGGTGTGGCTACCTGTGTCCATCACTGATCAACTGGAAGTGAGTTGGCTCTTCTTTATGTTGAAGATTTCCACTACCATCAGAATATATCCTCATACAGTATTGTTGTTGAAGTATACAGTGATCTTCTGGTTCTGCTCATTTCACTCAGCATCAGTTGATGTAAGTCTCTCCAGGCCTTTCTGTATTCCTCCTGCTGGTCATTTCTTACAGAGCAATAATATTCCATAACCTTCATATACCATAATTTATCCAACCATTCTCCAACTGATGGACATCCATTCATCTTCCAGTTTCTAGCTACAACAAAAAGAGCTGCCACAAACATTTTGACACATATAGGTCTCTTTCCGCTCTTTAGTATTTCTTTGGGATATAAGCCCAGTAGTAGCACTGCTGGGTCAAAGGGTATGCACAGTTTGATAACTTTTTGGGCATAGTTCCAAATTGCTCTCCAGAATGGCTGGATTCTTTCACAACTCCACCAGCAATGTATTAGTGTCCCAGTTTCCCCACATCCCCTCCAACATTCATCATTATTTGTTCCTGTCATCTTAGCCAATCTGACAGGTATGTAGTGGTATCTCAGAGTTGTCTTAATTTGCATTTCTCTGATCAGTAGTGATTTGGAACACTCTTTCATGTGAGTGGATATAGTTTCAATTTCTTCCTCTGAGAATTGTCTGTTCATATCCTTTGACCATTTATCAATTGGAGAATGGTTCGGTTTCTTATAAATTAGGGTCAGTTCTCTATATATTTTGGAAATGAGACCTTTGTCAGAACCTTTGCATTTAAAAATATTTTCCCACTTTGTTACTTCCCTTCTAATCTTGTTTGCATTAGTATTATTTGTACAGAAACTTTTTAGTTTGATGTAATCAAAATCTTCTATTTTGTGATCAATAATGATCTCTAGTTCTCCTCTGGTCATAAATTCCTTCCTCCTCCACAGGTCTGAGAGGTAGACTATCCTCTGTTCCTCTAATCTGTTTATGATTTCATTCTTTATGCCTAAATCATGGACCCATTTTGATCTTATCTTTGTATATGGTGTTAAGTGTGGATCCATATCTAATATCTGGCATATTAATTTCCAGTTTTCCCAAAAGTTTTTCCAAATACTGAATTTTTACCCCTAATGTTGGTATCTTTGGGTTTGTCAAAGATTAGATTGCTATAGATGTACCCTTTTTTGTCCTTTGTATCTAATCTGTTCCACTGATCTACCGTTCTATTTCTTAGCCAGTAACAAATGGTTTTGGTGACTGCTGCTATATAATATAGCTTTAGATCAGGTACACTTAGACCACCTTCCTCTGAGTTTTTTTTTTTTTTTTTCATTAGTTCCCTTGCAATTCTCGACCTTTTATTCTTCCATATGAATTTTGTTGTTATTTTTTCTAGGTCATTGAAATAGTTCCTTAGGAGTCTGATTGGTATAGCACTAAATAGATAGATTAGTTTGGGGAGTATTGTCATCTTTATTATATTCGCTCGGCCTATCCAAGAGCACTGAATGTCTTTCCAATTATTTAAATCTGACTTTATTTTTGTGGCAAGTGTTTTGTAATTTTTCTCATATAATTCCTGAATTTTCTTTGGTAGATGGATTCCCAAATACTTTATACTCTCAACATTTGTTTGGAATGGAATTTCTCTTTGTATCTCTTGCTGTTGCATTTTGTTAGTGATATATAAAAATGCTAAGGATTTATGTGGATTTATTTTGTATCCTGCCACTTTGCTGAAATTTTGAATTATTTCTAGTAGCTTTTTAGCAGAGTCTTTGGGATTCTCTAAGTATACCATCATGTCATCTGCAAAAAGTGATAGTTTGATTTCCTCATTTCCTACTCTAATTCCTTGAATCTCTTTCTCGGCTCTTATTGCCGAGGCTAGCATTTCTAGTACTATATTGAATAGTAATGGTGATAGTGGGCAACCTTGTTTCACTCCTGATCTTACTGGGAAAGGTTGTAGTTTATTTCTATTCCATATTATGCTTACTGACGGTCTTAAATATATGCTCCTGATTATTCTAAGGAATAGTACATTTATTCCTATACTCTCAAGAGTTTTTAGTAGGAATGGATGTTGGATTTTGTCAAATGCTTTTTCTGCATCTATTGAGATGATCATATGGTTCTTATTAATTTGATTATTAATATGGTCAATTATATTAATAGTTTTCCTAATATTAAACTAGCCTGGCATTCCTGGAATAAATCCTACCTGATCATAGTGTGTTATCCTGAAGATGATTTTCTGAAGGCTTTTTGCTAATATCTTATTTAAG
This sequence comes from Sminthopsis crassicaudata, assembly GCF_048593235.1. NCBI lineage: Eukaryota > Metazoa > Chordata > Mammalia > Dasyuromorphia > Dasyuridae > Sminthopsis > Sminthopsis crassicaudata. Next base: position 140,715,221 of record NC_133622.1, on the reverse strand, counting down.
ATTTTAGCATCAATATTCATTAAGGAAATTTTTCTATAATTTTCTTTCTCAGTTTTCAATCTACCTGGTTTAGGTATCAGTACCATGTCTGTGTCATAAAAGGAGTTTGGTAGGACTCCTTCATCCCCTATTTTTTCAAATAATTTATATAACATTGGGGCTAATTGTTCTTTAAATGTTTGGTAGAATTCACATGTGAATCCATCTGGTCCTGGGGATTTTTTCCTGGGGAGTTGATTAATAGCTTGTTCTATTTCTTTTTCTAAAATGGGACTATTTAACCAATTTATCTCCTCCTCTGTTAATCTAGGGAGCCTATATTTTTGGAGGAAGTCATCCATTTCACTTAAGTTATCAAATTCATTGGCATAAAGTTGGGCAAAGTAACTCATTATTTCTCTAATTTCCTCTTCATTGGTGGAAAGATCCCCCTTCTCATTTGTAAGACTAACAATTTGATTTTCCTCTTTCTTTTTTCTGATCAGATTTACCAAAGGTTTATCTATTTTATTGGCTTTTTCATAAAACCAACTCTTGGTTTTATTTATTAATTCAATAGTTTTTTTACTTTCAATATTATTGATTTCTCCTTTTAATTTTTGTATTCCAAGTTTAAATTTTGGTTGGGGGTTTATAATTTGGTCTTTTTCTAGCCTTTTAAGTTGTAAGCCCAATTCGTTAATCTTCTCTTTCTCTATTTTCTTCAAATAAGCCTCTAAAGATATAAAATTTCCCCTTATTACTGCTTTAGCTGCATCCCACAGATTTTGGTATGATGTCTCATCATTGTCATTATCTTGGGTGAAATTATTGTTTCTATAATTTGCTGTTTCACCTAGTAATTCTTTAAGATGAGATTGTTCATTTTCCAATTACTTTTTGGTCTATTTACCCCTACCTTTTTACTGAATGTAGCTTTTATTGCATTGTGATCTGAGAAGAAGGCATTTGTTATTTCTGCCTTCCTACATGTAATTTTGAGATCTTTATGTCCTAATATATGGTCTATTTTTGTATAGGATCCATGAACTGCTGAGAAGAAAGTATATTCCTTTCTATTGCCATTCAGTTTTCTCCAAAGGTCTATCATACCTAGTTTTTCTAATGTTCTATTTACTTTTTTAATTTCTTTCTTATTTGTTTTGTGGTTTGATTTGTCTAAATCTGAGAGTGCAAGGTTGAGATCTCCCACTATTATAGTTTTACTATCTATTTCTTCTTGCAATTCTCTTAACTTTTCCTTTAGAAAGTTAGATGCTATACCACTTGGTGCATATACGTTTAGTATTGATATGGCTTCATTATATATGCTACCTTTCAGCAAGATATAGTTTCCTTCCTTATCTTTTTTAACTAGATCAACTTCTGCTTTTGCTTGGTCTGAGATAAGGATAGCTACCCCTGCTTTTTTGGCTTTACCTGAAGCATAATAGGCTCTGTTCCAACCTTTTACCTTTACTCTGTATGTATCTCCCTGCTTTAAGTGTGTTTCCTGCAGACAACATATTGTAGGGTTCTGATTTTTGATCCAATCTGCTGTCTCCATTTGATGGGATCGTTCATCCCATTCACATTTACAGTTAAAATTACTAATTCTGTATTTCCTGCCATCATATTATCCCCAGATTATGCTTTTTCCCTTGACTCCCCTGATCCCCCTCCCCGATATTTAATTTACAGACCCCCCTTGTGATGCGCAACCGCCCCTTTTTTTTTTAGTATCCCCCCCCTCCCTCCAAGTCCCTTCACTTATTCTCCTTTTCCTTTTCCCTTTTCCTCTCCCCCCTTTTAATGAGGTGAGAGAAAATTCTCTGAAAAACAAATATGTTAATTATTTACTCTTTGAGCCTCTCCTGATGAGAGTAAGATTCACACAATTATTCTCCCCCTCACTAAATTCCCTCAGATATGGTGTATTTTCTATGCCTTTTCCTGGGATGCAGTTTCCCTCTTTTTATCATTCCTTCCACTTTTTCTGAAACGACCTCCTTCCCTTTATTACACCCCCCTTTTTTTCTTTTATATCAGTAAAATCAAATTATCCTTGAGTACTTTTTATATACCCACAACAGAGTTACAGTTCTCAAGGGCTCTGTGTACCTTTTTCTGTTTCTCTTCAGTCTTGTGGATGTAGATCAAATTTTTTGTTTAAGTCTGGTTTTTTTCTTAGAAACATATAGAATTCCTCTGTTTCATTGAATAACCATCTTCTTCCATGGAAAAAAGATGCTAAACTTAGCTGGGTAGTTCATTCTTGGTTGCAGTCCTTAATCTTTTGCCTTACGGAATATCAGGTTCCAGGCCCTTCTATCTTTTAATGTGGAGGCAGCCAGATCTTGAGTGACCCTTATTGTGGAACCTTGGTATTTAAATTGTTTTTTTCTAGCTGCTTGCAAGATTTTCTCCTTTGTGTGGTAATTCTGCAGCTTAGCCACAATATTCCATGGTGTTCTTTTTTTAGGGTCTATTTCAGAAGGAGTTCAATGAATTCTTTCCACATCTACTTTCCCTTCTGTTTCTATTATCTCTGGACAGTTCTCTTTGATAATTTCCTGTAAAATAGAATCTAGGCTCTTTTTTTGGTCATAGTTTTCTGGAAGTCCAATGATCCGCAGATTATCTCTCCTAGATCTATTTTCCAGGTCTATAGATTTCCCCAGTAAGTATTTGACGTTGTTCTCCAGCTTCTCATTTTTTTTTTTTTTTGTTTTGTTTGACTGATTCTTGGTTTCTCTGTGAATCATTCATTTCTATTTGTTCCATCCTGACTTTTAAGGAGTTATTTTCTTCTTTCACAGTTTTTAGTTCTTTTTGTAAATGCCCAATTTCGTTTTTAAATGAATTATTTTGCTCTATTGAATTTTTTTCCATTTCCCTAATTTTTTTTTTTTGGAGAATTATTTTCTTTTTCCAATTCAGAAATTCTATTTTCTTGAGACTTTTTTATCTTTTCCAATTCAGAATTCCTACTTTCCTGTGATTTTTAAACCTTTTCTAATTCACAAATTTTGTTTCCCTGCATCTCCTGTGAATTCTTTATTTTTTCCAACTCCAACTTCAAGACGTTGTTATTCTCTATCATAGCTTCCCTTTCCTTTCCCCATTTTTCTTCAAACTCTCTTAACTTTTTAATAGTCTCTTCTAGGAGAGAGTTATGTGATGGGGGGCAGGAATCGTTCCCCTTTAGGTTGTTATCTGCTGACTGTTATCTGCTGACTCTCTGCTGTTAACTTCCTCGGGGTTGGATACCCGCTCTTTCTCTGTGTAGAAGGAATCCATATTTTTTCTGGCTTTTTTGTTCATACTTAAAAAAATCTTTTGGGGTCTGTCCCTGGGGTAGGAAATTATTTATTTATTTCTTTACCAGCTTCCTCCCAGACTGGATGGATGCAGCGGCTCTTGCGCCTGAGCTAAGATAGAGCTCTGGGAGAAAGTTCCCCACCCCCTCCCTGGAAGTGCCTCAGAGGTGACTAGCACTGCTGTGCCCTGAGGGCGCTGTGTTCTAGCTGCTTCCCTGAGGTTTGAGAATGAACAGTAAAGAAGGCATAAAGCCCAGCCTATGCTTCCCGGTGGGGCATGGATGTCTGCAGCAGGTGACGTGAAAAGCCCCTGAGCTCAAACTGGAAGTGTCTGCCAGAAACTGTGGTCCCTAGTTCAAAGGTTCGGCTTCTCTGGGACTTCAGGAGCAGAGTTCCACACCCTCCAGCTAAGCTAGGCAGTGTGTGTTGCCTTGGGCCATATCTGCCCACTTGTCAGTCTCTTAACTAGTCTCAGGTGGGAGCTGAGGCCACACCCCCTGGTGCAGAGATCTGCTGAGTCACCCCCAGGATCCAGGAAAATCTAATCTATCTGAATTTTTAAAGTAATTTTGATTTCTCTTCTGAACTGCTATATTATAATCAGAGAAGAGCTAACAGCCTGTGCCAGATTCCTTTATCTCAGTGGCTTCTCTGATCACAGAGCCCTTCCCAGCGATCAGCGCAGTATGCTAGCACCCAGCCGTCTGTGCTGGCCTCTCTTCTTCCTCCCCTGGGAACTGACCTTTTCTGTTGAAACTCCAGATTCTTTTCAGCTGGTAAGTCATGCTTCCAGTCCTTGTGGTATCTATCAGTCCAGCGCTATTTCTGAGGCTGATTTATCTAATTGGTTGTGAGGGAGTAAGGACGTTCACAGAGTCATGTGTTTCTTCTCCGCCATCTTGGCTCCGCCCTTCCTTTTCATTTTCAAGACTAACAATTTGCTTTTTCTCTTTCCTTTTTTTAATCAGGTTTACTAAGGGTTTATCTATTTTGTTGTTTTTTTTCATAGAACCAACTCTTAGTTTTATTAATTAATTCAATAGTTTTTTTACTTTCAATTTTATTAATCTCACCTTTTATTTTTTGAATTTCAAGTTTTGTGTTTGTCTGGGGGTTTTTAATTTGTTCCTTTTCTAGAAATTTTAGTTGTAAGCCCAATTCGTTGGCCCTCTCTTTCTCTATTTTATGCAAGTAGACCTGTAGAGATATAAAACTTTCCCTTATTACTGCTTTGGCTGTATCCCACACATTTTGGTATGATGTCTCATTATTGTCATTTTCTTGGGTGAAGTTATTAATTATGTCTATGATTTGCTTTTTTACCCAATCATTCTTTAGTACAAGATTAATTAGTTTCCAATTATTTTTTGGTCTATTTTCACCTGGCTTTTTATTAAATGTAATTTTAATTGCATTTTGGTCTGAAAAGAATGCCTTGCTGCATTTGATTTTGAGGTTTTTATGTCCTAGTATATGGTCAATTTTTGTATAGGTTCCATGAACTGCTGAAAAGAAAGTATACTGCTTTTTGTCTCCATTTAGCTTTCGCCAAAGATCTATCATATCAAACTTTTCTAGTATTCTATTTACCTCTTTGACTTCTTTCTTATTTATTTTGTGGTTTGATTTATCTAATTCTGAGAGTACAAGGTTGAGATCTCCCACTATTATAGTTTTGTTGTCTATTTCTTCTTGCAGCTCTCTTTCTGTCTCTCATTGAAATCAGCCTTTTTGTAACCCCACACTCCCAATAACTGGAATGCTTTCCTTCCTTATTTTTTTCTTCAATTGCCAACTATAATCCCATCTTCTAAAGGAAGTTTTATCTTTCATCCTTTTAATTATTTCCTATTTATCCTGTATATAGCTTGATTGTACATACATGTTTACTTATTCTCCCCTGTTAGATTGTGAATTCCTTGAGGTAGGGACTATCTTTTTTTTATCACCATCACTTAGTATAATGCCTTGAATATAATAAAGACATAAGTGCTTATTGATTGATAATAAAATTGAAAGATTGAAAGATAATAAGTAATGCAGTTTCTGGATTCTTGTGAGTCTGAATAAACTCAAATCCAGCAGGCATTTTCTCAACATGTATTCAGTATGGATCATCTGTACTCTTCCTAAAGTTTATCCCCTTAAGTACCATCCCAATATCATCAAAGACTATTAGTGATAAAAAAAATAGATCATATATATCTAAATTGTTCTTTAAATTTTTGTTAAAATTCACATGTAAATCCAACTAGTCCTGGGTTTTTTTTTCTTAGGGAGTTGATTAATAGCTTGTTCCATTTCTTTTTCTGAAATGGGACTATTTAAGTAATTTACTGTTAATCTGGGAAGCCTATATTTTTGGAGGTAGTCATCCATTTCACTTAAGTAATCAAATTTATTTGCATAAAGTTGGGCAAAGTAACTCCTAACAATTGCTCTAATTTCCTCTTCATTGGTGGAATGTTCCTCCTTTTTATTTTTAAGACTAACAATTTGATTTTCCTTTTTTCTTTTTTATAATCAGATTTACCAAAGGTTTATCTATTTTATCGGTTTTTTTCATAAAACCAACTCTTAGTTTTATTTATTAGTTTTTTTTTTTTACTTTCAATATTATTAATTTCTCCTTTTAACTTTAGAATTTCAAGTTTAGTGTTAGATTGGGTGTTTTTAATTTGGTCTTTTTCTACCTTTTTAAATTGCAAGCCCAATTCATTGATCTTCTCCTTCTCTATTTTATTCAAGTAAGCTTCTAAAGATATAAAATTTCCCCTTATTACTGCTTTAGCTGCATCCCACAAATTTTGGTATGATGTCTCATCATTGTCATTATCTTGAGTGAAATTATTAATTTTGTCTATAATTTGCTGTTTCACCCAATCATTCTTTACCATGAGATTATTTAGTTTCCAATTACTTTTTAGTCTATTTATCCCTAACTTTTTGTTGAATGTAGTTTTTATTGCATTGTGATTTGAAAAGAAAGCCTTTACTATTTCTGCCTTCCTGCATTTAATTCTGAGATCTTTATGTCCTAATATATGATCAATTTTTTTATACGTTCCATGAACTGCTGAGAAGAAAGTATACTCCTTTCTGTCACCATTCAGTTTTCTCGAAAGATCTATCATACCTAATTTTCCTAATATTCTATTTACCTCTTTAATATCTTTCTTATTTGTTTTGTGGTTTGATTTATCTAATTCTGAGAGTGCAAGTTCGTGATCTCCTGCTATTATAGTTTTGTTGTCTATTTCTTCTTTCAATTATCTTAACTTCTCCTTTAGGACGTTAGATGCTATACCACTTGGTGCATATATATTTAGTATTGATATTGCTTCATTGTCTATGCTACCCTTTAGCAAGATATAGTTTCCTTCCTTATCTCTTTTGATTAGATCAACTTTTGCTTTTGCTTGATCTGAGATAAGGATGGCTATCCCTGGTTTTTTGACTTCATTTAAAGCATAATAGATTCTGTTCCAGCCTTTTATCTTTGCTTTGTATATAGCTCCCTGTTTTAAATGTATTTCCTGTAAAGAACATGTTATAGGGTTCCAACTTTTTGATCCAGTCTGCTATCTGCCTCTGCTTATGGGGGAGTTCATCCTATTCACATTTACAGTTAAAATTACTAATTCTGTATTTCCTGCCATCTTATTATCCTCGGATTATGCTTTTTTTCCCTTGTCCCCCCTGAACCCCTTCCCCAGTATTAAACTTATGGGCCCCACTTGTGTCACCCAGGTCTCCCTTTTTAGTGTGCCTCCCTCCTCCCTTTAAATCCTTTTCCCTTTCTTGTTTCCTTTCCTTATTACTCTTTTCCTTTTCTCTTTTCCTCTCCCCCTTTTTAATGAGGTAAGAGAGAATTCTCTGTAAAACAAATATGCCAATTATTTTATCTTTGAGCCAATTCTGATGAGAGTAAGATTCACAAAATATTTCTCCCCTTCTCTAACTTCTCTCAGATATGATAGATTTCCTTTGCCTTTTGGTGGGATGTAGTGTCCCTTTTTTATCTCTCCTTTTCCCTTTTTCTGACACTATCCCCTTTCCATTTCTACTTCCCTTTTTTATGTTATATCAGTAAAATGAAATTATACATATGGTCTTCATATATATCCAAAACAGAAATATAGTTGTCAAGAATTCCTTTTACCTTTTTCTGCTTCTCTTCAGTCCTATGGTTGGAGATCAAACTTTTTGTTTTTATCTGTTTTTTTCCTTAGAAACAAATGGAATTCATTTGTTTCATTGAATGTCCATCTTCTTCCATAGAAGAAAATGCTAAACTTAGCTAGGTAGTTTATTCTTGGCTGCATTCCAAGTTCTTTTGCCTTTTGGAATATCAGATTCCAGGCCCTTCAATCCTTTAATGTAGAGGCATCCAGATTTTGAGTGATGCTTATTGTAGCGCCTCGGAATTTGAATTGTTTTTTCCTGGCTGCTTGTAATATTTTTTCCTTAGTCTGATAGTTCTGAAATTTGGCCACAATATCCCATAGTGGTTCTTTTTTTTTTTTTTTTTTTTTTTTTTTTTTTTTTTTTTTTTTTAGGGTCTTTTTCAGAAGGTGTTCAATGGATTTCTTCAATTTCTATTTTACCTTCTGGTTCTATTACCTCTTTGATGATTTCCTGTAAAATAGTATCTAGGCTCTTTTTTTCAATCATAATTTTTGTGAAGTCCAATAATCCTCAGATTATCTCTCCTAGATCTATTTTCCAGGTCTGTTATTTTTCCAAGTAAATATTTGACATTTTTTTCCAGTTTTTCATTTTTTTTTAAATTTTATTTTTGGTTTTGCTTGACTAATTATTGGTGTCTCAATGAATCATTCATTTCTATTTGTTCAGTTCTGATTTTTTTCATTAGCTTTTTTTTTACTTCTTTTTGTATATGCCCAATTGAGTTTTTAAATGAGTTTTTTTGCTCTATGGAATTTTTTTTTCTATTGCACTAAATTTGTTCTTTAGTGAGTTATTTTCTTTTTCCAATTCACAAATCCTACTTTCTTGGGAATTCTTTATCTTTTACAATTCACAAATCCTACTTTCCTGTGATTTCTTTACCTTTTCCAATTTACCAATTTCATTTCCCTGCACTTCCTGTGAGTTCTTTATCTTTTCCAATTCACATTTCAGGAAGTTATTTTTCTTTTCCAATTCACATTTTAGGAGGTTGTTACTCTCTTGCATAGCTTCTCTTTCCTTTCCCCATTTTTCTTCTAAGTCTCTTTTTGAGATTTTTAATAGTCTCTTCTAGGAGAGCGTTATTTGGTGTATTGTCTGGAGGCTGTTTGCTATTAGTCTCCTTGGGGTTGGAAACCTGCTCTCTTTCTGTATAGAAACTATCAATTGTTCTCTTGATTTTTTTACTCATTTTTTTAAGCCTTTAGGATATGCCTTCAGGGTAAGGAAATTACAGCTTCCTCTGCAGAGCAAGAATGATTATATGGACAGTATGGGCTGCAAGGAGCTGCTGAGCTGTGGGAGTGCTCTGGGAAGAGCTCCACATGGAAGTGACTAGGCCTGGGTATCAAGGGCTGGCCTGTGTAAGTCCCTGCAAGAAGCCCCTCTGTGAGGATTAGCAATTGCCTTGGAGCTAGAGGTTAAGCAGCAAAATTATCACTGCCCCCACACAAATGCCTGCTTTGAGTATTCGCAGTCGCCCTATCCCTCACAGACAGGAAGTGTATCTGCCTATGGAGTGCAGCAGAGCTGGGGAAATTCCACTGCCCCACACTGAGCCCCCCACTGTGCAGATTAGAGGCTGCCCCTTGCCATCTAGGGTTGTGACTGCTCCCCAACTAGAGCCCCTAGCTGCAGAGTGCTGCTGAAGAGCTATGTTATGGTCTGCTCTGAGTCACTTCCAGTCCTGGGTGGGTATAGCCAGAGCCTGTTAGTCTGTGAAGTTCCTCAGAGTACCCTCTACCCTAGGCTCCAATTTCTCTGCTGGTCCACTACTCTGGGACCAAAGCAAAGCAGTCAGGCTATGGCAGAGAACTCTATGTAAACCTTCCAACCACAGAGGCTGTCCCTGCTCCTGATTCTATCCCTTTGTGCTGATTTGTTCCCTCCACTCAGGACAAATCTTTTCTGGCGATATTCCTGATTATCTTTGGCTGATGAGTTATTAGTCCAATCTTCATGAACCTTTCCACTAGCCCTATTTTTGGGGATGATTTTAAAAATTGGTAATGAGGGTATGAGAGGTGCTCAGAATGTCATGTGTACCTTCTCTGCCATCTTGGCTCCTACCAACCTCAATCATTTTGTTAGAGTTAGGAGATAAACAGTGGCAATGGATATTTTTCTACAAAAACAAAAACACATCCACTTAAATGTGTTCACTAATGGCACTAAGCAAAATAAAGCGGCCATATATTCTCCACAATTGGGCATCTCTAATGTATTTACTGCACCATACACTTCAACACAGCAAAATGAGTTGTATGCCATTATACAAGCATAGAAAATAGACTAACCCATCAAAATCATTTCAGATAGTCACTATGCAGTGGGGGTGATCCAGAGAAGATAGATAGCATATATATAAAGGCTCAAATAGGACCTATCTTCTCATTGTTTCAGGACGTACAAGAAGTGATTTGAATGAGAGTCCATTCTTTTTATATAAAGCACATCTGATCTCATATGGATGGGCTGGGACATATATTTGAAGAGAATAAAATAGTAGATGTATTATTTCTCCTTTGCCTTCTAGAACAAGCATTAAAAGCTCATGAACATTTGCATCTATCTGCCAGATCTCTTTTGAAATTGTATAGGGTATCCTGGCAAGAAGTAACAAGCATAGTAAAATGATGTGTAGTTGTGTACCATATTCTCAAAGACTTGTAGGGTTGGGAACTAATCCCAGAGGTGACACACCAAATGATATATGGCAAATGGATATTACACATATAGGAAAAACATGCATTCATGCCCCAGTTGACACTTACTCAGGCTTTGTATCTGCATCCCCTCAATGAGGGGAAGCTGCTTTACATGTAATAAATCACCTATTTCACTGGTTTTCCTCTGGGTATTCCATCATCATTAAGATTGATAATGGACCTTCCTATACCTCAAAAATATTAAAACAGTTCTTATAGGAATTCTCCATATCATATTTTTGGGATTCCTTACAATCCTTCAGGACAGGCTATTGTAGAAAGGACTATCAAAAAACAAAAACAGAGAGATGGAGATAGGGTTACTCAAAAAATGTTGATAATAATAAATATATATTATATAAATATAATGACAAAATAAATGATATAATAAATATAATATAAATATAAACACAATAAATTATTTAAACATTTGGTTTAAGTCCAGCTATGAAATACTCTCTGGTGAAAATAGAGAATCGCTCAAACATAACACCTCATCTTCATTAAGAAGGCCCCCTAAGAATGAGAACAAGGTAATGAAATAGGGTCATGAAGGATGGGAGGGTCCCTCTAGAGTTCTAATGTGGGGACCAGGGTATGTTTCTATCTCCACAGGAGAAAACCTTCAGCAGTGGATTCCTGTAATATTCTTCTCTAAAATGTAATGTTCTCTGGGAGCAGGTTTCTTGGGGGACTTCTGGGTACAGCCTTCCTTTCAGTTCAGTGTAATCACCCCAAATGCAGCCAGGTATTAAAGTCCAAATCCTTTATTGTCTGCTTCAAAGTCTTATCTCCTTCAGTTGGGGCTCAGCTAGTTTTTCTTAGAGGCCTTCTGTAGTCTTGGTTCTGAGAGTTTCTCTGGCTTCTGCATCTTTTCGACTGAATCCTGGGTGAGGCTCCGAGAGCTTCTAGTGGCCTTCTGCTCCCTGGCCCTGACAGCTCCTCCTTATATGTTCCACACTGAGTATACACCAATTAATATATCACTAGGAAACCATTATTTGTTGTAGGATTAAATCAATGCTAAACTAGATTTAACAATTGTTTCCTCAATTCCACTTAGTACCTTGTTTCAAGTTCTGGCTCCTTGTAGGATCAAATCAATCATGCTGAACCATGCTAAATTAGATAATTATTGTCTCTATCAATTCCACTATCTTAGTACCTTGTAAGAATCCTATCTCCCGCTTTCTTTTGTTTTAGAACATAGGTAATCATGACCTCCCTGACTTCTCAAGGAAGAACCCCAAAAAAGAAGGTGATCATGCCTTCCCTGATTGCTCAAAAAAGGGGTGAAAACATCATAAAAGGAGGTGATCCCTGACATCTCAGGAAGGGAGATAAAAACACCAAAGTAAATGGGAGATCAAATCAGATTAGCAGGTTTCTGAAGGGTCTCACTCACAGGTATACAAAAATCCATCAATATGGGAAGTATTACACAAAACTACATAAATTATATAAGCACAAAGTAACATAACACAGGCTAATAGTGATGTAACAAATAACATGAATCAACATGAGGAATTATATATGCCCATAAATTCTCAAAATAGTGCAAAAGGAATCTATTGTCCATTAGCTCATGTGCTAAGAATCCAATAATCCCTGAAAGTTTTGAAGTCCTGCAATAGTCTCATCAACAATTTGTCATCTCAAGGAATCCAGTGATTCCTGCTGGTTTTCAAGTCCTGCAACAGTCTCATTTTGTGTTAGGGAATCCAATGATTCCTGCAGATTTTGCTCTTGACAAGGTGAATACGGCTTGTTGGCATCCATCTGATTCCTTCTCCATCTGTAGAGATACAAGCAAACCCTCTCCCCCCAAGCAGTTAACCTATCTGGTCCCTTCCATTCACCATTTTCTGGATTTCTCCACATCACCTGGTAATTATCTAAAGATAGTGGAGCTGCTCCCACTGGACACTGCCCTTCTGTTGAGTTATAAAACCTATCTGTTGGAGCCAGTGCATCTTTATCAATATTAAAAAATTAATGGTATAGAGAACTAAATTTAGAAGTTATCTAGAGTTACATATGGCTCCCCCTTTCTTTTGTTTTTGGAGGAGTGTCTTAATATCTCTGTTTCTCCTCTCTACTATTGCCTGACCTTGAGGATTAAAAAGTATGCCAGTGGTATGTAAAATCTTATACTGTGCACAAAAGTGTTCAAAATGTTTAGAAGTATATGCAGGTCCATTATCTGTTTTTATTGCTTGTGGCACATCCATAATTGCAAATGCTTGAATAAGGAATTCAGTGACCATTTGGGCTGTTTCTTTTGATGTTGGCCCCACGTTGGGCCCCAAAATGTAATATTGTCTAAAATGTAATTCTCTGGGAAGGTTTCTTGGGGGGCTTCTGAGGGAAGCCTTTGTTTCAGTTCATTGTAATCACCCCAAATGCAGCTAGGTGTTAAAATCCAAATCCTTTATTGTCTTCTTCAAAGTCTTGTCTCCTTCACTTGGGGCTAAGCTAGTTTTTCTTAGAGGCCTTCTGTAGTCTTGGTTCCAAGAGCTTAAGCTGGCTTGAATCCTGGCTGAGGCTCTAAGGGCTTCTAGTGGGCTTCTCCTCCTTGGCCCTGACAGCTCCTTCTTATATGTTTCACACTGAGTATACACCAATCATTATATCACTAGGAAACCATTATATGTTGTAGGATTAAATCAATGCTAAATTAGATTTAACCATTGTCTCCTCAATTTCACTTAGTACCTTGTTTCAAGTTCTGGCCCATAACACCCCCTTGTAATTTCAGATCAATAATGCTCAACCATGCTAAATTAGATAATTATTGTCTCTATCAAAACCACTTTCTTAGTACCTTGTAAGAATCCTAACAAGTTCCCACCAGACATCTCAAAGTTGTCCATAGAACTGAAGAGGAAAAGAAGGAAGAAGAGGGGATTGTCCAAAAGGAAGAGAAGACACACTCCCAAGACCACTAGCAAGATGTTTTCTCTCTGTCTCTCTCTCTCTATATATATATGGGTTTGTTACATACACTCAGGATTGGCAACAGAGGCCAAAATATGGGCTAACATGATAGACCCTCCATGACCTAAGATTGTCTTATGGGGGGAACGTGTACCAGATATAGTGCTAATAGGAAATGCATCCTGAATAATCAGGGATGAATTTCACCTTGAGAAATACAATGGAACTATGGCAAAAGTAAAGTACAACTTTACTGGACTTGTAAAGAGGCTTCCTTTGTATTGGTTGCAAAGGAATGGTACCTATTTTGCACAAGAGAAGAATGTGGCTTTACAAATGCTAATTTTGGGTGTGGGATATCATGTGACACACATGCTGAGCATTCAGGGGATGCCCTGTCATTGCGACACATCATCCACATAGGAGGTTACAGCTGTGTGTTTACATAAAGGGGTCATCAGGCTGGCCCCTCATATCTTCCTGCTGTGCCAATACTCATTCTTGTTATACAATTGCAAACTGGACATTACAATCGTGACATGAGGCTAAATAATGACTTATGACAATCTTCTAGTACCTGTTTGGATATCTTACAAAGGCAATGCCTGTAGAAAGGTTTATGGAAAGCACAAGCCTCCATGGGACACATTCTTGTCATGCAACACAGTTTGGCACATGGAAAAACATCTTGGGCCCTGTTTCTTGGGCAAATGGCATGAGAATTGAATACCAGTTCTATACTAAAGCCTGTCTGTGAGGGAAATAAGCATTTATGTGGGGAGATTCTGTAACCATTAGATTTGTACAATGTTACTTGTTGGAATTATACAGTTAGTGATTGCTTGGATACTGAAATTGAAACCCTAAATGTTCATGATCATGCTTGCAAAAGGTGTATCAAGGCTGTATGGCATAATAAACTGGAGCTCTTTTCACACCCTATCAGTCTCCTGCCTCATTCATCTTGACTCTGAGATCAAAGGGCTCATATGCCATGAGCTCCTAAAAGATAGCCACAACAACTTCTATTTCTTTTTCTTCTCTTACTGCTATTGCTGGAATTTCCAGTACAATATTGAATAATACTGGTTAAAAACATTTTAATAGCTTATGGATAGGCCAAGCCAATATGACTAAAAAAATTAGTACCTAAATTAAATCACTTATTCATTGTCAAATTACTGAAGTATCACTACATAGACACTGCTTTTATAAATTAATTTTAAATTAAAATGAGATGTCTACAAACAGCACAAAATCTAATTGTGATAAGAAAAGGAAAATTTAAAGAATCCAAACCAAGGTAATTCTTATACAAAAACATTATTGAATACCTTGCACTCATCAACCACTTTATCTCCATTCCCAGTTTAGGATATTTAGTAATGTCACCACTAAATTTTTTTTCCCAATTCTTGTAAAGAATTAAATTCCTTTAAAGGATTAAAAAGATTCCCTTTTAATTTCAGTGTTCTTCAAATAACATTTGTTATTTTACAAATTGTACTGAGTCATAGAAAATTATAAAGTCTTCTTGGTGAAATCCACAGCATTGTGAGAGAAATTGATCTATCAAAATGAGGGTGGGGGTGGGGAGGGAATGTATGAAAATGAATTACTCAAGACCATGACTACATATGAACCTGCCTGGGTTGGTGAATAAAATTCAGACATATATTTGTTGCATGACTTGAGGCAAGTCATTTTCACTGTTGTGAAACTCCTTAAGACTACACGTTTTAGAAAAGAGCTCAACCATCATTGGCAGTATCTGTAATTATTGCATTATCAATAAATTAGCTTTTTCCAGTGTGATTAAGGGTGAAAAAATTATCACCATTCAACACTGTACTATAAATGCCATCTATAACACTAAGACAATAAAGAAAAATTGAAAAAATATACATAATAATACTTTTTTTTTAAACACATGCTAAACTAGATTTAACCATTGTCTCCTCAATTCCACTTAGTAGCTTGTTTCAAGTTCTGGCCCATAACATCTCTTTGAAGGATCAGATCAATCATACTGAACCATGCTAAATTGGATAATTATTGTCTCTATCAATTCCACTGTCTTAGTACCTTGTAAGAATCCTAACAGATTCCCACCAGACATCTCAAAGTTGTCCATAGAACTGAAGAGCAAAAGAAGGAAGAAGAGGTGACTGTCCAAAAGGAGTAGAAGACACACCCCCAAGACCACTAGCAAGATCCTTCTCTTTCTCTCTCTCTCTCTCTCTCTCTCTCTCTCTCTCTCTCTCTCTCTCTCTATATATATATATATATATATATATATGTGTGTGTGTGTGTGTGTGTGTGTGTGTGTGTGTGTGTGTGTGTGTATGGGTTTGTTACATACACTCAAGATTGGCAACAGAGGCCAAAAGGTGGGCTAACATGATGGACCTTCCATGACTTAAGATTGTCTCATGGGGGGAATGCATACCAAATATAGTGCTAACAGGAAACGCATCCTGAATAATCAGATTATACTCAGAGATTCCTAGAGTCAACAAAAAAAATCAGTTTTAACAATTAACTTTCTTCAAGTAAAAGTCAGAAAATGGAATGGACTAATCCTATAGCTAAATAAGCCACAATAGGTAGGACCGTTTAAGTGACTCATTGGTATGCCTCATCTTATAGACCTCCAAAACTGACTGTCATTTTCAAATGATATTGGTAAAGATTTTGGAGTGTGGAGGAGGAGGAGAGGTTGATAAAAGAAGAGATGAAATTGCTACTCCCCTTCTAGTTACAGCAAAATTCTTGGGAAAAATAACTTATTTGGAAAAAAAATTAGGAAGGTGTTTTATACTTTTCAGTTGTAGAGATATTTTACTTTGTATTATGCCTTTATTTTGAGAAATAGAAAAGGGGGAAAGCTCTCAGGATGGGAAGTTAGAAAGACAACTGGGGGATGTTTTCTTGGAGTTTTTTTTTTAATTACAAATTTTGTTGATTTTTTGTTTTTAAGAGGACCAATGACAACATGGGTCACGCAACATGTTGACTTGTAGGTGAATTGGATTTAAGTGAGGCAGAATTGTAGTGGTATCAGTCTTATTTTTTTGTCCTGAACCAGCCAAGTTCAGTGGCAAGACAAAAATCAAGATGATTGGTAATGCTTTGGGATACAGTAGGTGGCGATGACATCTCTGATGTCTGACCAATTTCCAGGCACCCCACAATGCTTGCTTCAGGCACCTCCATGGCCACTGGAACAAATTGTTCTCATCCACCCATTCTGAGAAGGGAAGTCTTCACATGTTTGTGGTAGACATTCTCTAAATCACCAATGGGTTTGTAACTTGTTTTAGGGCATCTAATTAATTATGGTATTTAGTTATTATATTTTAATTTAATTAAATTTAATAAATTATATAATTAACTATAGCAATAAAAACAGAGAATACAATTTAAAAATCTGTTCATGAAATTCAAAAAGAAAATCTAGAGGGTGTTTGATATATTAATTCTGAAGTCCAGGGGATTGAGGAAAAATAACTGAGAGGGGTTCTTAAGTGATATGATTTGAAATTCACTTTTGGAAATTAAATATACACAAAAAATACAGGCACAGCTAGAAATAACAGTAAAAATTAGTTCAGTTATAGCCAAAGGACTTTGTTTTTAATAATACTACAGTAAAAATGAATAGATTGGATTGTAGAACATTTAATGTATTTACAACTTGAGGGTGGTTTTTTATTTTTATTAGCCAGTTTTGAGTATAGAGAACTTCCTATAAAAAACTGACAACTATTCTGCAACCTATAATTTTAGATAATTTCCTGGACTCCCAGATTAAGATACTTGTAGAGTGATGATGATGATAATGATAACCATATACACATATACACTTTGGCTTACAAAATGTTTTCCTCACTTGATCCTTATAACACTATCACTCCCATTTTATGGATGATGAGACTGAGGGAAAGAGAGGTTAAATGACTTTGAATGATGTCAAAACAATTAATGACTATGGCAGAACATGAACTCAGGTCTTCTGATACCAAGTTACAAGCCTCAGTATATTACCTCACTGCCTCAATATCTATCAGAGGTGAATTTAAGTTCAGTTATAGTTAGGATTTTTACAAGGTGCTAAGTCACTGGAACGAATAGAGACAATTGATTTGATCCTACAAAGAGATGTTTTGGGCCAGAATTTGAAACAAGGTACTGAGTGGAATTGAGGAGACAATGATTCAATCTAATTTAGCATTGATTTAATCCTATAACAAATAATGGTTTCCTAGTGATGAAATGATTGGTGTATACTCAGTGTGCACCATATAAGCAAGAAACTCTCAGGGCCAAACACACAGAAGCCCACAATCCCACTCAGGAGGCAGAGTCAAGATTTCATTACCATGTCTACCTTCGTGCTGGCTGGAGGCTTTGGATTCAGAGGGAGCTAGAGGATGAAGCTGGATGGAGACATTCTGACAAGACCTCATTGAGGAACCAAGGAAAGAGACAGGCCTCTATTAAAATTAGTTGGACCCCAGAGAAGGATTCAAGACTTTGAAGGACACAATAGAGGATCTGGACTTTAACTCCTGGCTGCATTTTGGGATGACTTAACTGAACTGAAAGGAAGGCTGCCTCCAAAAGCCCCCCAAGAAATCTGCCCCCAAAGAACAATCACAATTTAGAAACAACAGAACATCTACAAGTTATTTCAGAGGAAGGCTATGGATCCTCTACTTCACTATGATTCTTATTTAAATAGCTAGTTAAATGTTACATATGGGGTAAAAAGTAATCATTTAATATATTAAGCACGATTTCAAATTTTCAAATAAGTAATGATTGGTATGAACTGATACCAGGAAAGCAGACCTATTTCTCATCATCCAATATGTTAACATTTGCATAGGAATGATTAGATTTTTGGCAAATCAGTGAAATAAATCAGTAATTCAAGTGAGGTATTTCATAGAAAAATATTAAAATTCCTAGTGTACATATTGCATTCAAAATATCATAATAAAGAAGATCATCAAGTTAAATAAGCTTTATAATTTCTTCTCAGCTAATATAGCAATAATTTCTTATCTTATTCCATGAACAACTGTAGAAATCTCCTACTTTCTAATATTTTTCTAAAAGCAATTTGAGAGATGGACTTGTGTGGAAATTTGACAGTACAAGATAAATTTATATTCTTAACATCATTCAGTAATGTTTTATTCCTTTTCTATCTGCCAAGTTATTAAGCAATTGAGTATTATTCTTGAACACAATGACCAATTAGATTTTTTTTCATAATGCATATTGAAGGAAATGGCTCAAGGGCTTATCTATTATTGTTTCCCAATAGTTCAAAGGCTCACATTCCTTTAGATTTACAATATTTGAAGTATCACAAAGATAATGAGGAAAACAACTTTTGACTTTGATTTATTAAACATATTAGCATCTTGAGATTCTTTATGAATAAAAGATACAGGAGTAGAAACTGAAATATTGAAATAAATGACATATGTAGTTAAAAACTTTCAAGGATGAGGAAACAGTTTTTAAATAAAATGACTCCCAAATGAATTTTTAATTTTGCCACAAATTAATTATTATTATTTATAATAACGACTATAACAAGTGCTTATTATGAAGTATCTTTGGCTTGAGCAATTTGAAAATAAAATATTTATTATTCCATCTTTCCATAATGAATCTCTGTAAGACTAAATATGGGAGGATTCAAGAAGGCTAAGTGATTTGGCCATAGTTAACACCTTTAAGGGAAGATTTAGTACTAGAATATTTTCAATGAAGTAGTACTTCTTTTTTCATTTATAATTTTAATTAGTATAAAGCTTCCACTTGGTGCTTGATACTTACTGGAAATCTTTTAATTTATCTCCTATATACTTCTTGGATTATTTCCACAGTGGCTATTTCTTATGTTCTCTTTTCGAAAACAGCCAATCACTTTGACAATCATCTAAGTCTTTCTTCTCTCTGCCACAGAGTAGTTAAAAAATGTCCCTTGCTGCCCCCACCTCAGTGCCTTTGACAACCTCAGTACCTCTGATAACCTCAGCACCTCCCATAGTCAGAAGAAAATACTCTCCGAGTTAAAAAATACCCAGAATTCTGCCAGGTTTTAGATCTTTTTCTTGTACACAGGAAATCCATTTCAAAATCTGATTGTATACATTGAAACAATGATTTTCCATGATTTCATCCCCAGCTGTGGTGTGGACTTCCAAATCTAAATCTCTTGCCCACTCTCACTTCTTCTGTCTAATTATGTTGTTGTCATTTTAAATGTTACATGTTACAGAACCAAACTCTCTATCACCTCCCCAAATTTAGTTACTTTTCTTAATGTCCCCCTTGTAGTGGTATTGTAGCATCATTAGTGTAATATTTCTATCTTTCTCTTTTGCTTCTCATATTTTTCAATCATCAACATGTTTTCTAAACTCTGAATTAGGAAATGATGTCTGATATTGAAGAATACTTTTTCAAAGTCTCAATAAAAGTATACTTTATTTTCTTAAAATCAGAATTGTTCTGGAAATTTGTTTTTTGTCTTTCCCCACTCCAATCCATCCTATATACCTATATACCATCAAAATGAATTAAAAAACATTTTTCATTGTGTTATTCTTTGCCTTAAAAACTCACATCATCTCCTTACAGTCTAGTTCAATCATTTCGATATCTTTGTGCCTTTATCTAGGTAGGTTTGTCTTTGTTCTGAGTCAGTTGATTGCTCATGCTCTTTTTAAAATCTTATTTGGAATCTTTTCTGCATTGTTTCCCTTTATCACATCCTATCTATTTTTCAAAGTCCTGTTTAAATTGTTCCTACTTAGATTGTTTTTTATTCCTTATTCTGATACTTCTAGCTTTTACTGATTTCCATTTTCCCTATGCTTACTATCTCTACTTCATGATTAAGATCTATTACATTTACTACCCTATTTTCTAGATTCCTCTATGGAAAACCTGAATCCTATATTATAATAGCTGTTTTGTGTGATGCTATATATAGTTTTATGTCCAAGTATGTTGTTTTACCATAAAAATAGCAAACAAGGATGATATTTTATTCCTCTTCTATGTGATCATATAAAAAGGATCGTAAATGTAGACTGACCAGAGAAGATCTTCAGTGTCATCTTATCTGATCCTCTAATTTTGCAGATGAAAAAAACTAATGCCCAGAAAAATCCAGAAGCTTATCTAAGGTAACACATTGATTGAGTGTCAAAAGTTGGACATGAACTCAGATTCTCTGAATCAAGTCTGTTTCTATGGCATAAAGATGGTTCCCTAGTAGATGTACAGTATATACTTATTGCTTTATAATTTCAAATCCTTTTTTGTTTGCTTTCATTTATGCTTTTTTTCATTGTACTTTTTATTTCGATGACTTTTTTTTTACTAGAGTTCATTGTTACTTCTTTTATTTATTTATTTTTAATGTTTTATTTATTTAAAAAAGCTAGTAACAGACAAGTATAATCACAGGACTTCACTACATGATGCATAAAAATGGATCAAGGACCAGAAAGCGTTTAGTGCAGGGAATAGAATTCTTCAAGAAAGCATGACAATTGTCTGTCTTCAGATGTTTAAAGGGTTGTCATGTGTAAGAAGTATTAGATTTCTTTCCTCTAGAACTAAGGCTCTAGAACTAATAGGTAGAAATGAGAGATTTTTCACATCAATATAAATTCCACTTTTCTAAAATTTAAAGGTTCCACAAATGGACATCATTTTCATTTATCTAAAGTCTTTTGGTGGAAGCTGTGCAAATACTCATCAGTAATCCTGTAGATGGGAATCAATGTTTTAGACAAGATAAAAAAAATAGCATTAAAAAGGTATTAAATGAGTTTAAATTTGGATTATATGTGAGTAAAAACAAAATGACATGACAACAAATCTTCACAAATGTGGGACTTAGTGATTAGATAGTAAATTGTTTCAAAAAGATTTGGGAGTTTTACTGAAATACAAATTTAATAAGAGATATCAGTGTGTTTTGGCAGCCAAAATAAGTCATATGGTTTTTGGCCTTATACAAAGAGATGAGCTTTCAGGAAAAAGAAGGTGATGTCCTTCTGTCCTCTGCTTTAGTCAGATCACAACTGCTTGCAGTTACAGACCCCACTATTTAGAGATGACATTAATAAAAAGAGGATCTAGAAGAGATAACTAGAATGTCGTGAAAGGGCTGGAACCTGTCTCATAAGGATCAGTAGCAAGAATTGTTGATGTTTAATTTGAATGACACTCAGCAGGTATATAATAACTGGCACATGGACAAAGAAATATACTTGTTTTTTTAGTCCTAGAGGATGGAAGAAGAAGAAATGAGTAAAACTTTACTCAAGTAAAGATGGAACTTTATGATGGAGGTCAGGGAAAAAAAACAAACAACTTTCTGACATTCAAAGATACTGAAAAGTCTAATGGGCTGCCTTCAGAGAGAGTAGATTCTCCTTCAATCAGCATATGGATGACTACTTATTCAGTGTATTATACATAGTGAGGATTCCTTATAGAAAGCATCTCTGTATTTATACATATGTATATGTAATATATGTATACATATTATTTTAAGATGTATAAAGCACTTTACAAGTATTATATTAAGTTATTTTATAGCAAAGTATAAAATTCTGAAATTTCTGAGGTCCTGACCCATTTTGAATATCTATGTATGGCCTATTTTAGAAATTGAATTGAATATTTATAGCATTATTTCTAATCTTCCTGTTGGTTTCAGATTTAGAAAGAATGGAAACAAAAGAGCATAGAGGGTGAACTAGGAAGGAAGCAAGATCTTTTAGGAATTTTAATCAACAAACATATTGGGAATGATTTGATTTCAGTTTTTGTTATCTTGAAATTGGAAAAGAAAATATAGAAGTTACTATATCTTTGAGATGCTTCAGTGCAAAGTTGCTTAGAAATACTAGGAAAGGTATAAAGACATATCTTTCCAGGTTCATAATTATATTAAAATAATGTATTCTCAGATTTGGAAGAACCCCTATGCATTAGTTTATGCCAGTCTTTGTTAATCCAAATGATCCTTTTGGAAGATTCCTTAGAGGAATTCATTAATAATTTAAAACCTTTGTTCTTGATATTTGTAGAAGTTATTCTTTATAGAGCTTGATTGTACATAATTGCTAGCATGTTGTTTTACCTCTTGGACCCACTGAAAGCTGGGGCTATCTTTTATCTTTTTCTGTAGCTTTAGTGCTTCTCAGAGTGCCTGGAACATGACAGATGTTTAATAAATGTTACTGATTGAACATGCATCCCTATCTATGAACAATGTCAGCTTACACTACACATGAAGAAAACCTAAAAGTCCAATTCCTTTCCTGTGCAACATAAAATGCAATTTTTTTTGTCTTCATACAAATTCCCACAAATATTCTCTCACTTAACTTTTCTTTAAAGTTTATTTGAGTCATAAATATTTTTAAGAATAGGTAATCATTCTTCCCTGATAGTATTTTTTTAAGGATGCTAAAAATGCAGAGCAAATACTGAAAAGATTAATCTACTCAAAGACATTCTAACAGGAAATAACAACTCTACTCCAATAATATACCCTATGCATGTGCATGTGAATGTGAGGTATTACCATAAGTTTAAATTGTTAGGATAAAGTCACACTCATTTGATAATTTTTTTTTTTTGTCATTTAGTAGGTCAAAACCAAAACAAAATAAAATGCAGCCTTAATAAAATTTTGCTCATGTACTTTTAGAACATGCCTCAGGAAAAGAACGCATAGCTGTGAAAACCACTCACAGATAAAACTTGATCAAAATGAAATACTTTTCTTAATAAGCAAATAAAAAATGTAAACTAGGTTGGATAGCTGACAAGTATTCCTCTTGCCTCCCTTGTACCTTCTATAATTAGACAAAATCTAAATCTTACCTTTGTGAAAAGACATCCCGGTATGGACTGCCATGCTGTAGTGCAATTCCATATCCTCTATCTGCAACAGTATTCCCAACAGTATAAAAGGAACAATCTGGGTCATTGATTGCCACATATTCTAGGACAGCTGCATCCCATACAAAAGCATAATTTCCATATTTCACCTGCAATGAACAAAGAACAGAGAAGAACAGACAACTATGTTTTAATTCATAGTATTATAAATTTTAAATAGAGACCATTCACTCATTCAACAAGCATTTAACTGCCTTTTTGTGCCAGACAATGAATACAGGGAATATGGGGCCAAAATTAAATAATTCCTGCACTCAAGGGAGCTCTGCTCAAACAAAGGAAATACATGTACACAGAATATAAATTCTTTGACAGAAGGAACTATTTTCCTTTTGTATTTGTATTCTCAGAAATAAGAAACAGGTATTAGAGTTGAGCTGAAGAGTGACCTTGTCAGATATGTATTAGGGATATCATTTTGGCACCTGTGTTCTAGACAGATTTCAAAGGAGAGAGAGAAAAAAAGAAGCATATTTAATTATAAAAAGCAGTGGAAAAAATAAATGTAGGCAATTAAGAAAATAAACTAATTACTCAGTCCATTTTGCCTCCATCTTGGTAGGTTTGTTTCATTGTCAGGCAAAGTTTCTTAAAGGAGATAGCACTTGAGTTGGATTTTAAAGGATGTAGAGGAATTCAATGAGAGGTTCTGACCTTCAAGACATAGGAAATATTGGAAATGAGAAATTTCAAGATACAGGGTTTGTTCTGAGGATAAAAGGAAATTCAGTTTAACTGCAGTGTAATGTATATGAAAGTAATATTAATAGGGAGAGGTAGTTGCAGCTTTTGTAGAGAGGGCACAAAACATGGTGATAGAAAATGCATTTGGTGAGCAGAACCAGGAGATCATTATACACTTCAACAATGATACAGTATGAAGATGTATTCTGATGGAAGTGATATCTTCAACATAGAGAAGATATAATTCAGTTCCAGTTGATCAATGAGGGACAGAATCAGCTACACCCAGAGAAGGAACACTGGGAAATGAGTGTAAACTGTGAGCATTTTTGTCTTTCTTCCCAGGTTATTTTTACCTTCTGAATCCAATCTTCCTGTGCAACAAGAAATTCAGTTCTGCACAGATATATTGTATCTAGGATATACTATAACACATGTATGTTATCTAGGGGAGGGGGTGAAGGGAGGGAGGGGAAAATTTGGAACAGATTTTAGGTATGGGGAAATTCTATTACTTAAAAAGGGATAATTATGATTATGTTTTGCTAAAGTTGGATTGATGAGATATTTAGAAGAGTTAGCAATTGTGTGGAACTATGATACACACAATTATAATAGAAATTAGTATATGGCAAATGCTATAAGGGATGTACAAAACAAAGTAATCAGTGGCATGATGTTATCACATTTATTTATTTAAATAATAGTATTTTGACAGTATTTTCTTATATAGTCTAGTTGCCAAAAAATTGGAGCACATTTCATATTTTTTACACTTGAAACATACTGCAAGAAAAGTTTAATTGGGATTTACTCATTCATGCCTTAGTGGTTTAAACTATAAGGTGATCTAGGACAAGAGAAAAATGGGAATTAATGTTTGTTTTCTTGTGCTTTGTTTTGCTTTAATTTGCTTTAAACATTTTGGATTTTGGCTTTTCAAGGAAGAAGACTTGGGAAAAAAGCATAGGAAATAGAAAAAAAAAACAAAAAACAAAAAAACAACACAGATCCACCTGTGTGTATTTAGCTGTGAAACCTCTTGAGTGTTTTTAACTAAGTGGTCAGGGGAGGATAAAATGATTGTGAATTACTGGCATATGATGTTAGCCCATTCTTTGGGAGGATAAAAGAGGGCGGCACTTGGGAGAAAGAGAGTCTTGTCTGGACCAGAGTTGAGGTGCCTCTCTGGAGGAAGAAGTCTCTACTCTAAACCAGAGAGCGATTGGCAGTCTCTGGAGACGACAGCACCTTACAGTATGGTACTGTGATTAAGCCAGAATCTATCAATAAGGGTCTTTGAAATTCATTTTCTACATAAGTCCTTAAGATTTAAGCTAGGCTTAAAATTTATTACATATAGCTTTAGGGAGCATTACTCTTTCTGTATCATTAATTTTACTTTCCAGAACTTGCATATGAACAATAAATCATGATCAAATTTAAACTTTGAAATTGATTTTTAAAAAAAATATATGGTTTGTTTATTGTTATTTTAATTATTGCTCTGCTGCAATTTGTGTAATATTTTGCTTTCATATACTTTACAAAGGTTACAGCTACTAACAAGAAAAAGAAAAAGCATTCACTTCTGGGTTTTTTAAATTTATTTAAACTATTTTATTTTCAATAAACAAGAAAATTACAAAGTTTATAACTCAACTCTCTACTACAATAACCTAAAGTCACTGAAAAACTTTTTTTTTTTGAGGGGAAGGAGGTGATTTGTCTAGAGTTACATAACTAGCAAATATCAAGATTTTTTTTTTTTAGATTATCATTGATCCTATCAGCTCTTAAAAGTTTTGCAAACTGGCAGGACCATTGCACAGTGGCAACATATTATAAATCTAGGAGCATTGAAGAATTTTTACAATTAAATTCTTGTAATATCATTGTGGCAGTAACTAACTCATTTCTGGTAAAGCAACATGAACTGCTGATCTACATTCAGTTTGAGGTTGAACAATGTTCATGACCCATTGGGGTTATCCTTCTTTGCTATGACATCTCTTTTATTTGTACCAAAAAGACCCAAGAGGTCCCAGACTGAAATGTGTCCTTGCTATATTTTTTTGTTTAAATATCTGGCAAATCCTAAGTAAGCATTTTGTCTCAGATGAATAGCAATTTATGTTGATTCAATTATAAAATACAAGGCTCTGTCATCTGAGACAGCTAAGTGGCATAATAGGGTCAGGAAAACCTGTATTGAACCTCCAATTCAGACTCAAGTAAGTATCTTTCAGGCTCCTTTGCTAATTAAATGTGACTTGTTGCAGTATGACCCTGGGCAATTTATTGAAATTCTCTGTCTCAGTTTCCTTATCTGTAAAATGGGTTTAATAAACCATCTAATTCCTAAGATTGATGTGATCAACCAATCAATATTGATTGATGATCAAATGTGATATTTAGAAAAAAGCTTTTCAATCCTTAAAAATACATACACATTTTTTTATTCTCTATTCATCCTGTTTACACTCCATATTTCATGCCAGGAGTAAAATATTGGCAATGGGGAAGCATATGTGCTGTCTTAGAGCAATTATTGTTTGTACCAAAGATTTTGGTACTTTATCATGACTAGTATAGTTAACTTTCATGTATGTATACCCTGTCTCTTCTGTATATGTTTATAATTTTATTTTTTTGAAATTTTTTAAATTAATTTTTATAATTATAAAATTTTCTTTGACATTACATATTCTTAGGTAATTTTTTTACAACATTATCCGTTGTACAATCTTCTGTCCCAAATTTTTCCCCTCCTTCCCTCCACCCCCTCCCCTAGATGGCAGGCATTCCCATACATATTAAATATTTTATAGTATATGCTAGGTACAATATATATGTGCAGAACCAAATTTTGCTGTTGTTGTTGTTGCAAAGGAAGAATTGTATTCGGAAGCTAAAAATAATCTGGGAAGAAAAACAAAACAAAACAAAACAAAATAGTGCTCACAGTTTATACTCATTTCCCAGTGTTCCTTTTCTGGATGTAGCTGATTCTGTCCATCATTGATGAATTGGAATTGGATTAGCTCTTCTCTATGTTGAAGATATCCACTTCCATCAGAATACATCCTTATCATAGTTGAAGTGTATAATGATCTTCTGGTTCTGCTCGTTTCACTTAGCATCAGTTGATGTAAGTCTCTCCAAGCCTCTCTGTATTCCTCCTGTTGGTCATTTCTTAGAAGAACAATAATATTCCATAACATTCATATACCATAATTTACCCATCCATTCTCCAATTGATGGATATTCATTCATTTTCCAGTTTCTAGCCACTATGAAAAGGGCTGCCACAAACATTTTGGCACATACAATTCACTTTCCCTT
Organism: Sminthopsis crassicaudata; assembly: GCF_048593235.1. Taxonomy (NCBI): domain Eukaryota; kingdom Metazoa; phylum Chordata; class Mammalia; order Dasyuromorphia; family Dasyuridae; genus Sminthopsis; species Sminthopsis crassicaudata. Next base: position 140,688,043 of record NC_133622.1, on the reverse strand, counting down.
CTTTAGTATTTCCTTGGGATACAAGCCCAGGAGTAGCACTGTTGGGTCAAAGGGTATGCACATTTTGATAACTTTTTGGGCATAATTCCAGATTGCTCTCAAGAATGGTTGGACTCTTTCACAACTCCACCAACAATGCATCAGTGTCCCAGTTTTCCCACAGACTCCTCCAACATTCATCGTTATTTGTTCCTGTCATCTTAGCCAATCTGACAGGTGTGTAAAGATATGTTAGAGTTGTCTTAATTTGCATTTCTCTGATCAATAGTGATTTGGAACACTCTTTCATATGAGTGGAAATAGTTTCAATTTCATCATCTGAAAATTGTCTGTCCATATCCTTTGATCATTTATCAACTGGAGAATGGCTTGATTTCTTATAAATTAGAGTCAATTCTCTGTATATTTTGGAGATGAGGCCTTTATCAGAACCTTTAACTGTAAAAATGTTTTCCCAATTTGTTACTTCCCTTCTAATCTTGTTTGCATTAGTTTTGTTTGTGCAGAAACTTGTTAATTTGGTGTAATCAAAATGTTCTATTTTGTGATCAATAATGGTCTCTAGTTCTCCCTTGGACACAAACTCCTTCCTCCTCCACAAGTCTGAGAGGTAGACTATCCCATGTTCCTCAAATTCATTTATGATTTCGTTCTTTATGCCTAAATCTTGGACCCATTTTGATCTTACCTTAGTATGTGGTGTTAAATATGGGTCCATGCATAGTTTCTGCCATACTACTTTCCAGTTTTCCCAGCAGTTTTTGTCAAATAGTGAATTCTTATCCCAAAAGTTGGGATGTTTGGGTTTGTCAAACACTAGATTGCTATTTTTATTCACTATCTTGTCCTGTGAACTTAACCTATTCCACTGATCAACTAGTCTATTTCTTAGCCAATACCAAATGGCTTTTGTGACTGCTGCTTTATAATATAGTTCGAGATCAGGTACAGCTAGACCACCTTCATTTAATTTTTTTTTTTCATTACTTCCCTTGAAATTCTCGACCTTTTGTTGTTCCATATGAATTCTGTTGTTATTTTTTCTAGGTCATTGAAATAGTTTCTTGGGAGTCTGATTGGTATAGCACTAAATAAATAGATTAGTTTAGGGAGTATTGTCATCTTGATTATATTTGCTCGGCCTATCCAAGAGTACTGAATGTCTTTCCAATTATTTAAATCTGACTTTATTTTTGTGGCAAGTGTTTTGTAGTTTTGCTCATATAATTCCTGACTTTCCTTTGGTAGATATATTCCCAAATATTTTATACTATCGACAGTTATTTTGAATGAAATTTCTCTTTGTATCTCTTGCTGTTGGATTGTGTTGGTAATGTATAAAAATGCTGAGGATTTATGTGGATTTATTTTGTATCCTGCCACTTTGCTAAAATTCTGAATTATTTCTAATAGCTTTTTAGCAGAGTCTTTGGGGTTCTCTAAGTATACCATCATGTCATCTGCAAAGAGTGATAATTTGATTTCCTCATTTCCTACTCTAATTCCCTGAATCTCTTTCTCGGCTCTTACTGCTGAGGCTAGCATTTCTAGTACTATATTGAATAGTAATGGTGATAGTGGTCAACCTTGTTTCACTCCTGATCTTACAGGGAAAGGTTCTAGTTTATTGCCATTACATATGATGTTTACTGGCGGTTTTAAATATATGTTTGTTATTATTTTAAGGAATAGTCCATTTATTCCTATACTCTCAAGCATTTTTAGTAGGAATGGATGTTGGATTTTATCAAATGCTTTTTCTGCATCTATTGAGATGATCATTTTGTTTTTATTAATTTGATTATTAATATGGTCAATTATACTAATAGTTTTCCTAATATTAAACCAGCCCTGCATTCCTGGTATAAATCTTACTTGATCATAGTGTATTATCCTAGGGATGATTTTCTGAAGTCTTTTTGCTAATATTGTATTTAAGATTTTAGCATCGATGTTCATTAAGGAAATTGGTGTATAGTTTTCTTTCTCAGTTTTAGATTTACCTGGTTAGGTATCAGTACCATGTCTATGTCATAAAAGGAATTTGGTAGGACTCCTTCAATCCCTATTTTTTCAAATAGTTTATATAGCATTGTAGTTAGTTGTTCTTTAAATGTTTGGTAGAATTCACATGTAAATCCGTCTGGTCCTGGGGATTTTTTCTTAGGGAGTTGGTTAATAGCTTGTTCTATTTCTTTTTCTGAGATGGGACTATTTAGACTACTTACTTCTTCCTCTGTTAATCTGGGCAAGCTATATTTTTGAAGGTATTCTTCCATTTCATTTAAGTTATCAAATTTATTGGCATAAAGTTGAGCAAAGTAGCTCCTAACTATTGTTCTAATTTCCTCTTCATTAGTGGTGAGTTCTCCCTTTCCATTTTCAAGACTAGCAATTTGATTTTTCTCTTTCCTTTTTTTAATCAAGTTTACTAAGGGTTTGTCTATTTTGTTGGTTTTTTCATAGAACCAAACTCTTAGTTTTATTAATTAATTCAATAGTTTTTTATTTTTAATTTTATTAATCTTACCTTTTAATTTTAGAATTTCAAGTTTTGTGTTTGTCTGGGGGTTTTTACTTTGTTCCTTTTCTAGCAATTTTAGTTGCAAGCCCAATTTGTTGGCCCTCTCTTTCTCTATTTTATGCAAGTAGGCTTGTAGAGATATAAAGCTTCCCCTTAATACTGCTTTGTCTGTAACCCTCACATTTTGGTATGATGTCTCATTATTGGCATTTTCTTGGATGAAGTTATTAATTATGTCTATGATTTGCTGTTTTATCCAATCATTCTTTAGTATAAGATTGTTTAGTTTCCAATTATTTTCCAATTATTCTATTTTCCCCTGGCTTTTTTATTAAATGTAATTTTAATTGCATTGTGGTCTGAAAAGGATGCCTTACTGCATTTGATTTTGAGGTTGTTATGTCCTAGTATATGGTCAATTTTTGTATAGGTTCCATGAACTGCTGAGAAGCAAGTATACTCCTTTCTGTCTCCATTTCGCTTTCGCCGAAGATCTATCATATCAAACTTTTCTAGAATCTACCTCTTTGACTTCTTTCTTATTTATTTTGTGGTTTGATTTATCTAATTTTGAGAGTGCAAGTTTGAGATCTCCCACTATTATAGTTTTGCTGTCTATTTCTTCTTGTAGCTCTCTTAATTTCTTTTTTAAGAATTTAGATGCTGCACCACTTGGGGCATATATGTTTAATATTGATGCTGCTTCATTATTGATGCTACACTTTAGCAGGATATAATGCCCTTCCTTATCTCTTTTAATTAGATCAATTTTTGTTTTTGCTTGATCTGAGATGAGGATGGCTACCCCTGCTTTTTTGGCTTTGCCTGAAGCATAGTAGATTCTGCTCCACCCTTTTACTTTTAGTTTGAATGTATCACCCTGTTTCAGGTGTGTTTCCTGTAAACAACATATAGTAGGATTCTGACTTATGATCCAATCTGCTAACTGCTTCCTCTTTATGGGGGAGTTTACCCCATTCACATTTATGGTTAGAATGACTAATTCTATATTGCTTGTCATCCTGTTAACCCTTGCTTATGCTTTTCTCCTTTCCTTCCCTCTTACCCCTCTACCCAGTATTAAACTTATGAACACCACTTGCTTTTCACAGCCCTCCCTTTTTAGTATCCCTCCCCCACCTTAAGTTACTTCTCTTATTTTACCCCTTTTCCTCACAATTTCTGTATTCCCTTCCCCTTAGCTTACTTCTTCCCTCTCACTTTTCAATGAAGTGGAAGAAGTTTCAACATAAATCAAATATGTCTATTGATACACAGTATATTCATCTTCCTCCTTTATTTCTCTCAGATATAATAGGTTACCTTTGCCTCTTCATGATATGTAGTACCATCACTTTACACTTTTTTAAGATATACTTTCCTTTCTACCTCTCGTTTCCAGGACAAATTATACATATGTTCTTTACATATTTTTATAACAGAAGTATAATTCTCAAGATTTCTTTTTATCTTTTTAGAAATCTCTTGAGTTCTGTATTTGAAGATCAAACCTTTTATGTAGGTATGGTTTTTTCATCAAGAATAGATGGAATTCATTTATTTCATTAAATGTACATCTTCTTCCCTGGAAAACAATGTTCATTTTTGCTGGGTAAGTTATTCTTGGCTGCATTCCAAGTTCCTTAGCCTTTCAGAATATCATGTTCCAGGCTCTTCGTTCTTTTAATGTGGACGCTGCTAGATCCTGGGTTATCCTTATTGTGGCTCCTCCATATCTGAATTGCTTTTTTCTAGCAGCTTCCAATATCTTTCCTTTGTGCGATGGTTCTTGAAACTGGTCACTGTATTTCTTGGCATTTTGATTTTAGGGTCCCTTTCAGTAGGTGATCGATGAATTTTTTTCAATGTCTATTTTACCCTCTGTTTCCAAAACATCTGGGCAGTTCTCTTTGATAATTTCCTCGAAAATAGTATCCAAGCTCTTTTTTTCCTCACATTTTTCAGGGAGTCCAATTATTCTCACATTGTCTCTCCTGGATCTGTTTTCCAGGTCTGTTGTCTTTTTAATAAGGTACTTGACATTCTTTTCAATTGTTTCATTTCTCTGGTTTTGCTTCTTCTTGATTTCTCCTTGAGTCATTCATTATTACTTGTTTGAGTCTAATTTTCAATGATGTGTTTTCTTCACTCACTTTTTTTATATCTTTTTGTAATTGTCCAATTGAGTTTTTATCTTCTATGGAATTTTTTCCATTTTATTTTTTAGAGAGCTGTTTTCTTTTTCCAGCTCACTAATCCTGTTTTCCTTGGAGTTGTTTACCTTTTCCAGCTCATTAATCTTGTTTCTGAATGATTTGATTTCTTTATCCACTCTGCTTTAAATGTGTGGGATGACTTCTTCAGGCTCTCTTGCCAAGCTTCCCATTTCTCTTCTAGCTCTCTTGTGAGAGCCTTTTTGATTTCCTCTATGAGATTCTTTTGTATTGAGAAGCAGCTCATATCCCCTTTAGGGGATTCCTCTGGGGACAATCTGTTTTTAGTCTCCTCAGTATTTGAAGTCTGCTCTCTCTCCATACAGAAGCTGTCAATGGTTAGAGCCCTTTTGAATTTTTTGTTCATTTTGTCAGAGCAGGAATCGAAGAAAACAAATTGACAAGAGAAACAATTGGTCTGTTTTTGGGGGGATGGGGCTGGATGGTATTAATGGGCTTCCTCTACAGACTGGGCGGGAGGGCAGCAGCGAGGCAATAACAGGACAGCGATGGCTTCGCTGAGTCTGTGCTCTGAGGCTCTGAGAACGGGCTGAGTCAGTCCAGGTGGGGGTTGGGGGTAGCCGGTTCCGAGAGACGCTAGCTTTCAGGGGTTTTAATCTTCTCCTCCGGTGTTTACACCCTTTCCGATGATCCTGGGTTGCTTCCAAGACAGAACATCCACACTGGGGTAAAAGCCTTTTTGCAGAAATGGCAGAGATAGTACCCTCCCCCTCTGGTCTGAGCTGTGTGAGCTGTCTGTCTCGCTCTGGCTGCCTGCCCTCAGTCTGCACCCAGTCTGATTGATCCTCCCCCGAGCAAACACAGACCTTTTCTGGTGACTTTCAAGGATGTCTTCTCTTGGTGATTATTTGTGGATTTCTTTTCTGGTCTAGCATTAACTCTGAGGCTTGTCATGAAGTAAGTTCTGAGAGAAAACACGGAGCTCAAGCAGCTGTTTGCCTCCACGCTGCCATCTTCATATGTTTATAATTTTAGCTTTTGGCTTCGAGAATTCAAAACCTTGTCCCCGAAGTTGTATCATCCCAGAATTTTTTTCAGCTGTGTGTTCCTCCTTATTCTGTTATACCCACCCACTACTGTTACTTTCTTAACACAGATTATCCCTCTATAAAGCCAACTTCTTTCTTTTGTAGGTAAATTCCTCCTGAAGTATCAATTTTGTGGAGAGATCCAGACTGACTTTCATTTTCCTTTTACCTCTGTTCCTAGTTTCTGAACTTCAAAATCTTTTGCTTGTTTTTGTTTTCCCAGGGCTTAAGTTCAAGGAAGTACTTAATAATAATAATTATCCACTCATCAAAATTTCTATAAACTTGATTTATCCTTCTATTGAGTTTCACTTTTTTTAATCTTGAGGAGTTGCTTATAATTTTCTATTATCCTTCTCTTTAAGCTTTTACAAACAAGTTTATATATGTATATATATATATACATATATATTTAATAATATGGAGAGAATATATTAAATATGTAGACATTATATATCTTTATAAATATATATGGATACATACACACACACACAGACACACACATATATATATATATATATATATAGTCATACAAATACAGAATATAGTCTATATGCATTTAAGAGAAGAGACAACTGTAGCATATATTTAAGTATCATTTCCTTTCCCCTAGCATTCTTTGTTTTCTTTTAGTTACATTTTAAATAGTATTTTATTTTTCCAAATACATGCAAAGATAGTCTCAACATTTATCTCTGCAAAACTTTGCATTCTAAGTTTTTCTCCTTCTATCCCCATTCCCCCCTACCTGAAATCTGATATAACTTAAACATGTGCAATTCTTTGAAGTATTTTTCCATATTCATCATCCTGCGCAAGAAAAGTCAGATCAAACAAGAAAAAAAAATATGAGAGAGAAAAAACCAAGCAAACAAACAAATAAAAACAACAAGCTGAAAATCTTATGCTTTGATCCACATTCAGCCTCCATAGTTTACTCTCTGGCTGCAAATGGCACTTTTCATCATAAGTCTATTGGAATTGCCTAAACAAGTTTATATTTTAAACTGTGATAGCCTTATCTTTCTACTTGGCACAGAGATTAAATATTTGTTGGATGCAGCAGTTTCTAGGCTTTTTCAAGCTCATTACATTGCCAGTTCATTTATATTTGATAAATTTCCTTAGTGGATACTCTATGTTGATTCTATGTTAAAAATTGATATCATATTTTTGGCATCAACTGATTGGAGTTGGCTCAAATGTATCACAATATTTTCTTTTACTTATACAGACAATGTCATATTCATCTTTATGATATTTAGTACTTTCCATGTTCAGGGCTTCTTGGTCCTCTCCTTAAAGGAACTTGTATAGTCAAGCTAAACAACCACTACACTAGCTATGACTAAAAATGTTTTTCTTTTTGAATCTTGAATCCCATCACCTGTTACAACAGTTAACCACATTATCCTCAATTCCTTGCTTATGGAACTTATCAGAGTTTGTTTTTGAAATATTGTTATTATTGTAGAAATTGTATTTGCTTATTTCACTTTGTTTCTAAGGTTTCTTGGAAAGTATTTCTTTCACTTTTTCTTATTGCACAATAGTATTTTATTACTTCCACGTATAATAATTTGTTTAGCCATGCTCTAAAAGATGGACACTCTCTTGCTTTCCAGTTCTTTGCCACACTATAAAGAGTTGCTATAAATATTTTTGTTTATAATGGATCCTCTTCCTCTTTGATTTCTTTGTATACAGACTTAATCATTATATAACAAAACCAAAGAATATATGCCTTGATAACTGTTCTAAATTGCTTTTCAGAATGAAAAGCATAATGGTGCATTCATAAGCCTGAAAAATATGCCATTTTCCTTTTTTGTCACATTTTTCAATCTGATAGGTGTGAGGCAAAAATCTTAGATTTGCTTTACTTTAATAACAATTTTCTAGTTGTAAGCCATTTGAAGCATTTTTTCCCCATATGGATAGGTTGGGGAATAGCTCTTTGCTTTATAAATTTCAATCACTTACTTACATAAGTTTTTTGAAAATGAGATCTTAATCACAGAAAGTTGAAAAAAGGATTTTTTTTTCCTCCAGGTAAATTTCCTTTCTAATTTTAGCTGCAAGAGTTTTATTTTTGTAGTCACTACTCTAACCTGTTGAATTTAATAAAGTTGTCTTCAACCTCATTCTCCTCGGTCCTCAGGTTCTCATGTCAAACTTCTTATAATCATGAATCTCTTTAGATATTGCTACACTGGGTACCTTTCGCCACGTAATTCTTTCTTTCACAAACCATAACTCAGAGGAATAGTAAGAAAAATTCACTTGCTCTACACTCCTCACTTTCCCTTCTAAAGTTTCCTTTTTTAATTTATTTTTTTTATTAATTTTATAATTATAACATTTTTTAAAAGTACATATGTATAGGTAATTTATTACAACATTATCCCTTGTACTCTTTCTGTTCCAAATTTTTCCCCTCCTTCCCTGCACCTCCTCCCCTAGATGGCAGGAATTCCCATACATATTAAATATGTTATAGTATATCCTAGGTACAATATATATGTGCAGAACCGAATTTTGTTGTTGTTGTTGCAAAGGAAGAATTGGATTAGGAAGGTAAAAATAACCTGGGGAGAAAAACAAAAATAATGCTAACAGTTTACACTCATTTCCCAGTGTTCCTTTTCTGGGTGTAGCTGATTCTGTCCATCATTGATCAATTGGAATTGGATTAGCTCTTCTCTATGTTGAAGATATCCATTTCCATCAGAATACATCCTTATACAGTATCATAGTTGAAGTGTATAATGATTTCCTGGTTCTGCTCATTTCACTCAGCATCAGTTGATGTAAGTCTCTCCAAGTCTCTCTGGAGGCATCCTGTTGGTCATTTATTACACAGCAATAATATTCCACAGAATTCATATACCATAATTTACTCAATCATTCTCCAATTGATAGGCACCCATTCATTTTCCAGTTTCTAGCCACTACAAAAGGGGCTGCCACAAACATTTTGGCACATACAGGTCCCTTTCCATTCTTTAGTATTTCCTTGGGATATAAGCCCAGTAGTAACACTGCTGGATCAAAAAGTATGCACATTTTGATAACTTTTTGGGCATACTTTCAGATTGCTCTCCAGAATGGTTGGATTCTTTCACAACTCCACCAATTATGGATCAGTATCCAGTTTTCCCACATCCCCTCCAACATTCATCATTATTTGTTCCTGTCATCTTAGCCAATCTGACAGGTGTATAGTGGTATCTCAGAGTTGTCTTAATGTGCATTTCTCTGATCAATAGTGATTTGGAACACTCTTTCATATGAGTGGAAATAGCTTAAATTTCATCATCTGAAAATTGTCTTTTCATATCCTTTGATCATTTATCAATTGGAGAATGGCTTGATTTCTTATAAATTAGAGTCAATTCTCTGTATATTTTGGAGATGAGGCCTTTATCAGAACCTTTAACTGTAAAAATGTTTTCCCAATTTGTTACTTCCCTTCTAATCTTATTTGCATTAGTTTTGTTTCTACAAAAGCTTTTAAATTTGATGTAATCAAAATCTTCTATTTTGTGATCAATAATGATCTCTGCTTCTCCTTTGGTCATAAATTCCTTCCTCCTCCACAAGTCTGAGAGGTAAACTATCCTATGTTCCTCTAATTTATTTATGATCTCATTCTTTATGCCTAAATCATGGACCCATTTTGATCTTATCTTAGTATATGGTGTTAATTGTGGGTCTATACCTAGTTTCTGCCATACTACTTTCCAGTTTTCCCAGCAGTTTTTGTCAAATAATGAATTCTTATCCCAAAAGTTGGGATGTTTGGGTTTGTCAAACACTAGATTGCTATTTTTATTCACTATCTTGTCCTGTGAACTTAACCTATTCCACTGATCAACTAGTCTATTTCTTAGCCAATACCAAATGGCTTTTGTGACTGCTGCTTTATAATATAGTTCTAGATCAGGTACAGCTATGCCACCTTCATTTGATTTTTTTTTTCATTAATTCCCTTGAAATTCTCGACCTTTTGTTCTTTCAAATGAATTTTGTGTTATTTTTTCTAGGTCATTAAAATAGTTTCTTGGGAGTCTGATTGGTATAGCACTAAATAAATAGATTAGTTTAGGGAGTATTGTCATCTTGATTATATTCGCTCGGCCTATCTAAAAGCACTTAATAATCTTTCCAAGTATTTAAATCTGAATTTGTTTTTGTGGCAAGTGTTTTGTAATTTTGTTCATATAATACCTGACTTTCCTTTGGTAGATATATTCCCAAATATTTTATACTATCGACAGTTATTTTGAATGGAATTTCTCTTTGTATCTCTTGCTGTTGGATTGTGTTGGTAATGTATAAAAATGCTGAGGATTTATGTGAATGTATTTTGTATCCTGCCACTTTGCTAAAATTCTGAATTATTTCTAATAGCTTTTTAGCAGAGTCTTTGGGGTTCTCTAAGTATACCATCATGTCATCTGCAAAGAGTGATAGTTTGATTTCCTCATTTCCTACTCTAATTCCTTGAATTTCTTTCTCGGCTCTTATTGCTGAGGCTAGCGTTTCTAGTACAATATTGAATAGTAATGGTGATAGTGGTCAACCTTGTTTCACTCCTGATCTTACAGGGAAAGGTTCTAGTTTATCCCCATTACATATGATGTTTACTGACAGTTTTAAATATATGCTCCTGATTATTTTAAGGAATATCTATTTATTCCTATACTCTCAAGTGTTTTTAGTAGGAATGGATGTCGGATTTTATCAAATGCTTTTTCTGCATCTATTGAGATGATCATATTGTTTTTGTTATTTGGTTATTTATATAGTTGATTATGCTAATATAGAGGCAGCTATCTTTTTGGGCTTTCATTCTTTACCTCCAGTGTTTACAGCTTCTCTTCTGATCCTGGCTTCCTGTCAAGACGGAATATCCACACTGAGGTAAAGGTCATTTTGCAGAAACAGCAGAGATTGTACCCCTCCCCCCTCAGGTCTGAGCAGTATTGAGCTGCCTGCCTTGCTCTCTTGCTGCTTGCCCTCAGCCTTTGCCCAGTCTGTTCATCCCCTCCCCCAAGCAAAAACAGACCTTTTCTGACAAATTTCAAGGATGTCTTCTGTTGGTAATTATTTATGGGGATTTTTCTGGTCAAGCATTAATTCAGAAAAATGAAATAAATTCTGAGAGAAAACATGGAGCTCAAGCAGCTGTGTGCCTCCTCTCTGCCATCTTGGCCGAAAGTATCAAAAGTAACATTTAACATAAATGTTAAACACTGGTAAAACTGTGTTTTAAATTTTTCATAAGAGTAGACCAGCAAAATAACCTAAAAACTCAGAGATTATAATCCTTATATTAACTTTTGCCAATGACTTGTTTGGTCTTAGAAGAGACACATAAATAGTTTTCCTATTTGGGACATGGAAGTAATTTTACAAACCTGCCTATGTGAATACCATAAAGAATAATGGATAAAAATAACTGTAAAGGACTGGTTTCTGGACATTAAATGATAACTCCTAACATCTGATTCTATTAATGTTAAAGGAATGAGTTTTCTGAAATGATAATTAGTACCATTTGTAAGGTGGAGGGTGAGGGAAGTGGTGAATAGGGAAGATGGAAAGTGTATAATTGGCTTTTAATGAACAGGTTGAAATGAAATTTTTTTTAAGTACTAAAGAGGAGGAAACCCCAAAACTCTGAAAATTCCTTAAAGGAGAAAACTTCCTTGCACTCTGCCTCAGGGAGGGGACTCCATCCTAAGTACAAACAGTTTTATCTTTGTTATCTGGCTCAGTCCTGAAACCCATTGAATTCAATTCAAATTCTAACCCTGGCTGAAACCCAGCCTGGAGCCAACATGGGACTTCACCCACATGTCCCCTTCAGCTTGTAGCCAAAGTCCCCTATTATAAAAGCGCCAAGCTGGAGTCCTCTCTTTGCAGAGGTCCCAAACATGGCAGCCTTATGCTTGGCATGCCAAAAGATTTCTGCCCACTGGAACCCTGGTTCCGATGCCCTCCTTTCTTTACCTGACACCTTTTAACCTTACTTCCAAACTTCATAATAAACCTCTTTTATTATCCTAGGTTTTTGGGTCTGTAAATTCCTTTACAGGGGACTCTTGTGATGCTACTAGACCTCATTTAATTCTGTATCCTTGTGCCAAATCCAAAGAGGTTTCAGGGGAGCTCTATTTGACTCCCTGTACCCCAAACCTGCCACTAGACTTCAATTAAACCCTAATTTCACTTAGGTACCCCAATTCTAGATCTCCTCACTAAGGCAAAACAAGATTTCTCCTTTTGAAATTTGAAAAATTTGAAAAGTATCTTTGTGTTTTATTTATGTTGCAAATTCATTTCTGTTCTTTGCATTGACACTAATTCATTATGGGATCCCTTAGAATAAAGAAGCAAAATAGTTTGTCAAAATAGGCCAATATATCTATTTTCTGTGACATATCACAGCTCCATTCCAGAAAATAGGTTTGATTGCTAGAGGTTTGATGCTATACTTTGCTAAGCAATCTCATTTTGGCACATGCTATCTAAAAAGCTTTATTTAGTATAAAAACATACCAACAAGAGTGAATCTGAATGGTGGGTTCAAGTTAATCCTTTGACTTGCTTTATAGCATGGCAGTTTTTCTTGTTCCTTTCCCATGGCTTACACATCTCCATTCACTTAAACTTGGTCGAAATACAGAGATAGCATGATACAGAAAAACAAAACAAAACAAAACAAGACAAAACACTAGGATTGGAGTCAGAGGATATATGTTCAGAATCTGACTCTGCCATTTAACTGTGTGACTTTAAGCAACTTGATTAACTTCTCTGGTCTGAATTTCTTCATCCAGAAAATTAGAATTGTTGTTAGACAACTCTTGAGGCATTTTCCAGCTCTTAGTCTGAGAAATACTTTAATTTTGACCTGTGAATTCATTGGCTTCTTCCAATAGTTATTACAAGTTGCCAGAGACTCAGAGATGTTTTGGTCACATAACCCATAAGTGTAAGAGGAAGGTTATTCTATTAGCTATGTAATGTTGTTTTCCATTTTGTCAATCAATCAGAATAATGAATTCGTATTTTTGCCCACATATCCTTATATATCAAAGAAATGATATTATATCCATATTCTTTTACTGGTATGAAGTGGATCTCAGACACATTATGCAATTAAATATTCCATGTAAAAAGTGATAAAATACAGAAACTCTTGGAGATGAATTTCTAACAGAACAGTTTAATATTTCACATGTAATTTTATGAAGCTGTTCAGCACAGAGCATAATTGATTTAACATTGATTTTATTTACTAGCTGACATATTTGATTCAAAAACATTGTATTTGGTTCAACATCTAATACGTTTGGTTCAACAGATAGCAACTCTGATTTTTGATCTATCAAGTACATCATTTGATAGTGAATGTATTATTCATAGGTATACAGGATTTCATAGATGAAAATTGTAGGGGGAAAGTATATTTACTGGCACAACAACATTCCAACTTCAATTGACTTCATACTAGAAAACAAAATGTAACTGGATTCATCAAGACTTAAGTTTTTTAGCTAAATAAAAAAAACAAGATTCTATCTTCTTTTAAGAAAAAGTGAGCAAAAAAAGCCTCCAAAATAACATATATATATTAGAAATATAAGTAAACATTTTATTCTTTGACAATGGAAATGATTCTACATATATATATGTATATACATACATACATATATACATATACATATACATATATATGTATATATATAATCTGTTCACTTTAGTTAAAGTAAAAAATATGTTAATACTTTTTTAGTTCTGAAAACCACACAATTATCTCAATAGGTTGAAAATCCCATAAAGCATGTTTTTAAACCATGCTCACACACACTCACATTCCTATTCCCACCCCTACATACTGTTAACTCATCAATTTCTCAGTGATACTCAGTGATCATAGGCATACAAAATACATGGGCTTGGTGTAGTAGCGCAGTGTTCCTTACATAAATAGTATTTCCCCTATTATACATAGCCAAGACATGTAAAGGAAAAACACTATCTATCTGAATCACAAGAACTAATAAATAGAAGATGTATAGATGATTTTATATATGCATATATTCAAACACATATATATATGTATCTACATAGATACATATATATATATATATATATATATATATAAATATGTATGCACACATATATATTTACATGTATTGAGTCTGATGGTAGTCATCTCTAGAGTGGGGGGAGACAGGAAAAGAAGAAAATAAAGGGGAAAAAAAGAAAGTTATCTGAAAACTTTGTTATATATTTATATATTTAAAAGGAATTATAAGTTATATATAATAGATTTATAGTTTCATATGCAACTTTTATTTATCCTATTATGTTATAAAATGCTTATTTTATTTGATAAATTAAAAATTAAATTAAATTAAAATAAATTAAATATATAAATTAAAAATAAAATAAACATTTTTTTGAAAAACAAGACAGTATTTCCTCCTAGCTGAAACTGATAAGTGGTACCATGTCTAGAGCACTGGACCTAGAATCAGGAAAACATGAGCTCAGAACCAATCTCAGATACTAATACTGTTACCCTGAGCAAGCCTGGGCTAAAGAGCTCTTTTTGCCTCAATTTGCAGGATTGTTGTGAGAACCAAATGAAATAATATTTGTAAAAGTGCTTATCTTGGGCCTGGTACATGGTAAGTGCCATATAAATGCTTATTTCTTTCCCCTTTCTCCTTCCCAAATTTTGGATCTACCTTGACTTTTTTAACCTTTCTCTCTCTTTCCCTTCCTACATACAACACTTACTGTCACAGCAGCTTCCACAAAATATTCATCCCTGCCAAGACCTAAGGTCTGCTCCTCATAATATATTATAGAAAGCACTGGATGTGAAAGAATTGGTTTCAAAACTAGCTCTATTACTTAAAACAAGTCAATTCTGAGCTTTAATTTCCTCATCTAGAAAAAAAAATAACAGGTTAACATATATAAAGTAATTTATGGACAGAAAGCTCACTAAAAATGGGTGATTCTGAAAGTCTTATGATAGAAATGTCACCTCTGTGTTTTTATTAGACTGTTCCCCATGACTGAAAACAAGTCTGTGTCTCGTTATTTTATTCCCTGACATCTTGCTAGCATTATAGCCTTGAGCTTCTTTGAACTACTTAATGTTCAGCATTTGGAGGGACAGGCAAGGAGAAGAAATTATGGAATCCACTTATATAAGGATCTCTTATTGAGGACATTCTTTCTCTAATTAAGTTCAGCAACTTTTCAGCAACTTAGTTGTCTAGGTTCCTAGGCAGTGAAATCTCTTGCCTAGCTAGAGTCACACCAGTACGAGTCAGAGGTGGGTTTTCAATCTCAGTGTTCCTAAGAGAGAGAGTGAAGTTCTATCCACTAGGTTAAGTTGTGACATTCATCTTCATTACATTGTATTATACTGGAAATATTTGTCTTATACCTCTACCATAGCCAGTAGTTCCTTGTTTGCCCATGTTTCCAAAGTTTTTTGTTAGATAATCTTACTTTATCTCTCTATTTCCTTATAGTACTATAACTTCCATTCCAGTCAAACCAATCTCCTGCTTCTAAGGCACTATTCAAATTATATCCTGTATAAAATTTTCTTTCTTCCATCTATTATACAATATCCCTTCCTTCCTTTTAAAAGGAGTCTTATAGAAACAAAAAATTTTAGAGCTGAGAATGATATGATATATCATTTAGTCTAATTTCTTTATTTGACAGATGAGGAAATTAAAGCTTAGATTTTTACTGCTAATTAGTACCAGAGTTGAAAATAGAATCCATGAGTCCTCTCTACTTCCCATGATCTTTCTTTCCAAAAGGTTTGGTCTAGCTCTACCTTCCAGCTCTGCTAATGATCTATTTTTCTAAAGGATTGGTTCACTCTATAATGTCTAAGTCTCTGTTACTGGGAATGTTCAAGTAGAGAATATTTGAACTGTTGAGGTTGAAAGAAATGACTACAAGATTCTAGCTGAGACAGCTAAGTAGTTCAGTAGAACACTGGGTCTAGAATCTGGAAACTGAGTTCAAATCTAATCTTCATTTAGCTATGTGACTCTGGGCAAGTCACTTAACTTATGTTTGCCTCAGTTTGTTGTGAGGATCAAATGAGATATCTCCTTCTAGAGATACTTTATAATGTTTGGCTATATGTGTTTTATCTTATCTCTCCTATTAAACAACAAGCTGTTAAAGGCAGACATATATGGAAGCACTTAATAAAAATAATCCTCTTTTATATATATATGTATATATATATATAATATACATATATATATACAGATACATATATATTACATGTAATGTATGGTTTTTTTCTGAATACAGAATTATGTGAAGGAAGCAAATCATTGTAGAATAGCTTGAAAATTAAACAATTTTCTTTGCATACAATATTATATTTAAAACATTCTATATTCTACTTGGAATGCCCCCAAGACCAACTAGGAAACTGCTACAACAAAAAAAGATGAAAGATGATAAGAGCCAGATTTATTCTCTCTGTGAGAGGACAGGATATGTTGAGACCCTGGATATCTTAGAATCAGCTGGAGTCAGGATAAGCAACAATCTTTATTCTTCATCTTTTGGGGTCGCCATCAGGGGATTAGATATAGGAATCTTCACACCTCCTTCCTCTCTCTCCACCGACAAAGAATGATCCTGCCTGTCCTACTCCACCCTCACATCTCTCTCTTTTCCTTCTTTGTCTACACCCACCAATCCAGCCAGCACAGAATAGTTGGGAAGGGTCATTCTCCAAGCATATGTTAATAGAGAATTGTCCAATTGGTAATTAGCCTTAAGTGCTAGGTTATCTTGCTTAAGTGCATCTGCTCAGTTCTAGCCCTTTACAAGGATAGATGTGACAGATGTTTTGGAGGTACAATTGATAAAACGTGGTAGCTTGGATGTTGGCAGCAAGCAAAAGAAGCAAGGACTCCAAGCTACACACACACACACACACACACACACACACACACACACACACACACACACAAACACACACACACACACACAACTTGAAAGATGTGCCTTCAGTAGAACTCAGTCCCTTTGAAAAAAGGACAAATTGGTAATAATAATGTATTCTTTTTGGCTGACTTTGAATCAAGCAATGATTATGAGCAAGCATTTATTAAACACTATGATAGGAAATAAGAATACAAAAGGAAGAAAAAACTGCCCTTCCTCAAGGAGCTTATATTCTATCTGGGAAAATATGTTCAGAAGGAGATAGGCAGCAGATTATTGTCAATGTGATTTTGATTGAGGACTGAGATTAAGGCTGGATATACGGATTGGGAATCATACATACACAAATGATACTTGAGTTCATATAAATTGATGAATTCTTCAAGATAGAAGGAGTAAAGAAAAGGAAATGACTTGGAACAGTAAATGACTTGGAATAGTAAAATTAAATGGTTATCTCTACCTATTTGTACATATGCTGTTTCTCTCCAATATAATGTAAGCTTCTTGAAAGCAGGGACTGTTTCATTTCTAAATTTGTGTCCTCATTTCCTAGTACAGTGTTTAAAAATAGTGAGCATTCCACACATGTTTATTGAATTAATACTGATGTGTGAACCACAATAAAAAGATTGTTAACCGATACTGACAGAAAGAATCTTTAGGGGACTTCTGGCCAAGATGGTGGAGAGGAGGCAAACAGCTGCTAGAGCTATGTGTTTTCTCTCAGAACTTACTTCATGACAAGCCTCAGAATAATGCTTGATTAGAAAAAAAGCCCCACAAACAATCACCAACAGAAGACATCCTTGAAATTCGCCAGAAAAGGTCTGTGTTTGCTTGGGAGAGGGGACAAACAGACTGGGTGCAGACTGAGGGCAAGCAGAGAGAGCAAAGCAGTCAGCTTACACTACTCAGACCTGAGGTAGGAGGGGTGCAATCTCTTCCATTTCTGAAAAACGACTTTTACCACAGTGTGGATACTCCGTCTTGGTAGCAAGTCAGGAGCAGCAGAGAAGGTGTAAACACCAGAGGTAAAGAATAAAACCCTTGGAAAGCTAGCTTCTCTCAGGACCCAGCCACCCCCACTCCCACCCTGAGTGACTCAGCACGTTCTTAGAGCCTCAGAGCCCAGATGCAGCCCAGCCATCACTGTCCTGCTAGTGCCTCACTGCTGTCTCTTGCAGTCTGTAGAGATAGCTCGATAACACAATCCAGGAAAATTATTGGGAAATCAAAAAGGCTCTCACAAGAGAGCTAGAAGACAAATGGGAAAAGGAAATGGAAGCTTGGCAAGAGAGTCTGGAGAAGTCATCCAGAGTGGATAAAGAGATCAAATCATTGAGAAATAAAATTAGTGAGTTGGAAAAAGAAAACAACAGCTCTCTAAAAAATGAAATGGATTAAATGGCAAAAAATTCCATAGAAGAAAAAAAACTCACTTAAAAATTCAATTGGACAATTACAAAAAGATAAAAAAAAAGTGAGTGAAGAAAATACATCACTGAAAATGACTCAAACAAGTAGAAATGAATGACTCAAGGAGAAACCAAGAAGTAGTCAAGCAAAACCAGAAAAATGAAACAATTGAAAAGAATGTCAAGTACCTTATTGGAAAGACAATAGACCTGGAAAATAGATCCAAGAGAGATAATTTGAGAATAATTGGAATCCCTGAAAAATATGAGGAAAAAAAAGAGCCTGGACACTATTTTCCAGGAAATTATCAAAGAGAACTACCCAGACATTTTAGAAACAGAGGGTAAAATAGGCATTGAAAAAATTCATTGATCACCTACTGAAAAGGACCCTAAAATCAAAACGCCAAGAAATATAGTGGCCAAGTTCATCTATACTTTCCTGAGAGAAAGAAAGGAGGAGGATGAACATAGTGTGTATCAATTGACATATTCGATTTATGGTGAAACTTCTTCCACTTCATTGAAAAGTGGGTGGGAAGGAGTAAGCTAAGGGGAAGGGAATACAGAAATTGTGAGGAAAAGGGGTAAAATAGGGGGAGGAACTTTAAGGTGGAGGATGGATACTAAAAAGGAAGGGCTGTGAAAAGTAAGTGGTGCTCACAAGTTTAATACTGGGGAGGGGGCTAAGAGGGAAGGAAAGGAGAAAGGCATAAGCAGGGGTTAACAGGATGGCAAGCAATATAGAATTAGTCATTCTAAGCATAAATGTGAATGGGGTAAACTCCCCCATAAAGAGGAAGCAGTTAGCAGACTGGATTAAAAGCAAGAATCCTACTATATGTTGTTTACAGGAAACACACCTGAAACAGGGTGATACATTCAGAATAAAGGTAATAGGATGGAGCAGAATCTACTATGCTTCAGGTAAAGCCAAAAAAAGCAGGGGTAGACATCCTCATCTTAGATCAAGCAAAAACAAAAATTGATCTAATTAAAAGACATAAGGAAGGCATCATATCTTGCTAAATGGTAGCATAGATAATGAAGCCATATCAATATTAAACATATACGCACCAAGTGGTGCAGCATCTAAAATCTTAAAAGAGAAATTAAGAGAGCTGCAAGAAGAAATAGCAAAACTATAATAGCAGGAGATCTCTTGCACTCTCAGAATTAGATAAATCAAACCACAAAACGAATAAGAAAGAAGTCAAAGAGGTAAATAGAGTCTAGAAAAGTTTGATATGATAGATCTTTGGCGAAAGCTAAATGGAGACAGAAAGGAGTATACTTTCTTCTCAGAAGTTCATGGAACCTATACAAAAATTGACCATATACTAGGACATAAAAACCTCAAAATCAAATGTGGTAAGACAGAAATAGTTAATGTATCCTTTTCAGACCACAATGCAATGAAAATTACATTCAATAAAAAGCCAGAGGAAAATAGACCAATATAGAACAATATATAAATATATAAAATATATATAATATAAAATATAAAAATAGACCAATAGACTAAATAGAGGCATCTGGCATCTTAGCCCAGTGATGGGTTCATCCTTCAGAGCCAGTTTGATCCAGTAGTGCTACTACTGGGCTTATATCCCAAGGAAATACTAAAGAATGGAAAGGGACCTGTATGTGCCAAAATGTTTGTGGCAGCCCTTTTTGTAGTGGCTAGAAACTGGAAAATGGATGGATGCCCATAAATTGGAGAATGGTTGGGTAAATTATGGTATATGAATTCTGTGGAATATTATTGCTGTGTAAGAAATGACCAGCAGGATTAATACAGAAAGACTTGGAGAGACTTACATCAACTGATGCTGAATGAAATGAGAAGAACCAGGAGGTCATTATACACTTCAACAACAATCCTGTATGAGGATGTATTCTGATGGAAGTGGATATCTTCAACATAGAGAAGAGCTAATCCAATTCCAATTGATCAATGATGGACAGAATCAGCTATACCCAGAAAAGGAACACTGGGAAATGAGTGTAAACTGTTTGAATGTTTTGTTTTTCTTCCCAGGTTATTTTTAGCTTCTGAATCCAATTCTTCCTTTGCAACAATAACAACAAAAATTCGGTTCTGCACATATACATATATATATATATATATATATATATATATATATATATATATATATATATATATATATATATATATATATACATATATATATATATGTATATATATATATATATATATATATATATTGTATCTAGGATATACTATAACATACTTAATATGTATGGGAATGCCTGCCATCTCGGGGAGGGGGTGGAGGGAAGGAGGGGAAAATTCGGAACAGAAGGGAGTACAAGGGATAATGTTGTAAAAAATTACCTATGTATATGTACTGTCAAAAATGTCATAATTATAAAATTAATTAAAAATGTTATTTTTGATCTTATAACTGTATATTATATACATTCACTTTAGCTATTTCCTAGTTCAGAAATTTATATAATTCCTGAAACTATGAAAAGATGTACTTGAATCAGACAATGGAGCACATAAGGCTACTTACCTATTTGATATGAGACAATGACTCTATTAGCATATGTTTTGATATATGGCTCTTCTCAACATTGATACTGGGTGAATGTTGGGTGTTAAGATAATTATAGGCAAGCATTAGAGGTTGGAGAGAGAGAGAGAGAGTCACTTTGTGTCAGGGAGAGGAGGAGAGAAGTTGGTGACTTTGGACTTGAGAATCCAGGATACATCATTGATGAGCCTATAGCAGTTTGTCAGGCTCCTTCACTTCTCCCCCTTTTAATTTATCCTGACTCTGGCTAATCCTGAGGCCCTCCAAGGAACTAGTCTGTACTTCACACATAACAATAACCTCATTCGATTTTCACAAAATTTTAAGCATGAGTTTTTTTTTTTCTTTAGTGAATATGCAATTAAAATAATAAAAAATGATAATAGTATGTTTCAATTTTCTGTGAATGTGGATAGCATTTTACCTCAGCTTTAAGAAATGGTCTTGGGTTTTTTTAAATTTTCCTTCCGGTTCTTAGTTTTCAGTTTAAGTTCAATCTGGGATATTGAAACATGGTGACTGGACCATTGTTGCAGATAGGATAGTATAGCCAGCTAGTCTGGCAGAGAAGCCAAGGTTCCTGGGATTTGAGACTGAAAAGGATTTTAGGGCTTTAAAGTGGAATATGTGTTTTATAGGAATGAAGATAAGATATGAATCCAGAGTTCTTCAAGAGAGGGAGATTATGCTTTGCATGTATTAGGGAAGTAAGTTTATATATTTATAATTATGCATGTGGAAATAAATATTTCTGTGTAAAAATTGCCAAATGTAACTGGGGTACAAGAGTATTGGGGAACAAGATTGGTAGGGGCTGGAGGCATCTGGAGAGTCTTAAACAGTTCCCCCTTTCCTTTAAGGATACCAGAGAAGCCTGGGAGGAGGAGTGAAATGTGTAATGTACATGATGTTAAGGAAGTAGGGGCTAGAGTGGTCAGTTTTACATAAATGTTTGTTGAAATGAATTGAAACATCAAAATGCATGTGATAATAAAATGATTTGCTTAGGAATATTTAGGGAATGAGTAGCAGAGTCAGGTGTAGATATAAAGTTTCTCAATTTGTAATACGTAGCTCTATATGCCTCAGTCTTTATTACATTATAAAGTAGGATTAAAAAGCTAAACTTCATTTAAAGAAATTTTCAGACTATACATGCTCATGTCAATTTCAGTTCTATTCTTGACTCTCTAGACTTTTTTTTTTTGCTGAAAATTTTTGTTATTTTTTTTTTTGCATTCTTTTCTTTTTAAATTGATTTCCAAATTCTATTCTTTCCCATCCTTCCTATATACACCAACAATATAGCAAATGAGAAATAATGAAAAATATATTTTACCTTAGTCATATTTTTTAAGCAAGAAAATAAATGAAAATAAGATCAATTTGTACTTAGAATTCACCATTTTTCTCTCTGGAGATGGATAGCATTTTTTTCATTATGAGTCCTTTGGAATTTTATTGGATCACTGTATTGATAAAAATAGCCAAGACTTTCAGAGTCCTTCATTATTACAACATTGCTCTCACTGTGCACAAGGCCCTTATGGTTCTTTACACTTTGCTTTCTATGTTAATAAATTTCCTTGAGTTTTCTATATATTGGCAAGGAGAGGCTGTTATCTGAGAAACTTACTATGAAATTTTTTGATGTTACTTGTCTTTTAGCAAAAATAAAGTTTTCCTATTTATCTCTTTTAATTAGGTCTATTTTCAATTTTGCTTTGTTTGAGATCATGATTGTTATCCTTGCCTTTTTTTCTTCTATAATTTTAGATTTTGCTCTGGCAAACAAAACAAAACAAAACAAAACAAAACTGTGTGTCTTAGAATCCAACATTGTTGCATTTTAATTTTTAAACCATTCTACTATCTGCTATTATTTTATGGGTATGTTCATCCCTTTTACATTCACAATTATAGTTATTATCTCCCTCCATCCCATTTTCTTCTGTTTATTCTTATCTTTCTCTCTCTTTTTGTCTTATTCCTACTGAAAAGTATGTTTTGCTTTTGACTATTGTTTCCCTTAATCTACTCTCACTTTTATCATAGCTCTCCTTTTTCTTATCCTCTCCCCCTCCTATTTTCCTACTGGGCAAGACAAATTTCTATGTATAAATTATATATATATGTATGTGTGTGTGCATATTCTTGCCTCTTTCTCCTTCCAGTACAAAATCTTTTTCTCCGGTGCCTCTTTTATGTGAGAAAATTTTCCCAGCCAGACTCTCTATTCTCCCTTCTCCCAATGCACTTCTCTTTTTCTCTCCTTCATTTATTTTTTAGATCAACCCAACATAATTAATTCACACTTACGCCCCTTCTCTATGTAAACTTCTTTTAACTGCCCTAATGATAAACTTTATATGTATCATCTTCTTATACTGGAATGTAAACAGTTTAACTTTATTGAATTCTTTGTTTACTCTTTTGTATATACCTTTTTATGCTTCTCCTGCGTCATGTGTTGAAAGTGAAATTTTCTGTGATCTCTTTTATCAGTACTGCTTGAAAGTGCTTTATTTCAGTAAATGTCCACCTCTCCTTCTTCCCCCACCCTCAAGGATTATATAATCAGTTTTATGGCTTGGATTATTTTTGATTATAATCATAGGTCCTTTGCCATCTGGAATATCATATTCCAAGCTCTCCACTCCTTTAATGTGAGTGACAATTTTTTTTGTGATCCTGACTATGGCTTCATGATATTTATTTCTTTCTGGCTGCTTGCAATATTTTCTTCCTAACTCTTAGGAATTTGGTTGTAATATTCCAGTTAGTTTTCATTTGGGGATCTCTTTATATATATATATATATATATATATATATATATATATATATATATATATATATATATATATATAATCTTTTTATTTACAAAACAAATGCATGAGTAATTTTTAAACATTGACCCTTGCAAAACCTTCTGTTCCAACTTTTCCCTTCCTTCCCTTCACTTCTTCCCCTAGATGACATGTTAAATATGTTAAAATATATTAATACAATATATGTATACATATCTATACAGTTATCTTGCTGCACAAGAAAAGTTGGATCTACAAAGAAAGTAAAAAAAAAAAAACCCTGAGAAGGAAAATAAAAAATGCAATCAAACAATAACAGAAAAAAAGTAGAAATGCTATGTTGTGCTCCATGCTCATTTCCCACAGCCCTCTCTCTGGGTATAGCTGATTCTCTTCATTACTGAACGATGGAACTTGTTATAATGGGATTGGCCCGAGAAGAAGGAGGGAGGCATGCTAGGCTTTGAGAGCACTAAGGAGGGAGGCTTGGTATCTGGAGTCAGACATCGGCTCTTGGGGCTATGCCCTACCTCCACATAGGACTCACCTTCGCCTCAGAACCTCTCATCCTTCAGGTCCTCCCATATGCCTTGAACTGCATTTCTTGCTTCTAGAGGCTTTTTAACCCTTACAGAACTGGTTTGAATCATTTCATTGTTGAAGAGAGTTGATCCTGAGGCTGGGGTTAAGTGACTTGCCCAGGGTCACACATATAGGAGTGTTAAATGTCTGAGACCAGATTTGAACTTGAGTCCTCCTGAATTCAGGGCTGGTGCTCTATCCACTGCTCCACCTAGTCATTCCTAGCCCTGGTCATTTCTTATGGAACAATAATATTCCATAACATACATATACCACAATTTACCCAGCAATTCTCCAATTGATGGACATCCATTCAATTTGAAGTTTCTAGCCACTATGAAAAGTCTGCCACGAACATTTTTGCACATGTAGGTTCCTTTCCTTTCTTTAAGATCTCTTTGCAATATAAGCTCAATAGTAACACTGCTGGGTCAAAGGGTATGCACAGTTTGAAGACTTTTCAAGCACATTTCCAAATTGCCCTCCAGAATGGTTGGATTTGTTCACAATTCCACCAATAATGTATCAGTGTCTCAGTTTTTCCACATCCCCTCCAACATTCATCATTATCATTTCCTATCAGCCAATATGACAGTTGTGTAATGGTATCTCAGAGTTGTCTTAATTTGCATTTCTCTGATCAATAATGATTTCCATATGAATAGAAATAGTTTCAGTTTCTTCATCTGAAAATTGTCTGTTCATATCCTTTGACAATTTATCAGTTGAAGAATGGCTTGATTACTTTTTTTGAATCAATTCTCATTATATTTTGGAAATGAGTCCTTTCTCAGAACTGTTGACTATAAAAATGGTTTCCCAGTTTATTGCTTCCATTTTAATTTTGTCTGCATTAATTTTGTTTGAACAAAAACTTTTTAACTTAATATAATCAAAATTTTCTATTTTGTGATCAACAATGATCTCTAGTTCTACTTTGTTCACAAATTCTTTCTCTTCCACAGGTCTGAGAGGTAAAAGATCCTATGTTTTTCTTATTTATTTATACTCTTATTCACTATACCTAAATCATGAACCTATTTTGATCTTATCTTGGCATATGGGGTTAAGTGTGGGTCCATGCCTAGTTTCTGCCATACTAGTTTCCAATTTTCCCAGCAGTTTTTGTGAAATAGTGAATTCTTAACTGAAAAGCTGGGGTTGTTGGATCTGTCAAATACTAGGCCGCTATAATTATTTTGTCCTGTGAACCTAACCTATTCCACTGATCAGCTAGTCTGTTTCCTAGGCAGTACCAAATGGTTTTGATGACCACTGCTTTATAATATAGTTTTACATTAGGTACAGCTAAAACACCTTCATTTGACTTTTTTTTTTTCATTAGTTCCCTTGACCTTTTGTTCTTCCAGATGAATTTTATCGTTATTTTTTCTAGGTCATTAAAATAGTTTCTTGGGAGTTTTATTGGTATAGCACTAAATAAATAGGTTAGTTTAGGAAGTATTGTCATGTTTATTATATTTGCCTGACCTGTCCAAGTGCACTTAATATTTTTCCAATTGTTTGGATCTGACTTTATGTGTTCGGAAAGTGTTTTGTAGTTTTGTTCATATAGTTCTTGATTTTTCCTTGGCAGATAGATTCCAAAATATTTTATACTATCAAAAATTATTTTAAATGGAATTTCTCTTTGTATCTCTTGCTGTTGGATTTAGTTGGTGATGTTTAAAAATACTGAGGATTTATGTGGATTTATTTTGTATCCTGCAACTTTGTTAAAGTTGTGGATTATTTCTAATAGCTTTTTAGTAGAATCTCTGGGGTTCTCTAGGTATACCATCATATCATCTGCAAAGAGTGATAGTTTGGTTTCCTCATTACCTATTCTAATTCCTTTAATCTCTTTCTCAAAGAAATTTGCTAAAATTAACCAAAGCTAGCAATTCTAATACAATATTGAATAGTAATGATGATAGTGGACAACCTTGTTTCACTCCTGATCTTATTGGGAATGGTTCCAGTTTATCCTTATTACATGTGATGCCTAATGATGGTTTTAAATAGATACTACTGGCTATTTTAAAGAAAAGTCCATTTATTCCTATACTCTCTAATATGTGTAATAGGAATGAGTGTTGGATTTTATCAAATGCTTTTTCTGCATCTATTGAGATAATGATATTTTAAAAATTTGGTTATTGTTATAGTAAATTATGCTAATAATTTTCCTAATATTGAAGAACCCCTGGAGATAATCATATTTTTAAAATTTGGTTATTGTTATAGTAAATTATGCTAATAATTTTCCTAATATTGAAGCACCCCTGTATTGCTGGTATAACTCCTACTTAGTCATGGTGTATTATCCTGGGAATAATTTTCTGTAATCTCTTCGCTAACATTTTATTTAAGATTTTTGCATCAATATTCATTAGGGAGATTGGTCTATAATTTTCTTTCTCTGTTTTTGTCCTACCTGATTTAGATATCAGTACCATGTCTCTGTCATAAAAGGAATTTGGTAGGACTCCTTCATTCCCTATTTTTTCAAATACTTTATATTGTTTTGGGATTAATTGTTTTTTAAATGTTTGCTAGAGTTCACATGTAAATCCCTCTGATCTTGGGGGTTTTTTCTTAGGGAGTTGATTAATAGTGTGTTCTATTTCTTTTTCTAAAATTGGACTATTTAACCAATTTACTTCCTCCTCTGTCCAGATTAAGACAACCTTTATTTTTGTAGGTATTCATCCATTTACCTTAGGTTATCAAATTTATTGGCATAAAGTTGGGCAAAGTAACTCCTAATTATTGCTTTAATCTCCTCTTCATTAGTGGAAAGTTCTCCCTTTTCATTTTTAAGACTAACAATTTAATTTTCCTCTTTCCTTTTTTCTAATCTAATTTACTAAAGGTTCATCTATTTTGTTGGCTTTTTTTTTTTTTAATAAAACCAACTCTCAGTTTTATTTATTAATTCAATAGTTTTTTTTTTACTTTCAATTTTATTAATATCTCCTTTTATTTTTAGAATTTCAACTTTAGTGTTTGGCTGGGGGTTTTTCTATTTTTTCTAATTTGCCGTTTTTCTAGCTTTTTTAGTTGCAAGCCTGATTCATTGATTTTCTCTTTTCTGTATTTTATGCAAGTAAACCTCTAGAGATATAAAATTTCTCCTTATTATTGCTTTGGCTGCTTCCCACAAATTTTGGTATGTTATCTCATTATTGTCATTCTTTTGGATAAAATTATTGATTGTGTCTGTGATTTATTTTTTCATCCATTTATTCTTTTGGATGAGAGTATTTAGTTTTCAATTATTTTTTGGTCTATTTTCTCCTGACTTTTTAATTGAATGTAGTTTCTATTGCATCATGACTGAAAAGAATGCATTTACCATTTCTGCTTTTCTGTATTTGATTTTGAAGTCTTTTATGTCCTAACATATGGTCAATTTTTGTATAGGTTCTATGAACTGCTGAGAAGAAAGTGTCTCATTTCTGTCTCCTTTCAGTTTTCTCCAAAGATCTATCATACCTAACTTTTCTAGTTTTCTATTTATCTCTTTAACTTTTTTTCTTATTTATTTTATGGCTTGATTTATCTAGTTCTGATAGTACAAAGTTGAGATCTCCCACTATTATAGTTTTGCTGTTTTTTTTCTTCTCGCAGCTCTCTTAACTTCTCTTTTAGGTATTTATATGCTTATACCACCATATACTTATATGCTTACCATATGCTTATATGCTTATATGTTTAGTATTGATATTGCTTCATTGTCTATGGTACCCTTTAGTAAGATATAGTTTTCTTCATTATTTCTTTTAATTAGATCAATTTTTGCTTTTGCTTGATCTGAGATCAAAATGGCTACTCCTGCTTTTTTTTTTTTTTTTTTTTTTTTTTTTTTTTTTTTTTTTTATTTTACTTCACCTGAAGCGTAATAGATTCTGCTCCAGCCTTTTACCTTTTCTCTGTATGTATCACCTTGCTTAAAATGTGTTTCCTGTAACACATATTGTAGGATTCTGGCTTTTAATCCAGTCTACTACAGAACTCTGCTTTATGGGAGAGTTCACCCCATTCACATTTGCAGTTAAAACTACTAATTCTCTATTTCCTGCCATCTTATTATCTCTAGATTATTCTTTACTCTTTCCTTTTCCCTTCCCCCCTTCTCTGTATTTAACTTATGGGCACCACTTGCCTCAAGTAGCCCTCCCTCTTTCTTATACCTTTCCCCTTCTATTTCTGTGTTCCCTTCCATTTAGCCTACCTTTCCCTTTTCCATTTTCCCCTCCCAATTTTCAATGAAGTGAGAGACATTTCTTTGTAAACCAAATATGTCTTAATATTTTCTCTTTGAGGCCTGGAGAGATTTACATGAACTGATGCTGAGTGAAATGAGCAGGACCAAGAGATCATTATATACTTCATGAATAATACTATATGATGATCATTTAATTCTGATGGACGTGGCCATCTTCAACAATGAGATGAACCAAATCAATTCCAATAGAGCAGTAATGAACTGAACCAGCTATACCCAGAGAAATAACTCTGGGAGATGACTATGAACCACTACATAGAATTCCCAATCCCTCTATTTTTGTCTGCCTGCATTTTTTATTTCCTTCACAGTTTAATTGTACATTATTTCAAAGTCCAATTCTTTTTGTACAGCAAAACAACTGTTTGGACATGTATACATATATTTCATTTAATTTATACTTTAACATATTTAACATGTATTGGTCAACCTGCCATCTGGGAGGGGAGGGAAGGAGGGGGAAAATTGGAACAAAATGTTTGGCAATGTCAATGCTGTAAAATTACCCATGTATATATCTGGTAAATAAAAACTATAATTAAAAATAATATTTTCTCTTTGAGTCAAATCTGATGAGAGTAAGATTCACACAAAGATCATCACTCACTCTTCCTTCCCTCAGTTACAATAGGTTTCCTTTGCCTCTTTGTGAGATGTAATTTCCCTCTTTTAACCTCCACTTTTCCCTTTTTGTGGTACAATGCCCTTTCCACCTCTACTTCCTTTTTTATATTATAACAGTAACATCAAATTATACATGTACTCTCTATGTATACCTATAAGAAAAATACAGTTCTTAAGAGTTATTTTTACCTTTTTATCCTTCTCTTGAGTTTTATATTTGGAGGTCAAATTTTTTATTTAGCTCTGGTTTTTTCATCAGAAATAAATGGAATTCACCTGTTTCACTGAATGCTGGTCTCTCCTGGAAGCTGGGTAGTTTATTCTTGGCTGCATTCCAGGTTCCTTTGCCTTTTGAAATATCAGATTCCAGGCCCTTTGATCCTTTAATGTAGAAGCTGCTATATCCTGAGTAATCCTTATTGTGGCTCGTTGGTATTTGAATTTTTTTTCTCCCTGCTTGTAATATTTTTTCCTTGGTCCAAAAGTTTCGAAATTTAGCCACAATATTCCCTGGAGTTTTAATTTTGGGGTCTCTTTCAGGGGGCATTCAATGAATTCTTTCAATGTCTATTTTACCTTCTGATTCTATGACATCTGGGCAGTTATCTTTGATGATTTCTTGAAAAATAGTGTCTAGGCTCTTTTTTTCATCATGATTTTCAGGGAGTTAAATAATCTTCAGATTATCTCTGAGATTTTCCAGGTCTGTTGTTTTCCCAGGTAAGTACTTTTTTCCCCATCTTTTAATTTTTTTAATTTTTTTTTTTGCTTGATTGATTCTTGATGTCTCCATGAGTCATTAATTTCCATTTGTTCAGTTATGATTTTTATGATTATGATTTTTGTAAAAAATTACCCATGCATATGTACTATCAAAAATGTTATAATGATAAAATTAGTAAAAAAATAAAGTTATAAAATTTTCCTTATTAAAAAAAAAAAAAAAAGATCACCTCTTCGTGTGATTGAGTTGGAGTAAAACACCATGCTTGCTCCAGACATAAGAATGCACTACTTGACAAAAACTGCTGGGAAAACTGGAAATTAGTATGGCAGAAACTAGGCATGGACCCACACTAAATACTGTACACCAAGATAAGATCAAAATGGGTTCATGATTTAGGCATAAAGAATGAGATTATAAACAAATTAGAGGAATATAAGATAGTTTACCTCTCAGAGTTGCAGAGGAAAAAGGAATTTGTGATGAAGAAAGAACTAGAGATCATTATTTCTATTTTTTTTAATTTTATTTTATTTAGAATTTTTTTCACAGCATATATGCATGAGTAATTTTTTTAAATAATATTATCCCTTGTATTCATTTTTCCAAATTATCCTCTCCCTCCCTCTACTCCCTCCCCCTGATGACAGGCAATCCCATACATTTTACATGTGTTACAATAAAACCTAGATACAATATATGTGTGTAAATACCACTTTCTTGTTGCACATTAAGCATTAGATTACGAAGGTATAAGTAACCTGGGTAGATAGACAGTAGTGCTAACAATTTACATTCACTTCCCAGTGTTCCATCTCTGGGTGTAGTTATTTCTGTCCATCATTGATCAACTGGAAGTGAGTTGGATCTTCTTTATGTTGAAGATATCTACTTCCATCAGAATACATCCTCATACAGCATTGAAGTGTACAGCGATCTTTTGGTTCTACTCATTTTACTCAGCATCAGTTGATGTAAGTCTCTCCAAGCCTCTCTGTATTCCTCCTGCTGGTCATTTCTTACAGAACAATAGTATTCCATAACCTTCATATACCATAATTTACCCAACCATTCTCCAATTGATGGGCATCCATTCAACTTCCAGTTTCCAGCCACAACAAAAAGAGCTGCCACAAACATTTTGGCACATACAGGTCCCTTTCCCTTCTTTAGTATTTCTTTGGGATATAAGCTCAGTAGTAGTACGGCTGGGTCAAAGGGTATGCACAGTTTGATAACTTTTGGGGCATAGTTCCAAATTGCTCTCCAGAATGGCTGGATTCTTTCACAACTCCACCAACAATGTATCAGTGTCCCAGTTTTCCCACATCCCCTCCAACATTTGTCATTATTTGTTCCTGTCATCTTAGCCAATCTGACAGGTGTATAGTGGTAGATCAGAGTTGTCTTAATTTGCATTTCTCTGATCAATAGTGATTTGGAACACTCTTTCATATGAGTGGATATAGTTTCAATTTCATCATCTGAGAATTGTCTGTTCATATCCTTTGACCATTTATCAATTGGAGAATGGTTTGATTTCTTATAAATTAGAGTCAGTTCTCTATATATTTTGGAAATGAGACCTTTGTCAGAACCTTTAACTTTAAAAATATTTTCCCAATTTGTTACTTCCCTTCTAATCTTGTTTGCATTAGTATTGTTTGTACAGAAACTTTTTAGTTTGATGTAATCAACATCTTCTATTTTGTGATCAATAATGATCTCTAGTTCTCCTCTGGTCATAAATTCCTTCCTCCTCCACAGGTCTGAGAGGTAGACTATCCTCTGTTCCTCTAATCTATTTATTATCTCATTCTTTATGCCTAAATCATGGACCCATTTTGATCTTATCTTGGTATACGGTGTTAAATGTGGATCCATATCTAATTTCTGCCATACTAATTTCCAGTTTTCCCAACAGTTTTTTCCAAATAATGAATTTTTATCCCTAATGTTGGTATCTTTGGGTTTGTCAAAGATTAGATTGCTATAGATGTACCCTTTTTTGTCCTTTGTATCTAATCTGTTCCACTGATCTACCGTTCTATTTCTTAGCCAGTAACAAATGGTTTTGGTGACTGCTGCTATATAATATAGCTTTAGATCAGGTACAATTAGACCACCTTCCTCTGAGTTTTTTTTTTTTTTTTCATTAGTTCCCTTGCAATTCTCGACCTTTTATTCTTCCATATGAATTTTGTTGTTATTTTTTCTAGGTCATTAAAATAGTTTCTTGGGAGTCTGATTGGTATAGCACTAAATAAATAGATTAGTTTGGGGAGTATTGTCATCTTTATTATATTCGCTTGGCCTATCCAAGAGCACTGAATGTCTTTCCAATTATTTAAATCTGACTTTATTTTTGTGGCAAGTGTTTTGTAATTTTGCTCATATAATTCCTGACTATTCTTTGGTAGATGGATTCCCAAATACTTTATACTCTCAACATTTGTTTGGAATGGAATTTCTCTTTGTATCTCTTGCTGTTGCATTTTGTTGGTGATATATAAAAATGCTGAAGATTTATGTAGATTTATTTTGTATCCTGCCACTTTGCTAAAATTCTGAATTATTCCTAATAGCTTTTTAGCAGAGTCTTTGGGGTTCTCTAAGTATACCATCATGTCATCTGCAAAGAGTGATAGTTTGATTTCCTCATTTCCTATTCTAATTCCTTGAATCACTAGAGATCATTATTGATCACAAAATAGAAAATTTTGATTATATCAAATTAAAAAGCTTTTGTACAAACAAAACAAATGCTCACAAGATTAGAAGGGAAGCAATCAACTGGTAAAACATTTTTACAGTTAAAGGTTCTGATAAAGACCTTATTTGCAAAATATATAGAGAATTGCCTCTAATTTACAAGAAATCAAGCCATTCTCTAATTGATAAATGGTCAAAGGACATGAACAGACAATTTTCAGGTGATGAAATTGAAACTATTTCTAGTTATATGAAAATGTGCTTCAAATCACTATAGATCAGAGAAATGCAAATTAAGAGAACTCTACAGTACACACTTGCCAGATTGGCTAAGATTACAAGAAAAGTTAGTGATGAATGTTGGAGGAGATGTGGGAAAACTGGGACAAAACTACCTATGCTGTTTCTCAATCAGGACTTGCAATTCATCCTGGAATCTCAGGATTATTTCTGCTACTTGATTGAACCACCTAAAGCATCACTTTCTTATTCTCCTAATCCTGGCTTTATCCTCCTATGACTACTAAGCTCTCCAGTATATGCCTTCTTATTAAATTGTGGAAATTTATTTCTCCTAACAACCCCTTGCTTCCAAATGTCAGTAACCATTGGGAAAGAACCACCAAGTTATGCTTCTAATCTTTGTGGTTTTTACCAGTCCAGTGTTATTTTTGAGGCTGAGTTAAATAGTTGATATTGAGGATAAGAGGGAGTTTAGAAATTCTCGTGTATCTTCTCCACCATCTTGGCTCCACTCATCTTGGTTTGGCACTTTTTAATGATGATTGTGAGGGTGGAGTTATCTTCAAAAAATATATTTAAAAATATGTCTATATACACATACATATGTCACAAACAAATCTATAAGCTTTTTGAACAACACTTTTCAGAAAAACAAAATATTTTAAAAATATACAGAGATCTCAAGGTGATTTAACATGTTTTAACATAGTTTTATATTACATTTGATGACACAAGATTTTTTTTCCATATTCCCTTTTCTTTCTACCTCTCTCAAAGAAGGTCACAAACCAAATTACGTATTTTTGCCTCTGTGACTCAGGTGGCTTAATGAAGATGTATTTGAAGAGTTTTGTGCCTGTGTTTAGAGAAGAACTAACCTATTTCAAAGCAAGCTATATGTTCCCTGGGGACATACTTATTTAAAAATATACTTCAATACAAAATTAGAATTGGACTCAATGGTAAAACTCAATGACACTTATGTGCGTGATGACTTAGTACTTCATATTTTATTGCTTAAAAATACTTACTCCATTTTAAAATGATGTAGAACTTTTTTCAAGGAGATAAGAATATTGACAGTTATAACTTTTCTTTCATAAAAAAATTATTCATTAGATGTAGGGAATGTACCAGAAATTTTATTTTTATTTATTGATCAGGATACTGAGGCATAAAAAGAGTTAATAATCTGTTGAAGGTCCAAGAATAGATCCCTAGAAATTAAATATTTGGGCTCTTATTTCAATTAAATTCAATATGAGAAAGATTTATTAAGTGCCTTCTCTGTATTAAACCAGGTCTTGGGTTTACAAAGATGAAAAATGATAGTTTTGTCTTCAGTCTCTTCCAATTAAATATGTAAAAATAAACTCCAATTAAAATGTTCTCAGCATTAAACTCCCCCCCCCCACTCCATTAAGAAAGAGAGGCCATGTGACAGTGGATAGAGGGCCAGCCAGGAAGTTAAGGGGATTTGATGTCAAGTCTCATTGATTACATGAATATAACTTTCAGGGTTCCAGATTATTTTCCAAAAGTCTAAGTGGCAGAATTGTTAATTATACTTTTACATTGATAGAGCTTTATTAGAAACTTGCTCTATACCAATAAAATGGCAGGGCCATATTTAAAAAAAAAAAACAAAAACAAAAAAACATATTTACAACATTTAGAACCTTTAATTACATCATTCAATTCCTCGGTCATTCCATTTTAAAATTTGTTGTTATCTTCTGGAGTTATTGTTCCATGTCCTTATTGATCATCTAATCAGTTATCCAAGCCTACTTTTTATCCCCAACACATTGCTTTTTGCAAACCTCTCTGCTTGCCCCTTTCTTTATTCCTACTGTTACTCTAGGATATACCCCTTTCATTGTTAGATGTTTATACTGTTGGGATCAGCCTCTGAAAAGGGATTATGGCCTCTGCTCTCTCACTCCTGGGTTCCAGCTTTCATCCTACTGCCAAAGTAAGTCATTTTACTTTTGCATTAAAAAAAAGAAAATAGTCAATGACTTCCTAGTGTCTAAAAAATAAAGTTCAAATTCCTCTGTTTGACATTTAAGGAGATATATACAACCAATTAGTCCTTCCAGAGTAATTTCACAAAATCTATACTTAAGCCAAAATGAACTTTTTTTTTTCTACTCTTCCCCACTTACACTGTCAGCTCCCTGTCTTGCTCACATTCTTTATCTGCTTTGCCTGTGTCATTCTTAAACTTAAAAACTAATAACTCAATCATTGCCTCTGATCTCACCAGCATTTTTGTTGGATTTCAAAGATTCATTCATTTATTCATTCAACAAACATTTGTTAATGTGCCTACTGTGCGCAAAAGCCTTAAACATTGCAGTAACAATTCCGTATGTAGTGCAGACTGCCTTTCCAGAGGTTCAAAACTGAATGTGAAGTAAAAATGCTAGGAAGTTAGGGTGGGAAGTGCAAAGGAGAATTCTGGACAAACTGCAGAGAATACATTGCATTGTACTTCTTTGATCCAATTATCATTTGATACTTTGTGTCACAGTTATCTGAGTATGTTTCTCATTTCCAGAGTCATGACAAAAGGAAACAAACATTTATGAACACTTATTATGTGCCAGCTACTGTGCTCAGTTTCCACAAGCAGGAAAATTTGAGCTTGTCTCAAGCATCACCAATCACATCTGTGGCAATCAGCGACAAATGGGGAGAGGCAGTGCCCAGAAATCACTGCCTCAGAATCCTGCAGAGCCATCACTACAAAGTCACTCTGGTCACTTTCCATTTGTGCTAATTCTTCTTGCAAACTAACTTTAGGAGAGGCCAGCAATGTAGCTGAGTAAAGAGAAAATGAGCCTATGAGCCAGAAAGGTTAGGATTCAACACCTGCCTCCAGAACTTACTGCTCACATGACCTTTCTGTGCCACTAAGCAATTCTCAGGGTATAAATTGCAAGCAACTTTCCTTGTGCACTGAGGGAGGCAACAAACTTCTTTGGAGTTTCCTAAATTTATGAAATTTCAGTTCTCAAAAAACCAAGCGAGCAAGTAAGCAAATAAACAACAATTATTCTTCCTAATTTGAATTCTAGAAACTTAATTATTCCTTATCTCCAGTGGGGAGGTAATCTCTGAGAGAGAGAGAGAGAGAGAGAGAGAGAGAGAGAGAGAGAGAGAGAGAGAGAGAGAGAAAGAGAGAGAGAGAAAAATTGGTCTTAAACTGTTTTTTAAAAACCTAAAAGTATTATGAAAATGTTACAACTGGAAAAGACTTGGTGATTATCTAGTCAAATGTCTTCATTTTATAGCCACCAAGAAGGGAATTGATTTGCCAAAGGTCACAGAAGAAACTTTATTCAACTCATACTGAAATGGAGGCTAAACTGAGGTAGAGTCCAAATCTAACAGATCCAGAGATTGTTGCTGTAGAAAGGGGGATTTAAATGCATCTCTTTTATAAGAAGAGAAAATAAAGGCCCAGAATTAGTGTTAGAACAGTCACTAGGACTTTAGGCCTTGCAAAGCAGGCCTGAGAAATCACAAACACTCAAGAAAGTTAATAGGTGATCCTAGGCTTTCCCAGGAATCCTTCTATCAAAGCTCATTCACATCCAAGAAAATAGCCAAGTCACTGATGCTTTCCTTAATTACTCCAATTAGGTTTCCTCATATACTCTCCCAGGAGTTCAGGCCTAGGCTCTTAATTCTAGGTGCAATAGCTTCCTAGGACCAAGGCTAGAGCAGGCCTATTCTGTCACCACTAAGTTGCTGAGCATAGGCAGTAGTTCAGAGTCCTGATAGCAACTCCCATACCTCATAGAATCTGAAAGTATCTTGGATACAGCATTTGTTCTTTTTTTTCCCCATCTTCTTGGGAACTCTGAGCCTCTCCATGCTCCAGTTTTCCCCATAGTTTGACTCTTCCTTCCTGCCCTTGTCTTGTCTTCTTCTCCTAGACTATAGTTTCTCAATGGTAGAAATTCTGTTTTATTTAAACTTGATCATCCCTAATACCTAATATGCTGCTTTGTACATATGCTCAGTATAGGGAAAGTACTTAATAAATGCTTATTTATTGAACTAATAAATGAATGAATGAAATAGAAATGAAATAATGAAATTAGATTAAAAATATCTCAATTCCTGACTGCCACTTAACTAGCATGTGATATTGGGAAATTCACTTCTTTTTCTGAGCCTCAGTTTACTCATTTCTAAAATGTGGATAGTCATAATTGTGATATCTGTGTTATAAAGTTGTTGCTGGAATTAAGTAAGCTAATATATGTAAAGCATTTGGTTTCTGTAAAGCTTTATATAAATGTCAACTCCTGTGGTTTATCTTCTTCAAAGAACAACTCTTTGGAGGCTGTCACCAGTTTTCAAAATGAGGAATATTTCTTCTCATCTCAAAATAAATTTAGTAAAATCTATTCAGCAATATTATTTTTGCAGAAAAATTGGATGAGGTCCATTTGTCCTGATTTGTCATTTCAGAAGGTTATACATTCAGAACAAGCTAGTGGGACATAAGCACTCTGCCAACTGTCCTCATAGCACATCTCATTAATTAGCTAAAATTACAGAGGAACAGCCACTATTTTAATTTGAACATCACTTGACTTAGAGCAAAAGAAAAGCACTGTACACATCAGACACATCAGATAATGAAGGAATAATAATTTGAAACAAACAAGTTGGGCAAGACTGTTGGGATTAACATTAGTGCCACACAGAAAATCAACATAGGGTATATAAATCCAAAGGGAAAAAAACTCTTCTAATAATGTTAATTTTTAAAGATTGTAGGTTCATAGGATCATCGAGTAGAGCTAAAGGCATCTCAGAAGCCATAAGCCCAGGCTTTTCATTTTACAGATAAGAAAGCAGGTCTGGAAGGATAAGTGCTTTGCCCAAAGTCATAAAGATTTGAAGTTGACCTGTGATTTTTTTCTACTGCACTACCAGAAGGAAAAACAAATACTTCCAATTTTTTAAAAAATAAGTAACAAAAATATTTTTAATTTTTGTATCTCTGATCACCTTTCACTTAGAAATTGCTTAGAAAATGAGTGAATCTAATCTAGTGATGGAGGTTCAAAATCCAAGCATTCTGAATGAAGGTTTTCCTAGAAAATCTCCAAAATGCTAACCGGTATAAATCAGATAGGTCCAAGGAGAAAAAAAAAAAAAATATATATATATATATATAATTTTCCTATATTTTAAATTCTGTATTATCCTTGGAATTGAATTTTTTAAGCTGTCACTCTGTTAATACTAGTCTGGCTAAATGCCAAAAAAATCATTGTATACATCATGTATTTTAAAATATATTAAAGAAAAGCAAGATTAGCAAGAGTTTATGTAACAAAACTTTGATTTCCAGTTTTAAATGACTAAATATAGTCTCTCCACTTTCTTCCATGTTCAGCTTGAGGACAAATAGATGACTATTGAATTCTAACTAGCCTGAAGGGGAATAGTTCCTAGAGTTTCCAAAAACCCAAGACCAGTATGCTAAAGTTGTTATTGACATGACCCACTGTATAGATAACAAAAATGGATTAAAAAGAAAATGAAATGGT
Organism: Sminthopsis crassicaudata; assembly: GCF_048593235.1. Lineage (NCBI taxonomy): Eukaryota > Metazoa > Chordata > Mammalia > Dasyuromorphia > Dasyuridae > Sminthopsis > Sminthopsis crassicaudata. The sequence continues at coordinate 140,649,688 of NC_133622.1, read as the reverse complement.
GTTTTAATACATTAGATTTATTAAGTTTGCTTAAAGGAAAGTCACTAAGTATTAGGATATGTGTCCCCAAGGGAGCATGCTTGTAATTTAGAAATGGTTTATAACACATGATTAGAAATAGACATTTTCGGTATTTAGACCATGATCAAGGTAGTAAAATTTTCTTATGCCCTACGACCAGAGACTCTAAGAATCATAGAATGTTAGAGCTGGAAGAGAGCTACATGTCATTTCCTACAACTCCCTTATTTTATGTGGGAGGAACCTGAGGACTATAGAGTAGATATAATTAATCAAGATCATATGAATTATACATGAAACTGTTTCATATTCCAAGTCCAGTGTTTTTTCCCACTATATCATACTTCTGAAGTCATGCAACATAGTTCATATTTGATAATGGATAAGAATGTTTTAAAGATATAAAGTAAATATGAAATGAGGGTGACAGTTTTTAATAGTATAGAATATTTCAGTTTATTTCCAATCAAAAATTTTATTTTGTGTGGCTTTTTTTGTAGCAATGGAAAATGAGCTATAAAGAAAGGCAGTGACATCCCAAATCACAAAAGAAAATCATTGGTGAGGATGAGTTGTGACTAGAAAATTTGTTACCATTACTAGGTGCTAACTCGGTTGTCTAATTTAGCAATTCTCTAGTTCAGAGTTCACACCTTCAAAAGGAGTTTATACCTTTAGAATTCTGAAAGGAGTTTACACCTTTGAAGAAATTAACACCTTTAAAGAAGCTAACTCATTGGTTGTAAGCAGTACCCACAAGCCCATTCTCTGGGAGGATAAAAGGAAGTAACATTGAGTGGGCAGAGCAGTCTGGAAGGAGGCAGTCTGGAAGAAGGCAGTCTGGATTAGGTTAAGGACAAGACTTCCCAGGAGAACTTCAGGGAAGCCGAAGGATATTCAGAGCCAGGATTCAGGAAGAAGGGGATTCCCTCTGGCTGGAGGCTCCAGAAGCCTCCCAAGAAACCTACTCACAGAGAAAAGGATTTACGGAAAAGAAACCTCCTCCCAGAGAAGGATTACAATTGAGAGACAACAGAACATTACAAAAATTGACAATCTGACTTCTAGCTTATTTTTTCCCCCTTAATCAACAACTCCTCAAGCAGTTAAATATTATAATAACTTCATCCACCAATTTGGGGGTAAAATGCTCATATTTGTCAATAATATCAGCAGTTAAAACTGAGGCCATATTGTAGGTGCAATTCTAAGGCAAATTTATGGACTTCAATTTGTGGAACTTGTATTGCTTTTATTTCTATTGTATCTGCAAAACTTTCTTGGAAATGGGAAGCTCTTATTTTTCAAGGTCATCCTGATGGCAACATCAGCACAGCCATTACTAAGATAGCTGAATTCTGAACTCTCATCTAGACAGTTATTTTGCCATTTGAACCCCCTTCCTCCCTTTCTTTTTCCTTCCTTCCCTTTTTTTGGAGATTTTATCGTCTCACAAACTGAAGTTACTCTATAATAAGATTGACACATTTTATTTCATTGTCAAATGGCTAGAACAGAATAAGCAAATATTTGGGGCAATTTTATTTTCACTCAGTCATGCTGTCAAGTTAACTGATATGAATACTTGTGATAATTTTTTTCTTTATCTTCTTTCTTTTAGCTTTTTGTCTTTAATGTATTAATACATAACCATCTGAGAGAAAAAACTGAAAAAAGACTTTCAATGTTTTCCAACTTTTTAAAGCACCTTTTTCTCTTCTGACTACCTTTCAAAAGAAAAATGTTAATTACTAAAACATCTTCATAAAGTTTCCTTGACTTTTGTCTTATACCTCCTTTTTTTCCCTGACCAAGTAGGGTCCATAGAGGGGCTTCCTTTGTTCAGAATTATACTCAGTACTAGAACATTACAAACACTGGAAAATACCTTGGGATTTGAATTTGTTGAGATTTGGTCAGAGGCAGAAGAAATAAATTTTCTATTTCAAGAAAATAGCCCTTTGCTTATTTTCTAGAAGAGATACTAGGGCTGAATGTGGGAAGAAAGGAACAAGGAAGAAAAGATGGTTAATATAATGTGAATAGGTCAATATTTTGTATTTACAACTATTTAAGTTTGACTCATGTCCAACATAAGATATAGTGTGATCTGTAAAATGAGCTTTCTGGGTCAATAATTTGTGGTTTCTAATCGGAGGAATGGATGTTGATCTCTCACATCTTCAAGATTTTTGTAAACACAGAGAGAGCCAAAAAAACTGCAACTGCTTCCGACCTTGAGCAGAGAACTCAGATGAAGTATTATACTCCTGCCTATAGCAAATACAGACCTGGTAGTCAAACAGAGGGCAAACAACAGCAAAACAGAAGAAATGTTGGAGTACAGACCTCTTGAGACAAACATTTTCAAAAATAGCCATTGTGTTTATTTCTTTTGTTTTACTATATTTCTTACAAGATAAGTTCATAGCAAGGTAGGAGGAGTTATATTAGTAGATGGTGATAACAATGGGAAAAACAGAAAAGGACATTAAAATTATTTTAAAAAGAAAAATATATTCAAAAGGGGAAATTCTAGGGCAATTTTATTTCTATCATGTTAAATTTAACATAGACTTTAAAAATTGTGTTGAGACAATGAAAACCACTAAGAGAATTTCTGAGTAATTAATAAACAATTTATTAATTAAGCTGGCTGACAATAAATAAATTTATGGTTAGTGGTTTTAGTAACTAAAGCTGCCAAGAGAGACTCTGAAATGCCTTAAATCCCTTCTGAAAGGGAATTCTCTTTCTCAGTTTTCGATCTACCTGGTTTAGGTATCAGTACCATGTCTGCGTCATAGAAGGAATTTGGTAGGACTCCTTCAATCCCTATTTTTTCAAATAGTTTACATAGCATTGGAGTTAGTTGTTCTTTAAACGTTTGGTAGAATACACCTGTAAATCCATCTGGTCCTGGGGACTTTTTCTTAGGAAGTTGGTTAATAGCTTGGTCTATTTCTTTTTCTGAGATGGGACTATTTAGACTACTTACTTCTTCCTCTGTTAATCTGGGCAAGCTATTTTTTTTTGAAGGTATTCTTCCATTTCATCTAAGTTATCGAATTTATCGGCATAAAGTTGAGCAAAGTAGCTCCTAACTAGTGTTCTAATTTCCTCTTCATTAGTGGTGAGTTCACCCTTTTCATTTTCAAGACTATCAATTTGCTTTTTCTCTTTCCTTTTTTTAATTAGGTTTACTAAGGGTTTGTCAATTTTGTTGGTTTTTTTCATAAAACCAACTCTTAGTTTTATTAATTAATTCAATAGTTTTTTTACTTTCAATTTTATTAATCTCACCTTTTATTTTTTGAATTTCAAGTTTTGTATTTGTCTGGGGGTTTTTAATTTGTTCCTTTTCTAGCAATTTTAGTTGTAAGCCCAATTCGTTGGCCCTCTCTTTCTCTATTTTATGCAAGTAGGCCTGTAGAGATATAAAACTTCCCCTTATTACTGCTTTGGCTGTATCCCACACATTTTGGTATGATGTCTCATTATTGGCATTTTCTTGGGTGAAGTTATTAATTATGTCTATGATTTGCTGTTTTACCCAATCATTCTTTAGTATAAGATTATTTAGTTTCCAATTATTTTTTGGTCTATTTTCCCCTGGCTTTTTATTAAATGTTATTTTGATTGCATTATGGTCTGAAAAGGATGCATTTACTATTTCTGCCTTACTGCATTTGATTTTGAGGTTTTTATGCCCTAGTATATGATCAATTTTTGTATAGGTTCCATGAACTGCTGAGAAGAAAGTATATTCCTTTCTGTCTCCATTTAGCTTTCGCCAAAGATCTATCATATCAAACTTTTCTAGTATTCTATTTACCTCTTTGACATCTTTCTTATTTATTTTGTGGTTTGATTTATCTAATTCTGAGAGAGCAAGGTTGAGGTCTCCCGCTATTATAGTTTTGCTATCTAATTCCTCTTGCAGCTCTCTTAATTTCTCTTTTAAGAATTTAGATGCTGCACCACTTAGTGAATATATGTTTAATATTGATACTGTTTCATTATTGATGCTGCCCTTTAGCAGGATATAATGCCCTTCCTTATCTCTTTTAATTAGATCAACTTTTGTTTTTGCTTGATCTGAGATGAGGATGGCTACTCCTGCTTTTTTGGTTTTGCCTGAGGCATAATAGATTCTGCTCCACCCTTTTAGTTTGAATGTCTCACCCTGTTTCAGGTGTGTTTCCTGTAAACAACATATAGTAGGATTCTGACTTTTAATACAGTCTGCTAACTGCTTCCTCTTTATGAGGCAGTTTGCCCCATTCACATTTATGGTTAGAAGGACTAATTCTATATTGCTTGCCATCCTATTAACCCCTGCTTATGCTTTTCCCTTTTCCTTCCCTTTTACCCTCCTAATCAGTATTAAACTGGTGAACACCACTTGCTTTTCACAGCCCTCCCTTTTTAGGATTCCTCCCCCACCTTAAAGATCCTCCCCTTATTTTACCCCTTTTCCTTGAAATTACTGTATTCCCTTCCCCTTAGCTTACTCCTTCCCTTTCACTTTTCAATGAAGTGGAAGAAGTTTCATCATAAATCGAATATGTCTATTGATACACGCTATGTTCATCTCCCCTCTTTCTTTCTCTCAGATATAATAGGTTACCTTTGCCTCTTCATGAGATGTAGCACCACCACTTTACACTTATTTATGATATAATCTCCTTTCTACCTCTAGTTTCTAAGACAAATTGTACATATGTTCTTTACATATTTTTTTGACAGAAGTATAGTTCTCAAGATTTCTTTTTACCTTTTTAGAAATCTCTTGAGTTCTGTATTTGAAGATCAAACCTTTTATGTAGGTCTGGTTTTTTCATCAAAAATAGATGGAATTCATTTATTTCGTTAAATGTCCATCTTCTTCCCTGGAAAACGATGCTCATTCTTGCTGGGTAAGTTATTCTTGGCTGCATACCAAGTTCTTTAGCCTTTCGGAATATCATGTTCCAGGCCCTGCGTTCTTTTAATGTGGACGCTGCTAGATCTTGGGTTATCCTTATTGTGGATCCTCCATATCTGAATTGCTTTTTTCTAGCAGCTTCCAATATCTTTTCCTTTGTCTGATGGTTCTTGATCTTGGCCACTATATTTCTTCGCATTTTGATTTTAGGGTCCCTTTCAGTAGGTGACATCCACGCCCCACCGGGACCCATAGGCTGGGCTTTGTGCTGCCTTTACTGTTCAGCGCCCTGGGGGCACAGCAGCGCTAATCACCTCTGAGGCACCTCCAGGGAGGGGGTGGGGAACTCTCTCCCAGAGCTCTATCTTAGCTCAGGCCCAAGAGCCGCTGCATCCATCCAGTCTGGGAGGAAGCTGGTAAAGAAGTAAATAAATAATTTCCTACCCCAGGGACAGACCCCAAAAGATTTTTTAAATATGAGCAAAAAAGCCAAAAAAACCATAGATTCCTTCTACACAGAGAAAGAGCGGGTATCCAACCCCGAGGAAGTTAACAGCAGAGAGACAGCAGATAACAACCTAAAGGGGAATGATTCCTGCCCCCCATCACATAACTCTCTCCTAGAAGACACTATTAAAAAATTAAGGGAGTTTGAAGAAAAATGGGGAAAGGAAAGGGAAGCTATGATAGAGAATAACAACGTCCTGAAATTGGAGTTGGAAAAAATAAAGAATTCACAGGAGATGCAGGGAAACAAAATTTATGAATTAGAAAAGGTTAAAAAAACACAGGAAAGTAGGATTTCTGAATTGGAAAAGATAAAAAAGTCTCAAGAAAATAGAATTTCTGAATTGGAAAAAGAAAATAATTCTCAAAAAAAAATTAGGGAAATGGAAAAAAATTAAATAGAGCAAAATAATTCATTTAAAAATGAAATTGGGCATTTACAAAAAGAAGAAAATAACTCCTTAAAAGTAAGGATGGAACAAATAGAAATGAATGATTCACAGAGAACCCAAGAATCAGTCAAACAAAACAAGCAATATAGAATTAGTCCTTCTAACCATAAATGTGAATGGGGCAAACTGCCTCATAAAGAGGAAGCAGTTAGCAGACTGTATTAAAAGTCAGAATCCTACTATATGTTGTTTACAGGAAACACACCTGAAACAGGGTGAGACATTCAAACTAAAAGTAAAAGGGTGGAGCAGAAGCTGGAGAACAATGTCAAATACTTACTGGGAAAATCTAGACCTGGAAAATAGATCTAGGAGAGATAATCTGCAGATCATTGGACTTCCAGAAAACTATGACCAAAAAAAGAGCCTAGATTCTATTTTACAGGAAATTATCAAAGAGAACTGTCCAGAGATAATAGAAACAGAAGGGAAAGTAGATGTGGAAAGAATTCATCGAACTCCTTCTGAAATAGACCCTAAAAAAGAACACCACGGAATATTGTGGCTAAGCTGCAGAATTACCACACAAAGGAGAAAATCCTGCAAGCAGCTAGAAAAAAACAATTTAAATACCAAGGTGCCACAATAAGGGTCACCCAAGATCTGGCTGCCTCCACATTAAAAGATAGAAGGGCCTGGAACCTGATATTCCGTAAGGCAAAAGATCAAGGACTGCAACCAAGAATGAACTACCCAGCTAAGTTTAGCATCTTTTTCCATGGAAGAAGATGGTCATTCAATGAAACAGAGGAATTCTATATGTTTCTAAGAAAAAAACCAGACTTAAACAAAAAATTTGATCTACATCCACAAGACTGAAGAGAAACAGAAAAAGGTACACAGAACCCTTGAGAACTGTAACTCTGTTGTGGGTATATAAAAAGTACTCAAGGATAATTTGATTTTACTAATATAAAAGAAAAAAAGGGGGGTGTAGTAAAGGGAAGGAGGTCGGTTCAGAAAAAGGGGAAGGAATGATAAAAAGAGGGAAACTACATCCCAGGAAGAGGCATAGAAAATACACCATATCTGAGGGAACTTAGTGAGGGGGAGAATCATTGTGTGAATCTTACTCTCATCAGGAGAGGCTCAAAGAGTAAATAATTAACATATTTGTTTTTCAGAGAATTTTCTCTCACCTCATTAAAAGGGGGGAGAGGAAAAGGGAAAAGGAAAAGGAGAATAAGTGAAGGGACTTGGAGGGAGGGGGAGGGATACTAAAAAAAAAGGGGCGGTTGCGCGTCACAAGGGGGGGTCTGTAAATTAAATATCGGGGAGGGGGATCAGGGGAGTCAAGGGAAAAAGCATAATCTGGGGATAATATGATGGCAGGAAATACAGAATTAGTAATTTTAACTGTAAATGTAAATGGGATGAACGATCCCATCAAACGGAGACGGATAGCAGATTGGATCAAAAAGCAGAACCCTACAATATGTTGTCTACAGGAAACACACTTAAAGCAGGGAGATACATACAGAGTAAAGGTAAAAGGTTGGGACAGAGCCTATTATGCTTCAGGTAAAGCCAAAAAAGCAGGGGTAGCTATCCTTATCTCAGATCAAGCAAAAGCAGAAGCAGATCTCGTTAAAAAAATAAGGAAGGAAACTATATCCTGCTGAAAGGTAGCATAAATAATGAAGCCATATCAATACTAAACATATATGCACCAAGTGGTATAGCATCTAACTTTCTAAAGGAAAAGTTAAGAGAATTGCAAGAAGAAATAGTCAGTAAAACTATAATAGTGGGAGATCTCAACCTTGCACTCTTAGATTTAGACAAATCAAACCACAAAACAAACAAGAAAGAAATTTAAAAAGTAAATAGAACATTAGAAAAACTAGGTATGATAGACCTTTGGAAAAACTGAATGGCAATAGAAAGGAATATACTTTCTTCTCAGCAGTTCATGGATCCTATACAAAAATAGACCATATATTAGGACATAAAGATCTCAAAATTACATGTAGGAAGGCAGAAATAACAAATGCCTTCTTCTCAGATCACAATGCAATAAAAGCTACATTCAGTAAAAAGTTAGGGGTAAATAGACCAAAAAGTAATTGGAAACTGAATAATCTCATCTTAAAGAATGACTGGGTGAAAGAGCAAATTAACAATTTCACCCAAGATAATGACAATGATGAGACATCATACCAAAATCTTTGGGATGCAGCTAAAGCAGTAATAAGGGGAAATTTTATATCTTTAGAGGCTTATTTGAAGAAAATAGAGAAAGAGAAGATTAACGAATTGGGCTTACAACTTAAAAGGCTAGAAACAGACCAAATTATAAACTCCCAACCAAAATTTAAACTTGAAATGCAAAAATTAAAAGGAGAAATCAATAATATTGAAAGTAAAAAAACTATTGAATTAATAAATAAAACCAAGAGTTGGTTTTTATGAAAAAGCCAATAAAATAGATAAACCTTTGGTAAATTTGATCAAAAAAAAGAAAGAGGAAAATCAAATTGATAGTCTTACAAATGAAAAGGGGGATCTTTCCACCAATGAAGAGGAAATTAGAGAAATAATAAGGAGTTACTTTGCCCAACTTTATGCCAATGAATTTGATAACTTAAGTGAAATGGATGACTTCCTCCAAAAATATAGGCTCCCTAGATTAACAGAGGAGGAGATAAATTGCTTAAATAGTCCCATTTCAGAAAAAGAAATAGAACAAGCTATTAAACAACTCCCTAGGAAAAAATCCCCAGGGCCAGATGGATTCACATGTGAATTCTACCAAACATTTAAAGAGCAATTAGCCCCAATGTTATATAAATTATTTGAAAAAATAGGGGATGAAGGAGTCCTACCAAACTCCTTTATGATACAGACATGGTACTGATACCTAAACTAGGTAGATCGAAAACTGAGAAAGAAAATTATCGACCAATCTCCTTAATGAATATTGATGCTAGAAACGCTAGCCTTGGCAATAAGAGCCGAGAAAGAGATTCAAGGAATTAGAGTAGGAAATGAGGAAATTAAACTATCACTTTTTGCAGATGACATGATGGTATACTTAGAGAACCCCAAAGACTCTGCTAAAAAGCTATTAGGAATAATTCAGAATTTCAGCAAAGTGTCAGGATACAAAATAAATCCACATAAATCCTCAGCATTTTTATATATCACTAACAAAATGCAACAGCAAGAGATACAAAGAGAAATTCCATTCCAAACAAATGTTGAGAGTATAAAGTAAAAGGTCGAGAATTGCAAGGGAACTAATGAAAAAAAACTCAGAGGAAGGTGGTCTAAGTGTACCTGATCTAAAGCTATATTATATAGCAGCAGTCACCAAAACCATTTGGTATTGGCTAAGAAATAGACCGGTAGATCAGTGGAACAGATTAGATACAAAGGACAAAAAAGGGTACATCTATAGCAACCTAATCTTTGACAAACCCAAAGATACCAACATTAGGGATAAAAATTCATTATTTGGAAAAAACTGTTGGGAAAACTGGAAATTAGTATGGCAGAAATTAGATATGGATCCACACTTAACACCATATACCAAGATAAGATCAAAATGGGTCCATGATTTAGGCATAAAGAGGGAGATAATAAATAGATTAGAGGAACAGAGGATAATCTACCTCTCACACTTGTGGAGGAGGAAGGAATTTATGACCAGAGGAGAACTAGAGATCATTATTGATCACAAAATAGAAGATTTTGATTACATCAAACTAAAAAGTTTCTGTACAAATAATACTAATGCAAACAAGATTAGAAGGGAAGTAACAAATTGGGAAAACATTTTTAAAAACAAAGGTTCTGACAAAGATCTTATTTCCAAAATATATAGAGAACTGATCCTAATTTATAAGAAACCGAACCATTCTCCAATTGATAAATGGTCAAAGGATATGAACAGACAATTCTCAGAGGAAGAAATTGAAACTATATCCACTCACATGAAAGAGTGTTCCAAATCACTACTGACCAGAGAAATGCAAATTAAGACAACTCTGAGATACCACTACATACCTGTCAGATTGGCTGAGATGACAGGAACAAATAATGATGAATGTTGGAGGGGATGTGGGGAAACTGGGACACTAATACATTGCTGGTGGAGTTGCAAAAGAATCCAGCCATTCTGGAGAGCAATCTGGAATTATGCCCAAAAAGTTATCAAACTGTGCATACCCTTTGACCCAGCAGCGCTACTACTGGGCTTATATCCCAAAGAAATACTAAAGAGCAGAAAGAGACATATATGTGCCAAAATGTTTGTGGCAGCTCTTTTTGTAGTAGCTAGAAACTGGAAGATGAATGGATGTCCATCAGTTGGAGAATGGTTGGGTAAATTATGGTATATGAAGGTTATGGAATATTATTGCTCTGTAAGAAATGACCAGCAGGAGGAATACAGAGAGGCCTGGAGAGACTTAAATCAACTGATGCTGAGTGAAATGAGCAGAACCAGAAGATCACTGTACACTTCAACAACAATACTGTATGAGGATGTATTCTGATGGAAGTGGAAATCTTCAACATAAAGAAAAACCAACTCACTTCCAATTGATCAATGCTGGACAGAGGTAGCTACACCCAGAGAAGAAACACTGGGAAGTGAATGTAAATTGTTAGCACTAATATCTGTCTGCCCAGGTTACATGTACCTTCGGAATCTAAAGTTTATTGTACAACAAGAAAATGATATTCACACACATGTATTGTATCTAGACTATATTGTAACACATGTAAAATGTATGGGATTGCCTGTCATCGGGGGGAGGGAATAGAGGGAGGGTGGGATAATTTGGAAAAATGAATACAAGGGATAATATTATAAAACATATATATATATATATATATAATAAATTATTAATTTAAAAAAAAAAGAAAGTCATTGGAATTACGCTAACAAAATGACTAAATTGTTCATCCTGTGACCTAGAAGTCTAACTGCTAGACACAAGCCTAGCTATAGAGGCCGATTATAGAAGGTCCAGTATGCCTCCAAGTATTTTTAGCACACTTTTTGTAACAGAAAAAGATTGGGAACAAAGTAGATTTGTATAAGTTGAGGAAAGGCTAAACAAATTGTAGCATATTAATGAAATAAAATAATAAAATTCTATAAAGAAATTTTATGAATATTAAGAAGGGAGTCTCAGGGAGACACATAAACCAATGCAAAAAGAAATAAGCAGAAAATAAAAACAAATTTAAATGACTATAACAATATAAACAGAAAGCTCAATATTATCAGTATTAAACACTATATAATTATGTTGACTAAGAATTGACCAGCAAAAGACGTATGCAAATGAATTTCCTTTTCAGGAGGGGTAGTATGAGGAAATAAATATGTGGAACAGTATACATATTGGAGAAATTTATTAATGTATTAATTATTTTTGATGAGTTGCTTCTGATTGCTTTATTTTTTATTATTTATTTTAAGGGACAGCTTTTTGTGTGTAGGGAAAGAGTATATATTGGGAAATAAAAGTGATATAAAACCAATATTTATCAATTAAATGTATTTCATAATTATAAGTTATGGTTTTATTGGGGATGATAAAAATCATTCGGAGCTGTCAGTGATGTTAATAAAAGAACACAAAACATTGAAAAATAATCAATATTCAAATATGTTGTAGTGTAGCCATTATGCATCCCTGATTTACTAAAAATTCTTCTCCATATGTCCTTTCACTAAGTGATGAGAAACAGGAATCATGTTTGTATATTTAATTGTAAAGAAAGACATGCTTTTCTCTCTCTTTAGCTCAAAATCTAGTCATACATGGTTTAAATGTTTAAATAAAATACGTTTACTCTTGATCCCTTTATGAAGTAAGAAATAGTGTCTTGAGTCAAGCAAGAAGAGAAGAGATGTTTCAATAATCAAACTATAATCACTGTTGGGATGTAGTTTTAATCAGTCTTCAAAATTAGGCATAGAATTGTCAAGTTAGGCACTAAACTTTTCTGAAATCTTAATAGTGGTGAATAGAGTATTTTTGCCCTTCCCCTCTATAAATTTCCCCATTACAAACTTAAACACTGATATAAAAAGAGTCCAGAATTAAGGAGGGTTATGTTTGATTATTCATGATACTGTTTTATTGAGCAACATATAATGTTTTTGTGATATTTATAATCAGCTAATTTTAAGACAACAAAAAAGGGGAGAGTCTTAGAAAAAGATCACAAATTCAAAATTATTATTTGGTTTTTCAGACAAAGTACTCCTTGTTCCTATATGTAGTAGACTGAAGTAATTCAAGATAATGTTACTTCATGGGTTCAGTGCCAGAGACAATTAAAATAAGATAGGTATTTCACAAAGCTTTCACAGCAAGTCCAATTTAAATAAACAAACAATTAAATTGCTATGGAAGTTTGAAAATGATTAGAGAGTTCTTTTAAAATTGAAAGCTGTTTCTGAGAAGTTCTGTATGGGTTGGGGTTGAAAGAAGGAGATGATTTTGTGTTTAATAACCTAGGATGTGTTTTCTGAAGAAGGGTAGACTAAGCCCTGAAGTCAGGAGGACCTGAGTTCAAATGTGACCTCAGACAATTAACATTTCCTAGCTGTGTGACCCTGGGCAAGTCACTTAACCCCAACTGCCTCAAAAAAAAAAAAAAAAGTAAACTAAATTTGGCTTTAAAAGAAAATAATTAGGGACAGCTAGGTGGCACAGCCCTGAAGTTAGGAGGACCTGAGTTCAAATCTAATCTCAGACATTTAATCCTTCCTAACTGGGCAAGTCACTTAACCCCAATTGCCTCAGCTAAAAAAAAAATTATTATTATTATTTCCAAAAGACATTTACAAGATTCAATGTAGAACCAGTCTCAAAGTCCTATATCTTTTCAAACTGAAGAAAGTTTTATGAAGTTCTTTGCTGAAAACCCTAAGGAGTATGTGCTGTGAATTCTTATAATTCTAGAATCACCAAGAATATTTCTCATCATTTTAAACCACTGATTTAATATGACACTAGTCACAGTCACAGCCTTTAGTATTCAAAAAATATTTTACAGAACTCCTTTCAGGAGTCTACAGTAATTTTTTTCCTTTTAAATTCCATTCATTTTGACCTCATTGAGCTAGGTTAAGATCCCTTCAAATTGTCAATGGTATTTCTTCTAGTTGGTTGAAAATTTGATATTTTTATGGGATTGTCTTATAGCTTTTATACTTGAGTTTTATTTTGGTGGTGTTAAATAATGTTACATCCAATTGTAAATTCTTTTCCATTCCTCTTCTTTCTCTTCCTCTTTCTCAGTCCTCTAGGTGCCAATAACTAACTAGGTGACTGACTGAACTGACTTAGGATCATAGGTTTAGAGCTAAAAAGTACCTTGAAAATAACTGAGTTCACTTTCCTTTTCTGACAGATTAAAAACAATAAAGTTTGGAGACGTTAAAAGATATTTGTTCAGGATCACACAATTAGAAAATGTCTGGACTGGTTTGGAACTCATGTATTCCTGATTCCAAGAATTCATTCTATGTAATGTTCTTGAATTGTGAGGGTCTGGTCGTCTGCTCAATTATAATCCTTCTCTGGGAGATCTGTAAAATCTTTTCCTCTCTGCGCAGGTTTCTTGGGAGCTCTGAATCTCCTCCAACTCTTGTCCTTTCTCAAATCAGACTGGTCTCCTTTCAGCCTGCCTGGTGTCAAGACTTTATCCCAGAGTTGATTCTCTCAGACCCAATGCTGCCCTTCTTTTATCCTCCCAGAGAATGGGCGTGGGATAATGCAAGGGCTTCTGGGAAACATTACTTCAACTAATGAGCTTGCTCCTCCTAGAATTCCTAAGGTGTAAACTCCCTTTAAAGGCCCAGAACCAAAGGTCTGAGCCAGAAAACTGTCAAGTCAACCTGAATTCTCACCTTGTCACTGTCCAGACAACCTGAGTTCTCACCTTGTCACTGTCCAGACAACCTGAGTTCTCTTAACAATTCTATGTCTCAGTTTTCTTTTCTATAAAAAGAAACATGAGGTTAAAGGGTTATTTCACTTCTAAAATTCTATTGTTCTATGATTCTGTGACAGACACAAAAAATTACTTCCAAGATTGACTTAGTTGAATATTAATTATTGATGTGACTTGCTGAGACCCCAGTTAAAATAATTAAATAAGTGACATTTGAGAAAATATATGTGATCACATCTACAACCACCTAAAACACAAAGGAAAAATACTTAATTCATGGGGGCATAATATACTTACACTGTGAGTAAAAAATGCTTGGTCATTTGACAGTATAAAATACCATTGCATTTGAACATATAAATACATGTACATATATGCACATTATGGATTAAAATCCAGTAATGTGGTTATTTTAGCTCTTAATGTTAAGTTAGATCTCTTCTAACATATACTTTCATTTGACCAAAGTGAGCATGACTTCAATGATTCAAAATACCTTACTCCTGGTAAAGTAAATGAATTTTCATTAGTAGGTTATAGGTCAGTTAGAATATTCCAAATGAGCACTACAGCTGGAATGAAGCATAAGTTATCAAATCCAGGGAAAGACAAACCCTGGAGTCCAGTCTTTAATTATAAAGCTCTAGGACTTGGTATTAAAATAAATACATTATTTAAAGTTTGGGGTGGCTTAAATCTCTGTGTTTTATCATATATTTCATTTTGAAATATCATGGCTGAATTTTCAATTTAGAAAATTTGAAGAAAATGATTGAATATCTACAATGTTACTGTTCTAGTTCCTATGATAATTCAAAGGAATTATGTCCTGGAGGACCTTGTCCTGGAGGATCTGAAGAGATACCATAATACATGAAACAAATATGTAACGATAAAAGACAGGACATAATAAAATATGAAATTAAACCTCAAAAATTTATCACACAATGAGTGTTACAACAACCTAAAAGAAGAGACATCAGCAGGAATTATTAGGGAAAGTTTATGGAGGAAGTAAGTCTTTTTATTGGCAACATTATTAATTTTGTAATTATAAAAATTTTTGACAGTACATATGAGTAATTTTTTATAACATTATCCCTTGTATTCATTTTTCCAAATTTTCCCCTCCCTTCCTCTCCTCCCTCCCCTAGATGACAGGCAATCCTATACATATTAAAAGTGTTACAGTATAAACTTAGATACAATATATGTATGTACATCCAATTTTTTTTTTATCTCACGTTAAGAATTGGATTCTGAAGGTATAATAAGTAACCTGGGTAGAACGAAAGTAATGCTAACAGTTTATATTCAATTCCCAGTGTTCCTTATCTGGGTGTAGCTGTTTCTGTCCATCATTAATCAACTGGAAGTGAGTTGGATCTTTTTATGTTGAAGATATCCACTTCCATCAGAATATATCTTCATACAGTATTGTTGTTGACATGTACAGTGATCTGGTTCTGCTCATTTCACTCAGCATCAGTTCATGTAAGTCTATCCAAACCTCTATGTATTCGTCCTAGTGGTCATTTCTTACAGAGCAATAATATTCCATAACATTCATATACCATAATTTACCCAACCATTCTCCAATTGATGGACATCCATTCATTTTCCAGTTTCTAGCCACTACAAAAAGAGCTGCCACAAACATTTTGGCACATATATGTCTCTTTCTGCTCTTTAGTATTTCTTTGGGATATAAGCCCAGTAGTAGCACTGCTGGATCAAAGGGTATGCAAAGTTTGAAAATTTTGGGGCATAGTTCCAAATTGCTCTCCAGAATGGCTGGATTCTTTCACAACTCCACCAGCAATGCATCAGTGTCACAGTATTCCTAAATCCCCTTCAACATTCATAATTATTTGTTCCTGTCATCTTAGCAAATCTGACAGGTGCTATAGTGGTATCTCAGAGTTGTCTTAATTTGCATTTCTCTGATAAGTCGAGATTTGGAACACTCTTTCATATAAGTGGATATAATTTCAATTTCATCATCTGAAAATTGTCGGTTCATATCCATTGACCATTTATCAATTAGAGAATGGTTTGATTTATTATAAATCAGGGATAGTTCTCTATAGATTTTGGAAATGAGGCCTTTATCAGAACCTTTAATTGTAAAAATATTTTCCCAATTTGTTACTTCCCTTCTAATCTTGTTTGCATTTGTTTTGTTTGTACAAAAGCTTTTTAATTTGATGTAATCAAAATATTCTATTTTGTGATCAATAATGATTTCCATTTCTCCTTTGGTCATAAATGTTTTCCTCCTCCACAAGTCTGAGAGGTAGACTATCCTCTGTTCCTCTAATCTATTTATGATCTCATTCTTTATGCCTAAATCATGGACCCATTTAGATCTTATCTTGGTGGTGTTAAGTGTGGGTCCATATCTAATTTCTGGCATACTAATTTCCAGTTTTCCAAACAGTTTTTTTTCAAATAATGAATTTTTATCACTAATGTTGGTATCTTTGGGTTTGTCAAACACTAGATTGCTATAGTTGTGCCCTATTTTGTCCTGTGCACCTAATCTGTTACACTGATTGACTAGTCAATTTCTTAACCAATACCAAATGGTTTTTGATGACTGCTGCTTTATAATATAGCTTTAGATCAGGTACAGCTAGACCACCTTCATCTGACCTTTTTTTAAATTAATTCCCTTGAAATTCTCAATCTTTTATTCTTCCATATGGTTTTTGTTATTTTTTTCTAGGTCATTAAAATAGTTTCTTGGGAGTCTGGTATAGCACTAAATAAATAGATTAGTTTGGGGAGTATTGTCATCTTTATTATTTCCTCGGCCTATCAACACGCACTGAATGTCTTTCCAATTATTTAAATCTGACTGTTTTGTAATTTTGCTCATATAATTCCTGATTATTCTTTTGTAGCTGGATTCCCAAATATTTTATACTCTCGACATTTTTCTTTGTATCTCTTGCTGTTGGATTTTGTTGGTGATGTATAAAAATGCTGAGGATTTATGTGGATTTATTTTGTATCCAGCAACTTTGCTAAAGTTGTGAATTGTTTCCAATAACTTTTTATTAGAATCTCTGGGGTTTTCTAAGTATACCATTATATTATCTGCAAAGAGTGACAGTTTGATTTCCTCATTACCTACTCTTATTCCTTTAATCCCTTTTTCGACTCTTATTGCCGAGGGTAGCCTTTCTAATACAATATTGAATAGTAATGGTGATAGTGGGCAGCCTTGTTTCACTCCTGATCTTACTAGGAAGGGTTCCAGTTTATCTCCATTACATATTATGCTTACTGACAATCTTAAATATATGCTCCTGACTATTTTAAGTAATAGTCCATTTATTCCTATACTCTCAAGTGTTTTTAGTAGGAATGGATGTTTTATTTTGTCAAATGCTTTTTCTGCATCTATTGAGATGATCATATGTTTTTTGTTCATTTGATTATTAATATGGTCAATTATACTAATAGTTTTTGAAATATTAAACCAGGCCTGCATTCCTGGTATAAATCCTACTTGATCATAGTGTATTATCCTGGGGATGATTTTCTGAAGTCTTTTTGCTAATATGTTATTTAAGATTTTAGCATCAATATCCATTAAGGAGATTGGTCTATAGTTTTCTTTCTCCGTTTTTGACCTGACTGGTTTAGGTATCAGTACCATGTCTGTGTCATAAAAGGACTTTGATAGGACTCCTTCATCCCCTATTTTTTCAAATACTTTATATAACATTAGGGCAAATTCTTCTTCAAATGTTTGGTAGAATTTACATGTAAATCCATCTGGTCTTGTGAAATTTTTT
Source organism: Sminthopsis crassicaudata (assembly GCF_048593235.1). NCBI lineage: Eukaryota > Metazoa > Chordata > Mammalia > Dasyuromorphia > Dasyuridae > Sminthopsis > Sminthopsis crassicaudata. Next base: position 140,632,052 of record NC_133622.1, on the reverse strand, counting down.
CCTGGAGAGTTGATTAATAGCTTGTTCTATTTCTTTTTTCTGAAATGGGACTAATTAAGCAGTTTACCTCTTCCTCTGTTAATCTAAGAAGCCTATATTTTTGGAGGTAGTCATCCATTTCACTTAAGTCATCAAGTTTATTGGCATAAAGTTGGGCAAAGTAACTCATTGTTTCACTAATTTCCTCTTCATTGGTGGAACTAACAATTTGATTTTCCTCTTTCCATTTTCTGATCAGATTTACCAAAGTTTATCTATTTTTTGTCTTTTTCATAAAACCAACTCCTCAGTTTTATTTATTAATTCAATAGTTTTTTTACTTTCAATATTATTGATTTCTCCTTTTAATTTAAAATTTCAAGTTTAGTTTTTGGTTGGGGGACTTTAATTTGGTCTTTCTCTAGCTTTTTAAGTTGCAGGCCCAATTCATTAATCTTCTCTTTCTCTATTTTATTCAAGTAAGCCTCTAAAGATATATAATTTCTCCTTATTACCACTTTGGCTGCATCCCACAAATTTTGGTATGATGTCTCATCATTGTCATTATCTTGGGTGAAATTATTAATTGTTTCTATAATTTGCTGTTTCACCCAGTTATTCTGGGTGAATTTATTTAGTTTCCAATTACTTTTTGTTCTATTTACCCCTAACTTCTTATTGAATGTAGTTTTTATTGCATTGTGATCTGAGAAGAAAGCCTTTACTATTTCTACCTTCCTACATGTAATTTTGAGATCTTTATGTCCTAATATATGGTCAATTTTTGTATAGGTTCCATGAACTGTTGAGAAGAAAGTATACTCCTTTCTATCATCATTCAGTTTTCTCCAAATATCTATCATACCTAGTTTTTCTAATGTTCTATTTACTTCTTTAATTTCTTTCTTATTTGGCTTGATTTATCTAATTCTAATAGTGCAAGGTTGAGATCACCCACTATTATAGTTTTGCTGTCTATTTCTTCTTGCAACTCTCTTAACTTTTCCTTTAGGAAGTTAGATGCTATACCAGTTGAAGCATATATGTTTAGAATTGATATGACTTCATTGTCTATGCTACCTTTTAGCAGGATATAGTTTCCTTCCTTATCTCTTAATTAGATCAATTTCTGCTTTTACTTGATTCGATAAGGATGGCTATCCCTGTTTTTTTTTTACTTTACCTGAAGCATAATAGATTGTGCTCCAACCTTTTCCCTTTACTCTGCATGTATCTCCCAGCTTTAAGTGTGTTTACTGTAAACAACATATTGTAGGGTTCTGATTTTTGATCCAGTCTGCTATCCTCCTTCATTTAATGGGAGGGGTCATCCCATTCACATTTACAGTTAAAATTACTAATTCTGTATTTTCTGCCATCATATTATCCCCTAATTATGCTTTTTTCCCCCTTGTCCCCTCTGAACCCCATCCCCAGTATTTAATTTATGGACCCCACTTGTGATGTGCAGCCCTCCCTTTTTAGTATCCCTCCCCACTCCTTTTAAGTCCCTTCCCCTTTCTTGTACCCTTCCCTTATTCCCCTTTTGATTTTCCCTTTTCCTCTCCCACCTTATATTGAAGTGAGAGAGAATTCTCTAAAAACAAATATGTCAATTATTTCCTCTTTGAGGCTACTCTGATGAGAGTAAGATTCACACAATGTTTCTCCCTCTCTCTAAATTCCCTCAGATGTGGTATATTTTCTATGCCTCTTCCTGTGATGTAGTTTCCCTCTTTTTCTCTCCTTTCCCTTTATCTGATACTATCCTCTTCCCTTTACTACTTCCCTTTTTATGTTATATCATTAAAATTAAATTATCCTTGTGGACTTTCTGTATATCCACAACAGAGATACAGTTCTCAAGAGTTCTTTTTACCTTTTTTCTGCTTCTCTTCAGTCTTGTGGATGTAGATCAAATTTTTTTTTTTATGTCTGTTTTTTTTTTTTTTTTTCTTAGAAACAAATGAAATTCCTCTGTTTCATTAAATGACCATCTTCTTCCATGGAAGAAAATGCTAAACTTAGCTGGGTAGTTTATTCTTGGTTGCAATCCTTGTTCTTTTGCCTTTCAGAATATCAGGTTCCAGGCCCTTCAATCCTTTAATGTGGAGGCAGACAGATCTTGAATGACCATTATTGTGGCACCTTGATATTTGAATTGCTTTTTCCTAGCTGCTTGCAATATTTTTCCTTAGTTTGGTAGTTCTGCAGCTTAGCCACAATGTTCCATGGAAATTTTTTTTTTTAGGGTCTTTTTCAATTGGTGTTCTATTAATTCTTTCAATGCCTATTTTCCCTTCTGTTTCTATTATCTCTGGACAGTTCTCTTTGATGATTTCCTATAAAATAGAATCTAGGCTTTTTTTTTCATCATAATTTTCGGGAAGTCCATTGATACTCAGATTATCTCTCCTAGATCTATTTTCCAGGTCTATAGATTTTCCCAGTAAATATTTGACGTTATTCTCCAGCTTTTCATTTTTTGTTTTCTTTTGTTTTGTTTGACTGATTTTTGGTTTCTCAATGAATCATTCATTTCTATTTGTTCAGTCCTGATTTTTAATGAGTTCTTTTCTTCATTCACATTTTTTAGTTCTTTTTATATGTCCAATTGAATTTTAAGTGAATTATTTTGCTCTGTTGAATTTTTTTTCCATTTCACTAATTTTTTTTGTTTGGTTTTTGTTTTTTTAGTAAGTTATTTTCTTTTTCCAAATCACAAATCATACTTTCTTGGGAATTTTTTTCTATTCCAATTCAGAAATCCTACTTTCCTTTGATTTTTTAACCTTTTCTAATTGACAATATTTGTTTCCCTGCACCTCCTGTGAAGTCTTTACTTTTTCCAACTCAAATTTCAGGATGTTATTATTCTCTATCATAGCTTCTCTTTCTTTTCCCCATTTTTTCTTCAAACTCTCTTAACTTTTTTAATGGTCTCTTCTAGGAGAGAGTTATGTGATGGGGGCAGGTATCATTCCCCTTTAGGGTGTTATCTGGAGGCTGTCTGCTGTTAGCCTCCTTGGGGTTGGATACCTGCTCTTTCTCTGTATAGAAGGTGTCAAACATTCTCTTCAGCTTCTTACTCATTTTAACACTCTGTGTGGGTCTGCCCTTGGGGTAAGAAATTTATCAGCTTCCTCCCAGACCAGGGGTAGAATGCAACAACCCTGTGCCGGGCTAAGAGAGAGCTCTGGGAGAGAGTTCCCTTTCCCCCCCCCCTGCAAATGCCTCAGACGTGGTTAGCACCACTGTGCTGCGAGGAGTGCCCAGTGAGGAATGCCACTGTGTGGCCTAGCATCTGCCCTGAGGTTTAAGGCTAAACATTGAAAGCGTCACAAACCCCAGCCAAAGCCTCCTCTGAGGCCGTGGATATTAGCAGCTGATGTGAAAAACCCTTGTGCTCAAATCAGAAGTGTCACCCCGGAAACCACAATCCCTGCTTTGGAGGTTCTGCTGTTCTGGGAGTTCCACTCTCTTTGACTTTTTCTTGCTACTGCTAGAATTCCACTGCCTCAAGCTGAGCCCTGCACTATATGGATTAAAGGCTGCCCCAGGCTGGGTCCCCCGCTGTTCAGGCTCTCAACTACCCCAAGGAGAAGCCCTGGGAAGTAGAGGCTGGCTGCACAGCTGTGCTGAGATTGCTGTTAGGGCACTTCCGAATTGTGGTGGATCTAAGATCTGGCTTTATATTTTAAAATGGCTTGATTTCTCTTCTGATCTGTTGTTTTATAAGCAGAGAGGTATCAGACTGTGCCAGATTCTTCTATCTCAGTGGCTTCCCTGATCCCAGAGTTCTCCCCAGCCAGTTTGCCACAGTGTGCTAGCTCCTAGTCCGATTCTGTAAGTGCTGATCTTTTTTTTTTTTTTCCTCCCCTCGGAACCGACCTTTTCTGTCAAAATTCCAAATTAAGACAACTCTGAGATACCACTACACACCTGTCAGATTGGCTAAGATGACAGGAACAAATAATGATGAATGTTGGATGGGATGTGGGGAAACTGGGACACTAATACATTGCTGGTGGAGTTGCGAAAGAATCCAGCCATTCTGGAGAGTAATCTGGAATTATGCCCAAAAAGCTATCAAACTGTGCATACCCTTTGACCCAGCAGTGCTACTACTGGGCTTATATCCCAAAGAAATACTAAAGAGCAGAAAGAGACATATATGTGCCAAAATGTTTGTGGCAGCTCTTTTTGTTGTAGCTAGAAACTGGAAGATGAATGGATGTCCATCGGTTGGAGAATGGTTGGGTAAATTATGGTATATGAAGGTTATGGAATATTATTGCTCTGTAAGAAATGACCAGCAGGAGGAATACAGAGAGGCCTGGAGAGACTTACATCAACTGAAGCTGAGTGAAATGAGCAGAACCAGAAGATCATTATACACTTCAACAACAATACTGTATGAGGATGTATTCTGATGGAAGTGGAAATCTTCAACATAAAGAAAAACCAACTCACTTCCAATTGATCAATGCTGGACAGAGGTAGCTACACCCAGAGAAGAAACACTGGGAAGTGAATGTAAATTGTTAGCACTAATATCTGTCTGCCCAGGTTACATGTACCTTTGGAATCTAATGCTTATTGTGCAACAAGAAAATGGTATTTACACACATGTATTGTATCTAGGTTATATTGTAACACATGTAAAATGTATGGGATTGCCTGTCATTGGGGGGAGGGAGTAGAGGGAGGGGAGGATAATTTGGAAAAATGAATACAAGGGATAATATTATAAAAAAATATATATATATAATAAAAATTATTAATAAAAAATAAAATCACTGAAGATAATATAAAGTATTTGGGAGTCTTCCTGCCAAGACCAATCCATGAACTATATGAGCACAACTGCAAACACAAATGATTAAACACAAATAAAGTGAGATATAAGCAATTAGCAGAATAGTAAGTGCTCATGAGTATGAGCTAATATAATTAAAATGATAATTCTATGTAAATTAATCTACTTATTTAATTTCATACCAACTAAAGTGCCAAAAGCTAGGGAAAATAATAACAAAAATTTCAGTTGGAAGAACAAAAGGTCAATAATTTCAAGAAGATTAATAAAAAAAAAAAAAAAAAAAAAAAGCAAATGAAGGTGGCCTACTTGTACCATACCTAAAACCATCGATGATAAAAACCATTTGGGACTGGCTAAGATATAGAATAGTTGATCAGTGGAATAGGTCAGTTTTACAAGACACAATAGTCAATGACTATAGTTATCTAGTATTTGATAAACCCAAAGACTCCAGCTTCTGGCATAAGAACTCACTATTTGACAAAAATTTCTGGCAAAATTACAATTATAGTATGGCAGAAACTATGGTATTGACCAACACCTAACACCTTATACAAAGGAAAAAATTTAAATGATTTAGACATAAAGAGTGATAATAAAAGGCAAATTAAGAGAATTAGATATCATCTATTTCTCAGATTTGTGGAGAAGGAAGAAATTTATGGCTAAAGAACTAGAGAACATTATAAAATACAAAATGGATACTTTTGATTATATTATATTAAAAAGTTTTTGTACAAACAAAACCAATGCAAAGAATATGAACAGACAAATTTCAGATGAAGAAATTAATGCCATTTCTATCATATGAAAAAATGCTCTAAATCAGTATTGATTAGAGAAATGCAAATTAAGACAACTACCACTAAACACCTCTCAGATTGGCTAAGATGACAGGAAAAGTAATGACGAATGTTGGAGGGGATGTGGGAAAACTGGGGCACTCATACATTGTTGGTAGAATTGTGATCCAACCATTTTGTTTGGAGACCTGTGCATGAATATGGAATATTATTGTTCCATAAGAAACTATCAGCAAGATTATTTTAGAATAGCCTGGAGAAACTTTCATGAACTAATGTTAAATTAGATGAATAGAATCAGTCATTTTATTACATGTTGATCAACTCTGATGAATATGGTTCTTTTCCACTATAAGATGATTCAGGCCAATGCCAATAGACGTGTGATGGAGAGAGCCATCTGCATCCAGAAAGAGGTCTATGACAACTGAATATGAATCACAATACAGTATTTTCACTTTTTTCTTGTTGTTTGCTTGGTTTTTGTTTCTTAATCAGTTTTTTTTCCTTTTTGATCAGATTTTTCTTGTCCAGTACGATCAATGTGGTAATACACACACACACACACACACACACACACACACACACACACACACACACACACACATATATATATATATATATATATATATATATATATATAAGAATTGTACATGTTTAACATAGATTGGATTGTTTTCTGTCTAGGGGAAGGAGATGAGGAAAGAGAGGGAGAAAGATTTGGAACACAATGTTTTGGAAGGGTGAATATTAAAAACTATCTTTGCATGTATTTTAAAAATAATAAAAAAGCTGTTGTCAAAAAAAAAAAAGCTGAAGAAGGAAATGGCAAACCATACCAACTGCTTTGCTAAGAAAACTCCATGATTTAGACATGAAGGGTGATATTCTAAACAAATTAGGAGAATAAGGGAGAGTTTATTTGTCAGATCTTTGGAAAAAAGGAAGAATTTATGACCAAACAAGAAACAGAAAACATTCTGAAAATTTGCAAATAATTCTGATAATTCTGAGTACACTAAAATAAAAAGAGTTTGCAAAAACCAAAACTAATACAGCCAAGATTAGAAGTGAAACAGAAATCTCATAAACAATTTTTACAGCCAGTGTTCCTGATAAAGATCTCATTTCTAAAATATATACAGAATTGAGTCAAATTTATGAGAGTACAAGTCATTCTCCAAATAATAAATGGTCAAAAAGAAAATTAAAGCCATCTATAGTTACATGAAAGTAACTCTAAATAATTATTGACTAGAGAAAGGAAAATAAAACAACTTTGAGGTACCACCTGACAATTATCAGATTAGCCAAGATGACAGGAAAAGAAAATGATAAATTTTGGAGGAGATATGAGAAAATTGGGAAACTTATGCATTGTTGGTGAAATTATGAACTGATCTAACCATTTTAGAGAGTAACTTGAAAGTATGCCCAAAGGGCTATACAATTGTGCACAATTCCAATTGCTTCATGATGGAAAATGCCATTCACAGAGCTATAATGACTGAATGCAGATCAAAGCATATTGTTTTTACTTGTTTTGTTATTTCTTTCTTATGGTGTTTCCTTTAGTTCCGAATTTTCTTTTATAACATGACTAACATAGAAATGTGTTTAAGATGATTGTATACATATAAGCTATATCAGATTTCTTGCTGTCTTAGAGAGGGAAGGAGAAAAATTTGGAATTCAAAAATTTTCAAAAATGAATATTGAAAGCTATCTTTACATGTAATTGGAAAAAAATGAAAGTGGTGGGGAATCTACATATGGTTACAGAGAGACAGGTTGAACAATAATAACTACCTTCAGGGAATTTTTAACCTTTAAATGTTATGGGCCAGAACTCTGTACTTGAAACAAGGATTCTGACAAGGTGTTAAGTCAGTGGAATTGATAAGATAATGGTTATCTAGTTTAGTATGGTGATTAATTGTTCTCTAGTTCAGTACATGTACTTAGTACTTAATATAGTTCTACAAGATTGACACCTCTTCTACAAGATTCACAACTATTTTGCATAAAGAGTTAAATATGTGAAGATATCATATAGTTCTGAAAATTATATTATTTTAAGTAAGTAAGAATTTTGTAGCACATACTAAAATGTAATGCAATAATCAATGGTTTCTGAGATATTGACAAAGATTCACTGAAGAAAGAAACTGGTATCAAGAACAGATCACAAAACAGCAAAAAGGCATAAATATAATAGTTGTTTTTCAAATTGAAACAGAATCAAAGAACACTAAAACCTACAGAATACTTAATGGATTAACCAAAGTATGAAAATGTGTAAGTTTCAAACTAAATGGATTTTCTTGGACTCTTCAATGAATATTTAAAGGATTTATATGCTGTTAGAATATCTCCTTTTGCCACGAAATGGATCTACATAATTCATAATCTAACTATAAGGCTTCAACTCACAAGTCAGGAAACCTAGAAACAGATTATTTAAATTCAATATATTCAACTTATTAAAGCAGCATTACATACTGAGAAAGAGAGAGTAGGTAGCATGTGCCAGGAAAGTAAATTCACCATTACCACTACTTTGACCACATTTAAATGAATTGACAAGATTGAAGAGATAGCCTAAGACTTTAAATCTATGGCCTTGGAAATAGTAATTCTTTCAACCCAGTGCCCTCAGATATCAACTTAAGAAACAGTTTCTGTGGAGAAGCAACCTGGTTCTTACAGCTGCTATAGCCACAGATACTAAGGACTCAAAAGACAAAGAACCAGTCACCAAAGTCCTTGGCAAGGCCAAATAGTTCAGTGCCATAAAATGATATGATTGCATCAGTGAAGAAGGTGCATCACCATCCACTTTGCTGCTCATTCTAAGAATCACGAAACTTTTCCATTTGAACTGCAACTGTTTAATACTATTTGGATCCCTTAGCTTAGCACAATGCTTCACATGTATTAGATGTATAATATTTTCTTCAATCATTATGTTCTCCAAAGGAACTTTGTTATAACTTTAATTAATTTTATAAATATCCATTTGATAATTTTATTTGGCATAACATAAAAACTGTAAGTTAATCAAATCACAGGCTATCCACATCTAATCTAGTGTACCTCTTGTCCATGTTATCCTGTACTCTTTTCACATGTTTCACCACTTGGTAAATGAATGCAGCACATGGATAATAAATCTCTTACCCTTACTCTCACCTGATTACTGGCAGCTACTTTTCTATCTTCCATGTTTGTATAGATGCATTATAGCAGCAAGTGAATTCAATGGTCTGTCCACCAAAGTACATATGGTATGGTATAACTGATGTTTGATAAAATCTTTATTTTGATTTTAAGCTTTCAAGAATTTATTGTAAACAATGTTGACTTTAAAAAAAATCAAAATCCAAACAAACAATAAAAAATACCATCACCAACCTCGGAGATTCTAAAAAATTTAAATTTAAATGTATCTTTGGAGACATCCTTCTCTCTCTCTCTCTTTTTTTTTTTCACTTTGTGTTGATTACTGTAGACATTAAGAGCCTTCCCCTTTAGGAAAACAGAAACAGTGCCAGGTAGATTTAAACTTTTCAGCTACATGCTGGTGATATTAAAGTAAAACATATTTCATTTGGGGAAAATTTTTGGCACAATAACAAATAATGCATCTATACTACTACCCTCAATCTATCTTTCTGACGGTTCCAGGAACTTGACATTTCCACAGAACTACAGATCTTAATTATTTATTTTTTTTCCTAGTCATATTCAGACCCTTCCTTTTCCTAAAAGCTACCTCCCTCCAAATTTTTCTTAGCATCATGATGCTAGGTAACATATGATGACCCTTCCTGAAGTAAAGTATACCCATACTCTGCTGCTAATATAGATACATTTTACCATCCTTCACAATGTCTAGTCATCTTTTATATTTCTCAGGTATTTTTTTTTAATTTTTGTTTTTGTTTAGGGTTTTTTTGGTGTCTTAAGCAAAAATCATGATGATGGTGAGTTTTCTATTGAGTAAAACCAATTCTGACTCTGGGTAAGTGAAGTTTGTTTTCATTGTCCTTTTATTTTTCCTTTATTCAAATCATTCTCTCCCTCCCTCTCTCCCTCCCTTCCTTCCTTCCTTCCTTCCTTCCTTCCTTCCTTCCTTCCTTCCTTCCTTCCTTCCTTCCTTCCTTCCTTCCTTCCTTCCTTCCTTCGTTCCTTCCTTCCTTCCTTCCTTCCTCCTTTTCTTTCCTTCCCTCCCTTTCCTCCTCTCTTTCCCTCCTTTACTCCCTCTCTTCCTCCCTTCCTTCCTTTTTTTTTTAACTGTCTTCCCTCCCTTCTCTCCCTTTCCTTTCTTCTGCAGAAAGCAATCCCTTCCAATGGGCAGGGTCAGTCGACCCAAATCCCCACAGGTTTCTAAAACATAAAGAGGAACAGATGAAGCAAAGCAGGACTTACTACTCCCCAAATGTAAAAAAAAAATTAGTTCATACGTATATGTATATATCAATGATTGTGAGTAACCATTTACTTGATGTAAAGGACTTAGTTCTTAATTATATTTAATTCTTAATTATACTTAATTAAGTATAAACTGGCTCTGGTCAGCATCAGTGATGCTGCATCCTGAGTAGTAACTGCTGTAATTGTGAATATCAACTGAGATAGTAAAACGTAGCATCAAGCTTTCCACTGAAGTTTTTTTTACACAGGAAAGTTAAAGTTGTGTATCTGACACAAAAATGATGAAGAAATTGTGTTTATACTAATTTTTGTTACCTTTTACTTTGAACTACACTGTTTTCGGATCTCATTGCTGAAGAACAATATGAATAATTTTCAACCATAGTTGTGATCATTGTAAATGTTTTCAATTATGCACTATTAAGGTTTCTTTTCTCTTTCCCTTCCTAGCTAGGGTCTGAAAATTATAATCTTACACATAGTTAAAATTGTTGGGTTCTGTGGACAATTCAGCTTACATGGTAGTAATCAAAGATTCTGACTTTTAAGCCTATGAAAGACTGCCTGTTTATTGTGCTATAATTAATATTGTATAAACATAAAGGCTAAAAAAAACTGAGTGACTACTAGGTTGTCTTCAGAACTTTAAATTTCCTGGTTAAAAAAAAATAACATAAATTTAGTTAACATAATCACTGTAAACATCTGTATGACCTGGATTTTGTTTTTATTTTGAAATGGGAGCTTTTTGTTGTTGTTGTTTACACTCATTAAAAACTAAAAAATGTTTCTGTAAAAAAAGTTTTTAGAATCAACATCTCCCCATTTTAAAAAAAATAGACTACTTGTTTAAATGTTACATTCCTTTACAAATCAATTTAGATTTAATGGTGTACCTTTCCTTTTCAAAAAATGATAACAAATTTTATATTTAAAAAAAAAATTGAACCCTCAGATCAGACATGGAGACCAACTGAATTTAAGCATATTAATCAGCAGAGGAAAAGAAATTTAATAGGATTCTCTGTTGTGTGAACAGGGAAGATCCCAGAACTGAATCCCACCTAGAGGCACAGTGCATATGGCCTATGGAAACCCACTCTTTGGTGCTAATCTTGATGGGGGAGCCTTAATCCTTAGTTCTAGATAAGGTATAAATAGGAGTTATTTGGAGAATCTTAGTTCAAATCTGGATTCAGACACTAGGTGTGTGACTCTGAGCAAGTCACAATTCTGATTACCTTCCTGCCTTCCATCTTTTAAGGTCTCAAAGGAAATTCCAGCAGATTGCCAGTTCTAGAAGATCTAAATGGTTTTAAAAGTTCTACATATAGGTATGGAAGAGCATACTCACTAAAAAAAGATGATATTTTTGTGAGAGAGAAATTAGGGCTAAATTTTCACAGAACAGTTCAAATTCGATTCCTCAGAAATCTTGAGCATACAGTGAGAAATATTGAAAAACTAAGTTTCCACAAAAAGCCTCAGGGTAATATAATATAATAAGTATCTGATCACTAAGCATTCAGAAGAAGAGACTCATTTGGTTTCTAATTTTTTTGACAAAGATGTCAAATTGACCAGAGTGAAGATCCCCTCAAAAGAATGTGGCCCTACCAGTTCCAAAGATCTTGTGATGAACAGTCATCTACACTCAGAGAGAGGACAGTGGTAACTGAGTATAGATCCCAACATAGCATTTGCACTTTTGTTGTTATTGTTTGCTTGCATTTTATTCTCTTTCTCATTTCTTTTTCCTTTTTGATTTGATTTTTTCTTGTGCAGCAAAATAATTGTATAAATATGTATTCATATATTGGATTTAACATATATATATCCGTGGGATAGATCCCCTTTCCTTCCAAGACAATTTTTGTTGTGATTCACTTGAAACTGAAAATCTGACTGTAGAATGTATAAACTGAAGTCACTTTAGGTGGGTGAATATATTGGTCTTTGATCTATGGTAAGGTAATTTGGAAGCTAATTCTGGGTTCCTTAAGTATTAGGATAGTGCAAGGAAAGAGAATTTATATTTTCTCTTTCCCTCTGCCTCTGTCTGACTGCAGTGGCTTTGCAGGAAAGGAAAGGGAAGGAGAAAATATATTCAGTACAGTGTAGATGGCAAAAACAAGTACAAGAAATGACATGTATATAGAAAGATAAGAAAGTTTAAATATATAGGAATGAGAATACTGTAAACTGAAAGGGATTAGAGAATTTGAGAACTTTGGGAAAAACGGTAAAGCCCTTTAAAAATTTCTTTGTTATCAGAACTCAGGCCTGTAGAACATGCCAGAAAGAATCTCAAGGTAAAAACCCATTTAAAGCAAAACAAACAAACAAACAAACAAAAACAGATTGGCACTTAATTCTTTCCTGGTTTATAAAAGAGATTTGTTTGAATTGGGAAAACAAGTAAAAATTAATTTTGCTTGAATGGAACATATAAGTGAATTTTAGGCAATCTCACAAACTAAAGTGTTGGTTAATTTTTAAGTTAACTTTTAAATTGATATGTGTGTTAAAATTGAAACTTAATTGGTTATGCTAGATTCTGTTCTATCTGAATTTTAAGAATTATCTTGATTTCTCCCAGAACTTAAAGGGAAACTTGTCTAAGGTAATAGGTGGGGAAGCCTCCTGAAAACTGCAGTGGTAAAATATCTTGGGGCAAGAAAATTGAGTCCATTTAGACAGAGTGGGAATGAGGACAAACATAGATTTCCCACTTCCCTATCTACAAAGCCACTTGAGTCCATTACTGAATGACTCAATGAATACTAACTGATTAAGTAGAGGGTTCTTTCTAAAATTGTAGATCCCAATTTGCTATCTAGTACACTGAATGTTATTAGAATATAAACTGAAAAACTAACAGGAAGTGAAAAATGTATAAGCGGTTGTTATTATCAGTCTTGCTAACTCAGCAAATGCAATTTAGGACATTGGATTTTTCCACCTTTGCTTGTGAGTTAAGAGGAAATTACATCTAAGGCCATTTGTCTATTACTTATGGAAATTCTAAGATTGTTAATTGGTAATTACTGTATATGTGGAATAAGACAGATGAGTGAAGCAACATCAGGAGAAGTCCATAGTTGATCTGAGGAAGAAACTGAGTACAAAAAACTTTCCCCTTTATTGGAGATATGTAGGTAGAAGAGATGTTTCAAGTGGAGTGGTCAGATCATCTGTTTGTGGGAAGAATGGAAACTTCAGGAGGGAATATTCAGAATTAAAGGAGGAAAATATGGTAATCTCATCTTTTGAGGAAAATGAAGACTTGAGACAAGTGGAGTTCCTTCTTTCTAGACTCTAATGGGATTCCCTAGTAAATCTGAAGGATGGGACTAGCTAGGAGTAAAAAAAAGGAGAAGATTTAGAAGTTACTGGAATGAAGAGGACCTTGATCTATGAATTATTCAGGAATTTAAGGAGCTCTTTACCTGTTGAGGGAAATGTTTGAAGGAAATGGCTTTGTAGGAAAGGAAGTGGGGAATGTATGTTTGTCCTTAACCCTACTCTGTGTAAAACAGAGGCAGCTTAAATATGTTTTAAAGTAAAGGAGAAAAAGTTGGAAGAAAGTGGGACAATAAAACTCCCCTGAAGGATACTGACAATTACCTGATGAGAGGTGATTGTTAAATAAGATCATAACTAGGAAAATTTTAACTGTATTATGAAGGCAATGGAGTGTTTAAACGTTGTATGATGTCTTTTTAAGAAATTTTGGCTATATAGGGTATGTACAATTGCAAAAATCTCCTATGTCAGAATGAATTTAAACTCAAGAAGAAAAGAAAAAAAATTTAAAAAGGGGGAATCAAAGATGCTAAGTGAAATCTCTTATGTACATGATGTTTAGTAAACTTTGTTTAATTGGTTGTATTGAATCATCTTAAAACTGTTCCCATTATTTAAAGGGATCTTAGGAATAGTAGTCTATGCTTTTGTCCCTTGGAACATGGTTACCACTTGAACATGTTTTTGCTATAGACAAGATACGATTAAATTTCTTTATATTTCTAAAACTTGAGTCTTTGGTTATTGGTTATTGAGTATTTTAATGCAAAAATTTTTAGATAATGTTGAACTTAAAACCATCTACTCAGATATCAAGATAAGCTGTGAACTGTTATCAAGGTAAGATTATAGTCCATACTTATTTAGGACAGTGATTCTTAATTGCTAATCCCACATGTTACTTTGATGAACACAACTTGCTATTTAAGATGAAATTTCTTGGGATTTTAACTGGTATGGTTGGAATTTTGAGTTCAGGTATGATTGTCTGATGTATTATCAATTCAGTAATCCACCATCTAAGAGAAATATGCCACAAGTTACTTAGAGGAATCTATTTTTAGTATCTGGACAAGATTTTGGAGGACAACCTTGACCTCTGATTAGGGTAGGATCTTCCTGATTCCGTTTCCTTTGACTAGGAACTTGATTATTACTGATTCTGGCTATGAATTGTGGAATTGTTACTGCATAATTGGTTGTATGTGATTTCAGGTTGAGAGTTGAAGAACAATTTTTGATGCTATTATAATTATGTCCTTGCTTTTTTCTCTTATGGCAAATAATCAGAGCAAATGGTAAATAGACATAACACAATTCAAGTATTTGAAAATATGTTACTATTACATCTCCACCCTCTCTCTTTCTCTCTCTCTTTTTGCTGAGGAAATTGGGGTTAAGTGATTTGCCCAGGGTCCCCCAGGTAGGAAGTGTTAAATGTCTGGGACCAGATTGGAACTCAGGTCCTCCTGACTTCAGTACTGATGCTCCAGCCACTGTACCACCTAGCTACTCCTGACTATTATATACTAAATAAGTAAGTGAATACTTGGCTCAGCTATCTATTTCTTGCTAGATGCATATCTGTATGAAGTAAGGTCTTTAAAATTTTTTTAAAAATGCAAATATAATGTATAAAACTAATCTATTGATTGTTAAAATTAAATTTGAAATATCTTCAGTACAGTTTAGAGAAGAGAATTTTAGTGCAAACAGTTTTCTTAAGATGGATGTATTCTAATGGGATATTTTGTATTACATAAATGAAAAAGTGTATTTTATTTAAATAGTTTGCTACTAATGTGGGAATAACATTTGTTGTACTGGGTGTTCTGTGGCATGGACATATTTTCTTATAAATAACTTATTTGGTATGAAAAGTTGCTGGCTAATCTATGTTGGTCTCTCCAATTCATCTTACTGCAGTGCTTTATGTATTGGTCTTTTTATCTCAAGCTACTCTAACCTCTGCTTGTTAGGTTTGTTTTCTTCTAGGTAATTTCAGTTGTATCAACCCATTTCAGAGATCTTTACTCAGAACCTGGATGCTGCTCCTGACCCCACCCTCAAGCTCAACTCTACACCCACTTCCAACTTGAAGTTCCTGTGGAAGAGTGAGAGATCTGCCCTTGTCCCAAAATTCCATCTCCCCAAAAAGGACAGAAGTTGGGAGGGATGATAGATCAAAACTAAGGATCTATTCAGAACTGTGTATGTAGCTGAGGAATTTGGAACATATTATTTTTATTATCCTCCTGTTTGGGCTCAGTTTATTGTATTCCTTTATTAGACTTATTCATTCCAGGTTGCAAGTTTTTAGTTTAAAAGAAATGTTAAATAAGGATAATTACTTCTGAGGAAAATCAGAATACAGATGAGGAGGGTGAAGTGGAAAAGCACCCCAAATGGGACCATGAGAAATGTCTTGAATTTTTGTAGTTAGAAGTTTATTATTAGTTCTTCACTTCCTATTGCAAATGGCATTTTAACAACCCAGATGTACTGCCCTGAAACCTTGAAACCTGATAAGCTTGTGCTACCTGAGAATGACCCCTTAGAGTGATAACATTTTTGCCTCCTGTTTAGAATAGAAATTCTTTTATTATGATAAATATATCAAGAAACATTTTGATGTCTCTTTCTTCTTTCTATAAATATATGGCTGTGAGGCCACTCATTACTGACCCCTCCAGTTATGGTGTGGGACTCAGTCCTGGCCAGTAATAAAGCACTCTTAAAACTTCATTATTTTGGCTGCCCTGTTGTTCTCTCGCCTGGGTACTTCATTTGGAGGCTCCCCAGTGAGAGAGACTTTGGCTCTGTTTTGACAGCCAGTCCCTTTCTCTGGATAGCAAGGGGGGTTAGTGTCTCTAGAGGGTGGCCAACAAGAGACATTCCTCGGCCTCAGACTTCGGTCAACCATCCTTGTGGACCAGGAAAAGAGACATAAATTTGACTCAATTGGCTTTAAGCGTTCTGGGAACCAGTTTGTTTCTGGATGAGTACTCAAGGATTGTAGGTTGTTACACTGGTCACAGCATTGAGTAAGGCCTATGGCCTTCCACAGGATGCTGGCAGAGTGCCCTGGCTGGTTTGGTTGTCTGTTGTGTTCCGGAATTGTTTGTCTACTGTCTCTTTGTGTTTAAGTGTACTTGTGTCTATCTGGTTCTGTGTGCCAGTGGCACAACTCTGGTTTTGAGTGCCTTTTGGCACTATCTGGTTCTTTGGGCATTCTCTGTGAAGGCAGAGACACGCACCAAAGTAAGGCTCAGAAGCCTAAAAAGTTCTGTTTGGATTCTGGGAGGGAAGACTCTCAAGCTGTAATAACTTCCCTCAGGACTATTCTATAGTTTTTGAATAGCCCCTAGTCTGTATATGTTAAATGTTTGTTTAATGTTGTAATTGTGCCCCTATATCTGTGTGATTTTTGTTGTGTGTCTGTGACTTGTCTGTCTGTTGTGTTGATTTAAAGAGCTCTGTTAAGTTTTAAGAACATTGGGTAAGAAATTTGGCAATTGGTTGCAACTATGTTTGGTATTAAAAAAAATATTTTGTGATTTTAAACCCTTTAACCTGTTGTACTAATTTGTAAGTAAAAGAACAAAAAACTTGACTGTTTTAAACTGGTGGGGAAGTTTTCCCTGAAAAGCAGGTTTTCAAAGCCTTCTAGAGAGAAGTAACAGCAATAAAACCTTATCTGCTTAATGCCTCCTGGGAAAAAGAAGTTTATGCTAGTGACCTTGAAACAGACAGAAGGAAGAAAAACTTAAAATTAAAAAAAAAAAAAAAACTTTTTTGGTTTGCTTCTGAAACATTGGGTAAATTGTTAACATTATGGGTTATGAATACACACCTGTCAGATTGACTAGAATAACAGGGAAAGATAATGCAGAATGCTGGAAGGGATGTGGGAAAACAGGGAAATTGATACATTGTTGGTGGAATTGTGAATACATCCAGCCATTCCGGAGAGCAATTTGGAACTATGTTCAAAGAGTTATCAAACTGTGCATACCATTTGACCCAGCAGTGCTACTACTGGGCTTATATCCCAAAGAGATGTTAAAGAAGGGAAAAGGGACCTGTATGTGCAAGAATGTTTGTGGCAGCCCTGTTTGTAGTGGCCAGAAACTGGAAACTGAGTGGATGTCCATCAATTGGAGAATGGCTGTATAAATTGTGGTATATGAATGTTATGGAATATTATTGTTCTGTAAGAAATGACCAACAGGGTGATTTCAGAAAGGCTTGGAGAGACTTACATGAACTGATGCAGAGTGAAATGAGCAGGACCTAGAGATCATTATATACTTAATGAATAATACTATATGATGATCATTTCTGATGGACGTGGCCATCTTCAACAATGAGATGAACCAAATCAATTCTAATAGAACAGTAATGAACTTAACCAGCTACACCCAGCAAAAAGAACTCTGGGAAATGACTATGAACCACTACATAGAATTCCCAATCCCTCTAATTTTGTCTTCCTGCATTTTGAATTTCTTTCACAGGCTAATTGTACACTATTTCAAAGTCCAATTCTTTTTGAACATCAAAACAACTGTTTCGTCAAGGATACATATATTGTATTTAATTTATACTTCAACATATTGAATATGTATTGGTCAACCTGCCATCTTGCGGGGGGAGAGAAAGGAAGAGGGGAAAAATTAGAACAAAAGATTTGGCAATTGTCAATGCTGTAAAATTACCTATGCAAATATATGGTAAATAAAAACTATTAAAAAGAACATTATGGGTTATGTTTCATGGACATGTGGATTTTATACAGTTATTTACTGTATTGTAAATCTTAAAACTTCTGAAGGGAAAAGGAAAGGAGAATTGCGGTGATTTATGAAAGATTGATTTGTAGGAGCGGCTGTAGGTTTGAAAGGTTTTAGGAATAAGGAAAGAGAAGAGTTAAGTAGGAAGAGAAAAAGGATGGGTTTTAATGGAAGGATTTCTGTGTAGGGAAGCTTGAGTGGGAACAGGAGGGAATCTTTTGTGCAGATTTAGCTCACCTTCCTTTCCCCCTCTTTCCCCCCCCACTAAGTGTGTTCCAGACTTTATTATCAAGTTTGTTTGTTGGAATTTGTTATTGCAGGTAAAATTTGTTAGGCTTTTAATTAATATTTGTAGGGAGTTTTTAAGCTCCACTCTCTGATGGTTAGTGGGACGATTATCTGGAGTATAACTGGGTTAAGACTTCTTTATCCTGTGTCCTGTATGTGCTGAAGGATCAGTTTTTATATTATGTTATAGTCATATTTCTGCATTTTTTCTCCTCCTGTGCCTAATAGGAGCCAATGGTCAGTAGAATTTGTTAATGCAATTCAATTATGTCACATCTTGCTGTTTCCAATCTGATTATATGTAATCATTATATCTTGAATACCGAGGCAAATGAGCGTATAACCTGGTCATCTACACATTTGTGTCCGAAGATATTCAAGTTTTTAAGGTTTCTAAATGATGAGAGAACAGTTAACAGTAGTCTGTGAAACCTAATTGCTGTTTTTATTGGGACTATAGCTGACAGCCCCTTGATTGTCCTGTGAAACAAACATGTTTCTTTCCATGTGCAGTTGCTGGCCAGGCTATTTTGGCCTCCCCACATCTTGCAGGAGTCCTTGTGGACCAATCTTTCTATTTCAGACTGTCTTTGCCCCTAATCAGTTTGAAGCAGGTTTTTTTTTTTTTTTTTTTTTTTTTTTGGATGAGATACTTCACCCCCTGCCCCTAATAAGACTGATATGGGGAATTGGAAAATGGTTGATGAATGACTGCATGGGTCATTTATTACTGTGTGTTGAGATTGGAATGGAAATTGTTAAAATTGTGTAACTCTTGCTGTTATGTTTGAATGATTTTTAGGAAACCCTACTGTGATATGTATAGGAATTCACTCTTGGGATTTATATGTGGGATGGTTATTTGGCAATTTATTTGCTTTTTGGGGGATGATTCCATTTACCTGAGAGAAAAGGGAGGCAAGAAGAGATAGAAAATTGGGGAAAGAGGAAGAATGGGACTCCCTAGTTTCCTGTTCACTTTGCCCTAGATACTTCTGCCCACCCCCTATCTCACTAGTTCAGATTGAATTAGAAGTCCTTTAAGCAGTCCTTTTTCATTTTTACTCCTTGATTAAACCTACTGGATTATGATTTGTTGGTTATGCTTTAAACTTTGAAACCCCTTATTCTATTGGAGTTGCCCTGGCAGACTCAGTTTTTGGCATTTTTTTTAACAACCAGAAATCAGGCACCTTGCTTGGGACTTGGCAGTCTCCAGTCCTGTAACCCCAGGTTCTTAAGGTACCTCAGCCTTCTCAAAGGATGCTTCAGGCCTCTAATGTCTGGAGTTGCCTGCCTTGATGGTCTAACTGTGCATACTCTCATAGCTCTGCTCAGAAATCTGTATCCTGTGCAGAGACAGGTGGAGCAACTCCAGGCCTCACCCTTCTCCCCTGGAGTGGGCTGCCCCTCCGAATGGGCAGCACGATTGTCTTGAGCTCTACTGCTCTGTAAGCAGAGGCTGAATCAAATGCACAAATGACTGCAGACCATCTAACGCAGTGAACTGTCCATCTTGAACTGGATTCTCTGGCTGAGATGGTGCTCCTATCAAGCTGCAACAGGGAGCCTTTGGAGTTGTCAGGGAGAGAGTTGTCCTTGCCCTATTAAGTCCTTGCATTTTTCTACTTCTATTTTGGTTTATTGCATCAAATAGGGTTGGTTCACATTATGGTTCTAGAACCTTCCAGGTATGTAGGGGAAGGTAATTCAATGATTTGAACTGTTGTGCCACAATTCCCTGAATGGCCTTACCTCAGTTTCCCTGAATTGTTCTGCCTCAGTCCCCCTATTTGCAAACCCGCCTCCTGTTCATTAGGACTAAGATAACTTAGGGATAGTTACTATACGTATGCCAATTCCAGATAAGGGGGAGTTCAATGAAACCTATGGGCAACTGACCATGCTACAGGCCTCAAGATCCTCCTGACCTGGCTGATGGTCAAGGCTGGCATTGCCCTGCACAAGGACGTGTGACTCTTCCAAAAGCCTTGTGCTATCCTTGTTTCAAAACTGCACTCTCTAACTCAGTTATAATAATCTGCCGTTTCTTTTTTTCTCACCTGGAATACAATCCCTCACTGAGACTGCGGCCTGCCAATGCCTGACCTGTGCCAGAGGAAACCCCGCCTATCCCCCCACTGTGCCTGCCCTGTGCCCCCAAAGGCTCACACCCGGGAACACTGGGAAATTTATTTCACAGACATGGAAGTTCAGGTTCAAGGACATCGTTTCCTTTAGAATTTGTTGACACCTTCTCAGGATGGTCTGAAGCCTTTCTGGTGAAGTCTTAATCTGCTTTGGTTGTAGCCAAAAAACTTGTGATTGAGATTATTCCCCCGTTTGGACTCCCTTTCTCCCTCGGGTCTCACAATGGCCCGGCTTTTGTTTCTAATGTTGTGCAGTCCCTGGCACAGGCCCTCGAGTTCAAGGGCACCTGCACTGTGGCTATGGATCACAAGGTTCAGATCAGGTAGAAGGCATACACAGGACACTTAATGAGCACATTTCTAAGCCCCGGTTGGGAACTGGCAAGACCTGGGTAGGAGCCTATTCAGTGTTCCACCCCCATCCTTCCCCACATGGGGCAGGACAGCTCTTTTGATGTTACTAATGATTCCCTTTTCAAGTCCCTACAGGCTCTCCAGGACACCGGGGCAGCAGTCAGAGCTCTCTATTCTGCCTCTACCCAGTCTCCCCCACCCCAGCCTGCTGGACCAGACCTCCACCTGGGGGATTGGATCCTGACCAGAAAATTTCCTTATGGCTCTGCATTGGAACCCTGCTGGACTGGCCTCATGAGGTCATCCTCTCCAATCCCTTAGCAGTGAAGGTGGCCCACTGTAAGGCTTGGATCTATTGTTCACATGTGAGGCCTTGCCCTACTTCTGATGCATCTGCAGGACCCGACTCAGGAAGATGGTGTTTTCATATCTTATCCCCTTTTATGGTCTGATCCTCCATGTTGCTTCCTCCCACCCTATTGGGAAGCCCAGCCACTATTCTCCCCATGGATATGTGTGGACCTTAAGAAGAACTATTAGGGGAGGTGGAGGCCCGAAATGAGACTTACAGACAGCCATGGTTCTATCTGGACCTATGCCAGCTCTTGGGAAGGACTTGGGGTATCAGGTTTTATGCGGCAGGAAGAGATTTGGGAGCCCTGCTCACAATCCAAAGAAGGACCCTCCCAAGGGAAAACATACCCATAGGCTCTAATGCAGTTATTAATCCCCCTCATTTACCCCTATGAGCAGCCATGACCACTTCTCGTCTGGAGAGGAAAACCACAACAACAACCCCTCAGCCTTTGCTCCCTGGAGGACCGCTATCTCCCTATGAGACCTTTATGTCAGCCCTTGCTGGAATATACCCGCTGATAAACCTGACCAGCCCCACCCCTGCCACAAGCTGCTGGCTCTGTCTGGACGCAGCCCCTCCCTACCTTGTGGGCATAGGTGCCACCTCGGGGACAGAGGCCACTCCATCCTGAATCTCTCTCTCCGGGGGAAGAACCTGTCTCCAGAGTGCACTGCCCACGTTCCCAGGTTAACTTTGGGGGGGGGGAGTGAAGCAGGTGCATCAAATCAGAAGGTTATAATCTGGAGCGCTCCCCATATAAAAAGCACTGGTGGTGGTTACCGAGGTTCCCCCCACAAAAATGCTATAAACTTCCTAATACAGACCCGTCAGGGTCCTATCTTTGCATACACTATGGGATTAATCCCTTGTATCACTGAAATCGCTTTGGCCTTGGAAGAATCCCCCAAGCTTTGCCTGCTTGTGTATGTGCTCCCTCAGGTCTCTCTGTATTCTGAGGAAGGAGATGAAGAACATTTTGGTCTGTTAGGGCAAGGAGGCAAGGAGCCTCTTCTAGTTCCCCTTCTAGTGGGGTTGGGGAGAGCAGGCTACACGGCTGTGGGGACTGCTGCCCTGATCCATGGTGACAGCTGTTAGCCCTGGGTCCCCAGGTGGTCCATAATTTAAAGGACCTGGAAAACCAAATTTCCTTCTTGGAGAACTCCCTAAACTCCTTGGCAGAAGTGGTTCTACAGAATCATCAGGGCCTAGATTTTCTCTATCTTAAGCAAGGAGGGGTACATATGGCCCTTGGGGCAGTTTGTTTCTATTCTAACAGCTCTGAGGTGATAAGAGAGTCCCTCTCTGCAGTTAGACAGCAGATCAAGGATTGGGAGTCGTCTCAACGCCAATCAATGTCCAGTCACTTTTCAGTTATTCCTCCTGGGTAACTTCTCTTGTGATCTCCCTGATAGGCCCCCTTACCCTATTTCTGTTGGCTCTACTGATTGCCCCTTACCTAATTAATTGTTATACCACATATATCAAGAAGAGGATGCAAGCTGATAAGTTATTTGTTGCCAGGGTCACTTACTCTCCCCTGGCCTCTGATGAGTCCAGTCTCTAATGGTCTCAAGAAAAGAGGGAAGTGAAGTAGAAAAGCACCCCAAATGGGACTGTGAGAAATATCTTGAATCTTTGTAGTTATAAGTTTATTATTAGTTCTTGACTCCCTATTGCAGATGGTATTTTACAACCCAGATGTATTGCCCTGAAACCTTGAAACCTGATAAGCTTGGTGCTGCCTGAGAATGACCCCCTTAGAGTTATAACATTTTTGCTTCCTGTTTAGAATAGGAATTCCTTTATTATGACAAATGTATCAAAAAACATTTTGATTTCTCTCTCTTTCTATAAATATATGGCCATGAGCCACTCATTACTGACCCCTCCAGTTATGGTGTGGGACTCAGTCCTGGCCAGTAATAAAGCCTCTTAAAACTTCATTCTTTTGGCTGCCCTGCTTTTCTCTCACCTGGGTACTTCAAGGGCAAACTAATATTACAGAGACTTGAAGAAGGCATTGGGAAAAATGTGTGGGGAGAAAAAGGGGAAAATTGTCCAAACTAGGGTTAAGTTTCCACAAAAGTTAAAATTCAGTTTTTCAGATATCTTGAGTAGACAATGAGAAATATTGAAAAACTAAGTTTCCACAGAATGTTGTAAGCCTCGAGGTAATGTAAGATAATAAGTATCTTTGACCACTGAGTTTATAGAAGAAGAGACTCTCTTGGCTTGTAACTTTTGATAAAAATGTCTAGGTTAGACATTGGTTCAAACTGACCAAAGTGGAGATCCCCTCATAAAAAAATGTGATCTTAACCTATGCTATTTACAACTTGAAGTTTTGCAATAACAAGCTGTGCTTTAGCCAAAGTCAGAGATGTTAGTTTATCTTAGGCAGACATTCCTTTTCACCAGATCAACATAAAGTTCCTAAAGAATGTGTCATTGGCTGGTATTATTAACTCCTTTGTTCTTTGTTTTTGGGGTAGACTTCCAAATTTAGATTGTACGCTCCAGTCAATGGAAGAAAAGTACAGGAATGAGGGGAGGTTTCCATTATATAATTCTGTGTTTTGTAGCTTGTGCTTTGCACAAGCTCTGCTAACATTATGGCTGTAGAGAGTTGCCCTTTCTCATTAGGTTATAATGAATTCCTTTTTATCTCCTACCTTGAGAGTCTCTGAATTCAGTTGGGGAAGGATCACTATCCGACACATTTATTTTTAGTTTCATTAACTAATGGATTCTTTGAAAGTCCTCTCAGGATTTGCCATCTGTGGGAAGTTGTCCCATTCCATTTTGGCATCATCCTAGAGTTGGCACCTGCCTCTAGAAGGAAGGAAAAATAATCTTTCTGCCTGAGATAAGCTAATTAATGTCAAGATTTATGAATAGTGGCTTTCATCTATTCACCTCACTTACTAGCTCTTATCCTTTGGGACCTTAAACTGTTTCCCCAGTCTATTGCTCATTTGCTTTGCCTCATCTGTGTTCTCCTGCTTCTTGAATATCTGCCCAACATTTTATTATTTCGCTTTGCTTCTCTTTTAGCTTCTGTGTCTCTTGGCTCCTGATTACTTGGATTTAGTGATTTACTCTGGCCTATCATATGTTTATCTATAAAGCCAAACATAGACTGGTGTTCCTTAAACTGGGTCCTCTCACCTTGTATCAATGACCCATTATTATCTTTTGGATTCAGAATTTATAGCAAGTGTTTGTCTTACAGAATAAATCAATTCTATATTCTGTCTGGCAATTCAAAGGAATTACATAAGAAAGGTGTTGAGGCATTTTAGTGGGACCTTTGGGACATTGTGGACTGTACAATTTGGCTACATACTAGATAAAAAAAAAACTCTTTCTCTTAATAACAAGATATTTATTAATCATAGAATGCATTTTTAATGGAAGAATCTTTTGTTCTATTATAAATGGTGGTTTTATCGCCCATATAGGAGCCTCTTAACATGCCCTCCTTGCCCCATATCTCTTTCAGGCTACAGTTCCTCTCTCCTCAATGGCTCTTCATGCTAAACCAACTTCTTACAAAGACTTTATATAGAATTATACATCATAGATAATTTTATTTCTGCTGCTTTAAAAAATGGCAAAAACATTTAGGATTCCTTTAGAAGCAGTGGGTAGGTGGGCCTGAAGTCAGGAAAACCTGCGTTCAAATTGGAACTTAGACATTTACTAGTTGTTTGACTTTGAGATCTGCATGATGTGTTTGCTTCAATTTTATAAATTATAAAATTGAACAAATAACAGAATTTATATTGCAAAATTGTTGTGAGGATCAGATGAAATAATATTTGTAAAATGCACTTAGCATAGTACCTGGCAGATGGTAGGTTCTAAATGCTTATTTCCTTCCCTTCTTATCTCTTTAAGTAATAGATTTCTCCAGGCTAGATGAGGGAAAACAGGATAGTGAAAGGGCTATAAAGCATGCTATATACAAGAAATAGTAACGGAATGGACCATGTTTAAGATGGAAAAGAAGATAGCAAAAAGAAACATGATAATTGTATTTAAACATTTCAAGGGCTGCCATGACAAGTTGTCTGTATTGTCCCAGAAAACAAAACCCAAGAGTCAGATTTTGGCCCAACATCAGAAAGAATGAACGGAGTTCTACAAAAATAATATAAGCTGCCCTGGGAGATCATTAATATCCTTCTGTGGAGGTGTCTAAGTGGAGTTTGGAAACCCATATGGTAGAGATTTTATGAGAGAAGTCCCTTTCAGAAAAAAAAAATCTGTTTTTGTAAAAAATTAGAAATTGAAAAAAAAAACATTACTAGAAGAAAATGTGAAAAATGGGTTGTTTTTCTTCAATAAAGGATACTTAACAATACACATCTGTGTTTGATATAATCTGATCTTGGATTCTCCCCCCAAACTCAGTATAGTTTGGCAGAGGTGTAGATGTTTTTTTTTTTTTTTTTTTTTTTTTTTTTTTTTTTTTTTTTTCCTAACAGAAACTTTCTCGATGCAAACTTCATAGTCTGACTCAAAATACATTTCATTATCAATACCTCTTAAACGTTTTTTTCTTTTTAATTTTTGAAATCTTGATTATCTTTTTCCTTTGGACTTCACACCTTCCCACTGAGAAAAGGAATAATATATCAATTATGTATGTGAAATCATGCAAAATATATTCTCATATCATGTTAAATTATCATATTCAAACATATTTCCATATCACAAAACAAAGTAAAAAAAGTAAAGCAAGTGAAAAAATTATACTTCATTTTGCACTCAGAGTTCATTAGTTCTCTCTCTAGAGGAAAACATTTTTTGGAAGTATCTTAGATAAACATATTGATTAAAGCAGCCATGTCTTTCACAGCTGATCATAATTACAATATTATTTTTACTGTGCACAATTGTCTTGTAATTTTCACTTCACATTTTATCAGTTCACATAAGTCTTTATGAAACCATCTCTTTCATCATTGCTTATAGCACAATATTATTACATAATAATCATGTCACAACTTATTCATCCATTCCCTAATTGATGAGCATCCCCTTAATTCCCAGTTTTTTACCACCACAAAAATAGCTGCTATAAATACTTTTGTACAAATAAGTCCTTTTTCTTTTTATTTGATCTCTTTAGGATATGGAGCTAGTAGTGGTATTACTGGATCAAAGAATATGCACAGGTTTATAGTTCTCTTGAGTACAGTTCCAAATTGTTCTCCCGATTGACTAGACCAGTTTACTACTTCACCAATAGTTCATTAATATGCCTATTTTTCCTCATTCACCCCAGAATTTTATTTGTTGTTTATGATAGGTACAAGGTGGTACCTCAGAGATGTTTTAATTTGCTTTTCTCTAATCAATTCTGATTTAGGGCATTTTTATACAATTTGATTTAATTTCTTTTGAAAACTGCTTGTTCGTATCCTTTAATCATTTGTCAATTGGAGAATGGCTCTTACTTTTTATCAATGTGACTCAGTTCTTCATATATTTGAGAAATGAGGTCTTTACTGGAAAAACTTGGTATAAATTTTTTAAAATTCATTTTTCCAAATTATCCCCTCCCTCCCTCCAGGCCCTCCCCCCGAAAGCAGGTAATACCATACATTTTACATGTGTTACAATATAACCTAGATACAATATATGTGTGTAAATACCATTTTCTTGTTGCACATTAATTATTAGCTTCCGAAGGTATAAGTAACCTGGGTAGATAGACAGTAGTGCTAACAATTTACATTCGTTTCCCAGCGTTCCTTCTCTGGATATAGTTATTTCTGTCCATCATTGATCAACTGGAAGTGAGTTGGATCTTCTTTATGTTGAAGATTTCCACTTCCATCAGAATACATCCTCATACAGTATTGTTGTTGAAGTGTATAGTGATCTTCTGGTTCTGCTCATTTCACTCAGCAACAGTTATTTAAGTCTCTCCAAGCCTCTCTGTATTCCTCCTGCTGGTCATTTCTTACAGAGCAATAATATTCCATAACCTTCATATACCACAATTTACCCACCCATTCTCCACTTGATAGACATCCATTCAACTTCTAGTTTCTAGCTACAACAAAAAGAGCTGCCACAAACATTTTGGCACATACAGGTCCCTTTCCACTCTTTAGTATTTCTTTGGGATATAATCTCAATAACAGCAATGCTGGGTCAAAGGATATGCAGAGTTTGACAACTTTTTGGGCATAGTTCCAAATTGCTCTCCAGAATGGCTGGATTCTTGCACAACTCCACCAACAATGTATCAGTGTCCCAGTTTTCCCACATCCCCTCCAACATTCATCATTATTTGTTCCTGTCATCTTAGCAAATATGACAGGTGCTATAGTGGTATCTCATAGTTGTCTTAATTTGCATTTCTCTGTTCAGTAGTGATTTGGAACACTCTTTCATATGAGTGGAAATAGTTTCAATTTCATCATCTGAGAATTGTCTGTTCATATCCTTTGACCATTTATCAATTGGAGAATTGTTTGGTTTCCTATAAATCAGGGTCAGTTCTCTATATATTTTGGAAATGAGACCTTTGTCAGAACCTTTAACTTTAAAAATGTTTTCCCAATTTGTTACTTCCCTTCTAATCTTGTTTGCATTAGTATTGTTTGTACATAAACTTTTTAGTTTGATGTAATCAACATCTTCTATTTTGTGATCAATAATGATCTCTGGTTCTCCTCTGGTCATAAATTCTTTCCTCCTCCACAGGTCTGAGAGGTAGACTATCCTCTGTTCCTCTAATCTGTTTATGATTTCATTCTTTATGCCTAAATCATGGACCCATTTTGATCTTATCTTGGTATATGATGTTAAGTGTGGATCCATATCTAATTTCTGGCATATTAATTTCCAGTTTTCACAACAGTTTTTTCCAAATACTGAATTTTTACCCCTAATGTTGGTATCTTTGGGTTTGTCAAAGATTAGATTGCTATAGATGTACCCTTTTTTGTCCTTTGTATCTAATCTGTTCCACTGATCTACCGGTCTATTTCTTAGCCAATACCAAATGGTTTTGGTGACTGCTGCTATATAATATAGCTTTAGATCAGGTACACTTAGACCACCTTCCTCTGAGTTTTTTTTCATTAGTTCCCTTGCAATTCTCGACCTTTTATTCTTCCATATGAATTTTGTTGTTATTTTTTCTAGGTCATTAAAATAGTTTCTTGGGAGTCTGATTGGTATAGCACTAAATAAATAGATTAGTTTGGGGAGTATTGTCATCTTTATTATATTCGCTCGGCCTATCCAAGAGCACTGAATGTCTTTCCAATTATTTAAATCTGACTTTATTTTTGTGGCAAGTGTTTTGTAATTTTGCTCATATAATTCCTGACTTTTCTTTGGTAGATGGATTCCCAAATACTTTATACTCTCAACATTTGTTTGGAATGGAATTTCTCTTTGTATCTCTTGCTGTTGCATTTTGTTAGTGATATATAAAAATGCTGAGGATTTATGTGGATTTATTTTGTATCCTGCCACTTTGCTGAAATTTTGAATTATTTCTAGTAGCTTTTTAGCAGAGTCTTTGGGATTCTCTAAGTATACCATCATGTCATCTGCAAAGAGTGATAGTTTGATTTCCTCATTTCCCACTCTAATTCGTTGAATCTCTTTCTTGGCTCTTATTGCCGAGGCTAGCATTTCTAGTACTATATTGAATAGTAATGGTGATAGTGGGCAACTTTGTTTCACTCCTGATCTTACTGGGAAAGGTTGTAGTTTATTTCTATTGCATATTATGCTTACTGACGGTCTTAAATATATGCTTCTGATTATTCTAAGGAATAATCCATTTATTCCTATACTCTCAAGAGTTTTTAGTAGGAATGGATGTTGGATTTTGTCAAATGCTTTTTCTGCATCTATTGAGATGGTTTTTATTAATTTGATTATTAATATGGTCAATTACACTGATAGTTTTCCTAATATTAAACCAGCCCTGCATTCCTGGTATAAATCCTACTTGATCATAGTGTATTATCCTGGGGATGATTTTCTGAAGTCTTTTTGCTAATATCTTATTTAAGATTTTAGCATCAATATTCATTAAGGAAATTGGTCTATAATTTTCTTTCTCAGTTTTCGATCGACCTGGTTTAGGTATCAGTACCATGTCTGTGTCATAAAAGGAGTTTGGTAGGACTCCTTCATTCCGTATTTTTTCAAATAGTTTATATACCATTGGGGCTAATTGTTCTTTAAATGTTTGGTAGAATTCACATGTAAATCCATCTGGTCCTGGGGATTTTTTCCTGGGGAGTTGATTAATAGCTTGTTCTATTTCTTTTTCTGAAATGGGACTATTTAAGCAATTTATTTCTTCCTCTGTTAATCTAGGAAGCCTATATTTTTGGAGGAAGTCATCTATTTCACTTAAGTTATCAAATTTATTGGCATAAAGTTAGGCAAAGTTACTCCTTATTATTTCTCTAATTTCCCCTTCATTGGTGGAAAGATCCCCCTTTTCATTTGTAAGACTAACAATTTGATTTTCCTCTTTCTTTTTTCTGATTAGATTCACCAAAGGTTTATCTATTTTATTGGCTTTTTCATAAAACCAACTCTTGGTTTTATTTATTAATTCAATAGTTTTTTTTACTTTCAATATTATTGATTTCTCCTTTTAATTTTCGTATTTCAAGTTTAATTTTTGTTTGGGGGTTTTTAATTTGGTCTTTTTCTAGCCTTTTAAGTTGCAAGCCCAATTCGTTAATCTTCTCTTTCTCTATTTTTTTCAAATAAGCCTCTAAAGATATAAAATTTCCCCTTATTACTGCTTTAGCTGCATCCCACAGATTTTGATATGATGTCTCATCATTGTCATTATCTTGGGTGAAATTATTAATTGTTTCTATAATTTGCTCTTTCACTCAGTCATTCTTTAAGATGAGATTGTTCATTGTCCATTTACTTTTTGGTCTATTTATCCCTAACTTTTTACTGAATGTAGCTTTTATTGCATTGTGGTCTGAGAAGAAGGCATTTATTATTTCTGCCTTCCTACATTTAATTTTGAGATCTTTATGTCCTAATATATGGTCTATTTTTGTATAGGATCCATGAACTGCTGAGAAGAAAGTATATTCCTTTCTATTGCCATTCAGTTTTCTCCAAAGGTCTATCATACCTAGTTTTTCTAATGTTCTATTTACTTTTTTAATTTCTTTCTTGTTTGTTTTGTGGTTTGATTTGTGTAAATCTGAGAGTGCAAGGTTGAGATCTCCCACTATTATAGTTTTACTGTCTATTTCTTCTTGCAACTCTCTTCACTTTTCCTTTAGAAAGTTAGATGCTATACCACTTGGTGCATATATGTTTAGTATCAATATGGCTTCATTATTTATGCTACCTTTCAGCAGGATATAGTTTCCTTCCTTATCTCTTTTAATTAGATCAACTTCTGCTTTTGCTTGATCTGAGATAAGGATAGCTACCACTGCTTTTTTGGCTTTACCTGAAGCATAATAGATTCTGCTCCAACCTTTTACCTTTAAGCTATATGTATCTCCCTGCTTTAAGTGTGTTTCCTGTAAACAAAATATTGTAGGGTTCTGATTTTTGATCCAGTCTGCTATCCGTCTCCTTTTGATGGCAGCGTTCATCCCATTCACATTTACAGTTAAAATTACTAATTCTGTACTTCCTGCCATCATATTATCCCCAGATTATGCTTTTTCCTTTGACCCCCCCTGAACCCCTTCCCCAATATTCAATTTATAGACCCCCCTTGTGATGCGCAGCCCTCCCTTTTTTTTTTTTAGTATCCCTCCCCCCTCCCTCCAAGTCCCTTCCCTTATTCTCCTTTTCCTTTTCCCTTTTCCTCTCCCCCCTTTTAATGAGGTGAGAGAGAATTCGCTGAAAAACAAATATGACAATTATTTACTCTTTGAGCCTCTTCTGATGAGAGTAAGATTTACACAATGATTCTCCCCCTCTTTAAATTCCCTCAGATATGGTGTATTTTCTATACCTCTTCCTGGGATGTAGTTTCCCTCTTTTTATCACTCCCTCCCCTTTTTCTGATACTACCCCCTTCCCTTTACTACACCCCCTTCTTTTTTTTTCTTTTATATCAGTAAAATCAAATTATCCATGCGTACTTTTTATATACCCACAACAGAGTTACAGTTCTCAAGGGTTCTGTGTACCTTTTTCTGTTTTTCTTCAGACTTGTGGATGTAGATCAAATTTTTTGTTTAAATCTGTGTTTTTTTTTCTTAGAAACATATAGAATTCCTCTGTTTCATTGAATGACCATCTTCTTCCATGGAAAAAGATGCTAAACTTAGCTGGGTAGTTTATTTTTGGTTGCAGTCCTTGATCTTTTGCCTTTCGGAATATCAGGTTCCAGGCCCTTCTATCTTTTAATGTGGAGGCAGCCAGATCTTGTGTGACCCTTATTGTGACACCTTGGTATTTAAATTGTTTTTTTTCTAGCTGCTTGCAGGATTTTCTCCTTTGTGTGGTAATTCTGCAGCTTAGCCACAATATTCCGTGGTGTTCTTTTTTTAGGGTCTATTTCAGAAGCAGTTTGATGAATTCTTTCCACATCTACTTTCCCTTCTGTTTCTATTATCTCTAGACAGTTCTCTTTGATAATTTCCTGTAAAATAGAATCTAGGCCCTTTTTTTGGTCATAGTTTTCTGGAAGTCCAATGATCCGCAGATTATCTCTCCTAGATCTATTTTCCAGGTCTATATATTTTCCCAGTAAGTATTTGACGTTGTTCTCCAGCTTCTCATTTTTTTTTTTTTTTTTGT
Organism: Sminthopsis crassicaudata; assembly: GCF_048593235.1. Lineage (NCBI taxonomy): Eukaryota > Metazoa > Chordata > Mammalia > Dasyuromorphia > Dasyuridae > Sminthopsis > Sminthopsis crassicaudata. The sequence goes on along the minus strand of NC_133622.1, from coordinate 140,599,977 downwards.
TTTGTTTGACTGATTCTTGGGTTCTCAATGAATCATTCATTTCTTTTTGTTCCATCCTGACTTTTAAGGAGTTATTTTCTTCATTCACAGTTTTTAGTTCTTTTTGTAAATGCCCAATTTCATTTTTAAATGAGTTATTTTGCTCTATTGAATTTTTTTCCATTTCCCTAATTTTTTTTTTTGAGAATTATTTTCTTTTTCCAATGCAGAAATCCTATTTTCTTGGGACTTTTTTATCTTCTCCAATTCAGAAATCCTATTTTCTTGAGACTTTTTTATCTTCTCCAATTCAGAAATCCTGCTTTCCTGTGATTTTTTTTACCTTTTCTAATTCACTAATTTTGTTTCCCTGCATCTCCTGTGAATTCTTTATTTTTTCCAACTCCAATTTCAGAACGTTGTTATTCTCTATCATAGCTTCTCTTCCCTTTCCCCATTTTTCTTCAAACTCTTTTAACTTTTTAATAGTCTCTTCTAGGAGAGAGTTATGTGATGGGGGGCAGGAATCGTTCCCCTTTAGGTTGTTATCTGCTGACTCTCTGCTGTTAACTTCCTCGGGGTTGGATACCCGCTCTTTCTCTGTGTAGAAGGAATCTATGGTTTTTTTGGGCTTCTTGCTCATATTTAAAAAATCTTTTGGGGTCTGTCCCTGGGGTAGGAAATTATTTATTTATTTCTTTACCAGCTTCCTCCCAGACTGGATGGATGCAGCAGCCCCTGCACCTGAGCTAAGAGAGAGAGCTCTGGGAGAGAGTTCCCCACCCCCTCCCTGGAAGTGCCTCAGAGGTGACTAGCACTGCTGTGCCCTGTGGGTGCTGTGTTTTAGCGGCTTCCCTGAGGTTCGAGACTGAACAGTAAAGGCGCCTCAAAGCCTAGCCTATGCGTCCCGATGGGGCGTGGATGTCTGCAGCAGGTGAAGTGAAAAGCCCCTGCGCTCAAACTGGAAGCGTCTGCCAGAAACTGCAGTCCCTAGTTAAAATTTCCACTTCTCTGGGACTTCCATTCCACAGCCTCCAGCCTAGCCAGGCACTATGAGTTACCGCCCCACCCACTCTTCAATCTCTTAACTACTCCAAGGTAAAAGCCTGGATTGCCTATGTCGGCCACACCCCCAGTGCCGAGATCTGCTGAGTCACCCCTGGGATCCGGGAAGATCCAATCTGGTTTTAAATTTTAAAGTGGCTTATATTTCTCTTCTGAACTGCTGTTTTATAAGCAGAGAAGAGGTAACAGCCTGTGCCAGATTCTTTTATCTCAGTGGATTCTCTGATCCCAGAGCCCTCCCCAGTGTGATCTGCGCAGTATGCCACTACCCCACCGTCTGGGCTGGCCTCTCTTCTTCCTCCCCTGGGAGCTGACCTTTCCTGCTGAAACTCCAGATTCTCTTCAGCTGGTAAGTCGCGCTTCCAGTCCTTGTGGATTCTATCAGTCCAATGCTATTTCTGAGGCTGATTAAATCTAGTTGGTTGTGAGGGAAGAAAGGAGCTTACACAGTGGCGTGTATCTTCTCCACCATCTTGGCTCCACCCCCTTGTATAAAAATTATCATAGGTGGCAAAGAATCAATCCATATTTTGTTGCATCTCAGCCTCAGAGGCTGCATCAAAAGCACAGTAACTTGTGAATAAAAAGTAATGCACCAATTTCCTCTCCAGTTTGGTATTTGCTTGTAACATTTTCAAGTTAAATAGTAAACCAACAGTATAGAAGCTGATATTGATGTCATTTTTGTCCTCAACGAAGGTGTCTGACAACACCGCAGAAAATACTCTGCTGAAGAGCATGGGGACAAACACAAACCTGTTTCACTCCATCGGTAACTGGGAAATCATGCTTCATCCATTACTGGTGCAAGTATTGCATCAGGAAATTGGCTGATGAAGTTCTCCAGACAACCCAGTTTCATTATAAACTTCCACAGGTCCTCAAAAGTGACAAAGACCTTGGGTCAGGTTGATAAATAAATATGGACCTTTGCTCCCAGACTTTTTCCTACAATGGTAAGACACCAAACAAACATCATGTCGTCCATTCTGTAGCCCTTTCTAAAGCCACAATGACACTTGGGAAGGTTACTATCTTTCAGATGATTAATCAATAAGGACACAGAAATCCTCTACCAGTCAGTACTATACAATCCATATATAGAACAAGTCGTCACAGTAAATGGAGAAATTGTGAATGCTGTGGCTAAGTTCATTTACCTTGACAATGCACTTTCCAGGACTATCCAGATGGATGATGAGATTGATTACATGTATTGCTAGAAATTAGCTTAGCATTTTGGGAGCTCCAAAAGAAAGTGTAGGAGAGAAGAGGTATCAGACTGTTTATGAAATGAGAGATCTGCCTAGTAAACTGGAGATCTATAGGATCTTCATGATAACTATACTGTTTATGCTCAGTCAGCATCATGCTAGAAAACTGAAATGCTTCCACTTGAATTGTCTCAGGAAGATTCTAAAGATTACCTGGCAAGATAAGTTATCAGATACTGAGATGCTCTTTAAAGTTGAAGCACCAAGCATTTAAATTCTACTGCCATATTATTTGAATGCCAAATGCTTGTTTATCCAAAAGACTTTTTATGGAGAACTTACACAAGGGAAGCATTCATATAGTGGTGAGAAAAAACAGTATAAGGACACTCACAAAGTATCTCTAAAAAACTTTAGTATTAATTATAAGATGTGGGAAATGCTGGCATAGGAGTGTCCTGTATAGTGTGTTTGCTTCAAAGAAGGGCTTATAGTCCACAGGCAAAGTAGAATCATCGAAGCAAAAAAGAAATATAAGTTGTGCAAATCCAGAGCCACTTCCACATTAAAAGCTCCAAAAGTGCACTTGTGCCTGATCTGTGATAATATCTTCTAAATTAGTATTGGGCTGAGTGACCACAGCTGAATACATGATACCCTGATGGCAACAATGTAGAATTATGTGTTCTTTGAAAATTAAGGACAAACAACAACCAAATATTTCCCTCCAACTAGGTTTCTTCTTTTTAATGTTCTCTCTTTTTACCACTACCTCCCTTAATTTGCCCTCTTTTTTTTTTTTTTTTTTTTTTTTAGCGCCCACTCATATCTCTTATCCTCTTGTGCTCTTCTTTCTCTATTGGGTTAATTAGATATATCTGTCTTTGAACCAATTCCATTGAGAAGTTCAAGCACTACTCACCACACCCTCATTTCCCTCTCCATTGTAAAAGCTCTTCCTTGCTAGTGTACCTCTTATGTGAGAAACATTTGCCTGTTCTACCTCTTCTCTATTCTCCTACTGCATTCCTTTTTTTACCCCTACATTTTTGAGACATCCAACATAATCAATCAACTTACATTCATGTCCTCTGTCTGTGTAGACTCTAACAATCCTAATAATGATAAAGTTCCTTGGAATTACATGTATATTTTTCACATAGGATATAAATAGTTTAACTGAATCCCTTATGATTATTTTTTCATCTTTACATTTTTAAGATTATGTTGAGTCTTCAAAAGTTGTGTCAAATTTTATTTTCAGCTCTGGTGTTTTCATCAGCAATTCTTTCAATAAAAATCAATTTCCTCCCTGAATGATGATACCCAGTTTTGTTGGGTAAATTATTATTGGTTGTAATCCTAGCTCTTTTACCTATTGCAATATTCTAAGCCTTCTATTCTTTTAATGTAGAAGCTATTAACTCTAAGTCTGTAGTGCTCCACAATATATGAATTGTTTCTTTCTGACTGATTGTAATATTATCTCATAGACCTAAGAACTTTGGAATTTGACTAGATTATTCTTAGGAGTTTTCTTTTGAAGATCTCATTCAGGAGGTGATCAGTGAATTTTTTTTCCCCACATCTATTTTGACCTCTGCATTTAAGATATCAGGATAATTTCCCTGAATTTCTTAAATTATGATGCCTAAGTTTTCCTTTAAAAATTTAGCTTTTAAAAAGTCCAAATATTCTTAAATTATTTTTCCTTCATATTTTTTCCAGGTCAGATTTTTGCTTCCCCCCAACATTTTCTTCTATTCTCTCCCCCCATTTTGACGTTGTTTTACTGTGTTCTAATTTCTCTTTAGAGTTAATAGTTTCCATTTTACTAATTCTAATTTTTAAAGAATTACTATTTTCATTTAGCTATTTTGTAACTTTTTTCCCATTTGGCCAATTCTGCTTTTAAATGTGTGAATTTTTGTATGTATTTTACAAATCTGTAAATCTTCTTTTCATCCGTTTCTTACCATACTCATTTCTTTTCCTTATTTTTTAGCCTATTTCTTTGCATTGAACTTTGTTAAAATTGGCCTCTCTTCATCTGAGGTTGGGGGAGCATTATGTCAAAATTTAAGCTTTTCCACATTTTTGTTTTCAGAACTCGTTCTGTATGTATGCAAGTGTTTGGTGCTTCTAAGATGGTGTTACCTTGGGAGAACTATATTCACTGCTATCCTGGACTGTAGTCTTGGCCACCAATAAGTCCTAAGCCAAGACTCATTTGGTCATGTTTAAGTCCTGATGTACTCAGATTGAAAGTAAATAGTACTCATTTCTGTTTTGACTAGAAACCCTGAGGGTCTTCTCCTCCCAGTTTCATTCAGTCATTCATTCAAAAAAAATTTTTTTTTGAACTAGGTGAAAAAGGAGATTCTTTGCCTCATTTGCTACCTAGTCTATAATCACTGAATAGGTTCACCCTCAGTAAAACTGAAACCTGTTAAAAACCTTAGTTTAAAAAAGGCATGGAATCCCCCTGCATTTAGAGTTATCTCTAGTTGTCCTATCTACATCTTGCCACTAGACCCAGTAGAGAGGAAAGTGAGGCAGGTGACCTTGCACAGCCCCCCTCCCCAACTTAAATACAATTCACTTGCATGACATGGCATCACTTCCCTGATGTTATAGTCTTGTTCAAGAGGAAAGGAAAAACAACAAAATCTGTGGTCTTGTCTTTACTTAGGAAAATATCCCTGCTTCCTTGCAGCCACAACTACTAATACTCCTTTTACTTCTGGAATTGAAACTCGGTTCCTTGCTACTCTTTATAGTGCTAGTGCTCCTCTTCACCCTGGAACTGTTACCAAGGCATCTGCTCCACTATGATCAATCACATGCACTCTTCTCTGATCTGGAAGTGTGACTCAGAACTGCTTATAAAAAATAATATTGCCAACCTGCCCCAGCTGCATCCAATACAAAGGTGCCCATAATCTCTTTCTCACCAATTGTCTTGATCTCTCACCATCTGATACTGCAGCAGCTGCTTCTGCTCTTGAGGCTGTCTCCAAAGCCTTATATATTCCTACTGTGCTCTGAGCTTTTCTTATTCTGGTGCATCTCCTGTCTTAAATCTTCTTAGCTTGTTTTCCCTCTGACTTTTTGTTGTCTCTGCAACTCCAAAATTTGATTTGAGACTTTAGTTTAGTGTTGTTTGGAGGAGAATGTTAGAAATTTCAGCTAAATCCCAATTTGTACCCAGCTATCTTCATTCCTTTGGAAATTTTTTTTCTTGCACTACTTTTTCTTGGAAATGTTAGGAGAAAATTAATAAACATTAGTAATCATTTAATTACTCAAGTTCATAAACATTACTTGTCAAATTGTTCTTATTACAATTATTACCAGACTACCAAGAAACAGAAAAAATATTGCATGTTCCAGTTCAATTAACTGAATTAACTGACTCTTTGATTCTCAAATAAGGAATATTCTCTCCATTCTTTGTCTCAGATCATTCCTAAGAGTCCTCCCTCTCCCTCTTTGCTTATTTAATTCTTGCCCTTGTTTAAGGTTCAACTTTCACAGTTTTTACCTGATCCTGTCAGTTTATATTGATCTCCCTTCCTTTGACTTTAAATATTCCTTTGTCTTCCAGTTGTAATGTATTTATTGTAAGTTACTAAATATTCAATAGAATGTAAGTTCATTGAAGGCAGGAATACTTTTTTCATTTTTGTCTTTATATCCATACTACCAAGCCTAGTACCTTGTACATAGTAGGTACTTAATGAATCTGCTGAATTAAATACTCATTTTCTTTTAGAATGCTCTACAAGCTGTGTATCTCTCAGTTCCTGGCATAATGACTTGTACATAGTAAGCAGCTAATACATTTTTAAATAGCTGACTAAATGAAAAAATGCTTTAACATGAAAAAATTACTACTCAAGTCATATTTTAAAAAATGTACAAAAATGTCTCCCTGTAAACATTCAGAACCCCAAATGAGTATGTTTTGATAAGATGGACTAGTCTCATAATCACAAAGCAACAACAAAATATTAAAAAAAAACAAATGTAGAGAACAAAATGTACTTCATTATTAAGATGGAACTGTGGTGTCATTGTGGTTTGGGATCTGATGAAGAACCTTTTCAACCTTGTTCTTTGACCCTTTTCTAAGCAAAAGCAATTTCAAATTGCTAAAGGGATTTGTACTTTTAAAAATTCATTGAAAAATGAACTATTAGGAAAAATATAAAAACTTTCTATTTCTTGCCCTTGTGCAGTGAATCCTAAATTAAGTCTAAATTAGAACATGGAGATGGAATGTAGAACACACAGAAACAAGTAAGGCCTCAAATAATTCCCCATAAAACAATTCCAACACAGGAATGAAAAAAAATCAGTGATTATTTTCACCAAAAAGCCAATACCTTTTGAATTCCTGCCGGAGACTCCAACACATTGTTCTCTGATCCATTACTTCTGTTAATCATTCGCCACATTTGGGAATACATATTATCCCTTTCAAAAGGATTCATTCCTTTCATGCGAACATGCTCATAGACTGCAGAGTCCAAGACAGTACCATAAGGAATATCTGTTTGCCTCGAAAGATCCTGGAGAGACCTTCATTGGGAAAGAAGAAACATGGGACAAATGAGATCATGTTTGCAAGCCAATCAAACTAGAGGGTTGGAGGCAAATTTATACAACGTTAAGTGAAGACAGTTTTCAAGATCCTTGGTTTATTTGTTTGGTTTTGAAAAAAAAAGGTGCAAGCTATAAGAGGGACTTTTACATTTGTAATTATAAGAAAAAAGAGCAGTTTAGGAAATTATTAAACAATAATAATTTTCTTTAGCAAAGGTTTTCTAATTTATACAACAAGCTACACTAAATTAGATGACAGCTAGGTAATAGCCTAAATATATTGCTATATATGCTATTTTCTTTTTCCGAGAGTAGGCTAAAAGGTGACAGTTTAGAAAAGAAATGCAATTTCTTTTTTTCTTTTTTTTTCCTTAATTTGATGTGTTGCAGGGTTTTTTTTTGTTTGTTTATTTAATTTTTATTTTATTTTATAATTATAACTTTTTTTTTGACAGTACATATGCATGGGTAATTTTTTACAACATTATCCTTTGCACTTACTTCTGTTCAGATTTTTTCCCGTCCTCCCCCAACCCCCTCCTCCAGATGGCAGGCAGTCTTATACATGTTAAATATATTACAATATATTCTAGATACAATATATGTGTATAGAACCGAATTTCTTGTTGCACAGGAAGAATTGGATTCAGAAGGTAAAAATAACAGTTTACACTCATTTCCCAGTGTTCCTTTTCTGGATGTAGCAGATTCTGTCCATCATTGATCAATTGGAATTGGATTAGCTCTTCTCTATGTTGAAGATATCCACTTCCATCAGAATATATCCTCGAACAGTATCATTGTTGAAGTGTATAATGATCTTCTGGTTCTGCTCGTTTCACTTAGCATCAGTTGATGTAAGTCTCTCCAAGCCTCTCTGTATTTCTCCTGTTGGTCATTTCTTACAGAACAATAATATTCCATAACATTCATATACCATAATTTATCCAACCATTCTCCAATTGATGGACATCCATTCATCTTCCAGCTTCTAGCCACTATGAAAAGGGCTGCCACAAACATTTTGGCACATACAGGTCCCTTTCCCTTCTTTAGTATTTCCTTGGGATATAAGCCCAGTAGTAGCACTGCTGGGTCAAAGGGTATGCACATTTTTATAACTTTTTGGGCATAATTCCAGAGTGCTCTCCAAAATGGTTGGATTCTTTCACAACTCCACCAACAATGTCCCAGTTTTCCCACAGCCCCTCAAACATTCATCGTTATTTGTTCCTGTCATCTTAGCCAATCTGACAGGTGTGTAATGATATCTCAGAGTTGTCTTAATTTTCATTTCTCTGATCAATAGTAATTTGGAACACTCTTTCATATGAGTGGAAATAGTTTTAATTTCATCATCTGAAAATTGTCTGTTCATATCCTTTGACCATTTATCAATTGGAGAATGGCTTGATTTCTTATAAATTAAAGTCAATTCTCTGTATATTTTGGAGATGAGGCCTTTATCAGAATCTTTAACTGTAAAAATGTTTACCCAATTTGTTACTTCCCTTCTAATCTTATTTGCATTAGTTTTATTTGTGCAGAAACTTTTTAATTTGGTGTAATCAAAATTTTCTATTTTGTGGGGGGCGGAGCCAAGATGGCGGAGAAGAAACATATGACTCTGTGAACGTCCTTACTCCCTCACAACCAATTAGATAAATCAGCCTCAGAAATAGCTCTGGACTGATAGATACCACAAGGACTGGAAGCATGACTTACCAGCTGAAGAGAATCTGGAGTTTCAACAGAAAAGATCAGTTCCCAGGGGAGGAAGAAGAGAGGCCAGCACAGACGTCTGGGTGCTAGCATACTGCGCCGATCGCGCTGGGAATGGCTCTAGGATCAGAGAAGCCACTGAGATAAAGTAATCTGGCACAGGCTGTTAGCTCTTCTCTGCTTATAATATAGCCGTTCAGAAGAGAAATCTAAACTACTTTAAAAATTCAGATAGATTAGATTTTCCCGGATCCTGGGGGTGACTCAGCAGATCTCTGCACCAGGGGGTGTGGCCTCAGCTCCCACCTGAGACTAGTTAAGAGATTGACAAGTGGGCGGATATGGCTCAAGGCAACACACACTGCCTAGCTTAGCTGGAGGGTGTGGAACTCAGCTCCTGAAGTCCCAGAGAAGCAGAACCTTTGAATTAGGGACCATGGTTTCTGGCAGACACTTCCAGTTTGAGCACAGGGGCTTTTCACTTCACCTGCTGCAGACATCCACGCCCCACCGGGAAGCATAGGCTGGGCTTTGTGCCTTCTTTACTGTTCAATCTCAAACCTCAGGGAAGCAGCTAGAACACAACGCCCTCAAGGCACAGCAGTGCTAGTCACCTCTGAGGCACTTCCAGGGAGGGGGTGGGGAACTCTCTCTCAGAGCTCTATCTTAGCTCAGGCCCAAGAGCCGCTGCATCCATCCAGTCTGGGAGGAAGCTGGTAAAGAAGTAAATAAATAATTTCCTACCCCAGGGACAGACCCCAAAAGATTTTTTTAAGTATGAACAAAAATGCCAGAAAAAACTATAGATTCCTTCTACACAGAGAAAGAGCAGGTATCCAACCCCGAGGAAGTTAACAGCAGAGAGTCAGCAGATAACAACCTAAAGGGGAACAATTCCTGCCCCCCATCACATAACTCTCTCCTAGAAGAGATTATTAAAAAGTTAAAAGAGTTTGAAGAAAAATGGGGAAAGGAAAGGGAAGCTATGATAGAGAATAACAATGTCCTGAAATTGGAGTTGGAAAAAATAAAGAATTCACAGGAGATGCAGGGAAACAAAATTAGTGAATTAGAAAAGGTTAAAAAATCACAGGAAAGTAGGATTTCTGAATTGGAAAAGATAAAAAAGTCCCAAGAAAATAGAATTTCTGAATTGGAAAAAGAAAATAATTCTCAAAAAATAAAATTAGGGAAATGGAAAAAAATTCAATAGAGCAAAATAATTCATTTAAAAATGAAATTGGGCATTTACAAAAAGAACTAAAAACTGTGAAAGAAGAAAATAACTCCTTAAAAGTCAGGATGGAACAAATAGAAATGAATGATTCACAGAGAACCTAAGAATCAGTCAAACAAAACAAAAAAAAAAATGAGAAGCTGGAGAACAACGTCAAATATTTACTGGGAAAATCTATAGACCTGGAAAATAGATCTAGGAGAGATAATCTGCGGATCATTGGACTTCCAGAAAACTATGACCAAAAAAAGAGCCTAGATTCTATTTTACAAGAAATTATCAAAGAGAACTGTCCAGAGATAATAGAAACAGAAGGGAAAGTAGATGTGGAAAGAATTCATCAAACTCCTTCTGAAATAGACCCTAAAAAAAGAACACCACGGAATATTGTGGCTAAGCTGCAGAATTACCACATAAAGGAGAAAATCCTGCAAGGAGCTAGAAAAAAAACAATTTAAATACCAAGGTGCCACAATAAGGGTCACCCAAGATCTGGCTGCCTCCACATTAAAAGATAGAAGGGACTAGAACCTGATATTCTGAAAGGCAAAAGATCAAGGACTGCAACCAAGAATGAACTACCCAGCTAAGTTTAGCATCTTTTTCCATGGAAGAAGATGGTCATTCAATGAAACAGAGGAATTCTATATGTTTCTAAGAAAAAAAAACACAGATTTAAACAAAAAATTTGATCTACATCCACAAGTCTGAAGAAAAACAGAAAAAGGTACACAGAACCCTTGAGAACTGTAACTCTGTTGTGGGTATATAAAAAGTACGCATGGATAATTTGATTTTACTGATATAAAAGAAAAAAAGGGGGGTGTAGTAAAGGGAAGGAGGTCGTTTCAGAAAAAGGGGAAGGAATGATAAAAAGAGGGAAACTATATCCCAGGAAGAGGCATAGAAAATACACCATATCTAAGGGAATTTAATGAGGGGGAGAATCATTGTGTAAATCTTACTCTCATCAGAAGAGGCTCAAAGAGTAAATAATTGTCATATTTGTTTTTCAGAGAATTCTCTCTCACCTCATTAAAAGGGGGGAGAGGAAAAGGGAAAAGGAAAAGGAGAATAAGGGAAGGGACTTGGAGGGAGGGGGGAGGGATACTAAAAAAAAAGGGAGGGTTGCGCGTCACAAGGAGGGTCTGTAAATTAAATATCTGGGAGGGAGATGAGGGGGGTCAAGGGAAAAAGCATAATCTGGGGATAATATTATGGCAGGAAATACAGAATTAGTAATTTTAACTGTAAATGTGAATGGGATGAACGATCCCATCAAATGGAGAAGGATAGCAGATTGGATCAAAAATCAGAACCCTACAATATGTTGTTTACAGGAAACACACTTAAAGCAGGGAGATACATACAGAGTAAAGGTAAAAGGTTGGAACAGAGCCTATTATGCTTCAGGTAAAGCCAAAAAACCAGGGGTAGCTATCCTTATCTCAGATCAAACAAAAGCAGAAGTTGATCTAATTAAAAGAGATAAGGAAGGAAACTATATCCTGCTGAAAGGTAGCATAAATAATGAAGCCATATCGATACTAAACATATATACACCAAGTGGTATAGCATCTAACTTTCTAAAGGAAAAGTGAAGAGAGTTGCAAGAAGAAATAGACAGTAAAACAATAATAGTGGGAGATCTCAACCTTGCACTCTCAGGTTTAGACAAATCAAACCACAAAACAAATAAGAAAGAAATTAAAAAAGTAAATAGAACATTAGAAAAACTAGGTATGATAGACCTTTGGAGAAAACTGAATGGCAATAGAAAGGAATATACTTTCTTCTCAGCAGCTCATGGATGCTATACAAAAATAGACCATATATTAGGACATAAAGATCTCAAAATTAAATGTAGGAAGGCAGAAATAATAAAAATAGGGAATGAAGGAGTCCTACCAAACTCCTTTTATGACACAGACATGGTACTGATACCTAAACCAGGTCGATCGAAAACTGAGAAAGAAAATTATAGACCAATTTCCTTAATGAATATTGATGCTAAAATCTTAAATAAGATATTAGCAAAAAGACTTCAGAAAATCATCCCCAGGATAATACACTATGATCTAGTAGGATTCATACCAGGAATGCAGGGCTGGTTTAATATTAGGAAAACTATTAGTATAATTGACCATATTAATAATCAAGTTAATAAAAACCATATGATCATCTCAATAGATGCAAAAAAAGCATTTGACAAAATCCAACATCCATTCCTACTAAAAACTCTTGAGAGGATAGGAATAAATGGATTATTCCTTAGAATAATCAGAAGCATATATTTAAGACCATCAGTAAGCATATATGCAATAGAAATAAACTACAACCTTTCCCAGTAAGATCAGGAGTGAAACAAGGTTGCCCACTATCACCATTACTATTCAATATAGTACTAGAAATGCTAGCCTCGGCAATAAGAGCCGAGAAAGAGATTCTAGGAATTAGAGTAGGAAATGAGGAAATCAAACTATCACTTTTTGCAGATGACATGATGGTATACTTAGAGAACCCCCAAAACTCTGCTAAAAAGCTACTAGAAATAATTCAAAATTTCAGCAAAGTGGCAGGATACAAAATAAATCCACATAAATCCTCAGCATTTTTATATATCACTAACAAAATGCAACAGCAAGAGATACAAAGAGAAATTCCATTCCAAACAAATGTTGAGAATATAAAGTATTTGGGAATCCATCTACCAAAGAAAAGTCAGGAATTATATGAGAAAAATTACAAAACACTTTCCACAAAAATAAAATTAGATTTATATAATTGGAAAGACATTCAGTGCTCTTGGATAGGCCTAGCGAATATAATAAAGATGACAATACTCCCCAAACTAATCTATTTATTTAGTGCTATACCAATCAGACTCCCAAGAAACTATTTCAATGACCTAGAAAAAATAACAACAAAATTCATATGGAAGAATAAAAGGTCGAGAATTGCAAGGGAACTTATGAAAAAAAAAGTCAGAGGAAGGTGGTCTAAGTGTACCTGATCTAAAGCTATATTATATAGCAGCAGTCACCAAAACCATTTGGTATTGGCTAAGAAATAGACCGGTAGATCAGTGGAATAGATTAGATATAAAGGACAAAAAAGGGTACATCTATAGCAATCTAATATTTGACAAACCCAAAGATACCAACATTAGGGATAAAAATTCATTATTTGGAAAAAACTGTTGTGAAAACTGGAAATTAATATGGCAGAAATTAGATATGGATCCACACTTAACATCATATACTAAGATAAGATCAAAATGGGTCCATGATTTAGGCATAAAGAATGAAATCATAAACAGATTAGAGGAACAGAGGATAGTCTACCTCTCAGACCTATGGAGGAGGAAGGAATTTATGACCAGAGGAGAACTAGAGATCATTATTGATCACAAAATAGAAGATTTTGATTACATCAAACTAAAAAGTTTCTGTACAAATAATACTAATGCAAACAAGATTAGAAGGGAAGTAACAAATTGGGAAAATATTTTTAAAAGCAAAGGTTCTGACAAAGGTCTGATTTCCAAAATATATAGAGAACTGACCCTAATTTATAAGAAACCGAACCATTCTCCAATTGATAAATGGTCAAAGGATATGAACAGACAATTCTCAGAGGAAGAAATTGAAACTATATCCAGTCACATGAAAGAGTGTTCCAAATCACTACTGATCAGAGAAATGCAAATTAAGACCACTCTGAGATACCACTACACACCTGTCAGATTGGCTAAGATGACAGGAACAAATAATGATGAATGTTGGAGGGGATGTGGGAAAACTGGGACACTAATACATTGCTGGTGGAGTTGCGAAAGAATCCAGCCATTCTGGAGAGCAATCTGGAATTATGCCCAAAAAGCTATCAAACTGTGCATACCCTTTGACCCAGCAGTGCTACTACTGGGCTTATATCCCAAAGAAATACTAAAGAGGGGAAAGGGACTAGTATGTGCCAAAATGTTTGTGGCAGCTCTTTTTGTTGTAGCTAGAAACTGGAAGATGAATGGATGTCCATCAGTTGGAGAATGGTTGGGTAAATTATGGTATATGAAGGTTATGGAATATTATTGCTCTGTAAGAAATGACCAGCAGGAGGAATACAGAGAGGCCTGGAGAGACTTAAATCAACTGATGCTGAGTGAAATGAGCAGAACCAGAAGATCACTGTACACTTCCACAACAATACTGTATGAGGATATATTCTGATGGTAGTGGAAATGTTCAACATAAAGAAGAGCCAACTCACTTCCAGTTGATCAATGATGGACAGAGGTAGCGACACCCAGAGAAGAAACACTGGGAAGTGAATGTAAATTGTTAGCACTAATATCTTTCTGCCCAGGTTACATGTACCTTCGGAATCTAATGCTTATTGTGCAACAAGAAAATGGTATTTACACACTTGTATTGTATCTAGGTTATATTGTAACACATGTAAAATGTATGGGATTGCCTGTCATCGGGAGGAGGGAGTAGAGGGAGAGGGGGATAATTTGGAAAAATGAATACAAGGGATAATATTATATAAAAATATATAATAAAATTTTATTTAAAAAAAATTTCTATTTTGTGGTCAATAATGGTTTCTAGTTTTCCCTTGGACACAAACTCCTTCCTCCTTCACAAGTCTGAGAGGTAAACCATCCCATGTGCCTCCAATTTATTTATGATTTCGTTCTTTATGCCTAAATCTTGGACCCATTTTGATCTAATCTTAGTATGTGGTGTTAAATGTGGGTCCATGCCAAGTTTCTGCCATACTAATTTCCAGTTTTCCCAGCAGTTTTTGTCAAATAATTAATTCTTATCCCAAAATTTGGGATCTTTGGGTTTTTCAAACACTAGATTGCTATTTTTATTCACTATCTTGCCCTGTGAACCTAACCTATTCCACTGATCAACTAGTCTATTTCTTAGCCAATACCAAATGGTTTTTATGACTGTTGCTTTATAATACAGTTCTAGATCAGGTACAGCTAGACCACCTTCGCTTATTTTTTTTTTCATTACTTCCCTTGAAATTCTTGATCTTTTGTTGTTCCATATGAATTCTGTTGTAATTTTTTCTAGGTTATTAAAATAGTTTCTTGGAAGTCAGATTGGTATAGCACTAAATAAATAGATTAGTTTAGGGAGTATTGTCATCTTAATTATATTCGCTTGGCCTATCCAAGAGCACTGAATGTCTTTCTGATTATTTAAATCTGACTTTATTTTTGTGGCAAGTGTTTTGTAATTTTGCTCATATAATTCCTGACTCTCCTTTGGTAGATATATTCCCAAATATTTTATATTATCGACCGTTATTTTGAATGGAATTTCTCTTTGTATCTCTTGCTGTTGGATTGTGTTGGTGATGTATAAAAATGCTGAGGATGCTGAGGATTTATGTGGATAAGAAATATAATTTCAATATTGCTATAGAATAGTATTTGCAAGCTCCAGTTAAGATGATTAAGTTAATCCAATAGTAGTGCTTCATATGTACTTGTTATAGGTATACAAAAGGAAAAGGAAATGGAATTAATGTAGAGCAGATGTGAACCATTTACTCAGTTTATCTAATCTAGTGCACTGTCATGATCAGGCAGTCTATCCATTACCAGGTTCTGAGTTAAGTATTGAGACACAGAGAATAAGGAATCAATTATCCATTAGATTGTTTAAGGTTTCTGAAGAATCATTATGCTGTGATTATGAAAACATTCAGACATTGCTAATACTGGTTAGTAATATGTTAAGCATTCAACTCTAATGTTTTCTTTACAATATTCAGTATTCAAGGTTAAGTTGATGCTACAAACCCTTTATACTCTATGAATATGAAAACATGGCATTATAAAACTGCTTACCATTTAAAAATACAGTAATTTCCCCAAAGTATAATGGTGCTAGGTATTGAATTTCATCTAGTAAATACTCCTAATCTCTTTCTTGGAATTTCTAGATTAAAGTGATTAGTGAATTTTAGTCCTGAGTGTTTTTTCCCTTACAGTCTACATTGGGATATGAACAGAAGGGGAGGGAATACTTTTATGGGTCACAAGTCACTTTCATGGACCGTCATTGTTTTAATGCATACTTAACAAAATTTCAGGAACTTTGTGTTAGGAAAATATTCTTAGGAAATAAGGTTTCTAATGAGATCCATCCTTACAATAAAATAACCTGTGCTTTTCAAGGGCTACATGTAGCTAAATAATTTCTTCTCTAATAATTGTTGTTGCTGTTGAGTTGCTTCAGTCATATCCAAATTCTCATGAGTCCATTTAGGATATTCTTGGTAAAGATAGTGGAGTAATTTGCCATTTCTTTCTCCAGTTCATTTCATAGATGAGGAAATGGAGGCAAAGTTAAGTAACTTGGCTAGGATCATGTAGCTAATATGTGTCTGAGGCTAGATTTGAACTCCTGATTCCAATGCCAGTTTCCTATTCACAATAATTCCTGAAATGTACTGATTTCTATGGGCATAAATGCAATTAAACTATCTACCATGCTTTAAAATACAATGTTATCCCCAAAATAAAAAAGATCCGTAGGCAATAAAGTTCATCTGGTTAATACTCTTGATCTCTTGGAATTTCTTAATGGAAGTGACAGAGTCCTGACAGATTAACTCTTACAGCCTGCATTGGGAAATGAAAAGAGAGAAAGCAAATTCTCTCATGAGCTACTAGTCTTCATGATTTGAGAGAAATTATATTTCCAGGTATATTCTCTGGTTTTGAAGCTAATTTCATTATTATTAAAAGGTAAACTAAAGTACACTTCATATAAATAATGCAAACCAAAGACAAAAGAATAAGCTAGTCTGGGCTGGGCTACAAATCCATACCCTTCTGTGAAGGCTCCTAGGATAAGCCATAATTATCTTAGTTATTTGCCTCAATAAGAATTTTGTTTACAAGGAACAATTTATTGTAACAGTCACTGATGTTTAGAGTAATAAAAGAAAACATAGCAAATAATAACATTTTAACACATTTCCTACTATTTGGGTACTTTAACATAAAAAGAAAAATCATTATTCTAAATAATAATTTAAGGGCTACACACAGATGGCTGTATATGGTTAAGCTGGAAATAAACATATGAAACATATAAATTAATAAACATGAAATAAGCAGACATATGAAAAAAACATGTTGGGGTACATTAAGATCTCTGCCAGTATAAGGCTGGACATTTGTTGCCTGTACATTATTCAAAAATTAACAAATTACATAAATAATTACACAGAAAGCTTTCATTTGATGAAGTTAATATTATAGGAGTGGTACTTTAAGGATATTTATATAGGTGTATATTTAATCATCATTTGACCTAAATTTCATATTAGTAAAAATTTGAATATGTTACCCTTTTCTCAGCTGTGATATCAAAATTAATCTTCTGGGAAATGGCTGATATTATAAAATGTCAAATTTTGACTTTATCTATGGGTAAGAACACAAAGCATTATTATTGATGAAGGGTATAATGTCAGAAATGCTAAAGCACAGAATTAGGGAACTTCAGAGTTAGATGAGACTTAAGAGAACATCTTATTCAACCTAACCAAATCAAGAATCCTTTCTATATCAGTCTATCTACTTGAATTGTCAACCTGTTTTTCTTTTTTGCTCAAAGACCTTTAGGGAGGGGGAATCTACTACCTCCCAAACTAACCCATTCAACTGTTGGAGAATATAAGGAAGTTTTTCATTACACACTTAACAGTCCTGCAAGAATTTTCTTAGGTTTGATGTATGTGAATTTTATCAAGAATGAATTGAAGCTAAGGATTAAAAAATGTTTTGTTTTGTTTTGTTTTTTTTGTTGTTTTGTTTTGTTTTGTTTTTTGTTTAGGCCATTTTGGAGGGTAAAAAGGGAGGATCCAGAAGGAATAGTAGTATTGTTTAGGAAAAAGAAAATGATGACAACTAATGCTGGAGAGAATTAACTTTTACTTAGTTTTTTTTTTTTTTTTCCTCCCAGGAAAATGATCTTTGGACTGGAAAGGACAGGACAAAAATGGAAAATACTTGATCCTCAAGATAATTAAGGACATACTAGAAAAGTAACTAATTGCTCTAAGAGTAAAATAGATCTATTTTATGTGAACCATACCCTAGAAGACTGAAAAAATTGGCAGATGGCTTTGCTGAACCACTGTCATGGGTAATTAAAAAGACTTTAGAAAATAGAAGTGGAAGGAGACTTGGAGAAGAGTAAATGTGAAAATTTAAAACAAAATAAAGAAGGAAAGGGAATAAAGTCACAAACTATAGGCATTATTGAATTTGATTTGTGGCAAGATTCTAACATTGACTATTAATGTGATGGTAATGAACATTTAGAAAAGCATGTAGTAATATCAAAGAGCCAACACAAAAAATATCCTGTCAGAATATTTGTTTCCCTTCTTGTCAGTGTTAGAAGTGATACTAAAAAAGTCAAGAGATTGCTATAGAGTTTACCTGAATGTTAGCAATTGTTTCACAAATTCTCATTCTATTCTAATATAAAAATTGGATAAGTAAAGGCTAGATTAAATGAAATTGTTGAGGAATCATATTCAGAGAGTAGCCTTTAATAGCTTGATATTAAATTAGTAGAAGTTTTTTAATAGTGCCCCAGAGATGGGCCAGTAGATTTATGCTTTTCAAATTTTTTTTATCAATGAATTAGATAAAAACATTGATGCATGCTTATCAGATCTGCAAGTGCAAACTATCACTTGCAGACATAAAGATAGTGGGAATAGAAGAATATGATTTCTGTCCTTGACTATATAAGTGCTTTCATCTAGGAGAGAAATTTAACTTGTCCTATTTAAGTCTAAAGGTTAGAATTAAGAGTCATGGTGATAAGTTATAGAGAGGCTAAATAGAAGTAGAAGATTTTTCCAATACAGAACTGCCCAAAAGCTTATCTGTAAAGATAGAGATCATGATTACTTGTAGCATTTACCTCATAGGGTCATTACAAGGCTCAAATAAGATAATATTTTATAAAAGTGGTTTGCAAACCTTAAAGCACCATTTAAATGCCACTTTATATTGTTATTATCAAAGTGGAATAGGCTTTCTCTGTAGGCAAGTGACTTATTACTGAATGATAACTTTTCAGGAATATTATACTTATAGGTATGTGATTCATCCTCTAAGTAGACTACCAATGAATAGAGAAATGAATTTTCATCTCCCTCAGCACCTGGGCTCTGAGCACAGCAGTTGCTCAACACTTCTGAATAAATAAATGAAAAAATGACTTTTGAGTTATTTTCCAACTCTATAATTGTGAAATATGCTCTCAATAAAAATCACCCTATGAATCGTCATTTTTCTATTTTAACATACCAAAGATGGCATAGAAAGTGAGAAAAACCAGAATGACCAAGACAAAAGGAAATATTTACAAATAGCTTATTGCCAAAGGAGAAAGACATGCTTTAGAAACCTGAAACAAAAAACAAGTTCCATAGGTTGCAGCCTAGTTATTTTGCTTCTAAAAAGATATTAGCCTAAAGCTAATAGTCCCTAAATTAATACCTTTGTAACTCAGGTTGTAGTTTTCTCCAAAAAGCCATTTCTGAAGGCTGATTACAAACCAAAAGAATCAGAAGTACAGAGTCATGACTGAAATAAATACAATAGGCAAGGAAACAATTAAGTGACATCTGATCTCTTCTCTATAGCTTGTAGTCTTAAAAAATCTTCCCAGAACATCAAGAGATTAAATGGAGTCACTTGGAATATGTTAGAGAGAAGACTTTAACTTAAATTTTGGCTTTAAGGTCAATTCTATGAATCATGCTATACTATTTCTCTACATAACTCAAATATAATATAGTAACATATCTATTAGTCATTTTGAAAGTGTTTTTTTGACATATACCACCTATTTGTCCTTGAGTAAGCCATTTAACCTCTCAGATGTCTAAGACTATAAGTTTCAGAGAAGATACTAATCTGCCAATCATTGGTATAGCAAGTTTTAAGCCCTCAAATGTTAACTGTGGCTCAATGGATAAGAATAGTGGATCTGGAATCAGGATGATCTGAGTTTAAATCCAGCCTCAGACATTTCACAAACTGTATGATCCTGGTCAAGTCAATTGTTTGCCTCAGTTTCCTCATCTGTAAAATAAGCTGAAGAAGGAAATGGCAAAATAGTTTCAGTATTTTTGCCAAACCCCAAATAGAGAGACAAAGAGTTGGACATATTTAAACAACTGATTAACAACAAAAATTGCAGTTGTCACTTTCTCATGTCACCCACTCTTAATCCTTCATTCTTTCTTTCTATCCTATTCCTGCTTTCTTTCATCCTATTCCTGCTGAGAGTACTACCATTTCTCCAGTAATCCAAGTTTACAGTTATCCTTTACTCTTGAGAATCTTATGACCAAGTTTTACCAGTGATACTTCAGTATATAATGCATGCTTCCCTTCATCTTTATTCATACCATAAGCAAACTAGAAAAGCCCTCATTACTTCTTCCTGGAAGGACAGCCTTCTAATCACTTTCCCTGAATGTAATCTCTTCCTTCTCCAATTTATCTTCCAGATAACTTCCAAATTAACATTCTTAAAGCACACTATTTTTTGGTTTTACGATATTACTTTCCTACTTTAGACATTATAAGATTCTTCCTTACTTAAAGGATAAAATACAAGCCATTTGTTTATCAGTGTCTTTAGCAAGCTGCTTCCATTTTCTCTTTCCAAGGTTATTGCATGTGCTTCACTGTCATGCTTCTTTGTATTTATCATATTCATTTTTTTCTTATAGCACAATAAAATTCTATTATATTCACATGACATAGTTAATTTGGCCTTCCTCTAATTCATAGGCATCTACTTTGGAGCCAGTTCTTTACTATTACAAAAAAGTGCGATTATAAATATTTTTTCTTTCTTCCTTTTTTCCTTCTTCCTTCCTTCCTGCCTACTTTCCTTCTTTCCTTTCTTCCTCCATCCCCTTCTTTGTTTTACTCTTTCATATTTCCAAAATGCCATCTAAAATGGTTGCACAAATATATTTTTAAACCAGAAAATAGCACATTTACCATAGCACTGGACCTATGTTTTAGACATGGGATTAAGACGATTGCAATTAATTTGATAAAAAAGGAGGAAAAAAAAGCAGAAATAGAGAGACAACATTTATTTCTTGATCATATTTCTCTGAGAAGTATATCAGTTGCTTGCGTATAAAGAAAGTGATGAGCACCTGAACTACTGTAGTTATGATATGAAAAAATCTTCTGTGGGTTTCAGGCAGTATCTGCTAACAGGTTCAAAGTTTTATTTTATGGAAAACTTGAAAATCTGCCTTATAATAAAATCAGTTACAAAATAACTGAGACTATAGACGGCTTCTTGAAAATATAAAAAAAAAAAAACAAAGCAAAGCAAAATAATAAAGTAAAATGAACATATGCTTCAACAAAAAGGTTCAAGCAAGGCAGTTTAGTTCAGGGTTATGACTAGACCTCGAGTAAGTAAGTCATTTTGGAGATGAGTGTGGGCATGGCGTCACCATGAGTGTGTGTTATGATGCTGTTCCTCTGAGAGATGCTTTGTTCAATTGTAAACCTTAAGTAGACAAGGAGTCAGTGAGGTCTATCAGGAGAGTAAAAAAAGGTTGAAATACAAAGGTGAACTTATAACTTTGAGGGAGGTAAATTAAGTAACTGCTGCCTATAAAAGAAAAAAAAATTCAGGTGGATTAAGGAACTAAACAACCTCCGAACCTAGGGAAGGTCATTTCTGTAGAGAGAATATTTAGAATATAAAAACCTGGATGTGCTTATGTAGCCAAACTTCACTACTTCAGAATTTCTCTTCTTGATGGTTGAGTTACAAGAAGTATCAAGAAATATAAATGTTCTAAAGAAGATCCAACTCACTTCCAGTTGATCAATGATGGACAAAAATAACTACACCCAGAGAAGGAACACTGGGAAGTGAATGCAAATTGTTAGCACTACTGTCTATCTACCCAGGTTACTTATACCTTCGGAAGCTAATACTTAATGTGCAAAAAGAAAATGGTATTTACATATATATATATATATATATATATATATATATATATATACATATATATATATATATATATATATATATATAGTATCTAGGTTATATTGTAACACATGTAAAATGTATGGGATTACCTGTCATCGGGGGGAGGGAGTGGAGGGGATAATTTGGAAAAATGAATACAAGGGATAATATTATAAAAAAAAAGAAATATAAATGTTCTACTTTTAATAGTAGAGAGTAGATCAAATGAGATAGACTTTATAAAGCTCTTAGTACGATGCTGATACACATTAGGTATTAATAAATGCATGTTGCTTCTCACTCACTTCCACATGGATTAATGCTTAGCTCAAAGGATCATGCTATGCTAACTAACACAACTCAAATTAGAAAGAAAAAGGGATTCTTCTATAACAATTTTATGATGAGTATCATATGGTGGTCAGAGAAACAACATCATTTTCTTTATTGTTAATTCACTAATTTTTCAGTCTTTTAAATCGTATTTTTACTTTTAAAACTTTTTTGTTCTTTGTTCGGTTATTCAGTTGTATATGACTCTCATGAACTGTAGACCAAAAATACACAATACACACACACACACACACACACACACACACACACACACACACACACACATAAACACAAGGTTTTTCTTGGCAAAGATACCAGAGAGTTTCATGTAGATAGGGTTAAGTGAATTATCCAGCATCACATGGGTTATAAATGTTTGAGATCAGATTTGATTTCTAATTTTCCTGATTCAAGGCCCAAGGCTCTATTCACTGGGCCACTTAGTTGCTTAATGAATAACAAATAAGACGCATTTCCAGATACAAAGTAATAAAGAAAAAAAAAGAAATAAAGAAAAAGATTGTACACATAGTTGTGAATCATTATTACACACAGCTTGCATTTTTAAAGTATTTAATAAATTCAATGTTTTTAAAGTTGGCTTGTTCTAAAATCAACTTTTTTTTGTTTTTTATTTTTTTATTTTATAATTATAAAATTTTTGACAGTATATATGCATGAGTAATTTTTTTTATAACATTATCCCTTGTATTCATTTTTCCAAATTATCCCCTTCCTCCCTCTACTCCCTCCCCTAGATGACAGGCAATCCCATACATTCCAAAATCATCTTTAAAGATTGTTTTAAAATTGGCTTGTATTTAAATGTTTTAAAATTGCCCCCCTTTTTAAAGAAAGAAAATTAAAACGCTTTTAAACATAAATGCATATATAAGCAAAGAAAATTACCACATTAGTCAAGTCCCAAAATGAATTAACTCATTCTTATCACTTTATTGTCAGAAGATGGATAGCATGCTTTGAGAGTTCTTTGTTTATTCAAGCTTCTTAAGTTTTGTTTGTTTTTTCTTTAAAAGATGGGCGTTATTGTATTAATTATTGTCTGGCTACTACTCACTTCACTCTGTATTAGTTGATAAATATCAAGTTTGTCAGAAATCATCCATTTTATCATTTCCTAAAGTGCAATAATATTATAATACATTTACATAACTTAATTTGTTTACCTAATTCCTGGCTGATATGAATTACCTTAGTTTCTAGTTCTTTGCCATGTGTATCTATGTATGTATGCATGCATGTATACATACATATACATGTGTACAAATATGTATACATTTTTTACATATTGCTCCTTTTCCTCTTGCTTTGATTTTTTGGGTATAGTCCTAGTATTGTTAGCACAGGGCTTAAAGGTTCATACATAGTTTAGGGACTATTTGATAGAATTCTACTTTGCTTTTCACAACTATTAAATTAAACAATTAACTAATTAACTAAACTATGATTAAGCATAACTATTTCACAACTCCATTAATGCTATAATAGTTTACCTATTTTCTGGCAGTGTACTAATAATTATCATTTTGGGTTTTTTGTTTTGTTTTGTTTTGTTTTTATCATTTCTCCTGATACATTCAGTATAAAGTCAAATCTCAATTATTTACATTTTCTTCTTTTTTAATCATTAGCAAATTTTTTCCACATGGTTATTAATAACCTAGATTTCTTCCTTTCAGAATTATTTGTCCCTATACTTTTTACTATTTTTCTTATTCCTATAAATTTGAGTCAACTTTTTAAGTTTTAGATATTAGGCCTTTATTAGAGAAATGATAAACTTTATTTTGCCCAGTTAGCAATTTCCCCTGTAATTGTTTTTTTTTTTTTTTTTTTTTTTTTTTTTTTTTTTTTTTTGGTATGTGTTTGTGTGTATGTGTGTGCAAAAAACTTTTCAATTACATATATTCAAATTGTCTATTTTCTGTGATTCTTTTTATCTTTTGTTTGATTTTGAACTATCTATCCATCTATTTCCTTCCTCTATCCGTTCTCTAATTTATTTTTCAGGGATCCCTGTCTTAATCCTTTAGTCTCTCCCATAGTCTCCCCGATCAAGGCCATATTTGTATCAAAGAAAGAATCTCCTAAATATTTTTTCCTATTTTTGCAATTATTTGGAATTATTCTATGACTGTTTGGTAGAATTTACTTATTGTGAATTCTAACTGGCCAACTTGTTGTAGATCCACGTATTTTATGTTTGTAAAAATAATCTACTTAGTATTTGCCAATTTGATGTTAATTGCTTTAAATTTGCTAAGTTCTTCTTTGATTCTAAAAATATGTATTTTAATGTTCAGTTGTAGTGACTTTAATTGTTGGCTGTTTATAGACATAAAAACAATTAAATCAATCCCTAAAACTGTTTTAGTTTCCTTGGTAAGACAATTGCAGTCTTGAGTTAAGTATCTTACATATAAGTCTTCTTCAAAATAACATTAAAAATGGAGAGTAGCACATACACAATATCTACAAATGAACAAAAACTCTACTTAATCATCTCTTGCTTTACTCAACATGCTAAATAATTCCAATTCCTTGAACCTTTATGTGAAGAATTAATAGTCCAATTGTTTTAATGGCTTTGTTATAACTAGATGCTGGTTTTTAAACACTCTGCTCAAGGTATGAGATATTAAAATTAGCACAATATACTAATAATTATTTAAGTAATAATGAATATACCAGGAGGCATCATAATTATTTCTCACTATTAACAATGGCACTATATTTCAAATCATATTTTACTTTTGATTTTGAAATATCTATTTAACCAAATTTCATAGAGTTTAGCTCTATGTGGATTAGCCTATATTTGTTGTACTTGTTGAGTCTCATTTATCTCTCTCCTCTAATTTATGTTTATGTCAAAATTCAAATTAATAGTCTTTCTCAATCAATTTAAGGGTAATCACATATTTATAAATATATTTGCTATTCTATAATTCATCAAAAATGAAACCATTAATTAGATTCTGGAGCAAAACTTATTATTGGAAGCCATTTTGTTAAATATTTCTTTCAAAAGTGAGTCCAATTGATAACTGATATTGGATAATTTTGATATATATGACCCTCTAAGGAATTATTATCATTAATGTTGTTAATTGTCTAGTGTAAAAAAGTAATTTTTTAGAAATACCCTCCATCAATGCATCTTATCTATATATTCTGATCTCTGGGAATTTTCTGGGGTGCTTGCTTATGGTCATATAGTGTGTAGAGTACAGGCTATTTCCCTGGAGGGCCTTGGGGTCAACCAGAGCCAGAATAAATTAAAGTCCTTATCTTTTAGGGGGAGGAGTGAAGGAGGCAGGCAAACTTCCACGAGGCTTGCCAAAGATCTCTCCTGGATTCTGGAGTCCTGAGTCACCAACTTCTCTCCTCCTTCTCCTGCTGCCAAGTGCCTCTCTGGCCCTTCTCCCTCTGCCCTCCAATCCTTGCCTATCATTATCTTAACACCAAATGTTCAGCAAGCACCAATGGTGAAAAGAGCAATTTATCCAAGCATATGCTAGTAGAGTCATTGTCTCACATCGAATAGGTATTTAGCCTGAAGTGCTCTGTTGTCTGATTCAAGCATACCTTTTTGGAGTTTCAGCCCTCTACAATATGTGCCAATGAATAAGAAACAGTACTGTAACCCATTTTTTCCTTACTCCAAAGCCAGTGACCTAGACAATACATATTAATAGTAAATCACTATAAGCTATTTAATTAAATTCTTTTTTTTATTAATTTTTATAATTCTAACATTTTCTTTGACAGTACATATGCATAGGTGATTTTTTTATAACATTATGTCTTGTACTCCCTTCTGTTCGAAGTTTTTCCCCTCTTTCCCTCCACCCCCTCTCTTAGATGGCAGGCATTCCCATACATATTAAATATCTTATAGTATATCCTAGGTACAATATATATGTGCCGAACCGAATTTTGTTGTTGTTGTTGTTGCAAAGGAAGGATTGTATTCGCAAGGTAAAAATAACCTGGGGAGAAAAAAAAATAATGCTAAGAGTTTACACTCATTTCCCAGTGTTCCTTTTCTGGGTGTAGCTGATTCTGTCCATCATTAATCAATTAGAACTGGATTAGCTCTTCCCTATGTTGAAGATATCTACTTCCATCAGAATACATCCTCATACAATATCATTGTTGAAGTGTATAATGATGCCCTAGTTTCACTCAGCATCAGCCTCTCTGTATTCCTCCAGTTGATCATTTCTTACAGAACAATAATATTCCATAACATTCATATACCATAATTTACCCAACCATTCTCCAATTGATGGACATGCATTCATTTTCCAGTTTCTAGTCACTATGAAAAGGGCTGCCACAAAAATATTGGCACATACAGGTCCCTTTCCCTTCTTTAGTATTTCCTTGGGATATAAGCCCAGGAGTAGTATGGCTGGGTCAAAGGGTATGCACATTTTGATAACTTTTTGGGCATAATTCCAGATTGCTCTCCAGAATGGTTAGATTCTTTCACAACTCCACCAACAATGCATCAGTGTCCCAGTTTTCCCACAACCCCTCCAACATTCATCGTTATTTGTTCCTGTCATCTTAGCCAATCTGACAGGTGTGTAAAGATAACTCAGAGTTGTCTTAATTTTCATTTCTCTGATCAATAGTGATTTGGAACACTCTTTCATAGGAGTGGAAATAGTTTTAATTTCATCATCTGAAAATTGTCTGTTCATATCCTTTGACCATTTATCAATTGGAGAATGGCTTGATTTCTTATAAATTAAAGTCAATTCTCTGTATATTTTGGAGATGAGGCCTTTATCAGAACTTTTAACTTTAAAAATGTTTTCCCAATTTGTTACTTCCCTTCTAATCTTGTTTGCATTAGTTTTGTTTGTGCAGAAACTTTTTAATTTGGTGTAATCAAAATTTTCTATTTTGTGATCAATAATGGTCTCTAGTTCTCCCTTGGACACAAACTCCTTCCTCCTCCACAAGTCTGAGAGGAAAACCATCCCATGTTCCTCAAATTCATTTATGATTTCGTTCTTTATGCCTAAATCTTGGACCATTTTGATCGTATCTTAGTATGTGGTATTTAATGTGAGTCCATGCCTAGTTTCTGCCATACTAATTTCCAGTTTTCCTAGCAGTTTTTTTCAAATAATGAATTCTTATCCCAAAATTTGGGATCTTTGGGTTTATCAAACACTAGATTGCTATTTTTATTCACTATCTTGCCCTGTGAACCTAACCTATGCCACTGATCAACTAGCCTATTTCTTAGCCAATACCAAATGGTTTTGGTGACTGTTGCTTTATAATACAGTTCTAGATCAGGTACAGCTAGACCAACTTCATTTAATTTTGTTTTTCATTACTTCCCTTGAAATTCATGACCGTTTGTTGTTCCATATGAATTCTGTTGTTATTTTTTCTAGTTCAATAAAATAGTTTCTTGGGAGTCTAATTGGTATAGCACTAAATAAATAGATTAGTTTAGAGAGTATTGTCATCTTAATTATATTCGCTCGGCCTATCCAAGAGCACTGAATGTCTTTCCAATTATTTAAATCTGACTTTATTTTTTGTGGCAAGTGTTTTGTAACTTTGCTCATATAATTCCTGACTCTCCTTTGGTAGATATATTCCCAAATATTTTGTACTATCAACCATTACTTTGAATGGAATTTCTCTTTGTATCTCTTGCTGTTGGATTGTGTTGGTAATGTATAAAAATGCTGAGGATTTATGTGGATTTATTTTGTATCCAGCAACTTTGCTAAAATTCTGAATTTTTTAGCAGAGTCTTTGGGGTTCTCTAAGTATACCATCATGTCATATGCAAAGAGTGATAGTTTGATTTCCTCATTTCCTACTCTAATTCCTTGAATCTCTTTCTTGGCTCTTATTGCCGAGGCTAGCATTTCTAGTACTATATTGAATAGTAATGGTGATAGTGGGCAACCTTGTTTCACTCCTGATCTTACTGGGAAAGGTTGTAGTTTATTTCTATTGCATATTATGCTTACTGAAGGTCTTAAATATATGCTCCTGATTATTCTAAGGAATAATCCATTTATTCCTTTATTCTCAAGTGTTTTTATTAGGAATGGATGTTGGATTTTATCAAATGCTTTTTCTGCATCTATTGAGATGATCATATGGTTTTTATTAATTTGATTATTAATATGGTCAATTATACTAATAGTTTTCCTAATATTAAACCAGCCCTGCATTCCTGGTATAAATCCCACTTGGTCATAGTGTATTATCCTGGGGATGATTTTCTGAAGTCTTTTTGCTAAAATCTTATTTAAGATTTTAGCATCAATGTTCATTAAGGAAATTGGTCTACAGTTTTCTTTCTCAGTTTTCAATCTACCTGGTTTAGGTATCAGTACCATGTCTGTGTCATAAAAGGAATTTGGTAGGACTCCTTCAATCCCTATTTTTTCAAATAGTTTATATAGCATTGGGGCTAATTGTTCTTTAAATGTTTGGTAGAATTCACATGTAAATCCATCTGGTCCTGGGGATTTTTTCTTAGGAAGTTGGTTAATAGCTTGTTCTATTTCTTTTTTCTGAGATGGGACTATTTAGACTACTTACTTCTTCCTCTGTTAATCTGGGCAAGCTATATTTTTGAAGGTATTCTTCCATTTCATTTAAGTTATCGAATTTAGCTCCTCTTGGTCTAATTTCCTCTTCATTACTGGTGAGTTCTCCCTTTTCATTTTCAAGACTAACAATTTGCTTTTACTCTTTCCTTTTCTTAATCAGGTTTACTAAGGGTTTGTCTATTTTGTTAGTTTTTTCATAGAACCAAGTCTTACTTTTATTCATTAATTCAATAGTTTTTTTACTTTCAATTTTATTAATCTCACCTTTTATTTTTTGAATTTCAAGTTTTGTGTTTGTCTGGTGGTTTTTAATTTGTTCCTTTTCTAGTAATTTTAGTTGTAAGCCCAATTCGTTGGCCCTCTCTTTCTCTATTTTATGCAAGTAGGCCTGTAGAGATATAAAACTTTCCCTTATTATTGCTTTGGCCGTATCCCACACATTTTGGTATGATGTCTCATTATTGTCATTTTCTTGGGTGAAGTTATTAATTATGTCTATGATTTGCTGTTTTACCCAATCATTCTTTAGTATAAGATTATTTAGTTTCTAATTATTTTTTGGTCTATTTTCCCCTGGCTTTTTATTAAATGTAATTTTGATTGCATTGTGGTCTGAAAAGGATGCATTTACTATTTCTGCCTTACTGCATTTGATTTTGAGGTTTTTATGCCCTAGAATATGATCAATTTTTGTACAGGTTCCATGAACTGCTGAGAAGAAAGTATACTCCTTTCTGTCTCCATTTAGCTTTCACCAAAGATCTATCATATCAAACTTTTCTAGTATTCTATTTACCTCTTTGACTTCTTTCTTATTTATTTTGTGGTTTGATTTATCTAATTCTGAGAGTGCAAGGTTTTGCTGTCTATTTCTTCTTGCATCTCTTAATTTCTCTTTTAAGAATTTAGATGCTGCTACTTGGTGCACATATGTTTAATATTGATACTGCTTCATTATTGATGCTACCCTTTAGCAGGATATAATGCCCTTCCTTATCTCTTTTAATTAGATCAATTTTTGTTTTTGCTTGATCTGAGATGAGGATGGCTACCCCTGCTTTTTTGGCTTTGCCTGAAGCATAGTAGATTCTGCTCCACCCTTTTACTTTTAGTTTGAATGTATCACCCTGTTTCAGGTGTGTTTCCTGTAAACAACATATAGTAGGATTCTGACTTTTAATCCAGTCTGCTAACTGCTTCCTCTTTATGAGGCAGTTTGCCCCATTCACATTTATGGTTAGAATGATTAATTCTATATTGCTTGCCATCCTATTAACCCCTACTTATGCTTTTGCTGTTCCTTCCCTCTTACCCCCCTACCCAGTATTAAACTTGTGAACACCACTTGCTTTTCACAGCCCTCCCTTTTTAGTATCACTCCTCCATCTTAAAGTTCCTCCCCTTATTTTACCCCTTTTCCTCACAATTTCTGTATTCCCTTCCTCTTAGCTTACTCCTTCCCTCTCACTTTCCAATGAAGTGGAAGAAGTTTCACCATAAATTGAATATGTCTATTAATATACACTCTGTTCATCTCCCCCCTTTCTTTCTCTCAGATATAGAGATGTAGTACCACCATTTTACACTTTCTTATGATATAATTTCCTTTCCACCTCTAGTTTCTAGGACAAAAAAAAAAAAGATCAAACATTTTATGTAGGTCTGATCTTTTATTAGGAATAGATGGAATTCATTTATTTCGTTAAATGTCCATCTTCTTCCCTGGAAAACGATGCTCATTTTTTCTGGATAAGTTATTCTTGGCTGCATAACAAGTTCCTTAGCCTTTCGGAATATCATGTTCCAGTCCCTTCATTCTTTTAATGTGGACACTGCTAGATCCTGGGTTATCCTTATTGTGGCTCCTCCATATCTGAATTGCTTTTTTCAAGCAGCTTCCAATATTTTTTCCTTTGTCTGATGGTTTTTGAATTTGGCCACTATATTTCTTGGTGTTTTGATTTTAGGGTCCCTTTCAGTAGGTGATCGTTGAATTTTTTCAATGTCTATTTTACCCTCTGTTTCCAAAACATCTGGGCAGTTCACTTTGATAATTTCCTCGAAAATAGTGTCCAAGCTCTTTTTTTCCTCACATTTTTCAGGGAGTCCGATTATTCTCAAATTGTCTCTCCTGGATCTGTTTCCATGTCTCTTGTCTTTCTAATAAGGTACTTGACATTCTTTTCAATTGTTTCATTTCTCTGGTTTTGCTTGACTACCTCTTGGTTTCTCCTTGAGTCATTCATTTCTACTTGTTCGAGTCTAATTTTCAATGATGCATTTTCTTCACTCACTTTTTAAATATCTTTTTGTAATTGTCCAATTGTGTTTTTATCTTCTATGGAATTTTTTCCCATTTTATCCATTTTAATTTTTAGAGATCTGATTTCTTTATCCAGCTCACTAATCCTGTTTTCCTTGGAGTTGTTTACCTTTTCTAATTCACTAATTTTATTTCTCAATGATTTGATCTCTTAATCTACTCTGGATGACTTCTCCAGGCTCTTTCCAAGCTTCCCTTTCCTTTTACCATTTCTCTTTTAGCTCTCTTGTGAGAGCCTTTTTGATTTCCTCTATGAGTTTCTTTTGTATTGAGGAGCAGATCATATCCCCCTTAGGGGATTCCTCTGGGGACAGTCTGTTTTTAGTCTCCTCAGTATTTGAAGTCTGCTCTCTCTCCAGACAGAAGCTATCAATGGTTAGAGCCCTTTTGAGTTTTTTGTTCATTTTGTCAAGAGAGGAATGGAAGAAAACAAATTGACAAGAGAAACAATTGTTCTGTTTTGTAGGGGGCTGGGGCTGGATGATGTTAATTGGCTTCCTCTACATACTGGGGCTAGGGCAGCAGAGAGGCACTAACAGAACAGCAATTGGCTCTGCTGTGTCTGCACTCTGAGGCTCTGAGAAAGTGCTGAATCACTCCAGGTGGGGGTTGGGGGTGGCCGGTTCTGAGAGATGCTAGCTTTCTGGGGTTTTATTCTTCACCTCTGATGTTTATACCTCTCCACTGCTCCTGGCTTGCTGCCAAGATGGAATATCCACACTGCTGTAAAAGTCTTTTGGCAGAAACGGCAGAGATCGTACCCCTCCCCCCTCCAGTTTGAGCTGAGTGAGCTGCTTGTCTCGCTCTGGCTTGCCTGCCCTCAGTCTGTGCCCAGTCTGTTTGACCCTTCCTGGAGCAAACACAGACCTTCTCTGGCAAATTTCAAGGATGTTTCCTCTTGGTGATTATTTGTGGGTTTCTTTTCTGGTCAAGCATTCACTCTGAGGCTTGTCATGAGGTAAGTCCTGAGAGAAAACACAGAGCTCAAGCCGCTGTCTGCCTCCACGCCGCCATCTTCAAGTCTATCCCTTAGTACCTTGTTTCAAGTTCTGGCTCATAACATCTCCTTGTAGGGTCAGATCAAGCATACCGAACAATGATAAATTAGATAATTATTGTCTCTATTCATTCCAGTGACTTAGTACCTTGTAAGAATCCTAACATTATGTGATTTGACTCAAAGAGAAAATAATTGACATATTTGGTTTACAGAGAAACTTCTCTTAGCTCATTAAAAAGTGGGAGAGGAAAAGGAAAAAGGAATAGAATAATAAAGGAAAGGCACAATAAAGGGGAAGGGATTCAGAGGAGCTAGGAGGGATTCTAAAGAGGGAGAGCTATGTGAGGCAAGTGATGCCCATAAGTTTAATATTGGGGAAGAGGGGAAGAGGGTTAAGAAAAAAAAAAAAAAAAAACAGAATCTGGGGATAATAAGATGGCAGGAAATAAAGAATTAGTAATTTTAACCATAAATGTGAATGGGATGAACTCTCCCATAAAGCAAGAGGCGGATAGCAGACTGGATTAAAAGCCAGAATCCTACAATATATATTATTTAGAGGAAACACACTTGAAGCAAGTTGATATATACAGAATAAAGGTAAGAGTCTGGAGCAGAATCTATTATGCTTCAGGTAAAGTCAAAAAAGCAGGGGTTGCCATCCTTATCTCAGATCAAGCAAAAGCAGAAATTGATCTACTTAAAAGAGATAAGGAAGGAAGCTATATCTTGCTAAAAAGTAGCATAGACAATGAAGCAACATCAATACTAAACATATATGCAACAAGGGGTATAGCATCTAACTTCCTAAAGGAGAAGTTAAGAGGGTTGCAAGAAGAAATAGACAGCAAAACTAAAATAGTGAGAGATCTCAACCTTGCCCTCTCAGAATTAGATAAATCAAACCACAAAACAAAGAAGAAAGAAATTAAAGAGGTAAATAGAATATTAGAAAAGTTAGGTATGATAGCTTTTTGGAGAAAAGTAAATGGAGACAAAAAGGAGTACACTTTCTTCTCAGTAGTTCATGGAACTATACAAAAATTGACCATATATTGAGACATAAGGACCTCAAAATTAAATGCAGAAAGTCAGAAATAGTAAATGCTTTCTTTTCAGATCACAATGCAATAAAAACTACATTCAACAAAAACCTAGGGCTAAACAGACCAAAAAGTAATTGGAAACTAAATAATTTCATCCTAAAAAATTATTGGATGAAACAGCAAATCATAGACACAATTAATAATTTCACCCAAGAAAATGACAACAATGAGATATCGCACCAAAATTCATGGGATGTAGCCAACGTGGTAATAAGGGGAATATTTTTTTTAGCAACTTAAAAAGCTAGAAAAAGACCAAATTGAAAACTCCCAATCAAACACTAAACCAAAGATTCTACTAAAAAGCTATTAGAAATAATCCACACCTTTAGTAAAGTTGAAGGATACAAAATAAACCTACATAAGTCATAAGCACTCTTATATATCACTAACAAAATTCAACAGTTACAAAGAGAAATTCCATTTAAAGTAACTGCAGATAGTATAAAATATTTGGGAATCTATCTGCCAAGTTAAAATGAGGAATTACATCAGCAAAATTACAAAACACTTTTTACAGAAATAAAGTCAGACCTTACGAAGTGGAAAATTAAGTGCTCTTGGATAGGGTGAGCAAATATAAGAAAAATGACAATGCTACCTAAACTAATTTATTTATTTAGTACTATACCAATAAGACTCCCAAGAAACTATTTTAATGACCTAGAAAAAATAACAACAAAATTTATCTGGAAGAAAAAAAGGTCAAGATTTTCAAGGGAACTAATGAAAAAAAAAATCAAATGAAGGTGGCCTAGCTCTACCAGATCTAAAATTATATTATAAATCACCAGTTACCAAAACCATTTGGTATTATCTAAGAAATACACTAGTTGATCAGTGGAATAGGTTAAGTTCAAAGTATGAAACAGTCAATAACTTTAATGATCTAGTGTTTGACAAACCCAAAGATCCCAACTTTTGGAATAAGAAGTAACTGTATTTGATCTAAAGCTATATTATCAAGCTGCGGTTACCATTTGGTATTGGCTAAGAAATAGATTAGTTTATCACTGGAATAGGTTAGGTTCAAAGGACAAAATAGTCAATTACTTTAATAATCCAGTGTTTGACAAACCCAAAGTCCCCAACTTTTGCAATAAGTATTTACTGTTTGATAAAAACTGCTGGGAAAATTGGAAATTAGTATGGCAGAAACTAGTCATTGACCCATATTTAACACCGTAAATCAAGATAAGGTCAAAAATGGGTTCATGATTTAGGCATAAAGAATGAAATTATAAATATTTTAGAAGAACATAGGATAGTTTACCTCTGAGACCTATGGAAGAGGAAGAAATTTGTGACCAAAGAAGAACTAGAGATCATTATTGATTACAAAATAGAAATTTTTATTGTATCAAATTGAAAAGCTTTTGTTCAGACAAAACTAATGCAGACAAGATTAGAAGGGAAACAATAAACTGGGAAAATATTTTTATAGCCAAAGGTTCTGATAAAGGCCTCATTTCCAAAAAAAAAGTAGAGAATTGACTAATTTATAAGAAATCAAGCTATTCTCCAATTGATAAATGGTCAAAGGATATGAATAGACAATTTTGGGATGAAGAAACTATGGAAACTATGTCTAACCAGAATGGCTGGATGTATTCACAATTCCACCAACAATGTATCAGTGTCCCAATTTTCCCACATCCCCTCCAACATTCAGCATTATCTTTTCCTGTCATCCTAGCCAATCTGACAGGTGTGTAGTGGTATCTCAGAGTTGTCTTAATTTGCATTGCTCTGATTAATAATGATTTGGAGCATCTTTTCATACTTTACACCTAACCTGAAGCAATTCCATACTAAAATTCACCTTAAAGGAAGATGATGGGGAAAGATGAAATTTTAAAATATAGGCAATTAAACTTTACTTCCATTCCTTGAAATATCATACAAAATATTAAATGGGTGGTTAGTGAACATTTAGTAAGGAGAGTGATTACTAACAACTAGCATAGTTTCATCAAGAACAGATCATTCTGCTGTAACCACTTCCTCCCCTTGTTTTGATTAACAGATTAGAGGAAGGCTATTTAAATAACATATCTGCATGACAGGAAAGATTTGACTACATTTTAGGTATTTTTATAGACAAGATTAAGTAATATGAGTTAAATAATAGTACAATTAAGTTTGGCTATAAGTAGTGCTGAATGGCCAAAATTTTCAGAGTTGTTTCATCATCACTGAATCTATATTAAAATGAAGGGCTATTTCCAGAAGAATACATCAAGGAAATTTTCTGGGCTCTGTGCTATTTGATATTTTCATAATTGACTTGGATAAGAGATGGAACTCATCAACAACTTATCAAAACATCAAAATGGCAGATAACATAAAGCTACACTATATTCAATAAGCATTTGATATGAATCATTTTAAGTGTCAGGCACTGTGTTAGTTTGATAATAAAAAGGTAAAAATAAAATAGAATTTGTCCTCAAGGAGTGCGAAGGTCAAGTCTAGCTCCTCTGAAGGGCTCAGAATAAGTCCTTGTCAGGATAAGCAAAAGTCCTTGCCCCATATTGTGGACGCCAATATGTAATGTTCTGTTGTCTCCAGAAACTGCTGATCCTTCTCTGGGAGGAGATCTTCTGTCTCAACTCAATCTCTCGGCCGCCAACTCTGACCTAGAGTAAAGACTTCTCCCTTGCTCAATGGTGTCTTCTTTTATCCTCCCAGAGATTGGGTGTGTGAGAACGCAAGGGCTTGTGGGAGAAAATACTTCAACCAATGAACTTGCTCCTCTTAGAAGTCCTAAGGTGTAAACTCCCTTTAAAGGCCCGAACCAAAGATCTAAGCCAGAGAACTGTCAAGTCAGTCTGAGTTCTCACCTTGTAATTGTCCAGACAACCTGAGTTCTCACCTTGTAATCCTACAAAGGAGCTGTTATTTTATTGGGAGGAAATAACATAACATAAAATAATATACAAGATAAGTACAAAGTTGTGTGGAAGAGGTAGCAAAAAATACAGGAATATCACAATCATCAACAACATCAAGTAGCACTTAACTCTGTTCTGACCATCAAAAGAAACTCTGAATTCTAAGGAAAACATATAAATGAAAGATTAAAATGTTACATGTGAGTAACATGCATGCATATGATTGGCTGGGACCTACGGTGAAAGGGAAACATTGTATAATAAATCTGGAGAAACAGGCTGAAGCGACATAATTAGTGAAGGTAAGTGATACACTTGCATATTTATTTTGTTCTAGGGATAACCACTAGAGTCTCCTCCTCCTCCTCCTCCTCCTCCTTTTCCTCCTTCTCCTCCTCTTCCTTCTTCTTCTTTTTCTTCTTCTTTTTGGTTTGTTTTAAGCAGGGGAGTGATACAGTCACATTAGTGCTTTAGTAATAGCAAACAGATTTGTACTTTAATGGCAGCAATCTAGAAAAAAAATTATTCACATGGAGGAAGCCCAATTAAGAGGCTATTATAATTGTCTAATCAAAGCTGATGAAAGATAGAGAATAGCCAAGTTAGTAGAGAGAAGAGAGTAGATATGAGAAATATTTTGAAAATAGAATCAACAAGATTTGTCGACTAATTATAACTATGTGGGGGTGAGAGAGCTTCTTCAATAGATTTGTGTGACCTTCTTACTCTTTTACTATAGGCTAATTCTGTTTTTTTGATTTGTTATTTTCTTTAGTATTTTTTTGTACCTCTTTTTACCAAGTTGTTACTTCTCTTTTCCTGGACCAGTTATCTGGACTTTTATTTTGCCATTGAATTCTGATGATTCTGGAGTAGAGGGCAAGGCTGATGACTTTATGTGGTTCTGTCTCACTCAAGTTCAACTCACATGCAAATCAAGACATTTTACTCCTGATGTCATTAATCTGCTTCAAGGATGAGGGAATAGACAACAACAACAATTTTTCTTTGGTGTAGGATCAGGCGCTAGATTATGAAAGGTTTTGAATGTCAAAAGAAGATTTTGTATTTGGTTCTAAAAATGATAAGAAATCTGTAAAGTTCCTGTAAAGTTTATTGTGTGGCAACAAAGACATTTTGACAGATGAATGAAAGACTGTTGTGGGGAGAGACTTGTGGCAGGCTGATTAATTAGCATGTTATTTCAATAGTCTAGATGTGAGGAAATAAGAATCCTTACCAGCTTGTTAGTAATATTTACAGGAGAAAAGGAACGATGTATGAGAGATGTTTAAAGGGTGAATTTGACAGCACTGGCAATTAACTGGATATGGTGGGAATGATATAGTGAGTAGTGAAAGATTATTCATTCTAAGGGACTGGGAGGATGGTGGTGTCCCTTACTGTAAGAAGGAAGTTTAGAAGTCGGGAGAATGAGAAATAAATAAAGGTAATAGTTCTGTTATGAATATTTTGAATTTAAGATATCTATGCTGGGTATTCAATTTGAGATGTTTTAAAAGCAGGTGAAGATGTAAGATTTGAAGTTAGCAGAAATTTGGGGCAAGATAGGAAGATTTGAGAATCATCATTATAGAGATGAAAATTCAATTCATGGAAGCTGATGAAATTAGCAGGTGAAGTAGTATAAAAGGAGAAGAAAATGAGTAGAAAAGAAAGCCCAGACCAGAGCTCTATGGGACATCTACAGTTAATGTGAGTAATCTTGATGGGAATACAGAAATAGAGACAGAGGAGTGCTTAGATAGGAGGAGAACCAGCAGAGAATAATATGCTGATAACTTGAAAGAATAGAGTACAAGGAGAAGAGGGTGATTGACAGGGTTAAAGATGCACAGAGGTCAATAAAAGTCAAGCAGGATGAGCAAGTTTAGCAATTATGAAATCATTTTTAACTTTGGACAGAGGAGTTTTGGGAGAGTAATGAAATCAGAGACCATATTATAGAGAGTTAAAAGACAATGAGAAGATAGGAAGTGGAGATATGTATTGTACATAGCATTCTCAAAATTTTAGCCACAGAAAGCAGAAGAGATATGAAATGATAGTGGGGATAAAAGGATCAAGTGAAAACATTTTGTTGTAGTTTTTAAAATTATTATATTGTTTTTTTGAGATATGAACCTATTTATAGGCAGTATAGAAGAAGCCAGCAGATAAGAAAAGATTCAAGATAAGTAATGGATATTAAGTGGGGACAATCTGTTAGACGTGGGACAGAATGGGATCAGTTGTGCAGGTAGAGAAGATCTTTGCCTTAGAATAGGGCTATCTTTTCATGTGATTAAGGTGAAGAAGAAGAAGATAGTGACAGAAAGCATCTGACTGATCTGAAATGAGGAGAAGGGGGAAGAGGGAGTATTTTTTGGAAACTAGTCTCAAATTTTTCATTAAAATATTTGGCAAGATTCTTAGCTGATATAGTGCTATGAGAGTGTTAAGAAGAGAAGAAAATATTTGGAAGAGTTGTTGTGGAATATTTAGTTGATTAGGGAAGTGTAGAAAGATTGTCTAGCAGCCATAAGGATCTTGTTGATATTAAGCAACATAAAATTTTAGTGGACCCAGTTTAAAGGATTGCATGATTTTTCTCTACCTTTGCTCAGAAGCATGTGTGTAGGAGAAAAGGCAGTGGTGGTGGGAGTGATCTAAAGCTAAGACTTAGTACACTTAATGATATAACCAAGGAACAAAGAGAAGGGGACAGCATATAGTTGAAGTTGTTTACAAAGAGGTCAAATTGGGAAAAGAAGTTTATGGCTGATGTAGAGAGATGATCACCTGGCAGAGAACTGAGTGGCCAAAGAATTGAAAAATGTGAATGAATGAAGATCAGGGTGTTATATGGAACAGTGTAAAAATTCATGTCATAAAATCTCAGGATTTTGAGAACTGAAAGGCCTCTCAGTAGCTTTCTAGTCGAACCCATTCTTGAAAGAATTCTACATAATAACAAACCTAACAAAATTAGGGTGAGGCTTTCCAGCATAGGATTAGCCCAATTCTACTTTTGGGCAATGTTAAAAGGGAAAGCAAAGGAGTTCCAGAAAAACATATCTACTTCTGTTTCATTAACTAAATTAAAGCCTTAGACTTTATAGATCACAACAAAATATGGCAAATCCTCAAAGAGATGAGAGTTCCAGAACAACTTACCTGTCTCCTAAGGAGCTTGTATGTAGGTCAAGAAGCAATAGTTAGAACCAAACATAAAACAACTGATTGGTTGAACATTGGAAAAGGAGTATGTCAAGGCTAAATTTATTTAACTGTTATGCAGAGTAGTACATCATGAGGAATGGTAGACTAGATGAAACAAAGGCAGGAATTAAGATGTGTAAATGATACCAATGTGATGGCAGAAAGTAAAGAAGAATTAAGGCTCTTGATAAGGATAAAAGAGGGAACTGTAAAAGTTGGCTTAAAGCTTAACATTAAAAAACAAAAATCATAACAACTGATTGCATCACTCCCTGACAAATAGAAAGAGAAGAAAGCATTGGTAGATTTTATATTCTTGGGCTCAAAGATTATTGAAGATACTGACTGCAGCCATGAAATTAAAGATGCTTGTTCCTTGGAGGGGGAATTATGGCAAATCTGTAGAACGTGCTAAAAATCAGCGACATTACCTAATCAAATAAAAATCAATATAGTCAAAGCTATGATTTTCCTAGTAGCAATGTATGGCTGTAAGTCTAATTATCAGGAAAGTAGAATGCTGCAGTATTAATGATTTTTAATTGTGGTGCTAAAGAAGACTTTTGAGAGTCCTTTTGGATAGCAGGGAGAACAAATCAGTTTATTCACTGGAAAGTGGAGTAATGACCCTGAAGTTTAAATACTTTGGTCACATAATGAGAAGATGGGACTCATTGGAAAAGACCCTAATGTTGGAAAAGATTGAAGACAAAAGGTTAAAAGGGAATGGCAGAGGATGAGATAGATGAAAAGTGTCATGGAAATAATAATCATGAACTTGCACAGTCTTGGAGAAATACTAGAGGATAGAAGGGCCTGGTGTGCCATAGTTCACAGGGTCATGAAGAGTCAGGCCCAATTGAAGGAATGAAAAATAACAAAAATCTACCTCTGACATATTTGCTATGTGATGTGTGCAAGTGATTCAACCATACAGTACTCTAGTTTCTGGTAAGCATCAAGAAAAGGAATCACTGGGTCATAAATTCAGTGCCAAAA
Source organism: Sminthopsis crassicaudata (assembly GCF_048593235.1). Lineage (NCBI taxonomy): Eukaryota > Metazoa > Chordata > Mammalia > Dasyuromorphia > Dasyuridae > Sminthopsis > Sminthopsis crassicaudata. The sequence goes on along the minus strand of NC_133622.1, from coordinate 140,559,572 downwards.
GGGATCTCTGAGGCCATATTTTCCAACTTCATCATTTTAATGATGAGAAATCTCTGATTCTGAGAGAAAAAAAATGACTTGCTCAGTGTTATTCAGGTTATATGTATCAGAAGTAGTTTTTAAATCCAAAGTCTTTTAAGTTTTTAATCCAAACTCTTTCTACCATGATACCTCATTGAAATCATATGTCTGGGCAAAAGCAAATCCACACACACACACAAATCCATACACAATATAAAACAATAATAACCCTATCATAAAGTTTGAACAAGTGAATACAGTACAACAAAGTACATGGTGGTGAATTGAAATCTTATTTGAATAAAGAATCAGACTTATTTACATGCATAAGGTGCTCAATAGTAATGATAATTCTCAGTCTAAAGATATTAATTATACAATTGTTCTAGTGTGGACTTTATTTAGATAATGGTTACTATGAATAAATGAAAAAATTGGCCTTGTTTGAAGTTGTTCTGTGACTTATAACAAAAGAAATTTCACCAGCATCTTTGTAGTGAAGCTCCAATTGGCACTATCCCCATTCAGGGGGGCTGCCACTAGAGAAAAGGCTGCTCCATTTCACATGCATTAGAAAGCAACTAGCCAAATGTTGTTTAATGAAAGTGAGATAACAAAATTGCTATCAGGGACTTGGAGCAACAGTATTTTTCTTCTAGGAGCTGATCAGGATATTGGAAACACCTTCTCCAACTATGCCAATCTGTTATGTGACATTACATCATGGAACAGAATATGGTATGTTGACTGTTGTATCATGAAGGGAAATGGAAATTAAATTCTTGTTTTTCTTTTTTTTTGTTTGTTTCCCATCTCCAAGTCATGGTTGATTACCACTCTGGGGATAATTAGGGGTGAGGGTGAGGGTGGGAAAAATTTTTGAGTTTTTGTTCTTGAAAAAAATGACAAATGGAGAATTAGCTCTACTGATTTTGAGCATAGAGTGTAATTAATTCTATAACAATTATTCAAATCCTTACAAAGAAATAGATTTGATTTCTCCTTCTAAAACATGAAGAATTTATATCAATCATCTAGCCAAAGAAAGTAATTTTTCTCTCCTTAGATGGCATATCCTATTTTTATATACTTTGCTATTTCTGCTTGGTGGAAATTATTCTGGAAATGGAGTAAGATTGGTACTAATATGCCAATTTTACAGAAAATGCTAGCTAGGAAGAATAGATACTGTCACATCCTTCCAATATAAGAGAGAAATGAAATAAATAGGTTAAAGAAATTAAGATATGTCCCTGATTCCATTTGGAAAATAATTTTGTAAGACAAATTGGTCTGTGAAAATCTCAGAGCTTTTCCTAGAAGTATGTTTGGCAATGGTGTTTTGAAGCAAAAGTGAAATATAAACTTTTGCTTGTTTTATATGGGAACAGGGATCTTTCCCCTCACCTATATTCTGATCTAACTTTGCTCTGTTAAATCAGGATGTATATAAGATTAGAAAGAATGGCATTTTATCACATCCCCTGGTGACTTGTAAAAAATGTCAGTTGGCACAAAAAGGAAACAGAAGAAAAAAGTGAGTTTGAGAGATACAAAGGATGGCAAAGTATTTTCCACTGCTAGATTCTTTCCTTATTTTAAATTAACCAACTGTGAGACAGCTAGAATCAGAGAGGAATATGAGACTATCCTAGTCTATCAAATAAGAATTAAAGAAATGTCCACTGGATTGGATTGATTTGAAAAATTCATTTGGAGTAATTTGATGTTTTAATTATGAGGATATCTAATTGCTTTTTCTTACCAGAGTCTTGGAGGTTTGAATATATTAGTAATTTTAAAATGTAAAAAAAATTAAAATGTATTTCAAAATATTTAAATATGAGAGGATTTAGAAATCATACACTTTCATACATGTCTTCCTTGCAATATGGAGATGGAATTTCAGTGTGGCATGAATCCATTCATGGTATTCTTATATAAACCACTTAATATTTCTGTTTTAAATTCTTAGCATAGGCCATAATAGGAAAAAAGTAAGCATTATTTAATACTATTACCATCACCTTATAAATTACTTGACATTTGCTCTGATTTGAGGATTAGTAATTAGCATAATGTTCTTATATGAATGATAGCCCCTATCAATTATAATTTATATTCCTACATTAAATTTTCAATTTGCTCACAATTGATGGTGAAAAACACATCAGTAGCTTTTAGAGGTAACTACAATTCTGTTTCTATTTTTGTAATAATTTGTAGCAAATGAATGGTTTAATGGTTATTTGTTAACCTTTAAATTATTTTTTTAAAAAAGAGCTATGTTTTTCTGCCAAGGTAACTTAGATCCTCAATGGACTCAAAATATTCTAATTTTGTGCTACAATAGTAATTAATGAAACATTACTGAGCTTCTGTGAGAACACAGTGATAGAAGTAGAAAGCCAGATTATTAAAAAAATCTCTTGATACATAGCTGGAGGTTAATATGGTCTGAGTAAAGCACCAGATATGGTGTATTTTGTATAGTCCCTTTAAATATAGTTTTATTTTCTAGTACTCACTGGCATGCTCCTTTTGGTGTATTTAGAATCATGAAATTATATTCTCCTCAAATAATCAGTTAATCTTTAAACCAATTTCAAAATCATTTCATAATGTTGATTGTCTTCTCAAAATACTATCACAGAGACTGAATTGCCCAAGAAGTATGAAAATACCTCCTTCAAAAATGTCTAAAATATTGATTTTAAAAATGAATAAGATCATCATTTTAGTTCAGAGTATATTCTCTATACCTAAATGTTTATATTATTAAAACCATAATTTAAAAAAGATAAAAAGTATCATTGAAAATGGAAAAAGCAATATTGTTTAAAAAAAGAGAAAAATCTAAAATATCATGCCCAATTGCATTCCTCTCAGAGAAATGTATATATACAGACACTATCCACCCTAGCCAGGTTTCTATAAACATGGCATACCCATATTTTCCACCCTTTATCCAGCTAGACTGCTGGATAAAGAGTCAGGAAGAACTAAATTCAAAATGTGTTCTCAGATACTTACTAACTATGCTATTCTAGGCAAGTTCTTTAACCTCTCAATCTCAATTTTCTCATCTATGAAATGGAAATAATAGTATCTATCTACCAGAGTTATTAAAGACCTGATGAGATAATGTCTGTAAAAATACTTTGCAAACCTTAAGATGCCATACAGATTCTAATTATTGTATACTATTTTTATTTTTAATTCATGAAATAACACAAGTATTTCAATAACTTAGTAGAATTAAAATGATGTTGATGGTGATTACCTATCATTATCATCATCATCATCATCAATCATCATCTACCAGCATCCTTTGTTTCTACTTACTGGATGGAGCTTTCAATTCGTGTGATGGTGAGGAAAGCTGCAAGGTTAGCTGTATATGATGAGATGACAATCAATGCAAAGAGCCACCAAGCTCCCATCATCATTCGAGTGGCTAGGGTTGTATAAGGGACTTCACCACCTGCTGGTCAGAAAAAAGGTTAGCATGTTAATCCACTGAAAAAAACAACATACATTGATAGAGTTCTTAAAATGCCCAGGGCAATAGGAACATTATGTTTCAGGACTAGTGATGCTTGGTTGTATCACTGATGCCAGTATAGTCATCAAAGCTAGGTAGGACACAGAAATCTTAGTCATTTACAATTTGATTTTCTCCTTTCATGGGATGGTACTTTGAGCTTAGTTAAGAAAGTTTTTATTTACCCAGTACTAGTATACATACAGTGATTATTTCCTCTCAAGAATTTTTAAAGATCACTATATCTTTAACTTAAGAAGCTAAAAATATTCTCTCCTGTCTAGAGATATGTTGATCAGGAGCAAAATGGCTCTGATGATGTATGAATTCATACCATGAATTTTTATGTCTTCCTGCCCAAGTAAGTGTAGCTAAAATGGCTGGATTTCACACTATTTGTTGGTAAACAAAAGAATAGTCAATCAACCAAAAAGTATTTATTAAAAATCTACTATTGATCTGAATTTTAAATGTAGTTTGAACACAATCTGATTAACATCATATTGGGCATGTTACACCTATATAATAAGAGAACTGTAAGAGAATTTAGAGATCATGTTCTGGTTTAACTATTGTCAAAGGAGTTTAATCACTAATTCTCACAACAGCTTTCCCCAAAACTATGGAGAGGAATTTTTGACAGTCTCCCTCCACACAATATGCATTCAGTTTTCAAAAGATAAAATCAAGAAGAGAAAGACAACTATTTTAAAACCTACATAATCATATTTAAAACCATAAGAAAATGCATTTTATGCAGATTCAGGAAGTTTATAGGGTAAGTTATGCCAGAAAGCCAATTTATTGAAACAAACAAAAAACAAAGGAGCCATTAGTAACTAATAGGGTAATTCATACTGTTACCAAAAATTAATGGAATTAAAGAGTCAGATTTATCAAAAAGTTGGGAGACTACTGGATTTGGGACCAGAGGATGTTGATATGAATTATAGTCCTGTTCCTTAATGTCCTACTTTAAAAAATGTCTCAGTTCTCTGGGTTTCATTGTCTTGAATTGTAAAATATAGAATTGGGATGATCTCATTTTTAAATTTCATTCTAAATCCTAGAATCGTTTCAGTTTAGCAAAAATCTACAGAGATTTTTACTGTAAGTAGGACTTGCTTTAGAAATGGTTAAAATTACAAGTGACAAACACACCAAATCAAATAAATTTTTACTGCATATTTTATCCTATTCATATTTAATGGTTATAGAAATTGGCTAAGCTAATATATGTTATTTAACAATCTTAAGATACTTTGTTTTGTTATAAATATTATTCTTGTCATTGTTGTTGCTAGTATTAGTACTAGTATTATGCATTATGAAAAAAAATCATCAGATTGCCATAAGGCTTTAGAATTTACATGCCTATTTTCCACTCACACAGGTATCATCTTATTTAAGGCCCATATCAGTTTCTGCCTAACTATTGCATTAGTTTTATAATTTTTCTTACCACTACAATCCATCTAACTCCTAAGCTGGCAAAGTGATTTTCCAGAAGTAGATAATAGGTTGCTCATGTTATCCTTCTCTCTCAAATCATTAATCTGCATTGGTTTCATATTATCTCCAGGATCAAATGTAAAATACCCTGTTTGCATGTAAACCTCTATAACAAGTCTTTATACCTTTATTCTCTTTCACAAACATTTTGAGTTTACAAACATGATCGTATCTAGTCCTTACTGCAACCCTGTGAAATAAGTTTTATTATCACCATTTTAGATGAGAAAACTATGGTTCTGTAATGTTGTTACTTGCCCATTTTTGCATAGTTAGTGCTCATTTTCTATTACCACAATAATTTCCTGGATTAACTAATTCATTAATCCAAAAAATACTAGAAAAAATGCAAATAATTGAAAATAGAGAATTCCAAGCAGAAAGGCTGATTTGGTAAGTAAATTATTAAGAAGATAGTGCTGGGAAATGCAATTTGAATTTCTAGAAAGTGGCTGAAGAAGGATAGGAATGTAACCTGACAGCTAGGTAAAAATGTATTTGCCCCAACTCTTCTGATTAATTAAAAAAAATTTAATTGAAAATATGGGATAAGGGAAAGAACCTCCCTCATATAATTGTCAATCCAGATATTACAGAGAAATTATGCCATATGAAATATAGAAGAGCAGAAAGGATCAATAATCCACAGAAATTTTATTTTTCTAAATATTTTTATTTTATTTTCCCCAGTTACATATAAAACAATTTTTTACATTTGTTTTTAAAACTTTGAGTTCCAGATTCTTTCTGTTCCTTCCTATTTCCAGCCTCCATTAAGAAGGCATATGAACTTAGAGAAAACATTTCCATAAAAGTCATGTTATGAAAGAAAACAGATTTTCCCCTCTTTCCTACCACCAAAAAACCTTCAAGAAAAAAAAGGATAAAAAACAAAGTATGCTTCAATTTATATTCAAAACCAATCACTTCTTTCTCTAGGAATGGATAGCATTTTTAATCATAAGTTCTTCAGAGAAGTCATGGATCATTCATTCTGTAACATTGCTCATACTTTTTGCAAACTATATTTCATTTTGCTTGAATTCATGGGGACTTTACAGGTTTTTTTCTGGGAGCATTCTGCTCATCACTTCTCACACAACAATAATATTCTAGCGTAATCATATACCACAATTTATTTACCCATTCCTCATGGATAAATAATTGTCCTCAATTTATGGACATCCCCTCAATTTTCAATTCTTTGCCCTGAGAGCTGCTATAAATATTTTTGTACATATAGGTCCTTTTCCTTTTTAAAAAGTTTCTTTTGGGATTCATGCCTAATAGTGGTATTGTTGGGTAAATAAGTAGGAAAGCATGATTTTATAGCTCTCTGGGCTTAGTTCATGTCTTTTGATCCCGTCAATAGAGGAATGGCTATCATATGTATATATATATATATATATATATATATATATATATATATATATATATATATATATATATATATATATATATATATATATATTTTTTTTTTTTTTTAATAAATTTGACCCGGTTTTCTAAACATTTGAGAAATGAAGCCTTCATTAGAAAAACTTGCTTCAAAATTATTTTCCCAATTACTACTGCAAACCCCTTACCCCATTTATTCTATTCTCTCTCCTTTCACACTGATCCTGCTCAAAAGTGTTTTGCTATTGATCACCCTCTCCCCCTGTCGCCCTCCTCCCTTCCTTAAACCTCTTCCCTTCTTACTTTTCTATAGAAATATATAGATATATTTCTATACACATATTGAGTAAGTATAGTATTTCCTCTTTGAGCAAATTCTTACAAGTAAGGATCACTCACTCTCTTCTCTCCCCTTTCTTTCCACTGTAAAAGCTTTTTCTTGCCTCTTTAATAATGACAAATAATTTATGCCACTTCAACTTTCCCTTTCTTATTGTTCCAGTACAAATCCTCTTTTACCCTTTAATTTTTTTTTAGATTTTATCCCTTTTCACACATGTGCCCTCTGTCTATATAGACTCCTTCTAACTGCCCCTAATGAGAAAGTTCTTATGAGTTACAAGTATTATCCTCCCATGTAGGAATATAAATAGATAAACCTTATTAAGTCTCTTATGATATCCCTTTCCTCGTTACCTTCTTATGCTTCTCCAGAGTCCTGTATTTGAAAATCAAATTTTCTATTTAGCTCTGGTCTTTTCATTATGAATGCTGAAAGCCCTCTATTTCACTGCATATCCACTTTTTCCCTGAAAGATTATACTCAGTTCTTGGGTAGGTGATTTTGGTTGCAATCCTATCTCCATTGTTCTTTGCAATATCATATTCCAATCTCTCCAATTTTTTGATGAAGAAGCTGTTAAATCCTGTGTTATCCTGACTGTGGCTCTACTGTATTTGAATGATTTGTTTTGGATGCTTGCAATGCTTTTTCTGTGATTTGGGGAGTTTTTTATGGGCCAGAACTTTGAACTTGAAACAAAGGATTGTTACAAGTCAGTGGAATTGATAGAGGCAATGGTTATCTAATTTAGCATGGCTCGATATGGTTAATTTAAACCTACAACAAATAATGGTTTCCTAGTGATATAATGATTGGTTTATATTCAGTGTAGAGCATATAAGCTAGGAGCCTCATCCAGGTTCATTCAGAGAGATTCTGAGGGCAGAGAAGACAGGTGAGAGCTCAAACTCTCATAACCAAAGAGAGAAGCTGGCAGAGGCCAGAGAGGACAAAGGACTGGCAGCAAGAGCTCAAGCTCTCAAAACCAAGGAGAGAGATAGGTCTCTAAGAAAGCTAACCAGGCACCAGGAAATGAGACAAGACTTTGAAAGAGACAATAAAGGATTTGGATTTTAACACCTGACTACTACTGTGATGATTACTTTGAACTGAAAGGAAGGCTGCTCCAGAAACCACCCCAAAAATGGAACAAGAGAACATTACATTTTGGAGAGCACTTTACAGGAGTTCCAGAATTTGGCTATAATATTCCTTGGAGTATTCATTTTGGGATCTCTTTCAGGGGGTGATCAGTGAATTCTTTCAATGTTTATTTTATCCTCTGGTTCTAGAATATCATGACAGTGTTCCTTAATAATTTCTTGAAGGATGATGTCCAGGTTCTTTTTTTTTTTTTTTTAATCATAACTTTAAGATAGACCAATAATTTTTAAATTATTTCTCCTGGATTTTTTTTTTCAAGTCAGTTGTTTTTTCCAATGGGATATTTAATTTTTTTCTATTTTTTTTTTGATTTTGCTTTACTGTATCTTGATTTTTCATGAAGTCATTAACTTCCATTTGCTTAATTCTAATTTTTAAAGAATTATTTTCCCAGCAGTGCTACTACTTGGCTTATTTCCCAAAGAAATACTAAAGAAGGGAAAGGGACCTGTATATGCCAAAATGTTTGTGGCAGCCTGAATAAGAAATTAAAATTTCATATTAGGTTTATAAGCCCACTCAAATCTAACAGGCCTGAGCTTCTAACTTGACTGTTCCATAAACTCTGTATGTCCTTGACAATAGCTACCAGGAACTAGCCATTCTTGGAAATGCTTATGCTTAGGGCTGGATGGCTTCCTCCTTGTGCATATGCAATTGATAAGGAAACACATCAAGCTTCAAGGGTTTGGAATTAGTCAACATGAATATATAGATAAGTTTTGGCTGGGAGCCTTCTTTGTCTGAAAACATATAAAAAACCCACTTTGTAAATCATAGTTGAGCTTCACCTGCGTGAAGTTCACTTCGCCCGGGAAAATCTTTACACAATTCAAGCTGATTGAGGCTGAAACGGGGCTCCCAGCCATTTCAGTTTTTGAGGTTCCCTTGAATTGGTGATCTAGTCTCTTCCTCTATCTGCTATAATTGTCATATTGTTAATTGTTCTTATTTCTATTTGTTTTTTTATGCAAATCTAAACTATCTATACCTTGTCCTATTTAATTAAAACTTTCTTTCATTTTCAATTGAGTCTGAGAGCGTTATTTATAGGAGTGAATCCGAACATATAACTTTTCTTAATACACAGCCCTTTTTGTAGTGGCTAGAAACTGGAATATAAATGGATGTCCATCAATTGGAGAATGATGGGGTAAATTATGGTATATGAATTCTATGGAATATTATTATTCTGTAAGAAATGACCAGCAGGGGAAAACTGGAAATTAGTATGGCAGAAACTAGGCATGGACCCACATTTAACACCACATACTAAGATTAGATCAAAATGGGTCCAAGATTTAGGCATAAAAAATGAAATCATAAATAAATTGGAGGAACATGGGATGGTTTACCTCTCAGACTTTTTGAGGGTTCTGACACTCTAAAATTTGTTTAAAGTCATTACTTAAAGGAATTTGGAGGGGCTTGGGGGAAGAGTTGGATGAGTCCCCACCTTTATTATACCATCTGGGCTTTTTTTTAAATTCAAAGTTATTTTAAAAGAGAGTTAGAAATAAAACTTTGGATAAAAATTCAGATATATAAGAATACAACGTATGCATCATAAGCCATGAAGGTAAATTCCAAATAAATTATCATTAGATTTCATGGGATGACTACAATAGGGTTTTCTTTTTTTCTTTTCTTTTTTTTTTTCTTTTTTATTTTTTTTATTCATTTTTCCAAATTATCCCCTCCCTTCCTCCACTCCCTCCCCCTGATGGCAGGTAATCCCATACATTTTACATGTGTTACAATATAACCTAGATACAATATATGTGTATAAATACCATTTTCTTGTTGCACATTAATTATTAGCTTCCGAAGGTATAAGTAATCTGGGTAGATAGACAGTAGTGCTAACAATTTACATTCGCTTCCCAGTGTTCCTTCTCTGGGTATAGTTATTTCTGTCCATCACTGATCAACTGGAAGTGAGTTGGATCTTCTTTATGTTGAAGATTTCCAGTTCCATCAGAATACATCCTCATACAGTATTGTTGTTGAAGTATATAGTGATCTTCTGGTTCTGCTCATTTCACTCAGCAACAGTTGATTTAAGTCTCTCCAAGCCTCTCTGTATTCCTCCTGCTGGTCATTTCTTGTAAGAAATGTAGAAATGCTCTGTAGAGCAATAATATTCCATAACCTTCATATACCACAATTTACCGAACCATTCTCCAATTGATGGACATCCATTCAACTTCCAGTTGCTAGCTACAACAAAAAGAGCTGCCACAAACATTTTGGCACATACAGGTCCCTTTCTGCTCTTTAGTATTTCTTTGGGATATAATCCCAATAACAGCAATGCTGGGTCAAAGGGTATGCGCAGTTTGACAACTTTTTGGGCATAGTTCCAAATTGCTCTCCAGAATGGCTGGATTCTTGCACAACTCCACCAACAATGTATCAGTGTCCCAGTTTTCCCACATCCCCTCCAACATTCATCATTATTTGTTCCTGTCATCTTTGCCAATCTGACAGGTGTGTAGTGGTATCTCAGAGTTGTCTTAATTTGCATTTCTCTGATCAGTCGTGATTTGGAACACTCTTTCATATGAGTGGAAATAGTTTCAATTTCTTCCTCTGAGAACTGTCTGTTCATATTCCTTGACCATTTATCAATTGGAGAATGGTTTGGTTTCCTATAAATCAGGGTCAGTTCTCTATATATTTTGGAAATGAGACCTTTGTCAGAACCTTTGTTTTTAAAAATATTTTCCCAATTTGTTACTTCCCTTCTAATCTTGTTTGCATTAGTATTATTTGTACAGAAACTTTTTAGTTTGATGTAATCAAAATCTTCTATTTTGTGATCAATAATGATCTCTAATTCTCCTCTGGTCATAAATTCCTTCCTCCTCCACAGGTCTGAGAGGTAGACTATTCCCTGTTCCTCTAAGCTATTTATGATCTCATTCTTTATGCCTAAATCATGGGCCCATTTTGATCTTATCTTGGTATATGGTGTTAATTGTGGGTCCATATCTAATTTCTGCCATACTAATTTCCAGTTTTCCCAACAGTTTCTTCCGAATAATGAATTTTTGTCCCTAATGTTGGTATCTTTGGGTTTGTCAAAGATTAGATTGCTATAGATGTACCATTTTTTGTCCTTTTTATCTAATCTGTTCCACTGATCTACCGTTCTATTTCTTAGCCAGTACCAAATGGTTTTGGTTACTGCTGCTATATAATGTAGCTTTAGATCAGGTATACTTAGACCACCTTCCTCTGAGTTTTTTTTTTTTCATTAGTTCCCTTGCAATTCTCGACCTTTTATTCTTCCATATGAATTTTGTTGTTATTTGTTCTAGGTTATTAAAATACTTTCTTGGGAGTTTGATTGGTATAGCACTAAATAAATAGATTAGTTTGGGGAGTATTGTCATCTTTATTATAATCGCTCGGCCTATCCAAGAGCACTGAATGTCTTTCTAATTATTTAAATCTGACTTTATTTTTGTGGCAAGTGTTTTGTAATTTTCTCATATAATTCCTGACTATTCTTTGGTAGAGGGATTCCCAAATACTTTATACTCTCAACATTTGTTTGGAGTGGAATTTCTCTTTGTATCTCTTGCTGTTGCATTTCGTTGGTGATATATAAGAATGCTGAGGATTTCTGTGGATTTATTTTGTATCCTGCCACTTTGTTAAAATTCTGAATTATTTCTAATAGCTTTTTAGCAGAGTCTTTGGGGTTCTCTAAGTATACCATCATGTCATCTGCAAAGAGTGATAGTTTGATTTCCTCATTTCCTACTCTAATTCCTTGAATCTCTTTCTCGTCTCTTATTGCCGAGGCTAGCTTTTCTAGTACTATATTGAATAGTAATGGTGATAGTGGGCAACCTTGTTTCACTCCTGATCTTACTGGGAAAGGTTGCAGTTTATTTCTATTGCATATTATGCTTACTGAAGGTCTTAAATATATGCTCCTGATTAGTCTAAGGAATAATCCATTTATTCCTATACTCCCAAGAGTTTTTAGTAGGAATGGATGTTGGATTTTATCAAATGCTTTTTCTGCATCTATTGGGATAATCATATGGTTTTTATTATTTTGATTATTAATATGGTCAGTTATACTAATAGTTTTCCTAATATTAAACCAGCCCTGCATTCCTGGTATGAATCCTACTTGATCATAGTGTATTATCCTCGGGATGATTTTCTGAAGTCTTTTTGCTAATATCTTATTTAAGATTTTAGCATCAATATTCATTAAGGAAATTGGTCTATAATTTTCTTTCTCAGTTTTCGATCGACCTGGTTTAAGTATCAGTACCATGTCTGTGTCATAAAAGGAGTTTGGTAGGACTCCTTCATTCCCTATTTTTTCAAATAGTTTATATAGCATTGGGGCTAATTGTTCTTTAAATGTTTGGTAGAATTCACATGTAAATCCATCTGGTCCAGGGGATTTTTTCCTGGGGAGTTGATTAATAGCTTGTTCTATTTCTTTTTCTGAAATGGGACTATTTAAGCAATTTATTTCCTCCTCTGTTAATCTAGGAAGCCTATATTTTTGGAGGAAGTCATCCATTTCACTTAAGTTATCAAATTTATTGGCATAAAGTTAGGCAAAATAACTCATTATTTCTTTAATTTCCTCTTCATTGGTGGAAAGATCCCCCTTTTCATTTGTAAGACTGACAATTTGATTTTCCTCTTTCTTTTTTCTGATCAAATTTACCAAAGGTTTATCTATTTTATTGGCTTTTTCATAAAACCAACTCTTGGTTTTATTTATTAATTCAATAGTTTTTTTACTTTCAATATTATTGATTTCTCTTTTTAATTTTTGTATTTCAAGTTTAATTTTTGTTTGGGGGTTTTTTATTTGGTCTTTTTCTAGCCTTTTACGTTGCAAGCCCAATTCGTTAATCTTCTCTTTCTCTATTTTCTTCAAATAAGCCTCTAAAGATATAAAATTTCCCCTTATTACCGCTTTGCCTGCATCCCACAGATTTTGGTATGATGTCTCATTATTGTCATTATCTTGGGTGAAATTATTAATTGTTTCTATAATTTGCTCTTTCACCCAGTCATTCTTTAAGATGAGATTATTCAGTTTCCAATTACTTTTTGGTCTATTTATCCCTAACTTTTTACTGAATGCAGCTTTTATTGCATTGTGGTCTGAGAAGAAGGCATTTATTATTTCTGCCTTCCTACATTTAATTTTGAGTTCTTTATGTCCTAATATATGGTCTATTTTTGTATAGGATCCATGAACTGCTGAGAAGAAAGTATATTCCTTTCTATTGCCATTCAGTTTTCTCCAAAGGTCTATCATACCTAGTTTTTCTAATGTTCTATTTACTTTTTAAATTTCTTTCTTGTTTGTTTTGTGGTTTGATTTGTCTAAATCTGAGAGTGCAAGGTTGAGATCTCCCACTATTATAGTTTTACTGTCTATTTCTTCTTGCAACTCTCTTAACTTTTCCTTTAGAAAGTTAGATGCTATACCACTTGGTGCATATATGTTTAGTATCAATATGGCTTCATTATTTATGCTACCTTTCAGCAGGATATAGTTTCCTTCCTTATCTCTTTTACTTATATCAACTTCTGCTTTTGCTTGATCTGAGATAAGGATAGCTACCACTGCTTTTTTGGCTTTACCTGAAGCATAATAGATTCTGCTCCAACCTTTTACCTTTAAGCTATATGTATCTCCCTGCTTTAAGTGTGTTTCCTGTAAACAACATATTGTAGGGTTCTGATTTTTGATCCAGTCTGCTATCCGTCTACGTTTGATGGGAGCATTCATCCCATTCACATTTACAGTTAAAATTATTAATTCTGTATTTCCTGCCATCATATTATCCCCATATTATGCTTTTCCCTTGACCCCCCCCTGAACCCCTTCCCCAATATTCAATTTATAGACCCCCCTTGTGATGCGCAGCCCTCCCTTTTTTTTTTAATATCCCTCCCCCCTCCCTCCACGTCCCTTCCCTTATTCTCCTTTTCCTTTTTCATTTTCCACTCCCCCCTTTTAATGAGGTGAGAGAGAATTCTCTGAAAAAACAAATATGAAAATTATTTACTCTTTGAGCCCCTTGTGATGAGAGTAAGATTTACACAATGATTCTCCCCCTCTCTAAATTCCCTCAGATATGGTGTATTTTCTATGCCTCTTCCTGGGATGTAGTTTCCCTCTTTTTATCACTCCCTCCCCTTTTTCTGATACTACCTTCTTCCCTTTACTACACCCCCTCCTTTTTTTTTTCTTTTATATCAGTAAAATCAAATTATCCATGCGTACTTTCTATATACCCACAACAGAGATATAGTTCTCAAGGGTTCTGTGTACCTTTTTCTGTTTCTCTTCAGTCTTGTGGATGTAGATCAAATTTTTTGTTTAAGTGTTGTTATTTTCTTAGAAACATATGGAATTCCTCTATTTCATTGAATGACCATCTTCTTCCATGGAAAATGATGGTAAACTTAGCTGGGTAGTTTATTCTTGGTTGCAATCCTTGATCTTTTGCCTTTCGGAATATCAGGTTCCAGGCCCTTCTATCTTTTAATGTGGAGGCAGCCAGATCTTGTGTGACCCTTATTGTGGCACCTTGGTATTTAAATTGTTTTTTTCTAGCTGCTTGCAGGATTTTCTCCTTTGTGTGGCAATTCTGCAGCTTAGCCACAATATTCCGTGGTGTTCTTTTTTTTAGGGTCTATTTCAGAAGAAGTTCGATGAATTCTTTCAACATCTACTTTCCCCTCTGTTTCTATTATCTCTGGACAGTTCTCTTTGATAATTTCCTGTAAAATAGAATCTAGGCTCTTTTTTTGGTCATAGTTTTTGGGAAGTCCAATGATCTGCAGATTATCTCTCCTAGATCTATTTTCCAGGTCTATAGATTTTCCCAGTAAGTATTTGACGTTGTTCTCCAGCTTCTCATTTTTTTTTTTTTTTTTTTTGGTTTTGTTTGACTGATTCTTGGGTTCTCAATGAATCATTCATTTCTATTTGTTCCATCCTGACATTTAAGGAGTTATTTTCTTCATTCACAGTTTTTAGTTATTTTTGTAAATGCCCAATTTCATTTTTAAATGAGTTATTTTGCTCTATTGAATTTTTTTCCATTTCCCTAATTTTTTTTTGAGAATTATTTTCTTTTTCCAATTCAGAAATTCTATTTTCTTGAGACTTTTTTATCTTCTCCAATTCAGAAATCCTACTTTTCTATGCTTTTTTTACCTTTTCTAATTCACTAAATTTGTTTCCCTGCATCTCCTGTGAATTCTTTATTTTTCCCAACTCCAATTTCATAGCTTCTCTTTCCTTCCTCCATTTTTCTTCAAACTCTCTTAACTTTTTAATAGTTTCTTAAAGGAGAGAGTTATGTGATGGGGGGCAGGAATTGTTCCCCTTTAGGTTGTTATCTGCTGACTCTCTGCTGTTAACTTCCTCGGGGTTGGATACCAGCTCTTTTTCTGTGTAGAAGGAATCTATGGTTTTTTTGGGCTTCTGGCTCATATTTAAAAATCTTTTGGGGTCTGTCCCTGGGGTAGGAAAGTATTTATTTATTTCTTTAACAGCTTCCTCCCAGACAGGATGAATGCAGCGGCCCCTGCACCCGAGCTAAGAGAGAGCTCTGGGAGAGAGTTCCCCACCCCCTCCCTGGAAGTGCCTCAGAGGTGACCAGCACTGCTGTGCCCTGAGGGCGCTGTGTTTTAGCGGCTTCCCTGAGGTTGAGACTGAACAGTAAAGGCGGCTCAAAGCCTAGCCTATGCGTCCCGGTGGGGCGTGCATGTCTGCAGCAGGTGAAGTGAAAAGCCCCTGTGCTCAAACTGGGAAGTTTCTGCCAGAAACCACAGTCCCTAGTTCAAAGGTTCTGCTTCTCTGGGACTTCCGTTCCAGAGCCTCCAGACAGCCGAGCCAGGCACTATGAGTTACCGCCCCACTCACTCTTCAATCTCTTAACTATTCCAAGGTAAAAGCCTGGATTGCCTATGTCGGCCACGCCCCCAGTGCCGAGATCTGCTGAGTCACCCCTGGGATCCGGGAAGATCCAATCTAGTTTTACATTTTATAGTGGCTCATATTTCTCTTCTGAACTGCTGTTTTATAAGCAGAGAAGAGCCAACAGCCTGTTTCCGATTCTTTTATCTCGGTGGATTCTCTGATCCCAGAGCCCTCCCCAGGGCGGCCTGCGCAGTGTGCCACTACCCCACCGTCTGGGCTGGCCTCTCTTCTTCCTCCCCTGGGAGCTGACCTTTCCTGCTGAAACTCCAGATTCTCTTCAGCTGGTAAGTAGTGCTTCCAGTCCTTGTGGATTCTATCAGTCCAATGCTATTTCTGAGGCTGATTAAATCTAGTTGGTTGTGAGGGAAGAAAGGAGCTTACACAATGGCGTGTATCTTCTCTGCCATCTTGGCTCCGCCCCCCCTTTACCTACAATAGGGTTTTCAAAGGACATGTCTTGCTCAAAAGGAATAGAATAATTAACAAAGGGTTGTTGAATATAATTTTAATACAAAAATCTAGTTATGAGGAAATGTAGGAATCAAAGCAGGGAATTATGATAGAAAATAACTGGGTGTAGAACAACAGACTAATAATAGAGCAACAAAATAGATATTTGTTTTGAAATTAAAATACCCTTTGATAGAAGCGTTCAGTAATTGGTTTAGTTTTCCTCTACAACCCAAATAATGCTTTTTTATACTCAGAGATCTCAGTTTACATGTTGATAATATCCTCAAATTCGCTGGATTTCCTGTTCTTCATCCTTCTCAGATCTCATGAACTGCTCCTTCATTTTAACATGACCACATCTAGCAATAGTAATAAATGTGATTTTTCCATCATAAAACTGTTCTTAAACGTTTCCAGATGACAGGAATTTCCTGTTCTTTCATTTCTCCCTGTGCCTCATTCCTCCTAAAACTTTTCTGTCCTTATAATAAGTTCTTCACACTCCCGCAAATCTCTTTCCCAGAACTTCCCTGTTTCTCTCCTCAGACTTTAATATTTTCCTTTCAAAATTCTAATCTTTTAGTTAACTTTTTGCCATCCATCCTCATATTCCTTGTCCTTTTGTCCTAACACCTCTCATTCCTTTCCAGATTCCAACTTGGTTTACACATATTAGCTTTATTTTCCACTCCTTCTATAAGACACTAAAGTTTTATGCTTTATATGAGAATCAACGAAATTCTCAATACTCTGTTAGTTTTTTTACTCTTCCTGGATTGAACTCCTTATGAAGACTGTTCCAATTTTTTTCTTTTCTTTTTAAACTATCAACATTAGCCCCTTCCTTACTATCTCAACAAATCTCATTAAAATTTGTTCAAGGTCAAACCATTATGAGCTTGATCTTTTCTTTAATTCATTACCTTTTTCCTTCCTCCTCCCAAATTATTTCCTCTTATGTTCCACTTTCAGTGAATTATCATGTTTCTCCTTGAAAATGCCAGCCTCCTACTTATGACCATGATCATATTAAGTTCATATTAAACATAATCCTGAATAGAATAAAGGGCACTCCATGAATTGTCAGATTGAGGATTTTGTTGCTAAAAGACCTGCACTTAAGTTGCCAACCAAGATGCAAGAAAAATTTAAGGTAAAAATCAAAGATTAATTTTAAGAGACTTAATAAGGACTAACTATTTATGTGAAAATGTCAACCATAAGCTTACAATTATCATTAGTAATTTGGTAGTTTTAAAGAAACAGAACTCAGTATGACGTGATTCTAAAAAAAACAAAACCATGTAAGAAAAGGTACAACTAATTATTTCATACAACTAAGGTTGAAGAGGAAGAACTGGGGGAGAAAGGCTAGTAGTTCTGGAATCCTACTCTCAGTGGGAATGATTAAATAGGAAATTAAATAAGAAACTATATATACATATATATAGATAGATAGATATATAGATATATATATGTATAAATTCAGGAAGAAATAAGAGATCAAAGGGAGAGGAAGCAGGGAAAGGAAAAGGAAGAGATTTTTAGAGGGAACTCTATTCACAACAGATTAGAGTTAAAGAGAGAACAATATATGCATTTAGTATATATTCTTTTTTCTTTTTTCCCCTGAAGCTGGGGTTAAGTGACTTGCCCAGGGTCACACAGCTAGGAAGTGTTAAGTGTCTGAGACCAGATTTGAACTCGGGTCCTCCTGAATTCAAGGCTGGTGCTCCATCCACTGTGCTACCTAGCTGCCCCCCAATATATGCATTTAGAAGGTTAAAAATCTTTTAAATTTATAAAGAAATGAGAAAGTGAGGAACAGGAAAATGGGGCATGGAAGCATGTATAGATTAACAGTAATGGAATAAGGTGTCAAAATTAATGAGAATGGGATAAAGAGGGATAAAGTATGGGAGAGGATAAAGGCAATATTATTGGAAGGTAGGTTAAATAAAAGAAGGTTAAGGAAATGGGTAATAGTAAAGTAAAAAAGTCAAAAGTGGTAGGAAATAGATACACACACAAATATAATAATAAACATCAGGAAAATAATTCATTATGTCAAAGTCCAAACAAAGCATCTTCAATCATTACCTTCATTTTCTAACCTTAATTCACTTATCAGTCCCTTGTTGCCTTCTGATCTCAACTTGAATAAAACTACTCTCTTCAAGGTCATCGATGATTATTTTTACTGTTATATCCAACAGCCATTTCCCAATTGTTTTTGACTTCTTTGTGTATGACATTATGACTATTTCTTCTTTCTCTTCCTTATATCCAAATATCCAAGTCTTGTCTATTATACTTTCTCAAAATCTTTCACATACCCATACCAATTTATGCTCTCATCATTTCTTATCTAGACTATTGAAATAGTCTCCTGAAAGCCCTCCCATTCTAAAAGGTCTAATCTGGACCTTCTACAATCCATCCTCTACATTGCTGACAATACTGATATTCCTAAAACACTGAATTGAATATATCATTTCCCTACTCAAGAAGTATGCATGTCTATATGTATTTCTGCCACATGCACACAAATATAGCATCTATATCTATTTTGTAGGCTCTATTAGAAGAGAAGGGCAAGAATCTAAAATACAGTATTTCTTCTGAATTTATTAAAAAGAGTGAAATACTCCTGAAAATAACAAGTGTAGGATTTCAATGGGAAAACAAATAATTAAAAAACTATAATGAGGTAGGGTAGAATGTTTGCTTATAGTAGGAATTTGGGAAGTAGAATGATAGCAAGAGGAAGGCTATTCAGTATTTGTAGCTAATAAACAAATATGAAGAAAAGTAGAGGCAAGATAATGGAGTAGTACTTAAGAAGTACAACTAGACTTCCGGACAAGATGGTGGCGTGGAGGCAGACAGCTGCTTGAGCTCCTTGTTTTCTCTCAGAACTTACTTCATGACAAGCCTCAGACTTAATGCTTGACCCAGAAAGAAACCCACAAATAATCACCAAGAGAAGACATCCTTGAAAGTCGCCAGAAAAGGTCTGTGTTTGCTCTGGGGATGGTCAATCAGACTGGGTGCAGACTGAGGGCAGGCAGCCAGAGCAAGACAGGCAGCTCACACAGCTCAGACCAGAGGTGGAGGGGTATCATCTCTACCATTTCTACAAAAAGACTTTTACCCCAGTGTGGATACTCCATCTTGGCAGCAAGCCAGGAGCAGTGGAGAGGGTGTAACACAGGAGGTGAAGATTAAAACCATGGAAAGCTAGCCTCTCTCAGAACCCGGTCACCCCCAACCCCCACCTGGACTGACTCAGCACATTCTCAGAGCCTCAGAGCACAGACTCAGTACAGTCATCGCTGTTCTGTTAGTGGCTCTCTGCTGCCCTACCCCCAGTCTGTAGAGGAAGCCCATTAATACCATCCAGCCCCATCCCCCGCAAAACAGACGAATTGTTTCTCTTGTCAATTTGTTTTCTTCAATTCCTACTCTGACAAAATGAACAAAAAATTCAAAAGGGCTCTAACCATTGACAGCTTTTGTATGGAGAAAGAGCAGACTTCAAACACTGAGGAGACTAAAAACAGACTGTCCCCAGAGGAATCCCCTAAGGGGGATATAAGCTGCTCCTCAATACAAAAGAATCTCCTAGAGGAAATCAAAAAGGCTCTCACAAGAGAGCTGGAAGAGAAATGGGAAAAGAAAAGGGAAGCTTGGCAAGAGAGCCTGGAGAAGTCATCCCATGCATTTAAAGACAGAGTGGATAAAGAAATCAAATCATTGAGAAACAAGATTAGTGAGCTGGAAAAGGTAAACAACTACAAGGAAAATAGGATTAGTGAGCTGGAAAAAGAAATCAGATATCTAAAAAATAAAATGGATAAAATGGAAAAAAAATTCCAGAGAAGATAGAAACTCAATTGGACAATTACAAAGAGATATAAAAAATGTGAGTGAAGAAAATATATCATTGAAAATTAGACTCGAACAAGTAGAAATGAATGACTCAAGGAGAAACCAAGAGGTAGTCAAACAAAACCAGAGAAATGAAACAATTGAAAAGAATGTCAAGTACCTTATTAGAAAGACAACAGACCTGGAAAACAGATCCAGGAGAGACAATTTGAGAATAATCGGACTCCCTGAAAAATGTGAGGAAAAAAAGAGCTTGGACACTATTTTTGAGGAAATTATCAAAGAGAACTGCCCAGACGTTCTGGAAACAGAGGGTAAAATAGACATTGAAAAAATTCATCAATCACCTACTGAAAGGGACCCTAAGATCAAAACACCAAGAAATATAGTGGCCAAGTTCAAGAACCATCAGGCAAAGGAAAGATATTGGAAGCTGCTAGAAAAAAGCAATTCAGATATGGAGGAGCCACAATAAGGATAATCCAGGATCTAGCAGCGTCCACATTAAAAGAATGAAGGGCCTGGAACATGATATTCCGAAAGGCTAAGGAACTTGTTATGCAGCCAAGAATAACTTATCCAGAAAAAATGAGCATCGTTTTCCAGAGAAGAAGATGGATATTTAACGAAATAAATGAATTCCATCTATTTTTGATGAAAAAACCAGACCTACATAAAAGGTTTGATCTTCAAATACAGAACTCAAGAGATTTCTAAAAATGTAAAAAGAAATCTTGAGAACTATACTTCTGCCAAAAAAATATGTAAAGAACATATGAACAATTTGTCTTAGAAACTAGAGGTGGAAAGGAAATTATATCATAAAAAAAGTGTAAAGTGGTGGTACTACATCTCATGAAGAGGCAAAGGTAACCTATTATATCTGAGAGAAAGAAAGGAGGGAGATGAACATAGTGTGTATCAATAGACAATTTTGATTTATGGTAAAACTTCTTCCACTTCATTGAAAAGTGAAAGGGAAGGAGTAAGCTAAGGGGAAGGGAATACAGAAATTTCGAGCAAAAGGGATAAAATAAGGGGAGGAAATTTAAGATGGGGGAGGGATCCTAAAAAGGGAGGGCTGTGAAAAGCAAGTGGTGTTCACAAGAAGTACAACTAAAGTCTCTTTCAACCACAAACTCCTTCAAACCTATTTAGAAAATGTATCAGACTGAGTTCTCATTGGAAAATTCTAGAAAGTAATCTCAATCATTCATTTTTCAAGTCCATGTTGGCATAGGGAAATAAATAAAGAATTCTATGAATATTAAAGACAGAGGTTAGCCAGGAATTGCCATTTTCTTTATTCCAGGTCATGTAGCAGTACAAGACAGAGTTTGCAAATTCAGCAAAGAAGGAATGAAATTTGTGAATGATGAAATAAATGTAATTTGCCAGCTTGGTTGAGCAGCACACAGTTCTAGTTGATAAAATTCAGATCTGAGAAGGGAACCTTTGCCTAGGGTGGTATTTCAGGATGAGGAGTGGTCAAGGGCTTTAGTGGCATAAAGAATAAGAAAGTAAGTTCAGGGGGAAAACCCTAGCAAATGTGTGTCTCAAATCTCAGGAACAAAGAAAAGTATCTCTCAATTATAGTTTCTAGTCTAATCTGAAGTCTGTATTGGAATAACTATAACAGAAATCACAAACCAAAGGGTACAGTGTAATTCTGTCATTCTGAACCAGCCCATTTATGTGGCTGAAAAATTGGCTAATAGCAGTCATAATCTAGTGGAACTCAAATTGAGTAAACCCACATGTATAAAAATAGGATTGAACTTTGTCCTAAATCAGATCACTTTGAGAGCAATAGAAGTGTTCAGATCCTCACAATGAGCTACCTAAGATTCCAGAAAAAGACGACGATTAATATTCTAATAAAACATGATGATTATCTCAGACATTATCTCCACAAGTACATAACATTCAGTTTTAACATGTAAAGAGCAACTAGGCGACCAATGGACCTGAAAAAATCTAATTTCAGACATTTGATACTAGCTGTGTGACTCTGGGCAAGTCACTTAACCCCAAATTTCTTCCTCTCCCTCTATTTCTTCCTCTCCCTTTCCTTCTTCCTCTTCTTTTTTTTTTCCTTTTCTTCTCCTTTTCTCCCTAAAAGAAAGCTGCCTATAGAATTAGAAAGAAAAGCAGAAACATAAAGTCTCTATCAGTCATCTCCTAAAAACATTAAAAATGAAAACTCCAAGGAACATAACAGCTAAAACTGAAAGTTCTAAGACAAAGAAAAATAATGCAGGCAGCAAGAATGAAAGCATTTTAGGTCTGAGGATTCAGTTAGAATCATTCATGGTTTAGCAGCTAACACTATAAAGAAGCAAGAAGCTGGTGGTACAGTGGATAAATTGCCAGGCCTGGAATTGGGAAGATTAATCACTTTTGAGTTTCAACCTGATTTCAAACACTTACTAGCTGTGTGACCATGGGCAAGTCACTTAACCCTGATTGCCTCAATTTACTCTTTTGTAAAATAAGCTGGAGAAAGAAATAGTAGAATATTCCATTATCTTTTCCAAGAAACTCCCAAATGGTGTCACTTAAGAGTTGGATATAATTGAAAAAGGACTGAACAACAACAAATGTGGAAAAAGGTTACCTGCAATGAGAGGATCTGAATGGGTATTAATCTGACTTGTCCTGCTCTCAAAAACAAAAATATGGATTCATAATAATTCAGTCACATCTCTTATCTAGATTTCAGTAGTTTAGACAAACTGTTATTTAAAGAGAAATGTATTTTTACTCGACTTTTTTCATTCATGGATAAAAGGTTTTAAAAGATTTTTGTGACGATGACGATGATGTTTATAAGAAGAATATTTTCATTTGAAAATGGTTAATTGATCTTTTCCAGATATTAGGTAAAATATAGAACAAAAACAATCTTGCTCGTTAGGTAATTCGAATGAACATACTTGGAAGGCACTATTTGAGGAACTTTACTCTGGTTAATCATTTACATTTCCAAAGTGAAAAGGTTTCCAATTATTTATATACTTTCATTTTTCAAAAGTTTAATATTAGGTGAGTATTAAATGAGTTAAATTTTTATTATCCCATACTATTAAGAAAATAATTCTTTATAGCATGACTGATTATTCTGATGAAATCAGAGATGATATTTCAGTTTTTTGGGTTTCTTGAAAATAAAAATGAACTTTGTAATTGCTGAAGATACAGCATCAGATTAGCACAAGTAGTTAATGAATTTTTTTAACTGCACTTATAATGGACTATTTCCAATTTAAATTCCTTTGAAACCAAATCAAAAAGGGAATTATAATAAATTAAAATAGCAGCTAGATATATAAAATGAACCTAATTCATTTGGTTGTTCTTTTAACTTCCAGGTGCTGATCCCTGCAGTTTTGATATGAATTGGATTAGATCTCAAGATCATGAAAATCTTCACAATTGATCATATCTATGATATTTTTATTGGCCTAGCTCCTAAAATATTCCTAAAACAAAGGTTTAGCCATTTTGCTTCTTTTCTCAAAAAATGTAGAACCTCCCCTAGTGCCTCTTGGCTAATAGATGAATTCCTTAAACTAGCATTTCAATTCCTCTATAATCCACCTATATCTCTGCTCTGGCAAATCCTCTCCTATAGAAAGTTTTTCTTGGTTCCCATCATTTCCAAATCCATAGTGTTTTCTCCATCTTTGAATTGTTATCTATTTCCTTATTTATCCCTTTCTCCCAAGCTGATTTCTAGTAAAATATACAATTCCTTAATGGGAAAGATTGTTTGGCTTTTGTCTTTGTATACCTAGTATTTAGTCAAGTGCCAGATACATAACACATACATTTGTTGCATTGAAATGATTTTTTTGAAAACCACAACTCTTTGTTGTTCTCAGAAAAGAAACATGACTAAAATTCAATAATCCATCTTAAATTTCCAGCCAATTAGATGACAATGTGTTATCTATATCAACTCTGTTTCTAATTGTAATTAATCAAGTGAGCAGATAAATTATGAGGATATAAATGTCCTTCAGTAAAATATCAAGGACATATTGCTTAAAGATACTTGTGACTTCATTTACAATGAATTTGGATAACTTTCAGGCTACACAAGACAAGTTTTCTATCTATTATTAAATAAGTTGTTATTATTGGGATTATAATTTTTTAAGTGAGAATTCCTGATATGTAAAATCTTTGCATTCATGCATATCAGCATCTTATCTATAAATGATAGACTTTTGCCTGGTGCTGTGAGGAACTAAGTGATGTTTTTAATTTCATAGTTAGCATATGTTAAGGTGGAACTTAAGTCCAGATAATCTTTACTCCAGATTTGGCCTCCTATGCACTATATTGTTTATGATCAGCATTTTGATTTTTTTGCCATAAATGCTTATTCTGGATGCCCACTCTCATTTTATTCATCTCCACAGGAAATGGGAAAAAGCCTTATGAATTCAATTAACCATTTTTAAACTATGTGTAAGATATATTTTTCCTCCAATGAAAAACATACCCTTAATTTTCCAGTCATCTGATTAATCCATGTCAGATTAATAAACATTTCCAAAATACTAATTATAAAATTCCCTTTTCAGGATTGCTCTGGAAGAGTTAATTCATTCTAAGTGGGTAAACTTTCATTTTAGAAGTTAAGAAATGTTGAATTCAGAAGCTCCATTGGCTCTTATTATTTTTTAGACAAATGTCTTATTTATGAGGCTCTAAATGTTTGAAAATGTGTTGTTCAGCTGGAAGCCTTAGTAATGCATACAGCTCTTTGCAAAGATTTCCATTAATCAAGGGAACTACATGTTAAATGATCAATAGTTAATGAGAGTAACTAAAGCTCACAGCACAGTGAGTAAGCGAACATATCTTTTTTATAACTTTTTGGCATTTGGGGGCGAAACATTTGAATTGGTTCATCGATTCTGATGTCTCCTTTCCTAATGCCACTCAAAAGACTATTGTAAATATTAATGAATTTGAAATAAACATTCCCTTCTAGACCTTATTTTAGTTGACAGTTAAATCATAATATTATTTTAAAGAACTAATACAAGACAAAATCTCCCTCTCTCTCTCTCTCTCTTTTAATTTTAAAATTCATTATGTTGGCATAAGGTTATTTATTAGAGATTTATTAAGAATTGCCATAAGAATGTTTTTTCAGGCTCTGAATTCATCTTACATTGCTACATAAACTATTCTTAAGCTAAAAGTATCTTGATGAGAAAACAAATTTCATATTTTACTTCAATTTCAGTAGGATGTTTCAGTCTTAAAAATTAGTTGCTGGACACTTAGATGTAGTAAAGGAAAAATGGGGTACAATAGGAAGACAATGAAATTTATTTTTTGCTTAGCTTTTGCTTTGAGTCAAATTAATTTGTATGAAATATCATAGGGGATTTCTGAAGGGTGAGAAAAAGGGGGATCCAAATTTATAATCCCAGGCAACTGATGGGAAAGGCAGAACTTGAAATGATTATGTGAAAGTGCAGGTTGGAAATCATTTATTTAAAAAATTCTAATATCGAGGGCGGAGCCAAGATGGTGGAAAGATACACACAAATTTAAAAGCTACCTTCTTCCCTCAATACCAACTGGTTAAATCA
Source organism: Sminthopsis crassicaudata (assembly GCF_048593235.1). Classification (NCBI taxonomy): domain Eukaryota; kingdom Metazoa; phylum Chordata; class Mammalia; order Dasyuromorphia; family Dasyuridae; genus Sminthopsis; species Sminthopsis crassicaudata. The sequence continues at coordinate 140,533,641 of NC_133622.1, read as the reverse complement.
GCCTCAAAAATAACACTGGAGGGATAAAAAACACAAGGATTAGAAGCACAACTTAACAGCTGAAGAGAATCGGGAATTTCAACAGAAAAGGTCGGTTCCAAGGGGAGGAAAAAAAAAAAAAAGATCAGCATGGACAGGGTTGGACTAAAAGCTAGCATACTGTGTCAAACAGGCTGGGGAGAACTCTGGGATCAGAGAAGCCACTGAGATAGAGGAATCTGGCACAGGCTAATAGCTCTATTCTGCTTATAAAACAACAGATTAGAAGAGAAATCAAGCTTCTTTAAAACATAAAGCCAAATCCTAGAACCACCCCAATCTTAAAGTGACCTAACACCAATCTTGGCATGGCTGTGCAGCTGCCTTCTGCTGTTGGGGATTTTTCCTTGGGCCAGTTAAGAACCTGAACAGTAGGGGACACAGCTCAGGGCAGCCTCTAATCCACATAGTGCTGGGCTCAGGCTGAGGCAGTGGAATTCTAGAAGCAGCAGAATTTCCAGAGAAGCAGAACCTCCGCAGCAGGGACTGTGGTTTCCGGGCAGGCACTTCCAGTTTGAGCATGGGGGTAGGGGGGGACTTTTTGCGTCAGCTGCTAATATCCATGGCCCCACGGGAGGCTTTGACTGTTCAGCCTTAAACCTCAGGGCAATTGCTAGGCTACATAGCGGGGGTCCTTCACTGGGCACTCCTTGCAGCACAGTGACATGTCCGGGGAGGAGGGAGGGAAACTCTCTCCCAGAGCTCTATCTTAGCCCAGTCACAGGACTGCTGCATCCATCCGGTCTGGGAGGAAGCTGATAAATTTCTTACCCCAAGCAAAGCCCCCCCCCCAAATATTAACAATGAGTAAGAAGTTGACAAGAATGATTGACACCTTCTGTACAGAGAAAGAGTGTGTATCCAACCCTGAGGAGGCTAACATCACACAGTCTCCAGATAACACCCTAAAGGGGAATGATACCTGCCCCCATTCACATAACTCTCTCCTAGAAGAGACTATAAAAAGTTAAGAGAGTTTGAAGAAAAATGGGGAAAGGAAAGAGAAGCTATGATAGAGAATAACAATATCCTGAAATTTGAGTTGGAAAAAATAAAGAATTCACAGGAAATGCAGGGAAACAAAATTTTTGAATTAGAAAAGGTTAAAAAATCACAGGAAAGTAGGATTTCTGAATTGGAAAACATAAAAAATTCCCAAGAAAGTAAAATTTGTGATTTGTAAAAAGAAAAATAACTCAGTAAAAATAAAAATAAAAAAAAATTAGTGAAATAGAAAAAAATTCAACAGAGCAAAATAATTCATTTAAAAACTCCTTTGGACATAATACAAAAACAACTAAAAAATGTGAATGAAGAAAATAACTCATTAAAAATCAGGACTGAACAAATAGAAATGAATGATTCATTGAGAAACCAAGAATCAGTTAAACAAAACAAAACAAAACAAACAAACAAACAAACAAACAAAAAAAAAGCTGGAGAATAACATCAAATATTTACTGGGAAAATCTATAGACCTGGAAAATAGATCTAGGAGAGATAATCTGAGGATCATTGGACTTCCTGAAAATTATGATTTAAAAAAAAAAAGAGCCTAGATTCTATTTTACAGGAAATCATCAAAGAGAACTGTCTAAAGATAATAGAAACAGGAGGGAAAATAGGCATTGAAAGAATTCATCAAACACCTTCTGAAAAAGACCCTAAAAAAAAAAAAAAAAAAAAACTACATGGAACATTGTGGCTAAGCTGCAAAACTACCGAACTAAGGAAAAAATATTGCAAGCAGCTAGGAAAAAACAATTCAAATATCAAGGGTCACACAAGATCTGGCTCCATCCACGGCCTAGAATCTGATATTCTGAAAGGCAAAAGAACAAGGATTGCAACCAAGAATAACCTAGCTAAGTTTAGCATTTTCTTCCATGGAAGAAGATGGACATTTAATGAAACAGAGGAATTCCATTGTTTCTAAGAAAAAAAACAGACTTAAACAAAAAATTTGATCTACATCCACAAGACTGAAGAGAAGCAGATAAAGGTAAAAGGAACTCTTGAGAACTGTATTTCTGTTGTGGATATACAGAAAGTCCACCTGTTTAATTTGATTTTACTGCTATAACATAAAAAAAAGGAATTAGTAAAGGGAAGGGGACAATATCAGAAAAAGGAAAAGGAGAGATAAAAAGAGAGAAACTACATCCTACGAAGAGGCATAGAAAATCTACCACATCTGAGGGAATTTAGAGAGGGGGAGAAACATTGTGTGAATCTTATTCTCATCAGAGTAGCCTCAAAGAGTAAATAATTGACATATTTGTTTTTCAAAAAATTCTCGCTCACCTCATTATAAGGGGGGAGAGGAAAAGGGAAAAGGAAAGGGTAAAAGAAAGGGGGAGGGACTTATAAGGAGAGGGAGGTATACTAAAAAGACAGGGGTGCGAGTCACAAATGGGGTCCATGAATTTAATACAGGGGAAGGAGTTCAAAAGTGGCAAGGGGGAAAAAAAAGCATAATCCGGGGATAATATGATGGCAGGAAATACAGAATTAGTAATTTTAACTGTAAATGTAAATGGGATGGACTCTCCCATTAAAAGGAGGCGGATAGCAGACTGGATCAAAAGTCAGAATCCTACAATATGTTGTTTACAGGAACCACATTTAAAGCAGGGAGATATATACACAGTAAAGGAAAAAGTTTGGAGCAGAATCTATTTTGCTTCAGCCAAAAAAGCAGATGTAGCCATCTTTATCTCAGATCAAGCAAAAGCAGAAATTGATCCAATTAAAAGAGATAAGGAAGGAAAGTATATGCTGCTAAAAGGTAGCATTGACAATGAAGCCATATCAATACTAAACATATATGCATCAACTGGTATAGCATCTAACTTCCTAAAGGAAAAGTTAAAAGAGTTGCAAGAAGAAATAGAAAGCAAAACTATAATAGTGGGTGATATCAACCTTGCACCCTCAGAATTAGATAAATCAAACCGCAAAACAAATAAGAAAGAAATTAAAGAGGTAAATAGAACATTACAAAAACTAGGTATGATAGATCTTTGGAGAAAACTGAATGGTGATAGAAAGGAATATACATTCTTCTCAGCCGTTCATGGAACCTATACAAAAATTGACATATATTGGGATATAAAGATCTCAAAATTAAATGTAGGAAGGCAGAAATAGTAAATGCCTTCTTCTCAGATCACAATGCAATAAAAACTACATTCAATAAGAAGTTAGTGGTAAATAGACCAAAAAGTAATTGGAAACTAAATAATCTCATCTTAAAGAATGACGGGGTAAAACAGCAAATAATAGGAACAATTTATAATTTCACCCAAGATAATGACAATGATGAGACATGATACCAAAATTTGTGGGATGCAGCTAAAGTAGTAATAAGGGTAAATTTTATATCTTTAGAAGCTTACTTGAGTAAAATAGAGAAAGAGAAGATTAATGAATTGGGCCTGCAACTTAAAAAGCTAGAAAAAGACCAAATTAAAATCCCTCAACCAAAAACTAAACTTGAAATTCTAAAATTAAAAGGAGAAATCAATAATATTGAAAGCAAAAAAAAAAACCAAAAAACAAAAAACTATTGAATTAATAAATAAAACTAAAAGTTGGTTTTATGAAAAAGCCAATAAAATAGATAAACCTTTGGTGAATCTGATCAGAAAAAGGAAAGAGGAAAATCAAATTGTTAGTCTTAAAAATGAAAAGGGGGAGCTTTCCACAAATGAAGAGGAAATTAGAGAAATAATAAGAAATTACTTTGCCCAACTTTATGCCAATAAATTTGATAACTTAAGTTAAATGGAAGACTACCTCCAAAAATATAAGCTTCCTAGATTAATAGAGGAGGAGGTAATCTGCTTAAATAGTCCCATTTGAGAAAAGAAATAGCACAAGCTATTAATCAACTCCCCAGGAAAAAATCCCGAGGACCAGATGGATTTACATGTGAATTCTACCAAACATTTAAAGAACAATGAGTTCCAATGTTATATAAACTGTTTGAAAAAATAGGGCATGAATGAGTCCTACCAAACTCCTTTTATGACATAGACATGGTACTGATACGTAAACTGGGTACATTGAAAACTGACAAAGAAAACTATAGACCAATCTCCTTAATAGTGATGCTAAAAACTTAATTAAGATATTAGCAAAAAGACTTCAGAAAAATCATCCCCAGGGTAATACACTATGATCAAGTAGGATTCATATCAGGAATGCATGGCTAGTTTAATATTAGGAAAACTAGTAGTATAATTGACCAAATTAATAATAAAATTAATAAAAACCACATGATCATCTCAATAGATGCAGAAAAAGCATTTGATAAAATACAACATCCATTCCTACTAAAAATGCTTGAGAGTATAGGAATAAATGGACTATTCCTTTAAATAGTCAGTAGCATATATTTGAGACTGTCTGTAAGCATAATATGTAATGGAGATAAACTGGAACGTTTTCCAGTAAGATCAGGAGTGAAACAAGGTTGCCCACTATCACCATTACTATTCAATATTATTTTAGAAATGCTAGCCTCGGCAATAAGAGTCAAGAAAGAGATTATAGGAATAAGTGTAGGAAATGAGGAAATCAAACTATCACTCTTTGCAGATGATATGATGGTATACTTAGAGAACCCCAGAGATTCTAATAAAAAGTTATTAGAAACAATTCACAATTTTAGAAAAGTTGCTGGATACAGAATAAATTCACATAAATCCTCAGCATTTTTATATATCACCAACAAAATGCAAAAGCAAGAGATACAAAGAGAAATTCCATCAAAACAAATGTAGAGGGTATAAAATATTTGGGAATCCATCTATCAAAGAAAAGTCAGGTATTATATGAGCAAAATTACAAAACACTTGCCCCAAATATAAAGCCAGATTTAAATAATTGGAAAGACATTCAGTGCTTGTGGATAGGCCGAACGAATATAATAAAGATGACAATACTCCCCAAACTAATCTATTCATTTAGTGCTATACCAATCAGATTCTCAAGAAACTATTTTAGTGACCTAGAAAAAATAACAACATTCATATGGAAGAATAACAGGTCGAGAATTTAAAGGGAATTAATGAAAAAAAAAGTCAGATGAAGGTGGTCTAGTTGTACCTGATCTAAAGCTATATTATAAAGCAGCAGTCACCAAAACCATTTGTTATTGCCTAAGAAATAGACTAGTCGATCAGTGGAACAGATTAGGTACACGGCAGAAAATAGGGTACAATTATAGCAATCTAGTGTTTGACAAACACAAAGACACCAACATTTGGGATAAGAATTCATTATTTGAAAAAACCTGTTGGGAAAACTGGGAATTAGTATGGCAGAAATTAGATATGGACCCATACTTAACACCATATACCAAGATAAGATCAAAATGGGTCCATAGTTTATGCATAAAGAATTAGATCATAAATAAATTAGCGGAAAAGAGGATAGTCTACCTCTCAGACCTGTGGAAGAGGAAGAAATTTATGACCAAAGGAGAAGTAGAGATCATTATTGATCACAAAATAGAAGATTTTTATTACATTAAATTAAAAAGCTTTTGTACAAACCAAACTAATGCAAACAAGATTAGAAGGGAAGTAACAAATTGGGAAATATTTTTAGGGTTAAAGGTTCTGATAAAGGACTCATTTCCAAAATATGAAGAGAATTGACTCTAATTTATAAGAAATCAAACCACTCTCAAATTGATAGATGGTCAAAGGATATGAACAGACAGTTTTTCAGATAATGAAATAGAAACTATATCTACTCATATCAAAGAATGTTCCAAATTATTACTGATAAAAGAAATGCAAATTAAGACACCTCTGAGATACCACTACACACCTGTCAGATTGGCTAAGATGACAGGAACAATGATGAATGTTGGAGGGGATGTGGGAAAACTGGGACACTAATGCATTGTTGGTGGACTTAGAAAGAATCTAGCCATGCTGGAGAGCAATTTGGAACTATCCCCCAAAAGTTATCAAACTGTGCATACCCTTTGATCCAGCAGTGTTACTACTGGGCTTATATCGCAAAGAAATACTAAAGTTGAGAAAGGGACCTGTATGTGCCAAAATGTTTGTGGCAGCTCTTTTTGTATTGGCTAGAAACTGGAAAATGAATGGATGTCCATCAATTGGAGAATGGTTGGGTAAATTATGGTATATGAATGTTATGGGATATTATTGCTCTGTAAGAAATGACCAGCAGGATGAATACAAAGAGGTTTGGAGAGACTTACATGAACTGATGCTGAGTGAAATGAGCAGAACCTTAAGATTACTATACACTTCAACAACAGTACTGCATGAAGATATATTCTAATGGAAGTGGATATCTTCAAAATAAAGAAGATCCAACTCATTTCCAGTTGATCAATGATGGACGGCAACAGCTACACCCAGAGGGGAACACTGGGAATTGAATGTGGCCTGTTAGCACTAATGTCTTTCTACCAGGTTTCCTATACCTTCAGAATCTAATTCTTACTGTGCAACAAGAAAATTGGATTTACACACATATATTGTATCTTGATTATACTGTAACACATTTAATATGTATGGGATTGCCTGTCATCTAGGGGAGGGAGTAGAGGGAGGGAGTGGAAAATTTGGAAAAATGAATACAAGGGATAATGTTATAAAAAAAAATTACTTGTGCATATGTACTGTCAAAATTTTTTTTTCATCATTATAAAATTAATTAATTAAAAATTCTAATCTTGAATCAGACATAGATTCAGGTAGCAAGAGATATTAAATAGTGAGCACAAATCTTGTTGAAAGCCAGATTAAAAACCCATGGGTGCTTCTTAATTCATTGATTCTTGTATTCTGCAGGACCATCTTTCAAGAGAAAAAATTACAATACACAGTGAATACTCATATCCCTGTGTATATATGAAGAAAATATGCTGAATATTTTCTATAGCCTTATAAGGGCTTTGTGAGGACATTTTCCCCCTAAGAAAAAGTTTTAGGAGAATAAATTCAATGAGAGAAGTGTCATCATATGGGGAATAGGTCGCATGTCAGAAACAATTTTAAGTAAGAAATTGTGTGCAGAGAGAAACTCTAGTAACATATTCTAAGTAAATCTTTGACTGTAAAACCAGCTCACCATCACCAAGCAGATACCAGTGGATCTCTGCCTTTCAGACACTTAATTTCTTAGATGTATTTCCTCATCTGTAAAATGAATTAGGGGAAACAATTATGCTTTAAAATCTCTTCAAATATAATGTCACAATCATATTAAGTGACTGGAAGACCATGAAGCACAATGCTGCAGATATTGCATGCCACACAAAACTAGTGGAGAGTCCAGGGGAAACATCATGAAGACATAGTTCTATATGTATGTGTATACTTTTGGATGTACACATGTATACATCTCTCTATATATTCCCTAGATATGCCCAAACTTCATAGTGATATATGTATTTGTGCTCATTATAATGGAAATATTATATTATTACTGCTTTTCATAGTTTGCCATGCTAGTTCACAAAATGTTTTACTTTGAATTGTGTCATCACAGTAGCAATTGAAAGGTAAAGTAAATTATGGTCTTGAGTGTAGTTTGAATCAGAAAAAGCTTTCTTGAATCACAGTGTGTGAGAGTGGTATCCTAAATATTACATGTTCCTTTGATGATATTAGTAAATTTCCTACACTGTTATACATAAATTATTTTACACTAAAATTTGACCACCAGAAAGAAATTAAAGACCTCCCCTATCAGATGTCTAGTGTCAGGGCTTCTTGGACTCAATATATGGGATATATAGGGATATATGAATATATTTCAGTAGAATCTATGCACTTGAAGGCAAAATAATTGTATCTTATTTTATTTTTACTAACTTCTAACTCAGTTTTAATATTTCCTTGAATCTTTTGAAATCCTCCGAAAGAATACAGAGGCTTCATTGGAGTGGCAGTTATTCATGACAAAAAAGTAAAGAACCTCTACATTAGCTCTTTCAATAATTGTCTAAATACTGAGAGAGTTTTTTCTTACAAAAGTTGTTTTCCTATTACCATTCCTTAAAGCATTTGTGATCTTAGTAATTAAGTTTTATAAGAGGGGGGGAAATGTCAAAGCAGTGTTTTGGGAACATTCGGAAAGTATTTGGATGGTTTGGTTCAGAAATGCTATTCAATTTATTTTCTCTCATTCTGCATATAGGTCAGTTTTTCAGCATTTCTCATCTCTTCCACCTTTCACTTTGTATATTTTTATTTTTTCCCACAATTTGGTGTATGAGATTTTGTTTTTCTTGTCAGTACTTCAGCAGTGTAACAAATGCCAAAGGAAAATCTAATTGCTAAAAAAAAAATGAATTAGTAAATGGTTTGGATAGATAAAATACTATCTATACTTTCCAAATGTCAACATGCTGCTTCCATTCTATTCATCCAGTTCATTCTATTCATCCTCTTCCTATCACAATATGAATTCATTCTTCCTAAGTTGGTAGGTCACTTTCTGCTTTTGTTGTTGTCATTTATTTAGTTGTGTCTGTCTATGATCCGATGGATCATACAGTCCATGGGATTTCTTGGCAAAAAAAAAAAAAAAAAAAAAAAAAGTCACCAGGATCACAAAACTAGTAAAACATGTGAGATTGGATTTGAACTCAGTGCTCCCTTAATTTAGTATAAGTATTCTATTCATTGAGTCATCTAGCTGTCTCCAGCTTTTGTCTTATATCAAATTGAATTTCATAGCACTTCCTGGATATTTCCAAACTATGACACCTAAATTTCAACGATACTCTGTGTTTTTTTCTCTCTAGAACCTGTTTTTTTTAAATCCCTGGGAACCTTGGGCCCAGATAGGTGAGCTCTATTTTTAATTTTTTAAAAACCAGACTGCATACTGCTTCCTGGCCCTTTCTAGCACAGTGCTCAATATACAATTTCTAAAACTAAGACTATCTTACTAATCAATCTTTACAAGAAGATCAGTAAGATACTTTTGGAAGAAAAGGGAAAAAAAAACTTTTTGACCTGTTTTTTATTACTTAAAAATAAGTAATAAGGTGGAGCCAAGATGGCAGAGAAGATACATGTGAATTTCTAAGCTCTATCTTACCCTCAATACCAACTATTTAATTCAGCCTCAAAAATAACACTGGACTGGTAAAAAACCACAAAGATTAGAAACACAATTTACCAGCCGAAGAGAATCTGGAATTGAGTCAGAAAAGGTCAGTACTGCTGGGTCGAGAAAAAGACCACCAGCAGACAGTGATAGAACTAGGCTAGCATATTATGCCAATTGAGGCATCTGGGGTTAGAAAATCTACAAAGACAGAGGACTCTGGCATAGGCTGATTGCCCTATTCTGCTTGCCTAACAGCAGATCAGAAGAGAAATCAAACCAATTAAAAAAAAAAAAATCACCAGAAACTGCCTATAGCTACCCCAAACCTGAAGTAAATCCGCACAGATCACAGCATGGCCAGCCTCCTTCTACTGTCAGGGGCTTTTCCTTGGGGCAGTTAAGAACCTGCAAGGCAGTGGGACACTGCCCAGGGCAGCCTCTATTCTCACAGTGGGGGGCTCGGCCTGAGGCAGTTGGAACTTCCACAGCAGTGAAACTTCCACAGCAGCAACTATGCTTCCCGGGCAGAGACACTTCCCGTCTGTGGGCTGGGGCTATTGGCTGGCCCCACAGTGGGGGGGAGGGGTTTGATCTCAGATTTTGACACTTTCACTGTTCAGCCTGTAGCCTAAGAGCAGTCACTAGGCCTCACAGCAGGGATTCTCCACTGGGTACTCCCATAGCCCAGCCCCACTAACCAGCTCCAAACCACTTCTGGTGGGAGGGAGGGAACTCTCTCCCAGAGCACCCTCGTACCTTTGCAGCCCATTCACAAGACAGCTTCCTTCCATACTATCCCTGTTCTGCAGAGGAGGCTGATAACCTCCGTACCCTGAAGGCAGACCCTATAGGTTTTTAAAAATGAGTAAAAAAAAAAAAAATGAAAAGGACAATTGACAGCTTCTATACAGAAAAAGAGTGGGTTTCCAACCCCAAGGAGGCTAACAATAGACAGTCTCCAGATAATACCTTGAAGGGGAATGTTAACTGGCCCCCATCATAACACTCTGATAGAAGAGACTATTTAAGAAATAAAAGAGAGTTAGAAGATAAATGGACAGAGGAAAGAGAAGCTATGCTAGAGAGCAACAATGCCCTGAAATTTGAATTGGAAAAGATAAAGAATTCACAGGAAGTGCAGGGAAACAAAATTTGTGAATTGGAAAAAAGTTTAAAAAAATCACAGGAAAGTAGTATCTGTGAATTGGAAAAGATAAAGAATTCCCAAGAAAGTAGGATTTGTGAATAGGAAAAAAAAATAACTCAGTAAAAAACAATAGTGAAAAGTAAAAAAATTCCATAGAGCAAACTAACTCATTTAAAAATTCAATTGGACATATACAAAAAGAAATAAAAAATCTAATGAAGAAAATAATTCAATAAAATCAGGACTGAACAAATAGAAATGAATGATTGATTGAAACACCAAGAATCAGTCAAGCAAAACCAAAAAAATGAAAAACTGGAGAATAACGTGAAATATTTACTGGGAAAATTGACAGATGTGGAAAATAGATCTAGGAGAAATAATCTGAGGATCACTGGACTTCCTGAAAATTATGATGAAAAAAAAAAGCCTAGATTATATTTTAAAGGAAATCATCAAAGAGGACTGTCCAGGGGTAATAGAACTGGAAGGTAAAATAGGCATTGAAAGCGTTCAACGAATAACTTCAGAAAAAGACCCTAAAACAAACAAAGAAACAAATCTCACTGAATATTGTGGTCAAGCTGCAGAACTATCAGAGTAAGGAAAAAATATTGCAAGCAGCCAAGAAAAAACAATTCAGATATAGAGGTGCCACAATAAGGGTCACTCAAGATCTGACTGCCTCCACATTAAAGGTTCAAAGGGCCTGGAATCTCATATTCCAAAAAGCAAAAGAACTTGGAATGCAGCCAAGAATGAACTACACAGATAAGTTGAGCATTTTCTTGAATGGAAGAAGATGGACATTTAATAAAACAGATGAATTCCATGTATTTCTAAGAGAAAAAAAAAACAGATCTAAAAAAAAAAAAATTGATCTCCAACCACAAGACTCAAGAGAAGTAGAAAAAGGTAAATGGAACTCTTGAGAACTGTATTTCTGTTGTGTATATACAGAAAGTCCATATGTATAATCTGATCTTACTGATATAACATAAAAAAAGAAGTAGAAATGGAAAGGGGATACTGTCAGAAAATGGGAAAAGGGGAGATAAAAAGAGGGAAACTACATCCAAGAAAGATGCAAAAATTTATCATATCTGAGGGAATTTAGAGAGGGGGAGGAACAATGGGTGAATTTTACTCTCATTGGAGTTGGCTCAAAGAGTAATAATTGACATATTTGTTTTCAGAGAATTCTCTCTCACCTCATTATAAGTGGGGGGAGGAAAAGGGAAAAGGAAAGGAGTAATAAGGGAAGGGTACAAGAAAGAGGAAGGGATTTAAAAGGAGGGGGGAGGGATACTAAAAAGGGAGGGCTGCATGACACAAGTGGGGCCCATAAGTTTAATACTGGGGAAGGGGTTCAGGGGGGGACAAGAGGAAAAAAAACATAATCTGGGTACAATATGATGGCAGGAAATACCTAATTAGTAATATTAATTGTAAATATGAATGAGATGAACTCACCCATTAAGAGGAGGCGCATAGCAGACTGGGTCAAAAGTCAGAACACTACAATATGTTGCTTATAGGAAACACATTTAAAGAAGGGAGATACTTATAGAGTAAAGGTAAAAGGTTGGAGCAGAATCTATTATGCTTTAAGTGAAGTCAAAAAAGCAGGGGCAGCCATCTTTATCTCAGATAAAGCAAAAGCAAAAATTGATCTAATTAAAAGAGATAAGGAAGGAAACTATATCTTGCTAAAGGGAAGGGTAGACAATGAAGCCATATCAATACTAAACATATATGCACCAACTGGTATAGCATCTAACTTCGTAAAGGAAAAGTTAAGAGAAAAGCAAGAAGAAATAGACAGCAAAAGTATAATAGTGGGAGATCTCAACCTTGCACTCTCAGAATTAGATAAATCAAACCACAAAACAAATAAGATAGAAATTAAAGAGGCAAATAGAACATTAGAAAAATTAGGTATAATAGATCTTTGGAGAAAACTGAATGGTGATAGAAAGGAGTTTACTCTCTTCTCAGCAGTTCAGGGAACCTATACAAAAGTTGACCATATATTAGGATGTAAAGATCTCAAAATTAAATGCAGGAAGGCAGAAATAGTAAATGCTTTCTTCTCAGATCACAATGCAATAAAAACTACAATCAACAAGAAGTTAGGGGTAAATAGACCAAAAAGTAATTGGAAACTAAATAATCTCATCTTAAAGAATGATTAGGTGAGACAGCAAATTGTAGAAACATTTAATAATTTCTCCCAAGATAATGACAATGATGAGACATCATACCAAAACTTGTGGGATGCAGCTAACGTGATAATAAGGGGAAATTTTATATCTTTAGAGGCTCACTTGAATAAAATAGAGAAAGAGATGATCAATGAATTGGGCTTGCAACTTAAAACGCTAGAAAAAGACCAAATTAAAACCCCCCAACCAAATACTAAACTTTAAATTCTAAAATTAAAAGGAGAAATTAATAATATTGAAAGCAAAATAAAACTATGGAATTAATAAATAAAACTAAAAGTTGGTATAGTCTTAAAAATGAAAAGGCGGAACTTTCTGCCAATGAAGAGGAAATTAGAGCAATAATGAAGAGTTACTTTGCCCAACTTTATCAATAAATTTGATAACTTATGTGAAATAGATGACTACCTCCAAAAATATAGATTTCCCAGATTAACAGAAGAGGAAATAAATTGTTTAAATAGTCCCATTTAAGAAAAAGAAATAGAACAAGCTATTAATCAACTACCTATGAAAAAATCCCCTGGACCAGATGGATTTACATGTGAATTCTACCAAACATTAAAAGAACAATTAGCCCCAATGCTATATAAACTATTTGAAAAAAAATTGGGAATGAAGGAATCCTACCAAATTCCTTTTATGACACAGACATGGTACTGATACCTAAACCAGATAGGGTGAAAACTGAGAAAGGAAACTATAGATCAATCTCCTTAATGAATATTGATGCTAAAACTTAAATAAGATATTAGCAAGAAGATTACAGAAAATCATCCCCAGGAAAATACACTATGATCAAGTAGGGTTTATACCAGAAATGCAGGGCTGGTTTAATATTAGGAAAACTATTAGTATAATTGATTATATTAATAATCAAATTAACAAAAAACATATAATCAATAGATGCAGAAAAAGCATTTGATAAAATACAACATCCATTCCTACTAAAAATACTTGAGAGTATAGGAATAAATGAACTATTCCATAAATTAGTCAAGAGCATATATGTAAAATGATCAGTAAGCACCATATGTAATGGGGATAAACTGGAACCTTTTACAGTCAGATCAGGAGTGAAACAAGTTTGCCCACTATCACCATTACTATTCAATATTGTATTAGAAATGCTAGCCTCGGCAATAAGGGTCGAGAATAAGATTAAAGGAATTAGAGTAGGTAATGAAGAAATCAAACTATCACTCTTTGCAGATGATATGATGGTATACTTAGAGAACTCCAGAAATTCTAATAAAAAGTTATTAGAAATAATTCACAATTTTAGCAAACTTGTTGGATAAATCCACATAAATCCTTACCATTTTTATACATTACCAACAAAATACAAAAAAAAGAGATACAAAGATAAATTCCATTCAAAACAACTGTTGAGACTATAAAATATTTGGGAATCCATCTACCAAAGAAAAGTCAGGAATTATATGAGCAAAACTACAAAACACTTGCCACAAAAATAAAGTAATATTTAAAAAATAGGAAATACATTAAGTGCTCTTGGATAGGCCGAGCAAATATAATCAAGATGACAATACTCCCCAAACTAATCTGTTTATTTAGTGCTATACCAATCAGACTCCCAAGAAACTATTTTAATGATCTAGAAAAAATAACAACAAAATTCATATGGAAGAACAAAAAGTCGATAATTTCAAGGGAATTAATGAAAAAAAAATCAGAGGAAGTTGGTTAGCCTAGCTGTACCAGATCTAAAGCTATATTATAAAGCATCAGTCTCCAAAACCATTTGGTATTGGGTAAGAAATAGACTGCTTGATCAGTGGAATAGTTTAGGTTCACAGGACAAAATAATGTACAACTTTAGCAAACCGAAAGATCCCAACTTTTGGGATAAGAATTCATTATTTGGCAAAAACTGTTGGGAAAACTGGAAATGAGTATGGCAGAAATTAGATATGGACCCATGCTTAATACCATATACCAAGATAAGATCAAAATGGGTCCATGATTTAGGTATAAAGAATGAGATCATAAATAGCTTAGAGGAACATAGGATAATTTACCTCTCAGACTTGTGGAGGAGGAAGGAATTTGTGACTAAAGTAGAACTAGAGATCATTATTGGTCAGAAAAAAGAAAACTTTGATTACATCAAATTAAAAAGCTTTTGAACAAACAAAACTAATGCAAACAAGATTAGAAGGGAAGTAACAAATTGGGAAAACATTTTTACAGTTAAAGGTTCTGATAAAGGCCTCATTTCCAAAATATATAGAGAAGGTACTCTAATTTATAAGAAATCAAACAATTCTCCAATTGATAAATGGTCAAAGCATATGAACAGACAATTTTCAGATGATGAAATTGAAACTATTTCCACTCATATGAAAATGTTCCAAATCACTATTGATCAGAGAAATGAAAATTAAGACAACTCTTAGATACCACTACACACTTGTCAGAATGCATAAGATGACACGAAAAAATAATGATGAATGTTGGAGGGAATGTGGGAAAACTGGCACACTGATACATTGTTGGTGGAATTGTGAAAGAATCCAACGATTCTGGAGAGCAATTTGGAACTATGCTCAAAAAGTTATCAAACAATGCACACCCTTTGATCTAGCAGTGCTACTATTGGGCTTATAACCCAAAGAAATCCTAAAGAATGGAAAGGGACCTGTATGTGTCAAAATGTTTGTGGCAGCCCTTTTTGTAGTGGCTAGAAACTGGAAAATTAATT
This sequence comes from Sminthopsis crassicaudata, assembly GCF_048593235.1. NCBI lineage: Eukaryota > Metazoa > Chordata > Mammalia > Dasyuromorphia > Dasyuridae > Sminthopsis > Sminthopsis crassicaudata. The sequence continues at coordinate 140,518,391 of NC_133622.1, read as the reverse complement.
GGAGAATGGTTGGGTAAATTATGGTATATTAATTTTATGGAATATTATTGCTCTTTAAGAAATGACCAGCAGCATAAATACAAAGAGGCTTGGAGAGCCTTACTTGGACTGATGCTGAGTGAAAAGAGCAGAACCAGGAGATCATTATACACTTCAATGCTGATACTGTATGAAGATGTATTCTGATTGAAGTGGATATCTTCAACATAGAGACGATCTAATTCAGTTTCAGTTGATCAATGATGGACAGAATCAGCTACACCCAGAGAAGGAACACTGGGAGTTGAGTTTAAACTATTTGCATTATTGTCTTTCTACCCAGTTATTTTTACCTTCTCAATCCAATTCTTACTGTGCAACAAGAAACTCTGTTTTACATACATAGGATATACTGTAATACATGTAACATGTATGGGATTGCCTGTCATCTAGGGGATGGGGTAGAGGGAGGGAGGGGAAAATTCAAAAAAAAAAGTGAGTACAAGGGATAATGCTGTAAAAAAATTACCCATGCATATGTAATGTCAAAAAATTACAATTATGAAATTAATAAAATAAAATAAATTAATAAATTGCATATTATATCTTTATATCACTATATCTTCCGCTATTATTCTTTCTTTCTCTTCCCAGACACCCTATAAAACAAATACTGATCAATGACTAAAATAATCTGAAGCTATGTGCAATACTTTAAAGCCTTCATCCTCTGCAAAGGGATGAAATGACATTATCTTTTCATATCTCTTATTTCAAGTCATGTTTTTTTGTTTATACTTATGCAAATCCACATGTGATTGTTTTAAAAAAAAATAATTCCTTTCATTTACATTATCAAACTTATTGTACATGTTATTTCCTTGGCTCTCTGCTTACTTTATTCTGTTAGTTCAAATAGTTTTTTTCCTTTATACTTTCTGTATTCTTCACAGTCATTATTTCTTACAGAAAAATAGTACATCTTACCATAAAACTTTACTCAATGGATGGGCATCTACTTTGTTTCTTCCTCTTGATATTACAAAAAGTACTGTTATAAGGTTTTTGGTATTTATTAGGAAGACTATCTTCTTATGAAGGATCTTCTTGAAATAAAGTCTAGCAATATAATATCTGAGTCTAAGAGTATGTACATTTAGGTAATTTATTTGTCTAATTCCAAATTATTTTCCAAAATAGTTATAATGATTCATAGCTACACTAATAAATATGTAAAGAACACCTGTATAATTTTTCCTAGGAACCAGAGGTGGAAAGGAAATTGTATCATAAAAAAGGGTAAAGTGGTGGTACTACATCTCATGAAGAGGCAAAGGTAACCTATTATATATGGGAGAAAGAAAAGAGGGGGATGAACATAGTGTGTATCAATTGACATATTTGATTTATGGTGAAACTTCTTCCACTTCATTGAACAGTGGGTGGGAAGGAGTAAGCTAAGGGGAATGGAATACATAAAATAGGGGGAAAAACTTTAAGGTGGGGGAGGGATACTAAAAAGGGAGAGCTGTGAAAAGCAAGTGGTGCCCACAAGCTTAATACTGGGGAGGGGGGTAAGAGAGAAGGAAAGGAGGAAAGCATAAGCAGGGGTTAAAAGGATGGCAAGCAATATAAAATTAGTAATTCTAACAATAAATGTGAATGGGGTAAACTCCCCCATAAAGAGGAAGCAGTTAGCAGACTGGATTAAAAGCCAGAGTCCTACTATATGTTGTTTATAGGAAACACACCTGAAACAGGGTGATACATTCAGAATAAAAGTAAAAGGGTGGAGCAGAATCTACTACACTTCAGGTGAAGCCAAAAAAGCAGGGGTAGCCATCCTCATCTCAGATCAAGCAAAAACAAAAATTGATCTATGTAATGTTCTTGAATTGTGAGGGACCAGTTGTCTGCTCAATTATAATCCTTATCTGGGAGGAGATCTGTAAAATCTTTTCCTCTGTGCACTGGTTTCTTGGGAGCTCTGAATCTCCTCCAACTCTTGTCCTTCCTCAAATCAGACTGGTCTCCTTTCAGCCTGCTGGTGTCAAAACTCTATCCCAGAGTCAATTCTTTCAGATCCAATGCTGCCCTTTTTTTTTTATCCTCCCAGATAATAGGCATGTGAGAACTCAGTGGGGCGTGGGGAAATACTTCCACCAATGAACTTGCTCCTCTTAGAATTCCTAAGGTGTAAACTCCCCGAACCAAAGGTCTGAGCCAGAGAACTTTCAAGTCAACCTGAGTTCTCACCTTGTCATTGTCCAGACAACCTGAGTCCTCACCTTGTAATCCTAACAGATCTAATTAAAAGAGATAAGGAAGGGCATTATATCTTGCTAAAGGGTAGCATAGATAATGAAGCAGTATCAATATTAAACATATCCACACCAACTGGTGCAGCATCTAAATTCTTAAAAGATAAATTAAGAGAGCTGCAAGAAGAAATAGACAGCAAAACTATAATAGTGGGAGATCTCAACCTTGCCCTCTCAGAATTAGATAAATCAAACCACAAAATAAATAAGAAAGAAGTCAAAGAGGTAAATAGAATACTAAAAACGTTTGATATGATAGATATTTGGCAAAAGTTAAATGGAGACAGAAAGAAGTACACTTTCTTCTCAGCAGTTCATGGAAACTATATAAAAATTGATCATATACTAGCACATGAAAACCTCAAAATCAAATGCAGTAAGGCAGTAATAGTAAATGCATCATTTTCAGACCACAATGCAATGAAAATTACATTCAATAAAAAGCCAGGGGAAAATAGACCAAAAAATAATTGGAAACTAAATAATCTCATACTAAAGAATTATTGGGTGAAACAGCAAATCATGCACATAATAACTTCACCCAAGAAAATGACAATAATGAGACAGCATACCAAAATGTCTGGGATACAGCAAAAGCAGTAATAAGGGGAAGTTTTATATCTCTAGAGGCCTGCTTGCATAAAATAGAGATAGAGAAGGTCAATGAATTAGGTTTACAACTGAAAATGCCAGAAAAGGAACAAATTAAAAACCCCCAGATAAACAAGGAACTTGAAGTTCTAAAAATAAAAGGTGATATTAATAAAATTGAAAGTTAAAAAAAACTATTGAATTAATTAATAAAACTAAAAGTTGGTTCTATGAAAAAACCAACAAAATAGACAAATCCTTAGTAAATCTGATTAAAAAAAGGAAAAAGGAAAAACAAATTGATACTCTTAAAAATGAAAAGGAGAACTCACCACTAATGAAGAGGAAATTAGAACAATAGGTAGGAGCTACTTTGCCCAACTTTATGCCAATGAATATGATGACTTAAATGAAATGGAAGAATACCTTCAAAAATATAGCTTGCCCAGATTAACAGAGGAAGAAGTAAATAGTCTAAATAATCCCATTTCAGAAAAAGAAATATTAAACAACTCCCAAAGAAAAAATCCCCAGGACCAAATGGATTTACATGTGAATTCTACCAAACATTTAAAGAACAACTAACTCCAATGTTATATAAACTATTTGAAAAAATAGGGATTGAAGGAGTCCTACCAAATTCCTTTTATTACACAGACATGGTATTGACACCTAAGTCATGTAGGCTGAAAATAGAGAAAGAAAATTATAGACCAATCTCCCTAATGAATATTGATGCTAAAATCTTAAATAAAATATTAGCAAAAAGACTTCAGAAAATCATCCCCAGGATAATACACTATGATCAAGTAGCATTTATAGAAGGAATGCAGGACTGGTTTAATATTAGGAAAACTATGAGTATAATTGACTATATTAATAATCAAATTAACAAAAACCATAAGATCATCTCAATAGATGCAGAAGAAGCATTTGATAAAATCCAACATCCATCCCTACTAAAAACACTTGAGAGTATAGGAATAAATGGACTATTCCATAAAATAAAAAGGAGCATATATTTAAAACCGTCAGTAAATATAATATGTAATGGTGATAAACTGGAACCTTTCCCAGTAGAACAAGGGATACTGAACAGGAGAATCAGGACAGTGGAAGAAGATGCAGAAAAAGCTGAGAAGAAGGCAGAGGAAACCCAGAAGCAAGAGAAACAGAGAGATGAAAAAGAAGAATAACGAGATTATGATGCAACTGCTATTTGCATTTACATTTCTTAAGCTGACTTCAAAGATTCTAGGAACAGTTGGGATTCCAATGCAGGACTGGATAGTGCTAAGAAAGGCTCAAGATGTTGCTGCTGATGGAGAAGGACATTGAACATGGGCTGTAATTCCTCATCCTCCAGTATTACATCTTGTAGGACGGGGTGAATCTACTCCACATTTTGGGGTGATGGATAATGAGTCTCAGTTCCTGGGAAGTCCTTTGTTACCTGCTATTAGAATTCTAGAAACTTCCATGTCACTATAAGTACAAACCTTTGTGTGTTACACCTCTTCCATTGAATTATACTGATTCTGCTTTTCCTGCACTATGGAGTAGTATATCTGAATATTTACAAGGTGCATTGTTAGCAGTTAATATTTCCAATCAAATAGAGGAATTAGCATGCTTAGCATTAGAAATATCTCAGTTATCTAATAATTTTACTATTCCATCTGCTACTGCTAGAAATGTTGTTAAATGGATTTCTGATCATATGCATTTTTCTTGGCTGCCAACAATATTGACACCTACTTATTCTATTGTTGCCTTGTTATCTTTACAATTGTAATACAACTTATAAAGGGTGTGGTAACTCATTTGAAGACTATGATTCCCCTAAACAGTCCCTGATAAACAAGAAAAGGGAGTTATTAGGGTTGAGGGCAAATCTCAAGAGCAGAGTTTGAGGCACTTGGAAGCTTACTCTGCCTGAGCCCAACAGGTCAGTGAAGGCATTGAGTAAGCCTCATCCAATTAGGTGAAAACCCTCCTCATTCTTGATTGATTATGTACCTGGCTCTGGCACTCTCTGACGTGTGACCTGGGGACTATAGAAAAAGGGGTTGCAGAAAGGGGAGATGATAGGTTCTTATTAAGTGCTAATGAGATAATAAGATATTAGGTTCTTACTAAGTGCTAAGTAGGTGCTTGACAATTTTCTAGTTCAGGTCTTTCCTGGAAGTTTGACTTGTGAATTCCTGGGGAAGAGCTTGCAAGCTTGGGAGGAGCAAGTTCATTGGTTGAAGTGGTTCTTCCCAGAAGCCCTTGCATTATCCCACGCCCATTCTCTGGGAGATTAAAGAGGGCAGTTCTGGAGAAAAAAAAATCAGTCTCTGCTCTAGACCAGGCTTGACGCGGCTCTCTGCAGGAAGGGAAGTCACTTCTCTGGACGAGAGTTAATGGCAACTGTCTGGAGACAACGATTCTCTACAGGAAGAAGAATCTGTCCAATAGATTTGAGTTGACACAGCAGATCTCCTCCCAGAGAGCTGTCGGCAGCTTCTGGAGACAACAGCACGTTACAAATTGGCATCCACAACATAGGGCAAGGACTTTTGCTTATCCTGACAAGGACTTATTCTGAACCCTTCAGAGGAGCTAGCCCAGACCTTTGCATTTAAGAACTTATTATGAGGCCTTCAGAGGAGCTAGACTGGACCATAGCAATTTGGCGCCCGAGGGTATAGTTCTCTATACCATTAATTTTCTAATTTTTGACAAAGATGCACTGGCTCCGCCAGAAGGGCAGTGCCCAGTGCAAGCAGCTCCACTGTCCTTAGATAATCGCCAGGTGATGTGGAGAGACCCAGAAAGTGGTGAATGGAAGGATAGGTTAACTGCCTGGGGGAGAGGGTTTGCTTGTATTTCTTCAGATGGAGAAGGAATCAGATGGGTGCCAACAAGTCGTATTCACCGTGTCCATCAAAGAGAGACAGAAAAAGAGAAAGACCTCAAAACAAAGGAGAAAATCTAAGAAACATCTGACACTGAAAGAGCATGGCTAATAAGAAGACTGTTAAAGAACTTTAAAACCAGCAGGAATCATTGGATTTCCTAACACAAGATGAGACTAATGGACAATGGAGTTATGGACATTTATAAATTTTCAATTTATGATTATTTGATCATGTTATTTGTTACATACTTCTAGCATTTGTTATGTTACTATGTTACTATGTGTTTATGTAATCTATGTAATTATGTGCAAAGCCTCCCATATTGATGGATTTATGTTTCAAGGTCATGACCACCCTATGTTTTAAATCAAAAGAAAGGGGTAAACTCATTAGCACTTAGTAAGAACCTAACAGGGAGGGATAGATTAGATTCATTAGAGCATTAGGATTGAGGGAACTCTATGTGGTGAAAAAATAGAATAAAGAATTGTTGCTGCATATTTGTGGGTATTGGATGTTCTTGAGGCTGTTCTTTGATTCATATAATCAAAGCCATGATGTCCAAAGACCTGGTGAAGGTTAGAGCCAGTTGACCCTGTTGAGGTTAGCAATGGGAGTTAAGGATTATGAAAAAGGAGTAAACAGCTTGGTAAAAGAATCTTACATACTTATGCATGAATGCACACATGAGAGTGTGCCCACATAACCATATCCACACCCACACACAAACTGAAAAAAAATAACACCTTAAAAATAGAATAAACCTAGTGGTAAATGAGAGGGGAGTGGGAATCCACTGCAGAGAAAACTTCTTTAAAAAGCAGAATTAGCCAAATGGGGGAAAACAAAGATGAATAAAAAATTCACTAAAGTAGACAATTCCTTTAAAAACAGAAATGGCCAAATGGAAAAGGAAGTTGAAAAGGTCATTAAAAATACAAAATTCAGGGGCAACTAAGTGGCTCAGTAGATAGAGCACCAGTCCTGTAGTCAGAAGGACCTGAGTTCAAATATGGCTTCAGACACTTAACACTTCCTAGTTATGTGACTAGTAAGGTCACTTAAACCCAATTGCCTCAGGGAAAAAAATCAGAAAATGGAAACTAATGACATAAATAAACTATGAGACATCAAGAAACCTTAAAACAAAATCAAAAGAATGAAAAAGCAAGTGAAATATCTCATTGGAAAAACTACTGAATTTTTCGACTACCGAAAATCTATAATAATAAAAAATCCTAGATATAATCTTTTGAGAAATTATCATTGAAAACTATTTCATATCCTAGAGCCAGAAGGTAATAAAAATTGAAAGAATATACCAATCATTTCCTGAAAGAGATTTACAAATGAAAACTCCTAGGAATATTATAAACAAATTCTAGAGTTCCAAGGTCAAGAAGAAACATAGACATATAGCCAGAATAGCACAAGATTTAGCAGTTTTTACACTAAATGATCAAAAGTATTAGAACATGCTTACAATGTAATAACAATTAAAAATCCCAAAGGAGAAATTAATAAAATTGAAAGTGAAATTTAGATATCACAAATAAAAATTGGAGCTGGTTTATGAGACAAGCCATCAATAATTAAAAAAAGAACATCTTAAGAAAAAATCCCTTAATCTATCTGTCAAGGAAAAATCAGAAACTATATGAGCAAAACTACAAAACACTTTCCACACAAATTAAATATGATCTAACCCATAGGAAAAATATTAAATGCTCCTGGATAGGGTGAGCAAATATAATAAAAATGACAATTCTACCTAAACGAATCTATTTATTTAGTACTATACCAATCAGACTCCCCAAAAAACCTATTTTAATTACCTGGAAAAAATAACAACAAAGTTCATATAGAAAAACAAAAGATCAAGAATTTCAAGGGAATTAATGAAAACAAAATCAACTAAAGGTGGCCTAGCTGTACCAGATCTAAAATTATATTATAAAGCAGCAGTTACCAAAACCTTTTGGTATTGGCTAAGAAATAGACTAGTTGATCAGTGTAATAAGTTAGGTTCAAAGGACAAAAAAGTCAATAACTTTAATAATCTAGTGTTTGACAAAATCAAAGACCCCAGCTTTTGGGATAATAACTCAATGTTTGACAAAAATTGTGGGGAAAATTGGAAATCAATATGGCAGAAACAAGATATTGACCCACACTTAACATTGTACACCAAGATAAGGTCAAAATGGGTTCATGATCTAGGCATAAAGAATGAGATTGCGAATAAATTAGAGGAACATGGGATAGTTTATCTCTCAGATCTGTGGAAGAGGAAGGGATTTATGACCAAAGAAGAACTAGAGATCATTATTATTCACAAAATAGAAAATTTTGATTATATCAAATTGAAAAGTTTTTGTACAAACAAAACTAATGCAGATAAGATTAGAAGGGAAGCAATAAACTGGGAAAACATTTTTACAGTCAAATGTTCTCATTTCCCAAATATGTAGAGAATTGACTCTAATTTATAAGAAATCAAGCCATTCTCCAATTGATAAATTGTCAAAGGATATGAACAGACAATTCTCAGATGAAGAAATTGAAACTATTTTTAGCCATATGAAAAGATGCTCCAAGTCAAGTATAATAAAAAAAAAGAAAGAAAAAATCCCCTAGATGGAAGGTGCCATCTGCATTCAAAGAGGGAACTGTGGAGATTGAATTGTGGATCAAAGCATAGAATTTTTACTTTTCTTTGTTGTTGTTTGTTTGCTTTTTCTTTCTTTTTTATTTTTGATATGATTTTTCTTGTCCATCATGATGAATATAGAAATATGCTTAGAAGAATTACCTATATCAGATTGCTTGCTGTTTTGGGGAGGGGAAAGCCAGAGAAGCAGGGAAAAAAAAAAAAACAAAAAACAAAAAAACAAAACAAAACAAAACAAAAAAAAAATGGAGGATAAGATTTTGCAGAGGTTAATGTTTAAAGCCCTTTTGTTTATATTTGGAAAAATAAAATACTATTGGGGGGAAAAAGGAAAAATAAATAAATCCTTTAGGACCAGATAGATTCATATAGAGGCCTATAACTGAAAAGGTGTATTTGAATCTAAGACAGCAGAGCACTTCAGGCTAATTACCTACTCAAGGTGTGATAATGGTTCTATAAACATCTGGTGATGTGATGGCTCTCCTAAGGATTGGCCTCACAATTGGTGCTTGCTGAATGTATTGTGATAAGGTAATCAGAGGCAAGAATTAGAAGGTTGAGGGAAAGGGTCAGAGACTCTGCCACAGCATTCTGAGGAGAGAGGACTTCAGGCTACAGACTCCACAGTCCAGTATTCATCTTTGGCAAGCCTCATGGCAGCTTGCCTGCCTCCTTCATTTCTCCTCCTAAAAACCAAGAATTTCGACTGATCCTGACTTTGACTGATCCTGAGGCCCTCCAGAGAACTAGCCCAGACATTATAGCTTCACATGTGAATTTTATCAAATATTAAAAAAACTGAATAAACTATTTGGAAAAATAGACAAAAATAAATTCTATCATATTTCTTTTATGACACAAATATGGAACAGATATCTATTTTTATTTTATTAATTTTATAATTATACATTTTTGACAGTATATATGCATGAGTAATTTTTTTATAACATTATCCCTTGTATTCATTTTTCCAGATTTTCCCCTCCCTCTCTCTATTCCCTCCCCCAGATGACAGGCAATCTCATACATTTTACATGTGTTACAGTATAACCTAGATATAATATATGTGTGTAAATCCAATTTTCTTGTTGCACGTTAAGTATTGGATTCTAAAGATATAAATAACCTGGGTAGATAGACAGTAGTGCTAATATTTTACATTCAATTCCCAGTGTTCCTCCTCTGGGTGTAGTTGTTTCTGTCCATCACTGATCAGCTGAAAGTGAGTTGGATCTTCTTTATGTTGAAGATATCCACTTCCATTAGAATACATCCTCATACAGTATTGTTGTTGAAGTGTATAGTGATCTTCTGGTTCTGCTCATTTCACTCAGCATCAGTTCATATAAGTCTCTCCAAGCCTTTCTGAATTCATCCACTGGTCATTTCTTACAGAGCAATAATATTCCATAGCCTTCATATACCATAATTTATCCAACCATTCTCCAATTGATGGACATCCATTCATCTTCCAGTTTCTAGCCACTACAAAAAGAGCTGCTACAAACATTTTGGCACATACAGGTCCCTTTCCCCTCTTTAGTATTTCTTTGGGATAGTAGCACTGCTGGATTAAAGGGTATGCACAGTTTGATAACTTTTTGGGCATAGTGAAACAGATATCTAAACCAGAAAGAGTAAAAACAAAAACAAAACCAAAGACCAATTTTCCTAATGAATATTGATTTAAATTTTTAAATAAAATACTAGCAAGGAGATAAGAGCAATATTTCATAGAGATAATACATTATTACCAGATGGGATTTATACCAGCAATACAGGGCTGGTTCAATATTAGGAAAACTACCAGCATAATTGATAAATGACCATATTAATAACTAAAAAAGAAAATTCTCTCAGATGCAGAAAAGGCTTTCTGAAAAAAATATAATACTCTTTCCTCTTAAAAACAACCAGAAGACATAGGATTAAATGGAACTTTCCTTAAAATGATAAGTAACATTTATACCATCAGGAAAGATACAGATTTCTATTACCACTACTATTATTTAATACTACAAAAGAAATGCTAGCTGTAACAAAAAAAAAAAAAAAAGGAATGGAAAGATTAGAATAGATGAGGAAACAAAACTATTACTTATTGCAGGTAGGTGAAAGTGGATAGAATTCTAGACATGGGGTCAGGAAGACAATAATATAAATTTGGTCTGAGACACAAGTTGTGTGAACCTGAACAAATCACTTAATCTCTGTATGTCTCAGATTCCTCAAGTATAAGAAAAAGATAATAATAACATCTGTCTCTCAGGATTATCGTGAAGGTCAGATGAGATAACTAAAGTAATCTTAAAGTCTTATATAAATGCTATTATTAACATCATTATTATACATAAAAATTTTCATTAACATATAAATATGTTTATGTAGAATATACATTTAAGTACTATTATAAAATATGGTACATACATTACATATGCATATCAAATATTTGTTCTATGTTGTCACTTTTAGATAGGGAGGAATAAAATAAATTGCAATTTCAAATATAGATGCAAAATCATCTCTTTAAGAAATGTTGGGTTATCAAACCCTGAAATTAACCTTGGAAATCTGACTATAAAGATTTTTTACTTTCTGTTTGCAAAAAGGTCTTTCTCCTTCAAATCATTATCTTTCTTTTGCTACTATGCAGTTCTATGGAGCTCTTTACTTAATTATTATATATGTGTATATGTATATGTATATATATATATATATATATATATATATATATATGTATATATATATATATATATATATATATATATATATATATATATATATGTATAGGTATATGTATATATATGTTTAAACTTCCTTTTCTATGATTTTATATTTCTTACTTTTTTAAATCATTAAATCTGTGAGAAAAAACTCTGCTATCTCAAAGAAAGCAATGGGGCAAAAAGTAAAATCAGAATGAAATAGCAGTTGTAGACATCAGATAGTATAAAGAAGTCCTTAGTGACACTATCTAAGGATTGGTTAAATAAAGTATTATTTAAAGAAGAGGAGATCAGTAGGTAAGCAAGGATCTAGAAAAAAAATCAACTTCACTAACCCAGTGTTCAATAAACCCAAGAAAATAAACTACTTAAGAATGAGCTTCCTGTTTGATTGCTGGGAAGACTAAAAAGTAGTTTGACAAAACATACATTTCCACATCTGACATTCATCCCTCATTTGTGTCTTTTATATACCCTCTTTTCTGTTTCTAGAATACATTATTGCCTTACCTCAGCCTCTTAAAATTGCTAGCTGTTCTCAAAGTTTATCTTCACCCCTTCTTTTCCACCATTTATTGGTGCTTTTCTGATAGAAACTATATTGTGAGCATATATTTATTTTGATAAGTATATGGTACTGTATCTGCCCAGCATAACATAAGTTCCTTGAGTCAACTGTTTCATTTTTTACTTTGTGTTCACATCATTTAGTACTTAGTAGCATGTAGCTTTGTACATTTTGTCATTTATACTGTATATTTCAACTACATGTTGGGGTCTCCATCTACCATAGATATCAACCCAAGGTTGGATAAGCAGACATTTTCTAGCCCCTTCTTCATATTTGGAAGTGAACAGTGCAGTCCTTAAAGGGCTGGTGAGACACCCAAGGGACTATTGAATCCTATGGCTGCTTCTAGTGAGAAGAGGACTCTATGGCTTAGGGTGTCGTGTGCAGAGTTGTGACTACTAGTTCCCAGTGCACCCACACCTGCTACTTTGTTACTCATTCATCACCACAGGACTTTTGAGATCAGTAGAAATGGTTAAAGAGTATGGTGATTTCTTTTGATTCATGGGTAAATTTATTTAAGGTGGAACTGCATAAAGCTATTAACCTCATTCGATTCCACAATCATCACTGTTCAATGGCAGTGCAGAGTCAAGACCACTTGATGATCATGATGTTGTTGATGTGTGTGTCCATGTGTGTGTGTGCATGTTAGCCACACTGTGACATTTATAAAGTTCAGTAGACATAATTTGTGAATCATTAGCATATTAACAATAAAACAGATCAGTGCCACTCTTGAATATCAAAGATGAATCATGGTCTTGGAAGTTCATAGCTTATATGCTCTTGAAAAAATGGAAGTTCCTGTTAGCAATTAATAAGAGTGAATGAATATTACAATGAGAAGTGGACCTATTCTAGTAAGAATCTAGGGATGTAACTTTGTGTCATTTACTTTTAAATTGCACAGTTTTGAGTAATTTTATCAAAGAATTTTTACCCACCCATACTTGTTTAGAGCACAATGGACTTCCCCACCTCATACTAAATTCTATGTAAAGTTAGATGAAGTCTGAACAAGACTGAGAAGAAAGTTAATTTAATTTCATTATCTACAATGACTTTTAGAAATGAACAATCTTATGGATTTCTAAAAAAATATTTTGGTCCTATTCAATAATTGATTATTAATGTGAGGGAAAATAATAATTTTTCTCAGTATATATACACATACATATATAATTATATATCTATCTTTTTTCTTCCTCCATAAGCATGTAGATTTAGCATTACTGGAAAAATCTAACCTCTCTTGAGCTGAGCAATAATCCAATTTTCTGCATGACTACTAATGATGATGATATAGTGTTCATCACCAAGTTAATTCCAATAACATCTAAGCAGTCCTTATATATACCTAATTAAAGTAATAGCATAGCATATAATAACATAGCATATTACTAAAAAAATGTACCTTCCTATGCTAAATCTTAATTATCCCTATCATTGTTATCCTAACTTCTCTCTCTATACTATTTCTTAAAATTAGACAAGAAAGAAAATGGAGATGGATTGAAGAAAAATGACATCAAGCCACTCAACCACTTTGCACAACTTAGCATGAGAACAACTGGTCATAAAAGGAAAACTAATTTTTTTATATACATATTTCAAATCATATGTTGGTAAACCAGATTGAATCCAATTTCTTTACTGAATTTCAGCAATGATAATTTTGAGAAAATGATAATTCTTATTCCAACCATTATATGCTGGAACATCTCTATGGGTAAGCTCTCTCCAGTACAATTAGAACAGCTGAGAAATGCTTGATTTATCTTTTACTAATAATTTCATTAGTTGAATGCCAGAATGTAAGGGTTACAGAAAGAAGAAGAGTCACATCCAATGCAAACAGGAAGTAAACAGGTTTTGCCTGAGACCCCTGGAAGCGGATTCCTTGTGAACTACTAGGGACCACTTGTGGACGGGAACTCTGGTCACATTGAGATCTACTTCATTAAGGGAGTGTCTCCTCTGATTGACTGTGCATGTGACCTCATAGATACTATTTAAGCTGTAAGGAGGAATAAGTCTTTCTGTTTAACCTGTTGTTCACCTGGGAGTCAACAGATCAGCTAGGCAGTATGTGAACACATGAATAAAAGACTTTGAGCTTACACATGGCTGTTCTCTAGTGTGCTACTGGTATTTAAACTATTGTTCTTATGAAAAAAAAAATGGTCAGAAGTCTCAGAAGATTTCATATAGATGTAAGCTTGGTAAAATTGGCTTAAGCACAACAAAAGACAGTGACCAGAGATTTCTCTGAGGGCCTGGGAATTAGGAGAGATGGGCAATAGTAAATGCAGAGTAGTACTGGAGCGTTTGCAAATGAAGTGAATGTCCAGAGTTAAGCATTTAGACAAGAAGCAGCAATAAGGAGAATTACCTTATCCTTTCCAAAATTGAAAAGTTGTTTATAAAACACAAATTATAGGAAACTTGGATAAAACAGATATTAGAATTTTTAGGGTCGGTGTCATATAGATTTGCATATCAAGCACAGTGATCTCTAATTTAGAAAATCAGATATCAATTATATTAGAGAAAGGGGATACAAAATTCCATTAAAATGTCCAAGTAATTTTTAGATGAACAGTTTCCTGGTTATCTCTCCCTTTCTATAATTAAGGTGACAGATTTCTAGAATGTAATTCTGTGGGAAAGGCAAAATCTGATGCAATATCATAGTATTAATTTTATCAGTGTAATAAGCAATCAGTATTACAGAGGACTATGATGACATATGTCACTTACTTTATGATAGAGAGGTGAAGGACTCATAATACAGAATGATACTTTCTTTTTTCTTTCTTTCTTTTTTTTTTTTTAGAGATGGCTATTTTTTTATACATCTTTGTAATGAGCTTTTGTTTTTCTTGTGTTGTCTATTGGGGTAGTGGTATTTATGGTAAGAAAGTAAGAAATGGTTGAAAGAAGTGAACCTTTTTTTTTAATGGAAGCAGTGTCTACAGGCTTATAACATAGAAATTATATTTTAGTAGCTTTAATTTCATGAAAAATACAAAAGAAAAAAAAGAATAAATAACTATAAGGTTAATAAATCTAAGGAGTAAGATTCTAGAATAGTTAGAAAGAGAAGAAAAAAAATGAAGATAATGAGGGAAAGAAATACTTCTTTAGAAAAAGATCCAAAGTATGAAATGTCAAAAACTAAAAAAACAAATTAAAGGGGATAATGAGAAAGATTTTACTGGACAACTTAACTGATATAAGGGGGGAAAAGGAGAAAAATCAAATAATTGGATAAAAGGGGAAAAGTAAAAGGGAATTAATAAGTAGGTTTTGAAGAGACTTTAGGGAAAGGGGAAGAGATCTAATGGGAACATAGTAGCTTTATAATAGATTATATCAAAAGAAAAGAGATACATGATACTGCATTTATGGAAGAAGAATGAAAAAACATCCTAAAAAAGTCAATAGGTATAATTTAGGAAGATATAATTCTACCACTAAAAACTTGAGGCATGAATGAATTAAATAATACAATAAGGGAAAAGAGGACATATTCTGATGGAAGTGGTTATCTTCAACATAAAGATGATCCAACTCACTTCCAGTTGATCAACGATGGACAGAAACAACTACACCTAGAGAGGGAACACTGGGAATTGTATGTAAACTGTTAGCACTACTGTCTATCTACCCAGGTTACTTATACCTTCAGAATCCAATACTTAACATGCAATAAGAAAATTGGATTTACACACATATATTGTATCTATGTTATACTGTAACACATGTAGAATGTATGGGATTGCTTGTCATCTAGGGGAGGGAGTAGAGGGAGGGAGGGGAAAATTTGGAAAAAATGAATACAAGGGATAATGTTATAAAAAATACTCATGCATATATACTGTGAAAAAATATAATTATAAAATTAATTTTAAAAAGAGAAATAGGATAAAACTGAACACATCAGATTTTCAGAAAAGAAAATCATATCATTTGTATGTCTTCAAATAATAATTTGGGATTAGAGTATTAAGAATACTCTAACAGGTTAATAAATGGAAGATAGACTTCTCCCAGCTTGTATTGTGTTAAATGGGATTTTAAAGATAAATTCCAAAAGAGGCAATTAGCAAAATTAAAAAAAAAGGTAAGGAAGGAAATGATATCCTGCTTAAAGGTACCATAGATAATAAAGTAATATCAATAATGAACATATATGTACCAAATAGTTTAGCATCCAATTTCCTTGAGTAGAAGTTAAGAGAACTGCAAGAATTAGCAAAACTATACTAGTGGGGGATCTTGACCCTGCGCTCTCAGAACTAGATAAAACAAACCATAAAATAAATAAGCAAGAAATTAAGGAGGTAAATAGAATTCTATAGTTAGGTATGATAGACCTTTGGGAAAAACTGAATGGAGATAGAAAGGAATATATATATATATATATATATATATATATATATATATATATATATATATATATATATATATATATATATATATATATATATATATATATATATATATATATATATATATATATATATATATATATATATATATATATATATATATATTTTTTTTTTTTTTTTTTTTTCTTGACAGTACATAGAGCCTATACAAAAATTGACCATATAGGGGCAGCTAGGTAGCATAGTGGATAGAGCACCAGTCCTAAACTCAGGAGGACCTAATTTCAAAGCTGACCTCAGACACTTAAAACTTCCAAGCTGTATGACCCTGGGCAAGTCACTTAAATCCAATTGCCTCAGCAAAAGATATCTATATCTATCTATCTATCTATCTATCTATCTATCTATCTATCTATCTCTATATATAGATCTCTCTCTCACTCTCTATCTCTCTCTCTCTCTCTCTCCATATATATATATATATATATATATATATATATATATATATATATATATATATATATATATACTCAAAAATTGATCATATATTAAGGTATAAAACCTTTAAAATCAAAGACAGTAATAATGAATGCATTATTTTTAGATCATGATGCAATTAAAAATTACATACAATAAAATGCTAGGGGAAAATAGACCAAAAATTAATTGGATACTAAATAATTTAATCTTAAAGAGTGAGTGGGTGAAATAGCAAATCATAGACATAATCAATAATTTCATCTCAGAGAATGACAATAATGAGACAACATACCAAAATGTGTGTGTACCAACCAAAGTGATTGGCAAATTTTATATCTCTAGATGTTTACTTGCATAAAATCGAGAAAAAATTGAGCTTAAAACTAACAAAAAATTAGAAAAAAAAAATTAAAAACCCCTAATTAAATACCAAATTTGAAATTCTGAATATAAAAGGGGAGATTAATAAAATTAAAAGAAAATGTGAATTAATGAATGAAACTAAAACAAAATAGATAAATCTTAAGTTAATTTGATTAGAAAAAGGAAAGAAGGAAATCAAATTGTTTACCTCATAAATAAAAAGGAAGAACTTTCCACCAATGAAGAGGAAAAGGAACTATAATTAGGAGTTATTTTGCCCAATTATATGTCAATAAATATTATAATCTAAGTAACATAGAGGAATACCTTAAAAATATAGATTGCTCAGATTAATAGAAGAAGAAATAAATTGCTTAAATAGTCCCATTTTGGAGAAAGAAATAGAACAAGCTATTAATCAACTTCCTAAGAAAAAAATTCCAGGCCCAGTTGGATTTACATGTGAATTCTACCAAACATTTAAAGAACCACTAATTCCAATTCTGTCCAAATTATATGAAAAAATAGGGAAAGAAGGACTCCTACCAATTTCCTTTTATGTCACAGATGTGGTCCTGTGTTATGGGCCAGAACTTTGAACTTGAAACAAAGATTCTTACAATGTGTTAAGTTAATGAAATTGATAAAGACAAAGGTTGTCTAGTTTAGTATGGTTCTTCAAGAGTTCTCTAGTTCAGTACATGTACTTAGTACTTAATATAATTCTACAAGATTCACACCTATGATAATGTAATTATAAGAGAGCATATAAGCTGGGACAAACTCAGCCAGAGTCAGAGCCAGAGAAGACAAGTGGACTGGAGGCATATGTTCAAGCTCTTGGAGCCATGGAGAGACAGATTCATTCCATTGTCCACCTTTGTGGTGGCTGGAGGTTGAAGCACAAGCCCTTGGACTCAGAGCCATATTCATTCATCCCATCTCACACCACGTTGGTGGCAGGGCTTTCCTCCTTAGCTTCTCCACTGAAACCAACACTCCAGAAGGCCTTTAAGAAAGCTAGCCTAGGCCCCAGGAAAAGAGACAAAATTTTGAAGGAGATAATAAAGTATTTGGACTTTAACATCCGGCTATTCTCATCGTGATCACTCCACTGAAACGAAGGCTGCTCCCAAGACTTCCAGAAAACCAAAGAATATTACAGTCCTGATATCTAAACCAGGTAAGGTAAAAACAGAGAAAAAATTATAGATCAATCTCCCTAATAAATATTGATGCAAAAATCTTAAATAAAATATTAGTAAAGAGATTATAGCAAGTCATTCCCAGGATAATACACCATGACCAAATAAGATTTTTACCAGGAATGCAGGGCTGGTTCAATATTAGGTCAGTGTGTAGACAAACCAGGGGGTATTCCAACCCCTGGTAGTCACAGGTCTCAGGTGTAATCTATAGGGTATGGACATATTGAAGGCTTGTGGGGCCTCAGTTTATATACCACCTCCACAGGACTTTTACTTGGGGTCATTGGGTGTTTGGCCACCACCTTTCATATCATGCCCACACCATTAACATGGAAATCTAACACCCTGGTTTTAACACCCTTATAGCCTTTTTCAGTTTATAATGTGAAATTATACAACAATAGTTGAAGTCTGGACATATAGAACCAGTGCCCAGCCCATGGAATAGCCCTGTATTTATTATAAAGAAAAAATCTGGAAAATTCAGAATGCTACTGGACTTTGTGGCCGTTAATGCTACTATTGAACCTATGGGAGCCCTACAGCTTGGCATGCTATCTCCTAATCTAGTACCTACCTGCTAGCCAGTTATAGTAATAGACATACAAGATTGTTTCTTCTCCATCCCTCTGGCCCCAGAGGATAAGAAAAGATTTGCTTTTACAATTCCTTCTATACATAATGCAGGACTTGATCTGCACTGCCAATGGATAGTTTTTCTCCAAGTTGTGGTTCCCACCTTGTGTCAGACAAATGTAGCACAAGTGCTAGAACCAATTAGGAAGGCGTGGCTTCATGACATGATAGTGCATTATATGGATGATATCAAGGAGCAGTGGGAAAGATCTCTCTGCCCTGCTTAAAGAGACCATAAGCTTTTTCACTCAACATGAACTGATGGTAGCCTCAGAAAAGATCCAACATAACTATTCCATCATTTATCTGGGGCTCTGCATGGGGACTTCTACAGTTACTAATCAGATGCCTAACTTGCAATTAACAAGGTTAATACTCTGAACTTATTTCAGAAACTAGTTGGACAAATTCAATGGTTGAGGGCTCACGCCCCTATTCTTATTTCTTTAATGCAGCCTTTATATGACAGCTTAAAAGGAGAGTCTGATCTAAACTCCCCTTATAAATAGACCTCCTCTGTGAAGGACACAATTTATAAGATCATTTATCTGATTGACTCCATGTATCCAATAGAGATCTCTTCAGTAGACCAAAAATATCTTTTTGTGGTATTATATCAAGATAGTAAAATTTTGGAATATGTGTACATGAAAAGACCATAAAAAGTATTACCAAAGCATATTGAAATGATGAAAAAATTTGCCCTTGAGACAGGAAAAAGAGCTTTCCATCTAACAGGGAAAAGACCCTTAATGTATTTACCCTTTCAACTGGGAGCTAGAGAAGTCATGATGCAAACTTATTGGCCATGGGTGTATTGTGCTCAAAGGGCTACACTAAGCTCCCATTCTACATGCTTGCTTCTTCTCTTGCTGTCCCATATTATGGTACAGCTCCCTTGTAAGACAACTGTTGATGAACCTGTGCAAGGTGCAAATGTCTTTACTGACACCATTAAAAGCCACAAGGCCTCAATTTATCATTAGCGCTCTAAAAAGATTCTGATATTAGAGACTCCTTATGATTTTACCCAGAAAAATAAACTTTTCGCTTTCTTCCAGGCCTGTAAAAGACACCCAGAGCCCATTAACATCATATCATATAGCTTATATGCTGCTGGAGTGCTCAAAGACATTGAGGATGCTATCTTACAACTTCAGAATTCTTCAATTGTTAACCTTCTTGCTGAATTGCTGCTGATTTTACAGACTAGGAACCATCTCATTTACATCCTGAATGTATACACTCACCAATGCTGTGAGGGAGACATATTTGTGGGCAATGAGGTGGCAGACTGTGCTTTACAATGCTCCCTTCTCACGGTTGCCACATCCCTTGAATGTGCCCATGATTTTCTCCACTTACCCATTAATTCTCTATATCAACTTTATAGCCTCGCCTGGAAACAAGCTTGACAGATAGTGAAACAGTGTTTTCAGTGTGTTCAGTTTCTCCCTCCTCCACCTAGTAAAGTAGTTAATCCAAGCATTTATTCCCCAATGATTTGTGACAAGTGGATGTGACACATGTGAACTGTGTGGCCATGCACGTCTGTATTGACACCTTTTCTAAGTTCCTTTAGGTCACAGTGGCCTCTTGTAAGAACACTCCTTCAGTCATTAAACGTTTATATAGTTGCTTCTCCTCTCATGGAGTTCCTAATACCAGCTTACACCAATAAGTAGTTGGCCACCTTCCTCACCACATTTGCCATTAATCATGTTACAGTGATTCCCTATAATTTGCAAGGTCAGGCCCTAGTGGAACAGGCCCATGGTAGTTTTAAAGACCACCCTTGTTAAACAGAAAGGATGAGAAAGTAGACAGAATCCTGGATGGCTCACACAGGCAGACATGGATAAGACCTTATATACTTACAAATTTTGTGTCTGGATAGGGATGCCAGCCTCTCTCCAGGAATGATTCATTTGGCACAATTTTATTGACAGGACAGAAAACTAAGCTCCATAAAAACAGCCCTTCAAGTGCCAGAGAACATTCCAAATGTCCTTTGGAAGGACCAGAAAGTACATTGGCAAGGTCCATCCTTAGTACTTTGGAGAGAGTCAGGATATTTATGTCTTGCAGGTCCTGATGGGGAAGGCTTTCTGAGTCCAGAAAGAAGGAAAGTTGTCCCTATTAAAACAGGGGCTGAAGAAGAAGAGAAGGAGATGACTCTTGCCAGTTCGGCTTAGTGATTGGCTCCAACATACTTCCTTTCCCATCCCCTTCTATTGAATCCCATGGGCTCTTTGTAGCCATTTTTGTATTATTGCTTCTTTTGTTTTTGCCTACTTTGCTAGGATGCTTTATATATATTCTTTTAAAAATTCTTTAGAGGTGCTTATGGAAGAGCTTCTCATTTGTTAACATGCGAACACTAGGTCTTATTAATAAAAGAGGGGGAGATGTAAAAGTTAAAAAGCCTCTAGGAGCAAGGAATGCTGTTCAAAGCATGTAGGAGGACTTGAGCAATGAGAGGTACTAAGGTACAGATGAGCTCTATATGGAGGTTCTTTTTGATAATTTCCTAGAAGAGTGTCCAGGCTCTCTTTTTCTCATCATATTTTTCAGGGAGTCCAATAATTCTCAGATTGTCTGTTGTTTTCCCAAGAATGTATTTGACATTTTTTCCAATTGTTTCATTTTTCTGGTTTTGCTTGACTTCGTGTGTCCTCGAGTCATCCAATTCCATTTGTTCGATTCTAATTTTTAACAAAGTATTTTCTTCACTCACCTTTTAAAAATATCTTTTTCTAATTGTCCAACTGAGTTTTAAGTGGGTTGTTTTGTTCTATGGAATTTTTTTCCATTACACCAATTTTATTTTTTAGGGAGCTATTTTCTTTTTCCAACTCACTAATTCTGTTTTTTAGATTTGATTTATCCACTCTATCTTTAAATGAGTGGGATGACTTATCCAGACTCTCTTGTCAAGCTTCCCCTTTCCTTTTCTCATTTTTCTTCTAGCTTTCTAGTGAGAGCTTTTAAAATTTCTTCTATGAGCATCTTGTGTGCTGAGGACTAGATGATTTCCTCCTTTGGAGATTCATCTGGATTCAGTCTGTTTTTAGTCTCCTCAGGGTTTAAAGTCTGCTCTCTATCCATATAGAAGCTATCAATAGTTAGAGTCCTTTTTAATTTTTTGCTCATTTTGTCAAAGAAGAGTCAAAGAAAGCAAACTAACAAAAAAAAAAAAAAAAAAAAAAAGAAATGGTCTGCTTTTTTGTGTTTTGGGGGGCGGGATGGCATTACCAAGCTTCCTCTTTAGATTATAGGGGGCAACAACGAGGCACTAGCAGGACAGCAATGGCTGTACTGCATCTGTGCTCTAAGATTCTGAGAGAGTGCTGAATCACTCTGGGTGGATGTGGCCAGGTCCAGAAAGACCCTATCTTTTCCGTGTTTATAGTCTTTACCCCTTGTGTTTTTAGCTTTTCTGCTTGTCTACTGACTTGCTGCCAGAGCAAAGGGCCAAAACTGTTATTAAAGCTCTCTCCACAGAAACAGCTGAGATCACACCTCTCCCTCCTTAGGTCTGCTTGGCTGTGAGCTGTCTGCCTTATTCTGCTGTGCTGCTGCTGTTTGCCCTCAGTTTGTGCCCACTCTAAAACCGTCCCCACCTGCGTGCAAAAACAGACCTTTTCTGGTGACTTTTGAGGATATCTTCTCTTGGCTATTATTTGTGGGTTTTTTGTTTTGTTTTTTTTTTTTCAGTCAAGGACTAATTCCGATGCTTGTCCTGAAATAAGTTATTCTGAGAGAAAATGTGGAGCTTAAGCAGTTGTGTGCATCCTCTCCTCCATCTTGTCTGGAAGTGAGAAAATGCAATTCAAATAGCTATTTTGTTTGCTTTTTAAAATCTGTTTGAAAATTAGTTTTAAAATGAATAGCATTTTACAATGACATAAAAGAAGGGAAATTTAAAAAAAAATTTGTAATTTAGAATGAGAACACCTATTTGGAGAACCTACTTATCTACAATTCACAAATACAGAAAAATATAAATAAAATTCATGTAAATTCTTTTTGAGGAGAAAAAACACATTCTATGCTTTTCTATTTCTGCTTACTGCCTATGTTTCTCTGCAGAAATTAAATATACAAAACATAGCAATTATAGTTTATTAAAACGTATTATATAATTAAATTCTATAATTAAAATAATTGAATTAAATCTGAACTATTTGTTAATATGTTTAACTCAAGCCCTAGGCTACTAGATGATGGATTTTTTTTTTGGGGGGGGTTGTGAGGAGGGAAAGAGAATGAAGATAAATCAAAAGACAGAACTTAAGGGGGATTATGTACAAGTTGCCTGACTGATAAACTTCTAAACCCAAATTCCTAGATTCATGGTATAAACTGCACTGCAATCAGACCTCAGAGAGGAACAAGTAAGCAAGGCATGGCATACAAGTTTGATCTTTGCAATTACTGAACTAGAAAGTTCAGCTTAGAAAAGCTTTCCCTGGCGTAAATGCTTGGTAAATTGTTTTTCTGTGCTAGAAATAAGTGTTTCTCTGCCAAATTACTCTCTCTTGGTTCATCAATTAACTGTACATGCTATATAATTTACTTGCTCAACAGTTTACTCATTCTAAGTTTGATGTGTCCATCTTGTATAAATTATTTCTTTGATTTACACTATTATTTAAAATAACCACTTGTATTTGTGCTACTAAGTAGCCTTTAATTTCCTTTTTTTTTTTCTTCTTCCCTCACCCTTCAGAGTACCAAACACTCTTTGAGAATAATGGTGAATTATTTACAGATTTCACCCGAAACTGATGCTAGTACAGCAGATAAAGCTTTGGGCTTGAAGACAAGATTTAAGTTCAAATTCAGCATTAGGCATTTCTAGCTATGTGACACTTAGTAAGTCACTTAGCCTCATCCTGCCTCAGTTTTGTTCCACTGTAAAATAGAGCTAACTATATTACCTTCCTTTCAGGATTGTTGTGAAGGTCAAATGAGATAATATTTGCAATACTTAGCAAAATGCCTGACAAATAGAAGATGATGAATGCTTGTTTCCTTCTCTTCACCCCCATTTCTTTCCACAATCACTATACTTAGATGACTTTTGTAATCATATCATTGTGAATTTAACAATTATTGGCCAGTTTACATAAGAACAATAACCTTAAAAAGGAAGGCTAGAGGTGACTTTCTTTTCCACATTGTTTGTTTGCATGTTTTGAAGGAGGAACATATTTCTAAATTTTAGAAAAAAATTTCTTATCCAGAAAGTTGGTCATTATCAGAGGCATTTTTGCTTGGTAGATGAATTTCCAATAGAAAACAGATTTAGATGAATATAATAATAATATAATAAATTATGATATAATTAAATAATATAATGTTTATATCTTTTTATTTTATCATAGACAAAAGCCTTAATGATAGGAGAGATCTAGACTTCCTTTCCCTTTCCCTAGACAACAAATGATCCAATGTATGTTAAACATGTGCAATTCTTCTATACATATCTCCACACTTATCATGCTGCACAAGAAAAATCAAATCAAAAAGAAAAAAAATGAGAAAAAAAACAAAACAAATACCAGCAACAATACTATGTTGTTTATCACATTCAGTCCTCTTTATGGATGTAGATGTCTCTTTTCATCATGTCTACTGGAGTTAGCCTAAATGTGAAGGATTTCTGATGATCAAGTCATACCTCATATATATTTTAAATAACTAGTTTATCTTTATTCATCTTTATATATAATATGTATGTAATATATACATGATATAAATATTATATTATAATATAATATAAATAAAATAAATAAATATAAAAATAAAATATAAATATGTTTATATTTAAGGGGTACAGAGTAGTCGCATTTAATACATTAAAAATGATAGATCAGTTGAAAAATATACTTTCAATAACATACATTTAAAGACATACTTTCATATAGTAAATAACAAAGAAATTAAAGTATTATTCTGTTTCTACCTAAAATTAGAAATTATTTAAAATTAACAGGAAAATGTTTAAAAATAGAACTCTAAACTACAGTGTTTTTGCCTATTTAATATTATTTTATAGCTACAGAACATTTATCTCATCTGGAAGGGAGAAAAAGTAGAAAAAAATGCCTCTTTAAATCTATCAGGGCTCAAGTAAAAATTCCATTGTTTATAATAATCCATAACTGTTAGCACTGCAGTAGATATAAAATGAAATCATTTTGAGACAAATTGAACTTAAGTATTTGTATTTTGTAAATTTCATAAGATATTTAGAATAGACCATGAGGATGATTGTGACATTATAATGGCTGTGACCTTGGGCATTCTCAGTGCCCCGTAGCAATTCTTTGAGACCATAAATTACAAACTAGTGTTAATCTGCATTGGTAAATGGAATGGCCTTACAAGGACTTCCATGTAATGGTGATATCTCAAGTTCAGTCCCAATCAAGTAATAAAATTTTAAGTAATTAAATAAATATGCATTATTGTATTGAGTGTTTTTAGTTGTATGTGAGCTTTTCTGACTCCATTTGGCATTTTCTTGGCAAAGACACTGAAGTAGTTTGCCATTTTCTTCTCCAGGATATTTTACAGGTGAGGAAACTGAGTAATACATACATATACATACACACATGCATGCAAATGCTTACACAATTGTTTTCATAGAACATATAAAATAATTATTTCACAATCTGGTAGGGAAAATCCTCCTAATAAATTTAATGTCTTTTGTTCAAATAGTTTATAGGAAAGAAGTTTATTTCAAACATAAGATTTGTAGGCATTTTTGAAGTTAATTAAGAGAAACCATTAGTGGATCTTAACTTTGTCTCAGTACAATGGCTTACACTGCTGGATGCATGCAAAGAGAAAGATAAGTAAGATGGAGTAATTTATTAAGCAATAGGATGCTCAAGGCAGATCATTTCTAGAGAATTAAGTCTCCTCAGGTGGTGATATACAGCAGAAGACTGAAGACTTAATTGGTTTAGCCATCTGAGAAGTGCAATAATAATAGTAGAATGAAATGCCTGTGGTCAAAATTGAATTAATCTTTGGAAATGGAAAAAAAGAGGAGAAACTGTGTAGGGTGTAAATAAATATCTTACCCACAAAACACTGTCACTGACAATTCAATCAGACTTTGTAGAAGACTGCAACTGTGTTCAGAATTCTTAAGATTTCAAAATAAAAGGGCAAAAAATATCTGGATCATGTGTGGTTACAACATAAACTTAAAATTATGGCAATTTTAGATACCTAATGGATGCTCACTTCAGAAATGGGTAATTATTTCCAGCAATACAACGTATTAGAACTACTTTGGAAGCCTCAGAAAATGACATATTTCTCATATGTAAAAATGAAAGGATTTTACTAGATGATCTTATGGTCTTTCCAGTTATAAAATCCTATGACCTTAAGAGTTTATAACTTTTTCATCTGCCTAATTATGGAAATTGAAATAAATATCTTGTTATTCTCTTACAGCCAATCCATGGAGAAATTAAGTTTAATGAGATGCTGCAAGAAATTATATACACCTATATATATGCATAGTAGCATGAAATTATTGCCATCTGTTATTTAATTTATGAGGCATAATAGGAATAATTAAAATCTAGATTTAAGATCTCACTCTTTTCTATATTAATTATGTAATCCTGGGCAAGTCACTGACTTATAGTTTCTCTAACCAACTCACCCAAAATTGTATTATGGATTAATTTCAGATCTGAATTGAATGGAAGAAGGCTCTAAGCCATTCCTTTACCATGCCAATGAAAATAAAGATATAGGAAATTTTTAAAATAAATACTGCAAATTACTGATTATATTAGATAACTGGCATAGTATAAAACCTTTCTCATTGGTTACTCAATAGTTAAAGCATTAGAATTAAGAAGACCTGAGTTCAAATCCTGCCTCAGATTCTTACTAGCTATGTTACTTTGGTCAAGTCATTTAACCTTTATTAATCTCAACTGAAAAAAAAGGAAAGCAAATCACTTAAGTATTTTGTCAGTTGATACTATAGATTGAATGTGACATGGAATCTTGGACATGACTGAATAACAAAATAACAACATTCTTATCTTTTAATGAAGATTATCTTTTCAGGAATGAATTGCTAGTTTTTGATATAATAATTTAACTTTTAAATACATAGCATAACTAGCATGATAAGTTCTAGTGCTCTAGCAAGATGAAATTATTACAGTAGAAGTCCTTCAATTAATCCTTATAGTCTTTTCCTTAAGATAGATATTAAATGATATATATATATATATATATATATATATATATATACACACACACATATATATATATATAGATATACATACATACATACATACATACATACATACATATACATATATGCTTATACTTATACTTAAGCAACTGAAATGGAAAGTTTATTGAACAGATAATAAGATTTGTAGGCATTTTTGAAGTTAATTAAGAGAAACCATTAGTGGAACTTTGTTAATAATATACAATACTTGAGAGTCTGTCTGAAATGAAAAATCTGAGAATTAGATGAACAAAATGACAAAACTTTTTTTCCCACACAAATAAAGACATTTAAACAATTAGGAATATAGGATGAGTCAATCTAATAAAATGATTATTTTATCTGAATCTATTTGGTTATTCAGTGCTATACCAACCAAAATATAAAATAATTATTTTATTGACCTAGAAAAAATAATAACAAATTTTACTTGGAAAAAAAGAAGGTCAAGAATGATAAGGGAATCAATGAAAACAAAAGGAAGGGAAGATAGCCTATGAGTATCAGATTTCAAACTATATTACAAAGTGGCAATCATCAAAGGAAAAAGAAATAAGAGTGAAGGATCAATGGAATACATTAAGTGTACGCTATATAGTAGGAAGTGACTATTATAATCTATTTTTTTAAACATTATCCCTTGTATCCATTTTTCAAAACTATCCCCTCCCTCCCCTAAAATCCCATACATTTTACATGTGCTACAGTATAACCTAGATACTACATATATATATATATATATATATATATATATATATATATATATATATATATATATATATATATATATATATATATATATATATATATATGTGTGTGTGTGTGTGTGTGTGTGTGTGTGTGTGTGTGTGTGTGTATGTATAAATCCAATTTTCTTATTGCATGTTAAGAATTAGATTCTGAAGGTATAAGTAACCTGGGTAGATAGACAGTAGTGCTAACCATTTACATTCACTTCCCAGTGTTCCCTCTCTAGGTGTAGTTGTTTCTGTCCATCGTTGATCAACTGGAAGTGAGTTGGATCTTCTTTATGTTGAAGATATCCACTTCCATCAAAATATATCTACATACAGTATTTTTGTTGAAGTGTATAGTGATCTTCTGGTTCTGCTCATTTAACTCAGCATCAGTTCATGTAAGTCTCTCCAAACGTTTCTGAATTCATCCTGCTGGTCATTTTTTTACAGAGCAATAATATTGCATAACCTTCATATACTATAATTTACCCAACCATTCTCCAATTGATGTATCTTCCAGTTTCTAGCCACTATGAAAAGAGCTGCCACAAACATTTTGGCACATACAGGTCCATTTCTCCTCTTTAGTATTTCTTTGGCATATAAGCCCAATAGCAGCACTGCTGGATCAAAGGGTATGCATAGTTTGATAACTTTTGGGGCATAGTTGCAAATTGCTCTCCAGAATGGCCGGATTCTTTCACAACTCCACCAACAACATATTAGTGTCCCAGTTTTCCCACATCCCCTCCAACATTCATCATTATTTGTTCCTGTCATCTTAGCCAATCTGACAGGTGTGTAGTGGTATCTCAGAGTTCTCTTGATTTGCATTTCTCTGATCAGTAGTGATTTGGAACATTCTTTCATATGAATGGATATGGTTTCAATTTCGTCATCTGAGAATTGTCTGTTCATATCCTTTGACCATTTATCAATTGGAGAATTGTTTGATTTCTTATAAATTAGGGTCAGTTCTCTATATATTTTGGAAATGAGACCTTTATCAGAACCTTTAACTGTAAAAATATTTTCCCAATTTGTAACTTCCCTTTTAATGTTATTTGTATTAGTATTGTTTGTACAGAAACTTTTTAGTTTGATGTAATCAAAATCTTCTATTTTGTGATCAATAATGGTCATAAATTCCTTCCTCTTCCACAGGTCTGAGAGGTAGACTATCCTCTGTTCCTCTTAGCTATTTATGATCTGATTCTTTATGCCTAAATCATGGACCCATTTTGATCTTATCTTGGTATATAGTGTTAAGTGTGGATCCATATCTAATTTCTGCCATAATAATTTCCAGTTTTTCCCAACAGTTTTTTTCAAATAATGAATTTTTATCACAAATGTTGGTATCTTTAGGTTTGTCAAACACTAGATTGCTATAGTTGTATGTTTTTGCCCTTTGTACTTAATCTGTTCCACTAATGGACCGGTCTATTTCTTAGCCAGTACCAAATGCTTTTTTTCTTCCATATGAATTTTTTTGTTATTTTTTCTAGGTCATTAAAATAGTTCCTTGGGAGTCTGATTGATATAGCACTAAATAAATAGATTAGTTTGGGGAGTATTGTCATCTTTATTATATTTGCTTGGCCTATCCAGGAGCACTGTATGTCTTTCCAACTATTTACATTTAACTTTACTTTTGCGGCAAGTGTTTCATAATTTTGCTCATATGATTCCTGACTTTTCTTTGGTAGATGGATTCCCAAATACTTTATACTCTCAACATTTGTTTGGAATGGAATTTCTCTTTGTATCTCTTGCATTTTGTTAGTGATGTATTAAAATGCTGAGGATTTATGTGGATTTATTTTGTATCCAGCAACTTTGCTAAAGTTGCAAATTATTTCTAATAACTTTTTATTAGAATCTCTGGGGTTTTCTAAGTATACCATCATATCTTCTGCAAAGAGTGACAGTTTGATTTTCTCATTACCTACTCTTATTCCTTTAATCTCTTTCTCGACTCTTATTGCCGAGGCTATCATTTCTAATACAATATTGAATAGTAATGGTGATAGTGGACAACCTTGTTTCACTCCTGATCTTACTGAGGGTCTTAAATATATGCTCCTGATTATTCTAAGGAATAGTCCATTTATTCCTATACTCTCAAGAGTTTTTAGTAGGAATGGATGTTGGATTTTGTCAAATGCTTTTTTCTGCATCTATTGAAATGATCATATGGTTTTTATTAATTTGATTATTAATATGGCCAATTATATTAATAGTTTTCCTACTATTAAACCAGCCCTGCATTCCTGGTATGAATCCTACTAGATCATAGTGTCTTATCCTGGGGATGATTTTCTGAAGTCTTTTTGCTAATATCTTATTTAAGATTTTAGCATCAATATTCATTAAGGAAATTGGTCTATAATTTTCTTTCTCAGTTTTCGATCTACCTGGTTTAGGTATCAGTACCATGTCTATGTCATAAAAGGAGTTTGGCAGGACTCCTTCAATCCCTATTTTTTCAAATAGTTTATATGACATTGGGGCTAATTGTTCTTTAAATGTTTTATAGAATTCACATGTAAATCCATCTGGTCCTGGGGATTTTTCCTGGAGAGTTGATTAATAGCTTGGTCTATTTCTTTTTCTGAAATGGGACTATTTAAGCAATTTATCTCCTCTCCTGTTAATCTAGGAAGCATATATTTTTGGAGGAAGTCATCCATTTCACTTAAGTTATCAAATTTATTGGCACAAAGTTGGCAAAGTAACTCCTTATTATTTCTCTAATTTCCTCTTCATTGGTGGGAAGATCCCCCTTTTCATTTATAAGACTAACAATTTGATTTTCCTCTTTCCTTTTTCTGATCAGATTTACCAAAGGTTTATCTGTTTTATTGTCTTTTTCATAAAAACAACTCTTGATTTTATTTATTAATTCAATAGTTTTCTTACTTTCAATATTATTGATTTCTCCTTTTAATTTTTGTATTTCAAGTTTAATTTTTGGTTGGGGGGGTTTAATTTGGTCTTTTTCTAGCTTTTTAAGTTGTAGGGCCAATTCATTAATCTTCTCTTTCTCCATTTTGTTCAAATAAGCCTCTAAAGATATAAAATTTCCCCTTATTACCGCTTCAGCTGCATCCCACAGATTTTGATATGATGATTTATCATTGTCATTATCTTGGGTGAAATTATTAATTGTTTCTATAATTTGTTGTTTCACCCAGTCATTCTTAAAGATGAGATTATTCAGTTTCCAATTTTTTTTTGTCTATTTGCCCCTAACTTCTTATTGAATGTAGTTTCTATTGCATTGTGATCTGAGAAGAAGGCATTTATTATTTCTGCCTGCATTTAATTTTGAGATCTTTATGTCCTAACATATGGTCAATTTTTGTATAGGTTCCATGAACTGCTGAGAAGAAAGTATATTCCTTTCTATCACCAGTTTTCTCCAAAGGTATATCATACCTAGTTTTTCTAATGTTCTGTTTACATTTTTTACTTTCTTTCTTATTTGTTTTGTGGTTTGATTTGTCTAAATCTAAGAGTGCAAGGTTGAGATCTCCCACTATTATAGTTTTGCTGTCTATTTCTTCTTGTTATTCTCTTAACTTTTCCTTTAGGAAATTAGATGCTATACCAGTGTGCATATATGTTTAGTATTGATATGGCTTCATTGTCTAAGCTACCTTTTAGCAGGATATAGTTTCCTTCCTTATCTCTTTTAATTAGATCAATTTCTGCTTTTGCTTCATCTGAGATAAGGATGGCAACCCCTGCTTTTTTGGCTTTACCTGAAGCATAATAGGTTCTGCTCCTACCTTTTACCTTTACTCTATATGTATCTCCCTGCTTTAAGTGTGTTTCCTGTAAACAACATATTGTAGGGTTCTGACTATTGATCCAGTCTGCTATCCGCCTCTGTTTAATGGGAGAGTTCATTCCATTCACATTTACAGTTAAAATTACTAATTCTGTATCTTCTGCCATCATATTATCCCTGGATTATGCTTTTTTTTTTATCCCTTGACTGCCCTGAACCCGTTCCCCAGTATTTAATTTATAGACCCCCTTTGTGTCATGCAGTCCTCCCTTTTTAGTATCCCACCCCCCCTCCTTTTAAGTCCCTTCCCCTTTCTTGTACCCTTTCCTTATTCCCCTTTTCCTTTTCCCTTTTCCTCTCCCCCCTTTTAGTGAGGTGAGAGAGAATTCTCTGAAAAACAAATATGTCAATTATTTACTCTTTGAGGCTACTCTGATAAGAGTAAGATTCACACAATATTTCTCCCTCTCTCTAAATTCCCTCAGATGTGGTAGATTTTCTATGCCTCTTCCTGGGATGTAGTTTCCCTCTTTTTATCACTCATTCCCCTTTTTCTGATACTACCTTCTTCCCTTTACTACTCCCCTTTTTTATATTATATCAGTAAAATCAAATTATCCATGTGGACTTTCTGTATATCCACAACAGAGATACAGTTCTCAAGAGTTCTTTTTACCTTTTTCTGCTTCTCTTCAGTCTTGTCGATGTAGATCAATTTTTTTGTTTGTCTGGTTTTTTTCTTAGAAACAAATGGAATTCCTCTGTTTCATTAAATGACCATCTTCTTCCATGGAAGAAAATGCTAAACTTAGCTGGGTAGTTTATTCTTGGTTGCAATCCCTGATCTTTTGCCTTTCGGAATATCAGGTTCTAGGCCCTTCAAACTTTTAATGTGGAGGCAGCCAGATCTTGAGTGACCCTTATTGTGGCACCTTGATATTTGATTTTTTTTCCTAGCTGCTTGCAACATTTTTTTCCCTTTGTTTGGTAGTTCTGCAGCTTAGCCAGTGTTCTGTGGAGTTCCTTTTTTAGGGTCTTTTTCACAAGGTGTTCAATGAATTCTTTCAACGCCTATTTTCCCTTCTGTTTCTATTATCTCTGGACAGTTCTCTTTGATGATTTCCTGTAAAATAGAATCTAGGCTCTTTTTTTGATCATAGTTTTCAGGAAGTCCAATGATCCGCAGATTATCTCTCCTAGATCTATTTTCCAGGTCTATAGATTTTCCCAGTAAATATTTGATGTTATTCTCCAGCTTCTCATTTTTTGTTTTTGTTTTTTTGTTTTGTTTGACTGATTCTTGTTTTTTCAATGAATCATTCATTTGTATTTGTTCCTTCCTGATTTTTAATGAGTTATTTTCTTCATTCCCATTTTTTAGTTCTTTTTGTATATGCCCAATTGAATTTTTAAATGAATTATTTTGCTCGATTGAATTTTTTTCAATTTCCCTAATTTTTAGTGAGTTATTTTCTTTTTCCAATTCAGAAATCCTACTTTCTTGAGAATTTTTATCTTTTCCAATTCAGAAATCCTACTTTCCTTTGATTTTTTAAACTTTTCTAATTCACAAATTTTGTTTCCCTGCACCTCCTGTCAATTCTTTATTTTTTCCAACTCAAATTTCAGGACTTTGTTATTCTCTATCATAGCCTCTCTTTCCTTTCCCCATTTTTCTTCAAACTCTCTTAACTTTTTAATAGTATCTTCTAGGAGAGAGTTATGTGATGGTAGGCAGGTATCTTTCCCCTTTAGGTTGTTATCTGCTGACTCTCTGCTGTTCACTTCCTCGGGGTTGGATACCTGCTCTTTCTCTGTGTAAAAGATATCAATCGTTCTCTTCAGCTTCTTACTCATTGTTAAAAATCTGTTGGGGTCTGACATTGGGGTAAGAAGTATATTTGTTTATTTATTTATGAGCTTCCTCCCAGATGGGATGGATGCAGCAGTTCTGTGCCTAAGCTAAGAGAGAGCTCTGGGAGAGAGTTCCCCTCCCCCTCCCAGAAATGCCTCAGAGGTGATTAGTATGGCTGTGCTGTGAGGAGTGCCCAGTAAAGGACCCCGCTGTGTGTCCTAGCAACTGCTCTGAGGTTTAAGGCTGAACAGTGAAGTCACAAACCCCAGCCAATGCGTCCTGTGGAGCGTGGCTATCAGCAGCTGACATGAAAAGCCCTTGCTCTCAAACTGGAAGTGTCTGCCCAGAAACCGTGGTCCCTATTTCAAAGGTTCGGCTTCTCTGGAATTCTGAGGCTTCTAGAATTCCACTGAGCCTGGCACTATGTGGATTAGATGTTGCCTCAGGCTGTGTTCCTGCTGTTTAGACTCTTAACTACCCCAAGGAGAAGCCCCAGGCAGCAGAAGGTGGCTTCACAGAAGTGCCCAGATCTATCAGGTCACTTCCAGATTGGGGTGGATTAAGGATCTTACTTTAAATTTTAAAGTGCTTGATTTCTCTTCTGAACTGCTGTGTATAAGCAGAGAAGAGCTAACAGCCTGTGTCAGATTCCTCTATCTTAGTGGCTTCTCTGATGCCAGAGTTCTCCCCAGCTCGATTGGCACAGTGTGCAGGCCTTTTTTTTTTTTTCCTCCCCTCGGAACCGACCTTTTCTGTTAAAATTCCAGATTCTCTTCAGCTGGTAAGTTGGGCTTCTAATTCTTGTGGTTTTTAATCAGTCCAGCTTTATTTTGGAGGCTGATTTAACTAATTGGTAATGAGGGAAGAAGGGAGCTTACAAATTCGTGTGTATCTTTTCTGCCATCTATTATAATCTAGTGTTTGATAAATCCAAACATTCAAACTTTTGCTACAAGTACTCACTAACAAAATTTTTTAGGAAAATTGGAAAGCAGTCTAGCAGGAACTAAGCATATCTCAATATCTCACATATACAAAAAAGGATCAAAATGGACACATATTTAAATAGAAAAGGTGATATAAGTAAATTTAGGGAGCATACACAATTTAAGAAAGAGTTTATAAACAAGTGAGATTAATAAAAAGTTAAATGGATAATTTTAATTGTATTTAATTTAAAAGTTGTTATACAACTAAAACAAATACAGACAAAATTAGTAGGAAAACCAGAAAATGGGGGAAAATTATAGCACATTCCTCTGATAAAAAATGTCATTTCTCAAAAGAAATGAATTGAGCCAACTTTATAAAAATAAGAGCCAATTTCAAATTGAGTCAAAAATATCATAAGAATAAATCAAAATTATCAATAGACATAAAAAATGTCACCAACAATTAGATAAATGAAATTAAAATAGCTCTGAGGTACTACTTCACACCTATCAGACTGACTTGACAAAAAAAGAAAATAATAAAAGGACAGTTAGTGGATTTGTGAACAGGTGTAATCAGTTCACAAATTAAAGAAAAAAAAATTGAAACTCTGCCCAAAGGCTATAAAACTGTGCATGTACTTTGTTTCAGTAATATCACCACTAGGTCTGTATTCCAAAGAAATCAAAGAGAAAAAGACCTACATGTAAAAATAAAAACAAGATAAAACAATAACAACAACAAAATCGAAAACTTTAATGCTGTTCTTTTTTGTGGTGGCAAAATGGGAAACTGAAGCAATGACTACCAATTAGGGAATTGCTGAACAAGCTATGTATGTGGTTGTGATGGAATATTATTGTGCTATAAGAATTTATGAGAAGATCATGGTTTCTGAAAAATCTGAGAAGACCTATATAAACTAATACAAAGTAAAGTAAGTAGAACTAGGAGAATGTTGTACATAATGAGAATATTGAATCAGTGGTCAACTGTGTAGTATTTTTCTATTATGATCAAAACATTATTCAAGGCAATCCCAAATAATTTATGATGTATAATGTTATCTATGTTCAGAGAAAAAATTGATGAACTGAATACAGATTTAAGCATGTTTTTCTAATCTTTTTTGCAACATGTCTAATATGGAAATATGGTTTCCAGTACTTCATATTTATAAGTAATATCATATTTGTGTTCTCAACTGTTGGTGGATGGATTTGAGGGAAGTGAATTCAGAATTCAAAATTTTAAAGAAATAAATGTTAAATAAGCAATAAATTTAATTAAAGAAAAATAACTAACTGAATGAGTAAAGAAATAAGCAAAAAGTAAAGAGGAGAGAAAAAGTTCCTTGACCAAGATTTTAAGACATTTGTTAAAAGAATGAAAATTTAAAGATAATATTATTTACTTAACATTTAGAAACATTGGATTTAGAATGACAAAGGTCCCCTTAGAAATCATCTACCCAAATGCTCCAATTTTAGAGATGAGAAAAAGGCTCTGTTGTGATTTATTTGTGTTCATATTAAGTCAGGATGTGAATTCAAGTTCTCTACCTCCAAATGTAGGGCTTTTCCATGGCTCTACTTCACTATGCTTCTTGATTCAATGCAAATTATTTTTATATGTTTATTACTATCCCAAAGGTTATTTGTTATGGGCCAGAACTCTGAACTTAAACAAAAATTCTTACAAGGTGTTAATTTAGTGGAATTGATGATACAATGGTTATCTAGCTTAGCATGGTGATTAATAGTTCTCTAAGTTCAATATGATTGATTTAATCTTACAACAAATAATAGTTTCCTAGAGATAAAATGATTGGTTTATACTCAGAATAGAACATATAAACCAGGGGGGATTAAGAGAAATTCAATTCCATCTTACACCCTGTGGTGGCAGGGCTGTCCTGCCTTTTCCCCACTGAAACCAAATCACTCTGAAGCCCATGAGAAATCTAGCTGAGCAACAGGCAAAGGAGACAATAAAGACTTTGGGACTTTAACACCTGGCTATTCTCATGGTGATTACTGAACTGAAATGAAGGCTGCTCCAAGATCTCCAGGAAAACCGAACTAAGAACACTACATTTTGGCGCCCAATGTGGGGCTAAGAACCTACATCTATGACCCAGAAACACAGGTAAGTACAAAAATAGACAAGAAGGAAACTTTGTTAAGGGCTAAAGCTGAAATGGGACAAATGTTTAGAAAGGAGCCTTTTCTACTTTAAGGAAGATGTATCAAAAGCATAGTTAAACTCATTAAAAGCCAAGGTTTGATTGTAACTTGGGAACAGATCATTGAAACATTATAATACACATCTCCTTGGTTCTCTAAGGAAAAAGAATTAGATCCAGACTAGTGGAAATTAGTAGGATAGCAACTATGTGAATACTACATTGATAATGGTACTGATTAAATTTCCAAAGAAACATTTTATACATATAACTTAATACAATTTAAGTATTGGAATAAGAAAAAAAAAAGAAGAAAGGACGGGAGGGGAGGATACTGACAAACTAGGTGAAAAGGATGAAGAATTAGACAAGAATGGAGTTAAGTAAAATTCTTATGGAAATAAGGAGTGTTGTGCTTCACAGCAGGAGCCCTTTAGGACATTCTCCAATCCCTGACCTACCCACCTCAATTAGCTCTTTATGGGTGAAGGGAAGAGGAGGAGGGGTAGGGGCACTAACACAATCAGCACCATCTATGAAACAGCCTATGACAAGATTACAAAAGGTACTAATTAAAACTAAAAAGGACAGAATATATCTGATTTGATAAATGCATACCTATGATTGAAGAATTTGATTTTTCAGGTCAAGCAAGGAAAAGATATACTCCTTTTGATCTGGAAATTATTAAAGATTTTAAAAAGAGTTGCACTCTTCATGGGGCTACATCGTCTTATGTTAAGATTATATGAAAGAATTTGGCTTATGAAATTTTAACCCCTAGTGATTGGAAATCTATAGCAAGGATATGTTTAGAACTTGCACAAAACTTGTGGCTTTCAGAGTATAGTGAGCTATGTAGGATACAAGACCAACTAAATAGGCAGACTGGAGTTAATATACAAATCACCTTTCACCAACTAGCAGGTAAAGGTCAGTATGCAGATGCTTCAGCACAGATTAAATTACCCAATAGCAGCATATGAGCAAATTGCTGCTGCTATTGCAATCAAACTTGGGGGTCCCAGGAAAAGATGGAGGAGAAGCCTTCACAAAATAGAGCAAGGTCCAAATAAACATTTTGCTGATTTTGTGGGATATCTGCAAACAGCTGTCATATGAATGATTGAAGAAAATTCAGCTACAGGAATTATGATAAGACAACTTGCTAGAAAAGATGCGAATTAGGTTTGTAGAATAATTATATGGGGACTACACAAGGATGCTTCTTTAGAGGAGATCATAAGATGCTGTGCCACAGTGGGCACAAATGTTTTTGATACATAGGCTATGATGCAGAACATGGGAAGACAGGATCCCTCTGGGCAAAGGACTTCCAGAGAGATTTGTTCATGCTTTCAGTGTAGTAAAGTTGGACATCTGAAAGCTCAATGTAGGCAAAGAGATAGAGTGAGAAAACAGGGTGAGAGAAGACCCAAAACCCTATGCAAAAAATGCAACAAGGGCTTCCACTGGGCCTCAGACTGTAGAGTAAATGAGGTAAATGAGAGGCTCCAGGTGGGGCATGATGGCAACTGAGGTTATATCCAGATAGTTTTTAGAAATTCAATATTAAGAAACGGTGAGTGAGCCAAAAAGCAATCAAATGGAAGAAAGGGATTACATGAGCCAAATAGCAATCAGAGAGGGGAAAGGATTGCAATTAGGGAAAATAGAGTTGTATGCAGCAGGGACTACTGAGATATCCCCTGAAGAGGTGAAATCTGTTCCTTTCCAGTGATCCTTTGCCTCTAGGCACAGTAGACTTCACCATTTCACCTCCTGAGAGTGCTTACAAAACAGTGTTCATCCATACACTGATGTGGGAAACTGGAGAATGAGTAGCTAATATCCCAGTCACTAACACAAGTGGACAATGTGTGACTTCTCAACCAGGAGAAGCAATACCATCAGGTTTATTGTTATTGACTCTTAATAAGCAAGCTGGTGATAGTCACCCAGATACTGACTCTAAGCAACAAAATCCAGGAATATACTTGACAGTAGCTGTGACAGCTGACCAACCTATGCTCACTAGATATATAAATGGCATACCATTAGAAGGATTGGTAGACACTGGTACAGATTGTACAGTCATTAGAAGTGCCAACTGGCCTAGCCCCTGACCAAAGTTTAAGGCAGACACCTTTATGTCTAGCATAGGAGGATCAGTACCAACTGAAGTTAGTGCTGTTTCTATGAGATGGACATTTGAAAGTGAAACAGCAGTTTTTACTCTTTTTGTAGTTGAAAATGTGGGGAGCCAGCACTGAGCTGAGGGCAAAGGTCATATTCTTAGGCAAATACCCACCTAGGGTAAAGAAGCCTGTCTCCACACAATTTACACCTGGGGCAAAGGTTATATTTTTACCATCCCTGGATAAAGAATTCTGTCTCCACACAAGTTACATTCTGGAATAACTCCTTTCACAAGAACTTTCTGTGGATTTGTAGCCTGTTTCTTGCTCCATTTTACCCTATATAAGTTTATGCTTATCCCTACAATAAACGAGACTTGATCAGAAAGCCTGTCTTGTCTTCATTCTTCGTGTCTCCTGTCCCCCCATTTCCTATTCTTCTCTTCTTGGTCCATGTTTTTGTCTTCCTGGATGGGACAGAAAAAATCCCCATAAATCTATGGGGAAGAGAAATTTTATAGCAGTTAGGATTACAATTGAGTATTAGGCAGGGCTGCTATTGAAGGCCTGCCAACACTCTCACCTGTTCCTATTCAATGGGAATCTGATACACCAGTGTGGATAGAACCGGGGCCTTTAGCTAGTGATAAAATTCAGGCCATATTAGATACAGTATAGAAGCAACTTGAACAAGGAAACTTACAACCTTCTCTAAGTCCTTGGAATTTTCCTGTATTTGTTTTAAGAAAGTAATCTGGAAAATGGAGGATGTTGATTGATTTAAGAAAAGCAAATGAATAAATGGAAACTATGGGAACTCTTCAGCCTGGAATTCCATCTCCTACTCAATTGCCTAGAGAATGGCCTCTTTAGATATTAAGGACTGTTTCTATTCTATCCCTCTAGATAAGGAGAACATGAAAAGATTTGCCTTTTCAGTGCCCAGTGCTCAGTTAGCTAAACTTTATAAAAGATATCAATGGACAGTTTTGCCAGAGGGAATGAAAAATAGCCCTATTATGTGCCAAATATGTGTTGAGGCTGCTCTTGCTCCAGTAAGAAAAGCCTTTACAAAATTAATGTTATTATATTACATGTATTGTGATGTGCATCTCAGGAGCAAATGTTAGAAACATGTCTACAAAAGATCTTAGAAATACTAAGGAACTATAAATTGCATATAGCTCCAGAAAAAATTCAAAGACATGCTCCTTTTCAATATTTAGGATATGAAGTACATCTTAAGGTGCCTACAGTACAAAAAATTTCATTTATGATTCTTACAAGGTACAAAGACAGTGGAATTGATAGAAGAGAAAATAATTATCTAATTTAGCATGGTTCAGTATGATTGATTTGATCCTACAAGGAGATGTTATGGGCCAGAACTTGAAACAAGTTATTAAGTGGAACTGAGGAGACAATGGTTATATTTAATTTATCATTGATTTAATTCTACAACAAATAGTGATTTCCTAATGACGTAATGATTGGAGTATACTCAGTGCATAGTATATAAGCAAGAAGCTCTGAGGGCCAGACACAGAAGCCCACAAGCCCACTCTCTCAGAATTGGAGTCAGATTCATTCCAATTTCCACATGTATGCTGGCTGGAGAGATTTGGAAGAAGAGAGGCTGAAG
The DNA here is from genome assembly GCF_048593235.1 of Sminthopsis crassicaudata. Taxonomy (NCBI): domain Eukaryota; kingdom Metazoa; phylum Chordata; class Mammalia; order Dasyuromorphia; family Dasyuridae; genus Sminthopsis; species Sminthopsis crassicaudata. The sequence goes on along the minus strand of NC_133622.1, from coordinate 140,477,969 downwards.
CTGGCAGAGACAAAGGACTTGTGGCAAGAGCTCTTGGAACCAAGGAGAGAGATGGGCCTCTAAGAAAGCTAACCAGGCTATTTTGAAGGAAACAATTAAGGATTTGGACATTAATCCCTGGCTGCATTTGAGGTGATTGTTACATTGAACTGAAACAAAGACTGCCTCCAGAAGCTCCTCAAGAAACCTACTCCCAGACAACATTGTAATTTAGAGAAGAACATTGCAACTTCCTTAAGAACAGAGAAGCTAAACAACTTAAATGATAGGAGATAGGAGAAAATTGATAGGAGATATCCAATGGATTAATCTAAGTGTTAGGCTTGACTACCTACAAATTGCAACCATTATATGACATTTTAAAGGGAAACAGTGCTTTAGCCTCACTACACCAGCTTACAAAAGAAGCTCAGGATGCTTTGAGAGAAGTTGAACTGGCTTTATCCAATGTGGTTGAAAGAGTCACTCAAAAACCCTTGAAAATAATCAGTTTTTTTTTGTTGTTGTTGTTGTTGTTTTTTCCTAAAAAAGAGGCACCCACAGCAGTCCTTTATCAAGGACACAGTGTGATAGAGTGGGTGAACCTCCCAGCACAACCAGAACAAAGCCTTACTCCTTACCCAGTACTAATGGCTAGAATTTTATTAAAGGCTATTAAGTGAGCAGTACAATTATCTGGGATAAGACTTGACAAAATATATACATTTTATACCAATGCATCAATTAATGTATTCTGTGAAGCCATCCCAGAGTGGCAAATTTTATTGGCCACAGCTCCAAATTTTAAACATGGGTCTCCATTAAAGATATCCCAGCTATTACATAATTGGCAATGGATTTTTGAAGAAAATATTCCTAAGGTTCCTGTTAAAGGACAAACTATCTTTACAGATTCATCCAAACATAACATTTGTGTTGTATAGTCTCATAATTTAACCATAAAGAGAGTAGTCAGAACTCCTTTTCAGTCCACTCAGCAGAATGAATTGTATGCAATCATGCTAGCTCTTACTTATTATCCAGGAGATATAAATACAATATCTGATTCAGTCTATTCAGTAGGTGTGGTGCAAAGAATTGCCACAGCCAAAATAAAATTTTCAGCTTCTGATACAAGAGCAAGTGAGAAAGCATCCAGGTAAGATTTATATCTTGCATGTTCACTCTCATAGTGGACTTCCAGATCTGAATTTAATGGAAATTCAAAGGCGGATAGCCTTTTAATTATGTTAGCCAATACTCCTTTATTTCAGGAAGACCAAGAATCTCATTCTAAATATCATCAGGCTGCTCGAGCTATATGTTTACAATTTGGGATAACAAAAGAGGAAGCTAGGAGCATAGTAAAAAGCAGTATAGATTGCCTTCCTTTCCATCCTCCTATACTCCCTCTAGGGAAGAACTCTAGTGGTCTGAGACCCAATGAAATCTGGCAAATGGATGTAACCCATTATAAATCTTTTGGTCATCTGTCTTTTATCCATGTTGTAGTAGATATTTTTTTCAGATTTTACCTTTGTGATAACAGCAGCCAGACAGCCCAAGCAGACACTGAATTTCTTAAACAAGCTTTTGCAGTCATGGGCTTCCCACAAGCATATACTGCTAAATATTTTGCATACTTTTGTGCACAGTATCAAATTTTACACACCACTGGCAAAAGAATGGGAGAGCCAAAGGTAACCCTAGAGAACTTCTAAATTCAAAGAAACATAAAAGGGAAATATATTTTCTTAAATCACATGAGGGAACAATAAAAAATCCAACTCTGACTATATCCTTTAATCCCTTTTTGTCTCTTATTGTCAAAGCTAGCATTTCTAATACAATGTTGAATAGTGATGGTGATAGTGGTTAACCTAGTTTCACTCCTGATTTTATTGGGAATTATTCCAGTTTATCACTAATACATATTATGCTTATTGATGGTTTTAAATAGATGCTGCTGACTATTTTAAGGAAAAGTCAATTTTTTCCTATGCTCTCTAGTGTTTTTAATAGGAATGGGGGTTGGATTTTATGAAATGCTTTTTCTGCATCTATTGAGAAGATCATATTGTTTTTTGTTAATTTGGTTATTGATATAATCAATTATGTTAATAGTTTTCCTAATATTGAACCAGCCCTGTATTCCTGGTATAAATCCTACTTGATCATGGTGTATTATCCTGATGATAATTTGCTGTAATCTTTTTGCTAATATTTTATCTAGGATTTTTGCATCAATATTCATAGGAAGATTGATCTATACTTTTCTTTCTCTGTTTTCAACCTACTTGGTTTAGGTATCAGTACCATGTCTGTGACATAAAAGGAATTTGGTAGAACTCCTTCAATCCCTATTTTTTCAAATAATTTATATAGCACTGGAGTTAATTGTTCTTTAAATGCTTGGTAGAATTCACATGTAAATCCACCTGGTCCTGGGAATTTATTTTTAGAGAGTTGATTAATAACTTCTTGTATTTCTTTTTCTAAATTGGGATTGTTTAACCAATTTACTTCTTCCTCTGTTAATCTAGATAACCTATATTTTTGAAGGTATTCATCCATTTCATTTAAGTTATCAAATTTATTGGCATAAAATTGGGCAAAGTAATTCCTAATTATTCCTCTAATTTCCTCTTCATTAGTGGAAAATTCTCCCTTTTCATTTTTAAGACTAACAATTTGATTTTCCTCTTTCCATTTCCTAATCAAGATTTACCAAAGGTTTATCTATTTTATTGGTTTTTCCTAAAACCAACTCTTAGTTTTATTTATTAATTTTATATTTATGTATATATACATATATATGTATACACACACACACACACACACACACATATATATATATATATATTACTTTCAATTTTATTAATCTCTCCTTTTATATTTAGCATTTCAAGTTTAGTGTTTGGTAGTTTTTAATTTGCTCTTTTTCTAGCTTTTTATAATTGCAAGCCTAACTTATTGATTTTTCCCTTTCTATGTTTTATGGGAGTATACCTCTAGAGATATAAAATTTCTCCTTATTGCTGCTTTGGCTACATCCTACACATTTTGGTATGTTATTTCATTGTTGTCATTTTCTTGGGTGAAATTGTGTCTATGATTTGCTGTTTCACCCAATCATTCTTTAGCATGAGATACTTACTTTCCAATTACTTTTTAGTCTATTTTCCCCTGGGTTTTGGTTGAATGCAATTTTGATCTTAAAAGGAGGCATTTACTATTTCTATTTTTCTGAATTTGAATTTGAGGTTTTTATGTCCTCATATATGATCAGTTTTTGTAGAGGTTCCATGAACTGATGAGAAGAAAGTGTACTGCTTTCTGTCTCCATTTAGTTTTCTAAAGATCTAAGATCTATCATACCTAACTTTCCTAGTGTCCTATTTACTTTTTTAACTCCCTTATTTATTTTGTGATTTGATTTATCTAGTTCTGAGAGTGCAAAGTTGAGATCTTCCACTATTATAGTTTTGCTGTCTATTTCTTCTTACAACTCTCTTAACTTCTCCTTTAGGCAGTTAGATGCTATACCACTTGGTGCATTATATATATTTAATATTGATATTATTTCATTATCTATACTACCCTTTAGCAAAATACCCTTCCTTATCTCTTTTAATTAGATCAATTTTTGCTTTTGCTTGATCTGAGATAAGGATGGCCACCCCTGCTTTTCTGGACTTTGCCTGAAGCATAGTAGGTTCTGCTCCAGCCTTTTACTTTTATTCTGTATCAACCTGTTTCAAGTGTATTTCATGTAAATAGCGTATTATAGGAGTCTGGCTTTTTTATCCAGTCTGCTTTCCATTTCCACTTTATGGGGGAGTTTACCCCATTCATATTTATTGTTAAAATTATTAATTCTGTATTTCCTGCTTGTAATATTCTGTTGTCTTCAGAAACTGCCGATTGCTCTCTGGGAGGAGATCTGATGTCTCAACTCAATCTTTCGGCCAGATTCTTCTCGAGCCACCAACTCTGGCCCAGACAAGACTCTCCCCTTGTTCAATTGTGTCTTCTTTTATCCTCCCAGAGAATGGGTGTGGAATAACTCAGGGGCTTCTGAGAAAAAATACTCAATGAACCAATGAACTTGCTCCTCCTAAACATGCAAGCTCCTCCCCAGGAGTTCACAGGGGTAAAAGTCCCCTAAAGACTGGAAGTAGAGAATTGTTAAGTACCGACTTAGCACTTAGTAAGAACCTAATATCTCATTATCTCATTAGCACTTAGTAAGAACCTAACATCTCCCCCTTTCTTTTGATTTAGAACATAGGGTGATCATGACCTTGAAACATAAATCCATCAATATGGGAGGCATTACACATAGTTACATAGATTACATAAACACATAGTAACATAGTAACATAACACATGCTAGAAGTATGTAACAAATAATATGATCAAATAATCATAAATTGAGAATTTATAAATGTCCATAAGTCTATTGTCCATTAGTCTCATCTTGTGTTAGGAAAGACAATGATTCCTGCTGGTTTTAAAGTTTAACAGTCTTCTTATTAGCCATGCTCTTTCAGTGTCAGATGTTTCTTAGATTTTCTCTTTTGTTTTGAGGTTTTTCTCTTTTTTGTCTCTCTCCAGGTGCTTGTTACCACCCATCTGTTTCCTTCTTCATCTGTTTCCTTCTGTCTGTAAAAATACAAGCAAACCCTCTCTCCCAGGCAGTTAACCTATCTAATTTCCTTCTATTTACCACTTTCTAAATCTCTTCTCATCATCTGGCAATTACATTGGAGTTGTTTGCACGGGACACAGCCCTGTTGGTTAAAAAGGCCTGTATTCTCCCCAAGTGTAATGGATTCATTTTTGCAATCTGATTGCCTTTTGGCTGACTGATCAGGTAATCCCTTTCTTCCATGTGATTGCTTTTCCCCTGATAGCTCACATCAGAGTCCTGACCTTCTAAAGGCTCTTTGGATGTAACCTCAGCTGCCACCATGCCAGATGATTTTGCCTGGGGCCCTAGACCTGGGCCCCTCATCCCATTTCCCCGAATTATTCTACACTCTGATGCCCAATGGAGTCCTCTGTTGCATTTTGGACATGGCGTTTTAGGTCTTCTCTCATCCTGTCTTCTCACTCTATCTCCATAACTACACTGAGCTCTTAGATGTCCAATTTTTCCACATTGGAAACATTGACGAATTTCCCTAGAAGTCCCTTGCCAGTAGGGACCCTGTCTTTCCACGTTCATCATAGTCCAGGTGTAAAAAGTATTTGTTCCCACTGTGGCACAGCATCTTATGATCTCCTCTAAAGGAGCATCTTTGTCTAATCCCCATATAATTCTTTTGAAAATCTCATTGGCATTTTCCTTAGCCAGATGTCTGGTCATTATTTCTGTAACTGCATTTTCTCCAGTAGTTCTTTTGACAGCAGTTTGCAAACGTCCCACAAAATCTGCAAAAGGTTCACTGGGACCTTGCTCTATTTTAGTGAAAGCCTCTCCCCGATCTTTCTGTCCAGGGAGGACATCCCAAGCTTTTTATTGCAGCCTTAGAAATTTGCTCATACACTGTCACAGGATATTTAATCTGTTCTGACTTCTCTTCATACCGATCTTCACCAGCTAAGTGCTCAAAAGTGAATTGTGTGTTAACTCCTCTTTCCAAATTGCATCCGACTTGAATTTTACATAATTCATGAAACTCTGCAAGCCATAATAAATTTTGTCCAGATTCTAGACATGTCCTTGCTATGGATTTCCAATCATTCATGGTTAGGACTTCATAAGACAAACCATCTAGTAATAGTCTGTATATAACATATATTTAACATAAGGGTACAACCTTTTTTCAAATCTTTAATTTTATTCAAATCTAAAGGTGCATATCTTCTCCTTTTTTGACCTACAGAGTCAATATCTTCAAACACAGGATATGCATGTATAAATCACTTAAAATATAAAATAAAAAGTATAAAATAAAGTAAATAATAAAATAAATAATAATAAATAAAAAATAAGTAAAAATAAAAGTATAAAATCCTGTCCTTCTCTCTTAGCTTTAACCAATGCTTTTTCTAATCTTGTCATAGGCTGCTTCACAGTATATTCTGTTTGTATTTCTGCCTCTTCCCCTCCTCCTCCTTGCTCTATCCCTGAAGGGTTAATTGAGGGAGGAAATGGGAGATGCTCCTGTTGCTCAGAATTGTAATTAACTTCATTGTTATCTGATTCATCCTTTTCACCTAGTTTAGTTGACACCTCCCCATTTTGCTCCTTTAGAATAACAATTTTTATAGCCATTTGGATAAATTGTAGGTATGAAGTATATCTTTGGAAATTGAGTTTGGTTTGGAATTGTAGTGTTCACTTAGTTGCTTTCCTACTAATTCCCATTCATCTAGATCCAATTCTTCTTCCAGAGAAAAACAAGGACATATGACCTGCACAATTTTTAAGTTTTTAAAAGTTCAGTAATCTCCTCCAAAATTATAATCAATCCTTGGTTTTTCATAACCTTGACAATGCTCTCTAAACATTTTCCTATCTGGTCTCTTTCTCTCTCTCTCTCTCTCTCTCTCTCTCTCTCTCTCTCTCTCTCTCTCTCTCTTATATAATTACGTAATTATAGATTTTATATCTATATCTATATAGATATAGATATAAAATCTATAATTAGAGCCTGCTTTGCCTTTTTACTCATTTTAACAAAAACAACAACAAAATGTTGGAGTCTGCATTTTGGGCAATGTGGGGTTACTTAGCTTCCTCAACAGACTACAGGAAGTATCAGTGAAGCAGCAGTGGGCTATGCTGATATCAGCCTCCGCACTGTGATCAGCAGCTGTGCTGGGATTAATGGTTATCAGCTGAAATCATGCTGAGTCCCTCCCAGTGCTGGTTTTGAGAGACTCTAGCATTTTGGGGTTAAAATCTTTACCCTTTGTATTTATAGCTTCTCAGCTGTTCTACTGGCTGGCTCCCAAGGCAGAGTTGCTGACATTGTGGTAAAGTTCTCTGTCCAAATTTTCAGCTGGTGGAAACCACCCCCCACTTTGGTTTACTCAAGGTGAGCTGTTTCCCATGCTCTCACTGCTTACCTGCCTGAGTCTGCCCCTGGCTTAGCTCCATTCCATCCCTGCGAGTGAGCAAAAAAAAAAAGACCTTTTCTGGAGAATTTCGAGATTATTTTCTGTTGGTAATGTGTTGTACTACAAATATTTGTGGGTTTTGACAATTAAGCGCTAATTCTGAAGCTGATTTTCATAAAAAATAGTTTGAGGGTAAAGGAAAGCACAGAAAGACTACCCATGTGTCCTCTCCACCATCTTGGCTCTGCCCCACAATGTACTCTTTAAATTGCTCATCACAACTATCTAAGCAGATGTTGTATATACAGCATATTGAAGTGCGGTGACTAAAAATAGAAAAGAACAAAGAAAAAATTGCTTAAAGTACATCCTAAAAAAAAAATTTCAAACAATACAACATGGAGTTTGGGCACTTCATGTCATAAATAACTCATATATCAGTAGTAATAGCACCCAATAAGGAACATTATTTTTATTGTAGCTTTTTATTTATAAAGCATATGCATGGGGAAATTTTCAACACCGAACCTTGCAAAACCTTTTGTTCCAACTTTTCCCCTCCTTCCCCCCACCTCGTAACCTAGATGGCAGGAAGTCTGATACATATAAAATATGTTAAAATATATGTTAAATCCAATATAAGAATACATATTATACAGTTATCTTGCTACACAAGAAAAATTGGATCTAGAAAGAAAGAAAAAGAAAAAACCTGAGAAGGAAAACAAACATACAAGCACACAATAACAGAAAAGGTAGAAATGCTATGTTGTGGTCCACACTCATTTCCCATAGTTCTCTTTCTGGGTGTAGCTGATTCTCTTCATTACTGAACAACTAGAACTGGTTTGAATCATCTCATTATTGAAGAGAGCCACATTCATCAGAGTTGGTCATCAGATAATCTTGTTGCCGTGTATAGTGATCTCCTGGTTCTACTTATTTCAATTAGCATCAATTCATGTAAGTTTCTCCAACCCTCTCTAAAGTCATCCTGCTAGTCATTTCTTATAGAACAATAATATTCCATAACATTCATATACCACAATTTACTCAGCCATTCTCCAATTGATGAGCATCCATTCAATTTCCAGTTTCTAGGCACTACAAAAAGGGCTGACCCTTCTTTAAAATATCTTTTGGATATAAGCTGAGTAGAAACACTGATGAATCAAGGGCAAAGTCTGATAATTTTTGAGCATAGTTCCAAATTGCTCTCCAGAATTGTTGGATACAAATATATCAGTGTCCCAGTTTTCCCACATCCCCTCCAACATTTGTCATTATCTTTTCCTGTCATCTTACCAATCTGAGAAGTGTGTAGTAACATCTCAGAGTTGTCTTAATTTGCATTTCTCTGATCAATTATGATTTGGAGCACCAATAAGGAATATTTTTATATATTTATAATAGCTACTGGGATTGGAATACTAAAATTTGGTAAGGGTAGCCCCATTAAAAAAAGGAGTTAATTTCTTTGTTGTACCTAAATAACTTTGTTGTTGGGTAGCCTCAACCTCTAAGTTATGGCAATCAAGATATATTAGTGAGATTCCCATAATTTAAAAAGCCTCAAGGATTAGCAGAATTCATCATCTGTGGTTTAAATATCAGGAATAATTTTCTTTATTTTCTTTCCTTTTTATTTTGTTCATTCAATTCATATGGGTGGTTCATTCAATTTTCTCTGTTATTTAAATAATTTCTTAAGCCCTTTGAAACCTATAAATTATTAGGAATGTCTCTTGTTTTCTCTTATTATATATTTAGTAGTACAGAAAAAAATGTGGATCTAAGTTCAGATATTTTAAAAGTACTTGACTTTCTTATTGTTAGATCCTGAATACATGGTGTCTACCAATGAGCCCAAAAATTTAAATAAGTTCACATTTGCATTATGTTAGGAATGAACTTAACTCTGAAAATTTCCTACCCCCTTTCTTATTATTGGAGTCATTGGAAAACTGAGATAAATTTCCTGGAATAAACACCATGAGTATAGCTTGTGTGACAAACAGTACTATTTTACAGGAACTGTGGGACATGCTTTTTTATCATTTAGATTCACATTTTTTTAAAAAAATATTTTCTTAAAGCACATTTGGGGAACAATAAAAAATTCAACTCTGACTATATCAAGCATTGCCCTTCATCAAATGTCTTTTAGGAAACATTTTTTCTCCCCGATAAATATGAAAACCTCATTTGTAAATATGGATTATATTCAGGACTGCTTCTGAAGGAACCAAGACAATCTTGTTTATATCAGCTGAGGTTCAGAGGTAGTAACTTGATATGTACTTCACTTCTTTTTTCATGTTTAATATTAACTCCTTGAAGGCCAGGTTTTTCCAGGAGAGACTTTATCCACTTCAATTTATAAGTACCACATAGGAAAGATTTAGCAATTCAGAAAAGGCATTACTATATCATTAAGCCTCTTTAGGAGCACAGAGTACATTTCCAGTCAATATATCAAAGCAGGACTCTTCCTGTCTGCTTTATATGCACTGAAAATATCCGTAGTGAAAATATCCATAGAATACATTATCTACTCTTATTGAATTATCCACTTAAACTACAATGCCTATATTTATGTGGACAGAACATCAGGGAACTCTTTCTTTGAGCACATGATAATTTTGATGATTTTTAAAAACTGCCAATCAGTTCGGGGAAATCCTTAAATGGCTGTGACAGTATGAATAGTGCCGAGTGTTACGTGGGTTATGACATGCCCTTCATGATTAATGGCAACAGAGATATTGTTCTGAAATAAACAAGAGCTATTGAGGCAATTTCTGAGTAAGCAGCTGATGAAAATACAAAAGGAAAGTTACCCATCTTCGTTTAACTTGCTAACCTATCACCAAGAATTACTCTCATTTTCTCTCTATTCACTAGGGACAGTAAACAATAGAGGTTCACCTAATAAGTTTTTTTGTTAAGGGTCAAATTGAATGTGAAATATTGAATAACATTATAAATGAATCTCTTTGGCATCTGCATTAGGGGTATGAATCCTTTGAATTTCTATGGTTAGATCATGTGGAAACTTCATATATGTTGACATCTCCTTTATTAAAATGAATGTTTTCCTTCTGCTGAATTAAGTTTTCCTTCAAATTGGAGCACTAAAGAGCTTTTGTTAATATGTCTTCTTTAAGTCTCTGAATCCATAAAGGAGAAAGTCTAAATTCCTTCTCTTTAAAGGTGATAGAGAAAATAATAACTCTTGTAATGCCAATGTAATTCATCTGATAAAGAGGAAGAAGTTTTTTTCTTTAAAATCAATTGCACAATCTAAGCCAACTGGCTACCTGACATATGAATTCTTAGATTTTATCATTCTGAAAATTCAGCTTTCTTTACAGTCTTTGAGGTCCTTTTTCTATTCCTCAGAAACATCTTTCAGATTATATCACAGGCAATTTCCTTCCTCCCTCCTTCCCCCATATTTGTTTCTGACTCCAGAAACATTTAAATTTATTTTCATTTGCCTATGGCTTGCCTGCTCTCTCTGATTATAATCCTTATTAGTCATTCCCTGTGATCTCTTCCCAACTCCAATTACTCCATATTATTATGCATTTACAATAGATGCTATCCCAGATGTAAGTATTTTAACTTGGACTATGAGTTTCCACTTTACAAAGAGAAAAAAATCACAACAAACAGCACTTAGATATAAATAGTTGTAAACTAGTCAGAAAGATTATCTGTGAGTGGCTCAGGATAAAATCAGAATGGTTTTATTAATGGATGTGGACTCTTCTCAGATTATATTATATTTTTCTAATAAATATGAAGGAAATACTTCAAGGAAGTATATATAGGTGTGATAAGAGAAACCAGGAAAATGACAGTAAAATTGGTGCAAAACTGCTCTTTCATTCATGCATTTAACAACCTAATTCACAAGCTTCAATGTTATAATTAGACAGATGTCTGCTGTTACACAGTTGGGTTCCCTGAACTGTTTAACAGGGAACACTCCAAAACTTACAGTTAAAAACAAAATCAGGCTTAGAAAGCAACTCACATATATTTAACATTTTTCTGCTTCTCATCTGTCCCTAGACTCCCTTTTCAAGATCTCTTTAATATCACATGAAATGCCTGTTATCCCTACTCAATCTGCTATAGCTGTTTAACAAAGCCTGCAATTCTGAAATAACAGCTGTACTTTCCTTAACACACACAGACACACACACACACACACAATTCTATTGAAAATCATAGCACATTACAGTTCTATTGCTTGATCATACAATTTGTAACTAATGGGATTTGTTTTTCATAGTATTTGTGAATCTTGTATTAATTTTTAAAAATTAAAACTTAAACTCTCAGAATATATATATATATATATATATATATATATATACATATATATATATATATATATATATATATATATATATATATATATATGTGTGTGTGTGTGTGTGTGTGTGTGTGTGTGTGTGTGTGTATACAATTTTTATATGGAAATACATATATTTTAAAATTAAACTTTAAAATCACTTCTTGAACTCATAATGAGCAAGGAAAAACATAGTGATGTTTAAAAAGTAATTTTATCATCACTGTCAGTGGCAGCTGTAATATACTTTTCAAAAATTCCTGATTAATCAATAGGTTTTATAGCTTGTTGGAAGCTAATCATTATAGATGTTGAAGTAGAGAGGTATATTCAGACATCTAATGAATAGGTTTTACATTTATGATACTTAAAATGAACAAACAAACCTGTGAGGCCTTTGTGAAATATAAGCCTTAATATTTCTAACTTTTAACATCAACATCTTTTAAATCATATTACCACTCCTTTTTCATTTGAATTTCTATTGGTTTTCATGCTTCAAGTGGACAGTTATGCATGTCTTGTTTGCCAGTATGTCCATGGAAGGCAGGAGTTGAAACTATATCCAAAGGTCCATCATTTGGAATATGGGTCTCAACAGGCAAATCCCTATCTTCTTATACAGAACTTTATAACAGATTCTCAATTGTGGGAATTCATAATGCAATGCTATGACATCTATAGTTGGGTAAAATTTTAAAAATAGATATTTGACAATGATCATATATTGTAAGTGTCTTCATTTGCTCTTTCATGATAATCAGTAAATTTATTCTATTGCTTAGATTAACAGAATTAAGTAGTAATTCTTAATTCACTGATTCAACTTTATTGATTTGAACACAATTAGAAGAGCAGAAAATTGTGGGAATAAATAGTAATTGTAACTCATTAAACACATGTATTTGCATCTACCAATGCATAAAACTACTTAAATTAGGAAATTTATCTATGTTGCTTTGGTATCGGATTAGAATCTATTACCAATGAATGATAATGTACTTTGCTTCATAAAAAAGGTTAAGATTATATTGAAAATGAAAAATACTAAAGCATAAAAAAGCAAAAAACAAGACAAAACTCTGATGAAGCCTGTTCAGGAAAGGTACCCCAAATGCATGAGCTATTGGTAAAATGCAAGCTCATAAGTAGAATAAAATTCCTATGAAGGCAGATTATTTTTATATCTATCTTTGTATTTCTAGCACCTAGTATGATAGTTTATACATGGTAGGCATTGGTACATATTAGTGCATTTCAATCCAATCCAATCAATTCAGTTTAACAAAATTTATTAAAAACCTACCATGTATGAAGCACTGTGTTAGACCTTAAAAATACAAAATGAAATGATGTGGTCTTTTCCCAGAAGGAACTTATAGTTTAATGGGAAAAACAATATAAATACAGGTTAGTTAAATATTAAATAAACAAAGTAAATTGTTGGTGTTCAGTCCTTTTAGTAATATTCAATACTTTGTTGAATATTGAATATTGTTGAATATTAAAGATCCCTATTTTGGGTCTTCTTGGCAAAGATACTGGAATGGCATTGCCATTTTCATGTCTAGCTTATTTTACAGGTAAGGAAAATGAGGCAAATAGGGTTAAGTGACTTATCCAGGGTCACACAGCTAATACATATTTCAGGCCAGATTTGAATTCAGGAAGATTAGTCTTCCTCTCTCCAAATCTGATATTCTATTCATACTGCCATGTAGTTACCATCAAAGTAAATACAAAGTTATTTGCTGAGTTTAAAGTAACCATAATAGAAATAAAGTATTAATGATTATCAATTGCTATTGAATGAAATAATTCGTAAGACTAGTCAAGATATCAAATAGTAGTTTAAAAATTGAAAAATGTAATGCAAATTTTAAGTAAATGTCACAAAATATAACTATATTGATAATTAACATTAATCATTAGACTTAAAATGATGTATATGATTTTAGAGTAATTTTGACATAATCAAATATTTATATACCTAGTATTTGGCTAATAAATAAAAGCTTTGAAAAGAAATAAAGAAGAATCAGATTTTTTCCTGTGCTTAAATTTAAAAATAATAAAACAAAAAAAAACAACAAATAATTTATCTGCATATAATTAATCACTTCAGAATACCAACTTAACAAATACTCAAAACTTTCAGATGGAAATCTGATTTGTAATACAGATTTCAATTCTGACCAAATTTTTTTAGAAATGAAATTGAACATATTTTCAAAAGATAATTAACTATAGTATACCTAAAGTATGGGAATATATAAGAAATGCTGAGACATTTTTTTCCTGCATTTCCATGAATATTTGTGAATATGGGAACTTATTTTAGTGTTTTTGTTGTTGTTGTTGTTGTTGTTGTTGTTGGCAATGTTTATTTTTTTCCTTACCTTGCTGAACAAAGGATCCATACACAAACCACATTGAATTGTAGAGTGTGGTAGAAGTCATTGATCCCATTTGTAGACGTGGAGGGTTAAGCCAATTTAAGAGATAAACCAGCAATCCCACGAGGAGTACAGTACCAGCAATGCAAGCCCACAAAGAGAAGTCAAATGGGGCAAGGCAGGCAAACATATCTACTGTCTTTTCAGCCCTGCGCAGCAGCACACCCACAGAGTAGTCCATGTAACGTGTTGTAAAGTCTACCACATTTTCACGATCTGGTGTTATGGTTAATGCAGAAATTCCTATGTCAGCTCTCTGAGAAATTGAAAGGAAAAAGGTCTCTGTTAGTAGCATGACCAACAATTTGATTTATAGCAGCTCAACTTAAGGAAATAAAGTTAGTTATCTTGGAAAATAACTTTCTGTACCAAATTAAAAAAAATGTTCCAGAGGCATTTCAAAAATAACCACCTATGAAGTTTGCATATTTAATTATGAATCCAGTCCCACAAGGCTTGGCCAAATTATATATTATTTGTGAACATAAAATCGCAAACCCCTATTTTATAGATATAGCTGCTAATAATCTCCTACTCTGATGGATCCACTTATTGACAACATCATTAATGGTGTTGGAATGGTAAAAAGCATTTCCACTTAGAAAAATAATTTTCCATGTGATTCTATTCATTGTTAACACTGAAATGATTTGAGAATATCTGCTGATGACCACAGTATAGCATTACCTATTCTTGCGTCATTTCTGCATCAAGAAGAGATGTATTGCATTTATTGTTAAAAGTCTAAGACCATGCAAATTTTAGATTATCAGTACTTTTGTAGCTGTGAACATTGTCTAAAAGGAAAAATTTACCTTACCCTAGTTTTATTCTTTAAACCTCTGATATCCTTTGAGAGATCCATTAAAGATTAAAGACCCTGATGATGCTCCCTGAAGTAATCATCTTATTTCTCAGTGTGTGTCCCTTCAGATCTCTAGGTACATCAACCATAATTCTAGCAGGTGCTATTTTTATAACATAACAAGCAGATAGTTAAAAACTTCAGTGAAGGAAATTTACTTTAAGGTGATATTTTAGTAGTTATATAACACCAAATAATGAATAAATAACTATCACTTCTGGATCTTGCGATAAGAAAACACACATTTAAACTACTTAAAGCTGCTTCTAGTTTGAAGTAATGAGCTACTGCTGTGACTAAAAACAGTGTGAAGTCATTTTCAAAGCACCAATAAAAGACTGTAAAATTAAATCATTGAATGATTTTAGTTCTTGATTTTTCTCTCACTACATAAATGAAGCTGAGGTCAGTATTTATCACTCCTGGGGGGGGGGGAATGTGACATGAAAAAGAACATTCTGATTTAATGACAATACAAGGCAAATTATCATCGTTCTCTGAAATAGTAACTCAATGATAGCCAAGAGGCCAGCAAAAGTTAATACAATTGCCAAAAAGGTCCAATCCAGTATTCTGTAATTGGTTTGGTATTGATAGAATCAAAACTCAGATGCTTATCATTAAAACTAGAATAGGCAATAGCATCTTAAAATTCTAATCTCTCCTTTTGCAGGTAAGAAAAATTGAAATTCTCTAGCCACCAAGTGACTTACTCTAGATTACTTAGGTAAATTAGTATGAGATGTGAGCTTACAATCCATATCTTTTCTCCTATATCAGGATTCTTCAAGAATAACTCAATGATCTTTTGATTTAATGATAATTATATTATTTAAAACTCTTGATGCCTTTTATTTTTTGCACCAGCTATTTCCTCACATGCTTTGGATTGCTACATCCTTATTCATATCATCTACCCAGTGAAAAAAGTCAAACAAAACCGAGGAAAACAGTGATCTCATTAAATATAACATGCAACATTTCTCTTTGAAGAAGATGTATTTCAACATGTGTTCTCAAGAACCATGGGCCAATGAGTCTGGTCTGAGTTCAGCTGTACTCTCCTACTATTTTTTTTCCAGCTTGATCATCCAGTGAATGTTATTTTCCTAGTCTGAATTCCTCATGATGAAGCTACTCAGGCAAGTCTTTCCAAGGTTTTCTGAATGGCTCATCTTTGTCCTTTCTTAATATGAAATAACAATGTACTATAGTGATGTTTCATGATTTGTTCAGCCTTTTCATTGTCAATGAGAATCTACTTTCTATTTAGTTTTTAGTTACCAGAAAAAAAACAAACAAAAACCTGCTGTTCTGTGAATTTGGAATAGTTTTTGACCTGAGAATGAATGGTTTATAGCAGTGGTCCTCAAACTTTTAAAATAGGGGGCCAGTTCACTGTCCCTCAGACTATTGGAGGGCCAGACTATAGTAAAAATAAAACCTCACACTCTGTCTCTACCCCTCAGCCCATTTACCATAACCTGGCAAGCCGCATAAACATCCTCATCAGGCCATATCTGGCCCATGGGCTGTAGTTTGAGAATCTCTGGATTATAGTGTTATTACTGTGTCAAAGGTTACAAACCAAACAGCCCAGTGACATTTCTTGTTTGAACAATTCACAAATATGCAACATTACACTAGCAGGACTGTGCAACACTGCCAATTATTATCTTTTGCCATTTTTTTTTGTATTAAAAGAAAACTTAAAAGTTGCTTAATTCTATTCATATAATCATAGCATCATGGCTTTATATTTTGAAGAGTCTTCAGAGTTTCTCTAGATCAATGGCAGTTATCTCTATATATCATTTTGTTTATATTCTTTGAACAACTTATTTATTAGAAAGAGACAATAATATATTTGAGTTGGGGGGCAGAGCCAAGATGGTGGAGAAGGACACATGCTTCATTCTAAGTTCCCCTGCTACCCTCACTACTTATTACCAAATTCAGTATCAGAAATAGTGCTTGATTGGCAGAATCCATGAATATTGGGAGTACAACAAATTTACCAGACAAAGATAATCTGGAAGATCCCCAGTAAAGGTTTGTCCTGATGGGCAGGAGGAGGCCAGCACATGCATGAAGGCAGAACACAGAGGCTAGCACACTGAATGCACTGGGGATGGGTGCAGTCTGCGGGTGGAGAGGGAGGACTCTACTACAGTATTGGCTGCTCTAATTTGCTTGCAAAGCAGTAGACCAGCAGAGAAGTTACAAAAATGCAAAAGGTAGTGTGTACCCCAAAACCCCAGAGGTTAATAGTACCTGGTCAAACCAACCCAGCACCAGAAGTGACTCATCACAGATCATAGCACAGCTGTGCAGCCACATTCTGCAGCCTGAAGCTTTGCTCAGAACAGTCAAACTTCTGGCAGTGGCACTTCCACAGCTCAGCCCATTTGCAGGACAGCTACTGTCCATCTATCTCCGTTCTGTAGAGGAAGCTGTTAACCTCCTTGCCCTGAAGGCAGACCCCAAGAGATTTTTAAAGAAATGAGTAAAAAAGCCAAGCGAACACTAACTATAGGTACCTTCTATACAGAAAGAGAGCAGGTTTCCAACCTCGAGGAGACTAACAGCAGACATTCTCCAGACAAAATCCCAAAGGGGGATATAACCTTTAAACAAGGCTCTTCTAGAAGAAATTATAAAAGATGTTAAAAAAGAGCTAGAAGAAAAATGGGGAAAGGAAAGAAAAGTTCTGCAAGAGAGTATGGAAAAGGCATATAACTCATTAAAAGAAAAATTTGATAAAGTGGAAAAAGAAAATAACTTCCTCAAATGTGAATTGGAAAAGGTAAAGAACTCCCAAGGAAACAGAATTTGTGAAAGTAGGATTTGTGAATTGTACAAAGAAAATATCACTCAGTTAAAAAAAAAATTCCATAGAGCAAAACAACTCATTTAAAAACTCAACTGGACATATACAAAAAGAAGTAAAAAAGTTAGTGAAAATAACTCATTAAAAATCATAACTGAACAAATAGAAATGAATGATTCATTGAAACATCAAGAATCAGTGAAGCAAAACAAAACCAAAAAAGAAAGATAGAAAGAAAATATTAAATATCTATTTGGAAAAACAACAGATCTGAAAAATAGAAATAAGAGAGATAATCTGAAGATTATTGGACCTCCTGAAAATTATGATGAAAAAGGGGGCCTAGACACTATTTTACATGAAATTATCAAAGATAACTGCTCAGATTTAATAGGATCAGAAGGTAAAATAGGCATTGAAAGAATTCATCAAACACCTTCTGAAAGAGTCTCCAAAATAAAAACTCCAAGAAATACTATGGCTAAATTTCAGAACTATCAGACTAAGGAAAAAATATTACAAGATCCAGAAAAAACAATTCAAATACCAAGCAGCCACAATAAGGATCACTTAGGATCTAGCTGCTTACACATTAAAGGGCCCGGAACCTGATATTCCGAAAGGCAAAAGAACATGGAATGCAGCCAAGAATAAACTACCTAGATAATCTGAGCATTTTCTTCCAGGGAAGAAGATGGATATTCAATGAAACAGGTGAATTTTACTTATTCCTAATGAAAAAACCAGAGCTAAACAAAAAATTTGATCTCCAAATATAGGACTCAAGAAAAGCAAAAAAGATAAAAAGTACTCTTGAGAACTGTGTTTCTATAACGGGCATAAATAAAGAGCATGTGCAAAGTTTGAATTTACTATTATAATACAAAAAAGGTAACGAGAAGTAGAAAGGGGATTGTATCAGAAAAAGGAAAGAAGAGATAAAAAGAAGGAAATTACATCCCATGATGAGGCAAAAGAAACATATCATATCTGAGGGAATTTATGGAAGGAGAGGAATATTGTATGAAACTTACTCTCATCAGATGTGGCTCAAAGAGAAAATATTAGATATATTTGGTGTACAGAGAAACTTCTCTCACCTCATTAAAAAGGGGGGAGAGGAAAAGGGAAAAGAAAAAAAAGTAATAAGGGAAAGGTATGAGAAAGGGGAAGGGACTCAAAGTGGGTGGGAGCTGTGTTAGGCAAGTGGTGCACATAACTTTAACAGGGGAGAGGGTAAGGGGGGAAAGAAAAGAAAAGCATAATCTGGGGATAATATGATGGTAGGAAATACAGAATTAGTAATTTTAACTGTAAATGTGAATGGGATGAACTCTCCCATTAAGTGGAGGCGGATAGCAGACTGGATCACAAGTCAGAACCCTACAATATGTTGTTTACAGGAAACACATTTGAAGCAGATACATATAGAATAAAGGTAAAAGGCTGGAACAGAATTTATTATACTTCAGGTGAAGTAAAAAAAGCAGGGGTAGCCATCCTGATCTCAGATCAAGCAAAAGCAAAACTTGATCTAATTAAAAGAGATAAGAAAGGAAATTATATCTTGCTAAAAGGTAGCATAAACAATGAAGCAATATCAATACTAAACATATATGCACCAAGTGGAATAGCATCTAAATCCCTAAAGAAGAAATTAAGAGAGTTGCAAGAAGAAATAGACAGCAAAACTGTAATATTGGAAGATCTCAACCTTAAAGAGATAAATAGAACACTAGAAAAGTTAGGTATGATGGATCTTTGGAGAAAACTGACTGGAGACAGAAAGCAGCACACTTTCTTCTCATCAGTTCATGGAACCTATACAAAAATTGACCATATATTAGGACATAGAGACCTCAAAACTAAATACAGAAAGGAAGAAATAGTAATGCATTATTTTCAGACCATGATGCAACAAAAACTACATTCAACGAAAAGCTACATGTAAATAGATCAAAAAGTAATTGGAAACTAAATAATCTCATCCTAAAGAATGCATGGTTGAGGGGGGCAGGTAGGTGGCACAGTGGATAGAGCACCTGCCCTGAAGTCAGGAGGACCTGAGTTCAAATCTGATCTCAGACACTTAACACTTCCTAGCTGTATGACCTTGGGCAAATCACTTAACGCCAGCCTCAGGGAAAAAAAAAAAGAATGAATGGATAAAATAGCAAATCATAGACACAATTAATAATTTCACCCAAGAGATTGACAACAATGAGACAGCATACTGAAATTTGTGGGATGCAGCCAAAGCAGTAATAAGGAAAAGATTATATTTTTACAGGCTTACTTGAATAAAATAGAGAAAGAGAAGAGCAAAAGGAAAAGATTATATTTTTACAGGCTTACTTGAATAAAATAGAGAAAGAGAAGAGCAATTGGGATAAAAATCTAAAAAAAGAGCAAATTAAAAAACCCCAGTCAAATACTAAATTTGAAATTCTAAAATTAAAAAGAGAAATTAATAAAATTGGAAGTTAAAAAAAAACTATTAAATTAATAAATAAAACTAAGAGTAGTTTTTATGAAAAACCATCAAAATAGATGCACCTTTAGTAAACTTCATTAGAAAAAGAGAAGAGGAAAATCAAATTGTGAATATCCTTTTTATTATAGCCTTTTATTTACAAGATATATGCAGGGGTAATTTTTCAGCATTGGGAGTTAGGACTTCCGGCCAAGATGGCGGCGTGGAGGCAGACAGCTGCTTGAGCTCCTCGTTTTCTCTCAGAACTTACTTCATGACAAGCCTCTGACTTAATGCTTGACCCAGAAAGAAATCCACAAATTATCACCAAGAGAAGACATCCTTGAAAGTCGCCAGAAAAGGTCTGTGTTTGCTCGGGGGAGGGTCAATCAGACTGGGCGCAGACTGAGGGCAGACAGCCAGAGCAAGACAGGCAGCTCACACAGCTCAGACCGGAGGGGGAGGGGTGTGATCTCTGCCGTTTCTGTGAAAGGGCTTTTGCCCCAGTGTGGATGCTCCGTCTTGGCAGCAAGCCAGGAGCAGCAGAGAGGGTGTAAACACCAGAGGTGAAGATTAAAACCCCAGAAAGCCAGCGTCTCTCAGAGCCCGGCCACCCCCAACCCCCACCTGGACTGACTCGGTGCGTTCTCAGAGCCTCAGAGCACAGACTCAGTACAGTCATTGCTGTTCTGTTAGTGGCTCTCTGCTGCCCTACCCCCAGTCTGTAGAGGAAGCCCATTAATACCATCCAGCCCTATCCCCCGCAAAACAGACCAATTGTTTCTCTTGTCAGTTTGTTTTCTTTGATTCCTACTCTGACAAAATGAACAAAAAATTCAAAAGGGCTCTAACCATTGACAGCTTCTGTGTGGAGAGGGAGCAGACTTCAAATGCTGAGGAGACTAGGAACAGACTGTCCCCAGATGTATCCCCTGGGAGGGATATAAGCTGCTCCTCAATGCAAAAGAACCTCGTGGAGGAAATCAAAAAGGCTCTCACAAGGGAGCTGGAAGAGAGATGGGAAAAGGAGAGGGAGGCTTGGCAAGAGAGCCTGGAGAAGTCATCCCATGCATTCAAAGACAGAATGGATAAAGAAGTCAAATCATTGAGAAACAAGATTAGTGAGCTGGAAAAGGTAAACAACTCCAAGGAAAACAGGATTAGTGAGCTGGAAAAGGTAAACAACTCCAAGGAAAACAGGATTAGAGAGCTAGAAAAAGAAATCAGCTCTCTAAAAAATAAAATGGATAAAATGGAAAAAAATTCCATGGAAGATAAAAACTCAATTGGACAATTACAAAGAGATATAAAAAAAATGAGTGAAGAAAATACATCATTGAAAATTAGACTGGAACAAGTAGAAATGAATGACTCAAGGAGAAACCAAGAGGGAGTCAAGCAAAACCAGAGAAATGAAACAATTGAAAAGACTGTCAAGTACCTTACCAGAAAGACAACAGACCTGGAAAACAGATCCAGGAGAGACAATTTGAGAATAATCGGACTCCCTGAAAAATGGGAGGAAAAAAAGAGCTTGGACACCATTTTCGAGGAAATTATCAAAGAGAACTGCCCAGACGTTTTGGAAACAGAGGGTAAAATAGACATTGAGAAAATTCATCGATCACCTACTGAAAGGGACCCTAAAATCAAAACGCCAAGAAATATAGTGGCCAAGTTCAAGAACCATCAGACAAAGGAAAAGATATTGGAAGCTGCTAGAAAAAAACAATTCAGATATGGAGGATCCACAATAAGGATAACACAGGATCTAGCAGCATCCACATTAAAAGAACGCAGGGCCTGGAACGTGATATTCCGAAAGGCTAAGGAACTTGGTATGCAGCCAAGAATAACTTACCCAGCAAGAATGAGCATCGTTTTCCAGGGAAGAAGATGGACATTTAACGAAATAAATGAATTCCATCTATTTTTGATGAAAAAACCAGACCTACATAAGAGGTTTGATCTTCAAATACAGAACTCAAGAGACTTCTAAAAAAGGTAAAAAGAAATCTTGAGAACTATACTTCTGTCAAAAAAATATGTAAAGAACATATGTACAATTTGTCTTAGAAACTAGAGGTGGAAAGGAGATTATATCATAAAAAAGTATAAAGTGGTGGTACTACATCTCATGAAGAGGCAAAGGTAACCTATTATATCTGAGAGAAAGAAAGGAGGGAGATGAACATAGCGTGTATCAATAGACATATTTGATTTATGGTGAAACTTCTTCCACTTCATTGAAAAGTGAAAGGGAAGGAGTACTAGCTAAGGGGAAGGGAATACAGTAATTTAGAGGAAAAGGGGTAAAATAAGGGGAGGATCTTTAAGGTGGGGGAGGGATCCTAAAAAGGGAGGGCTGTGAAAAGCAAGTGGTGTTTACCAGTTTAATACTGGATAGGAGGGTAAAAGGGAAGAAAAGGGAAAAGCATAATCAGGGGTTAATAGGATGGCAAGCAATATAGAATTAGTCCTTCTAACCATAAATGTGAATGGGGCAAACTGCCTCATAAAGAGGAAGCAGTTAGCAGACTGGATTAAAAGTCAGAATCCCACTATATGTTGTTTACAGGAAACACACCTGAAACAGGATGAGACATTCAAACTAAAAGTAAAAGGGTGGAGCAGAATCTATTATGCTTCAGGCAAAACCAAAAAAGCAGGAGTAGCCATCCTCATCTCAGATCAAGCAAAAACAAAAATTGATCTTATTAAAAGAGATAAGGAAGGGCATTATATCCTGCTAAAGGGAAGCATCAATAGTGAAGCAGTATCAATATTAAACATGTATGCACCAAGTGGTGCAGCATCTAAATTCTTAAAAGAGAAATTAAGAGAGCTGCAAGAGGAAATAGATAGCAAAACTATAATAGCGGGAGATCTCAACCTTGCACTATCAGAATTAGATAAATCAAACCACAAAATAAATAAGAAAGAAGTCAAAGAGGTAAATAGAATACTAGAAAAGTTTGATATGATAGATCTTTGGCGAAAGCTAAATGGAGACAGAAAGGAATATACTTTCTTCTCAGCAGTTCATGGAACCTATACAAAAATTGATCATATACTAGGGCATAAAAACCTCAAAATCAAATGCAGTAAGGCAGAAATAGTAAATGCATCCTTTTCAGACCATAATGCAATCAAAATAACATTTAATAAAAAGCCAGGGGAAAATAGACCAAAAAATAATTGGAAACTAAATAATCTTATACTAAAGAATGATTGGGTAAAACAGCAAATCATAGACATAATTAATAACTTCACCCAAGAAAATGACAATAATGAGACATCATACCAAAATGTGTGGGATACAGCCAAAGCAGTAATTAGGGGAAGTTTTATATCTCTACAGGCCTACCTGCATAAAATAGAGAAAGAGAGGGCCAACGAATTGGGTTTACAACTAAAATTGCTAGAAAAGGAACAAATTAAAAACCCCCAGACAAACACAAAACTTGAAATTCAAAAAATAAAAGGTGAGATTAATAAAATTAAAAGTAAAAAAACTATTGAATTAATTAATAAAACTAAGAGTTGGTTTTATGAAAAAACCAACAAAATAGACAAACCCTTAGTAAACCTGATTAAAAAAAGGAAAGAGAAAAAGCAAATTGATAGTCTTGAAAATGAAAAGGGTGAACTCACCACTAATGAAGAGGAAATTAGAACAATAGTTAGGAGCTACTTTGCTCAACTTTATGCCGATAAATTCGATAACTTAAATGAAATGGAAGAATACCTTCAAAAATATAGCTTGCCCAGATTAACAGAGGAAGAAGTAAGTAGTCTAAATAGTCCCATCTCAGAAAAAGAAATAGACCAAGCTATTAACCAACTTCCTAAGAAAAAGTCCCCAGGACCAGATGGATTTACAGGTGAATTCTACCAAACATTTAAAGAACAACTAACTCCAATGCTATGTAAACTATTTGAAAAAATAGGGATTGAAGGAGTCCTACCAAATTCCTTCTATGACACAGACATGGTACTGATACCTAAACCAGGTAGATCGAAAACTGAGAAAGAAAACTATAGACCAATTTCCTTAATGAATATTGATGCTAAAATCTTAAATAAGATATTAGCAAATAGACTTCAGAAAATCATCCCCAGGATAATGCACTATGACCAAGTGGGATTTATACCAGGAATGCAGGGCTGGTTTAATATTAGGAAAACTATTAGTATAATTGACCATATTAATAATCAAATTAATAAAAACCATATGATCATCTCAATAGATGCAGAAAAGGCATTTGATAAAATCCAACATCCATTCCTACTAAAAACGCTTGAGAGTATAGGAATAAATGGACTATTCCTTAAAATAATAAGGAGCATATATTTAAAACCTTCAGTAAACATCATATGTAATGGTGATAAACTAGAACCTTTCCCTGTAAGATCAGGAGTGAAACAAGGTTGCCCACTATCACCATTACTATTCAATATAGTACTAGAAACTCTAGCCTTGGCAATAAGAGCCGAGAAAGAGATCCAAGGAATTAGAGTAGGAAATGAAGAAATCAAATTGTCACTTTTCGCAGATGACATGATGGTATACTTAGAGAACCCCAAAGACTCTGCTAAAAAGCTATTAGAAATAATTCAGAATTTTAGCAAAGTCGCAGGATACAAAATAAATCCACATAAATCCTCAGGATTTTTATACATTACCAACACAATCCAACAGCAAGAGATACAAAGAGAAATTCCATTCAAAATAACAGTCGATAGTATCAAATATTTGGGAATATATCTACCAAAGGAGAGTCAGGAATTATATGAGCAAAATTACAAAACACTTGCCACAAAAATAAAGTCAGATTTAAATAATTGGAAAGACATTCAATGTTCTTGGATAGGCCGAGCGAATATAATAAAGATGACAATACTCCCCAAACTAATCTATTTATTTAGTGCTATACCAATCAGACTCCCAAGAAACTATTTTAATGACCTAGAAAAAATAACAACAAAATTCATATGGAAGAATAAAAGGTCGAGAATTGCAAGGGAACTAATGAAAAAAAAGTCAGAGGAAGGTGGTCTAAGTGTACCTGATTTAAAGCTATATTATAAAGCAACAGTCACCAAAACCATTTGGTATTGGCTAAGAAATAGACTAGTTGATCAGTGGCATAGGTTAGGTTCACAGGACAAGATAGTGAATAAAAATAGCAATCTAATCTTTGACAAACCCAAAGATCCCAAATTTTGGGATAAGAATTCATTATTTGACAAAAACTGCTGGGAAAACTGGAAATTAGTATGGCAGAAACTAGGCATGGACCCACATTTAACACCACATACTAAGATTAGATCAAAATGGGTCCAAGATTTAGGCATAAAGAACGAAATCATAAATAAATTGGAGGAACATGGGATGGTTTACCTCTCAGACTTGTGGAGGAGGAAGGAGTTTGTGTCCAAGGGAGAACTAGAGACTATTATTGATCACAAAATAGAACATTTTGATTACACCAAATTAAAAAGTTTCTGCACAAACAAAACTAATGCAAACAAGATTAGAAGGGAAGTAACAAATTGGGAAAAAATTTTTACAGTTAAAGGTTCTGATAAAGGCCTCATCTCCAAAATATACAGAGAATTGACTTTAATTTATAAGAAATCAAGCCATTCTCCAATTGATAAATGGTCAAAGGATATGAACAGACAATTTTCAGATGATGAAATTAAAACTATTTCCACTCATATGAAAGAGTGTTCCAAATCACTATTGATCAGAGAAATGCAAATTAAGACAACTCTGAGGTATCATTACACACCTGTCAGATTGGCTAAGATGACAGGAACAAATAACGATGAATGTTGGAGGGGCTGTGGGAAAACTGGGACACTGATGCATTGTTGGTGGAGTTGTGAAAGAATCCAACCATTCTGGAGAGCAATCTGGAATTATGCCCAAAAAGTTATCAAAATGTGCATACCCTTTGACCCAGCAGTGCTACTACTGGGCTTATATCCCAAGGAAATACTAAAGAAGGGAAAGGGACCTGTATGTGCCAAAATGTTTGTGGCAGCCCTTTTCATAGTGGCTAGAAGCTGGAAGATGAATGGATGTCCATCAATTGGAGAATGGTTGGGTAAACTATGGTATATGAATGTTATGGAATATTATTGTTCTATAAGAAATGACCAACAGGAGAAATACAGAGAGGCTTGGAGAGACTTACATCAGCTGATGCTGAGTGAAACGAGCAGAACCAGAAGATCATTATACACTTCAACAATGATACTGTGTGAGGATGTATGCTGATGGAAGTGGATTTCTTCAACATAGAGAAGAACTAATCCAATTCCAATTGATTAATGATGGACAGAACCAGCTACATCCAGAAAAGGAACACTGGGAAATGAATGTAAACTGTTATTTTTACCTTCTGAATCCAATTCTTCCTGTGCAACAAAAAAATTCGGTTCTACACACATATATTGTATCTAAATTATACTGTAATATAATTAACATATATAAGACTGCTTGCCATCTGGGGGAGGGGGTTGGGAGAGGAAGGGAAAAAATCTGAATAGAAGTAAGTGCAAGGGATAATGTTGTAAAAAATTACCCATGCATATGTACTGTCAAAAAATGTTATAATTATAAAATAAAATAAAAAATTAAAAAAAAAAAAAAAAAAAAAAAAAAAAAAAAATTTTTCAGCATTGACAATTGCAAAATCTTTTGTTCCAACTTTTCCCCTCCTTCCCCCCACCCCCTACCCTAGATGGCAGGAAGTCTGATACATGTCAAATA
Organism: Sminthopsis crassicaudata; assembly: GCF_048593235.1. Lineage (NCBI taxonomy): Eukaryota > Metazoa > Chordata > Mammalia > Dasyuromorphia > Dasyuridae > Sminthopsis > Sminthopsis crassicaudata. Next base: position 140,451,145 of record NC_133622.1, on the reverse strand, counting down.
TATTAAAGTATAAATTAAAAAACAATATATGTATACATGTTCAAACAGTTATTCTTGCTGTTCAAAAAGAATCGGACTTTAAAATAGTGTAGAATTAGCCTGTGAAGTAAATCAAAAATGCAGGTCAACAGAAATAGAGGGATTGGGAATTCTATGTAGTGTTCAAAATCATTTCCCAGAGTTTTTTTGCTGAGTGTAACTGATTCAATTCATTACTGCTCTATTGGTGGCCAGTCCATCAGAATTGATCATCATATAGTATTGTTGTTGAAGTATGTAATGATCTCCTGGTCCTTCTCATTTCACTCAACATCAGTTTATGTAAGTCTCTCCAGGACTTTCTGAAATCATTCTGCTGATCGTTCCTTACAGACCAATAATATTCCATAATATTCATAAACCACAATTTATTCAGTCATTCTTTAATCGATGGACATCAATTCAGTTTCCAATTTCTGGCCACTACAAAGAGGGCTGCCATAAACATTCTTGCACATACAGGTCCCTTTCCCTTCTTTAAAATTTCTTTGGTTTATAAGTCCAGTAATAACACTGCTGGATCAAAGTTGTATGCACAGTTTGATAACTTTTTGAGCATAGTTCCAAATTGATTTCCAGAATGGCTGGATGAATTCACAATTCCACCAACAATGTATCAGTGTCCCAGTTTTCCCATATCCCCTCCAACATTGCACATTATCTTTCTCTGGCATTCTAGCCAATATTACAGGTATGTAGTGGTATGTCAGAGTTGTCTTAATTTGTATTTTTCTGATTAATAAGGACTTGGAGCATCTTTTCATAGGACTAGAAATAGTTTCAATTTTTTCTTCTGAGAACTATCTGTTCATATCCTTTGACCATTTATCAATTGGAGAATGGCTTGATTTCTTATAAATTAGAGTCAATTCTCTATATTTTGGAAATGAGGCCTGTATCAGAACCTTTGACTGGAAAAATGTTTTCCCAGTTTATTGCTTCCCTTCTAATCTTATCTGCATTAGTTTTGTTTGTACAAAAACTTTTCAATTTGATATAATCAAAATTTTGTGATCAATAATGATCTCTAGTTCTTTTTTGGTCATAAATTCCTTCCTCTTTCACAGATCTGAGAGGTAAATTATCCTATGTTTCTCTAATTTATTTATAATCTCATTCTTTATGCCTTTATTCTTTATGTCTAGGTCATGAACCCATTTTGACCTTATCTTGGTGTAAGGTGTTAAATGTGGTTAAATGCCTAGTTTCTGCCATACTAATTTCCAATTTTCCCAGAAATTTTTGTCAAACAGTTACTTCTTATTCCAAAAGTTGGGATGTTTGGGTTTGTCAAACACTAGATTATTAAAGTTATTGACTGTTTTATACTTTGAACTTAACCTATTCTACTGATCAACTAGTGTATTTCTTAGCCAATACCAAATGGTTTTGGTAACTGGTGATTTATAATATAATTTTAGATCTGGTACAGCTAGGGCATCTTCATTTGATTTTTTTTTTCATTAATTCCCTTTAATCCCTCCCCCCGATGACAGGCAATCCCATACATTTTACATGTGTTACAATATAGTCTAGGTACAATACATGTGTGTGAATATCATTTTCTTGTTGCACAATAAACATTAGAATCCGAAGGTACATGCAACCTGGGCAGACAGATATTAGTGCTAACAATTTACATTCACTTCTCAGTGTTTCTTCTCTGGGTGTAGCTACCTCTGTCCATCATTGATCAACTGGAAGTGAGTTGGATCTTCTTTATGTTGAAGATTTCCACTTCCATCAGAATACATCCTCATACAGTATTGTTGTTGAAGTGTACAGTGATCTTCTGGTTCTGCTCATTTCACTCAGCATCAGTTGATTTAAGTCTCTCCAGGCCTCTCTGTATTCCTCCTGCTGGTCATTTCTTACAGAGCAATAATATTCCATAACCTTCATATTCCACAATTTACCCAACCATTCTCCAACTGATGGACATCCATTCATCTTCCAGTTTCTAGCTACAACAAAAAGAGCTGCCACAAACATTTTGGCACATATATGTCTCTTTCCGCTCTTTAGTATTTCTTTGGGATATAATCCCAGTAGTAGCGCTGCTGGGTCAAAGGGTATGCACAGTTTGATAACCTTTTGGGCATAATTCCAGATTGCTCTCCAGAATGGCTGGATTCTTTCACAACTCCACCAGCAATGTATTAGTGTCCCAATTTCCCCACATCCCCTCCAACATTTATCATTATTTGTTCCTGTCATCTTAGCCAATCTGACAGGTGTGTAGTGGTATCTCAGAGTGGTCTTAATTTGCATTTCTCTGATCAGTAGTGATTTGGAACACTCTTTCATGTGAGTGGATATAGTTTCAATTTCTTCCTCTGAGAATTGTCTGTTCATATCCTTTGACCATTTATCAATTGGAGAATGGTTCAGTTTCTTATAAATTAGGGGCAGTTCTCTATATATTTTGGAAATGAGACCTTTGTCAGAACCTTTGTTTTTAAAAATATTTTCCCAATTTGTTACTTCCCTTCTAATCTTGTTTGCATTAGTATTATTTGTACAGAAACTTTTTAGTTTGATGTAATCAAAATCTTCTATTTTGTGATCAATAATGATCTCTAGTTCTCCTCTGGTCATAAATTCCTTCCTCCTCCACAAGTCTGAGAGGTAGATTATCCTCTGTTCCTCTAATCTATTTATTATCTCCCTCTTTATGCCTAAATCATGGATCCATTTTGATCTTATCTTGGTATATGGTGTTAAGTGTGGATCCATATCTAATTTCTGCCATACTAATTTCCAGTTTTCCCAACAGTTTTTTCCGAATAATGAATTTTTATCCCTAATGTTGGAATCTTTGGGTTTGTCAAAGATTAGATTGCTATAGATGTACCCTTTTTTGTCCTTTGTATCTAATCTGTTCCACTGATCTACCGGTCTATTTCTTAGCCAATACCAAATGGTTTTGGTGACTGCTGCTATATAATATAGCTTTAGATCAGGTACACTTAGACCACCTTCCTCTGAGTTTTTTTTCATTAGTTCCCTTGCAATTCTCGACCTTTTATTCTTCCATATGAATTTTGTTGTTATTTTTTCTAGGTCATTGAAATAGTTTCTTGGGAGTCTGATTGGTATAGCACTAAATAAATAGATTAGTTTGGGGAGTATTGTCATCTTTATTATATTCGCTTGGCCTATCCAAGAGCACTGAATGTCTTTCCAATTATTTAAATCTGATTTTATTTTTGTGGCAAGTGTTTTGTAATTTTTCTCATATAATTCCTGACTTTTCTTTGGTAGATGGATTCCCAAATATTTTATACTCTCAACATTTGTTTGGAATGGAATTTCTCTTTGTATCTCTTGCTGTTGCATTTTTTTAGTGATATATAAAAATGCCGAGGATTTATGTGGATTTATTTTGTATCCTGCCACTTTGCTGAAATTTTGAATTATTTCTAGTAGCTTTTTAGCAGAGTCTTTGGGGTTCTCTAAGTATACCATCATGTCATCTGCAAAAAGTGATAGTTTAATTTCCTCATTTCCTACTCTAATTCCTTGAATCTCTTTCTCGGCTCTTATTGCCGAGGCTAGTGTTTCTAGTACTATATTGAATAGTAATGGTGATAGTGGGCAACCTTGTTTCACTCCTGATCTTACTGGGAAAGGTTGCAGTTTATTTCTATTGCATATTATGCTTACTGAAGGTCTTAAATATATGCTCCTGATTATTCTAAGGAATAGTCCATTTATTCCTATAGTCTCCTTTAGGAATTTAGATGCTATGCCACTTGGTACATATATGTTTTAATATTGATATTGCTTCATTACCTATGCTACCCTTTAGCAAGATATAGTGCCCTTCCTTATATCTTTTAATTAGATCAATTTTTGCTTTTGCTTAATCTGAGATCAGGATGCCTACCCATACTTTTCTTGAATTAATCTGAAGTATAGTAGGTTTTGCTCCAGCGTTTTATCTTTACTCTGTATGTATTGCTCTGTTTCAAGGGTCTTTCCGTAAACAATGTAATGTAGGATTCTAGTTTTTTATCAAGTTTGCTATCTATTTCTGCTTTTTGGAGGGGTTTACCCCATTCACATTTATGGTTAACATTATGAGTTCTGCATTTCCTGCTATCTTGTTATCTTGAAATTGTGCTTTTCTCTTTCCTTTCTTCCTTACCATCCTTCCCCACTTGCCTCATGAAGCCTTCCCTCTTTAGGATCCCTTCCTCTTAGAGTTCCTCCCCTTTTCTTAACCTTTTTTTTTTTTTTTTTTTTTTTTTTTTTTTTTTACAATTTCTGTATTCCCTTCTATGTAGCCTAGCTCTTTCTTTTTCGCTTTTCCCCTCCCTCTTGTCAATGAAGTGGGAGAAGTCTAATATGTCTAATATTTTTTCTTTGAGCCAATTTTGATGAGAATAAGATTCACACTGTGTTCATCATCCTCCCTTCTTTCCCTCAGATATAATAGGTTTTCTTTGCCTATTTGTGAGATGTAGCACCTCCACTTTTCCCTTTTTCTGTTACAATTTCCTTTCCATATCTAGATCCTTTTTTATATTATAACAGTAAAACCAAATTATACATGTACTCTTTATGTATACCCCTAACAGAAATACAGCTCTTTAGAGTTCTTTTTACCTTTTTATTCTTCTCTTGAGTTTTATATTTGGAGGTCAAACTTTTTGTTTAGCTCTGGTTTATTCATCAATTCACCTATTTCATTGAATGTTCATCTTCTTCCCTGGAAGCAAATGCTCATTTTGGCTGGGTAAGTTATTCTTGGCTGCATACCAAGTTCTTTTGCCTTTTGGGATATCAGATTCCAGGCTCTTTGATCCTTTAATGTGGATGCTCCTAGATCCTGAGTAATCCTTATTGTGTCTCCTAATTATTTGAATTTTTCTGGCTGCTTATATTACTTTTTCCTTGGTCTGATAGTTCTGGATTTTAGCCACAATATTTCTTGGAATTTTAATTTTGGGATCTCTTTCAGTAGATGATCAATGAATTCTTTCAATGTCTTTTTTACCTCCTGATTCTATAATATTTGAGCAGTTCTCTTTGATGATTACCTGAAAAATAGTGTCGAGGCTCTTTTTTTCATCATGATTTTCATGAAGTCCAATAATCCTTACATTATCTCTCCTAGATCTATTTTCAAAGTCTGTTGTTTTCCCAAGTTTGTATTTGTTATGGGCCAGAACTTTGTACTTGAAACATGGATTCTTACAAGGTGTAACTCAGTGTAATTGATAGGATAATTGTTATCTAGTTTAGCATGGTGACTAATAGTTTTCTAGTTTAGTACATGAACTTAGTACTTTATATAATTCTACAAATTTCACACCTATGATGCAATTAAAATAGAGCATATAAAGCTGGAAGAAACTCAGTCAGAGTCAGAATTGGAGAAGACAAGAGGATTGTAGGTGGGAGCTCAAGTTCTCAGTGCCAAGGAGAGACAGATTCAATTCCATCTTCTTCAGTCTTGTGGTGGCTGGCCTATCCTCTTGTTCCCCTCACTGAGACTAAGTCCTGTCTGAAAGATCTCAAGAAAGCTAACTGGGCCCCACTTAAGGAGACAATAAAGGATTCAGACTTTTGGACTTTTAATACCTGACTATTATTGTGGTGATTACTCTACTGAAACGAAGGCTTCTTCAAGACCTCCAGAAAACTGAGAACACATTTAACATTTTTTTCTTTTTTTTTCATTTTTTTGTTTTTGCTTGACTGATTCTTTGTGTCTCCTTGAGTCATTCATTTCCATTTGTTCAATTCTGATTTTAAATGAATTATTTTCTTCATTTAATTTTTTATTTTTATTTTTTGCAATTGTCCAACTGAGTTTTTAAATTAGTTGTTTTGATCTAAGCGTTTTTTTTTTTTTCATTTTGCCAATTTTATTTTTTAGGGAATTATTTTCTTTTTCCAATTCACAAATTCTGTTTTTCAGGGAGTTGTTTTCTTTTTCCACTATATCTTTTAATGAGTTATATGCCTTATTCAGACCCTCTTGTGAAGCTTCCCTTTCCTTTCCCAATTTTTCTTCTATCTCTCTTTTAAGAACTTTTAAAATTTCTGCTAGGAGAACCTTATATGGTGGTGTCCAGATCATATCTACCTTTGGGTTTTCATCTAGAGATAAACTGTTTTTAGTCTCTTCAGGATTTGAAATCTGCTCTCTTTCAGTATTTAGAGCTTGCTTTACCTTTTTATTCACTTTAACAACAACAACAACAAAAAAGCTGAGGTCTGCTTTTGGGTCAATGAGGGTTTACAGAGTTTACTCAGCAGACAACAGGAAGTTTCAGCAAAGCTGCTGCAGAAGGCAACCTCTGTACTGGAATTAGTGTCTGCACTGGGATTAGCAGTTGTATGCTGAGATCATGCTGAGTCCCTCCTGGTTCTGGGTGGGTGTGGCCAGGTCCAGAGAGATTCAAGCCTTCTGGGGATATAATCTTTACCCTTTCTGTTTATAGCTTCTCTGCTGATCTACTGGCTTGCTGCCAGGGCAGAGTAGTGGACAATGTGATAAAGTTCTCCTTGCAAATTTTCAATTGGCAAAAACCACATCCCACCCCATTCCAGTCTGTTAAGGGTAAACTATTTTCCACAATCTCACTGCCTGTCTGCCTGAGTCTGCACTTGGCCTAACCCCATTCCATCGCATGCATGAGCAAAGACAGACCTTTTCTGGCAAATTTCGAGTTAACTTCTGTTGGTAATGTGTTGTAATCCCAATTCGTAAAAATAGTCTGAGGATAGAGGAGAACTCAGAGAGATGCATGTATCTTCTCTGCCATATTGTCTCCATCTCCCTGATTTTATTCAGTATTTAAACACTAAGGGACAATGCATAGCTGGTCTTGATGTCAGGTAGGACTTTTAAAAGGGCATCACTTGTTATACCATCAGAGTACTTACATCTATAAATATATGAAACCACTTGAATTTTTAAATATTGCTTACATTTTAAGTATTTTATTATGATTTTAAAGTGTTTCATGTATGTCACCTTCTCTCTGAAGAATTATGTTATTATTGCATTTTATAGATAAGTAGACTATAAGTTTTTTCATATAGTTTTTTTTAGGAGATCATGGATATAATTTTCAAGGCTTCTGAAATTTCTTCTGAATGCATTATATAATCTTCAAATAGAATCATCTTTAGGAAGCTATTAGAGATTCTTTTTCCATTTGTACTCAACACATGACCTCCACAATGATGGAAAAATTACTTTGGCAATCATGAATCTCTCATTTCTATGTCTTGTTCATGGGATATCACCAAAAAAATTAATTGTGTTGTGACATCTTCCGAGGAATTTTGCATGGTTTTGATAGAAGAAGAGATTTGATATCTGCCTTTGCCCAATTGAATCAAATGCTTTTTTAAATAGTGAAGAGCAAATAAATTTACTCAAAAGAGAAAAACAGAGAATCTACACTGTAAATCAGCCATATTAATCAATATTGTTTTACACTACTTAAATAATTAGATAGTATAAAATATTGCTGTTTAGTAGGAAATGATAAAGCTTGTAGATTTAGAAAAATATGGAAAGAGTTGGATATATAAAGAAAGATGTCATCTACATTCAGAGAAAAAGAACAAACAAGTGTAGTATGGCCGTATATAAACATATATACATGGATATCTTTATATATGCACATGATTATAGATATCCATGTATATGTGCCTTGTTTATATATAAATATTTCCATGTTTATTTGAAGTACTTTTGGGGGAAGGGGGAGGCAAAAAAAATTAGGTAAGATGTACACACCAGAGAACATAGAATACCTATAAAGAAGCAAAGAAAATGTAGATACCTTTGATCATAATGTGTAGTATTTATCATATAGGCTTTCCTGAAATGGAAATCTATTCTTTTATATTTTGAAACTTCTCCTATGTTTTACTGTACACATGGCAAATTTTTTTCTTAGTTTTCAAATTTTGTATTTAAGTTTTAAGTAAATAAGGGGAGAAAGAAATTGAAGACAAAATATCCAAAAAATTAGCTAATAACATGATTTCAATACCAATATCAGCAGAAGGTAAATAACCTTTATATTCTAAAATAGTAAAAATAGTTCTCTTTATGATGGATAATAACTGGAAACTAAGGGGATGCCCATCAATTGAGGAATGATTGAACAAGTTGTGTTATATTATTGTAATGGAATACTATTAAGCAAGGATGAGCTCAGTAATCTTAGGAAAATATGAATAGACTTGAATGAACTAATAAAAAAAGAGAGATGAGCAGAACCAAAGGAACATTGTATGTAATAAAAGAAATCAGTTTTAAAGAACCATTTTGACTGAAGTCATTTTGATTTTTATAAATACCCAAACTAACTACAAAGGGCATATGAAAGAAAATGCTATCTGCATCCAAAAAAAGAACTGATAAATAGAAGTATCTATAAAATTTTACACACACACACACACACACACACACACACACACACACACACATACACACACATATTTGTGTCTAAGAGTACCTATTACTGGGGCAGGAGAAAAGAAGAAAAAAAGAAAAACAATTATATGATAACTTTTTATATATTTAGAGGGAATAGCAAGTTTTATTTGATAGATTTTCAGTTTCACATGCAATCATGTTTTATTTTTATTATATTATCTTATAGAAAACTTGTTTTTATTGCATAAATTAAAAATAAAATAAGAAGAAAAAAATCAAAATGGCCAATAACATGGAGGCAGTGAGCAGGAATATATTGATTTTGTACTTATATTCATGAATCTCTCAGTTAAATAACACTTTAGATACTTCTATCTAAGTAGTCCTGAAAAAATCATGGAGAAATTTGGACCTCAGTTTTCTCAACTATAAAAGGAAAAGGCTAGATTTGATGGACTTTAAAGTTTCTTCTAGCTTTAAATCTATGATTCTTTAGAAAAACAAAATGTACTATAAGATACTGTCAATTTTATACTTGTAAATGTTTGAATACTCTCTTTGCTTGTGAGGTTTCGATTAAGTTAATAATTTTAAGAGGCAGAAAAACGAAAAGGAAAGCATGCAGTCATTATGGGATAGCTAGTACAAAGCCATAGAACTTGAAGGTAGAATGACCCTTGTGAGGAGAAACAAATAGATCAATATGGCTGGATCATCAATTGTGTGGAAGGAAGTAAAATCAGAAAATGGGAAAAGGGGAGATAAAAAGAAAGAAAGTACATCCCAGGAAGAGTCAAAGAAAATTTACCACATCTGAGGGAATTTAGAGGGGGGGGGGCATTGTGTGAATCTGACTCTCATCAGAGTTGGCTCAAAGAGTAAATAATTGGCATATTCCTTTTTAAGAGAATTCTCTCTCACCTCATTAAAAGGGGAGAGAAGAAAAGGGAAAAGGAAAAGAGTAATGAGGGAAGGATACAAGAAAGAGGAAGGGATTTAAAAGGAGGGGGGAGGGATACCAAAAAGGGAGGACTCCGTAATTCAAGTGGGGCCCATAAGTTTAATACTGGGGAAGGAGTTCAGGGGGCACAAGGAAAAAAAAAAAGCATAATCTGGGTATAATATGATGGCAGGAAATACAGAATTAGCAATTTTAACTGTAAAGGTGAACTCTCCCATTAAGCGGAGGGGAGGCAGATAGCAGACTGGATCAAAAGTCAGAACCCTACAATATATTGCTTACAAGAAACACATTTAAAGCAGAATGATACATACAGAGTAAAGGTAAAACGCTGAAACAGAATCTATTTTGCTTCAAGTGAAGTAAAAAAAGCAGGGGTAGCCATCTTTATCTCAGATCAAGCAAAAGCAAAAATTGATCTAATTAAAAGAGATAAGGAAGGAAACTATATCCTGCTAAAAGGTAGCATACACAATGAAGACATATCAAAACTAAACATATATGCACCAAGTGGTATAGCATCCTAACTTCCTAAAGAAGTTAGAGTTGCAAAAAGAAATAGACAGCAAAACTATAATTGGGAGATCTCAACCTTGCACTCTCAAAATTAGATAAATAAAACCACAAACAAATAAGAAAGAAATTAAAGAGGTAAATCTAATATTAGAAAAATTAGGTATGATAGATCTTTGGACAAAACTGAATGGTAATAGAATGGAGTATACTTTCTTCTCATCATTTCATGGAACCTATACAAAAATTGACCACATATTAGGACATAAAGATCTCAAAATTAAATGCAGGAAGGCAGAAATAGTAAATGCTTTCTTCTCAGATCACTATGCAATAAAAACTACATTCAATAAGAAGTTAGGGGTAAATAGACCAAAAAACATTATTGGAAAATAAATAATCTCATCTTAAAGAATGATTGGGTGAAACAGCAAATTATAGAAACAACTAATAATTTCACCCAAGATGATGACGATGAGACATCATAACAAAATTTATGGGATGCAGCTAAAGTGGTAATAAGGGAAAAATTTATATCTTTAGAGGCTTACTTCAATAGAATAGAGAAAGAGAAGATCAATGAATTGGGCTTGCAACTTAAAAAGCTAGAAAAAGACCAAATTAAAAACCCCCAACCAAATACTAAACTTGAAATTCTAAAATTAAAAGGAGAAATTAATAATATTGAAAGTAAAAAAAAAAGAATTAATAAATAAAACTAAGACTTGATTTAATGAAAAAAACAATAAAATAGATAAACCTTTGGTAAATCTGATCAGAAAAAGGAAAGAGGAAAATCAAATTGATAGTCTTAAAAATGAAAAGGGGGAACTTTCCACTAATGAAGAGGAAATTAGAGCAATAATAAGGAGTAACTATGCCTAACTTTATGCCAATAAATTTGATAACTTAAGTGAAATGGATGACTACTTCCAAAAATATAGGCTTCCCAAATTAACAGAGGATGAAGTAAATTGATTAAATAGCCCCATTTCAGAAAAAGAACTAGAACAAGCTATTAATCAACTCCCAAAGAAATAATCCACAGGACCAGATGGATGTACAGGTGAATTCTACCAAACATTTAAAGAACAAGTAGCCCTAATGTTATATAAACTATTTGAAAAATTAGGGAATGAAGGAGTCCTACCAAACTCCTTTTATAACACAGACATGGTACTGACATCTAAACCAGGTAGGGTGAAAACGGAGAAAGAAAACTATAGACCAATCTCCTTAATGAATATTAATGCTAAAATCTTAAATAAGATATTAGTAAAAAGACTACAGAAAATCATCCCTAGGAAAATACACTATGATCAAGTAGGATTAATACCAGGAATGCAGGGCTGGTTTAATATTAGGAAAACTACTAGCTTAATTGACCATATTAACAATCAAATTAACAAAAACCATATGATCATCTCAATAGATGCAGAAAAAGCATTTGATAAAATACAACATCCATTTCTACTAAAAACACTTGAGAGTGTAGGAATAAATGGACTATTCCTTAAAATAGTCAGGAGCATATATTTGAGACTGTCAGTAAGCATAATATGTAATGGAGATAAACTGCAACCTTTCCCAGTAAGATCAGGAGTGAAACAAGGTTGCCCATTATTACCATTACTATTCAATATTGTATTAGAAATGCTAGCCTCGGCAGTAAGAGTCAAGAAAGAGATTAAAGAATTAGAATAGGTAATCAGGAAATCAAACTATCACTCTTTGCAGATGATATGATTGTATATTTAGAGAACCCCAGAGATTATAATGAAAAGTTATTAGAAATAATTCACAACTTTAGCAAAGTTGCAGGATACAAAGTATATTCACATAAATCCTCAGCATTTTTATACATCATCAACAAAATGCAAAAGCAAGAGATACAAAGAGAAATTCCATTCAAAACAAATGTTGAGAGTATAAAATATTTGGGAATCTATCTACCAAAGAAAATCCAGGAATTATATGAGCAAAATTACAAAACATTTGCCACAAAAATAAAGTCAGATTTAAATAATTGGATAGGCTGAGCAAATATAATAAAGATGACAATATTCCCCAAACTAATCTATTCATTTAGTGCTATACCAATCAGACTCCCAAGAAACTATTTTAATGAGCTAGAAAAAAGAACAACAAAATTCATATGAAAAACAAAAGGTAGAGAATTTCAAGGGAATTAATGAAAAAAAAAAAAAGCAAATGAAGGTGGCCTAGCTATACCTGATTTAAAACTATATTATAAAGCAGCAGTCATGAAAACCATTTGCTATTGGCTTAGAAATAGACTAGTTGATCAGTGGAATAGGTTAGTTTGACAAGACAAAATAGTGTACAACTATAGCAATCTAGTATTTGACAAACCCAAAGATCCCAACTTTTGGGATGAGAATTCATTATTTGACAAAAACTGTTGGGAAAACTGGAAATGATTATGGCAAAAATTAGATATGGTCCCATATACCATACACCAAGATAAGATCAAAATGGGTCCATGATTTAGGCATAAAGAATGAGATCATAAATAGGTTAGAGGAATATAGGATAGTTTACCCCTCAGACTTGTGGAGGAGGAAGGACTTTGTGACCAAAGGAGAGCTAGAGATCATTATTGATCACAAAATAGAAAAGTTTGATTACATCAAATTCAAAAGCTTTTGTACAAACAAAACTAATGCAAACAAGATTAGAAGGCAAGTAACAAATTGGAAAAAATATTTTTACAGTTAAAGGTTCTGATAAAGGCCTCATTTTTACAATATATAGAGAACTTACTCTAATTTATAAGAAATCAAACCATTCTCCAATTGAGCAATGATCAAAGGATATGAACAGACAATTTTCAGATGATGAAATTGAAATTATTTCCACTCATATGGAAGAGTGTTCCAAATCACTATTGATCAGAGAAATGCAAATTAAGACAACTCTGAGATTCCACTACACACCTTTCAGATTGTTAAAGATGACAGGAAAAAATAATGATGAATATTGGAGGGGCTGTGGGAAAACTGGGACACTGATGCATTGTTGGTGGAGTTGTGAAAGAATACAACCATTCTGGAGAGCAATTTGGAACTTTGCCCAAAAAGTTATCAAATTGTGCATACCCTTTGATCCAGCAGGGCTACTACTGGGTTTATATCACAAAGAAATACTAAAGAAGGGAAAGGGACCTGTATGTGCCAAAATGTTTGTGGCAGCCCTTTTTGTAGTGGCTAGAAACCGGAAAATTAATGAATGCCCATCAATTGGAGAATAGTTGGGTAAATTACAAATGTTATGGAATACTATTACTCTGTAAGAAATGACCAGCAGGATGAATACAGAGAGGCTGGGAGAGACTTCCATGAACTGATGCTGAGTGAAATGAGTAGAACCAGGAGATCATTATACACTTCAACAACAATACTGCATGACGATGTATTCTGATTGTAGTGGATATCTTCAACATAGAGAAGATGTAATTCAGTTCTAGTTGAGCAATGATGGACAGAATCAGCTACACCCAGAGAAGCAACACTGGGAATTGAGTGTAAACTGTTTGTACTAATGTCTTTCTATCCAGGTTATTTTTACCTTCTGAATCCAATTCCTACTGTGCAACAAGAAATTCGGTTTTACACACACACACATATACATATATATATATATATATATATATATATATATATATATATATATATTGTATCTAGGATATACTGTAATGCATTTAATATGTTTTTATTTTATTTATTTATTTATTTTCTGAGGCTGGGGTTAAGTGACTTGCCTAGGGTCACACAGCTAGGAAGTGTTAAGTGTCTGAGACCAGATTTGAATTTGTGTCCTCCTGAATTCAAGGCTGGTACTCCATCCACTGCGCCATCTAGCTGCCCCCAACACATTTAATATCTATGGGATTGCTTGTCATCTAGGGGAGGGGGTAGAGGGAGGGAGGTTAAAATTCGGATAAGAAGTAAGTACATGGGATAATGTTGTAAAATAAATTACCCATTTATATGTACTGTCAAAAATTATAATTATAAAATTAATTTTAAAAGACCATAAACAAAATAAGTGAAGTTGATAATATAAATATTAGAAACCACCCAGTCATATCAATAGATGTTGAGAAGGGTTTTGACCAAATGTAACTCTCATTTCTAACACAATAAAAAGGAAAATCACAAAAATGACAAAGGTTTGGAGAAACACACCCATGAATATAATATTCTTTTTGTGCAGTTGTGATCTAATCAAATTATTCTAGAAAACAATTTGGAACTACTCAAAAAACTAATAAACTGTGTATATCTTGTGACACAGCAATAACTTATTAGGTCCATGCCCCAAAATAGATTAAAGGAAAAAGGGATGTATACATATACAAATATTTGTAAGAACTCTTTTTATGGTAAAAAAGATTTGAAAATTGAAGTGATTTTTATCACCTAAGTAATGGATAAAATTCATGGTATGTGAATGTGATGGATTACTATTTTGATGTAAAAAATAATGAAAGGAATGGTTTAGGAACAGTTGAAGAGGTATGTGTGTGTATATATATATATATATATATATATATATATATATATATGTATACCAATTCAAAGTGAAATGAGCAGAACCAAGAGAACAACCTACATAATAACAGCAATATTGTGAAGATAATCAACTATGAAAAAGTTAGTAATTGATCAATATGATGATTCACCACAACTCCAAAGGATTCTGATTATAAAATGATATCCATCTCCAGATAGAGAACTGATGGACTCAGAGTAGTGACTCAGTCACATTTTTCTTTTTTTTTTTTGCCTTTTTTTCCTGAATATGAATAATATGGAAATATATTTTGCATGACTTTGTATATAAAATGAGTATCTTACTTCTTGTCTTACTATTGGAAAGTCAGGAGAGAATTTGCAACTATAAATGAGATGAAATATTTTTAAATTGTTCTATAAATGGTATCTTTAATGATGTGAGAACAGAAATCAAATTACAGAAGATTTAGAGAAAGTGAGAGAAGAAATAGAGATCCCTACTATAATCATATTTCTCAACATATTTACCCTAGAAGAGTAGGAAAGATATGGCAGTGACTAAGTGAAAGCTTTGTTTCAAATGTATACCTGGTAAGGTTTTAGGCTGCCAGAAAAAAAAAATGATTACAGGAATAAAGTAGAAATAAAAAGGAGAGTGGAAATAATAACAGGGGCAATTTGTTGAAGAAGATGGAAGGGAATGAAGTTCAGTTCATTCAGAAGAGCTGGCCTTGGCAATGAGAAGGAATACTTCCTTGTCTGAGAAAGGAGTAAGGGAGGAGGTAAGGGAAGCTGTCTCAGCAATGTGAAATGAGAAAAACAGGGGCCTTGGGGAATGGCCTCGTTTTTTAAAAAGGAAATATAAGGGAAAGTCTTTAGCATAGTGTGTGAAGGACCAAAAACTTGAGGAAAGGATAAAGGATTTGAAATAATGTCTATCAAGAATGGCATAGAGAATTCGTTAAAGAGGAGTAGAATGATTAGCTTTCAGTAATGATGTCCCAGTTGAAATTAGATAACATCCATTTGTAATGGATCCAATTAAGCATGGTTTCTTGGTTTATTTTCTGTTCAGCAGTACTTGAATTAGAATGTAGAAAGTGAACTGCTGGAGTAATTTAGAATTGGGTTTGTTAAGTCATGTTATCTACTGAAAAAAAAGGCAAGGAATTCTAGAATAAAGAATGGTATAAAACAGAATTTGTTCAACTTTGGATCCACTTTAGTGTCTGGTATCCTATCCTGCCAGATGATCTTCAGAATTTTTCTAAGACAATTCAAATGGAAGCTAATAACTTTTCTGACATAACATTGGCGTACTATCCAGTTTTCAAAGGCACACAGCAATGAGGTCAGCCCAAAGGCTCTGTAGATCTCAATTTGATAGCCAGTCTAATACCTCTCTTCTCCTTAGAGCCTCTGGAACAATGAGCTAGCATGGCAATAAATGGTCTCATTATTAGTATGGACATCCCTCAAAAACACACTGTCAATATAAGTAAATTTCAAAACTTAACCATTTTGTGTAACTAATGGTTTCACATATGAATGTATGGTTCTGACTGATAGAGGACTTTTGTTTTCTTGGGGTTAAATGTTTGCCAAAATTAACACAAGCAGCAAAGAATTGATCCATACTTTGTTACATGTCAGGTTCAGAGGCTACATTGAGTGTATAATCATCTGCAAACAAAAAAAAATCATGAACCAACACTCTCCACTCTAGTTTTGGCTTGTAGTCTTTTCAAGTTAATAAATGTAGTATCGATGTGGTAGCTGACTTTGATGCTATGTCTGTCCTTATTGAAGGCATTTAACAACATAGCTGAAAACATCATATAAAAAACCATGGGAGCAAGCACATAGCCTTGTTCCACTGCATTGGTGACTGGGAAAGTTTGAGAGCATTTCAGAACCCCAGACAACCTGACATCATGAAACTGATTTACTATGATGAACTTCTCTGGGCAACTGGATTTTAACATAATTTTTCCATAAGCCCTCATGGCTTATAGTATCAAAGTCAGATCTATAAGTGTTGTATACAGACCTCTGTTCTGCTCCTGGAATTTCTTTTGGAATTGTTGGGTAGTAAATACCGTATCAGCTGTTCCTTAGCCCCTTCTGAAGCCACACTGGCTTCCAGGTAGATGACCTTTTCTAGATACAGGGTCAGCCTGTTAAGGAGGACTCTAGCAATTATCTTGCCAGCAATGCCTAAGTAAGAGCATCCTCTCCATCTCCCATGATTGTCACAGGACACCTTCATAAAGATGGATACTGGAGGTATATGTGAATTCCTGGGGCATAACCTCCTCTTGCCAAATAATCTGGAAAATTTCAATCAGTCTTTGTATGAGAAGTGGACACTTCACCTTGTAAATCTCAGCTGGAATAGAATCAGCACTTGGTCCTTTATCACACAAAAATAGCCTAATGGCATTGAAAACCTCTTCAGTAGGAACTTCAGCTGGAGAGTGATTGATTACAACTTGAGTTAAATGATCAATAATTTCAGCATTGATTGATGATGGTCTGTTGAGGACATGGTATTCATCTCAGCTCTCTAGGATCATGTTCTTATCATTAATCAATGTGGCAACATCAACATTGAGTAGTTGAGATACACTATAAGTCTTTGGCCCCAAAATAGCCTTCAGTGCATTTTTAAAAAGCTTTAGATTGTTTCTAGCAACATAAAATATAATTTCATTTGCCTTTTTACTGAGTCAAGAATCCTGCATCTCTCTAAGTTTTGATTGTACTGTACTTTTGATGAAATTGAAATGCTATCTTCTCAGAGATGGATAAACTATCCTGCTGATAACCCTTTGTAGTTCTCTTTTTTCATTTAGCAGCTTCTGAATTTCCTCATCATGTTAAACAAACCAGTCTTGTTGTTTGCGAGTATTCTGACTCAGATGAGCTGCCCATTCCTTTTCTGTTCCATTGTTTCCAACCATGTCTTGGCTCAATTTACCCTCCACATTGGCAACAAATTGTTCCTGCTGATAGAAGCATTCTAATCTTTTGACATTAATTCTTCAAGTAGTCTTTTTGCCTTGGGGCTGCCACTTATTGAATATGAATATTCAGTTTGGAAAGGATAAGAATATGATCAATCCAGCATTTTGCACCACACCTTTCCTTGGTCACTTTCACATCCTATCTCTTCTTACAATCACATTAAATGCCAATGTTTGCTGCAATGGTATATCCATGAAGTTTTGTTACATTTAGGTAAATGGAATACAGTGTTAGTGAGGAGAAGGTCATGAGAAGCACAAGTCTTCAATAATAAAATGACCACTGCTGTTCCTGCTTCCAATTCCATTCCTCCTAAGGACTTCCTGACATGTCTGCTAGTCTGAGCCTACTGTAGAATTAAAATCACCCAGAATTATAAGCTTGTCCTCTTTTGGCACTTTGATGATACAGCTCTCCAAATCTTCATACATTTTTTCTTTGACATCAGGATTCATGGGAGCATAGGCACTGATGATGGTAGCGTGGCATTTTCCTCCAAGGGGTAATCATATTGTCTTGATCCTGTCATTCACTCCTTTTGGAAGCATGTGAACCTGTTTACTAGATAAATTTTGATTGCGAAATCCACACTATCTTCATGGTGCTGCCTTTCACTGCAGCCACTCCAGAAAAATGTGTATTCAGCTCCTACATCAGTAAGTTGTCCCTCAGGGCTGCTATGTGGCTGTGGTATCTGTCAAGTTCTCTCACAACAAGAGCTGTTGTTCTTTCAGATTTACTGGATTTTATGTTATCTATAAGTGCACACATATTCAATGTACTGATGGTGAGAGGAATCAGCTTTTCAGAATATTTTGTACATATTTTGGTGTCTCAACCACAGAGTGAGATCCTCAGCTCCTATGGTAATCAGGCCAGGGCTGGGTAAGCAGACAATTTTTTAGGGCACCTTTTCTAGCCCCTTCCTCATACATGAAGGTGAGCAGTGCATTCCTTAAAAGTATGCTCAGACATCAGGGGCTGCTGAATTCCATGGCTGCTTCCAGTGAGAAGACAACCCTCTGGCCTGAGCTGCCTATGTATACTTCCTATTGTACCGCACCTGCTGCTTCATCACTCATCTTTTTTCCATAGGACTTTGAGACAGGTAAAAATGGTAAAATGATATAGTGATATATTTTGATTCATGGCTAAATTGGATTTAAGTGAGGCAGAGTTGCACAAACTCATCCACTTCATTTTTCTAAAGCCATCATTGTCCAGTGGCAGGACAGAGTCAAAATGACTGGTGATGGCTTTCAGTGGATGACCTTGTTGTCTTCAATGCCTTACTAAGCTCTAAGCATTCCACAACACTTGAGTCAGCTGTCTTTATGGTCATTGGAACAAATTGATCTCATCCGCCCATTCCACCAGAAGAAGTCTTTATATGCCTGGAGGAGACACCCCCCCTAACTCACCACAGGGTTTCAGACCCTTTAGTTATCCTCAATCCGATTTAGTCTATTTGCTGAACCAGTTTATTGAAGTGTGGCCACTGTGCATGCAACAGCTTCTTGGAGCCACAGATGAAAATTAGGTGGATCAGGTAAACATTAAAGGTGGAAAGAAGCCAAGTAAAGGGCTCAGCAGCTTTCATACCCTAGATACTAGTCTTCCCTGAACACACCCTATACACCAGGGCAATATATCTAGTGCAATGGTGATAGTAGATTGCAAAACTGGTTGATTGCTATCCTTCATTCTCAAAAGAGAACTAAAATGACATCACTATATTAGAGTCAAGTTACAGTGTATCTGACTATGGTTGATCAATGTGAATTAGGAATGCTCTACATCAGTTAGAAATAAATAGCACATGTGAACATTTGGGATAGATTCTTAAATTTGCGCAGTTTGACTTTCTTTTGAGCTATTTCAATTCCGTTGTGCTTACAGAGTACATCACCTTTTCTGAGGATTGCTGGGAAGTACTATGTCATCTTGTATCCCATGTCACACAATCAATTCCAATGTTAAGATAGACTTTGAGAGTGTCATTGTAATATCTTTTCTGATGACCAGGTGAACACATGTCCTGTATAAGTTCTCCATAAAATATTTTTTATTTAGCAAGTGTACCTGGGCATTCAAATAATGTTACCGTAAATTAGAGTTGCACTTTCTTCAGTAGAATAAGAATGCTTGGTGGATTAATTTGAGAAAGGACCTCTGTGCTGTTATCTTATCCTGCCAAGCAATCTTTCAAATCAAGACTATTAAAATGGAAGTGATTCAGTTTCCTGGCTTTGCTGGTTTTATAAGCATGCAGCAATGATATCAGTACAATGGCTTTGTAGACCTTCAGTTTATTAGTAAATCTTTTATCACTCACATTTTCCTTTGGAGTCTCCCAAATAATGAGCTGATTTTGACAATGCATGAGTCAACCTCATTATCAATGTGCTAAATTAAAATGAAAAAATGAGAACTCTACAGGAGTCTGTGAAAGAAATGGAGTAGAGTTATGAAGGTCACAGTGAGCATAAAGATGGAAGTCATCTTATTCTCTCTTATTAAACCTCAGTTCTGTATTACTCTTTCTGTCTCCTAATGTTCCTATTCACACTGAACACTTTGAGTACAATACAAATTCATGTTATATAACTTCAACTGAGTCCTCAATGTAGCAAAGCAATATTTTTATTCCTCTATAATTTATCCTCAACCTCACTCCTCACAAATGATATTCCAGATCTTCTCTTTTTTTCATTATACCTCTGACAACTCCCCTTCCTCCTTCTATTTTGACTGATGACTATGTCATTAACTTAATCCTTCAAGATTTCTCTGCTGTATCTGACACTTTTAAGCACATTCTCTCTCTCTCTCTCTTTCTCTCTCTCTCTCTCTCTCTCTCTCTCTCTCTCTCTCTCTCTCTCTCTCTCTCTCTCTCTCTCTTTCTCTCTTTCTCTCTCTCTCTCTCTCTCTCTCTCTCTCTCTCTCTCTCTCTCTCTCTCTCTCTCTCTCTCTAATGGATCTACCTATTCGATTTTCCATTCAGGTACTGTAGTGATCTTCTCAAAATGTAGTTGTGATCCTGTCACTGCAATGGCTCTCTGTTGCTCCAAGATAAAATAAAATACTCTGTCTTGCATTCAAATTCCTTCACAAGAAGCCCTCTCTCTTGAAACCATCACAATATTCCATGGATTAACTATCATGTCTAGGCAGATGATCCCCAAATAATTCCCATCCTGTAAATCCCTTTAATTTCAATACCACATCAACAATTTTATATTGGATGTTCCTAATTGAATGTCTTGGAGAAATCTTAAACTCAAAATACCTAAAACACAGCTCAATATCTTTCTGCCTAAACCCTCTCTTCTTCCAGACTTCCTAACTGGTACTTTCCCTAAATGGTACCATCATCAGGTTCCCATATTAATAACATTGGGATTTTTGTGGACCTCTCACTTCTCACCCCAGATACCTAAGTGGTTATCATATATTTTCAATTCTGATTTCCCAATGTTTCTCATGTCTGACTCCTTTTCATTATTACTAATTCAGGTCCTAAAACTTTTCATTTGAATGAATGTAGCAACCTTTTGGTTGGTCTCTCTTCCCAGTCCAGTCCATACTTTATTTTGCTACCAAAGTATTTTTCCTTTAATGTAGTTCTGATTATACAACTCTTTTAATCAACTCCAATGGCTTCCTATTTCTCTTGAAATATAATATAAACTAAATTGATCAATCAATAAACACTTATTACTGCCTGCTATGTACGTGGTACTGTGCTAAGTACTGGAAATAAAAAAAGAAGTGAAAGACAGCCCCTACCCACAAGGAGTTTACAATTTGATAGAGGAAACACCATTCAAATAAATACATAGGAAAAATATACAGGATAACTAGGAAATGATAAATAGAGAGAAGGCACTCAAATTAAGAATTAGGCAAGGATTTCTGTACTAGGTAGAATTTTACTTGGGACTTAAAGGAAAATAGGAAAGTCAATAAATGAAGCAGAAAAGGGAGAGTCTTCCAGCCCTGGTAGGAAGTGTGTGGGGGAGGGGTAGGAAGTCAGTGAAAATGCTTGAAGCTAAGAGATAAAGTCTTGTTTGTGGCTGGGTGCCAATGTTACTAGATCAAAGAATACATGCCAAGAGAGCAAAGTATAAAAAAACTGAAAAGGTTGGAGTGACTATGTTATAAAAAGCTTTAAATACTAAATGAACCATTTTGTTTGATATTGGAGGCAACAGTGAGTTTAGTAACAGGATCAGACATACACTTTAGGAAAATTACTTCAGTTTTTGGATGGAAAATTGATTATCCTGGAGAGAGACTAGAAGTAAGTAGACCAAGTTATTACAGTAATTTAGATGTAAGATTAAGAGGGTTTATACTAGGAGTAGTGCTAGTATCAGAAGAGGGAAGGAAGTATATTTGAGAGATATTGCAAATGTGAAATGGGTCCCAGAAACAAATTATATATAAATGGTCTATACATTGTAAGCCTAAATAATTGGGAGGATAGGATTGGCCTATACATTACTAGGAGATTACAATAAGAGACACTAAGATTATTGACATACTGGACATGCAATTTGAGATGGCTAAAATGCAATTTAGAATTGGAGTTTGAATATCAGTGGAAAAACTGGGGAAAATCTGTATATTTCATAATCATCAGTGAATAGATGGCAATTAACTTTATGAAAATATAAAATAAAATTATATAAAGAAGAGAAGAGGGCCATGGCAAAACCTCAAGAACCAATAGTCAGTTTAGTTTTTGAAGCTGTATGCAACCTTAGTCCAAATTATTTCAAAGAGCATTATTTTCCTTTATATATTCTGCAGTCCAGTTAAACTGGTCTCTTCACATGTGGATCAGTTTTCCATTTCTAGCCCTTTGCACTTTTCATCGTTCATTCCAAGGAATGCACTCTCTTGGTACTACAACCTTTCAGAATTTCTGTCTTCCTTCGAGATGTGGTTCAGGCATTATTGGTATAAAGTCTTTCCTGATTCCCTCAACTGCTAATGCAAATAGCCTTATATTTAAGTACTTGCTATATATCTACATTTGTTAATTTTATATTAAATTGTATATATTTTCACATATAGCTATTGTGAGGTCCTTGCTAATAGGAAATGTTTAATCTTTTGTATTTGTATCCTCAGTGTCTATCATAGTTCCTGGCAATAGTAGGCATGTAATAAATGCTTGTTGATTAAGTGTGTTAGAGAGAGGATCTGGAAATAGTGGTAGGGAGCAAAGAGTAGTCACGATGACCACAGAAGTGAGGGTATGAGAGAAAGTGTAGTCAATGTTGGAAAGAGTGGTAAGGAAAACAAGTTAACAAAAGGGAACCAGATTTTTTTAAGTGACATATGATAGAAAGAGAAAAAAAAGGAAAAGGTTTAAGGTGAAAGGAAATTTATTAATTACAGAGCAGAAATTCTAACGAGAACAGTGGAAGAGTTGAGCAGATCTCGAATAGAATATTAGTGATGATGGGTGGGAATAAGGGAGTTGGGAGCAAGGCATGGGATTTGTATACTGAAAGCTATAGAACTCTGCACTCTTCCCTCATTGGGAGGAGAAGTATATAAGGGGATATATGGTAACCATTGAGGACTAAGTCCCATCAGTCATTGAGATAGGGATAGGGTTCCCACTGAGAAAGGTATGCAATTATGAAAGATTCTCTCCTGGAGTCAATTCTCATTGCAGGTTACTACCTTTTTTACATTACATTTACATTACATTCAGGTTATATTATTTTCTGTGAGGCCTTGGAAAGCTTATATCACATGAAGTGAAAGCAAGAAAAGGTAAAGGAGCCAGGCATAGCAGGCTGGAAGAACCTGGATCCCAAGAAACTGAAGAGTTCTTTCCCTAGGTTTCCTTAGTTGGAGAGGGCCTCAAAAATCTTAGAACATGAATCATGAAACATCCCATTTTCATAAAAATAAAATTTGCAGGTGTGTTAGAGAGATTTTAGAAGCCACATGTGAGTACAAGAAAGGTGCTGCATTCTATCAATAATGATGCAGTTGTCATGAAAAGACATTAAAAGGCAATATAAAGGTATAATTACAAGCAAGGGTCATCATGGAATAAAAGCAGGGGATAACAAGATAAGACAATTTGAATAGTGCATTGTTGAGATTAGTAATTCATTGGGATTCACAATATCTGTTTTATATGCTTATTTGTTTATATCTACTTTATATTAATGCTTTGAATACAACAATGACTCTTAAGTGTATATTCAGGAAAATAATGCAAAGATATACATAATAGGCAGACCTGGTGTATAATATACACATATATAGATATTATATCATCTCTCTGTCTTTCTGTCTCTCTTTTTCTCTCTCCCTCTTTCTCGTTAATTGAGTCCTTTGATAGGAAATCTTCTGTTTTCTCATATTTTAATCAGAATACAAAGCAGAAAAGTTTTTTTCAATAAATTTTTAACAAATGAATGAATTGGAATACAAATGGTAGGTTATTTATGTGTCATTTATCTATATCAGTTTAGGGGACTTGAAACATGTACACATGAGGGAAAGCTCTATTTTCCAATATAAGAAAGTCTAGAGATCAAAGCTAGTATAGGAAAAAGGGATTCACGAAGTTTTGTTTATATTCTATAGTTTTTTTTTTTTTTTTTTATTGTGTAATTTTTTTTTATTATATATATATATATATATATATATATATATATATATATATATATATATTATAATATTATCCCTTGTATTCATTTTTCCAATTTACCCCCCCTCCCTCTATTCCCTCCCCCCGACGACAGGCAATACCATACATTTTACATGTGTTACAATATAGTCTAAGTACAATACATGTGTGCGAATATCACTTTCTTGTTGCACAATAAACATTAGAATCCGAAGGTACATGCAACCTGGGCAGACAGATATTAGTGCTAACAATTTACATTCACTTCCCAGTGTTTCTTCTCTGGGTGTAGCTACCTCTGTCCATCATTGATCAACTGGAAGTGAGTTGGATCTTCTTTATGTTGAAGATTTCCACTTCCATCAGAATACATCCTCATACAGCATTGTTGTTGAAGTGTACAGTGATCTTCTGGTTCTGCTCATTTCACTCAGCATCAGTTGATTTAAGTCTCTCCAGGCCTCTCTATATTCCTCCTGCTGGTCATTTCTTACCGAGCAATAATATTCCATAACCTTCATATACCACAATTTACCCAACCATTCTCCAACTGATGGACATCCATTCATCCTCCAGTTTCTAGCTACAACAAAAAGAGCTGCCACAAACATTTTGGCACATATATGTCTCTTTCCGCTCTTTAGTATTTCTTTGGGATATAATCCCAGTAGTAGCGCTGCTGGGTCAAAGGGTATGCACAGTTTGATAACTTTTTGGGCATAATTCCAGATTGCTCTCCAGAATGGCTGGATTCTTTCACAACTCCACCAGCAATGTATTAGTGTCCCAGTTTTCCCACATCCCCTCCAACATTTGTCATTATTTGTTCCTGTCATCTTAGCCAATCTGACAGGTGTGTAGTGGTATCTCAGAGTGGTCTTAATTTGCATTTCTCTGATCAGTAGTGATTTGGAACACTCTTTCATGTGAGTGGATATAGTTTCAATTTCTTCCTCTGAGAATTGTCTGTTCATATCCTTTGACCATTTATCAATTGGAGAATGGTTCGGTTTCTTATAAATTTGGGTCAGTTCTCTATATATTTTGGAAATGAGACCTTTGTCAGAACCTTTGTTTTTAAAAATATTTTCCCAATTTGTTACTTCCCTTCTAATCTTGTTTGCATTAGTATTATTTGTACAGAAACTTTTTAGTTTGATGTAATCAAAATCTTCTATTTTGTGATCAATAATGATCTCTAGTTCTCCTCTGGTCATAAATTCCTTCCTCCTCCACAAGTCTGAGAGGTAGATTATCCTCTGTTCCTCTAATCTATTTATTATCTCCCTCTTTATGCCTAAATCATGGACCCATTTTGATCTTATCTTGGTATATGGTGTTAAGTGTGGATCCATATCTAATTTCTGCCATACTAATTTCCAGTTTTCCCAACAGTTTTTTCCGAATAATGAATTTTTATCCCTAATGTTGGAATCTTTGGGTTTGTCAAAGATTAGATTGCTATAGATGTATCCTTTTTTGTCCTTTGTATCTAATCTGTTCCACTGATCTACCGGTCTATTTCGTAGCCAATACCAAATGGTTTTGGTGACTGCTGCTATATAATATAGCTTTAGATCAGGTACACTTAGACCACCTTCCTCTGAGTTTTTTTTCATTAGTTCCCTTGCAATTCTTGACCTTTTATTCTTCCATATGAATTTTGTTGTTATTTTTTCTAGGTCATTAAAATAGTTTCTTGGGAGTCTGATTGGTATAGCACTAAATAAATAGATTAGTTTGGGGAGTATTGTCATCTTTATTATATTCGCTCGGCCTATCCAAGAGCACTGAATGTCTTTCCAATTATTTAAATCTGACTTTATTTTTGTGGCAAGTGTTTTGTAATTTTTCTCATATAATTGCTGACTTTTCTTTGGTAGATGGATTCCCAAATATTTTATACTCTCAACATTTGTTTGGAATGGAATTTCTCTTTGTATCTCTTGCTGTTGCATTTTGTTAGTGATATATAAAAATGCCGAGGATTTATGTGGATTTATTTTGTATCCTGCCACTTTGCTGAAATTTTGAATTATTTCTAGTAGCTTTTTAGCAGAGTCTTTGGGGTTCTCTAAGTATACCATCATGTCATCTGCAAAAAGTGATAGTTTGATTTCCTCATTTCCTACTCTAATTCCTTGAATCTCTTTCTCGGCTCTTATTGCCGAGGCTAGCGTTTCTAGTACTATATTGAATAGTAATGGTGATAGTGGGCAACCTTGTTTCACTCCTGATCTTACTGGGAAAGGTTGCAGTTTATTTCTATTGCATATTATGCTTACTGACGGTCTTAAATATATACTCCTGATTATTCTAAGGAATAATCCATTTATTCCTATACTCTCAAGAGTTTTTAGTAGGAATGGATGTTGGATTTTGTCAAATGCTTTTTCTGCATCTATTGAGATGATCATATGGTTCTTATTAATTTGATTATTAATATGGTCAATTATATTAATAGTTTTCCTAATATTAAACCAGCCCTGCATTCCTGGAATAAATCCTACTTGATCATAGTGTATTATCTTGGAGATGATTTTCTGAAGTCTTTTTGCTAATATCTTATTTAAGATTTTAGCATCAATATTCATTAAGGAGATTGGTCTATAATTTTCTTTCTCAGTTTTCGATCTACCAGGTTTAGGTATCAGTACCATGTCTGTGTCATAAAAGGAGTTTGGTAGGACTCCTTCATCCCCTATTTTTTCAAATAATTTATATAACATTGGGGCTAATTGTTCTTTAAATGTTTGGTAGAATTCACATGTGAATCCATCTGGCCCTGGGGATTTTTTCCTGGGGAGTTGATTAATAGCTTGTTCTATTTCTTTTTCTGAAATGGGACTATTTAAGCAATTTATCTCCTCCTCTGTTAATCTAGGGAGCCTATATTTTTGGAGAAAGTCATCCATTTCACTTAAGTTATCAAATTTATTGGCATAAAGTTGGGCAAAGTAACTCCTTATTATTTCTCTAATTTCCTCTTCATTGGTGGAAAGATCCCCCTTTTCATTTGTAAGACTATCAATTTGATTTTCCTCTTTCTTTTTTTTGATCAAATTTACCAAAGGTTTATCTATTTTATTGGCTTTTTCATAAAACCAACTCTTGGTTTTATTTATTAATTCAATAGTTTTTTTACTTTCAATTTTATTGATTTCTCCTTTTAATTTTTGTATTTCGAGTTTAATTTTTGGTTGGGGGTTTATAATTTGGTCTTTTTCTAGCCTTTTAAGTTGTAAGCCCAATTCGTTAATCTTCTCTTTCTCAATTTTCTTCAAATAAGCCTCTAAAGATATAAAATTTCCCCTTATTACTGCTTTAGCTGCATCCCAAAGATTTTGATATGATGTCTCATCATTATCATTATCTTGGGTGAAATTGTTAATTGTTTCTATAATTTGCTCTTTCACCCAGTCATTCTTTAAGATGAGATTATTCAGTTTCCAATTACTTTTTGGTCTATTTACCCCTAACTTTTTACTGAATGTAGCTTTTATTGCATTGTGATCTGAGAAGAAGGCATTTATTATTTCTGCCTTCCTACATTTAATTTTGAGATCTTTATGTCCTAATATATGGTCAATTTTTGTATAGGATCCATGAACTGCTGAGAAGAAAGTATATTCCTTCCTATTGCCATTCAGTTTTCTCCAAAGGTCTATCATACCTAGTTTTTCTAATGTTCTATTTACTTTTTTAATTTCTTTCTTGTTTGTTTTGTGGTTTGATTTGTCTAAATCTGAGAGTGCAAGGTTGAGATCTCCCACTATTATAGTTTTACTGTCTATTTCTTCTTGCAGTTCTCTTAACTTTTCCTTTAGAAAGTTAGATGCTATACCACTTGGTGCATATATGTTTAGTATTGATATGGCTTCATTATTTATGCTACCTTTCAGCAGGATATAGTTTCCTTCCTTATCTTTTTTAAGGAGATCTACTTCTGCTTTTGCTTGATCTGAGATAAGGATAGCTACCCCTGCTTTTTTGGCTTTACCTGAAGCATAATAAGCTCTGTTCCAACCTTTTACCTTTACTCTGTATGTATCTCCCTGCTTTAAGTGTGTTTCCTGTAGACAACATATTGTAGGGTTCTGCTTTTTGATCCAATCTGCTATCCGTCTCCGTTTGATGGGATCGTTCATCCCATTTACATTTACAGTTAAAATTACTAATTCTGTATTTCCTGCCATCGTATTATCCCCAGATTATACTTTTTTCCCTTGACCCCCCTGATCCCCCTCCCCGATATTTAATTTACAGACCCCCCTTGTGACGCGCAACTCTCCCTCTTTTTTTTTTTTTTTTAGGATCCCTCCCCCCTCCCTCCAAGTCCCTTCACTTATTCTCCTTTTCCTTTCCCCTTTTCCTCTCCCCCCTTTTAATGAGGTGAGAGAAAATTCTCTGAAAAACAAATATGTTAATTATTTACTCTTTGAGCCTCTTCTGATGAGAGTAAGATTCACACAATGATTCTCCCCCTCACTAAGTTCCCTCAGATATGGTGTATTTTCTATGTCTCTTCCTGGGATGTAGTTTCCCTCTTTTTATCACTCCTTCCCCTTTTTCTGAACCGACCTCCTTCCCTTTACCACACCCCCCTTTTTTTCTTTTATATCAGTAAAATCAAATTATCCTTGAGTATTTTTTATATACCCACAACAAAGTTACAGTTCTCAAGGGTTCTGTGTACCTTTTTCTGTTTCTCTTCAGTCTTGTGGGTGTAGATCAAATTTTTTGTTTAAGTCTGGTTTTTTTCTTAGAAACATATAGAATTCCTCTGTTTCATTGAATGACCATCTTCTTCCATGGAAAAAGATGCTAAACTTAGCTGGGTAGTTCATTCTTGGTTGCAGTCCTTGATCTTTTGCCTTTCGGAATATCAGGTTCCAGGCCCTTCTATCTTTTAATGTGGAGGCAGCCAGATCTTGGGTGACCCTTATTGTGGCACCTTGGTATTTAAATTGTTTTTTTCTAGCTGCTTGCAGGATTTTCTCCTTTGTGTGGTAATTCTGCAGCTTAGCCACAATATTCCGTGGTGTTCTTTTTTTAGGGTCTATTTCAGAAGGAGTTCGATGAATTCTTTCCACATCTACTTTCCCTTCTGTTTCTATTATCTCTGGACAGTTCTCTTTGATAATTTCCTGTAAAATAGAATCTAGGCTCTTTTTTTGGTCATAGTTTTCTGGAAGTCCAATGATCCGCAGATTATCTCTCCTAGATCTATTTTCCAGGTCTATAGATTTTCCCAGTAAGTATTTGACGTTGTTCTCCAGCTTCTCATTTTTTTTGTTTTGTTTGACTGATTCTTGGGTTCTCTGTGAATCATTCATTTCTATTTGTTCCATCCTGACTTTTAAGGAGTTATTTTCTTCTTTCACAGTTTTTAGTTCTTTTTGTAAATGCCCAATTTCGTTTTTAAATGAGTTATTTTGCTCTATTGAATTTTTTTCCATTTCCCTAATTTTTTTTTTTTGAGAATTATTTTCTTTTTCCAATTCAGAAATTCTATTTTCTTGAGACTTTTTTATCTTTTCCAATTCAGAAATCCTACTTTCCTGTGTTTTTTTAACCTTTTCTAATTCACTAATTTTGTTTCCCTGCATCTCCTGTGAATTCTTTATTTTTTCCAACTCCAATTTCAGGACATTGTTATTCTCTATCATAACTTCTCTTTCCTTTCCCCATTTTTCTTCGATCTCCCTCAATTTCTTAAGAGCTTCTTCTAGGAGAGAGTTATGTGATGGGGGGCAGGAATCGTTCCCCTTTAGGTTGTTGTCTGATTCTCTGCTGTCAACTTCCTCGGGGTTGGACACCCGCTCTTTCTCTGTATAGAAGGAATCTATGGTTTTTCTAGCTTTTTTGCTCATACTTAAAAAAAATCTTTTGGGGTCTGTCTCTGGGGTAGGAAATTATTTACTTCTTTACCAGCTTCCTCCCAGACAGGATGGATGCAGCGGCTCCTGAGCCTGAGCTAAGAGAGAGCTCTGGGAGAGAGTTCCCCACCCTCTCCCTGGGAGTGCCTCAGAGGTGATTAGCACTGCTGTGCTTCGAGGGCGTAGAATAGTGAAGACTGCAGGAAGCCCAGCCTATGTGTCCGGGTGGGGAGTGGACGTCTGCAGCAGGTGACGTGAGAAGCCCCTGCGCTCAAACTGGAAGTGTCTGCCAGAAACCGCGGTCCCTAGTTCAAAGGTTCCGCTTCTCTGGGACTTCCTGGAGCTGAGTTCCACTCCCTCCAGTTAAGCTAGGCAGTGTGTGTTGCCTTGGGCCGTATCCACCCACTTGTCAGTCTCTTAACTATTCTCAGGAGGTAGCTGAGGCCACACCCCCTGGTGCCTGAGTCACCCCCAGGGTCCGGGGAAAATCTAATCTGAGTTTTAAAATATTTTGGCTTTCTCTTCTGAACTGCTAAATAATTAGCAGAGAAGAGCTAACAGCCTGTGCCAGATTCCTTTACCTCAGTGGCTTCTCTGATCCCAGAGCCCTTCCCAGCGCAATGGGCGCAGTGTGCCCCTACCCCACCGTCTGTGCTGGTCTTTCTTATTCCTCCCCTGAGAACTGACCTTTCCTGTTGAAACTCCAGATTCTCTTCAGCTGGTAAGTCGTGCTTCCAGTCCTTGTGGTATCTATCAGTCCTGAGCTAATTTTGAGACTTAATTTATCTAATTGGTTGTGAGGGAGTGAGGACGTTCACTGAGTCGTGTGTTTCCTCTCCGCCATCTTGGCTCCGCCCTATATTCTATAGTTTTGTTGAATTAACTACTTAGAAATGACTGGTGGTGATATTGTGTTCTATTATTCCTTTAGAATGAATTGAAGACATTTCCAGCACACTATGTAATTCCACATATTCATTGAACAGAAAACCCAAGTCATTACTATAAGAATTTTATAGATTTTTTTCTTATTAGCAAAACTAAATCAAATTCTCTTTTCAGATAACTGTGCAGTTGGGGTCATGTAAGTAGAGTTAGAGAGAGATTAAGTTCCCTATAAAGTGAAGGCAAGCAAATTTATTCCTAATAAGATGTAATTCTATCCTAGCTGCTCCCAAAGCAGTTTCTCTTCAGTCTGAAGTGAAGCATTAAGGGAACATAAGAGCTAGAGAAAATTGTGCATACTGGTAAAAGTACATGTAAAACCAGCCTTTATAAAGGAAAAATGATCATTCACCCTGATACAGTTGATCATATTTAAGCTATGTTGTTATTAGGAAATCATGAGTTTATTTTCAAACTGACTTAGTTAACTTGTTATCATAACATGCTATCCAAATATTGCAGAAAATGTCAATGTGACCTATGACATTTTTAGGATCTAGAAAAATTAAAACCATATTACTTTTATAAGCAATGTTGAAGAATAGCTGTAATCATGGTTGCGTTTTTTAAAACTTCTTTAATATTTCAAAATATAATATACTAGAATAAACTAATCCTTTAGGTTTTCTCTCTATGTGGTATGTATATAAAGTATAGAAATAAAAGTTTAATTTTCCTTTAAATATTAAATTTTGTATTCTTATTGCTCTTTTACTATTGGTTCATTGAGCCTACTCCAAATTGTAGTTAGCAGTAAAAAATTCAGCTCCCATTCTAGTAGTTAACAACCTAAGGCATAGTGAACTTATATTCTGCCTATTTCACTGGTGGTATATTCCTACATGGCCATAATTTTCCAGTTATTTTGACTATTATTTTATGGTGTAGGTATACTAAATGGAAATGGTAAATCAATTACATCCACCTGCACTAATGCTCAAAAATTTTTGAGATTTAAAACTTACTTCAATTTTTAATGCCAGTTTCTTCTCACAGATCTTACTAGGAAAGTTGATAGTGGGGAGACTAGAAAGTATTTGAAAAAATGCTTATAGATTTTAGCATTTACTTGGCCTAACGGTAATAAGATTTTTTTTTTTTAATCATAGCTACGTACTTTGTTATCTTGGCTCAGACTGATGTGATATTGTATTAGTCACACAACAACTTTTTTATTACTGCTCAGCCTCCTCTATTACTTCTCTTCAAAGCTAAGATTTATTCTTGGAGAGAAAAATTCAATTTGTTAACTATGCTTTGTTCTGCTTATCTATCCTCAGTTTTTTATTCAAGGGAAATGATTCATCTCTTATCTACACTTGTCATTTATTAGTATTATTAAAACAAGTGTTTAATTACCTAAGTTTGTTACCTGATTGTTCTTTATTGTTCTGACAATTAAATGTCACCTAAAATATAGAAAATTCACGGCTACAACAATTTGCAAAATCACCTAAGTCTACATAGTTGATTCTCTTTTGCTCCACATTTGTCTATTTCATCAGTTCTTCTACTTAAATTTCAATATTATTTATTGGTCTTCCAGTATTTCGAGAGATAGGATTATTTTATTAGAGATATGATTTTATTGCTCTAGGAAACATGGACCGAAGAGATTGCCAATATGAATGCAAAGTCAGCACATTCTCTGCAACTTAGAGAGTTTTAAAAATTTGTCTTCAACACTGAGAACAATGATTTGCTCAGAGTCACACAGCCAATGTGTCAGAAATGGAAAGTAAATGTAGCATGTAAAATGTATGGGATTACTTGTCATGGGGGGAGGGAGTGGAGGGAGGGAGGGGATAATTTGGAAAAATGAATTAAAAAAAAAAAAGAAAGAAAGTAAATGTAGGTCTTCTTGACTTTGTAGCTAATTCTGCCTCTCTGTGTTGTATTAGTGATTCTAAAAATATAATTCTTGACCCTCAAATGCCTTATAATCTGGTTGGAGAGGCATGATAGACAAATATACAAGATAATCATTTAAAATGGTGTCATAGGCTAAAGACCAGATGAATGGCACAGACAGCCAAGATATCTTGTTCAGAGGAAATGATGACTATGGGCTAGATGATAAGACCTAGCCAGTGAGAATTCTTCTGGGTATTAACTGAAAGAGTAGAATTTTGATAAAAGAAAAAGGATTTGTGAAGATATTCTTGAAACAGAGAATTTATCAATATACAGCAAGGGATAAATATGACAGGTTTATGAATAGATAAAAATAGACTGATGAGGAGTAAACTGAGGTTCTAAACTGAGATGGGCCAGTTCCTTTTCTCTTTCTCCTTCCTTCCCCAAAGTAACCAAGGGCGGGGTTCCGCAGCAAATGCTACTTAATGCTGTATGAAAACAAAGTCTTTATTGATAGTAAAGGGATAGACAGGCATTTGGCCTTCAGGAAGACCCAAACTGCCTGAAAAGGGGGACGTCAGTTGAAGGGCATTTGGCTGGTATACATCAAATGCAAAGATTTCATTTTTTAGCCTTCTTTATATACATAACTAGAGTCATCAAAACAATGTTTGCAGAGATGTTATCAAGAGGTTCTGGAGATATTTGTCAATAATACAAGAATTCTCTGTTGTTGTAAATAAGACAGGAACTTTCTTATTATTGTAAATAAGACAAAACTTCTCTATTGTTATCTCCTTCAGTATCTCCCCAGAAAGGAATTTTAGATCATTAGAATGGGGGCTGAAAACCAAAACTAGCCCAAAGGAAGTTGGAGATCAAACAAGCAATATCAAAGGGGGCTACCGCCCCCAACATTACTACATGGACAACCATGGAAAATTAATGTAAAGGAAAAAGTTGGGAGGTGTTGGAGAGATAGGTCATACAGGATTATTATTATTCTACATACAGGATTATTATTAGGCAGAAGAGTTTGCACTTTAAAATTGTTGGTAACTAAAGACAATTGAGTAGGAGGTGATGGACATGAAGTATTATGTTAAGAAGACTGATCTGGTAGTAATGGTGAGAAGGCTACCTGGGGGAAGAGGGAGAGATCATAGTCTGGTAAAAACAATTAGAAGAATAAATACTGACTCTAATCATAAACTGATTAAGAAAGTCCTAGTTGTAGATATGGAAATGAAAAAGAAGTAACTAGAAATATTACAATGAATTAATAGGATTTGAAGATTGACTGGATGTGATTTCAGAGAGGGAAGGAGGATTTATGTCTTGGAAGATTGAGGGAATTAAGATATTCTTTAAAACAAATTTTAGGAGTAGGAGAAGAAAGAAAAAAAGAAATTTACATGATAATTTTGTTGTATATTTGTATATTTTATTATTGTATTTTTGAATATTTATTTTGAATATTATTGTATATTTGAAAGGAAAAGCAAGTTGTACATAGATTTACAGTGTCATATGCAATGACATGACATGACATAGAAGTGAACTGGATTTAAGTGAGGAAGGGCACTTATCTCTCACTTTTCCCTCCAGAACTATCTGGATCCAGTGGCATGATAAATATAAGAATGACTGGAGATAGCCATGGATGCAATGGGAGACCTTGGCCTTTTTAAGCTTAGATCTTCAATAGGTCTCAGTTTGGTTGAAGCTACATCCACTCAGGGATGATGGCTAGATAGCATTGAGACAAAGAAGGGTCTCTTTAGGAAAATCCAAAAAATCTAAATAAATAGATAAATGAATGAATGATTTTGCCTGGGGAAGACCCTCAGGATTTCTGGCCAAACCAGAAATAACTGCTATTTACATTCAATCTGAGTCAATCAAGCCCCAAACAATGGCCAAATGGGGTTTGGTTTAGGACCTTTTGGCAGCTAATTAGAATCAGATTGGGTTTGGTTTAAGGCTTGATCCTTAAGAAAGAAATCAAGCCAGTAACCTCAAGATAGCTTGGGAGAATTCAGAGAAGCAAAAAAGAAAAAGATGCTTTTAAGAGCATCTGTAGTGTCTCTTAAAAGCATTCATTTTCTCTTTTCCACCTCTGAACCTTTACAAGATATCTTGGAGTTTACTGACTAGATTTTTTTAATACAATTCACTTGCACATTATGGCATCACCTCCTTGATTTCATGGTGCCCTTTGAGAAGGAAGGACAAACAACAACATCTTTTGAGTAAAGCTAGCCTGGAACTGGTCAGTTGGAGGAGAGTACACATTAATATGTGCTAGAGAGTACATTCTCTGTTCTCAGCAATAAAATGATCTAAGACAATCCCAAAGGACTAATGACGCAGGACAAGATCTACCTCCAGGAAAAGAACTGATATTATCTGAAGATAGATTGAAGCATGCTATTTTTTACTCTTTACTCTTTTTTAAGTCTTCTTGTAGAAAATGACTAAGATGGAAATGTTTTACATGATTGTACATGTAAACATATATCTGATTACTTGTCATCTCAGGAAAGGGGGAAGAGAAAGAAGGAAACAATTTGGAACTCAAAAAAAAAATCTTTGAAAACTTTTAACACATAATTGGAGAAATATTAAATATAATTTAAAAGTAATTATTCCATATTTAAGGGGAACAAGTTTACGACATCAGTAAAATGACTTCTAAGAATTATGTTACACTTCTTTGTTTCATGTGCATACTTGAACTTACTTCCTAATGGACTCTACTAGTGGCAGAATATATCACTTAGTTTTGCAGTAGGGATTTGTTCTGTACCAATTCTTACTGTACAATCTCAGTAAATACCTATATCTAACAATAAATTAAGGCTTTTGGTCTAATTGATATAAAAAATAATCAATGAAGTAAGCACAATTCTGTGGGGCTTATGAGCTTTGGAATTAGTTCACAACCTCTTAGATTTAACCCTTGCATATTGAAGGGAAATGTTCTAGGGATGCAGCCCTCCAGCTAGGTATTGGGACATTAAATACAGAGCATGTGTTATATTTGCTTAAATTCTGTTTATATTTTGATGATACATTTTGTTTACGTACATAATAAGATAACCTTTATTGCATTTTTGCTATGAAAGGTATAGAGGGGGAAACTATGACCAGTGGGGATCACATCCTTTTTCACTCCTTCCCAAAATGGTACTATAGATTAGAAAGGCTAATATTTTTCACAGGTTAGAGAAAAAAAATTCTTATTTAAAAGTAGAGTTTCTAGTAATTCCAGTAAAAATCATAGTAAATCAAAAATACCAATAAGAAATAGAAATCCAAAAGCTTCAATTTAGGGATTATTATGGAATAAATAAATGTTTTCCTCTTCTTTCAGACCTAAAAACATTGTCGCCTCATTTTCTGCTACTGCTTTTACTTCATATTTTAATTAAAAGGCTCCTGTTAGTCTACCTATAAAATCAGGAGTTGAGATTCTGTGAGCTTTAAGAGCCCTTCTAATTCTTAGCAATTTATATAGAATTAAATTAAAGTTCTCCTTGTTAATTCTCTTCCCTTTTTCTCTTTGTATTTCTTTTTTTTTTCTGTCTGTTTCTCTCCTAAATCCTTAATCCTTCCTTTTTTTGGCTTTGTTTGCAGTCTATTAGTGCTGGGATTTAAGACTGGAACTATTACAATTTGAAGGCAGCCTTCATTTTGTTAAGATACTGAGATGCAGAGAGATTATCTAAAATGAAATAAAGTCTCCACTACAAATACATGAAGCCAGTCTTTTGAAGATCAGCTGATCTTAAATAAGAAAGCATTTGAACTGACCCAAAAATAATACTAGGTCTCCCCTGTTAGATCTGTGAGAAGTTCTCTGGCATCTGCTCTGCCCTCAAAAGAGCTTATTCATGAGCACTGCCAATCAGTGGTTCAATTCATATATTTAAATTTCCAAACAGATAATCACATAATAATTTGCAAAGTTTTCCTTATTCAATCCCACTTCTGCCTCTGTGTAAATTCTAACCATTTCTTTTCCAACATAACAAGTTTTCAAATACTTTCATTTATGTTTTTGTTTTCTGCTATATTTTTCTTTATTTTACTCCTTAAATTGACATGTTGTCCTTATGTAAAGTTTCTCGTTGGTAGTGTCATTTCTTCTTTATCCTTTAAAAAAAAAAAAGGAAAATAATTTCTCACTCACTTTAACTCCATCTTCCAAAACATCTCTTTAACTAAGCAGAACATCTTACACATTTATTAATTTCATATTGGAATACCTCTTGGACATATCAGGGACCTCATGAATTTTAAGAGTACATTGAGGGAAATTGTTATGCAGCCTAAAAGCAGTTTGAAAGATAAGAAATTGGAATGTCTTAATTACATATATATATATATATATATGTGTGTGTGTGTGTATTGAATTTAGCATATTTTAATATGTTTAATATATATTGGATTACTTATCATCTAGGAGAGGGAGTAGGGGAAAGAGGGAAATTTGGAATGCAAGGTTTTTTTTTTTTTTTTCTTTTTTTTTATATATACATATATATTTTATAATATTATCCCTTGTATTCATTTTTCCAAATTACCCCCCCTCCCTCTATTCCCTCCCCCCGACGACAGGCAATACCATACATTTTACATGTGTTACAATATAGTCTAGATACAATACATGTGTGTGAATATCATTTTCTTGTTGCACAATAAACATTAGAATCCGAAGGTACATGCAACCTGGGCAGACAGATATTAGTGCTAACAATTTACATTCACTTCCCAGTGTTTCTTCTCTGGGTGTAGCTACCTCTTTCCATCATTGATCAACTGGAAGTGAGTTGGATCTTCTTTATGTTGAAGATTTCCACTTCCATCAGAATACATCCTCATACAGTATTGTTGTTGAAGTGTATAGTGATCTTCTGGTTCTGCTCATTTCACTCAGCATCAGTTGATTTAAGTCTCTCCAGGCCTCTCTGTATTCCTCCTGCTGGTCATTTCTTACAGAGCAATAATATTCCATAACCTTCATATACCACAATTTACCCAACCATTCTCCAACTGATGGACATCCATTCATCTTCCAGTTTCTAGCTACAACAAAAAGAGCTGCCACAAACATTTTGGCACATATATGTCTCTTTCCGCTCTTTAGTATTTCTTTGGGATATAATCCCAGTAGTAGCGCTGCTGGGTCAAAGGGTATGCACAGTTTGATAACTTTTTGGGCATAATTCCAGATTGTTCTCCAGAATGGCTGGATTCTTTCGCAACTCCACCAGCAATGTATTAGTGTCCCAATTTCCCCACATCCCCTCCAACATTTGTCATTATTTGTTCCTGTCATCTTAGCCAATCTGACAGGTGTGTAGTGGTATCTCAGAGTGGTCTTAATTTGCATTTCTCTGATCAGTAGTGATTTGGAACACTCTTTCATGTGAGTGGATATAGTTTCAATTTCTTCCTCTGAGAATTGTCTGTTCATATCCTTTGACCATTTATGAATTGGAGAATGGTTCGGTTTCTTATAAATTATGGTCAGTTCTCTATATATTTTGGAAATGAGACCTTTGTCAGAACCTTTGTTTTTAAAAATATTTTCCCAATTTGTTACTTCCCTTCTAATCTTGTTTGCATTAGTATTATTTGTACAGAAACTTTTTAGTTTGATGTAATCAAAATCTTCTATTTTGTGATCAATAATGATCTCTAGTTCTCCTCTGGTCATAAATTCCTTCCTCCTCCACAAGTCTGAGAGGTAGATTATCCTCTGTTCCTCTAATCTATTTATTATCTCCCTCTTTATGCCTAAATCATGGACCCATTTTGATCTTATCTTGGTATATGGTGTTAAGTGTGGATCCATATCTAATTTCTGCCATACTAATTTCCAGTTTTCCCAACAGTTTTTTCCGAATAATGAATTTTTATCCCTAATGTTGGAATCTTTGGGTTTGTCAAAGATTAGATTGCTATAGATGTACCCTTTTTTGTCCTTTGTATCTAATCTGTTCCACTGATCTACCGGTCTATTTCGTAGCCAATACCAAATGGTTTTGGTGACTGCTGCTATATAATATAGCTTTAGATCAGGTACACTTAGACCACCTTCCTCTGAGTTTTTTTTCATTACTTCCCTTGCAATTCTTGACCTTTTATTCTTCCATATGAATTTTGTTGTTATTTTTTCTAGGTCATTAAAATAGTTTCTTGGGAGTCTGATTGGTATAGCACTAAATAAATAGATTAGTTTGGGGAGTATTGTCATCTTTATTATATTCGCTCGGCCTATCCAAGAGCACTGAATGTCTTTCCAATTATTTAAATCTGATTTTATTTTTGTGGCAAGTGTTTTGTAATTTTTCTCATATAATTCCTGACTTTTCTTTGGTAGATGGATTCCCAAATATTTTATACTCTCAACATTTGTTTGGAATGGAATTTCTCTTTGTATCTCTTGCTGTTGCATTTTTTTAGTGATATATAAAAATGCCGAGGATTTATGTGGATTTATTTTGTATCCTGCCACTTTGCTGAAATTTTGAATTATTTCTAGTAGCTTTTTAGCAGAGTCTTTGGGGTTCTCTAAGTATACCATCATGTCATCTGCAAAAAGTGATAGTTTAATTTCCTCATTTCCTACTCTAATTCCTTGAATCTCTTTCTCGGCTCTTATTGCCGAGGCTAGCGTTTCTAGTACTATATTGAATAGTAATGGTGATAGTGGGCAACCTTGTTTCACTCCTGATCTTATTGGGAAAGGTTGCAGTTTATTTCTATTGCATATTATGCTTACTGACGGTCTTAAATATATACTCCTGATTATTCTAAGGAATAATCCATTTATTCCTATACTCTCAAGAGTTTTTAGTAGGAATGGATGTTGGATTTTGTCAAATGCTTTTTCTGCATCTATTGAGATGATCATATGGTTCTTATTAATTTGATTATTAATATGGTCAATTATATTAATAGTTTTCCTAATATTAAACCAGCCCTGCATTCCTGGAATAAATCCTACTTGATCATAGTGTATTATCTTGGAGATGATTTTCTGAAGTCTTTTTGCTAATATCTTATTTAAGATTTTAGCATCAATATTCATTAAGGAGATTGGTCTATAATTTTCTTTCTCAGTTTTCGATCTACCAGGTTTAGGTATCAGTACCATGTCTGTGTCATAAAAGGAGTTTGGTAGGACTCCTTCATCCCCTATTTTTTCAAATAATTTATATAACATTGGGGCTAATTGTTCTTTAAATGTTTGGTAGAATTCACATGTGAATCCATCTGGCCCTGGGGATTTTTTCCTGGGGAGTTGATTAATAGCTTGTTCTATTTCTTTTTCTGAAATGGGACTATTTAAGCAATTTATCTCCTCCTCTGTTAATCTAGGGAGCGTATATTTTTGGAGAAAGTCATCCATTTCACTTAAGTTATCAAATTTATTGGCATAAAGTTGGGCAAAGTAACTCCTTATTATTTCTCTAATTTCCTCTTCATTGGTGGAAAGATCCCCCTTTTCATTTGTAAGACTATCAATTTGATTTTCCTCTTTCTTTTTTTTGATCAAATTTACCAAAGGTTTATCTATTTTATTGGCTTTTTCATAAAACCAACTCTTGGTTTTATTTATTAATTCAATAGTTTTTTTACTTTCAATTTTATTGATTTCTCCTTTTAATTTTTGTATTTTGAGTTTAATTTTTGGTTGGGGGTTTATAATTTGGTCTTTTTCTAGCCTTTTAAGTTGTAAGCCCAATTCGTTAATCTTCTCTTTCTCAATTTTCTTCAAATAAGCCTCTAAAGATATAAAATTTCCCCTTATTACTGCTTTAGCTGCATCCCAAAGACTTTGATATGATGTCTCATCATTATCATTATCTTGGGTGAAATTGTTAATTGTTTCTATAATTTGCTCTTTCACCCAGTCATTCTTTAAGATGAGATTATTCAGTTTCCAATTACTTTTTGGTCTATTTACCCCTAACTTTTTACTAAATGTAGCTTTTATTGCATTGTGATCTGAGAAGAAGGCATTTATTATTTCTGCCTTCCTACATTTAATTTTGAGATCTTTATGTCCTAATATATGGTCAATTTTTGTATAGGATCCATGAACTGCTGAGAAGAAAGTATATTCCTTCCTATTGCCATTCAGTTTTCTCCAAAGGTCTATCATACCTAGTTTTTCTAATGTTCTATTTACTTTTTTAATTTCTTTCTTGTTTGTTTTGTGGTTTGATTTGTCTAAATCTGAGAGTGCAAGGTTGAGATCTCCCACTATTATAGTTTTACTGTCTATTTCTTCTTGCAGTTCTCTTAACTTTTCCTTTAGAAAGTTAGATGCTATACCACTTGGTGCATATATGTTTAGTATTGATATGGCTTCATTATTTATGCTACCTTTCAGCAGGATATAGTTTCCTTCCTTATCTTTTTTAAGGAGATCTACTTCTGCTTTTGCTTGATCTGAGATAAGGATAGCTACCCCTGCTTTTTTGGCTTTACCTGAAGCATAATAGGCTCTGTTCCAACCTTTTACCTTTACTCTGTATGTATCTCCCTGCTTTAAGTGTGTTTCCTGTAGGCAACATATTGTAGGGTTCTGCTTTTTGATCCAATCTGCTATCCGTCTCCGTTTGATGGGATCGTTCATCCCATTTACATTTACAGTTAAAATTACTAATTCTGTATTTCCTGCCATCGTATTATCCCCAGATTATGCTTTTTTCCCTTGACCCCCCTGATCCCCCTCCCCGATATTTAATTTACAGACCCCCCTTGTGACGCGCAACCCTCCCTCTTTTTTTTTTTTTTTTTTTTTTAGGATCCCTCCCCCCTCCCTCCAAGTCCCTTCACTTATTCTCCTTTTCCTTTTCCCTTTTCCTCTCCCCCCTTTTAATGAGGTGAGAGAAAATTCTCTGAAAAACAAATATGTTAATTATTTACTCTTTGAGCCTCTTCTGATGAGAGTAAGATTCACACAATGATTCTCCCCCTCACTAAGTTCCCTCAGATATGGTGTATTTTCTATGTCTCTTCCTGGGATGTAGTTTCCCTCTTTTTATCACTCCTTCCCCTTTTTCTGAACCGACCTCCTTCCCTTTACTACACCCCCCTTTTTTTCTTTTATATCAGTAAAATCAAATTATCCTTGAGTATTTTTTATATACCCACAACAGAGTTACAGTTCTCAAGGGTTCTGTGTACCTTTTTCTGTTTCTCTTCAGTCTTGTGGATGTAGATCAAATTTTTTGTTTAAGTCTGGTTTTTTTCTTAGAAACATATAGAATTCCTCTGTTTCATTGAATGACCATGTTCTTCCATGGAAAAAGATGCTAAACTTAGCTGGGTAGTTCATTCTTGGTTGCAGTCCTTGATCTTTTGCCTTTCGGAATATCAGGTTCCAGGCCCTTCTATCTTTTAATGTGGAGGCAGCCAGATCTTGGGTGACCCTTATTGTGGCACCTTGGTATTTAAATTGTTTTTTTCTAGCTGCTTGCAGGATTTTCTCCTTTGTGTGGTAATTCTGCAGCTTAGCCACAATATTCCGTGGTGTTCTTTTTTTAGGGTCTATTTCAGAAGGAGTTCGATGAATTCTTTCCACATCTACTTTCCCTTCTGTTTCTATTATCTCTGGACAGTTCTCTTTGATAATTTCCTGTAAAATAGAATCTAGGCTCTTTTTTTGGTCATAGTTTTCTGGAAGCCCAATAATCCGCAGATTATCTCTCTTAGATCTATTTTCCAGGTCTATAGATTTTCCCAGTAAGTATTTGACGTTGTTCTCCAGCTTCTCATTTTTTTTGTTTTGTTTGACTGATTCTTGGGTTCTCTGTGAATCATTCATTTCTATTTGTTCCATCCTGACTTTTAAGGAGTTATTTTCTTCTTTCACAGTTTTTAGTTCTTTTTGTAAATGCCCAATTTCGTTTTTAAATGAATTATTTTGCTCTATTGAATTTTTTTCCATTTCCCTAATTTTTTTTTTTTGAGAATTATTTTCTTTTTCCAATTCAGAAATTCTATTTTCTTGAGACTTTTTTATCTTTTCCAATTCAGAAATCCTACTTTCCTGTGTTTTTTTAACCTTTTCTAATTCACTAATTTTGTTTCCCTGCATCTCCTGCGAATTCTTTATTTTTTCCAACTCCAATTTCAGGACGTTGTTATTCTCTATCATAACTTCCCTTTCCTTTCCCCATTTTTCTTCCATCTCCCCTCAATTTTTTAAGAGCTTCTTCTAGGAGAGAGTTATGTGATGGGGGGCAGGAATCGTTCCCCTCTTTAGGTTGTTGTCTCTGCTGATTCTCTGCTGTCAACTTCCTCGGGGTTTGGACACCCGCGCTCTTTCTCTGTATAGAAGGAATCTATGGTTTTTCTAGCTTTTTTGCTCATACTTAAAAAAATCTTTTGGGGTCTGTCCCTGGGGTAGGAAATTATTTACTTCTTTACCAGCTTCCTCCCAGACCGGATGGATGCAGAGGCTCCTGCGCCTGAGCTAAGAGAGAGCTCTGGGAGAGAGTTCCCCACCCCCCTCCCTGGAAGTGCCTCAGAGGTGATTAGCACTACTGTGCTTCGAGGGCGTAGAATAGTGAAGACAGCACAAAGCCCAGCCTATGTGTCCGGTTGGGGAGTGGATGTCTGCAGCAGGTGACGTGAGAAGCCCCTGTGCTCAAACTGGAAGTGTCTGCCAGAAACCGTGGTCCCTAGTTCAAAGGTTCCGCTTCTCTGGGACTTCCTGGAGCTGAGTTCCACTCCCTCCAGCTAAGCTAGGCAGTGTGTGTTGCCTTGGGCCGTATCCACCCACTTGTCAGTCTCTTAACTATTCTCAGGTGGTAGCTGAGGCCACACCCCCTGGTGCCGAGATCTGCTGAGTCACCCCCAGGGTGGGGGGGGAAAATCTAATCTGAGTTTTAAAATATTTTGGCTTTCTCTTCTGAACTGCTAAATAATTAGCAGAGAAGAGCTAACAGCCTGTGCCAGATTCCTTTACCTCAGTGGCTTCTCTGATCCCAGAGCCCTTCCCAGCGCAATGGGCGCAGTGTGCCCCTACCCCACTGTCTGTGCTGGTCTTTCTTATTCCTCCCCTGAGAACTTACCTTTCCTGTTGAAACTCCAGATTCTCTTCAGCTGGTAAGTCGTGCTTCCAGTCCTTGTAGTATCTATCAGTCCTGAGCTAATTTTGAGACTTAATTTATCTAATTGGTTGTGAGGGAGTGAGGACGTTCACCGAGTCGTGTGTTTCTTCTCCGCCATCTTGGCTCCGCCCTCAGGAATGCAAGGTTTTGTAAGGATCATTGTTGAAAAAGCTTTAATAAAAAATTGGGTATCTTGTTCCATTTCTGTCTTCTGAGCTATGGGTATCTTTGGACAAGTCACTCCCATCTCAATGAATTATTACCATATTCTGATCAACTGTTTGCAAATATATGTATACAATGAACCATTGATTGACA
Source organism: Sminthopsis crassicaudata (assembly GCF_048593235.1). Taxonomy (NCBI): domain Eukaryota; kingdom Metazoa; phylum Chordata; class Mammalia; order Dasyuromorphia; family Dasyuridae; genus Sminthopsis; species Sminthopsis crassicaudata. Next base: position 140,406,850 of record NC_133622.1, on the reverse strand, counting down.
GTGTTCATGAATAGCTTTTTTGAGTAGAGAACAGATGCCAAAAAGCTCCTCCAGATATAAGAGGGAAGGCCTAGCCTGTGCTTACTTATTTTATTCAAGTCATTGATTTTCAAAGGACTAGATTCCTCATGTTTTGCAACGGAAAAGTACTTTGGGCAAGTACTTAACCTCTTTGCACTTCTATAACAGTAAAATTTAGGGATTGCGCTAGGTCATTATATAATCTTTCCTAGTTTTCAATATTATAGATAGGTAATCAAAACATTTATTAAGTGCTCTTAATGTAATGTAATGTATCAGGTACTGTGCTGAGATAATTTCACTATTGCTATCATTCAAGACATATGCCAATTAAATCAGAAGTTTGTTAAGAAATTTTATAAAGCTTAATATAATTTTTAAGAGTAAGATTTAAAGACTTGCCCAAAGCAAAAGAGTTAGCCAATGGTAGAACCAATACTGGAACACAGTTTACCAAATTCTTTGTAAAATGATCCTTCTACCACACAGACTTATGCTTATTCAATTTTTTTTAAAATTTTATCTTATAACTAATTTTCCTTTAACAATTAGTGATCAGACTTTAGAACTTGTATAGGGATAGAGGAAGAAAGAAGAGGAAATATTTTAAATAGATTAGCATAATTTGGGGAGCAAAGAGTAATAGGTTATATTTGAAAATAAAAATTCTTTTCTTCTCTCCACTAAGAACTTTAACAATAGCAGCATTTTTTTTCATGGTGGCAAAAAACTGGAAACTAAGGAGATGAACATCAGTTGAGAAATGGCTGAATGAGTTCTGGTATATGAACATGAACATATATATATATATATATATATATATATATATATATATATATATATATAATATATATTTACATATGTATATACAAACTATAAAATGTTAACACTGAAGCTTTCAATAGAAATCTTTTAAGGTGCCTTACAAAAGTTATATATTCAAAGAAACAACAGTAAGCTATTTATTGCTATGAGGTTAATAAAGACAAAAAGATTAAAACAAATTGACACAAACTTTTTGCTGAATTTATCAATTAAATATTTTAGTTATAATTCCCATAATAATGTCAATAGATTGGCAATTTATGGGGAATTCTAGTAGCTGAAATTTAAAACCAGAATATTAACCAAATATTTTAAGTTTGGAACAGGCAATCAGTGAGAATAAGCATAATTAAGACAAATTATATTTGCTGAGATATGTAAATCTCAAGGACCATATCATCAATAGTGAAAGAGTTAACCAATTATTGTAAAAACAATGAGAAAGGGTAAAAACAAAATATTCGAAATTTGAATTGCACAAGGCAAAGCTTACTAAGAAAAACAAAGCAGAAAAGGAAAAGTACTACATAGATGAATTATATTAAAAAAAAAGAATCATCAGTCAATAATGATTTGGAATTATATTCATTCAACTTGTCTTTTGTTTTAAAAGATAATTTAACCACATTATCTCCCAAACACTGAAGAAATTTCAACTTGGCTCTATTCACTTCAGTTAAATAAACATTTATTTTTGATTTATAATTAGGAAGAGAATTTAGGGCATTTTTATGCTTTCAAGCTAGAAAGGCAACTAGCTATGTAGGGGATAGTGCACTAGGCTTAAAGTTAGAAAGACTCATCTTCCTGATTTCAAATATAGCCTCAGAAACCTTCTAGTTGTATGACCCTGAGCAAGTCTTTTACCCTGATTTGCCTTAGTTCTTCAGCTGTTAAATTAACTAGAGAATGAAATGGAAAATCACTCCAGTCTCCTTGCCAAGAAAATTCCAGAGGGAATTATGTAGAACTTGACATGACTGAAATGATTTAACAACAAATGTTTGACATACAGTTAAAGAGTTGGTAGGATTATTACAAGGTGCTAAGTAGGTTGTCTGGTACTTAACAATTCTCTGATTCAAAGTTCATACCTTTAAAGGAGTTCAAACATTTAAAGGAGTTTACACCTTTAAAGGAGTTTGCTCATTGGTTCTTTAAGTAGTTCCCCCAAGCCCATGGAGTACCCACAAGCCCCTTCTCTGGGAGGATATAAGGAGCCAAAATTGAGTCTAGAAGGCAGTCTGGAGGGAGTCAAGGGGAAAACTTCAGGGAAGCTTGAGGAGATTAGTGGATTCACAAGTCCAGGAGATTCACAAGTCTAAAGGAAAAGCCTACTCATGCACTTCCAGGAAATTCACAACTAATATTGAATTCTGGGAAACCCACAATCCAACATTTTTGAAGGCAGAGTCAAGATTTCATTCCCACTTCTACCTTCGTGCTGGCTGGAGGCTTTGGATTGGGAAGGAGCTAGAGACTGAAGCTGGCTGGAGACATTCTGACAGGAACTAAAGCCAAGGCTGCCTCCAGAAGCTCCCCAAGCGACCTGCCCCCCCAAGAGAATGATTATGATTTAGAGACAACTGAACACTACAGAAAAGAATAGTGGATGTGATATAAGAAGATCTGGATTTGAATTATTTGATCTCTCAAGGCTTCAAGTCCTTTATGAAATGAACAGGCTGGACTAAATGACTTATAAGATCCCTTCTAGGTTTTATTTCTGATTTATGATAAGCTCCCTTGTCTGAAATATTATCCTACCTAGGTACTTAGGTAAAGAGTAACTGACTAGTGCATCTAATAATTGAACTTTAATGTATTCATCATTATTACTTTCATCATCATGCACAAAGCAACCCTAAACAATGTGTTGTTCTCTCAAATAAAATTATATGTGAGTAGCATCATCTTTCACATAAATAATTAGCAGGAAATCATAGTTACTATGTTTTTATGTATCTTTCAGATGCGTGAACCTTACCTTAAATACTAATTCTCCAACTAGTCCATTCCAAGTACCATCTTCTTGGGGACTCCCATATTTATGATCTGGTGCAACATAAATTTCATAGTTAAAGCCCAGGTAATTAGATAAGGCATCCAGAACATCGATGGAGAAACCTTGGTATTTCTTTGGTTTACCCAAGACATTTTCTGACACCATCACAAATGGTTCTTCCTAAATAGAAAAGAAAAGGAAAATGTTAAGATCAAAATTCTGTGATCTTAATGAAAAGGCAAAATTTCATTTTCAGAGAATTCAGAAGCAACATGATGATTATGATTTTAATAATTCTACAAAATGAAATCAAGATTGTGATTAATGAATTATTAATGCCATAAGACTGATAAAGTACTTTTAATCAATTGATTTGATAGATACAACCATTCTTTGAAAGCTTTATCTAGGTTTTTATTATAACACACATTTGATGCAAATTTTAGTAAAAGTTCAAGGGTCTAAGTCCTGTCTTTCTTAAGATCCAAGCATCTTGACAAACACCATAAATTAAGATATCAAACTTGCAAATTTATAAAAATACTTTGTTTATGCTCATGATTCTTCTTGTGAGGATATATATGTATTATATATAAAATATATAAATATAAATTTATGATTGTGTATGTATGTTACTGTGTATATATGTGAAAAGTTATTTTCAAAACTTATTTCACTTCAACAGGTTTCTTTCAGAAGAGCAAGCAAATTATCTAAAAAGCATATTTTAGAAAAACCCATTAAAAACATCTTCAATATAAATTATTTGGTGATAATTTAGTCTTCTGCATGCTTTTATGTTACTGCAAAAATATGTTCTATTCAATTACGGTTCAAGATTTAATAATTGAAATTTTCACTAATGAAAGGTTTAAAATGATTTTTAAATTCAAGGAATTACATAAACCTTTACTAATATTTTGACTATGTCTAAATTATAGCAAATCAGTAAAAAAATTCAATTAATCATCTGTTATTTTCTTCATGGTACCAAAAATGTTGCTGTTCTCAAATGTATGGATATATCACATTGTTTACATATGACTGGCAAAAGATTCCACTTTTCATCTGACTATGTGGGCATGGTATAGGCCAGCTGTGGTTGCACATTTATAGGACCCACAGAATTAGACATTAAAGCTTATCATTTGTATTATATAGAATAAATTAATAAAAGAGCACATATCTATCTGTTAATTAATTTTTTTCACTTCAAGTTTTTAATTAAAAAAAATTCATTTTTAATTTGAAATTTTCTCCCTTCCCTCATACCTATTGAGAAGAAAAGAAGTAATATATATATATATATATATATATATATATATATATATATATATATATATATATATATATATATATATATATATATATATATATATATATATATATATATATATATATATATATATATATGACATATGAAGTCATTCAAAACATATTTTTACATTAGCCATATGGTAAAATGATAAAAGCAATAAAAGTAAAATGGAAAACATTAAGCTTTATTGTGCATTCAGAGTTTGTCAGTTTTCTCTCCAGAAATGGATAGTATTTTTCAATGTGACAACCTTTGGAATTGTGATGGATTGAGCAGAGTAGCTACTTTCATAGTTGATTAGTGTTCCATTATTGCTTCTATTGAATATAATGTTCTCCTAGTTCTGTTCACTTTGCAGTTCATATAAGTCTTCCCAGGTTTTTCAAAACTATTTCCTCATCATTTTTACACAATAATATTTTATCACATTCATAGATCATAACTGTTTAGCTATTCCTTTCAATATGCCATTCTGTTCTACTACAAAAGAGCTGATATACGAATATGTATGTTGTATACATATACACACATATACAAAAATACATATATTCATTATATATGTGGGTCTTTTTTTCTTTTTCTTTGATTTCTTTGTGGGTACAGATATGGTAGTGGTATAGCTGTATCAAAGATTATGACTCTTTTGGGAGTAGTTCCAAATTGTTTTCTAGGCTGGTTGGACAATTTCATAACTCCACCAATGATGGATTGATGTCCTTCTTTCTCCACATCCCCTCTAGTATTTGTTACTTAATTTATCTCTCAATTTGATGGGTTGTTTTAATTTATATTTCCCTAATTATTAGTGATTTAGAGCATTTTTCATAAGATTATTGATTCCTTTTTTTTTTTTTTTTTTTTTTTTTTTACCTAAAACTTGCCTGTTTATCTCCTTTGGCCATTTATCAACTGGGAATGACTCACACATTTTTATAAAACTGGCCCAGTTGCTTAGATGAGAAATAAGACTTGTTTAAATTGTTTAAAGTGCCTTTTAAATATGCAATCTTAATACATAGAACATATAATATAATTTGGGGACCTCTCTTTACTATGTGGCAAGTAACACAATATGAAGAAGCAATATGAAGAAATCTCTCTACTCATTCCTCTATGCCCAAGTTCTCTCTTCTAACAAATATTTTATATTTCCCTCCAGTGACTTAGGAATGTCATAAGAAACCTCATTTCAAAGGTATCCATTGCCAATAAGAGGGCTGTATGGCTTTTTTATGTAGTAGAAAAACACAGGTTTTCAACAATTTGAAAATTTGTATTAACACAAATTACTTTAGGTAAATGTTCCTAATATGAATTTTTATAAATGCTCTCTACTATAGTTCAATGTTTATTTTCTTTGTAATACTACAAAATTTATTTTATCAATCTAAAAACATTATTTTGAGTTTGTGACAATAAAAAATAGTTGATAGATCCTGTCTGAGGCAATCTCAATTATCAAAATTTATTTTCTATTGCAACTAACATAAATCATAGGTCAGAATGAAGATTCTAATACTGGGACATTACTTTTAAATATTTTTATTTTATTATTTTAAAAATACTTTTTGTTTAAATAATTTTATTTTAAATATTTTTTATTTCTAAGAAACCTTAGAAAGGCTTTAGTCCAAACCTCTCATTTTACAGATGAGGGTCTCAAAGAAGTTGTTATGTTTATTGGTAAAATCAAGCCTGAAAATAAGGTTCCTTGATTGTAAACTAAGTGCTTTTCTTATTGTACAAATCTAACTGATGGAGAAATCCTCTCTCTATGACTTGTTCAGTCGAAATTTCCTAAAGGAAGGAAAATTATACTTTCAGGTATTTAGAAAAAGGAAAAATATCCCACTCTCTATTTTTATGTGTAATGTATCCATTTTTAATTTTGATTGCCCTTTTCAGAGAAATTCCTAAATTATTCTAAAAATACAAAAAAATGCTATCATTTTTGTTTTGGAATTTTCATCTTTATTTAAAAGATCAAATTCTAATTCCAAATCTTTGGGATTCTTTTTCACAGATGACTTGCTATAATTTAATTATTTAATTCAACTGTTTTGTTAGCTGGAACTTAGTATAGGTTACTTTATTAATGAAAATTCTTATATGAGAAAGAAGGCCAATGGATTATTAAATTACAATCCCTTTATAATTTATTTTGTATTAAAATGGAGTTTTTAGTGATAGAATTTTTATTGGGTAAAAAATGAAAGAACCCACTGATTACCATTTCAAAGAGATCTTAGACATAACTTATAGGAATATCATAGACATGATACAAAATTCCCAAGTTAAAGAGAAAATATATTAAGCAATAAGAAAATCAATTAAATACTGCAGAAAAACAATCAGGATTTCACAAGATTAAATAGCTTTTACACCAAAAAACCTTTGGTTTTGGAATATTATATTTTGAAGAGCAAAAGAGCTGGGTTTGTATCCTAGAATAACTTATTAAGCAAAGTTGAGTTTAATCCTGTATGAAAAAATAAGCATTTGATAAACTGAAAGACTTTCAAGTATTTGCAACAAAAAGATCAGAACTCAATGGAAAATTCAATACAAGAGATACAGAAGAAATATAAGAAAATTGCACTGATAAAGGTTTAAATGTTTATTTATATATAAAATGTTATCAGAATTCTTAAAACATCATTAACAAGGTAGTTTAAAATAAAGGTAGTGACTGAGTTGTATATAATGGGATAATTCCAATAAACAAAACTGGATTGGAAAAGGAAAAGTGGACCAATTATCTCATAAAAATGTGATGTTAAGGGAAGAATTAAAACAGAGAAAATAAGCAGGCATGGAAGGTTAGTGATATTAGAACCTTACTTTTCTCTGGCTTGAAGAGGAAATATTGTATATCTGAAGAGCTTTAGTTTAAAGGTAGGAAATTTTAGAGGGCTGGGTAAAATAAGGATTATCTTCCTTGTAATTAGAGTCATAAACATCAAGCATGTTTAATTAATACAACTAGTATATTCATGCAGGAATCTATGTATATATTCCTATATATTTATAAAACAGAAAAATATAACAATAATAATTAAATTAACAGTATAAGACCAAGAATTAAAACTTTTTTTTTCTTTATAGGCATAAAGACACATGTAGATCCAAATACTAGAAGAAAAGACATACTAATCAAATGAACAAATGTTTTGTGACAAAGATATTTCTTTAAATAGACTTAACTAATAATAATAACAGCAAGGAAGAATATATACTTTAGTTAAGTCCTTTAAGTCCGCACAGCCTCATTTTCCTGCTTAATATGATACAGATACTAATCATCTACCTTAAAGGGTTATTATGAGGGATTAATATAATATGTGTTAAATGCTTTACAAATATTAAACTACTATGCTAATACAATTATTATCAATTAGTGTTTCTAATCTTCAGCCAAGAGAGTAATATAATTTACATAAACTAACCTTTTTAAATTGTTTCCACTGTCTGCATCCAAACAGAACATTAATAGCATGAAGTTATGATGATGAAAAATATTAAATAAAAACAAACTCTAGATTCTGATATGCCCATAATTTGAATGATAGGTGCTCTAAGCCTGAGCTTAAATGTTAGTTGCAAATGATGGTTCCTCAAGATGTTTATGACTTATCAATTTAAAAACATAATGACAAAGAAATTACAGACATGCTTGGGGAAAAAAGGAGTTTCAGGAGTTAATAATTTTTATATTAATAAGGATTTATTCATATCACTGATTATTAGCTGCTCATAATTCTAAATTTGTATTCAGCCACTTAAAAACATGCCTACAATCTTACTGCTAATTCTCTCACTGATTTTAACAGTGCTAGAAGTTTTGTTGTTAATTTCCATTTTTATTACAGATTATCTAAAATTTTTTGATGATAAGACAGCAAAAAAAAAAACTTTCTGTCATCATATAACAACAAAAGTTAGATATTTTGTTATCTTCTGTTTTTTGACTGTTAAAAACTGTCATGATGATAAAATTGAAAAGAAATTCAAGAGAGGAAAATGGAGTATTTGATCCCCCACCCACCCAGATGCTTCTGGGTGATACAGAGGTTGTTTTAGTGAACTGAGTGAACCTGTCTTTTGTTTAGTGTCTAGAAATAGAAAAAAAAAAAGATCATCACTATGATATATACAGAATAAATGACCAATGCTATTTCTTTCTGAATAGCATTACTTTTTATAAAACCATATTAGAATTACAAAAAAATTTTAGAGTGCATATGAGAATTAAAAAGAAACATTTAGAGAGTTGGGTTGAGTAATGTAATAGGATTAGGGAAGGTTAATTATAGTGGGGAGAAAACATGAAAATGTAAATTCAGCAAATATAGTGGAGACTACGATAGATTTGGAGACACAGGCAAAGGATTTAAACTCTCTGAGTTTCAGTCATATAACTGTAAAAAAACAGGGTTGGAAGACATAGCATCTGGCCTCTATTCCAGGTCTAAGACCTTCTGAGAACATAATCCATTGAAATAAAAAAATAAGCAGAGAAAAAAGTATGAGATGTAGTGACTAAAGAGGATGGCCACAATTGCAGTAGTGACAAACATTTTTGAAAGGGATTGTTTAGGAAGCTATCTTGTGAAACAAAATTTAAAAAATATTATATTGAATGTACGATCCAATATTTTCTAATTTATTTATTTTTATTAATTTTATAATTATAATTTTTGACAGTACATATGAATGAGTAATTTTTTTACAACATTATCCCTTGTATTCATTTCTACAAATTTTCCCCTCCCTCCCTCTACTCCCTCCCCTAGAAGACAGGCAATCCCATATGTATTTAATGTATTACAGTATAACCTAGATACAATATATGTGTGTAAATCCAATTTTCTTGTTGCACAGTAAGAATTGGATTCTGAAGGTATAAGTAACCTGGGTAGAAAGACAGTAGTGCAAACAGTTTACATTCAATTTCCAGTATTCCTTCTCTGGGTGTAGCTGTTTCTGTCCATCATTGATCAAATGGAAATGAGTTGGATTTTCTTTATGTTGAAGATATCCACTTCCATCAGAATATATCTTCATACAGTATTGTTGTTGAAGTGTATAGTGATCTCCTGGTACTGCTCATTTCACTCAGCATCAGTTCATGCAAGTCTCTCCAAACCTCTCTGTATTCATCTTGCTGGTCATTTCTTACAGAGCAATAATATTCCATAACATTCATATACCATAATTTACCCAACCATTCTCCCATTGATGGACATCATTCATCTTCCAGTTTCTAGCCACTACAAAAAGAGCTGCCACAAATATTTTGGCAATACAGGTTCCTTTCCCATCTTTAGTATTTCTTTGGGATATAATCCTAGTAGTAGCACTGCTGGATCAAAGGTTATGCACAGTTTGATAACTTTTGGGAGAGAGTTCCAAATTGCTCTCCAGAATGGCTGGATTCTTTCACAACTCCACCAACAATGCATTAGTGTCCCAGTTTTCCCACATCCCCTCCAACATTCATCATTATTTGTTCCTGTCATCTTAGCCAATGTGACACATGTGTAGTAGTATCTCAGAGTTGTCTTAATTTGCATTTCTCTGATCAGTAGTGATTTGGAACACTCTTTCATATGAGTGGATAATGGTTTCAATTTTATCATATCAAAATTGTCTGTTCTTATCCTTTGACCATTTATCAATTGGAGAATAGTTTGATTTCTTATAAATTAGAGTCAGTTCTCTATATATTTTGGAAATTAGGCCTTTATCAGAACCTTTAACTGTAAAAGTATTTTCCCAATTTGTTACTTCCCTTCTAATCTTGTTTGCATTAGTTTTGTTTGTACAGAAACTTTTTAATTTGATGTAATCAAAATCTTCTATTTTGTGATCAATAATGATCTCTAGTTTTCCTTTGGTCCTAAATTCCTTTCTCCTCCACAGGTCTGAGAGGTAGACTATCCTCTGTTCCTCTAGTCTATTTATGATCTCATTCTTTATGCCTAAATCAGAGACCCATTTTGATCTTATCTTGGTATATGGTGTTAAGTGTGGGTTCATATCTAATTTCTGACATACTAATTTCCAGTTTTCCCAACAGTTTTTTTCAAATATGAATTCTTAAAGAGAGAGACACAGAGAAAGAGAAACAGACTGTGGTTTAAGAATAAATTAAACTTGAGTAAAATAGTAGAAGATATGGAGAAGGAAGATGGGGATTTAAGAGGGGCAGGATAAGTGAGGTGGATATAAGAAAAAGGTCCTTATACATGAAGCATCCCTTTGAGATACGGATAGCCGACAGGAATATACACAGGGGAAAAGTGAAATATCTGAACATAATTTTAGAAAAATTAGAATTTACATATCTCTCGTGATTATTCAATGGAAATAGAAAGAAGTTTACATATTTTCAGCCACAAAAGGTACAGAGTATATATTGGGACTTAAGACTTGATAAAGGCAGAACAAGTAGAAATATTAAATACATCCTTTATTGAGTGCAATACTATAAAATAATATTCATCAAGGCACCCTTGAATAAATGATTAATATTAATTAATGACTAAATCAATAACTCAACCATAAAGAATTAGTGTATCAAAGAACAACTTATATAAACAGAAAATTTTATTAAAGAAAATTATAACTATGAAGCCACGTACCAAAATTAAGGGAATATAGCTAAAACTATTTTTAAAAAGGTAAACTGACATCTCTAAATGGATCCATTAACAAATAGAAAAAGACCAAATTGTAAAATTGATCATGCAATTAAAAGAAAAACTCAAAAAAGTGACAAATTAAACTTCTCAACTTTATACTAAAGTAGAAATCCTAAAAGCCAAAGAATAGATTTAAAAAGCAAAAGCAAAAAAAAAAAAAATAAAAAAATAAAAATAAAAGCTTAAGTTGATTAAAAAAAAAAAAACAACTAGATAGTCTAATTCAAATAGAGAGGAAAATTCTGTCAAAAGTAAAAAAGAAATGGAGGATTGCCTGTAAGAGAAAATGAAATAAATAAACTCTCAGAAAATATTTTGCCCAGGTATATACCAAGAAACTGGGAAATGAAATGAGTCAGTTATTATAAAAATATAAGACTTCCAGAGAAATGGAGGAATATATTGATTATTTAAATAATTCAGTATCAACAAAAATAAACTGAAGGAGCTATAAAAGAATGCTCTTCCCCTTAAATATTCTCCATTTATTCTTATTCACTTTCTTTTATATGTCTGTAGTTACTACTTTTCTTTCTTTTCCCTTCATATTATTTAAGAAAGGTAAACACATTTTTCTTGGTATTCTTCATTCTTGTTCTTAGAATATTCCAAAATTCTATCTTTGCATATTACATTAATATTATAACAGTGCAACATATGTAGTTTGAACATTTCTCTATTTCTTGACATCATTTCATCTTTTTACTTTTTACTACTTTGCTAATTTGTGATTACTTTTTTATTCTTTGATTATATAGCTTTTTTAATTGCTATGGGTTTTTCTTTTCTTTTTTTTGGCCGCAATTGAGGTTAAATAACTTGCCTAAAGTCATACAGCTAGTGTTTGAGGCCAGACTTGAACTTAGTTCCTCCTGATACCAGGACATTTTTGCTCTATCCACTGTGTAGCTGTGTGCAGCTTCTTCTATGGCAGTTATTTATGATTATGATTATGGTTATGGTTATTTTATAAAATAATGAATCTTACATCTATTTTAGTAAAGTTGTTGGCATGATATTCAAGCATTATGATACTTTATCCTATTTTAAAATTATTTTTATTTTAAAAAGTGTTATGAAAACTAACTTACTCTGTTTATCGTCAAGTCCTACAGATTTCGTATCCAGTAGGAAAAAAAATCAAGTTGATGAATATTTAATGCAATACATTAGTAACATGAATTGATAAGCACAATGCTTCTATTATAAAAGATTCTTTCTAAGAAGAAAAAAATGCTTTTTCCACAAGCTAAGATGAGAAACATAATCATGGCATAGGTCACCATTAGATATGTAGGATTCTTCTTGAAAAGATTTGGTACAGGCTTTGATTAGACTTAACACCTTAAGCTTTAAGCTATAGGATTTGCAGGTACGGTGGTTTCAAGAGCATATCTAGTCCGATTCCCTTATTTTATAGAAGAATAAATTGAGAACCAGAGAGAGATTAAGTGAGCTGTTCAAGTAGCACAGATAGTGCTGTACATACCAAACGAATTCAAAACTCAGTTACTGTGAATCAAATTCTATACTCTCTTTACTGTAGAATTTTTTTTCAGTGGATAAGAAATTTGTTCTGTCTTTCTCTCATGTATTTCCTACTTCTGCCAAGAGTAGAGCAGTTTTACAAAAAAGCAAAGCACAATACAATAGAGGTTCTCTCTTGCTGCTTGTTGTTTGAAATCATCTAAGGTCTTTAATAATAAGGTGACAGGATTTCTATTTCTAGTGAGATGATTGCTTTCTGACTGATGTACCTTTTCTCTTTTGATTTTATTACAAGGCTCAGTGGGATATTCACAGGAAAAAGACCTCCTACATAGGTTTCACAGAAACAGAGAAAAGAATAGAAAGTTGAGACTTGGAAACAGATCTGTGGGGATTAATTAGATGTGAAGAAGTGTCAATTCTGAAGCTGCAAATGTGGTTTTCTGTGCTTCAGAGGACACTGAGAGTATCTAATTATAGGAGTAATTAAAATTCATATAATATATCAAATTGACTTGTGATTCTCCTTGATATTTTCTGAACCCAAATGGACATAGCATTCACTAATTACTAAATGGAACATTATTGAAATAAGAAGTGATACTAAAATATACACATATTATCATAATTTATAACACAATAAAATGCTATGCTTAATTTAATGTCAGCCCTTGAAAAATCATTAGTTTTGGGGTACATCAAACTATGTATTTGGAAGGAATAGAGCCTTACACTGAAAAAGAGGTAAATACTGGCCAAGACACTTTCTATCTATAAATAAGAATGTGTTTCCAAATAGAATATTTACACATTTCATCTGTTGGATCATCCTGCTTTTTGAGGCTTTAGCCCAAGAAAGAAGTCTAAAACAAAGCAGGCTTTTGGAATGACTTATTGGATACTTGCTTACTTTTTTACCTATGACTTTCTAAAAAGTTAAAGTCATTATTTTATTTTATTTTGTTTTGTTTTTTGCTGAGGCAATTGAGATTAAGTGACTTGCCCAGGGTCACACAGCTAGGAAGTGTTAAGTGTCAGACCAGATTTGAACTCAGGTCCTCCTGACATCAGGGATAGTGAAAGTCATTACTTTCAAATGTTAAATGGTTAGTTCTTTATTCTTCACAAGAGCTCAGAGAATATTTAGTCCCTAATACTTCATTTTTTAAGTACTCCATGGGCCAGACTTCCAGGCATTATATTTAACTAGAAACAATTTACTAGCTTGTTATTTTAAGTAAAAATTTTATACATTTTTTTAAGGATCAAGGGATAAAATTTAATTATATATTTAATTTTATTATTACAGAAACCTTCCCACTATTAATCATCTTTTTTTTAAAATCACTAGTAAGCTAGGGAACCTCCTGAATCATTTTTCATTACTATAGAGAATGAGGAATTCCTAGTTGGGAAAAGTTTAAATATCAAGACATGTGCAAGAATAGATTCAATTCAAAGTGTAATGTTTTTTTTTAATTTTTATGTTACATAAATTAGCATGTAGTTGATAAGGTGGAGAGAGTATCAGAAATTTCTACTGTGGTTGAATATTAAAGACCCTAAGGAGTACATTCTGAAGGACTTACCTTTTGCCTTACTTTTCTTGGTATACTTTTTCCAGTTCTTCTATTTTTTAGTTATGTATCATAGTTGTTTGCTTGAATAATTCTAGCCTCTGAAGAGGAAACTGCTTTCTAATAGTACTAACCTGCTCCAAAACCTGATAGATGAACCAGCTGTTTCTAGAGTGGAATTGGAGTGATTTTGGAGGTGCATTTTTACTTTCAAACTACATTAGAATACCATTTGGTGCAACTAAGGTGCAATTTGAAAAACTGTACACGATATTCATAGCTGCTAATGTGCCTCCAAAACTGTCCAACTACAACTGAGGGATCAGCTTTCTCATCTGTCTAAGAATATGAAGGTCCCTTTTGGGGTGATTAAAGCAGTGAACAGGTCTTTTTCTATCATTAGTTTAAATCTAATTATCTATTTATCTTGTTGATGTTTACATTATTTACAAAAACTTAAATGAGTAGGCTATTTGCTGAGGGAGAGATAGACACAAAGTTTATAGTGCATCATTTTTTAACAAAATCATGTGTCAATTAATGATGGTACGTAATTCAAGTAGAGGGAAGTTAGCTCATCTTAATGAGCATTAACTATTACATTACAAAAGTAAAATGATATAGAAACCATAAGGACCAAAAAATTATATAAATATTTAATTAGCTTTAATTTATCCTTTATGATGCTAAACAATTTAACTGATTTCTTTCTGAATTTATTGATGGTTTTATACGTTTTATTTCCATGTTAAGAGTCTTCTAAGTTGTTTCCTTTTTGGCCAAAATTTTTAAACATCAATAGCCGATCTTATTAAACTTTGTGAAACTTTCATGAATATTAAAAGTTATCAATTTTTTAAAAAAAATATATAATGGAATGAAATATTCACAGCTGTTACTAGTGAGAAAATCCTGAACTAAATAAGGATTGGAGATGATTATAAAAGACAAAAGAGATAAATCTGTTTATATAAAAAAGTAAAGGGTTTGTATAAGTGAAACTCTGATATTCAAGATTGATAAAAATTGAGACAATATATAAGACCAAATTGCATTTTTCAATGCTAATTGGCCAAAAGACAGTTTTCAAAAGAATTATAAACTATGTATAACCAAATGTTCATATATTCTACATCACTAATAAAAAGAGAAGTAGAAAATAAAATAATTCTGAGGTCCATCTCACACTTTTCAGATGGGTAAAGTTTGTAAAATAAGAAAATAACAATGTTGGAGGGGTGTAATATTCTCTCTAAATGTAATGTTCTCTGAGAGCAGGTTTCTTGGGGGGGGCTTCTGGAGGCAGCCTTTGTTTCAGTTCAATAATCACCACAAGTGCAGCCAGGAGTTAAAGTCCAAATCCTTTATTGTCTCCTTCAAAGTCTTGTCTCCTTCACTTGGGGCTTGGCTAGTTTTTCTTGAGCCCTTTTGGATCTTGGTTTCAGTGGAAAAGTGAAGGAGGACAGCCTGCCACTTCTCTGGTCTTCTCTAGTTCTCCTTCTGGCTGAGTTTGTCCGAGCTTATATCCTCTCTCATCATAGTGTGAATTTTTGTGGAACTATAGTTCCACAAGTACTAAGTAAGTACTAAATACATGTACTTAATTAGAGCACTGATAAGCACCATGCTAAACAACCATGGTCTCTTATCAATTCCACTGACTTAGCACCTTGTTTCAAGTTCTGGCCCATAACAGAGAGGCTGTTGGAGAACAGACATATTAATCCATAACATTGCTTCCTATTTCTCAAATTAATCCTGTTTATCAAATGAAAAGCCAACTAATTGATCATTTATTTATAGTTCCTGCAAGAAAAATAATAATTTTCTTATAGAATATCTTAAGATTTACAAAATAATTTACCCAAAGACTCCACTTTAATATAAAGCTTATATCATATATAAAGAGAAAAGAAGAGAGAAAGAGAAAACAAGAAATTATCTTTCATATCTATGGATGGGGGAAGAGTTCATTACCAAAAATGGAAAAGAGAGGATCATAAAAGATAAATGACCAATTTTAATTACATAAAATTTAAAAATTATACATATCTATACATATATATATATATGTATATATATATATATATATATATATATATATATATATATATATATATACAAAACCAATATAAACAAAATTAGAAGAGGAAGAGTTAATTGGAGGAAAATTATCAAAGCAAGTTTCTCTGAAGATCTCACTTCCAAGATATGTAAGAAAGTAATTTGATTTTATAAGAATAAGAACCATTCCCCAAATGATTTAAGTGGTCAAAGGACACATAGGGAAAAGAAAAACACAAGCTACTAGCAGCTATAAGAAAAAATACTCCAACTCATTAATAAATAAAGAAACTCAAGTTGGATCAATTATGAGGTTCTCTCTCATGCTTATTAGATTGGAAACATTTAAAAAAAAACCCTGTAGGGATTGTGGAAACCAAAATAATGCTCTATTAATGAAATCATAAACTGGTTCATCCATCCTGGAAAGCAATTTGGATCAATGCTTCCAAAGTTACTAAAATGTGTGTGTTTTGACATGTAAATATCACCAATAAGCCTATATCCTAAGAAAAATGAAAGAAGAAAAATATATGCATATATGCACAAAAATATGTGCACAAAGGCTTTTTGTTTTTATTGTTGTGGTAAAAAAAAAAATAGAAATTAAAAGGTTAGCCATAGATTGGGAAAGATCTGAAGGAATTGTGTAAATAATAGAGAATATTATTTTGTACTTCAATAAGCTGAGAAAGATAAGTTTCAGAGAAATCTAGAAAGACTTGTATACACTGATCTAGAGTGAAGTGAGCAGAAGCAGAAGAATAATTTATAATCTAACTAAAATATTTTAATAATAAACAACTTTGAGATAGTTAAAGAGCTCTGATCAAAATAATGGAAATCATAATTTAGAATGCTTTTCACAGTCTTACAAAAAAGTTACAGACTAAATGTGCCAATAAACCACATTTTTTAACGTGGCCAAAGTAGATACATATTTTGCTTGATTTAATATTTGTTACAAGAATTTTATTTTGCTTTTCTCTTTGGAGAATGGAAGTAGTAGAAAAATGACAATGATTATTTTTTGAAAAACAAAATAAGAATAAAATTATTCTATTATTTTAAACAAAGCTAATTAAAAAGTAGTGGGGTAATAGGAAGAAAAATGAATGAGCTCTCCCCAAACAAAATTTAGATTGGAGATGATAGGGTCTGTTTAGGAATACCACATATTCCAATGAATAGTGAAAAAGGGATAAAAAACTAATACTTAAGAGCAAGATGAGATCCCTGACTTATGCCATAATGTTTAGGACTGAACTTTGTATACAATTCTATTCCAACTGGCTGTTCTGTCACTTACTACCTACTTCACTACTTCAGGATGAGGAGTTCACTGTTAGGTTCTTACTAAGTGCTAATGAGATAATAAGATATCAGGTTCTTACTAAGTGCTAAGTCGGTACTTGAGAATTTTCTTTGTCCAGTACATATTGCTTCAGTTTGCAAAGAACTTTACATTCAGTATGTCAATTATATCAAGAATAAGGAATTTTTGTTAATTCCATTTTGTGGATATATGTAACATGCTGTTGTCTCCAGAAGCTGCCCATTGCTCTCTGGGAGGAGATCTCCTGTGTCAACTCAAATCTCTCGGACAGATTCTTCTTCCTGTAGAGAACCGTTGTCTCCAGACAGTTGCCATTAACTCTAGTCCAGAGAAGTGACTTCCCTTCCTGCAGAGAGCCACGTCAAGCCTGGTCTAGAGCAGAGACTGATTTTTTTTCTCCAGAACTGCCCTCTTTATCCTCCCAGAGAATGGGCGTGGGATAATGCAAGGGCTTCTGGGAAGAACCACTTCAATCAATGAACTTGCACGCAAGCTCTTCCCCAGGAATTCACAAGTCAAACTCCCAGGAAAGGCCGGAACTAGAAAATTGTCAAGTACCGACTTAGCACTTAGTAAAAACCTAATATCTCATTATCTCATTAGCACTTAGTAAGAACCTAACAGTTCACCAATCCTAGTATGCATACTGAACAAATTTAGAAGCAAATATCTTCTGTATTAAACTAGAGTCCACCACTTTCTGCTGTGCCATTTGATCTTTAACCTCAGGTGATTATGTAATTCTATCTTCTACTGCATATGAGGGGAAGGCAATAAGGAGCCAGGATAGCCAATTTTCATCTCTATCAGCATTAGGAAACTCCTATCTTGTATTATCATCCTGATCTCCCCGTAATGATGAGGAGAAGCTCTCTAGAGCAAAGACGTCCCAGATTATCCTTTTTAGTACTATCTACACTTTTTATCACTTCCCTGTGCTCACTGGTTAAAGTAGGGAAACTGATACATTCCTTGCTCCCCAATGCTACTTCCAAGTTCTCTCAGTAACCTCTCCTTCTTTTGGTTCATATTGTTCATTCAATAAAAATTCTTGAATTTTGACAACCAAGTCACTCCTTTTCTCTTGATCTAACTCTCCTATCATTAGGCAGTTATGTCCTGTTAATACTCAGTCTTGGACTACTTGAATCATCTGCATCTTTACTCCTGAACATGTGCTGTGGAACAAAGGTAGAGAAAATCACACAACCATTTTGATTAAATACACCACAACTTCAACTGAGGTCTCAATACAGATAGGCAATAGTACTAAGCCTCCCTCATAAATTTACTATCTTATTCTCTACACTGACTCTTCCAAACATTTTCATGATATCATAAACTTCCCAAGTCTTCCCCTATCTCTAATCTCTCAACTGAGACACCTGCCTCATATTATACAGGAAAAAAATTGACAACATTTGCTATTAGCTTAATCTTCTCCTCTCTTCATCTTCTACCACGATTTTCTCCGCCACCTGTTTCAAATAAAGATGTAGCTCTACTCTTTGTCAAGGCAAAACCATTTGCCTTTACAAGATATCTCATCCCTCCCATCTCTTCTAGTAGACTTCCCCTTCTATTTTTCTTGTTCTATCACAATCTCTCCTTATCTAATGGGTATTTCCCTACAGTCTACAAGCATATCCATGTCTCCCTCACCTTCAGAAAATCTTTTCTTGATCCTTCAGTCCTTGCTAACCTTTGTACCATATTACTTCCATTCTTAATCACTCATGCAATTTTGCTCAATTCCTTGAGAAATAAATTTACAATGGATGGCTCCCTTTCCTTTCCTCTCACTTTCTTCTTAAATCTTCACAATATTTCTACTGAAGGCATAGAACATTCAAAACTCCTCTCTCTAAAGACACCAATGCTCTCTATCAAATTCAATAATCTTTTTTCTGAATCATCCTTCTTGATCTCTATGTAGTTTTTGACACTATTGAATACCCTTTTATACTTGATATTCTCAGATTTTTTCAGATATTTTCAGGAAACTTGAAAGATCAGAACTGCCTGCTCCTTCTCAAGTATCATTTCCTCAATTTTCTTCCAGAACATAATACCCCTTAACTATTGATGTCCCACAGGGATCTGTCCTGGTTCAACTTCTCTTTTCTTTTTATATCACTTTGCTAGGTCATCTCATAGGCTCATGTGTATCATCTTACTAGTGATTATTTCCAAATACATTTATCCAGCCCTAACTTTCTTCAAGATTTACACTTCCAAATGCCTTCAGACATAGAGGGATTGGGAATTCTATGTAGTGGTTCATATTCATTTCCCAGAACAATAATATTCCATTAATATTCATATACCACAATTTATTCAGCCGATCTCCAATTGATGGGCATGCACTCTGACCTAGATGTCTATGTAGATAGCTTAAATTCAATTCATTATATTTCCTCCTAGATTCTCCCCCTCTTAACTTTCCTATTACTTTGAAGGGTACTATCCTCCCAGTCACCTTGACTTGAAACCTAGGTATCCTCACTCACTTTTTATTATCTCTCATTTCCCAGTTCCAATCCATTGTTTTTTTTTTTTTTTGTTTTGTTTTGTTTTGTTTTGTTTTGTTTTTGTTTGTTTGTTTGTTTTGTGTTGTTTTGTTTCATTTTTTAATTATTATACTTTTTTATTTACAAGATATATTCATGGGCAATTTTTTAGCATTGACAATTGCAAAACATTTTATTCCAACTTTTCCCCTCCTTTCCCCCACCCCTTCACCCTAGATGGCATGTTGACCAATACATGTTAAATATATAAAAGGATAAGTTAAATACAATATATGTATACATGTCCAAACAGTTGTTTTGCTTTACAAAAAGAACAGGACTTTAAATAGTGTACAATTAGCCTGTGAATGAAATAAAAAATGCAAGCAGACAAAAATAGAGGGATTGGGGATTCTATGTAGTGGTTCATAGTCATCTCCCAGAGTTCTTTCACTGGGTGTAGCTGGTTCATTTCATTACTGCTCTATTGGAACTGATTTGGTTCATCTAATTGTTGAAGAGGGCCACAAATATCAGAATTGATCATCGTATAATATTGTTGTTGAAGTATATAATGGTCTTCTGGTTCTGCTCATTTCACTCAGCATCAGTTCATGTAAGTATCTCCAGGCCTTCTGAAGTCATCCTGCTGGTCATTTCTTACAGAACAACAATATTCTATAATATTCATATACCTCAATTTAGTCAGCCAATCTCCAATTGATGGGCATCCACTCAGTTTTCAGTTTGTGGCCACTACAAAGAGGACTGCCACAAACATTCTTTCACATACAGGTCACTTTCCCATCTTTAAAATCTCTTTGGGATATAAGCCCAGTAATAACACTTATGGATCAAAGGATATGCACAATTTGATAACTTTTACAGAGTAGTTCGAAATTGCTCTCCAGAATAGCTGGATGTATTCATAATAACACCAACAATGTATCAGTGTCCCAGTTTTCCAACATCCCCTCCAACATTCCACTTTACATTTCCCTGTATTTCTAGCCAATCTGTCAGTTGTGTAGTGATATCTGAGTTGTCTTAATTTGCATTTCTCTGATTAATAATGGTATCTTTTCATATGATTAGAAATAGTCTCAATTTATTCATCTGAGAATTGTCTGTTCATATCCTTTGACTGTTTATCAATTGGAGAATGGCTTGATTTCTTATAAATTAGAGTCAATTCTCTATATATTTTGGAAATGAGGCCTGTATCAGAACATTTGACTGGAAATTTTTTTTTCCAGTTTATTGTTTACTTTCTAATCTTATCTGCATTAGTTTTGTTTGTACAAAAATTGAATTGAATGTTATTCAATAAACAATACTCATTATCTATCATCTCTAAGATCAAATACAAAATCCTATATGTAGCATTAAAACTCTTGTTAAACTAGCCTTCCTCTCCCTACTTTTTAGTCATTTTATATTCTACACTTTACCGTATCTGACAGTGACACTGCTTTCTTTATTTCTTTTCCTTTCTTTTCCTCTTTTTTTTTTTTAATTGAGATAATTGGGATTAAGTGACTTACCCAGGGTCACACAGCTAGGATGTTTCAAGTATCTGAGACCACATTTGAATTCAGGTCCTCCTGACTTCTGGGCTGGTGTTCTAGCCACTGCACCACATAACTGCTCCGGTTTCTGTGTTTCTTAAAAACAATAATTCATCTCTCATCTCTGACTGTTTTCTCTGGCTGTTTCCCAAACTTTGAACACCCTTTCTACTCAACTCTACTTTTTTACTTCCTTTACTTCCTTCAAGTGTCCGATTAGTATTCTACCTTCTTCAGAAAACCTTTCTCAATCCCTATTAATTTTAATGACTCTTCTTTGTGGATTATTTTCTATTTATTTTATTTGCATATATTTGTTTTCATGTTATCTCCCTTATTAGATTGTAAACTCGTCCTAGTTGTGCCACCTAATTACCGCCTGCATAACTCTCAATTAATTTATCAGTTAATCAATAGCCATTGCATTAAGTACTTACTATATACCAGGCATTGTCCTAGTACTGTGCATACAAAGAAAGGCAAAAGTGTATCTTATTTCAAGCTGTTCATTGGGTGAGATATAATGTGTACTCCCTTTTGTTCTCCATCTCCCTCCCTCCCTCCATCCATTCCTTCCTCCTTCCCTCTTTTTGTGTGTCTCTCTGTCTCTGTTTCTCTCTCTCTCTCTCTCTCTCTCTCTCTCTCTCTCTCTCTTTCTCTCTCTGTGTGTGTGTGTGTGTTTCTCTCTCTCTCTTTCACACATACACATATTGTCTCTCTATATTATTTATGTACATATATGTGTGTATACACAGGGATACTAAACAATGAAGACGAGGAGTGTAAGCATTCAGGTAATGGAAAGATACAGAGAAAGGGCCTGTACAGAAGTGAGAAACTGCAAATAAACTACTCTGACTACATAAAGAATGTATGGAAGTGGATAAAGTGTAAGAACAGCAAATCACACAATGTTTCAAAAAAAACCCACTTATTGGAAAGAAAAAGTTTTAAAAATCTGTCAGCTCAGAAAAGCAGCTTGGTATTTTATAGATTCAGAGATGAGATCAGTATCAAGAAGATCTGGATTTAAATCCTGTCTTTGACACATGGTGGCTATGTGACCCTGGGCTACCCTCCAATGCATCCAACATCTCTCTGAGATTTTAAGTTTCAAAGTTAATACTAACTTACATTGGTAGAAAAAGTTTCCTCAAAGGAATTCCCTATGCCAATAAAATCAGATGTAAGGTCAAAAAAAATCTAGCTAAAAGCTTCTTTAAAAGATATTTTACTTCCTCTAGATAGTCAAGTTCGACCGTCTTCTCAGCGCTCCGCCAGGGCCGTGGGCCGACCCCGGCGGGGCCGATCTGAGGACCTCACTAAACCATCCAATAGGGTAGTAGCGACGGGCGGTGTGTACAAAGGGCAGGGACTTAATCAACGCAAGCTTATGACCCGCATTTACTGGGAATTCCTCGTTCATGGGGAATAATTGCAATCCCCGATCCCCATCACGAATGGGGTTCAACGGGTTACCCGCGCCTGCCGGCTTAGGGTAGGCACACGCTGAGCCAGTCACTGTAGCCCGCCTGCAGTCCCGGACATCTAAGGGCATCACAGACCTGTTATTGCTCAATCTCGGGTGGCTGAACGCCACTTGTCCCTCTAAGAAGTTGGGACGCCAACCACTCGGGAGCATATATTTAAAACCTTCAGTAAACATCATATGTAATGGTGATAAACTAAAACCTTTCCCTGTAAGATCAGGAGTGAAACAAGGTTGCCCACTATCACCATTACTATTCAATATAGTACTAGAAACTCTAGCCTCGGCAATAAGAGCCGAGAAAGAGATTCAAGGAATTAGAGTAGGAAATGAAGAAATCAAATTGTCACTTTTCGCAGATGACATGATGGTATACTTAGAGAACCCCAAAGACTCTGCTAAAAAGCTATTAGAAATAATTCAGAGTTTTAGCAAAGTCGCAGGATACAAAAAAAAATCCTCAGGATTTTTATACATTACCAACACAATCCAACAGCAAGAGATACAAAGAGAAATTCCATTCAAAATAACAGTCGATAGTATAAAATATTTGGGAATATATCTACCAAAGGAGAGTCAGGAATTATATGAGCAAAATTACAAAACACTTGCCACAAAAATAAAGTCAGATTTAAATAATTGGAAAGACATTCAGTGTTCTTGGATAGGCTAAGCGAATATAATAAAGATGACAATACTCCCCAAACTAATCTATTTATTTAGTGCTATACCAATCAGACTCCCAAGAAACTATTTTAATGACCTAGAAAAAATAACAACAAAATTCATATGGAAGAATAAAAGGTCGAGAATTGCAAGGGAACTAATGAAAAAAAAAGTCAGAGGAAGGTGGTCTAAGTGTACCTGATTTAAAGCTATATTATAAAGCAACAGTCACCAAAACCATTTGGTATTGGCTAAGAAATAGACTAGTTGATCAGTGGCATAGGTTAGGTTCACAGGACAAGATAGTGAATAAAAATAGCAATATAGTGTTTGACAAACCCAAAGATCCCAAATTTTGGGATAAGAATTCATTATTTGACAAAAACTGCTGGGAAAACTGGAAATTAGTATGGCAGAAACTAGGCATGGACCCACATTTAACACCACATACTAAGATAAGATCAAAATGGGTCCAAGATTTAGGCATAAAGAACGAAATCATAAATAAATTGGAGGAACATGGGATGGTTTACCTCTCAGACTTGTGGAGGAGGAAGGAGTTTGTGTCCAAGGGAGAACTAGAGACCATTATTGATCACAAAATAGAACATTTTGATTACACCAAATTAAAAAGTTTCTGCACAAACAAAACTAATGCAAACAAGATTAGAAGGGAAGTAACAAATTGGGAAAACATTTTTACAGTTAAAGGTTCTGATAAAGGCCTCATCTCCAAAATATACAGAGAATGGACTTTAATTTATAAGAAATCAAGCCATTCTCCAATTGATAAATGGTCAAAGGATATGAACAGACAATTTTCAGATGATGAAATTAAAACTATTTCCACTCATATTAAAGAGTGTTCCAAATCACTATTGATCAGAGAAATGCAAATTAAGACAACTCTGAGACATCATTACACACCTGTCAGATTGGCTAAGATGACAGGAACAAATAACGATGAATGTTGGAGGGGCTGTGGGAAAACTGGGACACTGATGCATTGTTGGTGGAGTTGTGAAAGAATCCAACCATTCTGGAGAGCAATCTGGAATTATGCCCAAAAAGTTATCAAAATGTGCATACCCTTTGACCCAGCCATACTACTACTGGGCTTATACCCCAAGAAACTACTAAAGAAGGGAAAGGAACCTGTATGTGCCAAAATGTGTGTGGCAGCCCTTTTCATAGTGGCTAGAAGCTGGAAGATGAATGGATGTCCATCAATTGGAGAATGGTTGGGTAAACTATGGTATATGAATGTTATGGAATATTATTGTTCTATAAGAAATGATCAACAGGACTTATACAGAGAGGCTTGGAGAGACTTACATCAACTGATGCTGAGTGAAACGAGCAGAACCAGAAGATCATTATACACTTCAACAATGATACTGTACGAGGATGTATGCTGATGGAAGTGGATTTCTTCAACATAGAGAAGAGCTAATCCAATTCCAATTGATTAATGATGGACAGAACCAGCTACATCCAGAAAAGGAACACTGGGAAATGAATGTAAACTGTTATTTTTACCTTCTGAATCCAATTCCTCCTGTGCAACAAAAAAATTCGGTTCTACACACATATATTGTATCTAGAATATACTGTAATATATTTAACATATATAAGACTGCTTGCCATCTGGGGGAGGGGGTTGGGGGAGGAAGGGAAAAAATCTGAATAGAAGTAAGTGCAAGGAATAATGTTGTAAAAAATTACCCATGCATATGTACTGTCAAAAAATGTTATAATTATAAAATAAAAATAAAAAAAAGAAGAAAAAAAAAGATATTTTGGTGGCATTTTTCATCTACTTAAATGTTTCTTTAAAAATTTTACAAAATTATAGTAACCAGAATCTTTTAAAATGTTTAAGAGTAAGAAGGTGATCACAAAATAACTATTATACTGAATGCAAAATCATGATAAGCTAATTTGAGATACAAATCAGTTAATATATAAATTTATTACTCTGAATTTTTAGAAGCATTTTTAACACTTAACTTTTATTTTTAATTTATAGAATTAGAATTAGATTAGATGAATTAGAAAGCTGGTTAGTAGAAAACCCAAGAGGAAAAATGTACTACTTGTATTGCTTCATTTATGAGAAATATTGGGCCTTTTTTATTTGTGAGAACCACTGAAGAGAGTCCTTATCAAAGACTTGTTTACTAGATTCCTTAGTTTGGGAGATCTTCTGATTTTAGGTGAATGAGTATCCTGAGATGGGAGTAGTACAGTGTCAAGTGATAAAAGGAGATTTAGCAAAAGACATCTGACATCCAATGCTCAACTGGTATTCCAGAATTAGTGAGTGCAGCTGCCAGGTCTTGTGAAGCAACATCATAGAAGCCTACAAAGCTAAGCATTTAATGAATTAACCTATCACGTCACTAAAGACATTGGATCCTGAAAAGTATAAACTGTACTATTCCCAATACCTTACTTCAGAATGAATATGAAGGGGACTTTGGAAAAGGAGAGCAGGTCTCCAAGACCAGGAATTCTGAAATAAGCTTTGGCTTCTTGTTGTTGTTATACACAAACCTCATTTACTTTTGTACTTTAAGTTTTGCTCATTTTTTTCATAGGGATCTTTTGCATGTGTATTAAGAGGATACACATGTAAGGGGAGAGTAAACCTCCAAATTTGGAAGTATTGAGTGTTTGAGAAATACTATTCTTATTATTCTTCCCCGGTTAAACACTTTGTTAAAGGAAATTCATGTTGCTTTTGTTTTTTGTTGTTAAAACTAACTGCCTAACTGATTTTCAGGGGAGTTTAGCAGATAGGCACTTGTATTTGATAGCATTAGAAGTCAGAATCCCTACTATGGCCTTACATATAGTATATGAATGTATATGTATATGTATGTATATGGTTTTATATATATGTAGGATTTCATGAAATGGAACTTTATTGTTTCATGGTTTGGCTTCTCACTTTTTTTTGTGCTGTGCTCCTGGCAATGCTCTTTTTTCTGTCTGTTTTTATTTTCCCCTTGTGATTCTCACAATAGTCCTATGAAATAATTGTTATTATTATCCACATTTTTCAGATTGGGAAACTGAAGCTGGGGGTTACTACACAAGATCATCCAGTTGCAATATGTCTGAAGAAGGAAATCAATTCATTAATTCCTGATTCCAATTTCAAAACTTCATGCACTATATCCCCTGTGCATTTGAGGTCTAATTTTGAAAATTTCAAAAATAAGTAGGCTTAATAAGAAAAAACAAACAAACAAACAAAAAAAACACAGAAAAAAAAAATAACTAGCTGAAAGAGAAATTTAACAATGAAATCACCTAAAAATTTTAAGTCATTTGGGGTTAAGCCCAGGTCACAGAGCTAGGAAGTGTTAAATGCCTGAGGCTGCATTTGAATTCAGATCCTGAATTCAGTGCAGGTGCTCTATCCACTATACCATTTAACTGCTCCTTATCTAATTTTTTAATGATACAAATACAGCAGTTCTAAAAGGAAAAAAATATAACTCTGAAAAATAGATTAACAAAAAAAGATACTTAAGAATGTATATTAAACATAAATTTATAAACTTAAAATAAGCACAGAAAAAGATATTTTGAAAATTAGGTGAAATGGATAAAATATAAATTTTAAAAACCATAGGATTGATAAGACAAACTAAAAGGTACTTCTTCCAAAAAAGATGAATAAAATCAATATACTTACAAATGATTTAAAAAATGAGAAAATCTAATTATCAAAAATTAATGATATAGTGAAGAAATAGACTTATCTGATTCCACTATAATAATTATATGCCAATTTGGAATTATGCCCAAAGGGCTATCAAATTATGCATACCCTTTGATCCTGCACTGCCTTTACTGGCTCTGTATAACAAACAGATCATAAAAAAGATAAAAGGATCCACATGTACAAAAATGTTCGTAGCAGCCATTTTTAGAATGTCAAAGAATTGGAAACTGAATGGATGCCCATCAATTGAGAAATGATTGAATAAGTTATGTAATATGAATGTTATGGAATATTATTTTTCTATAAGAAATAATCAGCAGGATGATTTCAGAAAGCCTGGACAGACTTACATAATGAGTAGAACATAGTATATGCAATATGATATATGTGGAAATATGTTTAGAAGGATTAAGAAGGATTGCAAGCTTGCTTGCTGTCTAAGAGAGAGGCTAAGAGAAGGGAGGGAGAAACATTTGGAACAATTCTTTCAAGCTCAAAGGAACTGGTTCCAGCACAACTCTATCAGAGTCAACACCACCTTTTGAATCCTTTTCTTTAGACTATAAAATTCTTTTTTTTTTTTTTTACAAAGTAAATCATAAGTACTTTTTTATATTCTGAATTCTTTTTATTTGTTTATTATTAATTTTATAATTATATTTTTGACAATACATATGCATGATTACTTTTTTTACAATATTATCCCTTGTATTCATTTTTCCAAATATTCCCTTCCCTCCCTCTCCTCCCTCCCCTAGATGACAAGCAACCCCATATATATTAAATGTATTACAGTATAATCTAGATACAATATATGTGTAAAATAATATATAATAATATATAATCTAGATACAATATATGTGTAAAATCATGATAAGAATTGGATTCCGAAGGTATAAGTAGCCTGGGTAAAAAGACAATAGTGCAAACATTTTACACTTCTTTCCCAGTGTTTCTTCTCTGGGTATAGCTACTTCTGTCCATCACTGATCAACTGGAACTGAATTAGGTCTTCTTTACGTTGAAGATATCCACTACAATCAGAATATATTTTCATACAGTATTGTTGTTGAAGTGTATAGTGATCTCCTGGTTTCTGCTCATTTCACTCAGCATCCGTTCATGTAAGTCTCTCCAAGCCTCACTGTATTCATCCTGCTGCTCATTTCTTACAAAGCAATAATATTCCATAACATTCATATACCATAATTTACCCAACCATTCTCCAATTGATGGACATCCATTCATTTTTCAGGTTCTAGCCACTACAAAAAGAGCTGCCACAAACATTTTGGCAAATAGAGGTCCCTTTCCCATCTTTAGTATTTCTTTTATCAGTAGCATGGCTGAATCAAAGGATATGCACAGTTTCATAACTTTTTGGGCATAGTTACAAATTGCTCTCCAGAATGGCTGGATTCTTTCACAACTCCACCAACAATGCATCAGTGTCCCAGTTTTTCCACATCCCCTCCAACATTCATCATTATCTTTACCTGTCATCTTAGCCAATCTGACAGGAGTGAAGTGGTATCTCAGAGCTGTCTTAATTTGCATTTCTCTGATCAATCGTAATTTGGAAATGAGTGGAAATAGTTTCAATTTCATCATCTGAAAATTTTCTGTTAGTATCCTTTGACCATTTATCAATTGGAGAATGGTTTGATATCTTATAAATTAGAGTCAGTTCTCTAGATATTTTGGAAATGAGGTCTTTATCAGAACATTTAACTGTAAAAATATTTTCCCAATTTATTACTTCCCTTCTAATCTTGTTTGCATTAATTTTGTTTGTACAAAAGGTTTTAATTTGATGTAATCAAAATCTTGTATTTTGTGATCAATAATAATCTCTACTTCTCCATTGGTCTTAAATTCCTTCCTCCTCCACAGGTCTGAAAGCTAGACTATCTTCTGTTCCTCTAATATATTTATGATCTCATTTTTTATGCCTAAATCATGAACCCATTTTGATCTTATCTTGGTATATGGTGTTAAGTGTAGGTCCAAATCTCATTTCTGTCATACAAATTTAAAGTTTTATCAACAGTTTTTTTTCAAATAATGAATGTGACTTCTTCTTTATAATATAGCTTTAGATCAGGTACAGCTACACCACCTTCATTAGTTCCCTTGAAATTCTGGACCTTTTATTCTTCCATATGAATTTTGTTGTTATTTTTTCTAAGTCACAAAATAGTTTCTTGGGAGTCT
The DNA here is from genome assembly GCF_048593235.1 of Sminthopsis crassicaudata. Classification (NCBI taxonomy): domain Eukaryota; kingdom Metazoa; phylum Chordata; class Mammalia; order Dasyuromorphia; family Dasyuridae; genus Sminthopsis; species Sminthopsis crassicaudata. The sequence goes on along the minus strand of NC_133622.1, from coordinate 140,377,329 downwards.
GAGTGGTATAGCAGTAAATAAATAGATTAGTTTGGGGAGTATTGTCATCTTTTTTTCTATTCACTTGTCCTATCCACAAGCATAGAATGTATTTCCAATTATTTATATCTAAGTTTATTTTTGTGGCAAGTGTTTTGTAATTTTGCTCATATAATTCCTGACTTTTCTTTGGTAGATGGATTCCCAAATATTTTATACTCTCAACAGTGGTTTTGAATGGAATTTCTCTTTGTATCTCTTGCTGTTGCATTTTGTTGGTGATGCATAAAAATGCTGAGGATTTAGGTGGATTTATTTTATATCCAGCAACTTTGCTAAAGTTGTGAATTATTTCTAATAACTTTTTATTAGAATCTCTGGGGTTCTCTAAGTATACCATCATATCATCTGCAAAGAGTGATAGTTTGATTTCCTCATTTCCTACACTTATTCCTTTAAACTCTTTCTCAACTCTTATTGCCGAGGCTAGCATTTCTGATACAATATTGAATAGTAATGGTGATAGTGGGCAACCTTGTTTCACTCCTGATCTTACTGGGAAAGGTTGTAGTTTATTTCTATTGCATATTATGCTTACTGAAGGTCTTAAATATATGCTCCTGATTATTCTAAGGAATAGTCCATTTATTCCTATACTGTCAAGAGTTTTTAGTAGGAATGGATGTTGGATTTTGTCAAATGCTTTTTCTGCATCTATTGAGATGATCATATGGTTCTTATTAATTTGATTATTAATATGGTCAATTATACTAATAGTTTTCCTAATATTAAACCAGCCCTGCATTCCTGGAATAAATCCTACTTGATCAAAGTGTATTATCCTGGAGATGGTTTTCTGAAGTCTTTTTGCTAATATCTTATTTAAGATTTTAGCATCAATATTCATTAAGGAGATTGGTCTATAATTTTCTTTCTCAGTTTTCGATCGACCTGGTTTAGGTATCAGTACCATGTCTGTGTCATAAAAGGAGTTTGGTAGGAATCCTTCATCCCCTATTTTTTCAAATAATTTATATAACATTGGGACTAATTGTTCTTTAAATGTTTGGTAGAATTCACATGTGAATCCATCTGGCCCTGGGGATTTTTTCCTGCGGAATTGATTAATAGATTGTTCTATTTCTTTTTCTGAAATGGAACTATTTAAGCAATTTATCTCCTCCTCTGTTAATCTAGGGAGCCTATATTTTTGTAAGAAGTCATCCATTTCACTTAAATTATCAAATTTATTGGCATAAAGTTGGGCAAAGTAACTCCTTATTATTTCTCTAATTTCCTCTTCATTGGTGGAAAGATCCCCCTTTTCATTTGTAAGACTATCAATTTGATTTTCCTCTTTCTTTTTTTTGATCAAATTTACCAAAGGTTTATCTATTTTATTGGCTTTTTCATAAAACCAACTCTTGGTTTTATTTATTAATTCAATAGTTTTTTTACTTTCAATATTATTGATTTCTCCTTTTAATTTTTGTATTTCAAATTTAATTTTTGGTTGGGGGTTTATAATTTGGTCTTTTTCTAGCCTTTTAAGTTGTAAGCCCAATTTGTTAATCTTCTCTTTCTCTATTTTATTCAAATAAGCCTCTAAAGCTATAAAATTTCTCCTTATTACTGCTTTAGCTGCATCCCAAAGATTTTGATATGATGTCTCATCATTGTCATTATCTTGGGTGAAATTGTTAATTGTTTCTATAATTTGCTCTTTCACCCAGGCATTCTTTAAGATGAGATTATTCAGTATCCAATTACTTTTTGGTCTATTTATCCCTAACTTTTTACTGAATGTAGCTTTTATTGCATTGTGATCTGAGAAGAAGGCATTTATTATTTCTGCCTTCCTACATTTAATTTTGAGACCTTTATGTCCTAATATATGGTCTATTTTTGTATAGGATCCATGAACTGCTGAGAAGAAAGTATATTCCTTCCTATTGCCATTCAGTTTTCTCCAAAGGTCTATCATACCTAATTTTTCTAATGTTCTATTTACTTTTTAAATTTCTTTCTTGTTTGTTTTGTGGTTTGATTTGTCTAAATCTGAGAGTGCAAGGTTGAGATCTCCCACTATTATAGTTTTACTGTCTATTTCTTCTTGCAGTTCTCTTAACTTTTCCTTTAGAATGTTAGATGCTATACCACTTGGTGCATATATGTTTAGTATTGATATGGCTTCATTATTTATGCTACCTTTCAGCAGGATATAGTTGCCTTCCTTATCTTTTTTAAGGAGATCTACTTCTGCTTTTGCTTGATCTGAGATAAGGATAGCTACCCCTGCTTTTTTGGCTTTACCTGAAGCATAATAGATTCTGTTCCAACCTTTTACCTTTACTCTGTCTGTATCTCCCTGCTTTAAGTGTGTTTCCTGTAGACAACATATTGTAGGGTTCTGCTTTTTGAGCCAATCTGCTATCCGTCTCCGTTTGATGGGATCGTTCATCCCATTTACATTTACAGTTAAAATTACTAATTCTGTATTTCCTGCCATCGTATTATTCCCCAGATTATGCTTTTTCCCTTGACCCCCCTGATCCCCCTCCCCTATATTTAATTTACAGACCCCCCTTGTGATGCGCAACCCTCCCTCTTTTTTTTTTTTTTTTAGGATCCCTCCCCCCTCCCTCCAAGTCCCTTCACTTATTCTCCTTTTCCTTTTCCCTTTTCCTCTCCCTCCTTTTAATGAGGTGAGAGAAAATTCTCTAAAAAACAAAGATGTTAATTATTTACTCTTTGAGCCTCTTCTGATGAGAGTAAGATTCACACAATGATTCTCCCCCTCACTAAGTTCCCTCAGATATGGTGTATTTTCTATGCCTCTTCCTGGTATGTAGTTTCCCTCTTTTTATCATTCCTTCCCCTTTTTCTGAACTGACCTCCTTCCCTTTACTACACCCCCCTTTTTTCTTTTATATCAGTAAAATCAAATTATCCTTGAGTACTTTTTATATACCCACAACAGAGTTACAGTTCTCAAGGGTTCTGTGTACCTTTTTCTGTTTCTCTTCAGTCTTGTGGATGTAGATCAAATTTTTTGTTTAAGTCTGGTTTTTTTCTTAGAAACATATAGAATTCCTCTGTTTCATTGAATGACCATGTTCTTCCATGGAAAAAGATGCTAAACTTAGCTGGGTAGTTCATTCTTGGTTGCAGTCCTTGATCTTTTGCCTTTCGGAATATCAGGTTCCAGGCCCTTCTATCTTTTAATGTGGAGGCAGCCAGATCTTGGGTGACCCTTATTGTGGCACCTTGGTATTTAAATTGTTTTTTTCTAGCTGCTTGCAGGATTTTCTCCTTTGTGTGGTAATTCTGCAGCTTAGCCACACTATTCCGTGGTGTTCTTTTTTTAGGGTCTATTTCAGAAGGAGTTCGATGAATTCTTTCCACATCTACTTTCCCTTCTGTTTCTATTATCTCTGGACAGTTCTCTTTGATAATTTCCTGTAAAATAGAATCTAGGCTCTTTTTTTGGTCATAGTTTTCTGGAAGTCCAATAATCCGCAGATTATCTCTCCTAGATCTATTTTCCAGGTCTATAGATTTTCCCAGTAAGTATTTGACGTTGTTTTCCAGCTTCTCATTTTTTTTTGTTTTGTATGACTGATTCTTGGGTTCTCTGTGAATCATTCATTTCTATTTGTTCCATCCTGACTTTTAAGGAGTTATTTTCTTCTTTCACAGTTTTTAGTTCTTTTTGTAAATGCCCAATTTCGTTTTTAAATGAATTATTTTGCTCTATTGAATTTTTTTCCATTTCCCTAATTTTTTTTGAGAATTATTTTCTTTTTCCAATTCAGAAATTCTATTTTCTTGAGACTTTTTTATCTTTTCCAATTCAGAAATCCTACTTTCCTGTGTTTTTTTAACCTTTTCTAATTCATAAATTTTGTTTCCCTGCATCTCCTGTGAATTCTTTATTTTTTCCAACTCCAATTTCAGGACGTTGTTATTCTCTATCATCGCTTCCCTTTCCTTTCCCCATTTTTCTTCAATCTCCCTTAATTTTTTAAGAGTTTCTTCTAGGAGAGAGTTATGTGATGGGGGGTAGGAATCGTTCCCCTTTAGGTTGTTATCTGCTGTCTCTCTGCTGTTAACTTCCTCGGGGTTGGATACCTGCTCTTTCTCTGTGTAGAAGTAATCTATAGTTTTTCTGGCTTTTTTGCTCATACTTAAAAAAATCTTTTGGGTCTGTCCCTGGGGAAGGAAATTATTTATTTACTTCTTTACCAGCTTCCTCCCAGACTGGATGGATGCAGCGGCCCCTGTGCCTGAGCTAAGAGAGAGCTCTGGGAGAGAGTTCCCCACCCCCTCCCTGGAAGTGCCTCAGAGGTGACTAGCACTGCTGTGCCCCAAGGGCGCTGTGTTTTAGAGGCTTCCCTGAGATTTGAGACTGAACAGTAAAGGCAGCAAAAAGCCTAGTCTATGTGTCCGGGTGGGGAGTGGATGTCTGCAGCAGGTAACGTGAAAAGCCCCTGTGCTCAAACTGGAAGTGTCTGCCAGAAACCGCGGTCCCTAGTTCAAAGGTTCCGCTTCTCTGGGACTTCCTGGAGCTGAGTTCCACTCCCTCCAGCTAAACTAGGCAGTGTGTGTTGCCTTGGGCCGTATCCACCCACTTGTCAATCTCTTAACTATTCTCAGGAGGTAGCTGAGGCCACACCCCCTGGTGCCAAGAGTTCTGCTGAGTCACCCCCAGAATCGGGGAAAATCTAATTTGAGTTTTAAAATATTTTGGCTTTCTCTTCTGAACTGCTAAATAATTAGCAGAGAAGAGCTAACAGCCTGTGCCAGATTCCTTTACCTCAGTGGCTTCTCTGATCCCAGAGCCCTTCCCAGCGTAATGGGCGCAGTGTGCCACTACCCCACCATCTGTGCTGGTCTCTCTTCTTCCTCCCCTGGGAACTGACCTTCTCTGTTGAAACTCCAGATTCTCTTCAGCTGGTAAGTCGTGCTTCCAGTCCTTGTGGTATCTGTCAGTCCTGGGCTTATTTTGAGACTTAATTTATCTAATTGGTTGCGAGGGAGTGAGGACGTTCACCGAGTCGTGTGTTTCTTCTCCGCCATCTTGGCTCCGCCCCCTTGAAGAAAGGTTTTTAAGGTTCCTCATTAAGGAACAGATGCATCCTAGCATAACATTTGTGCTGTATGCTCTCATGACTTAACTATAAAGAGAGTAGTTAGAACTCCTTTTCAGTCCACTCAGAGAATGAATTGTATGCAATTGTATGCTTACTTATTATCCAGGAGATGTTAATATAATATCTGATTCAGCTTGTTCATTAGGTGTGGTACAAAGAATTGCCACAGCCCAAATAAAGTTTGTAGTTTCTAATATCTATATCTATATCTATATCTATATCTATATCTATATCTATATCTATATCTATATCTATATCTATATCTATATCTATATAATATATATATATATATCTACATAGATATAGATATAGATATCTATCTATCTATCTATATCTATCTATCTATCTATCTATCTATCTATATATATATATATATATATATATATATATATATATATATATATATATATATATATCAGCTCTTTAGTGAACTTCAAGGGCAAGTGGGAAAGCATCCAGGTAAAATTTTTATCTTTCATGTCCACTCTCATAGTGGACTTCCAGGTCCTATTTTATGGAAATTCAAAGGCAAATAGCCTTCTAACCATATTAGCCAATATGCCTTTATTTCAGATAGTCTAAGAATGTCATTCTAAATATCATCATGGTCGAGCTTTAGGTTTGCAATTTGAGATAACAAAAGAGGAAGCAAGGAACATAGTAAAAGCCTGTACAGCTTGCCTTCCTTTCCATTCTCCTATGCTCCTTCCAGGGAAGAACCCCTATGGTTTGAGACCCAATAAAATTTGGCAAATGGATGTGACTAATTATACATCTTTTGGTCATCTGTCTTTTATCCATGTTGTACTAGAAAACTTTTCAGGATTTACTTTTGCAACGCCAGCAGCAAAAGAGACAGCCCAAGTGGTCATTGAATTCCTTATACAAGGTTTTGCAATTATGGGTGTACCATAAGAATAAAAACATATAATGGACCTGCCTATACTTCTAAACATTCAGTTAAAACTGTCCAAAACTAGAATAGAATGCCTCAGATGATAGCAAGTCCCTTATCCATAAATGACTCTCTCAAATTTCTTATTTAGCAATGAAATCACAGGCCATGCAGGTCTAATCTGCTAAAAAGACATCTCTGTATCTGGTGTGTGTGTGTGTGTGTGTGTGTGTATGTGTGTGTTTGTGTGTGTGTGTATTTGTAGCCTGTATATCATCATTAATTTTTAAAACATTTTGACTACACCCATAGAGCAGAATGATTAAAAAGAATTGGGTGAAAGCATTTGTTCTATTGATTGAGGAGCTTACCCAGGATTTTCAAGTTCTGAGATTGGCCTCTGACCTTGAAGTTGAACAAGATGGTAGAAAGGAGTTTGAGTCAATTTCCTCACTAATACTTTTCATATTACTCTCCTAGGAAATGCAAGTAAAGGTGGATGATACTCACTTTTGCAATTAGAGATTGTGGTTTTATTAAAAATAACTAGAAAAGAAAAACTTTAGGGGTTATCTGTTTTGAATGACATCTTTGCTTGTGCCTGGTTAATGGAGATGAGTTTTTCCTACTATTTATGGAATGTGTAATTTACTACCACATTAATACAAATTTACATGCATATTTTTCTGTAGATGTTGTTGAAATATATCACAGCAAGTTTTAAAACATAATTGTTTAACAGAAGAATGCTTTTAAAAGCTTTCTCATGCAAGGTCAAGGAATGACATTACTGAAGATGAGAAAAAGGACCAGGGGATATTCTGACTTTGCTTTGAGAGAGAATGGTCATAGAACAGTTTTACCATGAGAAAATTTTGTGGAATCAATTTAAATTTTTGTGACATTGAGCACAAAGGCCAGTTATTGTTGTTATGCTGAGATTCTAAGAAAAACCCAATTAGCATCCACATGGAAGAAAAAAGTTCTCTCATTTACAACTCAAATCAAATCAACATTTGTTTATGTGGTAGAAAAAAAATGGTGTTTTTTTTAATGTTTAGAAAAGCATATTCATGCTGACCTGTCAAACATTTTGAAAAATACTCTGAAGTGCCACAGGATAAAGGTATAAACACAATCCAAGTTCATTTCAGCAAGAGCTCCTATTGAAAGGAATATTTTCTGTTTTAAAACATAAGACAGAAAAGAATTTGTTTCATTGAACTAATAACTTTTTCACATATGAATTTCATTGAGAAGCTAGCATATTTTATTTAGGTGTGGTAGAAAGAAACTGTGACTCTCAGAATGAAGTATATGCAAAGTAATAAGACACCTAAGAGAAAAATTTATGAAATGAAACTTATAGACAACTAAAAGTGGATAATCTTTTTGGACTCTAATAAAAATCAGTAGAATTGATACCAAAAAAGAAAATTTTACTGGACAATGGATAATATATTTCATGTTTTGGGTAAATGGTATGGTTACACAAACACCTTTCCATTTCATTAATATATAATATTGTGCAAACTTTGAAAGAAAAAAGGAGCTTCTTTTAAATAATAAATAAAACTCATAATGCTAGAATTCAGCTTACCAGTACAGTCACCACACGTAGAACCACTCCACGCATATTATTCTCCAGTTTTTTGTCTGTCAACGAACCATTCAGACCTGTAACAGGATTCCAGCAGCCAAGCTAAAAAAGTAAATAACGTTAGTTAACTTTCTGCCTGCCAAACAAAGGCAATTTGTGAAGATTGTGCAGAATAGGATGTTTCTTGGAAATATTTGGATAGAAAGGTTCAAGTGCAGGTTTTTCTTCTTTAATTCTAAAGGAAGCAATTCAAATGAATTCCATTTTCTTACTTTCGATACTATCATATAATACAGTCTGGAACAATATTCTACATAACATGGCTTAGCATAGTTGAAGATAATGTAACCCAAATGAAGAACCTTTAGAATTGGAATTCTCAGTGATACATTAATCAGAAAAAACAATAGATCACATAATTTTAACATGGTATCAGCTTTAGCACATATTTTTCTTGAAAGATTTATGGGCTTTAATCAGATTTATGCTGCATTAAAATAGAAAGACTATAATTGTTTCTAGAGTGATTAAAAGAGTTACTTGCAGATGATAAAAGATGTATTACTTGGTGGTTGCAAGATTTGCACACATGAAACTTAACTTTATCTGCTTTCTGTTTCAACACTATCAGCTTTCTTGGGGTTCTTTGGCATGAGATTTTCCCATAAGGCTTTTCAATGATTCACTGCTTTTTAGTCTCCAAAATATTCTTTCCTTACAGTCCTGTGTACCTAAGCTTTGATAATATATACATCTGGGCACTACTGGTTTCAAGATTAGTGCCTATAAATTTTGATGGAATGAAAATTGATGGCTCTCAGTTCAGCAACAGGGAATAAGAATGAGATGATATGACTAGAATCAGTGGAAAGCTGCTCAGGCAGCCAAGCTGCAAAGAGAATATTCTCATTCAAATCTTGGGGAAAATATGACGCTTCTCTTCACTGCTGACTCTCTGGATCTTCAGCCACAGAAATCTGTAGCTGGCTGGAAATCTGAGAGGGGTACTTGAATCTAAGACAGCAGGGTGCTTGCAGTTAAGTACCTATTGGGTGTGAGATGGTGGTTCTCTAAGCACATACTTGATGTAATGATGTGGTCAATCTAGTTGGTGTATACTTAGGGTAATGTGGTGATGAGATGTTCTACACCTGTGCATGCCCAGTGGTGGTGTCATAATGTAGTCGTGCTGGGGTATCTCTTCCCCAAAGAAGACTTCAGGCTCAGAGTCCAGACTCCATCTTTGACCATGTCCTGCCTCCTTCACTTCACTCCCCCACTAACCTCAACCCAAGACCCACCAGAGAGCTAGCCCGGACATTGCATAAACCTATTTCAAATTCACTCAGTAGGAATGTTAAAGATATTTTCATTCCAAGGATGTTTAGTTCAATGGTTATGAGGTCATTTGGTTATTTATGTTGTTGTGCTCTGCCTGTGTGTGATTTATTTTCATACATTGTATTTTTTTTATCACTTTGCAAAAGTATAAAATGTCAGCAAATTCCCTCACCAGAATCTTTTGATTATAAACTTGGAATTGGAAGCAACCTCAGACCAAACATTATTTTGCCTAAGCACCTCATTTTAGATATAGGAAATTGAGGCCCAGGGAGATGTAGTGATTTGCTTGAAGTCACGCAGGTAGCAAGTTTAGCTTCAGTCAATAAACATTTATTAAGTATCTACTGTATTCCAGGCACTGGGCTAAGCATAGATTCTTTCAAGTACACCCCTTAATAAATAATTTGTATATATTTCCCACATTTTCTGTTCCCCTAATACTAAAAATACTCCCCCCAAATACCAAATTAGGAAAAAAATGTTGTCTTCTATTATAGCTGAGGGAAACTATATTCCTGATGTAAGCAGTTCCTGCATTTTCTATACTAAAATATTGTGGAGATTCAACTGTAAAAGCGCATTAAACATATTCAGTGGTGTGTCATTCTTAGTTTCACATAGTCTAATTAAAACTTAGATCCAATTAGAGAATTAAAATGTATTGAAAGTCTAATTATTAAAAAAAAATGTACTACTCTAGCCAAATTTAAAACTTTATGAAAATCCTAAAGACATTTGTTCCCTTCACAGATCAACAAAAGTTCTTCAATTCTGTTTATCAATGTACACTTTAAAAAATATTTTTCAAGAAGAATTCTTTTTAGAATAACTAATGTTGTGAAATAGTGAAGTGTGATTTTACTTATCCAGTTTTCTATTTGCTTTTGGATTTCTTCAGTGATGTTAGTTTTAAGTTTAATGAATACTTCACATAATACCATCTCATTCATGTTACATGTGCTCAAACTTGGCAAAGTAAATAAGACTGATTTCCCATTTAGAATGGTTTTATATGTAAAAGGAAATTTGAAAACTTGCCTAAATCACATTTCAATGGTGCCAACTTAAATTTAGCATTTTTCTATACAGATGGGCCAAAATAGTTATTGCTAAAACTAGTGATGGAGTTTATTAAGAAATGTATTTTAATACTTAGTTTGGCCAATAACTTTCTGAAATTCAATCCTCTTTTTTTGCTTTGTCTCAATATGGATGTGTCAAAGTTTCCTTCACTAATATGTAGCAACAACTCCTCTTCATCTTACAGAGTTTCCTAGGGGACTGAGAGAGATTAGGTTCATTATTAGCCGTGTCCAAAAAATATTTTACTCATTCTTGAGTCTTCCACTTCAATCAGATGTTTCTTTCATTTGTTTTTATCATGTGGTAATTATGCTAATAATAGTTCAATACAATAGTTTTCATATACCATATTCATCAATTTTCCAATTTGTGGGCAGTCCTTCAATTACTCATTCTTTCTCACCTCAAAAAAGCTTTATTTATCTTTGAATATCTGTGGAGTTTGTTTTGCTTAGGACTTAGCTTCATTGCATATGCCCTCCCTCTAAAACACTCTTCCTTTCTTCCTTTTTTCTTTCCTCCTTTCCCTCATATTTCCTCATTGAGTGAAAAACATTTTTGTACTCAATTTTTGGTTCTGGGTGGTGTGTGTGTGTGTGTGTGTGTGTGTGTGTGTGTGTGTGTGTTTCTTTTTGGTCAAGACAAATGACAATGTGGTTCAAGTGTCAGTCGCTCTCCCCCCCCCCCCCACACACAAACTCTTCCTTTGCCTAACCTCTTCTACTTACACAGTATGATTATGTAAGATAAGTTCCCTTAAGTTTTCTTTCCTTTCACTTCCCCCACCTGCAAAGTCCTTTTCTAACTACTTCTTTCCATTGTTTTTTTTAAGATGATAAGACAAAACAAAATCGTACTGATATCTCATCTAATTGGATTTCCTTTCTTGAAGTAGTGCATTTTGTGCTATTTCAATATTTTATGCTAGAGACTTGAAAGCTTTCAGTGCTCTAATTCAGAGCAAAGTCTTATTGCTTTCCTTCTACTATGAGCTCTACAAATTCCTGATCTGAGTCTGGTTTGAGCAAGAGTAGACTTCCATTGGAATTAGTTTCTTTTAGCGAGTTGGAAAACTTTTGGTTCAAAATGACAGAAGTGTAGGTTAATTTTTGGCTTGAAATTCCTCCTTCAGTTATTTCTCTGCTAGAAATGCTAGACTGAATCAGATGCTAGGAAATAGAATCCGCACTGAATCTGGTGTCTGAATTATCGTATATCACCCAGGACCTCCCTATCAAAAATATCACCCATCCCCTTTCTGTGTGAGTTCCCTATGAGGTGTTCTCACTGTACCCTGCATATGTGACTCTGAACTTATTAGTAGGGAATAAAGCCCCATCACAGGGCCTTAATATGAGTCTCATAATGCCACACATTGGTTCTGGTATCTATTGCCCTCACACTCAACCTTTCCCTAGGTACTTGATTACTTTTGCGTGATGGTGCTTCTGGCCCAACTCTATTCCCAGTGACCACGGATATCTCTGTCTGTCTCCTTATTGCCAACCTTGATTGAATAAATGATTATACTATGAGTTTTTCTAGACTTCTACGTTAGAATTTGGTCTGTTACATATTCTAGGTCTTTATGAAAGAGTTTTGTCAAAGGGATCTTGGATGTGAAGCTTTGCTCTCTCTCTGCCATCTTTACTCTGCCTCACAAAAAAAGACTTTGCTGATCTCCCTAAGTGCTAATGCCTTGTCCCTCCTGACAAAAATTACCTTGTATTTATTTCTTATAAACATACATATATGTTGATATATTTATGTATTTGTTGTTTTCTTAAGTAGAAAGTAAGATCTTTGAGGACAAGGACAACTTCATTCTCCCTTTTATTTCCTTAGTTCCTTACACAGTGTCTGGCACATTGTAAATATTTAATCAAGGTTGATTAATTGGTTTTTTTTAATGGCCAATGGTTAATAAAAAGCAAACTTTGATACTTCAATAATTTAATAGACCTGTTCTTATCACTATAGAGAATACTCTTTATAGTGATGTAGAAAATCAATCACCCCATTCTATTCTTTTCATACCTTCCCAAAAATCTTCTACAGTCTTTCACACAATATGTTCTAAATCTCTTGAAACTGTAGTGATAAAAATGAGAACACGTGAATTATCCGATAGTTATTTCTTACTCTTGCCATATCACCATGCCATCTGTGGTTTTTTTTTCCTGTTTTCTCCTCTCTGTTAGACTTTATTCTACTTATCTTGTGCAATTTCTCATCTATAATGTGTGGTATGCTGCTTCCAAGATAAATCTCTCCACTATTGAACAACCCTCCACTTTCATTCTTTAAAGAACATGATATTTCATGATCAGAGAATAGTGAAATTAAGAATATGGATCTTTGTTTCAGGGAGAAAATTGGGGGAGAAAATTTCCTAAAGTCAACTCAGGTCTTTCCTTCTTATGCTCAACTCTGAATCCCTCTCCTTCTCTTTTGGTGGTTTCTGTGAAGGACAGATCTATTTGTTACCCATATACCCATCATAGACTGAACAATAGCCATATTCTCTCTATATATTTTCCCTATTTGGAAAATCAGAGCAAACTTAAAAAAATATTTTGAATCTTATTTAGCCTCAGGATTTTATGACTTTGTATAACCATCAAGGTGTCAGATGAATATAGGAATCCATCTGGATGATTTCACTATCTCAAAAAGAATCTTTTTTTTTTTTTTTTTTTTGCTTTGAACTGTACATCCTCCCTTGTTGCAACAAACACCCCTTAAGCACACATCCCCTAGTTGTATGTCTCATGATTATATAAAGTTATTTCTGCTGTTACATCTTTCAGAGTATCTTACATGATTTTGAGAACTGTATGGAGGAATACTTGTTGAGGAGGAAAAAAATTAAGACAATATTTTATTCAATTCACTTTTTAGTCAACTAACAATAAGCAAAAACTTATATTTCTGTATCTTTTGGTAAGCTACATGAATGTTAAATGGTTGATATTAATTAATTCATAAAAGACTATATGGCAGGGCAGAGCAGTATAGGCTATATATATATATATATAGTAAGGTTTGAAATACCACTCCATTACTAACTTGCCTGGAATATTCTAAACGGAGCTTCTACTTGGGCATTTTATCCTTAATTTTCTGATTATCATATCTTCTTGAACATATTCTTTCCATGCCCACCAGGCAGCTGAAATAAGTGGTTTTGTGTACAGGGGAAGGGTTAAAGAGGTAGAAGGAAACTATAATAAACATACATTTGATGGTAGAGAGGAGACCTAAGTTTTTGATCAAATTGGAGTGGGGAACTTTCACCAAGGAAAATCTGTCTACCAGTACAGATCTGTACTGGTTCTGTAGTTTATATTTGAAAATTGGGACAGGGAGGGGGAGGGGGGGCGGAGCAGAGATGGTGAAGAAGGCACGCATGACTTTCTAACATTGTGTGACTCTTATTCTCATCAGAGTTGGCTCAAAGAGAAAATAATTGACATATTTGTTTTACAGAGAATCTTCTCTCATCTCATTAAAAAGTGAGAGAGGAAAAGGGAAAAGAAAAGGAGTAGTAAGGGAAAGATACAAGAGAGAAGGGATTCAAAGGGAGGAGCAAGGGATCCTAAAAAGGGAGAGCTGCATGATGCAAGTGGGGCCCACAAGTTTAATAATGGGGAAGGTGGTAAGGGGAGCAAGAAAAAGAAAAGCATAATCTGGAAATAATAAGAGGGCAAGAAATACAAATTTAGTCATTTTAACCGTAAATGTGAATGGGGTGAACTCTTCATTAAAGTGGAGGCAATAAATAAAGTGGATTAAAAATCAGAACCTTACAATATGTTGTTTACAGGAAACACATTTAAAGCAGGGAGATACATACAATGTAAAGGTAAAAGACTGGAGCAAAATCTATTATGCTTCAGGTAAAGTCAAAAAAGCAAGGGTAGCCATCCTTATATCAGATTAAGCAAAAGCAAAAATTGATCTAATTAAAAGAGATAAGGAAGGAAACCATATCCTGCTATCCTGTAGCATAGACAATGAGGCAATATCAATACTAAACACAAATGCACCAAGTGGTATAGGATCTAATTTCCTAAAGGAGAAGTTAAGAGAGTTGCAAGAAGAAATAGACAGCAAAGCTATAATAGTGGGAGATCTCAACCTTGCACTCTCAAAACTAGATAAATCAAACCACAAAACAAATAAGAAAGAAATTGAGGAGGTAAATAGAACATTAGAAAAATTAGGTATGATAGATCTTTGGAGAAATCTGAATGGTGATAGAAAGGAGTTACTTTCTTCTCAGCAGTTTATGGAACCTATACAAAAATTGAATATGTATTACGGACATAAAGATCTCAAAATTAAATGCAGGAAGGCAGAAATAGTAAATGCTTTCTTCTCAGATCATGATGTAATAAAATTTACATTCAATAAAAAGTTAGGGGTAAATAGACCAAAAAGTAATAGGAAACTGAATAATCTCATCTTAAAGAATGATTGGAGGAAAAAGCAAATTATAGATATATATACAATATATATATATATATATATATATATATATATATATATTGTATAAAGATGTATTCTGATGGAAGTGGATATCTTCAACATAAAGACACACAACTTTGAAAACATTAGGAACTCATCTATATATTTTTCAGTTGAGGGAAAGAGTGGTTAATATTAGGGAGATGAAAGTTAGATTTTTGCTAATTAAAAATGCTGTTAAATTAAAAAGAGTAAGTATGTCAAGGGACAGTCCCCAACAGCAGCAGAAGGAATATATAAGGTAAGACTTCTTTAATGTATGATGGGAAAGAGGCTCTATGTGGATAATTACTGCTATTTTACTGCTACTGGAAAGAAGGAGAGAAGAAAACAAGTATTATAAAGTATCGACTATGTGTCAGGTGCTGTGGGAAGTGCTTTAGAAATGTTATCTTATAACTGTATAAATATGCATACATATATTGTATTTAACATATACTTTAACATATTTAACATGTATGGAAATACCTGCCATCTAGGGGAAGAGGTGAAGGGAAGGAGGGGAAAAGTTGGAACAGAAGTTTTTGCAAGGGTCAATGTTGAAAAATTACCCATGCATATGTTTTGTCAATAAAAACCTACAATAAAAAAATAAATTTTATCTTATTTGATGCTCTAAACTACCCTTGGAGAAAGGTCAGTATTATTATTACTGTTTTGTAGTAGAAGAAATTGAAATAGACAAAGGTGAAGTGACCTGCCCAAAGTCACTCTGCTAATAAATGTCTGAAATGGGATTTGAATTCAATTTTTCCCAACTTCAGGCCCAGCCTTCTAAGAATTGTGCCACATAGCTGTCCCAGTGAAGCTTAAAGTATACCTTTGTTACAAGGAGATTGCATTCAAGTTTTATGAAATGTAATCTAAATTCAAGAAAATATTGGACATTTCACTGACCACAAGATAACCCATAAAAATGCACTTGCACTTAAGGTCATTAGAAAACTGGAAAGCATCTAAAAAAGTATGTCTGACTGTCAGTGAATTAGTAACATATCAGAGTATATGACTGATAGAAATTTTTAAAATAGCTTGGCAATTTCTTGTAACTCTTTTTAGTTACAATGAAAATAAAGGTGCTTAAAACTGATTTTTTTCATTTTAATTAGTAATTTGGACTGTTGTTAAAAGTTTTAACCACTGGAATTTGTTAGGGTCACTGTGTGTGTGTGTGTGTGTGTGTGTGTGTGTGTGTGTGTGTGTGTGTGTGTAGTGTCTGTGTAATATCAGAATCACAAGAGAACTTGAACTGCTTTCATCACGTCATCAGCATAAAAAAAAAAGGCTCCATGTCTAGTTTTTAAACCTTTTTTTTTTTTTAAATAGGACAGACACCTTTTAATCTAAAGATCCTATTGCAAGATGGAGCCTTGTTCAAGTTCTCCTCCAGATGCCTACAAATTCCTTTAAATAAATTTTAGAGCATCAGAACCCACAAAAAGATGAGTGGAACAATTTTCCAGCAGAAGGCATCTTGGAAGATCTGCAGGAGAGGGTCTGCTGCATTGGGATGAGTCTGGAGCATAGTTGCTGAGCAGGCTTCACCAGCACAGACAGAATTTTCGAATCTCTAAATTGTTGGCAGTGGTAGTGACCTCCTATCTCACAAGAGAACATGAATAACAGCAGGAAAGGTTTGGTGCACTAGGGCGTGAAGGGGAGTCCCAGTAAACGAATATCATGCTTTGAAAACCACTTAATAGCAACATAAGCAGCTATAGTGACTGCAGCAACAACAACTAACAGCAGCAGCTTCTAGAAAAAACTGGCTGTCCTCTCACTAGCTGGTGAAAGGCCTTTTTAGTGGTGCTGAGTCAGAACTCTGTTACTTTTTCTGTACTCAGATCTGGGTGGCTCTACTGGCTTACAGTATAGGTGCTTAGAAGAATCTCTGGAAACAAATGCACAAAAACCTTGAAGCATGGAACATTGCACTCTTCACCCTGGAAATAGAGCCCTACTTTAACAAAGAGCTAAAAGTCAACTAATAGGCTGAAGAAAAGAGCAAACAACGGAAAAAAGGTTCTGACCTTAGAAAGTTACTTTGGTGAAAAGGAAGAGCAAATTACACACCCAAAAGAAGATAAAGTAAAAGCTCCTACATCCAAATTTCCCACGAAAAATAAGAATTGGTCTCAGACAATGGAAGAGCTCAAAAGGGATTTGGAAAATCAAGTTAAGAGAGGTAGAAGAAAAATTGGGAAGAGAATTGAGAGTAGTGCAAAAGGAAATACAAAAAGCTAATGAGGAGAAAAAATGTTTTAAAAAACAAAATTGGCAAAATGGAAAAGGAAGTACAAATGTTCAATACAAGAAATAATTCCTTAGAAAGTAAAATTGAGTAAATGAAAAGAAAAATCAAGATACAATGAAACAAATATAAAAGAATAAAAAAAAATAAGAAAAAATGTGGAATACATCATTGGAAAAACAACTGATCTGAAAAATAAGTCCAGGAAAGATCATTTAAAAATTCTACCTGAAAGTTGTGATCAAAAAAGAGTGTGAATATTATTTTAAAAGAAGTTATCAAGAAAAATCAACTGCTCTGATATTCTCAAAGGTAAACTAAAAATGGAAAGAATCTATTGATCACTTTCTTAAAGAGATCCCAAAATGAAAACTACCAGGAATATGATAGCCAATTTCTGAGAAAATATTGGAATCATCTAGAAAGAAACAATTCAAATATAGTGGAGCCACAGTCAGGATAACACAAGATTTAACAGTTTCTTCATGAAAAGATGGAAGGACTAGGGGCAGAGCCAAGATGGCAGAGAAGCTAGACAGAACTTTCGAAGCTCTCTAATTCCCTTTCTACCAAGTATTTAATTCAACCTCAAAAATAGCGTTTGACTGGTAAAACCCATGAAAATTGGAAATACAAAAACTTACCAGCAGAAGAGAATCTGGAATATCACCAGAAAAGGTTGACCTGAGGTGTGCTAAATCAGCACAGAGCAAGTATAGAAACAGGAGCAGGGTGGCCTCTGCAGTTGGAAAGTTTGCTGTAGCCAGACTGCTTTGCTTTGGTGGT
This sequence comes from Sminthopsis crassicaudata, assembly GCF_048593235.1. Lineage (NCBI taxonomy): Eukaryota > Metazoa > Chordata > Mammalia > Dasyuromorphia > Dasyuridae > Sminthopsis > Sminthopsis crassicaudata. Next base: position 140,359,708 of record NC_133622.1, on the reverse strand, counting down.
GGAATAGTGGACTGGCAGAGAAGTTGGAACCTTTCCAAGTAAGATCAGAAGTGAAACAAGGTTGCCCACTCTCACCATTAATATTCAATATAGTACTAGAAATGCTAGTCACCGCAATAAGAGTTGAGAAAGAGATTAAAGGAATAAGAATAGGTAATGAGGAAATCAAACTATCACTCTTTGCAGATGACATGATGGTATACTTAGAGAACCCCAAAGACTCTGCTAAAGAGCTATTAGAAATAATTCAGAACTTTAGCAAAGTTGCAGGATACAAAATAAATCCACATAAATCCTCACCAATCCTACAGCAAGAGATACAAAGAGAAATTCCATTCAAAATAACTGTTGATAGTACAAATTATTTGAGAATATATCTACCAAAGGAATGTCAAGAATTATATGAGAAAAATTACATAACATGTGCCACAAAAATAGTCAGATTTAAATAATTAGAAAGACATTCAGTGCTCTTGGATAGGCCGAGCGAATATAATTAAGATGACAATACTCCCTAAACTAATCTAAGTGCTATACCAATCTGACTCCCAAGAAACTATTTTCATGACCTAGAAAAAATAACAACAGAATTCATATGGAACAACAAAAGGTCGAGAATTTCAAGGGAAGTAATGAAAAAAAAATTAAATGAAGTTGGTCTAGCTGTACCTGATTTAGAATTATTTTATAAAGCAACAGTCACCAAAACTATTTGGTATTGGCTAAAAAATAGACTAGTTGATCAGTGGAATAGGTTAGGTTCACAGGGCAAGATAGTGAATAAAAGTAGTAATCTAGTGTTTGACAAACCCAAAGATCCCAACTTTTGGGATAAGGATTCATTATTTGACAAAAACTGCTGAGAAACTGGAAATTAGTATGGCAGAAACTAGGCATGGACCCACATTTAACACCACATACTAAGATAAGATCAAAATGGGTCCAAGATTTAGGCATAAAGAACGAGATCATAAATAAATTAGAGGAACATGGGATGGTTTACCTCTCAGACTTGTGGAGGAGGAAGGAGTTTGTGTCCAAGGGAGAGCTAGAGATCATTATTGATCACAAAATAGAAGATTTTGATTACATCAAATTAAAAAGTGTTTGTACAAACAAAACTAATGCAAACAAGATTAGAAGGGAAGTAACAAATTAGGAAAACATTTTTCCATTTAAAGGTTCTGATAAAGGCCTCATCTCCAAAATATACAGAGAATTGACTTTAATTTATAAGAAATCAAGCATTCTCCAATTGATAAATGGTCAAAGGATACGAATAGACAATTTTCAGATGATGAAATTAAAACTATTTCCACTCATATGAAAGAGTGTTCCAAATCACTATTGATCAGAGAAATGCAAATTAAGACAACTCTGAGGTATCATTACACACCTGTCAGATTGGCTAAGATGACAGGCACAAATAATGATGAATGTTGGAGGGGCTGTGGGAAAACTGGGACACTGATGCATTGTTGGTCGAGTTGTGAAAGAATCCAACCATTCTGGAGAGCAATCTGGAATTATGCCCCCAAAGTTATCAAATTGTGCATACCCTTTGATCCAGCAGTGTTTCTACTGGGATTATATCCCAAGGAAATACTAAAGTAGGGAAAGGGATCTGAATGTGCCAAAATGTTTGTGGCTGCACTTTTTGTAGTGGCTAGAAACTGGAAAATGAATGGATGTCCATCAATTGGAGAATGGTTTGGTAAATTATGGTATATGACTGTTATGGAATATTATTGTTCTGTAAGAAATGATCAACAGGACTTATACAGAGAGGCTTTGAGAGCCTTACATCAACTGATGCTGAGTGAAACGAGCAGAACTAGGAGATCATTATACACTTCAACAATGATATTGTATGAGGATGTATTCTGATGGAAATGGTTATCTTCAACATAGAGAAGAGCTAATCCAATTCCAGCTGATCAGTGATGGACAGAATCTGCTACACCCAGAAAATGAACCCTGGGAAATTAGTGTAAACTGTGAGAATTTTTTTTTGTTGCTTTTCTTCCCAGATTATTTTTACCTTCCAAATACAATTCTTCCTTTGCAACAACAACAACAACAAAATTCGGTTGTGCACATATATATTATACCTAGGATATATTATAAGATATTTAATATGTATGGGAATGGCTGCCATCTAGGGAAGGTGGTGGAGGGAAGGAGGGGAAAATTTGGTACAGAAAGGAATACAAGGGATAATGTTGTAAAAAAAAATTACCTATGCATATGTACTGTCAAAAAAGTTATAATTATAAAATTACTTAAAAAAAACTAAAAAAAAAAAAAAAAAAAGAAATGACCAACAGGATTATTTCAGAAAGGCCTGGACGTACATAAACTGATGCTGAGTGAAATGAACAGAATCAGGAAATTATTATATACTTTAACAACAATACTGTATGAGGATTAATTCTGATGGATCAACAATGAGATGAACCAAATCAGTTCCAATAAAGCAGTAATGAACTGAACCAGCTACACCCAGTGAATGAACTATGGGAGATGACTATGAACCACTATATAGAATTTCCAATCCCTGTAATTTTGTCTGCCTGCATTTTGGATTTCCTTCACACTATTCCTGTACATTATTTCAAAGTCTGATTCTTTTTGTTCAGCATAACAACTGTTTGGTCATATATACATATTTTGTATTTAAAATTTATACTCTTATATGTAAAATATAAATATCATATAAAATATGTTATATTATAAATATAACATATTTAACATATATTGGTTGACCTGCCATCTGGGGGGTGGGGAGGAGGGGAAAATTGGAACAAAAGGTTTGGCAATTGTCAACATTGTAAAAATTACCCATGCAAATATCTGGTAAATAAAAACTATTAAAAAAAATGATGGGAGGACTTGGGAGAAATGATATTCAGAGAGCAATGGAGTTAGGATTACAACAAAGAATCACCTACCCAGAAAAATTAAATATAGTCCTTTGGGGGAAAATGTAGATGGTAGCTATTCAGTGAAATAGAGGATTTTTCAAGATTTCATCATGAAAATACCAGAGCTGAATAGAAAATTTGATTTTCAAATACAGAACTCAGGAGAAGATCAGGAAAGAGAAATCATAAGGAACTTAATAAGTCTTATCTGTTTACATTTCTACATGGGAAGATGATATGACTTATAAGAAAGTTCTCATTATTATGGCAGCTGGAAGGAGTATATCTATCTATCTATCTATCTATCTATCAACATATGAAGGCATAATGGCTAAAAAATAAAGTCAATAGATGAGATAGGAATGTAGTGGGGGAAAGTGAAAGGAAGAAGTAGAATGGTGCAAATTATCTGCCACAAAAGAGTCAAGAAAAAACTTCTACAATGGAGTGGAAGAGGGAAAGGAAAGAGGGAGGAGTGAGTAAACCTTATTCTCATCAGAATTGGCTCAAAGAGTAAATCACACACACACACACACACACACACACACACACACACACACACACACTCAATATGCTCAATATGGGTGTAGAAATATATCTTACCCTGCAGGAAAGTAGAAGGGGAGGATGATAGAAGAGAGGGCATGTTGGGGGAGGACATGGTCATAAGCAAAACACTTTTGAGGAGGGACAAGGTAATAGGAGAGAGAGAACAGAATAAATGTGGGAAGAATATAGTTAGCAATACTAATTGTGAAAGGAATTTTGAAGCAAGTTTCTTTGATGAAGGCATCATTTCTCAAATGTATAGGGAACTGAATCAAATATAAATACATACATACGCACACATACATATCTCCACTCTCCAATTGATAAATGATCAAAAATTATGATCTATACCAAATGATTATAACATTTTTGATCTACCAATACCAGTACTAGGTATCAATCTCAAAAGAGATGAATAAAAGGGAAAAGAACCTGTATGTATAAAAACATTTATAACAACTCCTTTCTCAGAGAAAATAATTAGAAATTGAGGGAAATCAACTGGGGAATGGCTAATTAAATTGTAGTATGTAATTATGAAGGATTATTATTGTTTTATAAGAAATGATGAGCAGGATGCTATCAAAAAAATCTTTAAACTCCTCTACGAGCTCAACCAAAGTGAAATGTACTATATACGTAAATGAACATTGAATATGAATGACTATTGCTATACAGTGATCCAAGACTTGAAGGACTTGTGATGAAAAATTCTAGCCATACCCAAAGAGAGAGCTGATTGTATCTGAAGAGGTTTAAAAAAATGGGGGCATGGATTTATGTGGTTTTTTGTAACATGCCTTTTGTAGGAATATTTTGCACAACTTCACATGGGCCTTCTCAATGAAAGTAGGAGGATCGGAAGGAAGGGAAAGAATTAGGAATCTAAAATTTTAAAAATATATGTAAAAATCATTTTACATGAAATTGGGAAAATAAAAATATTAAAACAAAAAAGAAATAACAATTAAAAAATAAAGATCTTACTGCTAAGCATATATTCTTAAGAAGGCCCAAGCTAGAAAAAATATTCTCTTAAGAAACAAATAAAATAAGAAAAGAAAAGTTTAGCAGTATATTTAGTGTAAGCAAAGAACAAGAAATAATGGGAATATTTAACAAGTTGTAGTGCATAAATGTAATGGGATATTTTATTGTTCTGTAAAGATGATGAAAGGATAGAGGCATATGAACTTATGCAGACCTAAGTAATCAGAACCAGAAAAATCATACAAGTACTCAAGTAACCACAACAATGGAAATAGGAAGAAAAAATAATTTGTAATTTTAATGAGCAAGCTTCTTCCTAGAAAAGAGTTGAGAAAATGTACCTCTCATCATTCTGCAGTTACAGGACAGACTATGAATACTAACTTTTGCATATACTGTCAGACATTAATGATGTATTGGTTGTTTGAAGTGAACTTTATTCTTTTAAAATCTTTGTTATAAATCTTGGTTATCCCTGGATAGGGAAAAAAAGAACTATTTTTCTTAAGAAAAGGTGATAAAGAAATAAAAGATATCAATAAAATAGGTTGAAAAGAAGAAAAACAGCGCACATATTTTGTTAGGTAAAATTTATTTAATTGAAGTTTAATTTACCCTCCTATTACTACTAGTGAATTCCATTATTCTAAAGAGTAAAGCAGTATCACAGTGGGTTGAGTTGAGCAGGAAAATCAGTGAGGAAGATAGGTTAAAATCCTTCCTCTGACCCCATACAAATCCATCAAACTCTCATTGTTTTCAGTAACATTAAGAATATACATTATAGCGGAGCCAAGATGGCGGAGAGGAAACACACGACTCAGTGAACGTCCTCACTCCCTCACAACCAATTAGATAAATTAAGTCTCAAAATTAGCTCGGAACTGATAGATACCACAAGGACTGGAAGCACGACTTACCAGCTGAAGAGAATCTGGAGTTTCAACAGGAAAGGTCAGTTCTCAGGGGAGGAATAAGAAAGACCAGCACAGACGGTGGGGTAGGGGCACACTGCGCCCATTGCGCTGGGAGGGGCTCTGGGATCAGAGAAGCCACTGAGGTAAAGGAATCTGGCACAGGCTGTTAGCTCTTCTCTGCTAATTATTTAGCAGTTCAGAAGAGAAAGCCAAAATATTTTAAAACTCAGATTAGATTTCCCCCCCCCCCCACCCTGGGGCAGACTCGGCACCAGGGGGTGTGGCCTCAGCTACCTCCTGAGAATAGTTAAGAGACTGACAAGTGGGTGGATACGGCCCAAGGCAACACACGCTGCCTAACTTAGCTGGAGGGAGTGGAACTCAGCTCCAGGAAGTCCCAGAGAAGCGGAACCTTTGAACTAGGGACCGCGGTTTCTGGCAGACACTTCCAGTTTGAGCGCAGGGGCTTCTTACGTCACCTGCTGCAGACACCCACTCCCCACCCGGACACATAGCCTGGGCTTCCTGCAGTCTTCACTATTCTACGCCCTCGAAGCACAGTAGTGCTAATCACCTCTGAGGCACTCCCAGGGAGAGGGTGGGGAACTCTCTCCCAGAGCTCTCTCTTAGCTCGGGCTCAGGAGCCGCTGCATCCATCCCGTCTGGGAGGAAGCTGGTAAAGAAGTAAATAATTTCCTACCCCAGGGACAGACCCCAAAAGATTTTTTTTAAGTATGAGCAAAAAAGCTAGAAAAACCATAGATTCCTTCTATACAGAGAAAGAGCGGGTGTCCAACCCCGAGGAAGTTGACAGCAGAGAATCAGATAACAACCTAAAGGGGAATGATTCCTGCCCCCCATCACATAACTCTCTCCTAGAAGAAGCTCTTAAGAAATTGAGGGAGATCGAAGAAAAATGGGGCAAGGAAAGGGAAGTTATGATAGAGAATAACAATGTCCTGAAATTGGAGTTGGAAAAAATAAAGAATTCACAGGAGATGCAGGGAAACAAAATTAGTGAATTAGAAAAGGTTAAAAAAACACAGGAAAGTAGGATATCTGAATTGGAAAAGATAAAAAAGTCTCAAGAAAATAGAATTTCTGAATTGGAAAAAGAAAATAATTCTCAAAAAAAAAAAAATTAGGGAAGTGGAAAAAAACTCAATAGAGCAAAATAATTCATTTAAAAACGAAATTGGGCATTTACAAAAAGAACTAAAAACTGTGAAAGAAGAAAATAACTCCTTAAAAGTCAGGATGGAACAAATAGAAATGAATGATTCACAGAGAACCCAAGAATCAGTCAAACAAAACAAAAAAAATGAGAAGCTGGAGAACAACGTCAAATACTTACTGGGAAAATCTATAGACCTGGAAAATAGATCTAGGAGAGATAATCTGCGGATTATTGGACTTCCAGAAAACTATGACCAAAAAAAGAGCCTAGATTCTATTTTACAGGAAATTATCAAAGAGAACTGTCCAGAGATAATAGAAACAGAAGGGAAAGTAGATGTGGAAAGAATTCATCGAACTCCTTCTGAAATAGACCCTAAAAAAAGAACACCACGGAATATTGTGGCTAAGCTGCAGAATTACCACACAAAGGAGAAAATCCTGCAAGCAGCTAGAAAAAAACAATTTAAATACCAAGGTGCCACAATAAGGGTCACCCAAGATCTGGCTGCCTCCACATTAAAAGATAGAAGGGCCTGGAACCTGATATTCCGAAAGGCAAAAGATCAAGGACTGCAACCAAGAATGAACTACCCAGCTAAGTTTAGCATCTTTTTCCATGGAAGAAGATGGTCATTCAATGAAACAGAGGAATTCTATATGTTTCTAAGAAAAAAACCAGACTTAAACAAAAAATTTGATCTACATCCACAAGACTGAAGAGAAACAGAAAAAGGTACACAGAACCCTTGAGAACTGTAACTTTGTTGTGGGTATATAAAAAATACTCAAGGATAATTTGATTTTACTGATATAAAAGAAAAAAAGGGGGGTGTGGTAAAGGGAAGGAGGTCGGTTCAGAAAAAGGGGAAGGAGTGATAAAAAGAGGGAAACTACATCCCAGGAAGAGACATAGAAAATACACCATATCTGAGGGAACTTAGTGAGGGGGAGAATCATTGTGTGAATCTTACTCTCATCAGAAGAGGCTCAAAGAGTAAATAATTAACATATTTGTTTTTCAGAGAATTTTCTCTCACCTCATTAAAAGGGGGGAGAGGAAAAGGGGAAAGGAAAAGGAGAATAAGTGAAGGGACTTGGAGGGAGGGGGGAGGGATCCTAAAAAAAAAAAAAAAAAAGAGGGAGGGTTGCGCGTCACAAGGGGGGTCTGTAAATTAAATATCGGGGAGGGGGATCAGGGGGGTCAAGGGAAAAAAGTATAATCTGGGAATAATACGATGGCAGGAAATACAGAATTAGTAATTTTAACTGTAAATGTAAATGGGATGAACGATCCCATCAAACGGAGACGGATAGCAGATTGGATCAAAAAGCAGAACCCTACAATATGTTGTCTACAGGAAACACACTTAAAGCAGGGAGATACATACAGAGTAAAGGTAAAAGGTTGGAACAGAGCTTATTATGCTTCAGGTAAAGCCAAAAAAGCAGGGGTAGCTATCCTTATCTCAGATCAAGCAAAAGCAGAAGTAGATCTCGTTAAAAAAGATAAGGAAGGAAACTATATCCTGCTGAAAGGTAGCATAAATAATGAAGCCATATCAATACTAAACATATATGCACCAAGTGGTATAGCATCTAACTTTCTAAAGGAAAAGTTAAGAGAACTGCAAGAAGAAATAGACAGTAAAACTATAATAGTGGGAGATCTCAACCTTGCACTCTCAGATTTAGACAAATCAAACCACAAAACAAACAAGAAAGAAATTAAAAAAGTAAATAGAACATTAGAAAAACTAGGTATGATAGACCTTTGGAGAAAACTGAATGGCAATAGGAAGGAATATACTTTCTTCTCAGCAGTTCATGGATCCTATACAAAAATTGACCATATATTAGGACATAAAGATCTCAAAATTAAATGTAGGAAGGCAGAAATAATAAATGCCTTCTTCTCAGATCACAATGCAATAAAAGCTACATTCAGTAAAAAGTTAGGGGTAAATAGACCAAAAAGTAATTGGAAACTGAATAATCTCATCTTAAAGAATGACTGGGTGAAAGAGCAAATTATAGAAACAATTAACAATTTCACCCAAGATAATGATAATGATGAGACATCATATCAAAATCTTTGGGATGCAGCTAAAGCGGTAATAAGGGGAAATTTTATATCTTTAGAGGCTTATTTGAAGAAAATTGAGAAAGAGAAGATTAACGAATTGGGCTTACAACTTAAAAGGCTAGAAAAAGACCAAATTATAAACCCCCAACCAAAAATTAAACTCGAAATACAAAAATTAAAAGGAGAAATCAATAAAATTGAAAGTAAAAAAACTATTGAATTAATAAATAAAACCAAAAGTTGGTTTTATGAAAAAGCCAATAAAATAGATAAACCTTTGGTAAATTTGATCAAAAAAAAGAAAGAGGAAAATCAAATTGATAGTCTTACAAATGAAAAGGGGGATCTTTCCACCAATGAAGAGGAAATTAGAGAAATAATAAGGAGTTACTTTGCCCAACTTTATGCCAATAAATTTGATAACTTAAGTGAAATGGATGACTTTCTCCAAAAATATAGGCTCCCTAGATTAACAGAGGAGGAGATAAATTGCTTAAATAGTCCCATTTCAGAAAAAGAAATAGAACAAGCTATTAATCAACTCCCCAGGAAAAAATCCCCAGGGCCAGATGGATTCACATGTGAATTCTACCAAACATTTAAAGAACAATTAGCCCCAATGTTATATAAATTATTTGAAAAAATAGGGGATGAAGGAGTCCTACCAAACTCCTTTTATGACACAGACATGGTACTGATACCTAAACCTGGTAGATCGAAAACTGAGAAAGAAAATTATAGACCAATCTCCTTAATGAATATTGATGCTAAAATCTTAAATAAGATATTAGCAAAAAGACTTCAGAAAATCATCTCCAAGATAATACACTATGATCAAGTAGGATTTATTCCAGGAATGCAGGGCTGGTTTAATATTAGGAAAACTATTAATATAATTGACCATATTAATAATCAAATTAATAAGAACCATATGATCATCTCAATAGATGCAGAAAAAGCATTTGACAAAATCCAACATCCATTCCTACTAAAAACTCTTGAGAGTATAGGAATAAATGGATTATTCCTTAGAATAATCAGGAGTATATATTTAAGACCGTCAGTAAGCATAATATGCAATAGAAATAAACTGCAACCTTTCCCAGTAAGATCAGGAGTGAAACAAGGTTGCCCACTATCACCATTACTATTCAATATAGTACTAGAAACGCTAGCCTCGGCAATAAGAGCCGAGAAAGAGATTCAAGGAATTAGAGTAGGAAATGAGGAAATCAAACTATCACTTTTTGCAGATGACATGATGGTATACTTAGAGAACCCCAAAGACTCTGCTAAAAAGCTACTAGAAATAATTCAAAATTTCAGCAAAGTGGCAGGATACAAAATAAATCCACATAAATCCTCGGCATTTTTATATATCACTAACAAAATGCAACAGCAAGAGATACAAAGAGAAATTCCATTCCAAACAAATGTTGAGAGTATAAAATATTTGGGAATCCATCTACCAAAGAAAAGTCAGGAATTATATGAGAAAAATTACAAAACACTTGCCACAAAAATAAAGTCAGATTTAAATAATTGGAAAGACATTCAGTGCTCTTGGATAGGCCGAGCGAATATAATAAAGATGACAATACTCCCCAAACTAATCTATTTATTTAGTGCTATACCAATCAGACTCCCAAGAAACTATTTTAATGACCTAGAAAAAATAACAACAAAATTCATATGGAAGAATAAAAGGTCAAGAATTGCAAGGGAACTAATGAAAAAAAACTCAGAGGAAGGTGGTCTAAGTGTACCTGATCTAAAGCTATATTATATAGCAGCAGTCACCAAAACCATTTGGTATTGGCTACGAAATAGACCGGTAGATCAGTGGAACAGATTAGATACAAAGGACAAAAAAGGATACATCTATAGCAATCTAATCTTTGACAAACCCAAAGATTCCAACATTAGGGATAAAAATTCATTATTCGGAAAAAACTGTTGGGAAAACTGGAAATTAGTATGGCAGAAATTAGATATGGATCCACACTTAACACCATATACCAAGATAAGATCAAAATGGGTCCATGATTTAGGCATAAAGAGGGAGATAATAAATAGATTAGAGGAACAGAGGATAATCTACCTCTCAGACTTGTGGAGGAGGAAGGAATTTATGACCAGAGGAGAACTAGAGATCATTATTGATCACAAACTAGAAGATTTTGATTACATCAAACTAAAAAGTTTCTGTACAAATAATACTAATGCAAACAAGATTAGAAGGGAAGTAACAAATTGGGAAAATATTTTTAAAAACAAAGGTTCTGACAAAGGTCTCATTTCCAAAATATATAGAGAACTGACCATAATTAATAAGAAACCAAACCATTCTCCAATTGATAAATGGTCAAAGGATATGAACAGACAATTCTCAGAGGAAGAAATTGAAACTATATCCACTCACATGAAAGAGTGTTCCAAATCACTACTGATCAGAGAAATGCAAATTAAGACCACTCTGAGATACCACTACACACCTGTCAGATTGGCTAAGATGACAGGAACAAATAATGACAAATGTTGGAGGGGATGTGGGGAAACTGGGACACTAATACATTGCTGGTGGAGTTGTGAAAGAATCCAGCCATTCTGGAGAGCAATCTGGAATTATGCCCAAAAAGTTATCAAACTGTGCATACCCTTTGACCCAGCAGCGCTACTACTGGGATTATATCCCAAAGAAATACTAAAGAGCGGAAAGAGACATATATGTGCCAAAATGTTTGTGGCAGCTCTTTTTGTTGTAGCTAGAAACTGGAGGATGAATGGATGTCCATCAGTTGGAGAATGGTTGGGTAAATTGTGGTATATGAAAGTTATGGAATATTATTGCTCGGTAAGAAATGACCAGCAGGAGGAATATAGAGAGGCCTGGAGAGACTTAAATCAACTGATGCTGAGTGAAATGAGCAGAACCAGAAGATCACTGTACACTTCAACAACAATGCTGTATGAGGATGTATTCTGATGGAAGTGGAAATCTTCAACATAAAGAAGATCCAACTCACTTCCAGTTGATCAATGATGGACAGAGGTAGCTGCACCCAGAGAAGAAACACTGGGAGGGGAATGTAAATTGTTAGCACTAATATCTGTCTGCCCAGGTTGCATGTACCTTCGGATTCTAATGTTTATTGTGCAACAAGAAAGTGATATTCGCACACATGTATTGTACCTAGACTATATTGTAACACATGTAAAATGTATGGTATTGCCTGTCGTCGGGGGGAGGGAATAGAGGGAGGGGGGGTAAATTGGAAAAATGAATACAAGGGATAATATTATAAAATATATATATATATATATATATATATAATAAAAAAAAAAAAAAAAAAAAAAAAAGAATATACATTATAGAGAAGAAAATTGTTGGCCAAGATGGCGGAGAAGATACACGCCACTGTGTAAGCTCCTTTCTTCCCTCACAACCAATTAGATTTAATCAGCCTCAGAAATAGCGTTGGACTGATAGAATCCACAAGGACTGGAAGCATGACTTACCAGCTGAAGAGAATCTGAAGTTTCAGCAGGAAAGGTCAACTCCCAGGGGAGGAAGAAGAGAGGCCAGCGCAGACGGTGGGGTAGTGGCACACTGCGCCGGCCGCGCTGGGGAGGGCTCTGGGATCAGAGAATCCACTGACATAAAAGAATCTGGCACAGGCTGTTAGCTCTTCTCTGCTTATAAAACAGCAGATCAGAGGAGAAATATAAGCCACTTTAAAATTTAAAACTAGATTGGATCTTCCCGGATCCCAGGGGTGACTCAGCAGATCTCGGCACTGGGGGCGTGGCCGACATAGGCAATCCAGGCTTTAGCCTCAGGGTAGTTAAGAGATTGAAGAGTGGGCAGGGCGGTAACTCATAGTGCCTGGCTCGGCTGGCTGAAGGCTGTGGAACGGAAGTCCCAGAGAAGCAGAACCTTTGAACTAGGGACCCCGGTTTTTGGCAGACACTTCCCAGTTTGAGCACAGGGGCTTTTCATGTTACCTGCTGCAGACATCCACGCCCCACCGGGACGCATACGCTAGGCTTTGAGTCGCCTTTGCTGTTCAGTGTCAACCTCAGGGAAGCCGCTAAAACACAGGGCCCTCAAAGCACAGCAGTGCTGGTCACCTCTGAGGCATTTCCAGGGAGGGGGTGGGGAACTCTTTCCCAGAGCTCTCTCTTAGCTCAGGCATGGGGGCCTCTGCATCCATGCAGTCTGGGAGGAAGCTGGTAAGGAAATAAATAAATAATTTCCTACCCCAGGGACAGACCCCAAAAGATTTTTTAAGTATGAGCAAGAAGCCAAAAAAAACCATAGATTCCTTCTACACAGAGAAAGAGCGGGTATCCAACCCCGAGGAAGTTAACAGCAGAGAGACAGCAGATAACAACCTAAAGGGGAACGATTCCTGCCCCCCATCACATACCTCTCTCCATAAAGAGACTATTAAAAAGTTAAGAGAGTTTGAAGAAAAATGGGGAAAGGAAAGGGAAGCTATGAGAGAAAATAAAAACATCCTGAAATTGGAGTCGGAAAAAATAAAGAATTCACAGGAGATGCAGGGAAATAAATTTAGTGAATTAGAAAAGGTAAAAAAATCACAGGAAAGTAGGATTTCTGAATTGGAAAAGATAAAAAAGTCTCAAGAAAATAGAATTTCTGAATTGGAAAAAGAAAATAATTCTCAAAAAAATTAGGGAAATGGAAAAAAATTCAATAGAGCAAAATAATTCATTTAAAAACGAAATTGGGCATTTACAAAAAGAACTAAAAACTGTGAAAGAAGAAAATAACTCCTTAAAAGTCAGGATGGAACAAATAGAAATGAATGATTCACAGAGAACCCAAGAATCAGTCAACCAAAACAAAAAAAAAGAGAAGTTGGAGAACAACGTCAAATACTTATTGGGAAAATCTATAGACCTGGAAAATAGATCTAGGAGAGATAATCTGCAGATCATTGGACTTCCAGAAAACTATGATCAAAAAAAGAGCCTAGATTCTATTTTACAGGAAATTATCAAAGAGAACTGTCCAGAGATAATAGAAACAGAGGGGAAAGGAGATGTTGAAAGAATTCATCGAACTCCTTCTGAAATAGACCCTAAAAAAAGAACACCACGGAATATTGTGGCTAAGCTGCAGAATTACCACACAAAGGAGAAAATCCTGCAAGCAACTAGAAAAAAACAATTTAAATACCAAGGTGCCGCAATAAGGGTCACCCAAGATCTGGCTGCCTCCACATTAAAAGATAGAAGGGCCTGGAACCTGATATTCCGAAAGGCAAAAGATCAAGGATTGCAACCAAGAATAAACTACCCAGCTAAGTTTAGCATCTTTTTCCATGGAAGAAGATGGTCATTCAATGAAACAGAGGAATTCCATATGTTTCTAAGAAATAAACCAGACTTAAACAAAAAATTTCATCTACATCCACAAGACTGAAGAGAAACAGAAAAAGGTACACAGAACCCTTGAAAACTGTAACTCTGTTGTGGGTATATAGAAAGTATGCATGGATAATTTAATTTTACTGATATAAAAGAAAAAAAAAGGAGGGGGTGTAGTATAGGGAAGGGGGTAGTATCAGAAAAAGGGAAGGGTGTGATAAAAAGATGGAAACTACATCCCAGGAAGAGGCATAGAAAATACACCATATCTGAGGGAATTTAGAGAGGGGGAGAATCATTGTGTAAATCTTACTCTCATCAGAAGAGGCTCAAAGAGTAAATAATTGTCATATTTGTTTTTCAGAGAATTCTCTCTCACCTCATTAAAAGGGGGGGGAGGAAAAGGGAAAAGGAAAAAAAGAATAAAGGAAGGGACGTGGAGGGAGGGGAGAGGGATACTAAAAAAAAAGGGAGGGCTGTGTGTCACAAGGAGGTCTATAAATTAAGTGTTGGGGAAGGGGTTCAGGGGGGTCAAGGGAAAAAGCATAATCTGGGGATAATATGATGACAGGAAATACAAAATTAGTAATTTTAACTGTAAATGTGAATGGGATGAACACTTCCAACAAACGGAGACGGATAGCAGACTGGATCAAAAATCAGAACCCTACAATATGTTGTTTACAGGAAACACACTTAAAGCAGGGAGATACATATAGAGTAAAGGTAAAAGGTTGGAGCAGAATCTATTATGCTTCAGGTAAAGCCAAAAAAGCAGGGGTAACTATCCTTATCTCAGATCAAGCAAAAGCAGAAGTTGATCTAATTAAAAGAGATAAGGAAGGAAACTATATCCTGCTGAAAGGTAGCATAAATAATGAAGCCATATCGATACTAAACATATATGCACCAAGTGGTATAGCATCTAACTTTCTAAAGGAAAAGTTAAGAGAGTTGCAAGAAGAAATAGACAATAAAACTATAATAGTGGGAGATCTCAACCTTGCACTCTCAGAGTTAGACAAATCAAACCACTAAACAAAAAAGAAAGAAATTTAAAAAGTAAATAGAACATTAGAAAAACTAGGTATGATAGACCTTTGGAGAAAGCTGAATGGCAATAGGAAGGAATATACTTTCTTCTCAGCAGTTCATGGATCCTATACAAAAATTGACCATATATTAGGACATAAAGATCTCAAAATTAAATGTAGGAAGGCATAAATAATAAATGCCTTCTTCTCAGACCACAATGCAATAAAAGCTACATTCAGTAAAAAGTTAGGGATAAATAAACCAAAAAGTAATTGGATACTGAATAATCTCATCTTAAAGAATGACTGGGTGAAAGAGCAAATTATAGAAGCAATTAATAATTTCACCCAAGATAATGACAATGATGAGACATCATACAAAATCTGTGGGATGCAGCTAAAGCGGTAATAAGGAGAAATTTTATAGCTTTAGAGGCTTATTTGAATAAAATAGAGAAAGAGAAGATTAACGAATTGGGCTTGCAACTTAAAAGGCTAGAACAAGACCAAATTAAAAACCCCCAAACAAAAATTAAACTTGAAATACAAAAATTAAAAGGAGAAATCAATAATATTGAAAGTAAAAAAACTATTGAATTAATAAATAAAACCAAGAGTTGGTTTTATGAAAAAGCCAATAACATAGATAAACCTTTGGTAAATCTGATCAGAAAAAAGAAAGAGGAAAATCAAATTGTTAGTCTTAAAAATGAAAAGGGGGATCTTTCCACCAATAAAGAGGAAATTAGAGAAATAATAAGGAGTTACTTTGCCCAACTTTATGCCAATAAATTTGATAACTTAAGTGAAATGGATGACTTCCTCCAAAAATATAGGCTTCCTAGATTAACAGAGGAGGAAATAAATTGCTTAAATAGTCCCATTTCAGAAAAAGAAATAGAACAAGCTATTAATCAACTCCCCAGGAAAAAATCCCCTGGACCAGATGGATTTACATGTGAATTCTACCAAACATTTAAAGAACAATTAGCCCCAATGCTATATAAACTATTTGAAAAAATAGGGAATGAAGGAGTCCTACCAAACTCCTTTTATGACACAGACATGGTACTGATACTTAAACCAGGTCGATCGAAAACTGAGAAAGAAAATTATAGACCAATTTCCTTAATGAATATTGATGCTAAAATCTTAAATAAGATATTAGCAAAAAGACTTCAGAAAATCATCCCGAGGATAATACACTATGATCAAGTAGGATTCATACCAGGAATGCAGGGCTGGTTTAATATTAGGAAAACTATTAGTATAACTGACCATATTAATAATCAAAATAATAAAAACCATATGATTATCCCAATAGATGCAGAAAAAGCATTTGATAAAATCCAACATCCATTCCTACTAAAAACTCTTGGGAGTATAGGAATAAATAGATTATTCCTTAGACTAATCAGGAGCATATATTTAAGACCTTCAGTAAGCATAATATGCAATAGAAATAAACTGCAACCTTTCCCAGTAAGATCAGGAGTGAAACAAGGTTGCCCACTATCACCATTACTATTCAATATAGTACTAGAAAAGCTAGCCTCGGCAATAAGAGACGAGAAAGAGATTCAAGGAATTAGAGTAGGAAATGAGGAAATCAAACTATCACTCTTTGCAGATGACATGATGGTATACTTAGAGAACCCCAAAGACTCTGCTAAAAAGCTATTAGAAATAATTCAGAATTTTAGCAAAGTGGCAGGATACAAAATAAATCCACAGAAATCCTCAGCATTCTTATATATCACTAACAAAATGCAACAGCAAGAGATACAAAGAGAAATTCCATTCCAAACAAATGTTGAGAGTATAAAGTATTTGGGAATCCATCTACCAAAGAAAAGTCAGGAATTATATGAGAAAAATTACAAAACACTTGCAACAAAAATAAAGTCAGATTTAAATAATTGGAAAGACATTCAGTGCTCTTGGATAGGTCGAGCAAATGTAATAAAGATGACAATACTCCCCAAACTAATCTATTTATTTAACGCTATACCAATCAGACTCCCAAGAAACTATTTTCATGACCTAGAAAAAATAACAACAAAATTCATATGGAAGAATAAAAGGTCGAGAATTGCAAGGGAACTAATGAAAAAAAACTCAGAGGAAGGTGGTCTAAGTGTACCTGATCTAAAGCTATATTATATAGCAGCAGTCACCAAAACCATTTGGTACTGGCTAAGAAATAGAACGGTAGATCAGTGGAACAGATTAGATACAAAGGACAAAAAAGGGTACATCTATAGCAATCTAATCTTTGACAAACCCAAAGATACCAACATTAGGGACAAAAATTCATTATTTGGAAGAAACTGTTGGGAAAACTGGAAATTAGTATGGCAGAAATTAGATATGGACCCACACTTAACACCATATACCACGATAAGATCAAAATGGGTCCAAGATTTAGGCATAAAGAGTGAGATCATAAATAGATTAGAGGAACAGAGAATAGTCTACCTCTCAGACCTGTGGAGGAGGAAGGAATTTATGACCAGAGGAGAACTAGAGATCATTATTGATCACAAAATAGAAGAGTTTGATTACATCAAACTAAAAAGTTTCTGTACAAACAATACTAATGCAAACAAGATTAGAAGGGAAATAACAAATTGGGAAAATATTTTTAAAAGTAAAGGTTCTGACAAAGGTCTCATTTCCAAAATATATAGAGAACTGACCCTGATTTATAGGAAACCAAACCATTCTCCAATTGATAAATGGTCAAGGGATATGAACAGACAATTCTCAGATGATGAAATGGAAACTATTTCCACTCATATGAAAAAGTGTTCCAAATCACTACTGATCAGAGAAATGCAAATTAAGACAACTCTGAGATACCACTACACACCTGTCAGATTGGCTAAAATGACAGGAACAAATAATGATGAATGTTGGAGGGGATGTGGGAAAACTGGGACACTGATACATTGTTGTTGGAGTTGTGAAAGAATCCAGCCATTCTGGAGAGCAATTTGGAACTATGCCCAAAAAGTTGTCAAACTGTGCATACCCTTTGACCCAGCATTGCTGTTATTGGGATTATATCCCAAAGAAATATTAAAGAGTGGAAAGGAACCTGTATGTGCCAAAATGTTTGTGGCAGCTCTTTTTGTTGTAGCTAGAAACTGGAAGTTGAATGGACGTCCATCAATTGGAGAATGGTTGGGTAAATTGTGGTATATGAAGGTTATGGACAATAATAATTGCTCTGTAAGAAATGACCAGCAGGAGGAATACAGAGAGGCTTGGAGAGACTTAAATCAACTGTTGCTGAGTGAAATGAGCAGAACCAGAAGATCACTATACACTTCAACAACAATACTGTATGAGGATGTATTCTGATGCAAGTGGAAATCTTCAACATAGAGAAGATCCAACTCACTTCCAGTTGATCAATGATGGACAGAAATAACTGCACCCAGAGAAGGAACACTGGGAAGTGAATGTAAATTGTTAGCACTACTTTATAGTAACCCAGGTTACTTATACCTTCGGAAGCTTATAATTAATGTGCAACAAGAAAATGGTATTTACACACATATATTGTATCTAGGTTATATTGTAACACATGTAAAATGTATGGGATTACCTGCCATCGGGGGGAGGGAGTGGAGGGAGGGAGGGGATAATTTGGAAAAATGAATTAAAAAAATATATAAAAAAAAGAATATACATTATAGAGAATGTGTATTAATAAAACTTCCTCACCAAAAATTCTTTATACTAATGAAATCAGAGTCTACTCTGTATGTCTTTTAATCTCAATAAAAGCTTACTGTATGAACAATACTTTCACTACTCCAGAAATAACTTTTCCTACTCAGGATAACAAGTTGTGGTAGATATTAGAAATATTGATGGATTACATGTAATAGTGGACACACCATCATCTTGTAGGATGTATTTGAAGATTTTTCTTAGCACATTTCTTCTTCCCCACTTTCTCTGGCTTAAGGATGAGACAGATGTCATTCAGATGTTATCTACATAGATAAAGCCATAGCAAACTGAAGTGGAGTGATCACTATCATTTTACTATCATTCTGTACATACCTGTGTACAACAGCCTGTGTTTTTTATTAGTGTCTAATTCTGCTTTACTTCTATTACACTTGTGACCTGTGAACTCCAAATCGGCCATTCTACTGATATATAGAATCAGTTAACTTCTTTTAGTAAAGAATATAGATATGTGTGTGTGTGTGTGTGTGTGTGTGTGTTCATGTCTGTGTTTATGTACTTGTACATATAATCTAATATATGATATATATTTTGTCCTAATAACTTTAAGTTGATAGCACATGAGAGAGTAATTGAAAATTTTGCTAGGCAAACTAATTTCATATTAACTTCTGATAGAGTAGCAAAGCACCGGGGAGGGAAAGGCGGAGCCAGCATATGTCAAGTAAATTAAATCCCCCCTCACCTTCTTGATCATCATCACTCCTCAGACACATACTATAGTGATGAACTTATCCAGGCAACCAAATTTTGATATAATTTTCCATAAATCTTCATGATTTGACAGTATCAAAGGTTTTGGTCAGATTAAGACGTTGTTCCTGGCCTGAATAGCCACACTGACTCTCAGATAAATGATGTTTTCCCCAGATGCAGGGTCAGTATATTAAGGACTCCAGCTAGAATCCTGCAAACAATATCTAAGAGATAGACCCTCCCTCTCCCTCCACCCCCGTGATTTTCACAGGACAATATGTTCCCTTTATCTTTATAAAGATGGACAATAAAACATTGTTTTACTCCTGAGGCACAACTTCCTCTTCTCATATAATCTGGAAAATTTCAGTCAGCTTTTATATGAGCAATGAGCTCCTTATCTTTTAAATCTCAGCTGGAATAGAATAAGCATCCGATACTTTACTACATGGCATTGAAAATATCTTCTTCAGTTGGAACTTTCAGTTAGAGAGTGATTGATTTCAACTTGAAGTAAACAGTCAATAGCTTCAGCATTGATTGATGATTGATGATTTGCTGGAAATGTTCAGCCCATCTTTTAAGGAGCATGTCTTTATCACTAATCAATATGGCACGATCAGCAGTGAGTAGATGAGATGCACCATCATCTTTTGGCCCTTAAATAGCCTTCAATGCATTATAAAAATGCTTTGGATTGTTACTATCATAAAACTGAATTTCATTTGCCTTCTTACTTAACCAAGAATCTTTCATCATTCTAACTTTTGATTGTGCTTTACTTTTGATGGAATTAATGCTACCTGCTTAAAGATAGATGGGCTATCCTACTGATACACCCTGAAGAGGGCAGGAACTCTGAAAAGGTAAACTTAAGGCTCAGAATAACTGGTTTAATCCTACTACAAGGTGTTAACTCAGTGGAATTGATGAGACAATGATTATTTAGTTTACATAATCTTAGTATTTAGCATGGTGATGTAATAGTTCTACAGTTGATGTAATTGTAATAGGGTATTTAAACTAAGGACAAAATCAGCCACAGACATTCCATCTTTGATCAGCCTCCTGGTGGGTCTCCTGCCTCCTGCATTTTGGGAGAGACTGGTTCAGATTGAGAGACTGAAGGAGAAAATAAAATGTTGTACTTTATCCCTGACTATTCACGTGGTGATTATTCTGCTAAAACCAAGGCCCATTCAGAGGATCTCCAGAAAGCTAGCCCAAACATTACAACACTCTGTGGAGTACTTGTTTTTCATTTACCTAAATGCATTTCCATTTTTCTAAATGCAATGTAACTTCATGGATTCATCCTCACAGCAAACACTGATATTCAATAAACTATGTAATTGTAAAGCAGACTGAATGTGAGAATGGCAAAGGCAATATATGATACAGAATGCTGAGACTGAAAGCTGCAGCCTCCAAGTCAAAAAGATTATTAGAAGGATTAATGTTAACAGATTAGAACACTTCCTTGAGAGGCAACAGTCTGTTGCCAACTTGGAATGTAAGTTGAATCACAATAGAGCTGGCAATAATGGAGCAGAAAGGGAGCGGGCAGCTTTCAGAGACTTGGTATACAGCATTGTATTTGTTTTCATCTGGTCACAACACTGGCAAACATCAAGACCAGTTTAATGAAAATGATGGGGAAATTCAGAAGCTGATAAATGAAAAGACCAAAAACAAAAGGAATATATAGCTAAAGAAGTCTATTCCATACCTCACATCCCTAAATGATGCATCCTATAATCATTAACGGGCAGCTAGGTGGCAGTGTAAAGAATGCCTGGAAGTCAGGAAGATTCATCTTCCTGAGTTCAAATCTGACTTCAGATAGATATTTACTGCTTGTGTGACCTTGAGCAAGTCATATAAGAATCTGATATCATTATATCTACAGAAATACATGAAAAAGAAGAATTACTATCTGTTTTGCTACTGAATCCTGAACATCATGGGACCCTATCTGACATATAGACAAACACTTCAGAATGTGCTGTCCTTATTACCATGTGATCTCCTTAAGAGGAAGGACTGTCTTTCTATTTGTATCCGCAGCACTTAGTTCAGTGCTTTACATATAGTAAGTGTTTAAAAAATGCCCTTTTCATTTGTTCAGTTATTCTTCTGCATCAGATTTAATATTTATATATTGTCTACATCTCTAAAGGATACATATACATTACACACACACACACACACACACACACACACACACACACACACACACACACATATATATAATACACATTACGAAGACATATAATCTGTGTTTTTATGTATGTACAGTCCTAGGGATCTCTCAAGGAGACTTTAAAAACAGTGCGTTGGTAAATGTTTAACAAATGGTATTCCAAAATAAGGAATACTTTTGTTTAATCTGTATTATTAATTATTTTATTCATCATTTTCCTAAGTCTAGAAAATTAATAAATAATAATAAATAAAATAAATCAATCCCTAATTCATAGTATTTGTCAAATCTCATGTTCATACAAAAATTTCAATAGCCCCTGCTTGTTCCTGCATATAAGTGTTTGTCCTGAAAAAGTATTTAGTATTTGAGAGTTGTTGGGAAATAGAGTTCAGGTGACTTGCCAAGAGTCACACAATATGTATTAGAGACAGGAAAGGCTGGAATCCAGATCTCCTTCACTCTGAAGCCAGCTTTCTATCCACTGTGCCACAATGTATGACTATTTCTCCCTCTCAATTTGTTTTTGTCTCTGTCTTTTTATGTTTATCTCTGATTCTCTCTCAGTCCTACTTTTACTATATACATATTAACATACATATACATATATATATATATATATATATATATATATATATATATACATATATAGAGAGAGAGAGAGAAAGAGAAAGAGAGAGAGAGAGAGAAATATATACATGTAGTCTCTCTATCCCTTAAGAAAAAGACAATATATTGATAAAAATAAGACTAAAATTAGCAACCAAAGCATAAATGACAACTTCATTTTTAGATTCAGGCATCTAGAATAACTACTGTCTTTTAATGCAGCATTTTCTCAGTTTCTGTTGCTACAATTCCTGTATAACTAATTTGTAGAATGGTGGGTAATTAAGCATGAAGCAACAAGGACAACATGAACCCCTGGCCACTGCTGTTTGCTCACATGAGCCTGAAGTGCTTAGAAACCATGGTTTCGTCTAATTAAGTCACACTGCTCTGGGAGGCTACAGCTCAAAGTCATTGTTTAGAGAAACAACTGCTAACCTTAAAAGGAACAGTTCAAGATTTTTATACATATATCAAAAATAGTAGAATTGCCTAACCTTTCCCTCTTTCCGTAGCCCAGGTCAAATGAAACATCTATGAGGAGAAGTGGGACAGCACAGAGGAAGAAACAAGGTTTCAGGGTACAAGAGAATCCTTCTTATACAAGAGTGAGACAGTTTACAGAGAGGAAGACCAGAAGTTGATACATTAAAAAGCCTGTCAAGATGCAGACCCTCTGGGGACAGATACAAAACTTTTAGTGTGTTTTATTCCCATCAAAAACTTCAGCATTAAAGTCCATTTCTTTGATTTCCCCTGGTTATGGTTGTTGACTCATAACTTCTGACCACTGAAAGGAGAAAGCAGCTCTCTATCTCACTTATTGGTGTTAAAGGAAAATCCTGACAATCTCACTCTAATTATAGTTCTATTTACCAAACCTATTATGTAAATTAAGACATTTTATAAAAAATATTGTGTAAGGGAAATATTCATCTACTTGAAAATTTGTTGTTGTAATATCTGAACTTAGGGGTACAAGATATATGTCATAAGCATTTAAATAGTAATACATAAGAGATACATGTGAGAAGCTGTAAAGGATCCTATAGAAATTACTAATTTGCTAGTTAAAACAATGGATAAAATAATAGTGTGATTTTAATTAATCATTTTTAACAAAGAACAATTGTTGATACTTTGTAATCAGTTACATTATAAACTTAAAAAAATTAATAAGCAAATGTACATTAGGTACAGAATTACAGAAACTTGAAGTGGATATTTAAATAATTAGAAAATTCAACTTCCTCTGTTGGCTACAATTCAGGTTTCTGGGGAATAGATAACATCGGTATTAGTATAGCAGAAGTAGGAGACATAATTTCTGTTAATACAATTCAATTAAAAACAATTATCATGCTTTTACCATGTTTCAGGCACTGCAAATATGAAAACATAAATTAGTGGGTCTCTGACCTCAAAGTGATCACATAAATTACATGATTAAATCAATAAACACATTAAGTCTGTGACAGTCCTAGTAAAACAAATTTAAACCTGGATTTAAATCTTATCTCACATACTTGCAAATTACATGAATATAACTTCAGAGCCTCACCTTTCTAATTTGTAAAATGGGGATAATAATATACTATTTCCCTTGACAGAGTTACTTGAAATTATATTAAAACAATCACATATCCATTATTTTATCATTATAATAATAATTTATTTTCCTGGAAGAAAATGATATAAAAGGATATATTCTCAACTTCGAGAAATGTACACTTTATCAGGGAAGAAAAAATGTTTGTGGCAGCCTTTTTGTAATGGCTAGAAACTGGAATTTGAATGGATGCCCATCAATTGGAGAATGGCTGAGTAAATTGTAGTATATGAATGTTATGGAATATCATTGTTCTGTAAGAAAGGACCAACAGGATGAATACAGAGAGGCTTGGTGAGATTTACATGAAGTGATGCTAAGTGAAATGAGCAGAACCAGAAGATCATTATACACTTCAACAACAATACTATATGAGGATCAATTCTAATGGAAGTGGATATCTTTGACAATAAGAAGATCCAATTAAGTTCCAATTGATCAGTGATGAACAGAGAACCAGCTACATTCAGAGAAAGAACACTGGGAAATGAATGTGAACTGCTTGCATTTTTTTTCTTCCCAGGTTATTTTTACCTTTCTAAATCTGATTCTTGTGCAACAAGATAATTGTATAAATATGTATGCTTATATTGTATCTAAAATATACTTTAACATATATGAGACTGCCTGCCACCTAGGAAGGGAGTGGAGGGAAGGAAGGGACAAGTTGGAACAGAAGTCACTGCAAGGGAAATGTTGAAAAACTACCTGTGCATATGTTCTATCAATAAAAAGCTATAATAATAAAAAAGAGAAATTAGAACACAAAATATCATTAAAAGGAATTATGAAAGTGAACATGTCATATACTTGCATAATATATTAATACATTCTGGGAAAAGAAGAAAATTGGCATATATATGTATTTATTCTTTGACCCACTCATTCTTTAACAGATTGTTTAGTTTCCAATTAAATTTTAATATATGCTTCTACAATCATTTATTGAATATGATTTTTATTGCATTATAGTTTTAAAATGGGGTTTTTCCTAATTTTGATTTTTCCCATTTGTTTCTAGGGGTTTTAATGCTGTAATACATGATCAACTTTTGTGAAGGTAGCATATACAGCTAAGGGAAAAGATATTATTTTCTATGCTCATTCAATATTTTTCATTAGTACAATACAGATAAGATTTCTAAATTCTAAATTCTTTATTATTAATTTTATACTTTTACAATCCATTTTCTTTTGTAATTTATTTAACTTTTCCTTTAAGAATTTGAAGGCTGAGGGGCAGAGCCAAGGTGGCGGAGAAGATACATGCGATTTTGTGAGCTCCCTTCTTCCCTCAATACCAATTAGTTAAATCAGCCTCAAAAATAACGCTGGGCTGATAGAAACCACAAGGACTGGAAGCACAGCTGAACAGAATCTGGAGTTTCAACAGAAAAGGTCGGTTCCCAGGGGAGGAAAAAAAAGAGGCCAGCACAGACAAGGTTAGGTGCTAGCACACTTTGCTAATCAGGCTGGGGAGGGCTCTGGGATCAGAGAAGCCACTGAGATAGAGGAATGTGGCACAGGCTGTTAGCTCTTCTCTGCTTATAAAACAGCAGTTCAGAAGAGAAATCAAGGCACTTTAAAATATAAAGCCAGATACTAGAACCACCCGAATCTGGAAGTGACCTAACAGATTTCGGCACTGTGGGTGTGGCCAACTTCGGATATGCAAGGCCTCACCTGGGGGTAGTTAAGAGATTGAAAAGCACAGACATGGCCCAAGGCAACACATAGTGCCTGGCTCAGCTAGAGGCTGTGGAACTCAGCCCAGGAAGTCCTAGAGAAGCAGAACCTTTGAAATAGGGACTCGGTTTCTGGGCAGACACTTCCAGTTTGAGCGCAGGGTCTTTTAACGTCAGCTGCTGACATCCACGCCCCACGGGACACATAGGGTGGGCTTTGTGTCGACTTTACTGTTCAGTCTTAAACCTCAGGGAAGTCTCTAGGACACAGCGGTGTTAATCACCTCTGAGGCACTTCCAGGGAGGGGGTGGGGAACTCTCTCCCAGAGCTCTCTCTTAGCTCAGGAGTAGGAGCCACTGCATCCATCCTTTCTGGGAAGAAGCTGTTAAAGAAATAAATAAATAAATTTCTTACCCCAGGGACAGACCCCAAAAGATTTTTTAAATATGAGTAAAAAGCCAAGAAGACCTATTGATTCTTTCTACACAGAGAAAGAGTGGGTATCCAACCCCGAGGAAGTTAATAGCAGAGAGTCAGCAGATAACAGCCTAAAGGGGAATGATACCTGCCCCCCATCACATAACTATCTACTAGAAGAGACTATTGAAAAATTAAGAGAGTTTGAAGAAAAATGGGAAAAGGAAAGGGAAGCTATGATAGAGAATAACAAGGTTCTGAAATTGGAGTTGGAAAAAATAAAGAATTCACAGGAGATTCAGGGAAACAAAATCTGTGAATTAGAAAAGGTTAAAAAATCACAGGAAAATAGGATTTCTGAACTGGAAAAGATAAAAAAATCTCAAGAAAATAGGATTTCTGAATTGGAAAAGATAAAAACTCTCAAGAAAGTAGGAATTCTGAATTGGAAAAAAAAGTCTCAAGAAAATGGGATTTCTGAATTGGAAAAAGAAAATAATTCTCTGAAAAAAATTAGGGAAATGGAAAAAAATTCAATAGAGCAAAATAATTCATTTAAAAACACAATTGGGCATATACAAAAAGAACTATAAACTGTGAATGAAGAAAATAACTTCTTAAAATTCAGGACGGAACAAATAGAAATGAATGATTCACAGAGAACCCAAGAATCAGTCAAACAAAACAAAACAAAACAAAAAAAAAAAAAAGAAAAGAAAAGAAAAGCTGGAGAATAACGTCAAATACTTACTGGGAAAATCTATAGACCTGGAAAATAGATCTAGGAGAGATAATCTGAGGATCATTGGACTTCCCAAAAACTATGACCAAAAAAAGAGCCTAGATTCTATTTTACAGAAAATCATCAAAGAGAACTGTCCAGAAATAATAGAAACAGAAGGGAAAACAGGCGTTGAAAGAATTCATTGAACTCCTTCTGAAAAAGACCCTAAAAAAAGAACACCACGAAAAATTGTGGCTAAGCTGCAGAATTACCACACAAAGGAGAAAATCTTGCAAGCAGCTAGAAAAAAACAATTTAAATACCAAGGTGCCACAATAAGGGTCACTCAAGATCTGGCTGCCTCCACATTAAAAGTTCGAATGGCCTGGAACCTGATATTCCAAAAGGCAAAAGATAAAGGATTGCAACCAAGAATAAACTACCCAGATAAGTTTAGCATTTTTTTCCATGGAAGAAGATGGTCATTCAATGAAATAGAGGAATTCCATATGTTCCTAAGAATGAAAACCAGACTTAAACAAAAAATTTCATCTACATCCACAAGACTGAAGAGAAAGAGAAAAAAAGGTACACAGAACCCTTGAGAACTATATCTCTGTTGAGGATATATAGAAAGTCCACATGGATAATTTGATTTTACTGATATAAAAGAAAAAAAAAGGAGGGGGTGTAGTAAAGGGAAGGGGGTAGTATCAGAAAAGGGGGAAGGAGTGATAAAAATATGGAAACTACATCCCAGGAAGAGGCATAGAAAATACACCATATCTGAGGGAATTTAGAGAGGGGGAGAATCATTGTGTAAATCTTACTCTCATCAGAAGAGGCTCAAAGAGTAAATAACTGACATATTTTTTTGTTCAGAGAATTCTCTCTCACCTCATTAAAAGGGGGGAGAGGAAAAAGGAAAACGAAAAGAGGAATAAAGGAAGGGACTTGAAGGGAGGGGGGAGGAATACTAAAAAAAGGAAGGGCTGCGTGTCACAAGTGGGGTCTATAAATTAAATATCGGGGAAGGGGTTCAGGGGGGTCAAGGGAAAAAGCTAAATCTGGGGGTAATATGATGACAGGAAATACAAAATTAGTAATTTTAACTGTAATTGTGAATGGGATGAACGCTCCCATCAAATGGAGACGGATAGCAGACTGGATCAAAAATCAGAACCCTACAATATGTTGTTTACAGGAAACACACTTAAAGCAGGGAGATACATATAGAGTAAAGGTAAAAGGTTGGAGCAGAATCTATTATGCTTCAGGTAAAGCCAAAAAACAGGGGTAGCTATCCTTATCTCAGATCAAACAAAAGCAGAAGTTGATCTAATTAAAAGAGATAAGGAAGGAAACTATATCCCGCTAAAAGTTAGCATAAATAATGAAGCCATATCAATACTAAATATATATACACCAAGTGGTATAGCATCTAACTTTCTAAAAGAAAAGTTAAGAGAATTGCAAGAAGAAATAGACAGAAAAACTATAATAGTGGGAGATCTCAACCTTGCACTCTCAGATTTAGACAAATAAAACCACAAAACAAATAAGAAAGAAATTAAAAAAGTAAATAGAACATTAGAAAAACTAGGTATGATAGGCCTTTGGAGAAAACTGAATGGCAATTGAAAGGAATATACTTTCTTCTCAGCAGTTCATGGATCCTATACAAAAATTGACCATATATTAAGACATAAAGATCTCAAAATTAAATGTAGGAAGGCATAAATAATAAATGCCTTCTTCTCAGATCACAATGCAATGAAAACTACATTCAGTAAGAAGTTAGGAGTAAATAGACAAAACAATAATTGGAAACTGAATAATCTCATCTTAAATAATGAGTGGTTGAAACAGCAAATTATAGAAACAATTAATAATTTCACCCAAGGTAATGACAATGATGAGACATCATACCAAAATCTGTGGGACGCAGCTAAGGCTGTAATAAGGGGAAATTTTATATCTTTACAGGCTTATTTGAACAAAATAGAGAAAGAGAAGATTAACGAATTAGCCCTGCAACTTAAAAAGCTAGAAAAAGACCAAATTAAAAACCCCCAACCAAATACTAAACATGAAATTCTAAAAGTAAAAGGAGAAATCAATAATATTGAAAGTAAAACAAAACAAAACAAAACAAAACAAAACAAAAAACAACTATTAAATTAATAAATAAAACCAAGAGTTGGTTTTATGAAAAAGCCAATAAAATAGATTAACCTTAAGTAAATCTGATCAGAAAAAGGAAAGAGGAAAATCAAATTGTTAGTCTTACAAATGAAAAGGGGGATCTTTCCACCCATGAAGAGGAAATTAGAGAAATAATAAGGAGTTACTTTGCCCAACTTTATGCCAATAAATTTCATAACTTAAGTGAAATGGATGACTTTCTCCAAAAATATAGGCTTCCTAGATTAACAGAGGAGGAGACAAATTGCTTAAATAGTCCCATTTCAGAAAAATAAATAGAACACGCTATTAATCAACTCCCCAGGAAAAAATCCCCAGGACCAGATGTATTTACTTGTGAATTCTACCAAACATTTAAAGAACAATTAGCCCCAATATTATATAAAATATTTGAAACAATAGGGGATGAAGGAGTTCTACCAAACTCCTTTTATGACACAGACATGGTACTGATACCTAAACCAGGTCGATCGAAAACTGAGAAAGAAAATTATAGACCAATTTCCTTAATGAATATTGATGCTAAAATCTTAAATAAGATATTAGCAAAAAGACTTCAGAAAATCATCCCCAGGATAATACATTATGATCAAGTAGCATTTATTCCAGGAATGCAGGGCTGATTTAATATTAGGAAAACTATTAGTATAATTGACTATATTAATAATCAAATTAATAAAAACCATATGATCATCTCAATAGATGCAGAAAAAGCATTTGATAAAATCCAACATCCATTCCTACTAAAAACACTTGAGAGTATAGGAATAAATGGACTATTCCTTAGAATAATCAGGAGCATATATTTACGACCGTCAGTAAGCATAATATGCAATAGAAATAAACTGCAACCTTTCCCAGTAAGATCAGGAGTGAAACAAAGTTGCCCATTATCACCATTACTATTCAATATAGTACTAGAAACGCTAGCCTCGTCAATAAGAGCTGAGAAAAAGATTCAAGGAATTAGAGTAGGAAATGAGGAAATCAAACTATCACTCTTTGCAGATGACATGATGGTATACTTAGAGAACACCAAAGACTCTGCTAAAAAGGTATTAGAAATAATTCAGAATTTTAGCAAAGTGTCAGGATACAAAAATAAATCCACAGAAATCCTCAGCATTTTTATATATATCTAACGAAATACAACAGCAAGAGATACAAAGAGAAATTCCATTCCAAACAAATGTTGAGAGTATAAAGTATTTGAGAATCCATCTACCAAAGAATAGTCAGGAATTATATGAGAAAAGTTATGAAAAACTTGCAACAAAAATAAAGTCAGATTTAAATAATTGGAAAGACATTCAGTGCTCTTGGATAGGTCGAGCAAATGTAATAAAGATGAAAATACTCCCCAAACTAATCTATTTATTTAGTGCTATACCATTCAGACTCCCAAGAAACTATTTTCATGACCTAGAAAAAATAACAACAAAATTCATCTGGAAGAGGTATATGAAGGTTATGGAATATTATTGCTCGGTAAGAAATGACCAGCAGGAGGAATATAGAGAGGCCTGGAGAGACTTAAATCAACTGATGCTGAGTGAAATGAGCAGAACCAGAAGATCACTGTACACTTCAACAACAATACTGTATGAGGATGTATTCTGATGGAAGTGGAAATCTTCAACATAAAGAAGATCCAACTCACTTCCAGTTGATCAATGATGGACAGAGGTAGCTACACCCAGAGAAGAAACACTGGGAGGGGAATGTAAATTGTTAGCACTAATATCTGTCTGCCCAGGTTGCATGTACCTTCGGATTCTAATGTTTATTGTGCAACAAGAAAATGATATTCACACACATGTATTGTACCTAGACTATATTGTAACACATGTAAAATGTATGGTATTGCCTGTCGTCGGGGGGAGGGAATAGAGGGAGGGGGGGTAATTTGGAAAAATGAATACAAGGGATAATATTATAAAATATATATATATATATATATAATAAAAAAAATTATGCTTCTTGAAAAAAAAATTCATCTGGAAGAATCAAAGGTCGAGAATTGCAAGGGAACTAATGAAAAAAAAAAAAAAAAAACAGTCAGATGAAGGTGATCTAAGTGTCCCTTATCTAAAGCTATATTATATAGCAGCAGTCACCAAAACCATTTGGTACTGGCTAAGAAATAGAACGGTAGATCAGTGGAACAGATTAGATACAAAGGACAAAAAAGGGTACATCTATAGTAATCTAATCTTTGACAAACCGAAAGATACCAATATTAGGGATAAAAATTCATTATTTGGAAGAAACTGTTGGGAAAACTGGAAATTAGTATGGCAGAAATTAGATATGGATCCACACAACACCATATACCAAGATAAGATCAAAATGGGTCCATGACTTAGGCATAAAGAATGAGATAATAAATAGATTAGAGGAATAGAGAATAGTCTACCTCTCAGACCTTTGGAGGAGGAAGGAATTTATGACCAGAGGACAACTAGACATCATTATTGATCACAAAATAGAAGATTTTTATTACATCAAACTAAAAAGTTTCTGTACAAACCATACTAATGCAAATAAGATTAGAGGGGAAGTAACAAATTGGGAAAATATTTTTAAAGTTAAAGGTTCTGACAAAGGTCTCATATCCAAAATATATAGAGAACTGACCCTAATTTATAAGAAATCAAACCATTCTCCAATTGATAAATGCTCAAAGGATATGAACAGACAATTCTCAGATGATGAAATTGAAACTATATCCACTCATAGAAAGAATGTTCCAAATCACTATTGATCAGAGAAATGCAAATTAAGACAACTCTGAGATACCACTACACACCTGTCAGATTGGCTAAGATGACAGGAACAAATAATGATGAATGTTGGAGGGGATGTAGGAAAACTGGGACACTAATACATTGCTGGTGGAGTTGTGAAAGAATCCAGCCATTCTGGAGAGCAATTTGGAACTATGCCCAAAAAGTTATCAAACTGTGCATACCCTTTGATCCAGCATTGCTGCTACTGGGCTTATATCCCAAAGAAATACTAAAGAGCGAAAAGGGACCTGTGTGTGCCAAAATGTTTGTGGCAGCTCTTTTTGTAGTAGTTAGAAACTGGAAGTTGAATGGATGTCCAACAATTGGAGAATGGTTGGATAAATTATGGTATATGAAGG
This sequence comes from Sminthopsis crassicaudata, assembly GCF_048593235.1. Taxonomy (NCBI): domain Eukaryota; kingdom Metazoa; phylum Chordata; class Mammalia; order Dasyuromorphia; family Dasyuridae; genus Sminthopsis; species Sminthopsis crassicaudata. The sequence goes on along the minus strand of NC_133622.1, from coordinate 140,327,573 downwards.
TTATGGAATATTATTGCTCTGTAAGAAATGACCAGCAGGAGGAATACAGACAGGCTTGGAGAGACTTACATCAACTGATGCTGAGTGAAATGAATAGAACCAGAAGATCGCTGTACACTTCAATGTTGTATGAAGATGTATTCTGATGGAAGTGAATATCTTCAACATAAAGAAGATCCACTCACTTCCAGTTGATCAGTGATGGACAGGAATAACTACACCCAGAGAAGGAACTCTGGGAAGTGAATGTGAATTGTTAGCACTACTGTCTATCTACCCAGGTTACTTATACCTTCGGAACTTAATATTTAATGTGCAACAAGAAAATGGTATTTACACTCATATATTGTATCTAGGTTATATTGTAAGATATGTAAAATGTATGGGATTGCCTGTCATCAAGGGGATGGAGTAGAGGAAGGGAGGGGATAATTTGGAAAAATGAACACAAGGGATAATATTATTTAAAAAAAATTACTCATGAAGATATACTGTGAAAAAAATTATAAATTAAAAAAAAAAGAATTTGAAGGCCACTTTGCAAAGTTGCAGAATACAAAATAAATCCCTATAAATCAACAAAACCAACAACAAGAGATATAAAGAGAAATTCCATTTAAAGCAATTGATAATAATACAAAATATTTGGTAGTCTACCTGCCTAGGCAAAGTCAGGAACTATATGAATAAAACTACAAAACACTTTCTACACAAATAAAATCAGATCAGGAGGAGGAAGGAATTTGTGACCAAAGGAGAACTAGAGATAATTACTGATCTCAAAATAGATATTTTGATTATATTAAGTTAAAAAGTTTTTTTTTTAACAAACAAAACTAATGCAAATAAAATTAGAACGAAAGCAATAAACTGGGAAAACATTTTTACATTCAAAGGTTCCGATAAAGATCTCATTCTAAAATATGTAGAAAATTAACTCAAATTTATAAGATTTCAAGCCATTCTCCAATTGTTAAATGGTCAAATTATATGAATAATGTTCAGATGAAGAAATTGAAACTATTTATATTCATACGAAAAGGTGCTCCTAATCACTATTGATCAGAGAAATGCAAATTAACTCTGAGATACCACTACCTACCTGTTGTATTAACTAAGATGACAGGAAAAGATAATAACCCATTTTAGAAGGGATGTGGGAAAACTGGAACAATAATACATTGTTGGTGGAACTGTGTGAATGGATCCATTTTGGAGAGGAATTTGGAACTATGTTCAAAAAGTTATCAAACTGTGCATACCCTTTGATCCAACAGTGTCTCACTGGGCCTATATCTCAAAGAGATTTTAAAGTAGGGAAAGGGACCCAAATGTGCAAAAAACATTTGTAGCAGCCCTTTTTGTAGTGGCAAGAAACCAGAACCTGAGTGGATGACCATCAGTTGGAGAATGGCTGAATAAATTATGGTATATGAATATTATGGAATATTATTGTTCTATAAGAAATGATCAGTGGGATGATTTCAGAGAAGCCTAGAGTGATTTCCATGAACTGAAGCTAAGTGAAATAGCAGAACCACAACATCATTTTACATGGCAACAGCAAGATTACACAATATCAATTATGATGGATGTGGTTCTTTTCAACAATTTGAGATGATCACAATGATCTTGTGATGAAGAGACTGAGAGAGGGCTGTGGGAACTTAGTGTGGTCTATCATTTTCACTCTTTTTGTTGTTGTTTCCTTGCATTTTATTTGCTTTCACATTTTTTTTCTTTTTGATTTGATTTTTCTTGTGCAGCAAGAAAATTATATAAATATGTATGCCTATATTGGATTAATATATATTTTTATCATGTTTAACATATATTGAATTACTTGCCATCTAGAGAAAGGGGTGGGGAGAAAGGAGGGGGAAATTGAAATACAATGTTTTGCATGGGTTAATGTTGAAAAATTATCCAGTCATATGTTTTAAAAATAAAAAAAAGCTTTAATTAAAAGAAAAAAAAAAGAATTTGAAGGCTATGCAACTTGTTGCATATGTGTAATGCTGATATTACTGCACTCTTTATGGTACCTTTTAGAAAGATATAGTTTCTCTGCTTATTTATCTTAATTGTGTCTATTTTTTATTTTTCTTTGATAGCATGATTGCTATTTCTGCATTTTTAATTTCAGGTGAAGTATACTGAGCTCTTGGATAGGTCAAGTGGATATAATAAAGATAGCAATCCTACCTAAACTAATCTATTAATTAGACTCCCAAGAAACTATTTTAATGACCTAGAAAAAATAACAACAAAATTTATCTGGAAGAACAAAAGGTCAAGAATTTCAAGGGAATTAATGAAAAAAAAATCAAATGAAGATGGCCTGGCTGAGTCTGATCTAAAACTATATTATAAAGCAGCAGTCACCAAAACCATTTGCCATTGGCTAAGAAATAAAAAATCGAATACAAATTCTTCGAATCTGACTTATCTGTCTAATTACCAAACAAATAATATTAATACATAATAAACGTGGTCTATCATGAACCCTTATACTTACATCCCTAATTCTATTTATTGCAACAACAAATCTCCTAGGACTCCTTCCCTACTCATTTACTCCCACTACATAGCTCTCAATGAATCTTGGCATAGCCATCCCCCTCTGAATAGGAACAGTAGTAACAATAGTAATTGGTCAGTGGAATAGGTCAGATTCAGAGGACAAAATAGTCAATAACTATAGCAATCTAGTATTTAAGAAACCCAAAGACCCCAACTTTTGGGATAGGAATGCACTATTTCACAAAAACTACTGGGAAAGTTGGAAATTATTATGACAGAAACTAGGCATTGACCCACACTGTACACCAAAATAAGATCAAAATGGGTTTAAGATTTCAGCATAAAAAAATCAGATTACAAATAAATTAGAAGAACATAGGATAGTTTACTTCTCAGACCTGTGAAGGAGGAAGGGATTTATGACCAAAGAAGAGCTTAGAGATCATCATTGATCATAAAATAGAAAATTTTGACTATATTAAAAACATTTTGTACAAACAAAACTAATGCAGACAAGATTAGAAGGGAAACAATAAAATGCAAAAATATTTTTACAGTTAAAAGTTCTGATAAAGGCCTCATTTCCAAAATATATAAAGAATTGACTCTAATTTATAAGAAATCAAGCCATTCTCCAATTGATAAATGGTCAAAGGATATGAAAGACAATTTTCAGATGATGAAATTGAAACTATTTTTACTGATATGAAAAGGTGTTCCAGATCATTATTGATCAGAGAAATGCAAATTAAGATAATTATGAGATACCACTACACACCTGTCAGACTGACTAATATGACAGAAAAAGATAATGAAGAATGTTGGAGGGGATGTGGGAAAACTGGGACACTGATTCATTGTTGGTGGAACTGTTAATGGATCCAACCATTCTGAAGAACAATTTGGAATTATACTCAAGAAGTTGTGAAACTGTGCATACCCCTTGATATAGCAATGTTACTACTGGGTTTATGTCCCAAAGAGATATTAAAGAAGGAAAAGAGATTTGTATGTGGAAAAACCTTTTTATAATGGCTGGAATCTGGAAACTGAATGGATACCCATCAATTTGAGAATGGCTGGGTAAATTGTGGTATATGAATGTTATGGACTATCATTGTTCTGTAAGAAATGACCAGCAGGATGAATACAGAGAGGCTTGGAGAGACTTACACGAACTGATGCTAAGTGAAATGTCCTACCAAATTTCTTTTATGACACAGACATGGTATGGATACCTAAACCAGGTAGGACAAAACAGAAAAAAAAAATTATAGAGCAATCTCCCTGAGGAACATTGGATACAAACATCTTAAATAAAATATTAGCAAAAATTAAAAATATTAGCAAAAAGATTACAAAAAATCATCCCCAGGATAATATACCACATTTAATTACAACAAGCCTAAGGTTGTACCCATTGGTGCTTCTATTATTTTAATTTTATGGGTAACAAACTGCAGCTGAAAGAGATTGAATCTTATCCTCTGGAACATCATCCTCATTTCTATATAAAGTATACGATTTTATTGTTTTAGACAGTCAAAATACAAAGATATTTCTCACAAAAATATAAAAAATATCTTTTTAAAATAAAGTATAATTTTTTTAAAATCTAATTTATCCAAGGCTTTTTTGTGTCAGGTTTTATATTGTTTTACTTTAACTGTTCCTTTTGTCTCATTTAGGATGTAATTAGATAGTGGCTTCCACACTCTAAAAAAGTAGATCACCCAGCCATGCCATTACCAGGGTTATACCTACAAAAAAAGATGAAAGATTACTAGTGATAATGTTTACTCACCACCACTAACACCCCCCCCCCAAAAAAAAGAAAAAAGAGAAAAGAAAAGAAAGAATATTTGAAACATTTTTAATAAAAAAAACTGTGACAAGAACATAGGATTCAAAAGTAAGTATAAAACAACAGAAAAGCTTTAAAAATAACATCTTGAATTTATATGATAAGAAAGCAAGGTGTATATAACAGATTATATATATATATATACATATATATATGTGCATATATATATGTATATATATATATATATGGTTTTATGTGTAATGTGTAATTATTTTTCTATTCTGTGTTGGATATGGAAATATTTTCCTTTTTTGTCAAATTCAGAATATTTTTAAAAGATTAAGAACCCAAATTTAAGTTGCAATATGATGACTTTACTTTTTGTAGAGAGTGAGAACAGTTTATAAAAGCAGATTTCCAGGAAAACCTAGCATTTACATTAACACAGTCATGTACCTCACCTTCAAAGGAAATCACTTCCAGGAAGCTTGTTACATATACTCATTTTCAAAAGCATAGGTGAAGGCAATTAGTGCATCAGCATTCATTATTATTTAAGCACTTAAGAAATTTTAATTAACTGTGTTGATGGTAACTATATATCATTTATTTTACTTGTACTTCAGTGTACTTCTAATATGTAATCATGTCTTACAAATTCAAATCTGAATATGTGAGACACATATTTACTGATAATTAGAAATGTTTCTTGTCAAATGGATCCAAAGAAAGAAGCTTATCTCTCCCCTCCCCACACTGAATTTAGTGTATAGGATACATTTAGCCTAATGTTTGCTACAGAACAACAGCATATATAGACATTGACTTTCTCATTTTGTATCATTAACATTCTGGGGCCAAGACAATGGCACCAATTAAAGATGATATTCCAAGGATAAGCTAGAAGTGAAGAAACAGTGTCTAATTCAAAGAGGATTGTGGAAAGAAAAAAACATAAGGCCAGATACATTTCTAGAAATTTGAAGAAGTATCATTATAGTATCCACCAGTTGGCATCTAACTTCTGTTTTGTTGCATCTAGTTAGGAAGATAAGGTAATAATTTTCCACATAGAAGGTTTATGTTTCCCTGAAATTTGGGTTAGTACTGAGATTCTTTGCTGTTTCAGAGACTCAACACATCAACAAGAAGAGAAACTATTTGATTTTATGACCTGCAGTTTTTGCCTAACGGCTCATATCTGTTATTCTATGACATGCATTGATTTGATTTCTGATCTCTAAAAATTGTTGTTTAGCCACAGACATTAAAATAGAATTAATGTGTAGTTAAAGAAATGAATGTTCAAATAGTTGATTGATCTCTTAAGCAACATAATGAAAAGAAAAAAAATGTGATACACAAATATATCACCAAAAATAATATTCATGGAAGACAATTCCCACTGAAAATCTTTGTATTTTTCACAGGAATAATCTGATGCATCAGGTACATAAGTTTATGATTTACAAATTTACACTTTTTTCACATATAATAAAGACTCACATACCCAGGAAAAGGCAAATGTCTATGAACTTTAAGGAACTCAAAAGGCTAATAAACTCCTAAAACGATGTTTTAATGAATTCTAAAAAAGAAGATAAGTTCTATTTTGATTTTTTTATTATTGATCTGGAACATAATTCAAGAAAAATATTAGGAGTAAGCTACCCATAAAACAATTAAATGAGATTGTCAACTCAATCACCTAGGGGAAAAAAAAAAAAAAAAGATGTGTCTGTTTTTAATTATGCAAAATTAACAAAGAAAAAAATAGCATATCAGATTTCTGTTACCATCTGGTATTATTTTTTTAATCTAGATTTTATCTACTCACATTGCACATATTATATATGGATTTATGTGGTATGCTCATAGAATTGTTTTAGATTATTTTTTGCAACAAAATTATTAAAATATTAAAGCTATAACATAGTTGAGGTCAAATTAGAAAAGTGAACATTTTGAAATAAGAAGTTTCATTGAAAGTTGTTGAATAACAAAAATTATTTTTACAGTACTTAAAGGATGCAAACTATTATTTTTTAAGTTCCAAATAATTAACAAAAAGAAAATACAATTAAAAAAAAACCTCAAGCTTTACTTTAAAACAAGGAAAGTACCAGAGCTGAATAATAATAGAATCAATATTGGAGGAGTTGAATAATGACAGATATACTAATATACTGTGGTAAACTGAGCTACAAATTGGTCTAAACATTCTCAAAAGTGATTTGGAATTATGCTGAAAAAAGGGAAAAAAGTGACTAAATTGTACCAATATTTTATTGTTGATAATATAGTTTGAAACATGCAGTTTATGATAGGAAAAAAAAAAAGAAAAAGAAATAAAACTCCCATGAACTAAAATAGTCATAGTAGCTTTTTAAAGGGGGAATTAGGGTAGTAATATAAGCAGTTTAGAAATAGAAACAAAATGGATACTTTTAAATAGTGAACAACTAATAAAATAATGGTACATACATGAAATCGAATATATTTCATCATAAGAAAATGAAGCAAGGCATGGGAAGTCTAATAAATTGTGATGCAATACAAAACCAAAGAGAAAATGAACAAAATAAGGGGAAGGGGAATGGTATTAAGCATTTATGTAGTGTCTCCTGGGCCTGGCACTCACTGTGTGAAGTGTTTTAACAAACATTATTTCATTTGATGCTGTAAAAGTCTTTGTGAGGTAAATATGTTATAACCCCTATTTTACAGTTGGGGAAATTGCAGTAAATAGTTAAGTGACTTGCTCAAGGTATGTGGGGAGGGGGGTCGCACAGCTAGTGAGAATTAAAAGCAAGATTTGAACTGAGGTCTTTTTCAATTTAGATGCAGCATTTTTATCTACTGTGCTATGTATCTACCTTCATGAGTAGAAAAAGGTTAAGTAGAAAGAACACAACAACAAAAATTAGAGAACAATTATTATGACCAATAAATGAATACAAATAAGAATATACCAAATACATACAATAAATCAATATACATAAAAGAGAAAGACAGGAAAGAGGAAGCATACCATAATGGATAGAAAATTATCCTTGGAATAGGAAAGGGTTTATCTAGAAGGAAGATTTTGAGCGGAGCTTTGAAGGAAACTAGAGATTCAAAGAGGCAAAAAAGGGGAAGTATTCCAGATATGAGGGTCAGTCAAAGCAAAGATAAATATAAGACACAGGAAATGGAATGCCGGGTATAAAGAACAGCCAGGAGTTCAGTTGAACTGAATCATAGGGTAAAAGCAAAGACAGCTTTACACGTGGAAATTTTGTCTACTAATGCCTTCCAGAATCCAAATGAATAAAGAGTGAAAATTGGCTCTTGCACTGAATAGTTAAGCCTGAAGCAGGTGTAGATTATTTTCTGTATAAAGAAACCAAAAGGAGAAGTGGGCTTCCTTCCCACTCTTCTGAATAGTTTTACAATTTCTACCCTCTCAAGGAACATAGAGGAGAAATGGTTTTAATTCATTATTCCAGAACTTAGTCTAATGACTTTAAGATAATTAATGAATATGTTTAGAATTGAACTGAAAATTCTTAAAACTTTTTTATTTTATTTTTAAATTATGGAATAAAACAAGCATTTTCATGACTTCATATAATAAATAAGCATAATTTAATATAAAACTGTAAATTTATTATGTACAAAGTGATAATCTTTTAAAATATGTAAAAAAAGTTATCATATAAATTTTTTGCCTCTTTTTTCTGCCCTCCCTTCCACTCTATGGATAACTTCCATTAAACATACACATATAAGTAGAAATATGGATGGAATGGTTTTATATATTATTATTATATATTTACTTCTATTTATCTGTTCTTTCTCTGCATGCAGATAGCAACTTCCTTCATAAATCCTTTGTAGTTAATTCAGACATTTAAATAGGCAAAATATCAAATTCTATCATTAAAAAGGACAGGTTCCAGCTACTCTTACACAGACTTGAAGAATACTAACACAGTTTTTAGGTCATCACCCAATATCTGCTTGAAATCTTCCACGGAAGAGGAATTCACCATTTTTCTTTTCTCTTCTCTTTTCTTTTCTTTTTTTTTTTTAATTAAAGCTTTTGATTTACAAAAACATATGCATGGGTAATTTTTCAACATTGACCCTTGCAAAACATTTTGTTACAAATATCACCCCACCTTCCTCCCACCTCCTCCCCTATTTGGTAGGTAGTACGATACATGTTAAGTATGTTAAAATATATGTATAGATATTTATACAGTTACGTTGCTGAGCAAGAAAAATCAGATCAAAAAGGAAGAAAAATAACTGAGAAATAAAACAAAATGCAAGCAAACGTAAACGACAAAAAGAGTGAAAATGTGATGTTGTGATACACACTCAGATCTCTGGGTGTAGATGGCTCTCTTTATCACTGCACAAGTAGCACTGGTTTGAATTATCACTTTGTCAGAATTGACCATCATTTAAATGGTCAAGGGATATGAACAGACAATTCTCAGATGATGAAATTGAAACTATTTCCACTCATATGAAAGAGTGTTCCAAATCACTGCTGATCAGAAAAGTGCAAATTAAGACAACTCTGAGATACCACTACACACCTGTTAGATTGGCTAAGATGACAGGAAAAAATAATGATGAATGTTGGAGGGGATGTAGGAAAACTGGGACACTGATTGTGTTGTGAAAGAATCCAGCCATTCTGGAGAGCAATTTGGAACTATGCCCAAAAAGTTGTCAAACTGTGCATACCCTTTGACCCAGCAGTACTACTACTGGGCCTATATCCCAAAGAAATACTAAAGAGCGGAAAGGGACCTGTATGTGCCAAAATGTTTGTGGCAGCTCTTTTTGTAGTAGTTAGAAACTGGAAGTTGAATGGATGTCCATCAATTGGAGAATGGTTGGGTAAATTGTGGTATATGAAGGTTATGGAATATTATTGCTCTGTAAGAAATGACCAGCAGGAGGAACACAGAGAGGCTTGGAGAGACTTACATCAAATGTTGCTGAGTGAAATGAGCAGAACCAGAAGATCACTATACACTTCAACAACAATACTGTATGAGGATGTATTCTGATGGAAGTGGAAATCTTCAACATAGAGAAGATCCAACTCACTTCCAGTTGATCAATGATGGACAGAAATAACTGCACCCAGAGAAGGAACACTGGAAAGTGAATGTGAATTGTTAGCACTGCTGTATATCTACCCAGGTTACTTATACCTTCGGAAGCTAATAATTAATGTGCAATAAGAAAATGGTATTTACACACATATATTATATCTAGGTTATATTGTAACACACGTAAAATGTATGGGATTGCCTGTCGTCGGGGGCAGGGAGTGGAGGGAGAGAGGGGATAATTTGGAAAAATGAATAAAAAAAAATAAAAGAATTGACCATCATTTAGTCATCTTGTTGACGTGTATAATGATCTGCTGGTTCTGCTTATTTCACTTACATCAGTTAACATAAGTATCTCCAGGCTTCTCTGAAATCATCCTGATGGCCATTTCTTGCAGAACAACAATATTACATAACATTCATTTACCATAATTTATTCAGCCATTCTCCAATTGATGGGCATCCACTCAAGTTTCCAGCTTCTTGCCACTACAAAAAGGACATTTTTGCACATGTGGGTCCTTTTCTCTCCTTTAAGATTTCTTCAGTAGAGAACTTCAGAAGAAACACTGTTGGATGAAAGGGTATTCACAGCTTGATAACTTTTTGAACATAGTTCCAAATTCCTCTCCAGAATGGATCCATTCACACAGTTCCACCAACAATGTATTATTGTTCCAGTTTTCCCACATCCCTTCTAAAATGGGTTGTTATCGTTTCCTGTCATCTTAGCCAATCTGTCAGGGGTGTAGTGGTAGCTCAGAGTTGTCTTAATTTGCATTTCTCTGATCAATAGTGATTTGGAGCACCTTTTCATATGACTACAAATAGTTTCAATTTCTTCATCTGAAAATTGTTCATTTCTTCTGACCATTTATCAGTTGGTGAATGGCTTGAACTAAGTTGAGTGAATTCTCTATATATTTTAGAAATGAGGCCTTTATCAGAACTTTTGAATGCAAATTCAAAAATAAAAAATAAAAAATAATTTAAAATTCCATTTTATCACTAGTCTTATAATCTTGTCTGCATTAGTTTTGTTTTACAAAAACTTTTAAATGTAATATAACCAAAATTATCTATTTTATAATCAATAATGATCTCTAGTTCTTCTTTGGTCACAAATTCCTTCCTCTTCCACAGAGCTGGGAGCAAGCTATCCTGTGTTCATATAATTTATTTGTAATTTCATTTTTTATGTCTAGGTAATGAACCCATTTTGACTTTATCTTGGTATATGATGTTATGTGTGGGTCAAAGCCTAGTTTCTCCCATACTAGTTTCCAATTTTCCCAGCACTTTTTGTCAAATAGTGAATTCTTAATACAAAAGCTGGGTTCTTTGGGTTTGTCAAATACTAGATTGCTGTAGTCATTGACTGTTTGGTTTTGTGAAAATAACCTATCCCACTGATAGTTTTGATGACCCCTGCTTTATAATATAGTTTTAGAAATGGTAAAGCTAGGCTATATTCATTTGCTTTTCTTTTCATTAATTCCCTTGAAATTCTTGACCTTTTGTTCTTCCAGATGTATTTTGTTATTTTTTCTAGGTCAGTAACATAGCTTATTGGGATTTTGATTGGTATAATACTAAATAAATAGATTAATTTAGGCAGTATTGCCATCTTTATTATATTTGCTCAACCTATACAAAAGCACTTGATAAATTTCCAGTTGCTTATATCTGACTTTATTTGTGTAGAAAGTGTTTTGTAGTTTAATGCATATGGTTCCTGAACTCCCTTCACAGATTGATTCCCAAATACTTTATATTATTGAAATTTATATTAAATGGAATTTCTCTTTGTAACTCCTTCTGTTTGATTTAGGGGGAAAAAAAGAAGAAAAGGCAAATATCTGTGAATTTTAAGGAGTTCAAAAGGCAAACAAACTTCTAAAACCATGTTTTAATCAAAATTTTATTATTAAATGGTGATGATTTATGTGGATTTATTTTGTATCTTGAAATTTCCTCTTATTACTGTTTTCGCTGCATGCCACAAATTTTGGTATCTTCTCTCATTATGGTCATTCTCTTGGATGAAATTATTGATTGTGTCTATGATTTGCTGTTTCACCTCTTCATTCTTTAGGCTGAGATTTTTTAGTTTCCAATTCCTTTTTATGAGTATACATAAAGAATACCTGCATTTTACTGTTATAATATAAAAAAGAAGCTAGAGGTAGAAAGGAAATTGTACCAGAAAAAGGGTAAAGTGGAGGTACTACATCTCACGAAGAGGCAAAGGAAACCTAATGTATCTCAGGGAAAGAAGGGAGGGGAACGAACAGAGTATGTATCTTACTCTCATCAGAATTGGCTTAAAGAGAAAAATATTAGACATATTCGATTTACAGAAAAACTTCTCCCATTTCATTGAAAAGTGGGAAGGGGAAAGTGAAAAAGGAAGGAGTAAGCTAAATAGAAGGAAATACAGAAATTTTAAGGAAAAGGGGTATAAAAAGGAGAGGGACTTTAAGATGGGGGGAAGGATCCTAAAGAGGGAGGGCTGCATGAGGCAAGTGGTGCTCACAAGTTTAATTCTAGGGAGGGAGGTAAGGGAGAAGGAAAGGAGAAAAGCTTAAGCTGGGGTTAACAAAAAGGCAGGAAATATAGAATTAATAATTTTAACTATATATGTGAATGGGGTAAACTTACCTATAAAGTGGAGGCAGATAGAATACTGGATTAAAAGCAAGAATCCTACAAGATGTTGTTTACAGAAAATACACTTGAAGCAGGGTGATACATACAGAGTAAAGATAAAAGGCTAGAGCAGAATCAACTATGCTTCAGGCAAAGTCAAAAAAGAGGGGTATCCAACCTAATCTCAGATCAAGCAAAAGCAAAAATTGATCTAATTAAAAGAGATATGGAAGGACACTATATCTTGCTAAAGGGTAGCATAGATAATGAAGCAATATCAATATTAAACATATAAGCTCCAAGTGGTGTAGCATCTAAATTCTTTTTTTTAATTAATTTTATAATTATAATTCTTTTGACAGTAGATATGCATGGGAAATTTTTTACAACATTATCCCTTGTACTCACTTCTGTTCCGAATTTTCCCCTCTATGAGCAAATTGGTAAGGCTTCAATAAAAGTTTGGGGTGTCCTCCCTAGACAGAAAGATCAGGGAGAGGTTTTCACTAAAATAGAGCAAGGTCCCAATGAACCTTTTCCAGATTTTGTGGGACGTTTGCAAACTGCTGTCAAAAGAACTATTGGAGAAAATGCAGCTACAGAAATAATGACCAAACATCTGACTAAGGAAAATGCCAATGAGATTTGCAAAAGAATTATATGGGGATTAGAAAAACATGCTCCTTGTGCTACAGTGGGAACAAATGCTTTTTACACCCGGACTATGATGAACGTGGAAAGACAGGGTCCCTCCTGGCAAGGGACTTCTAGAGAAACTCGGCCATGTTTTCAATGTGGAAAAATTGGACATCTAAGAGCTCAGTGTAGGTATGGAGATACAGTGATAAGACAGGGTAAGAGAAGACCTAAAACTCCATGTCTGAAATGTCACAAGGGTCTCCACTGGGCCTCTGAATGTAGATTGACCCAGGGAAATGAGAGGCGGGGCCCAGCTTCAGCCTCCCAAGTGGGACATGATGGCAGTCGAGGTTACATCCAGAGAATTTTAAGACATGATCAATCAGCCAAAAGGCAATCACATGGAAGAAAGGGATTGAAATTAGGAAAAATACAGTTGTGTGCAGTAGAGACTACTGAGATACTCCCTGGAGAAGTGAAATCTGTTCCTGTTGAGCCTATGGATCCTTTGCCTCCGGTCACAGTAGGCTTGACCATTTCACATTCTGAGAGTGCCTACAAAACAGTGTCCATCCATACACTGATGTGGGAAACTGGAGAACGTGTAGCATTTTAATATCCCAGTCACTAACACAGGTAGACAACGTGTGATTTATCAACCAGGAGAAGTAGTAGCATCAGGCTTATTGTTATGTACTCCTAATAAGCAACCTGGTGATAGTCGCCTAGATTCTGACTCCAATGAATAAAATCCAGGAATATATTGGACAGCAGCTGTGACAGCTGACCGACCTATGCTTATTATTTATATAAATGGAATACCATTTGAAGCATTGGTAGACATGGGTGCAGATCATATATATAGTTATTAGAGATGCCAATTGGCCCAGTCACTGGCCAAAGATTAAGGCAGACACCTACATGTCTGGGGTAGGAGGATCAATAGCTGCAGAAGTTAGTGCTAGGCCTTTGAGATGGATATTTGAAGGTGAAACAGGAGCTTTTACTCCTTTTGTGGTTGAAAAAATCCCCATCAATCTGTGGGGAAGAGACATTTTACAGCAGATAGAATTACAAATAAGCACTTTGGCTTTTTAGGCAGGGCTGCTGTTGAAGGCCTACCTGCACTTTCACCGGTTCCTATTCAGTGAAAGACTGATTCACCAGTGTGGGTACAACAGTGGCCCTTAAGAAGTGATAAAATTCAGGCCTTATTAGACATAGTGCAAGAATAATTTGACCAAGGACACTTGTGGCCTTCTCTAAGTCCTTGGAATTCCCCAGTATTTGTGGTGAAAAAGAAATCTGGGAACTGGAGGATGTTAACTGATATAAGAAAAGTAATTGAACAAATGGAAACTATGGGAACTCTTCAGCCTGGACTTCCATCTCCTACTCAGTTGCCAAGAGAATGGCCTCTATGGTTTATAGACATTAAGGATTGTTTCTATTCTATTCCTCTAGATAAGGAGGATATGAAAAGATTTGCTTTTTCAGTGCCTAGTGTTAGTTTGGCTGAGCCTTATAAAAGATATTAATGGACAGTTTGCCACGGGGAATGAAAAACAGCCCTACTATGTGCCAAATGTATGTTACTGCTGCTCTTGCTCCAGTAAGAAAAGCCTTTCCAAAAGTAATATTGTTACATTATATGGATGATATTTTGGGATGTGCACCTGAGGAAAAAATGTTAGAAGCATGTCTACAAAAGACCATGGAAACACTAAAGTACTACAAACTGCATATAGCTACAGAAAAAATTCAAAGACATTCTCCTTTTCAATATTTAGGATATGAAGTATATCCTAAGACACTCACATTACAAAAGCTTTCTTCAAGAACAGAGAAGTTGAGCATTTTCAATGATTTCCAAAAATTAATAGGAGATATCCAATGGATGCCTCCAGTGTTAGGCCTAACTACCAATCAACTGCAACCTCTACATAACATTTTAAGGGGAGACAGCGCTTTAAATTCACCACGCCAGCTTACAAAAGAAGCACAAAAGGCTTTGAGAGAAGTTGAACTGTCTTTATCCAATGTGGTTGAAAGAGTCACTCAAAAACCCTTGGAAATATCAGTTTTTGCTACAAAAGAGGCACCCACAGCAGTCCTTCATCAAGGAGACAGCATGATTGAGTGAGTGAACCTCCCAGCACAACCAGAACAAAACCTTACTCCTTACCCAGTGCTTGTGGCTAGTATTTTATTAAAGGCTATTAAGAGAGTAATACAATTATCTGGAATAAGTCCTAAAAATATATACACATTCTATACTAACTCATAAATTAATGTATGCTGTGAGACCATCCCAGAATGGCAAATTTTATTGGCCACTGCTCCAAATTTTGCACATGGATCTCCATTAAAGATAACCCGGCTACAACATAATTGGCGATGAATTTTTGAAGAAGAGGTTTCTAAGGTTCCTCTTAAAGGACCAACAATCTTTACAGACGCCTCCAAAGTAAATATTTGTGCTGTATACTCTCATGATTTAACCATAAAGATAGTAGTCAGGACTCCTTTTCAGTCCACTCAACAGAATGAATTATTTGCTATCATGTAAGCTCTTACTTATTACCCAGGAGGCGTAAATATGATTACTGATTCAGCCTATTCAGTAGGTGTAGTACAAAGAATTGTCACAGCCCAAATAAAATTTGCAGCCTCTAATATTTATCAGCTCTTTAAGGAACTTCAAGAGCAACTGAGAAAACATCCAGGCAAGATTTATATCTTGCATGTCCACTCACATAGGGGACTTCCAGGTCCTATTTTTATGGAAATTCAAAGGCAGATAGCCTTCTATCCATGTTAGCCAGTAGTCCTTTATTTCAGGAAGCACAAGAATCTCATTCTAAATATCATCAGACTGTTTGAGCTTTACGTTTACAATTTGGAATCACAAGAGAGGAAGCTAGGAGCATAGTAAAAAGCTGTACAGCTTGTCTTCCTTTCCACACTCCTATACTCCCTCCAGGGAAGAATCCTCGTGGTTTGAGACCCAATGAAATCTGGCAAATGGATGTGACCCACTATAAATCTTTTGGTCGTCTGTCTTTCATCCACGTGGTAGTAGATACCTTTTCAGGATTCACTTTTGCAGTGCCAACAGCAAAAGAGATAGCCAGAGTAGTCACTGAATTCCATATCCAAGCATTTGCAATTATGGGTGTGCCACAAGAAATAAAAACAGATAATGGACCTGCTTATAGTTCTAAACATTTTGTGCACTTCTGTGCACAATATCAGATATTACACATTACTGGAATACCGTTTAATCCACAAGGTCAGGCAATAGTAGAGAGAAGAAACAGAGACATTAAGACACTCCTCCAACAACAAAAGAAAGGGGGAGCCACAGGTAACCCTAGAGAACTTCTAAATTTAGTTCTCTATACCATTAATTTTCTAATTTTTGACAAAGATGCACTGGCTCCAGCAGACAGGTTTTTATAACCCACCAAAAGGGCAGTGTCCAGTGCGAGCAGCTCCACTGTCCTTAGATAATTGCCAGGTGATGTGGAGAGACCCAGAAAGTGGTGAATGGAAGGGACCAGATAGGTTAACTGCCTGGGGGAGAGGGTTAGCTTGTATTTCTTCAGATGGAGAAGAAATCAGATGAGTGCCAACGAGTCGTATTCACCTTTTCCATTGGAGAGAGACAGAAAAAGAGAAAAACCTCAAAACAAAGGAGAAAATCTAAGAAACATCTGACACTGAAAGAGCAAGGTTAATAAGAAGACTGTTAAAGAACTTTAAAAACCAGCAGGAATCATTGGATTTCCTAAGACAAGATGAGACTAATGGACAATGGACATTTATAAATTCTCAATTTATGATTATTTGATCATGTTATTTGTTACATACTTCTAGCATGTGTCATGTTACTATGTTACTGTGTGTTTATGTAATCTATGTAATTATGTATAATGCCTCCCATATTGATGGATTTATGTTTCAAGGTCATGACCACCCTATGTTCTAAATGAAAAGAAAGGGGGAGATGTTAGGTTCTTACTAAGTGCTAATGAGATAATGAGATATTAGGTTCTTACTAAGTGCTAAGTCCATACTTGACAATTCTCTACTTCCGGCCATGACTGGGAGTTTTACCTGTGAATTTCTGGGGAAGAGCTTACGAGGAGCAAGTTCATTGGTTGAAGTAATTTTTCCAGAAGCCCTTGCATTATCCCATGCCCATTCTCTGGGAGAATAAAAGAGGAAAGTCATTACTCTGGACCAGAGTTAACGGTAACTCTCTGGAGACAATGGCTCTCTACAGGAAGAAGAATCTGTTCGAGAGATTTCAGTTGATACAGCAGATCTCCTCCCAGAGAGGGATTGAGAGCTTCTGGAGACAACAGCACGTTACACCCCTCTTTCCCTCCACCCCTCCCCTAGATGGCAAGCAGTCCCATACATGTTAAATGTGTAATAGTATATCCTAGATACAATAGATGTGTGCAGAATTGAATTTCTTGTTGCACAGGAAGAATTGGATTTAGAAGGTAAAAATAACCTGCGAAGAAAGACAAAAGTTCAAACAGTTACATTCATTTCCCAGTGTTCCTTCTCTGGGTATAGCTGATCCTGTCCATCATTGAGCAATTGGAAATTAGATCTTCTCTTTTTTGAAGATATCCACTTGCATCAGAATACATCCTCATACAATATTGTTTTTGAAGTGTATAATGATCTCCTGGTTCTCCTCATTTCACTCAGCATCAGTTAATGTAAGTATCTCTAAGCCTCTCTGTATTCATCCTGCTGATCAATTATTATAGAACAATAATATTACATGACATTCATATACTATAATTTACCCAACCATTATCCAACTGATGGACATCCATTCATTTTCCAGTTTCTAGCCACTACAAAAAGAGCTGCCACAAACATTTTGGCACATACAGGTCCCTTTCCCATCTTTAGTATTTCTTTGGGATATAAGCCCAGTAGTAGCACTGCTGGATAAAAGGCTATGCAAATTTTGATAACTTTTTGGACATAATTGCAGATTGCTCTTCAGAATGGTTGGATTCTTTCACAACTCCACCAATTCATTCATCTTTCAGTTTCTAGCCACTACAAAAAGGGCTGCCACAATTGAGGCTGTCCCTCAATTGGAGAATGGTTGGGTAAATTATGGTATATGAAGGTTATGGAATATTATTGCTCTGTAAGAAATGACCAGCAGGAGGAATACAGACAGGCTTGGAGAGACTTACATCAACTGATGCTGAGTGAAATGAACAGAACCAGAAGATCGCTGTACACTTCAAGGTTGTATGAAGATGTATTTTGATACAAGTGGATATCTTCAACATGAAAAAGATCCAACTCACTTCCAGTTGATCAATGATGGACAGAAACAACTATACCCAGAGAGGAAACACTGGGAAGTGAATGTAAATTGTTAGCACTACTGTCTATCTAACCAGGTTACTTACACCTTCGGAATCTAATACTTAACGTGCAACAAGAAAATGGGATTTACACACATATATTGTATCTAGGTTATATTGTAACACATGTAATATGTATGGGATTGCCTGTCATCTAGGGGAGGGAGTAGAGGAAGGGAGGCGATAATTTGGAAAAATGAAAAAAAAAAAAAAAAAAAAAAAAGAAATAACATAGGTTAATTAAAAAAAAATTGATTAGAAAAAGGAAAGAGGAAAATCAAATTGTTAACCTTAAAAATGAAAAGAGAGAACTTGCCACTAATGAAGAGGAAATTAGAACAATAATTAGGAGTTACTTTGCTCAACTTTATGCCAATAAATTTGATAACTTAAATGAAATGGATGAATACCTTCAGAAATACATCTTACCCAGAGGAAGAATTAAATTTGTTAAACAGTCCCATTTCAGAAAAAAAAAAAAAAAAAATAGAACAAGCTATTAATCAACTCCCTAAGAAAAAATCCCCAGGACCAGATCGATTTACATGTGAATTCTACCAAACAGTTAAAGAAAAATCAACTCCAACACTATATAAACTATGTGGAAAAATAGGGATTGAAGAAGTACTACCAAATTCCTTTTATGACACAGATATGGTACTGACAACAGAGCAAGAAAACAATAGACCTATCTCCCTAATGAATATGGATGCAAAAATCTTAAATAAAATATTAGCAAAAAGATTATAAAAAAAATTGTTCCCTGGATAATACACCATCACCAAGTAGGATTTATACCAGGAATGCAGGGCTGGTTCAATTAGGAAAACTATTAGTATAATTCACTACATAAATAACCAAATTAATAAAAACCATATTATCATCTCAACAGATGCAGAAAAGGCATTTGATAAAATCCAACATCCATTTCTATTAAAAACCCTAGAGAGTATAGGAATAAATGGATTTTTCCTTAAAATAGTCAGGAGCATCTATTTATAACCTTCTATTAAACATCATATGAAATGGGAATAAACCAGAACTATTCCCAATAAGATCAGAAGTGAAATAAGGCTACCCACTATCACCATTACAATTAAATATTGTATTAGAAATGCTAGCTCCGGCAATAAGAGTTGAGGAAAAGATTAAAGTTATTAAAGTAATGAGGAAACCAAATTATCACTCTTTGCAGATGATATGATAATATACTTAGAGAACCCCAGAGATTCTACTAAAAAGCTATTAGAAATCATCCAAAATTTAACAAAGTTGCAGAATACAAAATAAATGCACATAAATCAATAGCATTTCTATACATCAACAACAAAATCCATCAGCAAGAGATACAAAGAGAAATTCTATTTAAAATAAGCTTCGATACTATAAAACATCTGGGAATCTATCTGACAAAGGAAAGCCAGGAACTATATGAGTAAAACAACAAAACACTTTCCACACAAATAAAGTCAGATCTAAACAATTGGAAAAATATTAAGTGATCTTGTATAGGCTGAGCGAATATAATAAAGATGACAATACTCCCTAAACTAATCTATTTATTTAGTGCTATATCAGACTCCCAAGAAACTATTTTAATGATCTAGAAAAATAACAACAAAATTCATATGGAAGAACAAAAGGTCAAAAATTTAAAGGTAACTAATGGAAAAAAAATCAAATGAAGATAGCGTATTTGTACCTGATCTAAAACTATATTACAAAGCAAAGGTCACCAAAGTCATTTGGCATTGGCTAAGAAATAGACTACACGATCAGTGAATAGGTTAGGTTCACAGGACAAAATAGTCAATAACTATAGAAATCTAGTGTTTGACAAACCCAAAGACCCCAACTTTTGGGATTAGAATGCACTGTTTCACAAAAACTGCTGGGAAAATTGGAAACTAGTATTGCAGAAATTAGGTATAGATCCATACTTAACACCGTACACAAAGATAATATGATTATCAGCATAAAGAACCAGATTACAAATAAATTAGAAGAACACAGTATAGTTTACCTCTTAGACTTGTGGAGGAGGAAGTAATTTGTGACCAAAGAAGAACTAGAGATCATTATTGATCAAAAATAGAAAAGTTTGATTATATGAAGTTAAAAAGCTTTTGTGCAAACAAAACTAATGGAAACAAGATTAGAAGGGAAGTAACAAAATAGGAAAACATTTTTACAGTTAAAGGTTCTGATAAAGGCCTCACTTCCAAAATATATAGAGAACTGAATCTGATTTATAAGAAATCAAGCCATTCTCCAATTGATGAACAGACAATTTCCAGATGATGAAATTGAAACTATTTCTACTCAAATGAAAGGGTGTTCTAAATCACTAAGAACCAGAGAAATGCAAATTAAGGCAACTCTGATATACCAGTACACACCTGTCAGTTTCCTTAAGATGACAGGATAAGGTAATGACAAATGCTGGAGAATAAGAGGGAAAATTAGGACACTGCTGCATTATTGGTAGAGTTGTGAATGGATCCAACCATTCTGGAGAGCAATTTGGAACTATGCTCAAAAAGTTATCAAACTGTGCATACCCTTTGATCCAGCAGTGCTACTACTGGTCTTATATCCCAAAGAGATATTAAAGAAGGGAAAGGGACTTATATATCCAAAAATGTTTGTGGCAACCCTTTTTGTAGTGGCTAGAAATTGGAAATTGAATGGATGCCTATCAGTTGGAGAATTTCTGGGTAAATTGTGGTATATGAATGTTATGGAATATTATTGTTCTGTAAGAAATGACCAACAGGATGAATATAGAGAGGCTTGGAGAGATTTACATGAACTGATGCTAAGTGAAATGAGCAGAATCAGGAGATTATTATACACTTCAATAACAATACTATATGAAGATCAATTCTGATCGAAGTGGATATCTTTGGCAATGAGAAGATCCATTTCAGTTCCAATTGATCAATGATGAACAGAACCAGCTACATGCAGAGAAAGAACACTGGGAAATGAATGTGGACTACTTTTATTTTTGTTTTCTTCCCATATTATTTTTACCTTTCTTAATCTGATTTTTCTTGTGCAACAGGAGAATTGTACAAATCTGCACACATATACTGTTTTTAAGATATACTTTAACATTTTCAACATGTATGAGACTGCCTGCTGTCTAGGGGAGTAGTGGAGGGAAGGAAAGGAAAACTTGGAAAATTGACATTTTTATTTGAAGACTTGATTTTTATTTCATATTACTTACTTTGAATAGTTTCCTCTGAATAGAGGAGGCTTGGGGATTTTGTGAAATTGTGTGCTAGAGTTCTGATATTTATTTAAAGCTTTTCCCAATGTATAAGGAACAGGACTATTTCTCCTGTGACTAAAGTGGAGGAATGAGTGAATAATAATACTGAAAAATGAGAATGCTGGAAAATGGCAAAATTGAAATTAAGAGAATAGAAAAAGGATGGATTCAATTTTTATTATGAATTAGGTTCTACCATCTGTTGTCAGGAAGGATGGGGGAGTAAAAGAAGAAGTAGGGAGGGAGTTTGGGAGAGAAGTGTTCCAACAGCTATTGTGGGGAAAGAGATAGGGAACTGATAAGAATAGTTTGTTTAAAAGGCTTGCTGAACACCAATGGGAGGCCAGTTTAAGTTATCCACCACTAATGTACATATTAGGCAAAATCTGCTGGATTTCCCCCCTTTTCTCCACTTCTGTCCATCAGCCATAGTGCAGAAGGGACCCATAAGATATTGAGGGGTTATCCTATCATGAAGATTTACAGACTGAAAATGGTATAGAAGTTCAAGGGTGAAAGAGATTCCAGGAGAAAAGTAAGGAAAATGTTAAAATGGCCAGCCACAGAATCCAGGTTCACTATTGAAGCAAAGAATAGCCAGTATGAAATTTCTCATCTTAGTAGACAAACAGAGGCTAGTAGAATAAGGATTCTATATTCAAGTCTGAACTTAATTCACCCCTATTACTATTCATTTGTACAGGATACTCCTTCGCCCTGTCAATAGGTTATTACACTTTTACTGAATACACTCTCTTCTCTTTCCCATCTTGACCCCTTAAGCAGACAATTCAACTCTACATTAACCTTTAGTCTTAAATCCCTTGTCCTCTTATTTATTTTCCTGATTTTGCTGCCAACCTTCAGCCTGGGATTATTCTCACCATCTGCTGTCTTTTCTCCCATTCATGTGATGCTGAACAAAATTGAAAAAAGAATCATGAAATTATGCTGATTGGGCCAGCAAATTCATAATACATTTTTGTTACATAATGCAAACAGGACCCTCATATCAAAAAGGCAATTCTTTTATATCTCCCTATTCAATTCAGTATTCCACTCAGCAAAGTACCATTAGAAAAGCTTTATCTCTTCTCTTCCTTCTCCTTCAGACAATGCTTATACTTCCTTTCTTCTCACAATTTAAAAAAAAAATTTTTTTGGCTTCTGACCTTAACATTTGACTTAAATGATTCTGATTTGAAATGAAATTATTCACTCTTGAAGGTGAGCAATGATCTTTTCTAAACCACATGAGTTTTTCTCATTTCTCATCCTTCTTGACTTTATAACATTTGACCCTCTTCATCTTATTATTTTCTTCTCTCTATGTTTCAGTGACACTACTCTATTCTAGTTCTCTTCCTACAAATCTAATTGCTTATCCTTATTCTTTTTGCTGGATTTTGATCCAGGTCATGCTCATGAACTAAAGGTTTCCCCAAAGACACTGTCCTACACCTTTTTTTTCCCTCTCTTCATATTATTTTACTTGATGAAGTAATTTTTTTTGATTCAATTATTATTTTTATGTTCATAAAGACTCTTGGCTGAGTCTTATATCTTTGATTGCCTACTGAATATTTTGGTTTTATACATCAGGACTTCTTAAAGTTTTTTCACTTGTACCCAATAAATTTTTACTTGCCTGGGTATATAGGATTATAAAATATATATACAAATCAAATATTTATAAATAATTATTTTGTGACCCTCACATTTAGTTATGTGATCCCATGTTGGGTTGCAACCCCTTAGTTTAAGAAGCTTTGTATTCGTTATATTTTTCTCAAATCTATCTTACTATCTAATTTCCATGTTGTTTTTTAGAGCATCTCCCATTCAACCAGGCATACAAGCTAAGTTTCAAGCTTTACTTCTTAATCTCTACCTCTTCCTTCCCCATCTCCATCCCCAACACAATCAGTTGCCAAGGTTTATGGATTTTATCTTCTCACCACCTCTCCTATATTTTTTTTCCTTTCTACTAATACCACCATTTTGGTTCCCTCATAACTTCACACCTGGACAATAGCATGCTTGTTTGTCTTTCTAACTCAAGGTCTATTTTTACTTAATCAACCACTCATCTGTCAAATTTATTTTCCTAAAATGCGAGTCTGGCCATATGATGCCCCTATTTAATTTCAGTCTCTCCTATTCACCTTCAGGATCATGTATAAAATTTTGTTTTGCATTCAAAGCCATTTATAAACTGTACCACTCCTTCCCTACACATACCTTTGTAGTCATCTTATACTTTACTCTTTATTAAATATTCTTTGATTGCAGTTGTCTTTTTAGTTATGTTCAGTTTTTCATGCTCTCATTTGGCAGTTCTCTTGGCAAAGATACTAGAGTGACTTGCCATTCTTTTCCAGCTCGTTTAAGAACTAAGACAAACATTTTAAGTGACTTGCCTGGCTAGTAGACACAGCTAGTAAGTGTTTGAGGCCAGAAGAATCTAATTGATTCCTAGTTCAGTATTTTATCCACTGCACTATCTAGCTGCCCTATATTCTTTGATTAAGTGACATATCTCCTTGCTGTTTTGCACTCAACATGAACACACTCTCTCTCTCAACTTCATTTAATTTCATTGGATATCAAACATGTTTGTAATTCTCTCCATATTATTCTCTATTAACTGCCTACCTTACTTTTATTCAAGTCCCAATTAAAATGCTACCTTCTCAGTCCCGCTTAATGGTAATGTTTTCTCTCTGTGATTATCTCCAATTTATCCTGGTTGTAAGTAATTCTCAAAGTGTGGGGAGAAGTACTTCCTAAGAAATAGAATAATGGCTCAGTGGAGTAGGTTAGATTCACAAAATACAACAGTCAATAGCTACATTGATAAACCGAGACTCAGGCTTCTAGAGTAAGAATTCACCATTTGCAAAAATTACTTGGAAAATTGGAAAGTAGTATGATAGAAACTAGGCATTAACCAACATCTAACACACTATACCAAGATAAGATTGAATGGGTTCAGGAAGGAATTGGAAAATGAGTGGATGCCCATCAAATGGAAAATAGCCGAATAAACATTGATATATGAATGTTATGATATATTTATTGTTCTATAAGAAATGATCAACAGGATGATTTCAAAAAATGCTGGAAGGGAGGATTCTGTGAAGATGGTGGAGGATGTTGGTAAATTTCAAGCTCTCCTGATTACTCTCACAAATAGAACAAATTTGCACCTCATGCCAAACACAGGCTGGGGAAAACCAAGAAGAGTTGGGGCAGAACAAGGGTCTTCCTGTATCAATTTGACAAGATCTGAAGAGGCAAAGGTAATCTATCATATCTGAGATAAAGAAAGAGGGGGATGAACATAGTGTGTATCAACAGACATATTTATTTCATGGTGAAACTCCTTCCACATCATTGAAAAAAAAGGCAAAAAGTGAAAAGGGAAGGAGTAAGCTAAGGGGAAGGGATTTCAGAAATTTGGAGGAAAAGGGGGGGAGGAATTTTAAGGTGGAGGAGGGATACTAAAAAGGGAAGCCTGTAAAAAGCAAGTAGTGCTCACAAGTTTAGTACTGGGGAGGGGGGTAAAGGGGAAGGAAAGAAGAAAAGCATAAGCAGGGATTAACAGGATAGCAAGCAATATAGAATTAGTCATTTTAAGCATAAATGTGAATGGGGTAAACTCCCCCCTAAAGAGGAAGAAGGTAGGAGACTGGATTAAAAGACAGAATCCTACAATATGTTGTTTACAGGAAACACACTTGAAACAAGGTGATACATTCAAAATAAAAGTAAAAGGGTAGAGCAGAATCTGCTATGCTTCAGGTGAAGCCAAAAAAGCAGGGGTAGCCATCCTCATCTCAGATCAAGCAAAAACAAAAATTGATCTAATTAAAAGAGATAAGGAAGGGCATTATATTCTGTTAAAGGGCAGCATCAATAATGAAGCAGTATCAATATTAAACATATATGCACCAAGTGGTGCAACATCTAAATTCTTAAAAGAGAAATTAAGAGAGCTGCAAGAAGAAATAGAGAGCAAAACTATAATAACAGCTTGCACTCTCAGAATTGGATAAATCAAATCACAAAATAAATAAGAAAGAAGTCACAGAGGTAAACAGAATACTAAAAAAGTTTGATGTAATAGATCTCTGGCAAAAGCTAAATGGAGACAGAAGAAGTACACTTTCTTCTCAGCAGTTCATGAAACCTATACAAAAATTGACGATATATTAGTACATAAAAACCTCAAAATCAAATGCAGTAAGGCAAAAATAGTAAATGCATCCTTTTCAGACCACAATGCAATGAAAATTACATTCAATTGAAAGCCAGGGGGAAATAGACCGAAATATAATTGGAAACTAAATAGTCTCATACTAAAGAATGATTGGGAGAAACAGCAAATCATAGACATAATTAATAACTTCACCCAAGGAAATGACAATAATGAGACATCATACCAAAATGTGTGGGATTCAGCCAAAGCAGTAACAAGGGGAAATTTTATATCTCTAGAGGCCTACTTGCATAAAATAGAGAAAGGGAAGGTCAATAAATTGGGCTTACAACTAAAAATGTTAGAAAAGGAACAAATTAAAAATGCTCAGAAAAACATGAAGTTGAAATTCTAAAAATAAAAGGATTAATAAAAGGGAAAGTAAAAACAAAACAAAACAAAACAAAAAAAAACTATTGAAATAAATAATAAAATTAAGAGTTGGTTCTATGAAAAAGCCAGAAAATTAGACAAATCCTTAGTAAATCTGATTAAAAAAAGGAAAGAGGAAAAGCAAATTGTTAGTCTTAAAAATGAAAAGGGAGAACTTGCCAATAATGAAGAGGAAACTAAAACAATAATTAGGAGTGACTTTGCCCAACTTTATGTCAATAAATTTGATAACTTAAATGAAATATAAGAATACCTTCACAAATATAGCTTGCCCAGATTAACAAAGGAAGAAGTAATTAGTCTAAATAGTCTCATTTCAGAAAAAGAAATAGAACAAACTATTAACCAACTCCCTAAGAAAAGATCCCAAGGACCAGATGGATATACATGTGAATTCTAGCGAATATTTAAAGAACAATTAACTCCAAATGCTATATAAACTATTTGAAAAAATAGGGATTGAAGGAGTCCTACCAAATTGCTTTGATGACACAGACATGTTACTGATACCTAAACCAGGTAGGCTGAAAACAAAAAAAGAAAACTATAGACCGGGGGCGGAGCCAAGATGGCGGAGAAGAAACACACGACTCAGTGAACGTCCTCACTCCCTCACAACCAATTAGATAAATTAAGTCTCAAAATTAGCTCAGGACTGATAGATACCACAAGGACTGGAAGCACGACTTACCAGCTGAAGAGAATCTGGAGTTTCAACAGGAAAGGTCAGTTCTCAGGGGAGGAATAAGAGAGACCAGCACAGACGGTGGGGTAGGGGCACACTGCGCCCATTGCGCTGGGAAGGGCTCTGGGATCAGAGAAGCCACTGAGGTAAAGGAATCTGGCACAGGCTGTTAGCTCTTCTCTGCTAATTTTTTCGCAGTTCAGAAGAGAAAGCCAAAATATTTTAAAACTCAGATTAGATTTTCCCCGATCCTGGGGGTGACTCAGCAGAGACTCGGCACCAGGGGGTGTGGCCTCAGCTACCACCTGAGAATAGTTAAGAGATTGACAAGTGGGTGGATATGGCCCAAGGCAACACACACTGCCTAGTTTAGCTGGAGGGAGTGGAACTCAGCTCCAGGAAGTCCCAGAGAAGCGGAACCTTTGAACTAGGGACCGCGGTTTCTGGCAGACACTTCCAGTTTGAGCGCAGGGGCTTTTCACATCACCTGCTGCAGACATCCACGCCCCACGCGGACACTTTGACTGGGCTTTGTGCTGTCTTTACTATTCTAAGCCCTCGAAGCACAGTAGTGCTAATCACCTCTGAGGCACTTCCAGGGAGGGGGTGGGGAACTCTCTCCCAGAGCTCTATCTTAGCTCAGGCGCAGGAGCCGCTGCATCCATCCGGTCTGGGAGGAAGCTGGTAAAGAAGTAAATAAATAATTTCCTACCCCAGGGACAGACCCCAAAAGATTTTTTAAGTATGAGCAAAAAAGCTAGAAAAACTATAGATTCCTTCTATACAGAGAAAGAGCGGGTATCCAACCCCGAGGAAGTTAACAGCAGAGAGACAGCAGATAACAACCTAAAGGGGAACGATCCCTGCCCCCCATCACATAACTCTCTCCTAGAAGAAACTTTTAAAAAATTGAGGGAGATTGAAGAAAAATGGGGAAAGGAAAGGGAAGCTATGATAGAGAATAACAACGTCCTGAAATTGGAGTTGGAAAAAATAAAGAATTCACAGGAGATGCAGGGAAACAAAATTTATGAATTAGAAAAGGTTAAAAAAAACACAGGAAAGTAGGATTTCTGAATTGGAAAAGATAAAAAAGTCTCAAGAAAATAGAATTTCTGAATTGGAAAAAGAAAATAATTCTCAAAAAAAAAATTAGGGAAATGGAAAAAAATTCAATAGAGCAAAATAATTCATTTAAAAACGAAATTGGGCATTTGCAAAAAGAACTAAAAACTGTGAAAGAAGAAAATAACTCCTTAAAAGTCAGGATGGAACAAATAGAAATGAATGATTCACAGAGAACCCAAGAATCAGTCAAACAAAACAAAAAAAATGAGAAGCTGGAGAACAACGTCAAATACTTACTGGGAAAATCTATAGACCTGGAAAATAGATCTAGGAGAGATAATCTTCGGATTATTGGACTTCCAGAAAACTATGACCAAAAAAAGAGCCTAGATTCTATTTTACAGGAAATTATCAAGGAGAACTGTCCAGAGATAATAGAAACAGAAGGGAAAGTAGATGTGGAAAGAATTCATCGAACTTCTTCTGAAATAGA
The DNA here is from genome assembly GCF_048593235.1 of Sminthopsis crassicaudata. Taxonomy (NCBI): domain Eukaryota; kingdom Metazoa; phylum Chordata; class Mammalia; order Dasyuromorphia; family Dasyuridae; genus Sminthopsis; species Sminthopsis crassicaudata. The sequence goes on along the minus strand of NC_133622.1, from coordinate 140,299,247 downwards.
CCCTAAAAAAAGAACACCACGGAATATAGTGGCTAAGCTGCAGAATTACCACACAAAGGAGAAAATCCTGCAAGCAGCTAGAAAAAAAACAATTTAAATACCAAGGTGCCACAATAAGGGTCACCCAAGATCTGGCTGCCTCCACATTAAAAGATAGAAGGCCCTGGAACCTGATATTCCGTAAGGCAAAAGATCAAGGACTGCAACCAAGAATGAACTACCCAGCTAAGTTTAGCATCTTTTTCCATGGAAGAAGATGGTCATTCAATGAAACAGAGGAATTCTATATGTTTCTAAGAAAAAAACCAGACTTAAACAAAAAATTTGATCTACATCCACAAGACTGAAGAGAAACAGAAAAAGGTACACAGAACCCTTGAGAACTGTAACTCTGTTGTGGGTATATAAAAAAAATACTCAAGGATAATTTGATTTTACTGATATAAAAGAAAAAAAGGGGGGTATAGTAAAGGGAAGGAGGTCGGTTCAGAAAAAGGGGAAGGAGTGATAAAAAGAGGGAAACTACATCCCAGGAAGAGGCATAGAAAATACACCATATCTGAGGGAACTTAGTGAGGGGGAGAATCATTGTGTGAATCTTACTCTCATCAGGAGAGGCTCAAAGAGTAAATAATTAACATATTTGTTTTTCAGAGAATTTTCTCTCACCTCATTAAAAGGGGGGAGAGGAAAAGGGAAAAGGAAAAGGAGAATAAGTGAAGGGACTTGGAGGGAGGGGGGAGGGATCCTAAAAAAAAAAAAAGAGGGAGGGTTGCGCGTCACAAGAGGGGTCTGTAAATTAAATATGGGGGGAGGCGGAGCCAAGATGGCGGAGAAGAAACACACGACTCAGTGAACGTCCTCACTCCCTCACAACCAATTAGATGGATTGAGTCTCAAAATTAGCTCGGGACTGGTGGATACCACAAGGACTGGAAGCACGACTTGCCAGCTGAGGAGAATCTGGAGTTTCAACGGGAGGGGTCAGTTCTCAGGGGAGGAATAGGAGGGACCAGCACAGACGGTGGGGTGGGGGCACACTGCGCCCATTGCGCTGGGAGGGGCTCTGGGATCAGAGAAGCCACTGAGGTGGGGGAGTCTGGCACAGGCTGTTGGCTCTTCTCTGCTGATTGTTTGGCAGTTCAGAGGAGAGAGCCAGGATGTTTTAAAACTCAGATTAGATTCCCCCCTCCCCCCACCCTGGGGGTGACTCAGCAGACTCGGCACCGGGGGGTGTGGCCTCGGCTACCTCCTGAGAATAGTTAAGAGACTGACAAGTGGGTGGATGCGGCCCAAGGCAACACACAGGGCCTGGCTTAGCTGGAGGGAGTGGAACTCAGCTCCAGGAAGTCCCAGAGAAGCGGAACCTTTGAACTAGGGACTGCGGTTTCTGGCAGACACTTCCAGTTTGAGCGCAGGGGCTTCTCACGTCACCTGCTGCAGACATCCACTCCCCACCCGGACACATAGGCTGAGCTTCTTGCTGTCTTCACTATTCTACGCCCTCAAAGCACAGCAGTGCTAATCACCTCTGAGGCACTTCCAGGGAGGGGGTGGGGAACTCTCTCCCAGAGCTCTCTCTTAGCGCGGGCGCAGGGGCCACTGCATCCATCCGGTCTGGGAGGAAGCTGGTAAAGAAGTAAATAATTTCCTACCCCAGGGACAGACCCCAAAACATTTTTTAAGTATGAGCAAAAAAGCTAGAAAAACTATAGATTCCTTCTATACAGAGAAAGAGCGGGTACCCAACCCCGAGGAAGTTAACAGCAAAGATTCAGAAGATAACAACCTAAAGGGGAACGATTCCTGCCCCCCATCACATAACTCTCTCCTAGAAGAAGCTCTTAAGAAATTGAGGGAGATCGAAGAAAAATGGGGCAAGGAAAGGGAAGTTATGATAGAGAATAACAACGTCCTGAAATTGGAGTTGGAAAAAATAAAGAATTCACAGGAGATGCAGGGAAACAAAATTAGTGAATTAGAAAAGGTTAAAAAAACACAGGAAAGTAGGATTTCTGAATTGGAAAAGATAAAAAAGTCTCAAGAAAATAGAATTTCTGAATTGGAAAAAGAAAATAATTCTCAAAAAAAAAAATTAGGGAAATGGAAAAAAATTCAATAGAGCAAAATAATTCATTTAAAAACGAAATTGGGCATTTACAAAAAGAACTAAAAACTGTGAAAGAAGAAAATAACTCCTTAAAAGTCAGGATGGAACAAATAGAAATGAATGATTCACAGAGAACCCAAGAAGCAGTCAAACAAAACAAAAAAAAATGAGAAGCTGGAGAACAACGTCAAATACTTACTGGGAAAATCTATAGACCTGGAAAATAGATCTAGGAGAGATAATCTGCGGATTATTGGACTTCCAGAAAACTATGACCAAAAAAAGAGCCTAGATTCTATTTTACAGGAAATTATCAAAGAGAACTGTCCAGAGATAATAGAAACAGAAGGGAAAGTAGATGTGGAAAGAATTCATCGAACTCCTTCTGAAATAGACCCTAAAAAAAGAACACCACGGAATATTGTGGCTAAGCTGCAGAATTACCACACAAAGGAGAAAATCCTGCAAGCAGCTAGAAAAAAACAATTTAAATACCAAGGTGCCACAATAAGGGTCACCCAAGATCTGGCTGCCTCCACATTAAAAGATAGAAGGGCCTGGAACCTGATATTCCGTAAGGCAAAAGATCAAGGACTGCAACCAAGAATGAACTACCCAGCTAAGTTTAGCATCTTTTTCCACGGAAGAAGATGGTCATTCAATGAAACAGAGGAATTCTATATGTTTCTAAGAAAAAAACCAGACTTAAACAAAAAATTCGATCTACATCCACAAGACTGAAGAGAAACAGAAAAAGGTACACAGAACCCTTGAGAACTGTAACTCTGTTGTGGGTATATAAAAAATACTCAAGGATAATTTGATTTTACTGATATAAAAGAAAAAAAGGGGGGTGTAGTAAAGGGAAGGAGGTCGGTTCAGAAAAAGGGGAAGGAGTAATAAAAAGAGGGAAACTACATCCCAGGAAGAGACATAGAAAATGCACCATATCTGAGGGAACTTAGTGAGGGGGAGAATCATTGTGTGAATCTTACTCTCATCAGAAGAGGCTCAAAGAGTAAATAATTAACATATTTGTTTTTCAGAGAATTTTCTCTCACCTCATTAAAAGGGGGGAGAGGAAAAGGGAAAAGGAAAAGGGGAATAAGTGAAGGGACTTGGAGGGAGGGGGGAGGGATCCGAAAAAAAAAAAAAAAAAAAAGAGGGAGGGTTGCGCGTCACAAGGGGGGTCTGTAAATTAAATATAGGGGAGGGGGATCAGGGGGGTCAAGGGAAAAAAGCATAATCTGGGGATAATACGATGGCAGGAAATACAGAATTAGTAATTTTAACTGTAAATGTAAATGGGATGAACGATCCCATCAAAAGGAGACGGATAGTAGATTGGATCAAAAAGCAGAACCCTACAATATGTTGCCTACAGGAAACACACTTAAAGCAGGGAGATACATACAGAGTAAAGGTAAAAGGTTGGAACAGAGCCTATTATGCTTCAGGGAAAGCCAAAAAAGCAGGGGTAGCTATCCTTATCTCAGATCAAGCAAAAGCAGAAGTAGATCTCGTTAAAAAAGATAAGGAAGGAAACTATATCCTGCTGAAAGGTAGCATAAATAATGAAGCCATATCAATACTAAACATATATGCACCAAGTGGTATAGCATCTAACTTTCTAAAGGAAAAGTTAAGAGAACTGCAAGAAGAAATAGACAGTAAAACTATAATAGTGGGAGATCTCAACCTTGCACTCTCAGATTTAGACAAATCAAACCACAAAACAAACAAGAAAGAAATTAAAAAAGTAAATAGAACATTAGAAAAACTAGGTATGATAGACCTTTGGAGAAAACTGAATGGCAATAGGAAGGAATATACTTTCTTCTCAGCAGTTCATGGATCCTATACAAAAATTGACCATATACTAGGACATAAAGATCTCAAAATTAAATGTAGGAAGGCAGAAATAATAAATGCCTTCTTCTCAGATCACAATGCAATAAAAGCTACATTCAGTAAAAAGTTAGGGGTAAATAGACCAAAAAGTAATTGGAAACTGAATAATCTCATCTTAAAGAATGACTGGGTGAAAGCGCAAATTATAGAAACAATTAACAATTTCACCCAAGATAATGATAATGATGAGACATCATATCAAAATCTTTGGGATGCAGCTAAAGCGGTAATAAGGGGAAATTTTATATCTTTAGAGGCTTATTTGAAGAAAATTGAGAAAGAGAAGATTAACGAATTGGGCTTACAACTTAAAAGGCTAGAAAAAGACCAAATTATAAACCCCCAACCAAAAATTAAACTCGAAATACAAAAATTAAAAGGAGAAATCAATAAAATTGAAAGTAAAAAAACTATTGAATTAATAAATAAAACCAAGAGTTGGTTTTATGAAAAAGCCAATAAAATAGATAAACCTTTGGTAAATTTAATCAAAAAAAAGAAAGAGGAAAATCAAATTGATAGTCTTACAAATGAAAAGGGGGATCTTTCCACCAATGAAGAGGAAATTAGAAAAATAATAAGGAGTTACTTTGCCCAACTTTATGCCAATAAATTTGATAACTTAAGTGAAATGGATGACTTCCTCCAAAAATATAGGCTCCCTAGATTAACAGAGGAGGAGATGAATTGCTTAAATAGTCCCATTTCAGAAAAAGAAATAGAACAAGCTATTAATCAACTCCCCAGGAAAAAATCCCCAGGGCCAGATGGATTCACATGTGAATTCTACCAAACATTTAAAGAACAATTAGCCCCAATGTTATATAAATTATTTGAAAAAATAGGGGATGAAGGAGTCCTACCAAACTCCTTTTATGACACAGACATGGTACTGATACCTAAACCTGGTAGATCGAAAACTGAGAAAGAAAATTATAGACCAATCTCCTTAATGAATATTGATGCTAAAATCTTAAATAAGATATTAGCAAAAAGACTTCAGAAAATCATCTCCAAGATAATACACTATGATCAAGTAGGATTTATTCCAGGAATGCAGGGCTGGTTTAATATTAGGAAAACTATTAATATAATTGACCATATTAATAATCAAATTAATAAGAACCATATGATCATCTCAATAGATGCAGAAAAAGCATTTGACAAAATCCAACATCCATTCCTACTAAAAACTCTTGAGAGTATAGGAATAAATGGATTATTCCTTAGAATAATCAGGAGTATATATTTAAGACTGTCAGTAAGCATAATATGCAATAGAAATAAACTGCAACCTTTCCCAGTAAGATCAGGAGTGAAACAAGGTTGCCCACTATCACCATTACTATTCAATATAGTACTAGAAACGCTAGCCTCGGCAATAAGAGCCGAGAAAGAGATTCAAGGAATTAGAGTAGGAAATGAGGAAATTAAACTATCACTTTTTGCAGATGACATGATGGTATACTTAGAGAACCCCAAAGACTCTGCTAAAAAGCTACTAGAAATAATTCAAAATTTCAGCAAAGTGGCAGGATACAAAATAAATCCACATAAATCCTCGGCATTTTTATATATCACTAACAAAATGCAACAGCAAGAGATACAAAGAGAAATTCCATTCCAAACAAATGTTGATAGTATAAAATATTTGGGAATCCATCTACCAAAGAAAAGTCAGGAATTATATGAGAAAAATTACAAAACACTTGCCACAAAAATAAAATCAGATTTAAATAATTGGAAAGACATTCAGTGCTCTTGGATAGGCTGAGCGAATATAATAAAGATGACAATACTCCCCAAACTAATCTATTTATTTAGTGCTATACCAATCAGACTCCCAAGAAACTATTTTAATGACCTAGAAAAAATAACAACAAAATTCATATGGAAGAATAAAAGGTCAAGAATTGCAAGGGAACTAATGAAAAAAAACTCAGAGGAAGGTGGTCTAAGTGTACCTGATCTAAAGCTATATTATATAGCAGCAGTCACCAAAACCATTTGGTATTGGCTAAGAAATAGACCGGTAGATCAGTGGAACAGATTAGATACAAAGGACAAAAAAGGGTACATCTATAGCAATCTAATCTTTGACAATCCCAAAGATTCCAACATTAGGGATAAAAATTCATTATTCGGAAAAAACTGTTGGGAAAACTGGAAATTAGTATGGCAGAAATTAGATATGGATCCACACTTAACACCATATACCAAGATAAGATCAAAATGGGTCCATGATTTAGGCATAAAGAGGGAGATAATAAATAGATTATAGGAACAGAGGATAATCTACCTCTCAGACTTGTGGAGGAGGAAGGAATTTATGACCAGAGGAGAACTAGAGATCATTATTGATCACAAAATAGAAGATTTTGATTACATCAAACTAAAAAGTTTCTGTACAAATAATACTAATGCAAACAAGATTAGAAGGGAAGTAACAAATTGGGAAAATATTTTTAAAAACAAAGGTTCTGACAAAGGTCTCATTTCCAAAATATATAGAGAACTGACCATAATTTATAAGAAACCAAACCATTCTCCAATTGATAAATGGTCAAAGGATATGAACAGACAATTCTCAGAGGAAGAAATTGAAACTATATCCACTCACATGAAAGAGTGTTCCAAATCACTACTGATCAGAGAAATGCAAATTAAGACCACTCTGAGATACCACTACACACCTGTCAGATTGGCTAAGATGACAGGAACAAATAATGACAAATGTTGGAGGGGATGTGGGGAAATTGGGACACTAATACATTGCTGGTGGAGTTGTGAAAGAATCCAGCCATTCTGGAGAGCAATCTGGAATTATGCCCAAAAAGTTATCAAACTGTGCATACCCTTTGACCCAGCAGCGCTACTACTGGGATTATATCCCAAAGAAATACTAAAGTGCGGAAAGAGACATATATGTGCCAAAATGTTTGTGGCAGCTCTTTTTGTTGTAGCTAGAAACTGGAAGATGAATGGATGTCCATCAGTTGGAGAATGGTTGGGTAAATTGTGGTATATGAAGGTTATGGAATATTATTGCTCAGTAAGAAATGACCAGCAGGAGGAATACAGAGAGGGTTGGAGAGACTTAAATCAACTGATGCTGAGTGAAATGAGCAGAACCAGAAGATCACTGTACACTTCAACAACAATACTGTATGAGGATGTATTCTGATGGAAGTGGAAATCTTCAACATAAAGAAGATCCAACTCACTTCCAGTTGATCAATGATGCACAGAGGTAGATACACCCAGAGAAGAAACACTGGGAGGGGAATGTAAATTGTTAGCACTAATATCTGTCTGCCCAGGTTGCATGTACCTTTGGATTCTAATGTTTATTGTGCAACAAGAAAATGATATTCACACACATGTATTGTACTTAGACTATATTGTAACACATGTAAAATGTATGGTATTGCCTGTCGTTGGGGGGAGGAAACAAGGGAGGGGGGGTAATTTGGAAAAATGAATACAAGGGATAATATTATAAAATATATATATATATATATAATAAAAAAAATTAAAAAAAATAAAAAATAAAAAAAAAAAAAAGAAATTCCCTTTCATCAAAAAAAAAAAAAAAAAAAAAAATTAAATATCGGGGAGGGGGATCAGGGGGGTCAAGGGAAAAAAGCATAATCTGGGGATAATACGATGGCAGGAAATACAGAATTAGTAATTTTAACTGTAAATGTAAATGGGATGAATGATCCCATCAAACGGGAGACGGATAGCAGATTGGATCAAAAAGCAGAACCATACAATATGTTGCCTACAGGAAACACACTTAAAGCAGGGAGATACATACAGAATAAAGGTAAAAGGTTGGAACAGAGCCTATTATGCTTCAGGGAAAGCCAAAAAAGCAGGGGTAGCTATCCTTATCTCAGATCAAGCAAAAGCAGAAGTAGATCTCATTAAAAAAGATAAGGAAGGAAACTATATCCTGCTGAAAGGTAGCATAAATAATGAAGCCATATCAATACTAAACATATATGCACCAAGTGGTATAGCATCTAACTTTCTAAAGGAAAAGTTAGGAGAACTGCAAGAAGAAATAGACAGTAAAACTATAATAGTGGGAGATCTCAACCTTGCACTCTCAGAGTTAGACAAATCAAACCACAAAACAAACAAGAAAGAAATTAAAAAAGTAAATAGAATATTAGAAAAACTAGGTATGATAGACCTTTGGAGAAAACTGAATGGCAATAGAAAGGAATATACTTTCTTCTCAGCAGTTCATGGATCCTATACAAAAATTGACCATATATTAGGACACAAAGATCTCAAAATTAAATGTAGGAAGGCAGAAATAATAAATGCCTTCTTCTCAGATCACAATGCAATAAAAGCTACATTCAGTAAAAAGTTAGGGGTAAATAGACAAAAAAGTAATTGGAAACTGAATAATCTCATCTTAAAGAATGACTGGGTGAAAGAGCAAATTATAGAAACAATTAACAATTTCACCCAAGATAATGACAATGATGAAACATCATATCAAAATCTTTGGGATGCAGCTAAAGCAGTAATAAGGGGAAATTTTATATCTTTAGAGGCTTATTTGAAGAAAATTGAGAAAGAGAAGATTAACGAATTGGGCTTACAACTTAAAAGGCTAGAAAAAGACCAAATTATAAACCCCCAACCAAAAATTAAATTTGAAATACAAAAATTAAAAGGAGAAATCAATAAAATTGAAAGTAAAAAAACTATTGAATTAATAAATAAAACCAAGAGTTGGTTTTATGAAAAAGCCAATAAAATAGATAAACCTTTGGTAAATTTGATCAAAAAAAAGAAAGAGGAAAATCAAATTGATAGTCTTACAAATGAAAAGGGGGATCTTTCCACCAATGAAGAGGAAATTAGAGAAATAATAAGGAGTTACTTTGCCCAACTTTATGCCAATAAATTTGATAACTTAAGTGAAATGGATGACTTTCTCCAAAAATATACGCTCCCTAGATTAACAGAGGAGGAGATGAATTGCTTAAATAGTCCCATTTCAGAAAAAGAAATAGAACAAGCTATTAATCAACTCCCCAGGAAAAAATCCCCAGGGCCAGATGGATTCACATGTGAATTCTACCAAACATTTAAAGAACAATTAGTCCCAATGTTATATAAATTATTTGAAAAAATAGGGGATGAAGGAGTCCTACCAAACTCCTTCTATGACACAGACATGGTACTGATACCTAAACCAGGTAGATCGAAAACTGAGAAAGAAAATTATAGACCAATCTCCTTAATGAATATTGATGCTAAAATCTTAAATAAGATATTAGCAAAAAGACTTCAGAAAATCATCTCCAAGATAATACACTATGATCAAGTAGGATTTATTCCAGGAATGCAGGGCTGGTTTAATATTAGGAAAACTATTAATATAATTGACCATATTAATAATCAAATTAATTAGAACCATATGATCATCTCAATAGATGCAGAAAAAGCATTTGACAAAATCCAACATCCATTCCTACTAAAAACTCTTGAGAGTATAGGAATAAATGGACTATTCCTTAGAATAATCAGGAGCATATATTTAAGACCTTCAGTAAGCATAATATGCAATAGAAATAAACTGCAACCTTTCCCAGTAAGATCAGGAGTGAAACAAGTTTGCCCACTATCACCATTACTATTCAATATAGTACTAGAAACGCTAGTCTCGGCAATAAGAGCCGAGAAAGAGATTCAAGGAATTAGAGTAGGAAATGAGGAAATTAAACTATCACTTTTTGCAGATGACATGATGGTATACTTAGAGAACCCCAAAGACTCTGCTAAAAAGCTACTAGAAATAATTCAAAATTTCAGAAAGTGGCAGGATACAAAATAAATCCACATAAATCCTCAGCATTCTTATATATCACCAACAAAATGCAACAGCAAGAGATACAAAGAGAAATTCCATTCCAAACAAATGTTGAGAGTATAAAGTATTTGGGAATCCATCTACCAAAGAAAAGTCAGGAATTATATGAGAAAAATTACAAAACACTTGCCACAAAAATAAAATCAGAATTAAATAATTGGAAAGACATTCAGTGCTCTTGGATAGGCCGAGCGAATATAATAAAGATGACAATACTCCCCAAACTAATCTATTTATTTAGTGCTATACCAATCAGACTCCCAAGAAACTATTTCAATGACCTAGAAAAAATAACAACAAAATTCATATGGAAGAATAAAAGGTCGAGAATTGCAAGGGAACTAATGAAAAAAAACTCAGAGGAAGGTGGTCTAAGTGTACCTGATCTAAAGCTATATTATATAGCAGCAGTCACCAAAACCATTTGGTATTGGCTAAGAAATAGATATAGATTAGATACAAAGGACAAAAAAGGGTACATCTATAGCAATCTAATCTTTGACAAACCTAAAGATTCCAACATTAGGGATAAAAATTCATTATTCGGAAAAAACTGTTGGGAAAACTGGAAATTAGTATGGCAGAAATTAGATATGGATCCACACTTAACACCATATACCAAGATAAGATCAAAATGGATCCATGATTTAGGCATAAAGAGGGACATAATAAATAGATTAGAGGAACAGAGGATAATCTACCTCTCAGACCTGTGGAGGAGGAAGGAATTTATGACCAGAGGAGAACTAGAGATCATTATTGATCACAAAATAGAAGATTTTGATTACATCAAACTAAAAAGTTTCTGTACAAATAATACTAATGCAAACAAGATTAGAAGGGAAGTAACAAATTGGGAAAATATTTTTAAAAACAAAGGTTCTGACAAAGGTCTCATTTCCAAAATATATAGAGAACTGACCATAATTTATAAGAAACCGAACCATTCTCCAATTGATAAATGGTCAAAGGATATGAACAGACAATTCTCAGAGGGAGAAATTGAAATTATATCCACTCATATGAAAGAGTGTTCCAAATCACTACTGATCAGAGAAATGCAAATTAAGACCACTCTGAGATACCACTACACACCTGTCAGATTGGCTAAGATGACAGGAACAAATAATGATAAATGTTGGAGGGGATGTGGGAAAATTGGGACACTAATACATTGCTGGTGGAGTTGCGAAAGAATCCAGCCATTCTGGAGAGCAATCTGGAATTATGCCCAAAAAGTTATCAAACTGTGCATACCCTTTGACCCAGCAGCGCTACTACTGGGATTATATCCCAAAGAAATACTAAAGAGCGGAAAGAGTCATATATGTGCCAAAATGTTTGTGGCAGCTCTTTTTGTTGTAGCTAGAAACTGGAAGATGAATGGATGTCCATCAGTTGGAGAATGGTTGGGTAAATTGTGGTATATGAAGGTTATGGAATATTATTGCTCTGTAAGAAATGACCAGCAGGAGGAATACAGAGAGGCCTGGAGAGACTTAAATCAACTGATGCTGAGTGAAATGAGCAGAACCAGAAGATCACTGTACACTTCAACAACAATACTGTATGAGGATGTATTCTGATGGAAGTGGAAATCTTCAACATAAAGAAGATCCAACTCACTTCCAGTTGATCAATGATGGACAGAGGTAGCTACACCCAGAGAAGAAACACTGGGAAGTGAATGTAAATTGTTAGCACTAATATCTGTCTGCCCAGTTTGCATGTACCTTCGGATTCTAATGTTTATTGTGCAACAAGAAAATGATATTCACACACATGTATTGTACCTAGACTATATTGTAACACATGTAAAATGTATGGGATTGCTTGTCATCGATGGGAGGGAATAGAGGGAGGGGGGGTAATTTGGAAAAATGAATACAAAAATAAAAAAAAAATTAATAAAAAAAAAAAAAAAGAAAAGAAAACTATAGACCACTCTCCCTAATGAATATTGGTGCTAAAATCTTAAATAAAATATTAACAAAAAGACTACAGAAATCATCCCCAGGATCATACACTATGAACAAATGGGATTTATATCAGGAATGCAGGGCTGGTTCAATTAGGAAAACTATTAGCATAATCGACCATATTAATAACCAAATTAACAAAAAACCATATGATCATCTCAATATATGCAGTAAAAGCATTTGATAAAATCCAACATCCATAACTAATAAAAACACTTGAGAGTATAGGAATAAATTGACTATTCCTTAAAATAATCAGGAGCATATATTTACAACTGTCAGTAAGCATAATATGCAATAGAAATAAACTGCAACCTTTCCCAGTAAGATCAGGAGTGAAACAAGGTTGCCCACTATCACCATTAATATTCAATATAGTACTAAAAATGCTAGCCTGGGAAATAAGAGCCAAGAAAGACATTAAAGAAATTAGAGTAGGTAATGAGAAAATCAAATTTACAGATGATATGATGGTATACTTAGAAAACCCCAAAGACTCTGCTAAAAAACTATTAGAAATAAGTCATAACTTTAGCAAAGTTGCAGGATTCAAAATAAATCCACATAAATTTTCAGCATTTTTATACATTACCAACACAATCCAACAGCAAGAGTTACAAAAAGATATTCCATTCAAAATAGCTGTCGATAGTATAAAATATTTGGGAATATATCTACTAAAGGAAAGTCATTAATTATATGAGCAAAACTACAAAACACTTGCCACAAAAATAAAGTCAGATTTAAATAATTGGAAAGACATTAAGTGCTCTTGGATAGGCCAAGCGAATATAATAAAGATGACAATACTCCCTAACTAATCTATTTATTTAGTGCTATACCAATCAGACTGCAAGAAACTATTTTAATGACCTAGAAAAAATAACAACAAAATTCACATGGAAGAACCAAATGTCGAGAATTTCAAGGGAAATAATGAAAAAAAAAAAAAAATCAAATGAAAGTGGCCTAGTTGTACCTGATCTAAAACTATAATATAAAGCAGCAGTCACTAAAACCATATGGTATTGGTTATGAAATAGACTAGTTGATCAGTGGAATAGGTTAGGTTCACAGGACAAGATAGTGAATAAAAATAGCAATCTAGTGTTTTGACAAACCCAAAGATCCCAACTTTTGGGATAAGAATTCATCATTTTACAAAAACCGCTGGGAATACTGGAAATTAGTATGGCAAAAACTAGGCCTGCTCCATATCTGACTTGCTTTTTTCTAGCAGCTTCCAATATTTTTTCCTTTGTCTGATGGTTCATGAACTTGGCCACTATATTTTTTGGAGTTTTGATTTTAGGTCCCTTTCAGTATGCAATCGATGAATTTTTTCAATGTCTATTTTACCCTCTGTTTCCAAAATGTCTGGGCAGTTCTCTTTGATAATTTCCTCGAAAATAGCGTCCAAGCTTTTTTTTCCCTCACATTCTTCAGGGAGTCCAATTATTCTCAAATTGTCTCTCCTGGACCTGTTTTCCAGTTCTGTTGTCTTTCTAATAAGGTACTTGACATTCTTTTCAATTGTTTCATTTTTCTGGTTTTGCTTGACTACTTCTTGGTTTCTCCTTGAGTCATTCCTTTCTACTTATTCGAGTCTAATTTTCAATGATGCATTTTCTTCAAACACTTTTTTTATATCTTTTTGTAATTGTCCAATTGTGTTTTTAAGTGGGTGTTTTTCTTCTATGGAATTTTTTTCCATTTTATCCATTTTTTTTTTAGAGAGCTGATTTCTTTATCCAGGTCACTAATCCTGTTTTCCTTGGAGTTGTTTACCTTTTCCAATTCACTAATCCTGTTTTCCTTGGAGTTGTTTACCTTTTCCAATTCACTAGTTTTGTTTCTCAATGATTTGTTCTCTTTATCCACTCTGGATAACTTCTCCAGTCTCTCTTTCCAAGCTTCCCTTTACTTTTCCCATTTCTCTTCTAGCTCTCTTGTGAGAGCCTTTTTGATTTCTTCTATGAGATTCTTTTGTATTGAGGAGCAGCTCATATCCCCCATAGGGGATTCCTCTGGGGAGAGTCTGTTTTTAATCTCCTCAGTATTTGAAGTCTGCTCTCTCTCCATACAGAAGCTGTCAATGGTTAGAGCCCTTTTGAATTTTTTGTTCATTTTTTTCAGAAGTGGAATGGAAGAAAACAAACTGACAAGAGAAACAATTGGTCTGTTTTTGGGGGGATGGGGCTGGATGGTGTTAATGGGCTTCCTCTACAGACTGGGGGTAGGGCAGCAGAGAGCCACTAACAGAACAGCGATATCTGCACTGAGTCTGCACTCTGAGGCTCTGAGAACTTGGAGTCACTCCAGGTGGGGGTTGGGCGTGGCCAGTCTGAGAGACTCTAGCTTTCCAGGGTTTTAATCTTCACCTCTAATGTTTACACCCTCTCTGCTGCTCCTGGCTTGCTGCCAAGACGGAATATCCACAGTGGAGTAGAAGTCTTTTTGCAGAAATGGCAGAGATTGTCCCCCTCCTGCTTCCAGTCTGACCTGTGTGAGCTACCTGTCTTGCTCTGGCTTGCCTGCCTTCAGTCTGCGCCAAGTCTGTTTGACCCTCCCCCAAGCAAACACAGACCTTCTCTGGGGAATTTCAAGGATGTCTTCTCTTGGTGATTAATTGTGGGTTTCTTTCTAGGTCAAGCATTAATTCCGAGGCTTGTCATGAAGTAAGTCCTGAGAGAAAACACAGAGCTCAAGCAGCTGTCTGCCTCCATGCCACCATCTTGGCCGGAAGTCCGATATGGAGCATCCACAATAAGGATAACCGAGGATCTAGCAGTGTCCACATTAAAAGAACAAAGGGCCTGGAACATGATATTCCAAAAGGCTAAGGAACTTAGCATGCAGCCAAGAATAACTTATCCAGAAAAAATGAGCATCATTTTCCAGGGAAGAAGATGGACATTTAATGAAAGAAATGAATACCATCTATTCCTAATGAAAAAACCAGACCTACATAAAAGGTTTGATCTTCAAATACAGAACTCAAGAGATTTCTAAAAAGGTAAAAAGAAATCTTGAGAACTATACTTCTGCCATAAAAAATATGTAAAGAACATATGTATAATTTGTCCTAGAAAATAGAGGTGGAAAGGAAATTATAACATAAAAAAGTTTAAAGTGGTGGTACTACATCTCATGAAGAGGCAAAGGTAATCTATTATATCTGAGAGAAAGAAAGGAGGGAGATGAACAGAGTGTGTCAATAGACATATTCGATTTATGGTGAAACTTCTTCCACTTCATTGAAAAGTGAGAGGGAAGGAGTAAGCTAAGGGGAAGGGAATACAGAAATTGTGAGGAAAAGGGGTAAAATAAGGGGAGGAACTTTAAGGTGGGAGAGGGATACTAAAAAGGGAGGGCTGTGAAAAGCAAGTGGTGTTCACCAGTTTAATACTGGGAAGGGGGGGTAAGAGGGAAGGAAAGGGGAAAGGCATAAGCAGGGGTTAATGGCAAGCAATACAGAATTAGTCATTTTAACCATAAATGTGAATGGGGCAAACTGCCTCATAAAGAGGAAGCAGTTAGCAGACTGGATTAAAAGTCAGAATCCTACTATATGTTGTTTACAGGAAACACACCTGAAACAGGGTGAGACATTCAAACTAAAAGTAAAAGGGTGGAGCAGAATCTACTATGCTTCAGGTGAAGCCAAAAAAGCAGGGGTAGCCATCCTCATCTCAGATCAAGCAAAAACAAAAATTGATCTAATTAAAAGAGATAAGGAAGGGCATTATATTCTGTTAAAGGGCAGCATCAATAATGAAGCAGTATCAATATTAAACATATATGCACCAAGTGGTGCAACATCTAAATTCTTAAAAGAGAAATTAAGAGAGCTGCAAGAAGAAATAGATAGCAAAACTTTAATAGTGGGATATCTCAACCTTGCACTCTCAGAATTAGATAAATCAAACCACAAAATAAATAAGAAAGAAGTCAAAGAGGTAAATAGAATACTAGAAAAGTTTGATATGATAGATCTTTGGCGAAAGCTAAATGGAGACAGAAAGGAATATACTTTCTTCTCAGCAGATCATGGAACCTATACAAAAATTGATCATATACTAGGACATAAAAACCTCAGAATCAAATGCAGTAAGGCAGAAATAGTAAATGCATCCTTTTCAGACCACAATGCAATCAAAATTACATTTAACAAAAAGCCAGTGGAAAATAGACCAAAAAATAATTGGAAACTAAATAATCTCATACTAAAGAATGATTGGGTGAAACAGCAAATCATAGACATAATTAATAACTTCACCCAAGAAAATGACAATAATGAGACATCATACCAAAATGTGTGGGATACAGCCAAAGCAGTAATAAGGGTAAGTTTTATATCTCTACAGGCCTACTTGCATAAAATAGAGAAAGAGAGGGCCAATGAATTGGGCTTACAACTAAAATTACTAGAAAAGGAACAAATTTAAAACCCCCAGACAAACACAAAACTTGAAATTCAAAAAATAAAAGGTGAGATTAATAAAACTGAAAGTAAAAAACTATTGAATTAATTAATAAAACTAAGAGTTGGTTCTATGAAAAAACCAATAAAATAGAAAAACACTTAGTAAACCTGATTAAAAAAAGGAAAGAGAAAAACCAAATTCTTAGTCTTGTAAATGAAAAGGGAGAACTCACCACTAATGAAGAGGAAATTAGAACAATAGTTAGGAGCTACTTTGCTCAACTTTATGCCAATCAATTTGATAACTTAAATGAAATGGAAGAATACCTTCAAAAATATAGCTTGCTCAGATTAACAGAGGAAGAAGTAAGTAGCCTAAATAGTCCCATCTCAGAAAAAGAAATAGACCAAGCTATTAACCAACTTCCTAAGAAAAAATCCCCAGGAACAGATGGATTTACATGTGAATTCTACCAAACATTTAAAGAACAACTAACTTCAGTGCTATATAAACTATTTGAAAAAATAGGGGATGAAGGAGTCCTACAAAACTCCTTTTATGACACAGACATGGTACTGATAGATAAACCAGGTAAATTGAAAATGGAAAATGAAAACTATAGTCCAATTTCCTTAATGAATATTGATGCTAAAATTTTAAATAAGATATTAGCAAAAAGACTCCAGAAAATCATCCCCAGGATAATACACTATGACAAAGTGGGATTTATACCAGGGATGCAAGGCTGGTTTAATATTAAATAAACTATTAGTATAATTGACCATATTAATAATCAAATTAATAAAAACCATATGATCATCTCAATAGATGCAGAAAAAGCATTTGATAAAATCCAACATCCATTCCTACTAAAAACAAGAGTATAGGAATAAATGGAGTATTCCTTAAAATAATAACGAGCATATATTTAAAACCGTCAGTAAACATCATATGGAATGGAGATAAACTAGAACCTTTCCCAGTAAGATCAGGAGTGAAACAAGGTTGCCCACTATCACCATTGCTATTCAATATAGTACTAGAAACTCTAGCCTCGGCAATAAGAGCCGAGAAAAAGATTCAAGGAATTAGAGTAGGAAAAGAGGAAATCAAATTATCACTCTTTGCAGATGACATGATGCTATACTTAGAGAACCCCAAAGACTCTGCTAAAAAGCTATTAGAAATAATTCAGAATTTTAGCAAAGTTGCAGGATACAAAATAAATCCACATAAATCCTCAGCATTTTTATACATTACCAACACAATCCAACAGCAAGATATACAAAGAGAAATTCCATTCAAAATAACGGTCGATAGTATAAAGTATTTTGGAATCCATCTACCAAAGAAAAGTCAGGAATTATATGAGAAAAATTACAAAACACTTGCCACAAAAATAAAGTCAGATTTAAATAATTGGAAAGATATTCAGTGCTCTTGGATAGGCTGAGCAAATATAATTAAGATGACAATACTCCCTAAACTAATCTATTTATTTAGTGCTATACCAATCAGACTCCCAAGAAACTATTTTAATGACCTAGAAAAAATAACAACAGAATTCATATGGAACAACAAAAGGTCCAGAATTTCAAGGGAAGTAATGAAAAACAAAATTAAATGAAGTTGGTCTAGCTGTACCTGATCTAGAACTGTATTATAAAGCAACAGTCACCAAAACCATTTGGTATTGGCTAAGAAATAGACTAGTTTATCAGTGGCATTGGCTAGGTTCACAGGGCAAGATAGTGAATAAAAGTAGTAATCTATTGTTTGACAAACCCAAAGATCCCACCTTTTGGGATAAGAATTCATTATTTGACAAAAACTTATGGGAAAACTGGAAATTAGTATGGCAGAAACTAGGCATGGACCCACATTTAACACCACATACTAAGATTAGATCAAAATGGGTCCAAGATTTAGGCATAAAGAACAAAATCATAAATAAATTGGAGGAACATGGGATGGTTTACCTCTCAGACTTGTGGAGGAGGAAGGAGTTTGTGTCAAAGGGACAACTAGAGACCATTATTGATCACAAAATAGAAAATTTTAATTACACCATATTAAAAAATTTCTGCATAAACAAAACTAATGCAAACAAGATTAGAAGGGATGTAACGAATTGGGAAAACAATTTTGCAGTTAAAGGTTCTGATAAAGGCCTCATCTCCAAAATATGCAGAGAATTGACTTTAATTTATAAGAAATCAAGCCATTCTCCAATTGATAAATGGTCAAAGGATATGAACAGACAATTTTCAGATGATGAAATTAAAACTATTTCCACTCATATGAAAGAGTGTTCCAAATCACTATTGATCAGAGAAATGCAAATTAAGACAACTCTCAGATATCATTACACACTTGTCAGATTGGCTTAGATGATAGGAACAAATAACAATGAATGTTGGAGGGGCTGTGGGAAAACTGGGACACTGATGCAGTGTTGGTGGAGTTGTGAAAGAATCCAACCATTCTGGAGAGCAATCTGTAATTATGCCCAAAAAGTTATCAAAATATGCATACCCTTTGACCCAGCAATGCTACTACTGGGCTTATATCCCAAGGAAATACTAAAGAAGGGAAAGGGACCTGTATGTGCCAAAATGTTTGTGGCAGCCCTTTTCATAGTAGCTAGAAGCTGGAAAATGAATGGATGTCCATCAATTGGAGAATGGTTGGGTAAAATATGGTATATGAATGCTATAGAATATTATTGTTCTGTAAGAAATGATCAACAGGAGGAGTACAGAGAGGCTTGGAGAGACTTCCATCAACTGATGCTGAGTGAAACGAGCAGAACTAGGGGATCATTATACACTTCAACAATGATATTGTATGAGGATGTATTCTGATGGAAGTGGATATCTTCAACATAGAGAAGAGCTAATCGAATTCCAATTGATCAATGATGGACAGAATCAGCTACATCCAGAAAAGGAACACTGGGAAATGAGTGTAAACTGTGAGTATTGGTTTTTTTTTTTTTTTGTTTGTTTGTTTGTTTTATTTTGTTTTGTTTCCCTTCCCAGATTATTTTTACGTTGTGAATACAATCCTCCCTTTGCAACAACAACAACAAAATTCGGTTCTGCACATTATATATTGTACTTAAGATATACTATAAGATATTTAATATGTATGGGAATGTCCGCCATCCAGGGGACAGGGTGATAGGAAGGAGGGGAAAAACTCAGAACAGAAGGGAGTACAAGGGATAATGCTGTAAAAAAAAATTAACTATGCATATGTACTGCCAAAGAAAATGTTATAATTATAAAAATTAATAAAAAAAAGAAAAGGAACTAGGCATAGACCCACATTTAACACCACCTACTAAGATAAGATCAAAATGGGTCCATGATTTAGGTATAAAGAACGAGGTCATAGATAAATTAGAGGAACATAGGAACATCAGACTTGTGGAGGAGGGAGGAATTTGTTACCAAAGGAGAACTAGAAATCATTATTGATAACAAAATAGAAAATTTTGATTACATCAAATTAAAAAGCTTTTATATAAACAAAACTAATTCAAAGAAGATTAGAAGGGAAGTAACAAATTGGGAAAACATTTTTACAGTTAAAGGTTCTGATAAAGGTCTCATCTCGAATATATACAGAGAATTGACTCTAATTTATCAGAAATCAAGCCATTCTCCAATTTATAAATGGTCAAAGGATATGAACAATTTTCAGATGATGAAATTGAAACTGTATCCACTCATATTAAAGAATGTTCCAAATCATTATTGATCAGAGAAATGCAAATTAAGACAACTCTGAGATACCACTACACACCGGTCAGATTGGCTAAGATGACAGGAACAAATAATGATGAATGTTGGAAGGGATGTGGGAAAACTGGGACACTGATGCATTGTTGGTGGAGTTGTGAAAGAATCTAACCATTCTGGAGAGCAATTTGGAATTATGCCCAAAAAGTTATCAAAATGTGCATACTCTTTGATCCAGCAATGCTACTACTGGGCTTATATCCCAAGGAAATACTAAAGAAGGGAAAGTGTGCCAAAAATATTTGTGGCAGCCCTTTTTGTAGAGGCTAGAAACTGTAACATGAATGGATGCTTATCAATTGGAGAATAGTTGGATAAATTATGGTATATGAATGTTATGGAATATTATTGTTCTGTAAGAAATGACCAGCAGGATGAACATAGAGAGGCTTGGAGAGACTTACATTAACTGATGCTGAGTGAAATGAGCAGAACTAGGAGATCATTATACACTTCAACAACAATACTATATGAGGATGTATTCTGATGGAAGTGGATATCTTCAACATAGAGAAGATCTCATCCAGTTCCAATTGATCAATGATGGACAGAATCAGCTATTCCCAGAAAAGGAACACTGGGACATGAGTTTAAACTGTTTGCATTTTTTGTTTTTCTTCCCAGGTTATTTTTACCTTCCAAATCCAATTCTTCCTTTGCAACAACAATAACAACAACAGCAACAACAACAACAAAATTCGGTCCTGCACATATATATTGTATCTAGGATATACTATCACATGTTTAATATGTATGGGAATGCCTGCCATCTAGGGGAAGGGGTGGAGGGAAGGAGGGGAAAATTCAGAACAGAAAGGAGTACAAGGGATAATGTTGTAAAAAAATTACCTATGCATATGTACTGTCAAAAATGTTATAATTATAAAATTAATAAAAAACAAATAAAATAAAATTCTTAATATAAGTATCACTAGATATAATACATAATAACTAGAGCTTTTTGGGGTTTTCAGTAATTTTTCAGAGCACAAAAGGGTCCCAACACTGTTATGGGGCAGAACTCTTGTACTTAAAACAGGTATTCTTACATGGTGTTAAATCAGTGGTATTGATAAAGCAATAGTTATCTAGTTTAGCATGATGCTTAATAGTTCTCTAGTTCAGTACATGTACTCAGCACTTAATATAGTTGTACAAGATTTACATTTATGATAATATAATTACAATGGAGCATATAAAACTGGGACAAACTCAGCCAGGGTTGGATGAAGAGACAGATTCATTCCATTGTCCACCTTTGTGGTGGTTGGAAGTTGAAGCACAAGCCCTCAGACTCAGAGAGATTCATTCCATCTTCATCAGCTTCTTGGTGGCTGGATTGTCTTTCTGCTCCCCCTACTGAGACCAAGGCCTGTCTGAAGGGCTTCAAGAAAGCTAACCAAGCCGCAAGCAAGAATATAATAAAGGATTTGAACTTTAACACCTGGCTATGGGGCAGCTAGGTGGTGCAGTGGGTAGAGCACCAGCCTTGAATTCAGAGGACCCGAGTTCAAATTTGGTCTCAGACACTTAACACTTTCTAGCTGTGTGACCCTGGGCAAGTCACTTAACCCCAGCCTCAGGGAAAAAACAAACAAACAAGCAAACAAACAAACAAAAAAAACAGCTGGCTATTCTTGTGGTGATTACTTAACTGAAAGAAAGCTGCTCCAAAGACCTCCAGAAAATTAAATAAAGAACCTTAGACAACACCAAAAAGTTTGAAAACTGCTCACAAACACATGTATAGAAATGGACATACATAATCATACACTCATATATGCATATATATCTTAATAAATATAATTTATATGTTTTATTTTATATTAAAAGATGTTATAGATTACTCCCATTTCATGAGAGGTATTTTGTAATGAAATAAAATAGATAAGTAAAATTTATAACAGTGACATCCTCTGCAGTACATGCATCATTTCACACCAACTATGCTGTTTTTTTTTTTAATTAACAGAAAGCTTTTTTTTTTGCTTGATCATGAATATAATTTAAAAGAACTCATATCTTTATATTCACATATTATTTGAACATAGTTGTTTGTATATTGTGACTCCATTAGATTATGTGAGCTTTTTGTAAGGGAATATTTTATTTTGTGTTGCCTTTTTTTTTTTTTTTTTTAAATTCTTGGTGCTCACTTATCACAGTACTTGGCACATAATATGTGCTTAATAATTGATGTTAACCAACTAATATACAAACTAACTAAACTAAAATATTTCTTTTTTGTTTGTTTTTTGTTTTTTGTATTTTTTATTAATTTATAATTATAACATTTTTGTCAGTACATATGCATAGGTAATTTTTTTACATTATCCCTTGTACTCCCTTTTGTTCGAATTTTTCTCCTCCTTCCCTTCACCCCCCTCCCCTAGATGACAGGCATTCCCATACATATTAAATATGTTATAGTATATCCTATGTACAATATATATGTGCAGAACCAAATTTTGTTGTTGTTGTTGTTGCAAAGGAAGAATTGGATTCGGAAGGTAAAAATAACCTGGGGAGAAAAATTAAAAAATGCTCACAGTTTACACTGATTTCCCAGTGTTCCTTCTCTGGGTGTAAATGATTTTGTCCATCATTGATCAATTGGAATTGGATTAGCTCTTCTCTATAACTAACATATTTCTTAAACTAGATTCACTGTTCTTATAAATTTGTTATTAATGAATTGGCTAATACAACTTGTTAAAATGGTCTAGGTGCTTTATGTTTGCAGATAAAGATAGAATAACTTTTATACTAGTATGTAGTTTTGGTTTTTGTAAATGAAAAATGACAATATTTGTTACTAGACTTACAAAATGTTCTATTTGTCAATTTTCTTTTAATGTGGAAAGACAATTATGCTATCTTAAGAAATCAGTTCTTCAAGAATCTGTGATTTTTCTAGGAGCCTGTGGATTCTTCTTCCACAGATGAGATCACAACCTTACAATAATACTGAGGACAAAATAATATCATTCCACAGCCAATCTGGAGATAAGTTTCTTTGTATCCAGGATAGATTGGTTCTTAGGTGATGAACATAAAATCCATTATCAAGTCTATATTTACTTAGGTGAAAACAAACAAATGAACAAATAAAACCCACTATTTATATTTCTGTTATGCTGATATAACTTTAACTTTGAGCATACAAAAAGTTATCAAACTGTGCATATACTTTGACCCAGCAGTGTTACTACTGGGTTTATATCCCAAAGAGATTTTGAAGAACGGAAAGAGAACTGTATGTGTAAGAAAGTTTGTGGCATCCGTATTTGTAGTGGCCAGAAACTGGAAACTGAATGGATGCCCATCAATTGGAGAATGGCTGAATAAATTGTGATATATGAGTATTATGGAATATTATTGTTCTGTAAGAAATGACCAACAGGATGATTTCAGAAAGGCCTGGAGAGACTTACATGAACTGATACTAAGTGAAATGAGCAGGACCAAGAAATATACTTCAACAACAATACTATATGATGATCAATTGTGAAGGACGTCGCCCTCTTCAACAATGAGATGAACCAAATTCCAATAGAGCAGTATTGAACTGAACCAGCAAAACTCTGGGAGATGACTATGAACCACTACATAGAATTCCCAATCCCTCTATTTTTGTCCACCTGCATTTTTTATTTCCTTCACAGGCTAATTGTACACTATTTCAAAGTCTGATTCTTTTTGTACAGTAAAATAACTGTTTGGGCATATATGAATATATTGTATTTAATTTATACTTTAACATATTTAATTTATACTTTAACATATTTAACATGTATTGGTCAACCTGCCATCTGGGGGAGGGAGTGGAGGGAAGGAGGGAAAAATTTGGAACAAAAGGTTTGGCAATTGTCAATGTTGTAAAATTACCCATGCATATATCAGGTATTATAGCTTTTTATAAGTTATAATAAAAACAAAAACAAAAAAACTTTGAGCATAGCAGAACTTTTATGAAGAGAATAATGGGAATAATAGGGCAAATGAACATATGCATAAATAGCTATACATTTGCACATATATTCATATACATATATGCACACATACATCTATCCATCTATCTATATACATATTATACACACATACATATACACAAATATGAACAGATCCACTGTGGGCTGCATGGAGATATTAACTAGCATGCTAGCTGGGCAGGAATGTTGTTGTTCTTTATTATAGTATTCATTATGTGTGCATGTATATATACATATATATCTATAAATACATATTCCTGATCCTTACTTTATTTTGCATAAGTTCATGTCTTTCCATACTAATTCTTGATGTTAATTTTTTATTATAACATTATGAAATATATTCATTTTTATTTGATTAACCATTCCTTAACAGGTAAGTTCTTTGTTTATGTTTCTTAACTACTAAAAAAAAATTTCCTACATATAATTTTTATGGAGATTTTTTTTGGTTGTTATTAACAAAAGACTATCTTGAGATATAAGCCTAGCAGTAGAATCTCAGATCAGAAGATATAAATATTTTAATCACTTTTTTTCCATCATTCCCAATTCATTTCTAAAATGGTTGGACCAATTCCCAGTTTCATACAAAGTATGTTAATCTCTTTGACTGTTTTTCCACACCCCTTTTACCATTGACTTTTCCCATATTTTGTTATTCTTGGCAATTTGCTAAGTGTGAAATAAATCTTCAGAATTTTGATTTTCATTGCTCTTATCAGTAGTAATTTGGAGCATTCTTCCGTAAGATTGTTTCTAACTTTCAACTTTTCTTTAGGGAACTGTTAGTTCATATCCTTTGACGGGGAATGTGTTACCTCTGAAGAGGGTAATGAATATAATCAATTTTTATGCTATCAGTTCCACTATATATTTAGTACATAAGACTGTATACAAGACTGTGGTTGAAAGCATCCTACCCCATTTTAATTGAAACTTTAATTGAGAATAACCAACCAATTAATAGACCTTAGACAGAATTTGAAAAAAAAAAAACTTTGTTTTAGGTAGTGGGGAGCTTTTTAATTATTTAATTTTAATTTTTTTTATCTTTATATTTTTAAAAAATATTAAATTTTTTAAATGAAATTTTCTAGGAGATGGATTTAAGTTTCCTTTCCATGTTTTTTAGTCAATGTTCAATAGTTCTATTGGCCTTTGTTTTTCTTTCCATGTTTTATCTTTCTTTGGTTTAGGTATTAGGACTGTATTTGTCTTATAAAGGGATTCTTCTGGAATGCTTTCTTTCTCAATTTTCAAGAATAATTTGTGAATTATGTATATTAAATGTTCTTTAAAAGTTGAACAGAGCTGTGTGCTCAGTCTGTGGGAATTTCAGCCATAAATTTGTCAGTGGAGGACTACCTAGAATGCTGGAGCTTTCCTCAATTTATTTCTGATAGTTTAAGGATACCAATAGAACACATAGTCTATTAGTTATCATTAGAGATTACCAATTTTATGGTAATAACTAACCAGATTAGTTATCATTTACTATGATTTATGACTAGCTCACCTTCTTTCTCAATCTCATGTCTTTGAGTATAACCTTTAATTTTATGTTTGATATTTCTTTGTTACATATTACCTTTTCACACCCACCATTTGCTTCTCCATTGCCCGCTGAGTAAAACTCATTTTTAAGTCCTTGGAGAATAGTGTTCCATGACTTGTGACTATAACAACATATCAATATGATATCAGACTACCTCTTTAATGCTATTATATTATGGCATTCAAACTGTTTGCTTTCTATCTTCTCTAGCATCTTATGACCCAACTATGTCTTTTGGTCATTGGCAGATGAAAATTTTATTAATTAGACAAAAGAAGCAGTTATTTGCAGGCGTTCTCAAACTACAGCCCGCAGGCCAGATGTGGCCCACTGAGGATGTTTATGCGGCCTGCCGGGTTATGACAAATAAGCTGAGGGGCAGAGACAGAGTGTGAATTTTTGTTTTTACTATAGTCCAGCCCTCCAAAAGTCTGAGGGACAGTGAACTAGACCCCTATTTAAAAAGTTTGAGGACCACTGGTTAAGAGCAACCATGCAACAAATCATGGACAAGGAGCCAATTTTAATTTCAGTTAATTAGTGAAATATATAAGTAAGAAAGTCAATACCAATGTATTCCAAGGAAGATGGATTGGACTGTCAGCATGCATCAAGAAGAAAATCTTTTTAAGTTATCAGAAATTATGTGGAAAACTTTTGAAAGTAATATGGTGAAGTGAAATAATGCTAGACAAGAAGTTTGATCTAACAAGTTGGGAGAGTTGATCTGAATCATGAGAGACCTCTCTGAATCATGTATAAGTTATTAAGAGTCTTGAGAAGAATGGGTTTTATTTTGTATTGTTTCCCCTCCAGAAATTAGAGCATGTTACTTTCCAGCACAGCACTGAAAAAGGAAGAAGGTAGGTTTCCTCCTCATCCCTGAGAAGATCAAAACTTCTGAACTTCAAAGGGTCTGAAGGATATGGAAATTCCCATTTTTCCCTACTGGAGTCCCAAAAGCTGGTCCAGGAGGACCAGCTAGTGGTGGTATTTGTATCAAGAGGAACCAATAGCAGGTTTTACTCATAATTATATAAGGAGCTCAGCAAAGACATTACATCATACCTAAGGAGAGCTTCTCAAGTACCCTGTAAATAGGAGAAAATTATTTTCAGAATTCAGGAGCTATGCACTGCCTCTTTGTCACATATATTCTCTCAGTTTGAGTAGTTTCTCCTCCATAGGTATGTTGTGAGAGAGCAGACTTTTAACTTTGAGAAATATTATTTGTATTAATTTTTTCTTATTGTACTACATGATTAACTTCCTTTTCCCCATAAGCTATAAATTAGCTAAATGACATTAGGGAAGGTGAGCACAATAGTCAAGGGTCAAACCAATGGCATTGGAAAACTACCTCTGACTTGTTAGGATTACTAGGTGTTAACAGGGGTTGTCTAATTTAGTATGGTACTTAACAATTCTCTAGCTTTAATTCAATTTAATTTACACCTTTAATTCAAACATTTAAAGCTCCTTTAAAAGGAGCTTGCTCAGTGGTCTGTAAGAAGTTCTTTCAAGCCCATGGGAGTACCCACAAGCCCATTCTCTGGAAGGATAAAAGGAGCCAACACTGAGTCTAAAGGTCAGTCTGGAAGAAGGCAGTCTGGAAGGAGGCAATCTGGATTGGGTCAAGGACAAGACTTTCCAGGAGAACTTCAGGGAAGCTAGAGGAGATTCAGAGCCAGGATTCAGGAAGAAAAGGATTCAAGATTCTATCTTCGTGCTGACTGGAGACTTTGGATTCAGAGGGAGCTAGAGACTGAAGCTGGCTGGAAAGATTCTGACAGGAAAAGATCAAGACTTTGAAAGACACAATATAGAACTAAAGCCAAGGCTGCCTCCCTAGAAGCTCCCCAAGAGATCTCCTCTCAGAGAACGATTGCAAATCTAGAGACAACAGAACTTTACATTTTGGTGCCCAACGTGGGGCAAGGACTTTTGCTTATCCTAACACTGACTGATCAGAAATGCCCCCAAAACCCAGAGAGGGAAATTTTGAAGCCTAAATCTGAGAGCACAACTTGTCTTTGGGAGTGGAAATCGAGATAAAGATCCTGAGACCATTTATGGACCATATTCGTATTTTTTAATTGGTAGTAGAGAGAAACCCACTATCAGAATAAGAAATATATGGGTTCCAACCCTTCTTCTAACCCAAAATCTGAAATTATAAGTTTAGGGAGAAAATGCAAAACTTCAATGGCAGAGGTAATTCCTTGTCAGGATCTCCCTCTATCAATGAAATCACAGGTTGATTCTCAATTCTAATAGTTCAATATTGTGATAAAAATATTGTAATTCAGAGAAGCAAAAATACAGTATTATATTATCAAGGCCCCAGAGAAAGACAGAAAGATACATTTATTAAGTGCTTACTTTGTGATAAATATTGCGCTGAGCTCTGGGTTATAAATTCTTTAAGGATCTTACATTCTATTGGAGGAAGATAATAAACAGAAGCTCTAAAGAGGGAAAAAACAGAGGAGGCTATTGGAAGGCTGTGGAAAAATCTGGAGAAGGAAGAATGGATTTAGGGTAAAGTGGTCATATTGGCATGTCATAAAATTAAAAGAAAGTGCTATAGGGAAGAGGACACAAACATATAACAATTTGTTCATACCTGGAGTAGTATTAGTGAGAGAGTATAGAGCAAGAAATGGGCAATAAACAAAAGGTTTAACATATATTTATTTGGATGCATCTTAATCTCAACACAGAAGGTATTTCTTTATGTGTTGCCTTAGGTGTTGTCCATAAGTCTTTATTGTTTTTCATTCCCTTATATCTAATTTGTTGCTCAGTACTGTTCTATTTTTTAAATTACTCTTGTAGAAATTCCCTTCTTTCCTCCAACACTGCCATTATGCTGCTATAGAGTTATTTCACAATTGGCTTTTTCAGTAGCCTCTTGATTTTCCTTTCTGCCTTGAGTCTCTCAGTACTACCTAAATGATCTTTCTAAAGTACATCACTTCACTACTATTCAACAAATTTAAGTGGCTCTCAGTTATATCCATAAAAATATATAAAATCCTCTGTTTGATTTCTAAAGTTCTGAATTATTTAGTCCCTTCCAAGTCTTTACATTGCTCTTCACATACTTTAAGATTGAGTGACAATACACTACTCTTGGATTTATATTTTCCCAAGTCTGAAATGCTTTTCTTCTTATTTCTGCCTCAAGACTTCTTAAGTTCCCTGGCCTCCTTCAAGTCTTCAGTCAGATCACCAAATTCAATCACAAAAGATGAAAGATGAACTAGAAGAACAGAATAATAGTAGAAATTATGCAGTGATGTAAGAAATTGTGCAGTGATTTTAATGATCCCAAGCTGCTTCTTGATATACATTTATATTATGCCATAACGGGTAAAAAGTAGGTTTCAGATTCAGAAGAACTGGACACTAGTTGCACCTGTGAAACATACTAATGTCAGACATATATCACTATCCCTATACTATTCTCCTGATGATTATATGTAGCTGTAGTTTAAACTTTGACATGAAATACCATAATTTCCAGGGAATCAAAATTGCAGGTTAGTAGAAAAACAAAGTGAGTAAATAAAGTTATGATACATCATTAATGATGACAGGAATACAGAGGAGGCATAAGGAAAATCATCCTGTCAATTGATGACTTAGACATTAGTTCACTGTATTTTTTTCAAAAAAGAAAGAGATAACTAGAATATTTTGGATGCTAAAGTGAGTTTTAGAAGACCTACACACTTCTGAAGTCAAATAGGAAGTAGAGAGGGAAAGACTGAAGATTCATACAGAGATGAGGAGATGATTGTTAGAGCAGGCCCTTGAAGAGGCAGCAGGATCAAGGCCTCCTGTAGAAACACTGACTTTGCTAAGATAATGCTTTAAAGAGATCATAAAAGGAGAAAAGGACACATATACAACAATGTTTGTAGCAAACTTTTTTGTGGTGACAAGGAGCTGAAAAATCAAGTGGATATCCATCAACTGGAGAATGGCTGAACATATTATGGTATATAAATGTTATGGGATATTATTGTTCTATAAATAATCAGTAGGATGATTTCAGAGAAGCCTTGGGAGACTTCTGTGAACTGATCCTAAGTGAAGTGAGTTGAACCAAAAGAATATTGTACATGGCAACAGCAATATTATATGTTGATCAATTCTGCCAGATTATGGCTCTTTTAAGCAGCGAGGTATTAGAGCATGGTCTTGTGATACAGAAAGCTATCTGCTCCTAAAGAGAGGATTGTGGGGATTGAGTGTGGATCTCAACATAATATATTCACCTTTTTTGTGGCTTGCTTGTTTTATTCATTCTTCTTGTTTTTTCCTTTGTTATCTGATTTTTCTTGTGCAGCATGATAATTGTAGAAATATGTATAGAAGAATTGCACATGTTTAACAGCATATTGGATTACTTGATGTCTAGGGGAGGGAGGAAAGGGAAAGGAAGAAGAAATTTTTGAAACACAAGGTTTTGCAAAGCTATCTTTGCATATATTTTGAAAATAAAAAGCTGTTATTAAAAATAAAAGATTGTGCTTTTATGTGACCAGAAGAAAGAAAAGAATGATTAACATTGGCAAGAAGTTCTTAGGAAAATCAACCATTTTGTCTGGAGTGAGAAATAATCTATGAAAGTGAGGAAAATAAGATCAAAAGATTATATATTTTAAGATTTTTAATCTAACAATAGTAAATAAAATAGGTTACAATGACAAAAAAAAAAAAAAAAAAAACAACGAATTTCAATCATAAGCTGGGGGGATTCTATTTGGTCTGTTCTCCCAATTCTTTAATTTAGGAAATGAAGATGTTCCTTCCTTCAATTCAGACTGTAAAATTTCTGAAATTTACAGACTTATAATGTTTGTCTTGTGCACTATGAAATGAATAACTTGCATGAGGTCACAATCACTATCTGTCAGAAGCAGGATTTAAACCCAGTTCACTCTGACTGCATGGTTGTCTGAAAGTTGAACTGGTGTCTAAAAAAGAAATGAAGTAGAGGTAGGTCTTTATTCTGTTGAGTAGTCTATATGTGGAGGAATTAGAAGGAGAATGAATAATAGAGGTATGCTGGGTTGTGATCACCTTGATGAGAGCAGAGTCATTCAGATACTGATATCCTGATAATGAAATTGGACAGAAGACAGAGATGGAGTGCAGGCAGGAGGGATCTTTCTGCATTGAGAAGAGACAAAATAGAAAGAAGGAGATGTCAAAGGAACAGAGGAAGTCATTCAGCTTCCTTATCTGTAAAATAAAGGGTACAAATTATATGTCTTGGAAAGAGTCTCCATCCAGTATGAGATGATGAGAATCTGAAAGATGATAGGAGGAATAAGAATGGAAATGAAGGAGCAGATGCAGGATACATTAGGAGTGAAGATAATGGATTGGATTTGGAAAAGAAGGAAGAGGATGCAGTTTTTAAAACTCATAGAATCAATTAATAGTCATTTATTAAATACTATGCATTGGGTTTACTAGACTGAGAAAAGCAAAAAAACAGTATCCTAAACCTAATTCCTCAAGATGCTTATGGTCTAATGGGGCAAACAGTGATTTAACAACTAATTACATACAAGCTATAAACAGAGTAAACAGAATTTCAGAGGATAGGCAGATGGGCCATTAAATCATGTAACTTTAGCACTAGAAATTAATCCCAAGGTTTTTTCATAAAATAAATTGGAGTATAATATCTCTGATGATGACAGGAAAGTCAGTAGAGTGAGCAAGATTTTGTTGGAGGGTTAGTGAATGGAAGTAGAGAGGACAGGGAGAAGAAAGCTTGTTCTTAAACAAATTAAATTTTATGACAACCATGAATGATGTTTTGCTAACTATATGATTAAACTCTCAAGCAGAAAGCTGAAATATAAATGCATTTATTTCATTTCATCATGAACAAATTCTTATTGTGATTAAGGTGTGTGTAGAGATATGTGTATATGTGTATGTCTGTGTGTGTCTGTGTGTGTGTATGTGTGTGTATGTGTGAATGTGCATAGAGACTATATATATATATATATATATATATATATATATATATATATATACTCTCATATAATTAGAATTTTCTCAACCAGTGCCATCTGAACAAAATGGCCTGGACACCACCATTACTTCCATATTGCTATACCAAATTTATCATTAAATGAAAGGTGTTCTTTATTAACAAATGGAAGACTTCCAAGGCCTGCCTCTAATTTGCTGGAGCCTATGCTGCACCAGCACAACTGAAACAATTGTGTTCCAGACTCACCATGGTGCACTAGACTTCTCCTGCTGACCTTTCATCTTTGGCTGGAAAATTATTCCATTCTATCTTTTTGTAGGTTTAACATTCTAAAATTTGTTTGGAGCCATTATTTAAAAGTATTTTGTATGGGTTTGGGAAGAACTAGCATGAATTCCTGCTTTTGCTCTATCATCTTGGTTCTACATCTACAGTTTTTTAAGTTTACACATCTTTCTTTTCTATTTCCACCAGTACTTTTGCATCTGCTATCAGCTTGCCCAAAGCTTGCATATCCTAATGAGATTAAAAAAAATCACTTCAGGAAGCAATAAACTGTGAAAATATTTTTTACAGTCAAATCAAAGGTTCTGATAAAGGCCTCATTTCCAAAATATAGAGAATTGATTCTAATTTATAAGAAATCAAGCCATTCTCTAATTGATAAATGGTCAAAGGATGTGAACAATTTTCAGATGAAGAAATAGAAATTATTTCTAATCATATGAAAAGATGCTCCAAATCATTATTAATCAGAGAAATGCAAATTAAGACAACTCTGAGATACCACTACACAACTGTCAGATTGGCTAGGATGACAGGAAAAGATAATGCTGAATGTTGTGGGAATGATGTGGGAAAACTGGGACACTAATACATTGTTGGTGAAATTGTGAATGTATCCAGCTATTCTGGAAAGCAATTTGGAACTATGCTCAAAAAGTTATCAAACTGTAAATACCCTTTGATCCATCAATGTTACTACTGGGCTTATATCCCAAAGAGATCTTAGAGAAGAGAAAGGGACCCACATGCGCAAAAAATGTTTGTGGCAACCCTTTTTGTAGTGGCTAGAAACTGGAGAATGGCCTAATAAATTGTGGTATATGAATGTTATAGCATATTATTGTTCTGTAAGAAATGACCAGCAGGATGATTTCAGAGAGGCCTGGAGAGACTTACATGAACTGATGCTGAAGTGAAATGAGCAGAGCCAGGAGACCATTATACACTTCAACAACAATAATATATGATGATCAATTCTGATGGATGTGGCTCTCTTCAACAATGAGATGAACCAAATCAGTTCCATTTGTTCAATAATGAAGAGAACCAGCTACGCCCAGCGAGAGAACTATGGGAAATTAGTGTGAACCATAACATAGCATTTCCACTCCATCTGTTTTAGTCCGCTTGCATTTTTTATTTCCTTCTCAAGTTATTTTTACCTTATTTCTAAGTCTGATTTTTCTTGTGCAAAAACAAAACAAAACAAAACAAAACAAAACAAAAAACCAACTATGGATATGTACACATATATTGTATTTAACATATACTTTAATATATTTAGCATGTATGGTCTACCTGCCATCTAGGGAAAGGGGTGGGGGAAGGAGAAGAAAATTTGGAACAGAAGGTTTTACAAGGGTTAATGATGAAAAGTTACCCATGGATATATATTGTAAAAAAACAGCTATTTTTAAAAAAAAAGTTGCTTCATCACAGCATAACATTGTGGATTTTGATAATTTAGGGCAACTGTCTGCTTTTCATGATTTTTATTTCATGGAATTAGCTGCAATATCATCTCTAAACTAATCACAATTGTCTAATAATTGAACCAGTTGAACCAGTTAGACCACTAGGAAAGTTTTAATGTTGGTACGGAAGATAATAGGGAAAAGAAGGGCATATAAATGTGCTGAAGTGCTTGTTAACTACCTTCCACAATATGCAAATGAGGCCTACACATATCGATCAGGAAATATATATAAAATGTTTGCCTTTAATTTATACACATTTTTTAAAAATTAATTATGCAGTAGGATCTTTTTTCCCCTGGAAATTTTACAGCTAGCTTCCTCCGTAATAATGGCATATGTATAATTTCATAGAGAGAAAGTGCTTATTATTTATAAAACAATCAGCATAGCTTAGAAAACAGAAAAAAATGAAATTTTAACTTTCATAATTACTTTTTCCCTTTTTCCTGCTATTTACATGATCAGTTTCTCTGTGAAGGTGCCTAAAGGAATTTAATATCCTCCCATGTGTTATCCAGTGATAACAAAGGGAAGATGCTTGGAAGCTCTTCCCTTGGAAGACCTTGTAACTTTCATCGGACGGCAGTTGATGTTAAAATTCACAGTAACTCTGGTATCTAGGTATGCAATTTATTAAATTTAACCTTGAAGTGCTTGAATCTTTGCATAACTGCTGAGCTGCTAGAAATATCACAAAATAAGTTAGACTGAGAATGGCAAATTCATTCACTGCAGCCCATATAGAATAATAAAATATAAGTTATAGAGAACTATTTAGAAATGTATGAAATGTGGTTTTGGTTGTACATGTCACACACACACACACACACACACACACACACATATATATATATATATATATATATATATATATATATATACACATGTATATATATATATATATATACACATACATACGTAACACTTATAAGCAATCCACAATATAATTATGTCTCTTTCATGTACTCTTTAAGTTCGGGAATATTAAAGATGGAAATATAGAAAATCATGTCAAGGAAACTGTTTTGGATACAGTTGTTCATAGTCATGATATAAAGCCTATAAATATTAACATATAATTATTAACATATAAATATAATATAATATAAATTATTAACATATAAATATAATATAATATAAAATATTAACATATAATTCAGCTGAAACTTCTCAATAGTGAACTCAAAAACAATCTCCCTCTGTTCTTTCCAAAATGTGATGCTGAATTAAGCCAGAGTTTGTAAATTAAGTGTAATATATATATATATATATATATATATATATATATATATATATATATATATATATATATATACACACACATATATATATATATATATGTATACACATGCATATATAGGTATACACACATATATATGTATACACAATCTCATTTGGTTCAATTATCATGTCTATGTTAATAATTTTGAAATAATTAATTTTTCCATTGAGCTTACCAGGCTTGAACCTGATATTATTGTCTGCTGTGGAGACATCATAAATTTTTGCATAGGCTTTAGTAATATCTGACTCTTCACAGCCTTGTGGACCATTTAACATTAATCCTTCTTTTCATGTCTCCATTCAAATTTTCTTGCTAAAGATATTGGAGTGGCAATCATTACTCTCTCCAGCTCATTTAACAGATGAGGACTTGAAACAAACAAGGTTAAGTAACTAGCCTATTGTCATAGAGCTAATAAGTGTCTGAAGCTGGATTTGAAGATCAATCTTCCTCATTCCAAGCCTAATGTTGTATCCATTGTGTAATTGTGGGATTCTGATTGTTGAAAGCTGTAACAAGGGTTTAAGGGTGGGTGTGAATATGGAATCCCCATTGGGGAATTTATGGGGTCCCTATTGGATAAAAGCCATTACAAGGACACCGTGTCCTGAAAATAACCTTGTGTATGCCTGGATCTTATTCAAACTGACCAGCACATGGCTTTGAATGTCAGGACATCTAACCAACTGCCCTGCTTTGATGCCCAGGTCCTACAACATGGGAATCAAGCCCTATTCCCAAGGAATAATTTTAAAATTTAGCCATTTGGCTTCATTAAGATATGTATGATGCTCTATAGCTTCCCTCTTTGACTTCTCTAATTAATCTGGGGATTTTTTGGAGTCTGTGGCAATATGGAGCAGTGGCTCATCTGGTAGCTGCCTCAGAAAATAAGGAACCCAGACAATTATTAAAGTACTTGAATAATCATAATGGAGTTTTATGCCTTTTCTTTGGTATGAGGTTGACCCTTAGTTGGGGGAGGAACTCAAGAGTTCCCTTGGGAAAGGAATTCCAGACCCCTCCCAAGACAACATATGGATTTTATAAACTCAGCATATACAAAGAGAGCTCTATCTTTTCCTCTAAAAAAGCTTATCTTTTCTTTTTCTGTTGAGAATCTTTCCATACCCAAGTTTATAACTTTACAGTAATTTTCGACTATTCACTTACTTATACCTTTAGTATTTAATCAGCTGACAATTTCTGTTTATTTTTACTTTACAGCTTTTTTCTGTCTTCTTTTCATTTACTTGTAACAGTTTAGGCTTGGCTCACTTTTCATCTGGACTACTGAAATAGATTCCCAATTCATCTTCCTACAATTTACCTCATTTCAAATTTGAAATCAACAGAATTGCCAAAATAACTTAGTACAAACTGTCCGTTGTGTTCCTCTGTTCAATAATCAGTGACTTTCTATCACTTCTAGGATAAAACATTAATTCTCCTGTTTATAGGTGAGAGGGATTGGAGAAGGCTCCTTGTAGAAGGTAGCATTTTAACTGAGATTATAGGAAGACAAAGACTACTAATAGTAGGGGAGAAAGAACATTTAAGTGTGGGGACTAGCCAGTGAAAATTCCCAGAACTAGGAGACAAGAGCTCCTTGGAGCTGGAGGTCAGCATTTACTGGAAAATAATATATCAGAAATTCAGCATAGACCTACACCTCTCATCTCATGCAAAAATAAGCTCAAAATGGGTAAAAGATTTGGACATAAAAGATGATACCATAAGGAAATTGGGAGGGCAAGAGATAATTTACCTATCAGATTTTTGGAGATGGGAAGAATTTATGACAAAAGAACTAGGGAACATTATGAAAGGTGAAGTGGACAATTTTGATTACATTGAATTAAAAAGGCTTTGCACAAATAAAACCAACAGAAAGAAGATTAAAAGGGAAGTTCTAAGCTGGGAAAATTCTTTTACAACTAGTGTTTCTAATAAAGGTCTCATTTCTAAAATATATAAAAACTGTGTCAAATTTATAAGATTACAAGTCATTCCCCAATTGATGTGGTCAAAGGATTTGAACAGACAATTTTCAGATGACAAAATTCAAGCCATCTATAATCCTATGAAAAAAATCCTCTAACTCATTATTGATAAGAGAAATGAAAATTAAAACAACTCTAAGTTACCACCTCACACCTCTCAGATTAGCTCAGATGACAGGAAAAGACAATTAATAAATGTTAGAGGGGATATGAGAAAAATGGGACACTAATATATTGGTGGAGTTGTGAAATGATCCAGCCATTCTGGAGAACAATTTGAAACTACTGCATTTGACAGTTGAAGTGAAGTGCTGGTCAAGATCAAGTGGTGCTTTGATTTGATGCTATGATGCCATATATACATATATACATACATATATATATATGTATGTGTGTGCATGCGTATATATCTATATATCTATATCTATATCTTTCATTATTCCACTATTTCCATTATAATGTCTTGCTTTATTAGTCTGCCAGTAGCCAACTTTTCCAAACTAATTTCATATTACTCCCCCCTTCATTTCATTCTGTTTCAGCTAAACTATTTTAATTGATGTTCTTTGCAGGGAACATTCCAAATCTATGGAAGTTGTTTTCATGCCTGAAATGCATGCTTTCCTTATCTCAGCTTCTTAGAATCCTTAGCTTCCTTCAAGGCTCATTCTCTTGAATATTTTCCATCTAGTAGCATGCTTATCAAATTTATACATGAAACCACACTAAGAGGGAAAGTTAATTTACCAGATGACAAATCTAGGTTCCAAAAAATTCTTGACAGGCTAGAACAATGGGTTCAATTGAATAAAAGGAAATTTAATAGGAATGAATATAAATGTCTTACATTTGAATTTCAGAAATTGATTTTATGAGTAAAAGATGAGTAAAAGCTATCCCTGGGCAAGTCTTTCTTAAAAAAACAAAAACAAAAACATCTAGGGGTTATAGTGGATTGCAATCTCAATATAAGTTAGTGTGACAAGCAGCAAAGAAAACTAAAAAATACTGAGTTGTCTGAAGAGTTATGGTTTTCAGGTTTTTTTTTTTTTTTTTTTTTTAATCACTTGATTGTCTTAGCGTCTGTAACATTGTGCTCAATATTGGGAATCACATTCTTAGAATGTTATTATTAACATAAGCTAAAAATCATCCTGAGGAGAGAAAGTAACATCATTGAAGTCTTCAATTTCGCGTTAAATAAAGACCAATTGCACAAACAAGATTCTTAGCCTGGACAAGAGAAGACTGAGGGGTGAATGGGAGCTCTGATGATTTCTTCTCCATCTATAGATTTATTTACATAATGTGTTTATTTATATATGTATATGTATTAAGAGATTGAACTTTTCTTTAGAGAGTAGCTGTGATATTAGAAGCAGAACAGATTTTCTTATATAAACCCATCACTGAGCCTGAATTATATACTCTATGGATTGATTTCTAGGGAGGTCAAGCATTCAGTTTCTAAAAGCCCCTTCGAACTCTCAATGCTGGCAGCAAGGGCACTAATTATACTGATGATTTCTATGGTGTGGACACTTCTCCAATGGGAACTGTGTTGAGGCCATCTTGACATTTCATATTAGCCTCCGAACAGCTGTTGGAGTTAACAAAATTAATCCCTGCCAACTTGGTCTAGAATCAAAGTGACCTAGAAGAGTTACATTCTGCATCCCATTATCAATCTCCTGGGGCAAATACATTATGTTTTAATGTGTTCACATCAAGGAAAAGCATGTTCCTTTTATTCCTGCTTACCATTACAGACTTCTGTCAGAGGCTTGAGAAGCATAATCATACTGCGTCTGATGCTCTAGTAAGCACTGGCTGGGCATGCATTTAAAATCAGGGAATCTTGAATCATTTCCCGAGAAGAGGAAAGTTACAGAAGCAACGTAAAAGTCAGGTTGTGAGGTAGTTTCCAAAGAAAATAGAATACTATGTTTGCTCCCAGTGAGATTTTAAATCAGAGGGAGAAAACATACACTATAACAATTCTATGCAAAGGTTATTACTTGAGCATAAGTTGCTTATTTATTTGCCTTGATAGACTAAGCATTCCTCTGGAGCACATACCTGGTTCTGAGAATAATTAGGGCACTAGTGACACATATGGAGTTCTTGCTAGTACCCTTCCATACATCTGTTCCTCACTCCCAAATCTCAAGTGGAATGAGGATGCTTAATATGTGGGTTTCCCCCCACATATTCCTAGACAGTACCTTTGGGTAGGACTCAGTAACTTTTTTTAAGCCTAGAGAGGGATAGTAGGGTTGTACTTTATTTCAGTGAAGATGAACGAAGAAAAAAGCACTATGAGAGGATAAGAAATAGAATTCGGTTTCCCCAAGTAACAAAGTGGAATAAAGGAAAATTTATTAGACCTGGATGTAGGAGAGAACTCGATTTCAATCTCATCTCAGGCATTCATTAGTTGTGGCACTTGGGGGGAAAGCACTTTACTTAACTGAGTCTCAATTTCTTCATTAATAAAATAGTGAAAATAATGTACTTCTCTATGGTTTCTATATTTTTATTTCTATCTCTGTATTTTAGGTCAGGAAGATTCAGGCTGCTCTGATAGAGAAGATACAAGTTTGGAATGAAATGAGAGACTCATAGAGCATCTCATAGATGACAATCAAATCTCTGGATCAGGTTAAGAGAAAAAATAAAAAACAAAACTTTAAAAATCGTAGCCTATCTTTCATGGTGGGAAGCTGGAAACCATTGTTCTTGCTCTACATTGGCAAAAAATATTCTGACAAAGAAGTAGCAATAAAACCTCTTTTTTTGAGAGGCATAGATATATTTAATAAATTCCAATTAAGGGTAATGTGCTATTTTGGCTGATGTGGGAGGTACTAGGAAGGATCTGATCCTGGCCTTCCCTGACCAGGGCTTACAAATTATCCTCATTTGCATATCTTGTGATCTACTCAAACTGAGTTTCTTATTTTCATATTCATGGTTTTTCTTTTTCTTTTTCTGTTCTCATATCTTTTTATTTTTGCCCCTCATGTCTTAAAAGTAGTCGCTCTTCATCTACATCTTTAAGCTGCCTGAGTTTCTTTCAGATCTCAGATCAAATGCTACATGAAACTATTGTTTATCTCCTCCAACTTCTAATGCTCTCCTACTTCCAATGTTTTCCATCTCTTTTTATGGCTATATCTGCATATGTTGTTTTCCTGATAGAAGTTAAGTTTCTCAATGATAGGCTCCATTTCACTTGTTAAGTCTTCAGTACCTACCATAGAGTTTACCACACAAAAGGTTCAGCAAATGTTTGTTAATAGACTGATTGTATATTTCTATACATAGCCAATATAATTTTACTACAAGTCAAATGTATGCTAACTTACAAATGAGAACTACAGACATGATAAAGAGAGTTAATGGAAGGGATGTTGACTTTGTACCTGAGGTCACTGAATCCTTTTATCCACTGGATTCAAGCAATTTAAAAAAAAAATATTTGTAAAGAGCTAGAACTGAGCAGATGCACTTAAAGTAAGGTAACCTAGCACTTAAGGCTAATTACCATTTGGACAATTCTCTATTAACATATGCTTAGAGGATGACTCTACTCAACTTTGTTCTGGCTTGATCTGTGGGTGTGGACAAAGAAGGGGAAGAGAGATCAGAGGGTGGAATAGGACAAGCAGGATCACTCTTTGGCATTGGAGAGAAAGAAAGGAGGAGATTTCAATATCTAATGCCCTGACAGTGACCCCAAAAGACCAAGAATAAAGACTTTTGGTTATCCTGACTCCAGCAGATTCTAAATTATCCAGGGTACTAACACGGTTACAACATTTTGGCGTTGAACATGTGGGCCAAGCACCCTACTTTCACTGAAGAAGTCCTCTGGTGACCAGGAAATTAGGTGAGTATTTTAATAGATAAACAGGGAACTTAATTTGTTAAGGGCTAAACTAGTAATGTTTTATAGCTGAAATGGGGCAGATGTTAGGAAAAGATTCTCTCCCCCTCCCCCATCTCTGTCCCCACCCCCATTCCCACCCCCACCCTTAAGGGGTGTTATAGAAAGCATGCTTAAGTGAATTGAGGGGTAAGGTTTAATTATAACCTGGGAACAGATTGCTAGACTCTTGGGTACATTAGGACCTACATCCCCTTGGTTCTTAAGAGGAAGAAGAAATAAGTGTAGGTAATTGGAAACTTGTGGGACAACAACTTTGTGAATACTACAACAATAGAGGTCCTCGCTCAATTTCCATAGAAGCATTTTATATATACAACATAATTCACTTGGCCTTAAACAATCTTGCAAGTTGTAGAAAAATGAAAAGTTTTAGAAACTGCCTGATGAGGAAGTGTGAGGAAAAAAAAAAACTAAAACAATGAACAGTCTCAAGACCCTACCTGAGGGCATGGAAACTTAAATGAGTTTCAAAGGTGTGGTGATTCTGGCTCTATTAAGAAAGCTTCAAACCCCACCCCCTCCCTAGGGAGCAGATTATTGACAAGCCCCCATCAACTCTGCCTTCTAAGATTGAGGGAGGAGGAGTAGTGGGAGGGACAGTGATATCACCAGCACCTCCCCTTCAGCAATCACCCCCTTCTATGACTAGATTGCAAAAGGCAGTACTTAAAGCTACAGAAGAAGGGAAGGAAATAGATGATCTGAGGCTCCAAATTTATCCCGTGATTCAGCAGTTTAACTCTCAGGTCAAGAGAGTAGAAGATACGCTCCTTTTGATATAGACACCCTCAAAGACCTGAAAAAGGCTTGCACTCTTTATGGGGCAACATTAGCTTATGTTAAGATGTTATCACAAAATTTGGCTTCTGAAATCTTGACCCCTAGTGACTA
Source organism: Sminthopsis crassicaudata (assembly GCF_048593235.1). Classification (NCBI taxonomy): domain Eukaryota; kingdom Metazoa; phylum Chordata; class Mammalia; order Dasyuromorphia; family Dasyuridae; genus Sminthopsis; species Sminthopsis crassicaudata. Next base: position 140,257,646 of record NC_133622.1, on the reverse strand, counting down.
GAAACCTATAGCAAGGGTATGCTTAGAACCTGGACAAAACTTGTTGTGGCTTTCTGAATATAGTGAGGATACAAGCCCAACAAAATAGTAAAAGTGGAGTTAATACTTCAATCACCTGTGACCAACTAACAGGTGTAGGTTCTTATGCAGAAATTTAAGTACAGATTAATTACTCTGCTATCAAAGCATGAACTTCTCTCCCCAATGAAAACAACAAGGGTAAGACCTTCATAAAAACTGTACAAGGATCAAATGAGCCCTTTGCTGATTTTATGGGATGTTTGTAGACAGCCATCATACAGACTAATGGTGAAAATAGAGTAAAAGACATTTTGATAAGGCAACTTGCTAAAGAAAATGCTAATGAGGTTTGCAGAAGAATTATACTAGGACTACACAAGGATACTCCTTTAGAGGAGATCATAAGACGCTGTGCCACAGTGGGCACAAATAACTTTTATAGCCAGCTTATGATGCAGTCTTCCCAAGATCCCAACATGGGAAGACAGGATCCCTTGTGGCAAGGCACTTCCAGAGAGACTCGTCAATGCTTTCAATGTGGTAAAGTAGGGCATCTGAAAGCAAAATGTTGGCATAGAGACAGAGTGAGAAAACAAGGTGGGAGAACAAGACCCAATACCCCATGTCCAAAATGCAACAGAGGGTTCCATTGGGCATCAGAGTGTGGACTGATTCAGGGAAACAAGATGAGGGGCCCAAGTTCAGGGCCCCAGGCAAAAAACACTTGGGGCATGATGGCAGCTAATGCCACATCCAGAGAGTGCTAGAAGTCCAATACCCAGATAAGACCAATCAGCCAAGAAGCCATCTGATGGGAGAAAGGGATTACAATTGGGGAGGATAGAGTTGTATGCAGCTGGGACAACTGAGATACCCCCTGGAGAGGTGAAATCTTCCTCTCCAGCTTATGGATCCCTTGCCTCCAGGCACAGTAGGCTTGACCATTTCACCTCCTGAGAGTACTTACAAAACAGTGTTCATTCATACACTGATATGGGAAACTGGGGAATGTGTAGATATTATCCCAGTCACTAATACATGTAGAAAATGTGTGATTTATCAACCAGGAGAAGTAGTGGCATCAGATTTATTGATACAGCAACCTGTATTCTAATAAGCAACCTGGTGATAGTCGCCCAGATTCTGACTCCAAGCAATAAAATCCAGGAATATACTGGACAGGCAGCTATGACAGCTGACTGACCTATGCTCACTAGGTATATAAATGGCATACCATTAGAAGGATTGGTAGTACTGGTGGTGAATGTACAGTCATTAGAAGTGCCAGTTGACCCAGTCATTGGCCAAAGAGTAAGGGAGACACCTACATGTCTGGAGTAGGAGGATCAATAGCAGCTGAAGTTAGTGCTACCCCTTTGAGATGGATATATGAAGGCGAAACAGGAGTTTTTATCTCCTTTTATAGTTGAAAAAATCCCCATCAATCTGTGGGGAAGAGACATTTTACAACAAATAGGGTTAAAAATGAATACTTTGGTTTTTTAGGCAGGGCTGATGTTGAAGGCCTGCTACCACTTTCACCAGTTCCTATCCAATGGAAAACTGATACACCAGTGTGAATGGAACAGTGGCCCTTAGGTAGCGATAAAATTCAGGCCTTATTAGACATAGTACAGGAGCAACTTGACCAAGGACACTTACAACCTTCTCTACATCCTTGGAATTCCCCAGTACTTGTTGTAAAAAAGAAATCTGTAAAATGGGGGATGTTGACTGATTAAGAAAGATAAATGAACAAATGCAAACTATGGGAACTCTTCAAGCTGGACTTCCATCTCCTACTCAATTGCCTAGAGGATGCCTCTTTGGGTTATAAACATTAAGGATTGTTTCTATTCTATCCCTCTAGATAAGGAGGATATGTGTTAACTTAGCTGAGCCTTATAAAAGATATGAATGGACAGTTTTGCCACAGAAATGAAAAACAGCCCTACTATGCATCAAATGTATGTTGCTGCTGCTCTTACTCCAGTTAGAAAAGCATTTCCAAAAGTAATGTTATTACGTTACATGGATGATATATTGGGATGTGCACCTGAGGAACAAATGTTAGAAGCATGTCTACAAAAAAACTATAGAAACACTAAGGAATTATAAATTGCACATAGCTACAGAAAAAATTCAAAGACATGCTCTTTTTCAATATTTAGGATATGAAGTATACCCTAAAGTGCTTACAGTACAAAAAGTTTCCTTAAGAACAGAGAAGCTACACACCTTAAATGACTTCCAGAAACTGATAGAAGTTATCCAATGTATGTGTTATCTATCAATTGCAACCATTATATGACATTTTAAGGGGAGACAGTACTTTAAATTTGCCATGCCAGCTTACAAAAGAATCTCAAGAAGCTTTGAGACAAGTTGAACGGGCTTTATCCAATGTGGCTGAAAAAGGTTTCTAAAGTTCCTCTTAAAGGACCAACTATCTTTACAGATGTATCCAAACATAAAATTTGTGCTGTATGCTCTCGTGACTTAACTAAAAGAGAGTAGTCAGAACTCCTTTTCAGTCCACTCAGCAGAATGAATTGTTTGCAATCATTCTAACTCTTACTTATTATCCAGGAGACATAAATATATATATATATATATATATATATATATATATATATATATATATATATATATATATAATATCTGATTGAGCCTATTCAGTAGGTGTGGTACAAAGAATTGCCACAGCCCAAATAAAATGTGTAGACTCCAATATATATCAGCTCTTTAAGGAACTTCAAGAGCAAGTGAGAAAGCATCCAGTTAAGATTTATATCTTGCATTCCACTCTCATAGTGGACTTCCAGGTCATATTTTTGATGGTAATTCCAAGGCAGATAGCCTTCTAACTATGTTAGCCAATACTCCTTTATTTCAATAATCTCATTCTAAATATCATCAGGCTGCCCAAGCTTTATGGCTTTACGTTTACAATTTGGAATAACAAGAGAAGAAGCTAGGAACATAGTAAAAGCCTGTACAGCTTGCCTTCCTTTCCATGCTCCCACACTCCCTCCAGGGAAAAATCCTCATGGTTTGAGACCTAATGAAATTTGACAAAAGATTGACCCAAATCTTTTGGTTGTCTGTCTTTTATCCACATTGTGGTAGACACTTTTTCAGGATTCATTTTTTGCAATACCAGCAGCAAAAGAGATAGCCAGAGTAGTCACTGAATTCCTTATACAAGCATTTGCAATTATGGGTGTGCCACAAGCAATAAAAACTGACAATGGACCTGCATATACTTCTAAACCTTTTGAACACTTTTGTGCACAGTATAAGATTTTAAATACCACTGGCATACCCTTTAATCCTCAAGGACAGGAAATAGAGAGAAGAAACAGTGACCTCAAGATGCTCCTTCAAAAACAAAAGAAAAGGGGAGCCACAGGTAATCCTAGAGAACTTTTAAATCTAGCCCTTTATACTATTAACTTCTTAATCTTTGACAAAGATGCACTGGCTCCAGCAGACAGGTTTTATAACCCACCAGAAGGGCAGTGTCCAGTGCCAGCAGCTCTACTGTGTTTAGATAATGACCAGGTCATTTAGAGAGACCCAGCATGTGGTGAATGGAAGGGACCAGATAGATTAACTGTTTGGGGGAGAGAGTCTGCTTGTATCTCTACAGATGGAGAAGGAATCAGATAGGTGCTGACAAGCCGTATTTGCCTTGTCCATAGGAGAGAGATGGAGCAGACCCTTGAAATGAAGGAGAAGACCCAATTTTGCTGACTGTGCCCAGCACTGAAAGAACCTGGCAGTTATGGCGTTTGACTCATGGACATCAAAAATTGTTGGACTTGAATACCCTCAGGAATCATTGGATTCTCTGAGACAAAAGACTGTTATAAGACTTGAAAACCCTCAGGAATCACTGGATTCTCTGAGACATAATAAGACTATTGTAACACTTGAATGCCTTCAGGAATCACTGGATTCTCTGAGACATAAGACTGTTGCAGGACTTCAAAACCTGTAGGAATCACTGGATTCCCTAACATATAAAAAGACTGTTGCAGGACTTCAAAAACTCATGGGGATCATTGGATTCCCTGACATGTGAAGCAATGGACAATAGATTGGTTTTGGACTATCTCTTGGCTGCTGAAGAAGGTGTATATGTGACTGATGTTTACATATCCTCCTTCTACGACTTCTGGAAGTCTTTTACAAGACCATGTTGATTTATATTGTTTATTATATCACTACTTGCATCTACACCTCATCGAGCCTACACTGATTGTGGGGAGAGTCATCACTAATAGCCTGTATGTTATTACTATGTGCTTGTGTAATACCTCCCATGCTAATGGGTTTGTACACACGTGTCTGTAATAAGACCCTTCAGCCCAGAAATCTGATTGCAATCCCCACTTCCCTTTGGTGCTTTTCATCTCCCTTCCTAAGATGTCAGGTAGGGCATGATCACCTCCTTTTGGGTGTTTTCACCTCCATTCCTGAGAAATCAGGGAGGGTCTGATCACCTTTTTTTTGGGTTTCTCACCTCCCTGAGAAGTCAGGGATGGCGTGACCACATGTGTTTTAAAACAAAAGAAAGCAGGAGATGTAAAGGGCTAGAACTGAGCAGATGCACTAAAAGTAAGGTAATCTAGCACTTAAGGCTAATTACCAATTGGAAAATTCTCTATTAACATGCTTGGAGGATGACTCTACTCAACTCTGTGCTGGCTGGATCTGTGGGTGTGGACAAAGAAGGGGAAGAGAGATCAGAGGGTGGAGTAGGACAAGCAGGATCATTCTTTGGCATTGGAGAGAGAGAAAGGAGGTGTGGAGATTCCTATATCTAATGCCCTGACAGTGACCCTAAAAAAACAAGCATAAAGACTTTTGCTTATCCTGACTCCAGCTGATTCTAAGATATCCAGGGAACTAATGCAGTCGCAACAAATATTATCTTGAGTGAATTGGAAGATGCTATTATAGAAATGAAAGTCTACAGGTAAGAACAACTGAAGAAAAGTTTGAATGGTATGATGAGAAGTTTATATGAGATATAGGAATATAAGAAACCAATTTAGGCATGTCATTAATGGAGTACCAAATAGAGAAAAAATATTCAAGAGAAACGATGAATCGCTGGTTTGCCAACAGTGAAATTTAGGAAAAACAACATTATGAATGTTAAAACAGTCTACTTCATCTTATTTTAAATTGTTATAAATAAAATATTCATGTGACAATTGTTTGGGGGTAAATTTCTAAACTTATCATCAACTCAGGCTGTGCTGAGTCTGGAGTCAAAGTCCTAGATTTCAAAATCTTGTCATTTAATCATCTCTGTGACTTTCGGTAAATTTCTTTGCCATTCTGGGCCTTTGTTTCTTCATTTCTAAAATGAGAGGGTTTGATTATATTATCTGTAGGACCAGATGGTTCTAAACTCTAAACTAGATGCTAGTTTCAAAATATATCTCAGGAAAAAAAAAAAAAAAAAAAAAAAAAAAGATGTGACTATAGGAAACAAAATGCATCAGGTAGATTCTGAATGCCTCCTGAAATAAACACTCAGGTGACATCCTCTATGAATATGACAGACAAAATCTTAAATTTCCAAGATTAACCAGAAAGAAAGAGTTCCTGGCAAGATCATACAGATCTGTAAACTACTAATATAAAGGAGAAGAGGTCTTCAAATATAGTATTCCAAAGCCAAAAGATAAAGATTTACAAACAAGAATAACTTACCCTGCAAAACAAGGCAGCAGGAAAAGCATTTTTAATCTAAAAGAGGAATTTTAAGCATTCTTGTGGAAAAGATCAGAAAGGGTAGAAACTATGGAATTCAAACACTCAATTCAAGAAAAACTTGGAAAGATAAATACATTTAAAAAATTGAAAAGCTTAAAAAGTCTTATAGGTCATATTGTACTGAACAGTGGAAGATTAATCTACAATTCTTATCTTTAACATCTTTAAGTAACACAAAAGACATTAAGATATGTTCTACTTAGAAAAACCAAAGATACTCAACTAAAGATACTTGAAACATTTAAGAAATTCAATAGTTTAGCAGAATATGTGATAAAACTATATAAACCAGCAACTTTGCTGTATGATACATATGAACAAAACTCAGCAGAAAGATCCAGAAAGAGCAATTCCATATGAAATCAAATGGAACTAGACATAGTTATAATATGCTTTTAAACAAATAGGTATGAGTCAAGATGGAGGAGTAAAGGTAAGAAGTTATTCAATCTTTCCCCCAAACTCCTCCAAATAATTCATTTAAATAATGAGCCTAAACAAAATTTTAGAACATCAGAACATCCAAACAGATGAAGTAGAACATTTTCTAGCTGAAGGTAACTTAGAAGGTTAGTAGAAAATATCTATTACATCAGGGTGGGAGTGTGGTGCACATTCCCACCACAGGCTGTGTCAACACAGCCTCAAGCCCAGCCCCAGCATCATGTTAGCAATGTAAAATTATTTTACTTCAGAGCACACTAAATCTTATAATTACAGTGAGATTGGATACTCCTAACAACTCCAGGGAACAAAAGATTACTTGTGATCAAGTCCCCGAAAGTATCTCTGAAAACAGCTGCACAAAATCTCTTGAAGCTTGGGACAATGCACCTTCCATCTTAGAAATGGTGCCCTACTTTATCTTTTTATTTACAAAATATATGCATGGGTAATTTTTTCAACATTGATCCATTCAACACCTTCTGTTTCAAATTTCCCCTCCTTCCCCTTGCCCCTCCCCTAGATAGCAAGTAAATATGTTAAATTATATGTTAAATCCTATATATATATATACACACACATATATACAATTATCTTGCTACAAAAGAAAAAATGGGTCTAAAAAGAAAAAGAAAAAAAAAACCTGAGAAGGAAAACAAAAATTCAAGCAAACAACAACAGAAAGAGTGAGAATACTACATTGTGGTCTACACTCAATTCCCATAGTGCTCTCTCTGGGAATAGATGGCTCTCTTCATTCCTGTACAAGTGTAATTGGTTTGAATCATCTCATTGTTCATCAGAATTGATCATTATATAATCCTGTTGTTGCTATGTATAATGATCTCTTGGTTCTGCTCATTTGTTTTTTTTTTACCATCAATTTATGTAAGTCTCTCCAGGCCACTCTGAAATCATCCTATTGATCATTTTTTATGGAAAAATAATATTCCATAACATTCATATACCATAATTTATTCAGCCATTCTCCAAATGATGAGCATCCATTCAGTTTCCAGTTTCTAGACACTACACAAAAGGCTGCCACAAATATTTTTTCACATGTGGGTCCCTTTCCCTTTTTTAAGATCTCTGTAGAATGAGACCAATAGTAACATTGCTGGGTCAAAGAGTATGAATAGTTTGATAACTTTTGAGCATAGTGCAAATTGCTCTCTAGAATGGTTGGATTCCTTCACAGTTCCACCAACAATGTATCAGTGTCCCAGTTTTCCCACATCCCCTCCAACATTCATCATTATCATTTGCTATCATCTTAGTCAATCTGCCAGGTATGTAGTGATATCTGAGTTTAAATTTGCATTTCTCTGATAAATAATGATTTGGAATACCTTTTCACATAACTAGAAATAGTTTCAATTCCTTCATCTGAAAATTGTCTGTTCATATCCTTTGACCATTTATCAACTGGAGAATGGTTTGATTTCTTATAAATTTGAGTCAATTCTCTCTATATTATGGAAATAAGGCCTTTATCAGAACCTTTGAATGTAAAAATATTTTCCCAGTTTATTGATTACCTTCTAATCTTGTCCCTATTAGTTTTGTTTATACAAAAACTTTTTAATGTAATATAATCAAAATTTTGTATCTGGTGTTCAGTAATGAGTTCCAGTTTTTCTTTGAACACAATTTCCTTCCTCTTCCACAGATCTGAGAGATAACTATCCTATGTTCTTCTAATTAATATAATATCATTCTTTATGCCTAGATCATGAATCCCATTTTGACCTTATCTTGCTATACGGTGTTAAGCGTGAGTCAATGCCTAGTTTTTATCATACTAGTTTCCAATTTTCCCAGGAGTTTTTGTAAAATAGTTGATTCTTATCCTAAAAGCTGGGGTCTTTGGATTTGGCAAACACTAGATTGCTATAATTATTGACTATTTTATTTTGTGAACCTAACCTATTCCACTAATCAATTAGCCTATTTTTAGCCAGTACCAAATGGTTTTGGTGATTGCTGCTTTATATTATAGTTTTAGATCTGGTACAGCTAAACCACCTTCATTTGATAGTATTCTGTTTGCCTCTTTAACTTATTTCTTATTTATTATGTCATTTGATTTATCTAGTTCTGACAGAGCAAGATTGAGATCTTTCACTATTGTAGTTTTGTTGTCTGTTTCTTTTTGCAACTCTCTTAATATCTCCTTTAGGAATTTCCATGTTCAAGATGGCGGAGAAGATACATGTGAACTTCTAAGCTCTCCCTTACCCTCAATACCAATTACATAACTCAGCCTCAAAAGTAATGCTGAACTGGTAAAAATTACTAATATTAGAAACACAACAACTTACCAGCTGAAGAGAATCTGGAACTTCATCAGAAAAGGTCTGTAATGAAGGGAGGGGGAAAAGGACCATCACAGACAGAGAGACTAAAGGCTAGTTTACTGTACCGATCAGGCTGGAAAGGTCTCTGGTTAGAAGAAAAGCTACTGAGACAGAGGATTCTGGCATAGGTGTATAGCTCTACTCTGCTTGCAAAAGAGCAGACCAGCAGAGAAGTCAAGCCACTTTAAAAAAAAAAAAAAAAAACACCAGAAACTGCCTATAGCTACCCCAAACACGAAGTGAGAAAGCAAAAATCATAGCACTCCTTCTTCTGTCTGGGGTTTTCCTTGGGACAATTAAAACCTGCAAGGCAGTGGGAGAGACATAGCCCAGGGCAGCCTCTAATCCTATAGTGGGGGTCTCGGCCTGAGGCAGTGGAACTTCCATAGCAGCACAACCCCCACAACAGTGACTGTACTTCCCGGGGAGGAGATACTTCCAGTCTGTACACCGGGGCTATTTGTTGGTCAGCTGCTAATATCCACGGCCCTGGAGGGGGGGGGGGTTGGCCTGGGGTTGTGATGCTTCCACTGTTCAGCCTCTAGCCTTAGGGCAGTCACTACACTACAAAGCAGGGGTTGATGACTGGGCACACCCACAGCCTGACTCTGAACCACTTCCAGAGGAGGAGTAGGGAACTCTCTCCCAGAACACACTCATACCTTTTCCACCCCATTCACAAGACAGCTGCCTTTCATATCTCTATTATGTAGAGGAAGCTGGGAACCCCTTAATCAGAAAGCAGACCCCACAAGCTATAAAAAATAAGAAATTGAAGAGAATGATTGACAGCCTCTTTATAGAAAAAGAGTGGATCTCTAACCCTGAGGAGGCTAACAGCAGATAGTCTATAGATAATACCCTGAAGCGGAATGTTACCTGACCCCCAATCACATAACTCTCTCCTAGAAGAGACTATTAAAGACAGAAAAGAGAGTTAGAAGATAAATGGGCAAAGGAAAGAGAAGCTATGCTAGAGAGTAACAATGTCCTGAAATTTGAACTAGAAAAGATAAAGAATTCACAGGAAATGCAGGAAAACAAAATTTGTGAATTGGAAAAGGTTGAAAAATCACAGGAAAGTAGTATTTCTGAATTATAAAAGATAAAGAATTCTCAAGAAAGCAAGATTTGTGAATGGAAAAAGAAAATAACTCACTTAAAAAAAAAAAAAAAAAGAAAGAAAGAAATTAGTGAAATGGAAAAAAATTCCACAGACCAAAATAATTCATTTAAAAACTCAATTGGACATATACAAAAAGAACTAAAAAATGTGAATGAAGAAAATAACTCATTGAAAATCAAGACTGAACAAATAGAAATAAATGAATGATTCATTGAGACACCAAGAATCAGTCAAACAAAATAAAAAAATAAATAAATTAAAAATAAATTAAAAAAAAAAAAGAAAAGCTGGAGCATAACCTCAAATATTTATTGGGAAAAACTATAGACCTGGAAAATAGATCTAGGAGAGACAATGTGAGTCTCATTGGACTTCCCAAAAATTATGATGAAAAAAAGAGTGTAGATTCTATTTTACAGAAAATCATCAAAGAGAATTATCCAGAGATAATAGAAGCAAAAGTTAGGTTCTTACTAAGTACTAATGAGATAATGAGATGATAGGTTCTTACTAAGTGCTAAGTAGGTACTTAACAATTCTCTAGTTCCAGCCTTTAGGGGAGTTTTACCCCTGTGAACTCCTAGGGAGAAGCTTACATGTTTAGGAGGAGCAAATTCATTGGTTGAAGTATTTTTTTTTCCCAGAAGCCCCTGAGTTATTCCACGCCCATTCTCTGGGAGGATAAAAGAAAACACCATTGACCAAGGGGAGAATCTTGTCTGGGCCAGACCTGGGGCAACTCTCTGGAGGAAGAGGAGTCTCTACTATATGTCAGAGTTGACTCTCTACAGGAAGAAGAATCTGGCAAAGAGATTGAGTTGAGACAGCAGATCTTCTCCCAGAGAGCGATCTGCAGTTTCTGGAGACAACAGGACTTTACAGGAAAATAGGCATTGAAAGAATTCATTTGAACACCTTCAGAAAAAGACGTGCCCCCCCCCCAAAAAAAAAAAAAAAAAAAGCTTCACAGAATATTGTGGCTAAGCTGCAGAACTAGCAAACTAAGGAAAAAATATTGCAAGCAGCCAGGAAAAAAAAAAAATTTAAATATCTAGGTGCCACAATAAGGGTCACTAAAGACCTGACTGCATCCACATTAAAGGATCGAAGGGACTGTAATCTGATATTCTAAAAGGCAAAAGACCTTGGAATGCAGCCAAGAATAAACTATCCAGCTAAGTTTAGCATTTTCTTCCATGGAAGAAGATGGACATTTAATGAAACAGAGGAATTCCATTTGTTTCTAGGAAAAAAATCAGACTTAAACCAAAAATTTGATCTCCATCAACAAGACTCAAGAGAAAAAGATAAAGGTAAAAGGAACTCTTGAGAACTGTATTTCTGTTGTGGATATACAAAAAGTCCACATGTTTATTTTGGGTTTACTGATATAACATAAAAAAAAGGGGAAGTAAAAAGGGAAAGGTGATAGTATCAGAAAACGGGTAAAGGGGAGATAAAAAGAAGGAAACTACATCCCAGGAAGAGGCAAAAAAAAAAAAAAAAATTACCACATCAGAGGGAATTTACAGAGGGGTAGGAACATTGTGTGAATCTTACTCTCATCAGAGTAGGCTCAAAAAGTTAATAATTGACATATTTGTTTTTCAGAGAGTTCTCTCTCACCTCATTAAAAGGTGGGAGAGGAAAAGGGAAAAGGAATAGAGTAATAAGGGAAGGGTACAAGAAAAGGGAAGGGATTTAAAAGAAGGGGGGAAGGATACTAAAAAGGGAGGGCTGTGCATCACAAGTGGGGTCCATAAATTCAATACTGGGGAAGGGATTCAGGGGGGACAAGGGAAAAAAAGCATAATCAGGGGATAATATGATGGCAGGAAATACCTAATTAGTAATTTTAACTGTAAAGGTGAATGGGATGAACTCTTCTATTAAGTGGAGGATCAAAAGTCAGAAGGCTGAAATATGTTGATTACAGGAAACACATTTAAAGCAAGGAGATGCTTACAGAGTAAAGGTAAAAGACTGGAGCAGAATCTTTTATGCTTCAAGAGAAGTCAAAAAAGCAGGGTGGCCATCCTTACCTCAGATCAAGCAAAAGCAGAAATTGATTTAATTAAAAGAGATTAGGAAGGAACCTATATCCTGCTAAAGGGTAGCATAGACAAGGAAGCTATATCAATACTAAATATATATGAACCAAGTGGTATAACATCTAACTTCCTAAAGGAGAAGTTAAGAGAGTTGCAAGAAGAAATAGACAGCAAAAGTATAATAGTGGGAGAGCTCAACCTTGCACTCTCAGAACTAGATAAATCAAACCACAAAACAAATAAGAAAGAAATTAAGGAGGTAAATAGAATATTAGAAAAACTAGGTATGATAGATCTTTGGAGAAAACTGAATGGTGATAGAAATGAGTATACTTTCTTCTCAGCAGTTCATGGAACCTATACAAAAATTGACCATATAATAGGACATAAAGATCTCAAAATTAAATGCAGGAAGACAGAAATAGTAAATGCTTTCTTCTCAGACCACAATGCAATACATTCAACAAGAAGTTAGTTGTAAATAGACCAAAAAGTAATTGGAAACTAAAAAATCCCATCTGAAGGAAAGATTGGGTGAAGCAGCAAATTATAGAAACTGTTAGTAATTTCACCCAAGATAATGACAACGATGAGACATCATACCAAAATTTGTGGGATGCAGCTAAAGCAGTAATAAAGGGAAATTTTATATCTTTAGAGGCTTACATGAATAAAATAGAGAAAGAGAAGATCAATGAATTGGGCCTGCAACTTAAAAAGCTAGAAAAAGACCAAATTAAAAACCCCCAACCAAATAATAAACTTGAAATTCTAAAAGTAAAAGGAGAAATCAATAATATTGAAAGTAAAAAAAAAAAAAAAAAAAAAAAAAAAAACTATTGAAATAATAAATAAAACTAAGAGTTGGTTTTATGAAAAAGCCAATAAAATATATAAATCTTTGGTAAATCTGATCAGAAAAAGGAGAGAGGAAAATCAAATTGTTAGTCTTACAAATGAAAAGGGGGATTTTTCCACCAATGAAGAGGAAATTAGAGAAATAATAAGGAGTTGCTTTGCCCAACTTTATGCCAATAAATTTGATAACATAATTGAAATGGATGACTACCTCCAAAAATACAGGCTTCCTAGATTAACAGAGGAGGAGGTAAACTGCTTAAATAGTCCCATTTCAGAAAAAGAAATAGAACAAGTTATTAACGAACTCCCCAAGGAAAAAATACCCAAGACAAGATGGATTTACATGTGAATTCTACCAAACATTTAAAGAACAACTAGCCCTAATATTATATAAACTATTTGAAAAAATAGGGGATGAAGGAGTCCTACCAAACTCCTTTTATGACACAGACATGGTACTGATAGATAAACCAGGTCAATTGAAAATGGAGAACGAAAACTATAGACAAATCTCCTTAATGAATATTGATGCTAAAATCTTGAATAAGATATTAGCAAAAAGACTTCAGAAACTCATCCCCAGGATAATACACTATGATCAAGTAGGATTTATACCAGGAATGCAGGGCTGGTTTAATATTAGGAAAACTATTAGTATAATTGACCATATTAATAATCAAATTAACAAAAACCATATGATCATATCAATAGATGCAGAAAAGGCATTTGAAAAAATACAACATCTATTTCTACTAAAAACACTTGAGAGTATAGGAATAAATGGACTATTCCTTAAAATTGTCAGGAGCATATATTTAAAACTGTGAGTAAGCCTCATATGTAATGGGGATAAACTGGATGCTTTTCCAGTAACATCAGGAGTGAAACAAGGTTGCCCACTCTCACCATTACTATTCAATATAGTACTAGAAATGCTAGTCACGGCAATAAGAGTCGAGAAAGAGATTAAAGGAATAAGAATAGGTAATGAGGAAATCAAACTATCACTCTTTGCAGATGATATGATGATATACTTAGAGAACCCCAGAGATTCTAATAAAAAGTTATTAGAAATAATTCACAACTTTAGCAAAGTTGCTGGATATAAAATAAATATACATAAATCCTCAGCATTTTTATACATCACCAAGAAAATGCAACAGCAAGAGGTACCAAGAGAAATTCCATTCCAAACAATTGTCGAGAGTATAAAATATTTGGGAATCCATCTACCAAAGAAAAGTCAGGAAGTATATGAGCAAAATTACAAAACACTTGTCACAAAAAATAAAGTCAGATGTAAATAATTGGAAAGACATTAAGTTCTCTTGGATAGGCCGAGCGAATATAATAAAGATGACAATACTCCCCAAACTAATCTATTTATTTAGTGCTATACCAATCAGATTCCCAAGAAACTATTTTAATTTCCTAGAAAAAATAACAATAAAATTTATATGAAGAACAAAAGACCTAGGCCCTAGAATTGTTAGGTTCTTACTAAGTGCTAAATCAGTACTTAACAATTCTCTAGTGGCCTTTAAGGGGAGTTTACCCCTTTGAACTTCTGAGGAGGGACAGGGCAGTGTCCAGTGCAAACAGCTCCAATGTAATTGCCAGATGATGAGAAGAGATTTAGAAAGTGGTAAATAGGAGGAAATTAGATAGGTTACCTTCCTGGGAGAGAGGGTTTGCTTGTATTTTACAGACAGAGAAGGAAATAGACAGAGAAAGAAACAGACAGAGAAGAAAACTGATGGAGAAGGAAACAGATGGGTGGCAACAAGCACTCAGAAAAAGACAGAAAAAGAGAAAAACCTCAAAACAAAGGAGAAGATCTAAGAAACATCTGACACTGAAAGAGCATAGCTGATAATGAGACTGTTAAAGATTCCCTAAAACAAGATAAGACTGTTAAAGAATTTTAAAACCAGCAGGAATCATTGGATTTCCTAATACAAGATGAGACTATCAAAACTTGCAGGAATTATTTGATTTTTGGCACATGAACTAATGGACAATTGATTTATGGACCTGTATAAATTCTCAACTTATGATTATTTGATCATGTTATTTGTAACATACTTCTAGCATGTATTATGTTACCATGTTACTATGTGTTTATGTAATTTATGTAATTATATGTAATACCTACCATATTGATGGATTTATGTTTCAAGGTCATGACTACCCTATGTTCTAAATCAAAAGAAAGGGGAAGATGTAAGATTCTTAACTAAGTGATAAGTCAGTACTTAACAATTCTCTAGTTTACCCCTTTGCTTCTGGCCTTTAAGGGCCCTTTGAACTTCTGAGGAGGATTTTACATATGAAAAGGAGTTTACAGAACCTTTAAAAGAAGCAAGTTCATTGGTTGAAGTAATATTCCCACAAGCCCCTGAGTTCTCACACGCCCATTCTCTGTGGGGATAAAAGAAGACAACATTGAGCCTGGAGAGAGTCTACTCTAGGACGGAGTTGGGATGGCTCTCTGGAGGAAGAAGAGTCTAGTCTGGGATTGAGTTGAGACGGCAGTCCCTAAGGACAACTTAGAGATGACTGGACCTTTACAATTCAGGACCTTCACATATTGGCACTCACAATGTGGGGCAAGGACTTTTGCTTATCCTGAAAAAGACTTATTCTGAGCTCTTCAGAGGAGCTAGCCCGGTCCTTCTCAAGAGATAAACTGGGCCTGGGGGCAGAGCAGCCCAAGGAGAGGAGTCACAGCAAAATGGAGTCTCTGTCTCAGCTTCTCTGTGGGGTCCTGATGCTTTGGGTTTCAGGTGAGAACATGAAATCACAAAACATGAAGACATGAAATTTTCCTAAACAAGAGGATTCAAAATGTCTTTGAATCTCTGGGGACATGATCCAGGAGTCAGTGCAAGTGGGAATGTGGATTTCTGTAACATCAGTAGGAAAGAGATCACTAAGTTTTCTCTGTAACTTTATTGAAACTCTCAGAAGCTTGAGCCTCAGAAGGATCCAGGCAAAGTGCCCGCACATATTCTGTTGAATTAGGGACCCAAGAAAGAGGGACAGGTTTCAGGATCATCAATGATTTCCTAATTATGCAGTAATGATAAAACTTACATGAAGCTCTCTATCTTCTGCCTGACTGCCCTGTGACCCTGAGAGCATGGCGATAATGTTCTGTTGTCTCCAGAAACTGCCGATTGCTCTCTGGGAGGAGATCTGCTGTCTCCAACAGAGAATTTCAAGGGAATTATTGAAAAAAAAGTCAGATGAAGGTGGTCTACCTGTACCTGATCTAAAGCTATATTATAAAGCAGCAGTCACCAAGACCATTTGGTATTGGCTAAGAAATGGACTAGTCGATCAGTGAAACTGGTTAGGTACACAGGACAAAATAGGGTACAACTATAGCAATCTACTGTTTGACAAACCCAAAGATACCAACTTTTGGGATAAAATTCATTATTTGAAAAAAACTATTGGGAAAACTGAAAATTAGTATGTCAGAAGTTAGATATGGACTCGCACTTAACACCATATACCAAGATAAGATCAAAATGGGTCCATGATTTAGACATAAAGAATGAGATCATAAATAGATTAGAGGAACAGAGAATAGTCTACCTCTACAATTCAGACTTGTGGAGGAGGAAGGAGTTTATGACCAAAGGAGAACTAGAGATCATTATTGATCACAAAATAAAGAATATTGATTAGATCAAATTAAAAAGCTTTTGTGCAAACAAGATTAGAAGGGAAGTAACAAATTGGGAAAATATTTTTATAGTTAAAGGTTTTGATAAAGGCCTAATTTCCAAAATATAAAGGGAACTGACTCTAATTTGTAAGAAATCAAACCATTCTCCAATTGATAAATGGTCAAAGGATATGAACAGACAATTTTCATGATGAAATTGAAACTATTTCCGCGCATGTGTTCCAAATCACTACTGATCAGAGAAATGCAAATTAAGAATAGTCTGAGATACCACTGCACTCCTGTAAGATTGGCTAAGATGACAGGAAAAAATAATGATGAATGTTGGAGGGGATGTGGGAAAACTGGGACACTGCTGCATTGTTCGTGGTGTTGTGAAAGAATCCAGCTATTCTGGAGAGCAATTTGGAACTATGCCCAAAAAGTCATCAAAGTGTGCATACCCTTTGATCCAGCAGTGCTACTACTGGGCTTATATCCCAAAGAAATACTAAAGAAGGGAAAGGGACCTGCATGTGCCAAAATGTTTGTGGCAGCCCCTTTTGTAGTCACTAGAAACTGGAAAATGAATGGATGCCCATCACTTGGAGAATGGTTGGGTAAATTATGGTATATGAATGTTATGGAATATTATTGGTCTGTAAGAAATGACCAGCAGGATGAATACAGAGAGGCTTGTAGAGAGTTACATGAACTGAGTGAAATGAGCAGAGACAGGAGATCACTATACACTTCAACACCGTTACTGTATGAAGGTGTATTCTGATTGAAGTGGATATCTTCAACATAAAGAAGATCTAATTCAATTCCAGTTGATCAATGATGGACAGAAATAGCTACACCCAGAGAAGGAACACTGGGAATTGAATGTAAACTGTTTGCAGTATTGCCTTTCTACCCAGGTTACTTATACCTTCGGAATCCAATTCTTACTGTGCAACAGGAAGTTTGGTTTTGCACACATATATTGTATCTAGGTTATACTGTAGCACATTTGATATATATGGCATTGCCTGTCATATGGGGGAGGAGGTGGAGGGAGGGAAGAGAAAATTTGGAAAAATGAATACAAGAGACAATGTTGTAAAAAAAAATACTCATGCATATGTACTGTCAAGAAGGATTATAATTTTAAATTAAAAAATTAAATTAAATATAAAATTAAATTTAAAAAAAATTAAAAAAAGGAATTTCCACACTATACCATTTCATGTATATATATATATATATTAGAATTGATATTGCTTTATTACCTAGGGTACCCTTTAGCAACATATAATTTCCTTCCTCATCTTTTTTAATTAAATCACTTTTTGCTTTTGTGTGATCTGAGATTAAGTTGGCTACTTCTGCTTTTTTTTTTTTTTTCTGCACCAGAAGCATAATAGATTGTGTTCTAGCCTTTTACTTTTACTCCGTATCTATCATTCTGCTTTAAATGTGTTTCCTCTAAACAACATATTGTAGGGCTCTGACTTTTAATCCAGTCTGTTATCTGCTTACTCTTTCACATTTATGGTTAACACTACTCATTCTGTATTTCCTGCCATCTTATTATCCCCAGATTATACTTTCTCTTTCCTTTTCCCTTTTTCCTCCTCCCTAGTATTTAACTTATGAGAACCACTTACCTCTAGCAGCCCTCCCCCTCTAGAATCCCTCCCCCTTTAGAGTCCCTCCCCCTTTTTTGTCTTTCCCCTACTATTTCTGTTTTCCCTTCTACTTAGCCTACCCCTTCCCTTTTCACCTTTCTCCTCCCACTTCTCAATAGGGTGAGAGAAATTTCTCTGTAAATCAAATATGCCTAGTATTTTATTTTTGAGCCAAATCTAGTGAGAGTAAGATTCACACAATGTTCATCATACTTCCTTCTTTCCCTTGAATGTAATAAGTTTCCTTTGCCTCTTAGTGAGATGTAATTTTCCTCATTTTTTCCTACACTTTTCCCTTTTTCTGGTAAAATTCCATTTTCACCTTTAGTTGCTTTTTTATATTATAACAGTAAAATCAAATTATACATGCACTCTCTATGTATACCCATAATAGAAATATAGTTCTCAAGATTACTTTTTACCTTTTTATGCTTCTCTTGAATGCTACATTTGGAGGTCAAATTTTTTGTTTAGCTCTGTTCCTTTCATCAGAAATAAATGAAATTCACCTATTTCATTGAATGGCCATCTTCTCCCCTGGAAGAAAATATCTCAGTTTAGCAGGGTAGTTTATTTTTGGCTGCATTTCAAGTTCCAATGCTTTTTGGAATATTAGATTCCAGGCCCTTTGATTCTTTAAGGTGGAAGCTGCTGGGTGCTGGGTGATACTTATCATGGTTCCTTGATATATGAATTGTTATTTTCTAGCTGTTTGTAATAATTTTCCTTGGTGCAATGGTTCTGAAATTTAATCATGATATTCCTTGGAGTTTTAATTTTGGGGTCTCTTTCAGGAGGTGTTTGGTGAATTTTTTAATGGTTATTTTACCTTATGCTTCTATGAAATCAGAGCAGTTCTCTTTGATGATTTATTGAAAAATAGTGTCTAAGCTCTTTTTTTTCATCATGGCTTTCAGGGAGTCCAATAACTCTTAGATTGTCCCTGCTAGATCTAATTTCCAGGTCAGTTGTTTTCCCAATTAGGTATTTTACTTTTTTTTTTTTTTTCTATTTTTAGTTTCTTTTTTTGTTTGTTTGTTTTACTTGACTAATTCTTGTTGTCTCATGAGTCATTCATTTTCATTTGTTCAATTCTGATTTTTTTTTAATTTTTTATTATATATATATATTTTTATAATATTATCCCTTGTATTCATTTTTCCAAATTATCCCCCCCTCCCTCTATTCCCTCCCCCCGATGACAGGCAATCCCATACATTTTACATGTGTTACAATATAGTCTAGGTACAATACATGTGTGTAAATACCATTTTCTTGTTGCACAATAAACTTTAGATTCCGAAGGTACATGTAACCTGGGCAGACAGATATTAGTGCTAACAATTTACATTCACTTCCCAGTGTTTCTTCTCTGGGTGTAGCTACCTCTGTCCATCATTGATCAACTGGAAGTGAGTTGGATCTTCTTTATGTTGAAGATTTCCACTTCCATCAGAATACATCCTCATACAGTATTGTTGTTGAAGTGTACAGTGATCTTCTGGTTCTGCTCATTTCACTCAGCATCAGTTGATTTAAGTCTCTCCAGGCCTCTCTGTATTCCTCCTGCTGGTCATTTCTTACAGAGCAATAATATTCC
The DNA here is from genome assembly GCF_048593235.1 of Sminthopsis crassicaudata. Lineage (NCBI taxonomy): Eukaryota > Metazoa > Chordata > Mammalia > Dasyuromorphia > Dasyuridae > Sminthopsis > Sminthopsis crassicaudata. Next base: position 140,238,041 of record NC_133622.1, on the reverse strand, counting down.
ATAACCTTCATATACCACAATTTACCCAACCATTCTCCAACTGATGGACATCCATTCATCTTCCAGTTTCTAGCTACAACAAAAAGAGCTGCCACAAACATTTTGGCACATATATGTCTCTTTCCGCTCTTTAGTATTTCTTTGGGATATAATCCCAGTAGTAGCGCTGCTGGGTCAAAGGGCATGCACAGTTTGATAACTTTTTGGGCATAATTCCAGATTGCTCTCCAGAATGGCTGGATTCTTTCACAACTCCACCAGCAATGTATCAGTGTCCCTGTTTTCCCACAGCCCCTCCAACATTCATCGTTATTTGTTCCTGTCATCTTAGCCAATCTGACAGGTGTGTAGTGGTATCTCAGAGTGGTCTTAATTTGCATTTCTCTGATCAGTAGTGATTTGGAACACTCTTTCATGTGAGTGGATATAGTTTCAATTTCTTCCTCTGAGAATTGTCTGTTCATATCCTTTGACCATTTATCAATTGGAGAATGGTTCGGTTTCTTATAAATTAGGGTCAGTTCTCTATATATTTTGGAAATGAGACCTTTGTCAGAACCTTTGTTTTTAAAAATATTTTCCCAATTTGTTACTTCCCTTCTAATCTTGTTTGCATTAGTATTATTTGTACAGGAACTTTTTAGTTTGATGTAATCAAAATCTTCTATTTTGTGATCAATAATGATCTCTAGTTCTCCTCTGGTCATAAATTCCTTCCTCCTCCACAAATCTGAGAGGTAGATTATCCTCTGTTCCTCTAATCTATTTATTATCTTTATGCCTAAATCATGGACCCATTTTGATCTTATCTTGGTATATGGTGTTAAGTGTGGATCCATATCTAATTTCTGCCATACTAATTTCCAGTTTTCCCAACAGTTTTTTCCGAGTAATGAATTTTTATCCCTAATGTTGGTATCTTTGTCAAAGATTAGGTTGCTATATATGTACCCTTTTTTGTCCTTTGTATCTAATCTGTTCCACTGATCTACCGGTCTATTTCTTAGCCAATACCAAATGGTTTTGGTGACTGCTGCTATATAATATAGCTTTAGATCAGGTACACTTAGACCACCTTCCTCTGAGTTTTTTTTCATTAGTTCCCTTGCAATTCTTGACCTTTTATTCTTCCATATGAATTTTGTTGTTATTTTTTCTAGGTCATTAAAATAGGGGAGTCTGATTGGTATAGCACTAAATAAATAGATTAGTTTGGGGAGTATTGTCATCTTTATTATATTCGCTCGGCCTATCCAAGAGCACTGAATGTCTTTCCAATTATTTAAATCTGATTTTATTTTTGTGGCAAGTGTTTTGTAATTTTTCTCATATAATTCCTGACTTTTCTTTGGTAGATGGATTCCCAAATACATTATACTCTCAACATTTGTTTGGAATGGAATTTCTCTTTGTATCTCTTGCTGTTGCATTTTGTTAGTGATATATAAAAATGCCGAGGATTTAAGTGGATTTATTTTGTATCCTGCCACTTTGCTGAAATTTTGAATTATTTCTAATAGCTTTTTAGCAGAGTCTTTGGGGTTCTCTAAGTATACCATCATGTCATCTGCAAAAAGTGATAGTTTAATTTCCTCATTTCCTACTCTAATTCCTTGGATCTCTTTCTCGGCTCTTATTGCCGAGGCTAGCATTTCTAGTACTATATTGAATAGTAGTGGTGATAGTGGGCAACCTTGTTTCACTCCTGATCTTACTGGGAAAGGTTGCAGTTTATTTCTATTGCATATTATGCTTACTGAAGGTCTTAAATATATGCTCCTGATTATTCTAAGGAATAGTCCATTTATTCCTATACTCTCAAGAGTTTTTAGTAGGAATGGATGTTGGATTTTGTCAAATGCTTTTTCTGCATCTATTGAGATGATCATATAGTTCTTATTAATTTGATTATTAATATGGTCAATTATATTAATAGTTTTCCTAATATTAAACCAGCCCTGCATTCCTGGAATAAATCCTACTTGATCATAGTGTATTATCCTGGAGATGATTTTCTGAAGTCTTTTTGCTAATATCTTATTTAAGATTTTAGCATCAATATTCATTAAGGAGATTGGTCTATAATTTTCTTTCTCAGTTTTCGATCTACCTGGTTTAGGTATCAGTACCATGTCTGTGTCATAAAAGGAGTTTGGTAGGACTCCTTCATCCCCTATTTTTTCAAATAATTTATATAACATTGGGGCTAATTGTTCTTTAAATATTTGGTAGAATTCACATGTGAATCCATCTGGCCCTGGGGATTTTTTCCTGGGGAGTTGATTAATAGCTTGTTCTATTTCTTTTTCTGAAATGGGACTATTTAAGCAATTTATCTCCTCCTCTGTTAATCTAGGGAGCCTATATTTTTGGAGGAAGTCATCCATTTCACTTAAGTTATCAAATTTATTGGCATAAAGTTGGGCAAAGTAACTCCTTATTATTTCTCTTATTTCCTCTTCATTGGTGGAAAGATCCCCCTTTTCTTTTGTAAGACTATCAATTTGATTTTCCTCTTTCTTTTTTTTGATCAAATTTACCAAAGGTTTATCTATTTTATTGGCTTTTTCATAAAACCAACTCTTGGTTCCATTTATTAATTGAATAGTTTTTTTTACTTTCAATATTATTGATTTCTCCTTTTAATTTTTGTATTTCAATTTTAATTTTTGGTTGGGGGTTTATAATTTGGTCTTTTTCTAGCCTTTTAAGTTGTAAGCCCAATTCGTTAACCTTCTCTTTCTCTATTTTCTTCAAATAAGCCTCTAAAGATATAAAATTTCCCCTTATTACTGCTTTAGCTGCATCCCAAAGATTTTGATATGATGTCTCATCATTGTCATTATCTTGGGTGAAATTGTTAATTGTTTCTATAATTTGCTCTTTCACCCAGTCATTCTTTAAGATGAGATTATTCATTTTCCAATTACTTTTTGGTCTATTTACCCCTAAATTTTTACTGAATGTAGCTTTTATTGCATTGTGATCTGAGAAGAAGGCATTTATTATTTCTGCCTTCCTACATTTAATTTTGAGATCTTTATGTCCTAATATATGGTCTATTTTTGTATAGGATCCATGAACTGCTGAGAAGAAAGTATATTCCTTTCTATTGCCATTCAGTTTTCTCCAAAGGTCTATCATACCTAGTTTTTCTAATGTTCTATTTACTTTTTTAATTTCTTTCTTTTTTGTTTAGTGGTTTGATTTGTCTAACTCTGAGAGTGCAAGGTTGAGATCTCCCACTATTATAGTTTTACTGTCTATTTCTTCTTGCAGTTCTCTTAACTTTTCCTTTAGAAAGTTAGATGCTATACCACTTGGTGCATATATGTTTACTATTGATATGGCTTCATTATTTATGCTACCTTTCAGCAGGATATAGTTTCCTTCCTTATCTTTTTTAAGGAGATCTACTTCTGCTTTTGCTTGATCTGAGATAAGGATAGCTACCCCTGCTTTTTTGGCTTTACCTGAAGCATAATAGGCTCTGCTCCAACCTTTTACCTTTACTCTGTATGTATCTCCCTGCTTTAAGTGTGTTTCCTGTAGACAACATATTGTAGGGTTCTGCTTTTTGATCCAATCTGCTATCCGTCTCCGTTTGATGGGATCGTTCATCCCATTTACATTTACAGTTAAAATTACTAATTCTGTATTTCCTGCCATCGTATTATTCCCCAGATTATGCTTTTTCCCTTGACCCCCCTGATCCCCCTCCCCGATATTTAATTTACAGACCCCCCTTGTGACGCGCAACCCTCCCTCTTTTTTTTTTTTTTTTTTTTTTTTTAGGATCCCTCCCCCCTCCCTCCAAGTCCCTTCACTTATTCTCCTTTTCCTTTTCCCTTTTCCTCTCCCCCCTTTTAATGAGATGAGAGAAAATTCTCTGAAAAACAAATATGTTAATTATTTACTCTTTGAGCCTCTCCTGATGAGAGTAAGATTCACACAATGATTCTCCCCCTCACTAAGTTCCCTCAGATATGGTGTATTTTCTATGCCTCTTCCTGGGATGTAGTTTCCCTCTTTTTATCATTCCTTTCCCTTTTTCTGAACCGACCTCCTTCCCTTTACTACACCCCCCCTTTTTTTCTTTTATATCAGTAAAATCAAATTATCCTTGAGTACTTTTTATATACCCACAACAGAGTTACAGTTCTCAAGGGTTCTGTGTACCTTTTTCTGTTTCTCTTCAGTCTTGTGGAGGTAGATCAAATTTTTTGTTTAAGTCTGGTTTTTTTCTTAGAAACATATAGAATTCCTCTGTTTCATTGAATGACCATCTTCTTCCATGGAAAAAGATGCTAAACTTATCTGGGTAGTTCATTCTTGGTTGCAGTCCTTGATATTTTGCCTTACGGAATATCAGGTTCCAGGCCCTTCTATCTTTTAATGTGGAGGCAGCCAGATCTTGAGTGACCCTTATTGTGGAACCTTGGTATTTAAATTGTTTTTTTTCTAGCTGCTTGCAGGATTTTCTCCTTTGTGTGGTAATTCTGCAGCTTAGCCACAATATTCCGTGGTGTTCTTTTTTTAGGGTCTATTTCAGAAGGAGTTCGATGAATTCTTTCCACATCTACTTTCCCCTCTGTTTCTATTATCTCTGGACAGTTCTCTTTGATAATTTCCTGTAAAATAGAATCTAGGCTCTTTTTTTGGTCATAGTTTTCTGGAAGTCCAATGATCCACAGATTATCTCTCCTAGATCTATTTTCCAGGTCTATAGATTTTCCCAGTAAATATTTGACGTTGTTCTCCAGCTTCTCATTTTTTTTGTTTTGTTTGACTGATTCTTGGGTTCTCTGTGAATCATTCATTTCTATTTGTTCCATCCTGACTTTTAAGGAGTTATTTTCTTCTTTCACAGTTTTTAGTTCTTTTTGTAAATGCCCAATTTCATTTTTAAACAAATTATTTTGCTCTATTGAATTTTTTTCCATTGCCCTAATTATTTTTTTGAGAATTATTTTCTTTTTCCAATTCAGAAATTCTATTTTCTTGAGACTTTTTTATCTTTTCCAATTCAGAAATCCTACTTTCCTGTGTTTTTTTAACCTTTTCTAATTCATAAATTTTGTTTCCCTGCATCTCCTGTGAATTCTTTATTTTTTCCAACTCCAATTTCAGGACTTTGTTATTCTCTATCATAGCTTCCCTTTCCTTTCCCCATTTTTCTTCAATCTCCCTTAATTTTTTAAGAGTTTCTTCTAGGAGAAAGTTATGTGATGGGGGGCAGGCATCGTTCCCCTTTGGGTTGTTATCTGCTGACTCTCTGCTGTTAACTTCCTCGGGGTTGGATACCCGCTCTTTCTCTGTATAGAAGGAATCTAAGGTTTTTCTGGCTTTTTTGCTCATACTTAAAAAATCTTTTGGGGTCTGTCCCTGGGGTAGGAAATTATTTATTTACTTCTTTACCAGCTTCCTCCCAGACCGGATGGATGCAGCGGCTCCTGCGCCTGAGCTAAGATAGAGCTCTGGGAGAGAGTTCCCCACCCCCTCCCTGGAAGTGCCTCAGAGGTGATTAGCACTGCTGTGCTTCGATTGCGTTGTGTTTTAGCGGCTTCCCTGAGATTTGAGACTGAACAGTAAAGACAGCACAAAGCCCAGCCTATGTGTCCGGGTGGGGCGTGGATGTCTGCAGCAGGTAAAGTGAAAAGCCCCTGTGCTCAAACTGGAAGTGTCTGCCAGAAACCGCGGTCCCTAGTTCAAAGGTTCCGCTTCTCTGGGACTTCTTGGAGCTGAGTTCCACTCTCTCCAGCTAAGCTAGGCAGTGTGTGTTGCCTTGGGCCGTATCCACCCACTTGTCAATCACTTAACTATTCTCAGGTGGTAGCTGAGTCACCTCCAGGGTCCGGGGAAAATCTAATCTGAGTTTTAAAATATTTTGGCTTTCTCTTCTGAACTGCTAAATAATTAGCAGAGAAGAGCTAACAGCCTGTGCCAGATTCCTTTACCTCAGTAGCTTCTCTGATCCCAGAGCCCTTCCCAGCGCAATCAGCGCAGTGTGCCCCTACCCCACCGTCTGTGCTGGTCTCTCTTCTTCCTCCCCTGGGAACTGACCTTTAATGTTGAAATTCCAGATTCTCTTCAGCTGGTAAGTCGTGCTTCCAGTCCTTGTGGTATCTATCAGTCCTGGGCTTATTCTGAGGCTGATTTATCTAATTGGTTGTGAGGGAGTGAGGACCTTTACAGAGTCGTGTGTTTCTTCTCCGCCATCTTGGCTCCACCCTCAATTCTGATTTTTAATTAATTATTTTCTTCATTTACTTTTTTTTTACTTCTATAGTCCAATTGAGTTTTTAAATGACTTGTTTTGTTCTCTGAATTTTTTTTTCCATTTCACAAATTCTGTTTCTTAAGGAGTTATTTTCCTTTTCCAATTCACAAATTCTGTTGTCCTGGGAATTCTTTACCTTTTCGATTTCACAAATTTCTGTTTTTCAGATAATTATTTTCTTTTTCCACTTCATTAAATCTATCTTTTAATGAGTTATATGCCCTCTTACAAAGTTTTCCCTTCCTTTCCCCATTCTTTTTGTAGCTCTGTTTTAAGATCCTTTAAAATTTCTTCTAGAAGAACCTTGTGTGGTGGGAAGCAGATTATATCACCCTTTGGGAATTCATCTGGAGATAATCTGCTTTTAGTCTCCTCAAGGCTTGAAATATGTTCTTTTATTTTACCATAAAAACTATCTATAGATAGAGTCCTCTTTGCCTCTTTACTCTTTAGAAAAACAAACAAACAAAAAAAGAAATGTAGGTATCTGCTTTTAGGACAAGAGCAGCAGGAAGCAACAGCAGCTGTGCTGGGATAGTGCTGATTCATTCCCAGTACTGGGTGGGCTGTGAATCTCTGGTGTTTCAGGGTTCACTCTTTATCTTTTGTGTTTGTGTTGGATGTTTTAAAACTTTTCTGCTGATCTACTGGCTTGCAACCTGGGCAGAGTAACCAACACTGTGTTAGAATCCTCCCCATAGATTCTCTGCTGCATAGATTCTGCACTTCCCTGACAAGACCACATAGCCCCAGGTCTGCACAGAGTGCACTGGTGACCTGCACTTAACCACCTCCCTGCACCCAATTACCTTTTCTGGTAATCTTCAAAATTATTTTCTCCTGTTAATTTGCTGCACTCCCAATATTCATGAATTCTGCCAGTCTAGAACTAATTACAAGGCTGAATTTGGTAATTAGTTGAGGGTCCTTGGAGGAGATCAGAAAGAAGCATGTGTCCTCTTTGCAATCTTGGCTCCACCTCTAGAGCCTTACTTTAACAGAGTTAAAACCTGATAATATGTAATGTTCTCTCTAAAATGTAATGTTCTCTGTTGAGGTTTTCTTGGGATCTCTGGGAGCAGCCTTCCTTTCAGTTCAGTAATCACAAGTACAGCCAGATGTTAAAGTCCAAATCCTTTAATGTATCCTTCAAAGTCTTATCTCCCTCTGTTAGGATTACTAGTTTACTAGGTGCTAACTCAGGTTGTCTAAACAATTCTCTAGCTCAGTGTTCACACCTTTAGTTCAAACCTTTAAAAGGTTTTAAAAGGTTTACACTTTAGACTTCTGAAAAGGAGCTTGCTCATTGGTCAGTAAGGAGTTCCCACAAGCCCCTGGGAGTATCCACAAGCCCATTCTCTGGGAGGATATAAGGAGCCACCAAGGCTGCCTCCTGGGACATTGAGTTTGGAAGGCACTCTGAAAGGAAGCAGTTGGGATTGGGGAAGGACAAGACTTCCCGAGAGAATTTCAGGGAAGCTGGAGGAGATTCAGAGCCAGGATTCAGGAAGAAGAGAATTTGAGATTCTACCTTCACTCTGGCTGGAGGCTCCAGAAATCTCCCAAGAGACCTGCTCACAGAGAAAAAGATTTACAGAAAAGAGAGCTCCTCCCAGAGAAGGATTACAATTGAGAGACGACAGGACACTACATTTTTCACTTGGGGCTCGCCTAGTTTTCTGGAGGCCTTCTGGAGTCTTGGTTTTAATGGAGAAGTGAAGGAGGAGAACCTGCCACCAAGGTGGTATATTGAGATGCATTGAATCTGTCTGAGTACAAGGGCTTATGCTCCAGCCTTCAGCCTCCAGCATTTTGTCTGGTCATCTCTCAATCTCTGAATCTCCCTGGCTGAGGCTTCTAGCTTATATGTTACACACTGAATACAAACCAATCGTTATATCACTAGGAAACCATTTTTATTGTAGGATTAAATCAATGCTAAACTATAACCATTGTCTCCTCAATTCCACTTAGTACCTTGTTTCAAGTTCTGGCCCATAACATCTCCTTGTAGGATTAAATAAATTACTAAATCAAATTAGATTACTATTGTCTCTATCAATTCTATTGACTTAGTACCTTATAAGAATCCTTTGTTTCAAGTTCAAAATTCTGGCCTGTAACAATAACAGGCTAGGAAAATGAGCAAAAAAAAAAAAAAGAAAGAAAAAACAGAAAAAGTTTCTGACCACTAAAAGTTATTATGATAATAAAACAAATAAATCAAAATACACACTCAAAAGATGATAACAAAGTCAAAGCTTCTAAATCTAAAGCCTCTAAGAAAAATAAGAATTGGGCTATGGCTAAGGGATTTTGAAAATCAAGTAAGAAAGATAGAGAAAATTAGGAAAAAATTGAGTGTGGTACAAAAGGTAATACAAAAAGCTAATGTGGAAAAGAATGCCTTAAAAAGCAAAACTGGCCAATTGGGAAAGGATATACAAAAACTTACAGAAGAAAATAATGCCTTAAAAATTAGAACAAAGGAAATGTCTTTATGAGAAATCAAGATGCAATAAAGCAAAAAAAAAAAAAAAAGAAAAAGAAAAAGAAAAAGAAAAGAAAAGAAAAATGTGAAATATCTCATTGGAAAAACAACAGACCTAGAAAACAGAGACAGGAGAGATAATTTTAAAATTATTGGTAGAGAGGGTGGAGCCAAGATGGTGGAGAGCAGACACAATTTTCTGTGACCTCCTCTGTCCTCTCAAACCAATATCAGATTAAGTCTCTAAATTGGTTTTGGACTCAAAGAACCCACAAATATTTAGAGCACAATACAAGAGAAATTGGAAGAACATCAGAACAGGTCTGTTTCAAATGGGCAGGGGGATAATATGATGCACCCAAACAGCAACACAGGGAGACTTCAAGAAGCTGGGGCGAGGAGTCATAGATTTTCAACTTTCATGCATCTGGGAGTCTTCTGTGAGCCTCTTAGGCCACTCTGTCCTAGTTGCAAGTGGGTAGTTTGGCAGATTTACTACAAAAGGCAAATTATAAATCACTGCCTTGGAGGAATACCAACCTAGGCCATGATTAATTACCTAGCACTGGAAATCAATCAGCAGAACTGCCTCAGGGCAAAATAAAGTACTGTCACTCTTTTGCATTAAGAGCAGACCTCAAACCTTTAAAAATGAGCAAAAACCAAAAAAACTCTCACTGTAGATAGCTTTTAAGAAGAGAGAGAAAGACATCAAATCTGAAGGTTCCTAAAGGCAAATTAACTCCAAATGAAGCCCCAAAAAGAGAGATATGAGTGGGCCACCATTTCACAAGGCTTTCTGGGAAGATTTCATAAAGATCTTAAAAGAGAGTTAGAAGAAAAATGGGGAAAGGAAATTCGATCTTTGCAAGAAGGGATGGGAAAACTTACTTACAAACTCCTTACAAAATAGATTTAATGAAATGGAAAAAGCACATAACTTCTTAGAAAATAGATAGGAAAAAAAAAGATACCAATTCATTGAATAACAAAATTTATCAAATGGGAGAAAATGCAAAGAACAAAACAATTCAAATAGCCAAACACAAAAAGAGATTAAAAGGGAAACTGAAGAAAATAAAATACTAAAAATTAGAATTGAAGAAATGGAAATGAATGACACAATAAAACTTCAATAATCAGTCAAACAAAAACAAAAAAAAAATGAAAAAATAGACAAAAAATATGAAATACCTCCTAGGAAAATCAACTAACTTGGAAAATAGATCTAGTGGAGACAATATAAGTATTATGGGACTCCCTAAAAGCCATGATGAAAAAAAGAATGTAGACATTATCTTAGAGGAAATCATAAGGGAAAATGGCCCTGATGTCACCTATTATCTCCTGAAAGAGGCCCCAAAATTAAAACCCAAAGGAATAACTTGGCTAAACACACCAAGTAAAAGATACTACTAGTAGTCAGAAAGAAACAATTTAAATACCAAGAGTCACAATCAGAATTACCCAGAACCCAGCAGCTTCCACCTTAAAGCATCTAAGGGCCTAGAATCTGATATTGCAAAAGGCAAAGAAACTTGGATTACAGCCAAGAAAAAGCTATCCAGTTAAAATGAGCATTATCTTTCAGAGAAGAAGATGGGCATTCAATGATATAGGTGAATTTCATTTATTTCTTTTTTTTTTCATCTTATACGCTTTTTTTATTATATTTTTTATAATATTGTCCATTGTATTCATTTTTCCAAATTATCCCCCCTTCCCTCTACTCCCTCCTCCCAATAACAGGCAATCCCATACATTTTACACATGTTAAAATATAACCTAGATACAATACATGTGTGTAAATACCATTTTCTTGTTGCACAATAAGCATTAGATTCCAAAGGTACATGTAACCTGGGCAGACAGATATTAGTGCTAACAATTTACATTCACTTCCCAGTGTTTCTTCTCTGGGTGTAGCTACTTCTGTCCATCATTGATCAACTGGAAGTGAGTTGGCTCTTCTTTATGTTGAATATTTACACTTCCATTAGAATATATCCTCATACAGTGTTGTTGTTGAAGTGTACAGTGATCCTCTGGTTCTGCTCATTTCATTCAGCATCAGTTGATGTAAGTCTCTCCAAGCCTCTCTGTATTCCTCCTGCTGGTCATTTCTTACAGAACAATAATATTCCATAGCATTCATATACCATATTTTACCCAACCATTCTCCAATTGATGGACATCCATTCATTTTCCAGCTTCTAGCTACTAGGAAAAGGGCTGCCACAAACATTTTGGCACATACAGGTCCCTTTCCCTTCTTTAGTATTTCTTTGGCATATAGGCCCAGTAGTAGTACTGCTGGGTCAAAGGGTATGCACAGTTTGATAACTTTTTGGATATAGTTCCAAATTGCTCTCCAGAATGGCTGGATTCTTTTGCAACTCCACCAGGATTGTATCAGTGTCCCAGATTTCCAACATCCCCTCCAACATTCATCATTATTTGTTCCTGTCATCTTAGCCAATCTGACAGGTGTGTAGTGGTATCTCAGAGTTGTCTTAATTTGCATTTCTCTGATCAGTAGTGATTTGAAACACTCTTTCATATGAGTGGATATAGTTTCAATTTCTTCCTCTGAGAATTGTCTGTTCATATCCTTTGACCATTTATCAATTGGAGAATGGTTCGGTTTCTTATAAATTAGGGTCAGTTCTCTATATATTTTGAAAATGAGACCTTTGTCAGAACCTTTGCTTTTAAAAATATTTTCCCAATTTGTTACTTCCCTTCTAATCTTGTTTGCATTAGTATTGTTCGTACAGAAACTTTTTAGTTTGATGTAATCAAAATCTTCTATTTTGTGATCAATAATGATCTCTAGTTCTCCTCTGGTCATAAATTCCTTCCTCCTCCACAAGTCTGAGAGGTAGGCTATCCTCTGTTCCTCTAATCTATTTATTATCTCACTCTTTATGCCTAAATCATGGACCCATTTTGATCTTATCTTGGTATTTGGTATTAAGTATGGATCCATATCTAATTTCTGCCATATTAATTTCCAGTTTTCCCAACAGTTTTTTCCAAATAATGAATTTTTATCCCTAATGTTGGTATCTTTGGGTTTGTCAAAGATTAGATTGCTATAGATGTATCCTTTTTTGTCCTTTGTATCTAATCTGTTCCACTGATCTACCGGTCTATTTCTTAGCCAATACCAAATGGTTTTGGTGACTGCTGCTATATAATATAGCTTTAGATCAGGTACACTTAGACCACCTTCCTCTGAGTTTTTTTTTTTTTTTTCATTAGTTCTCTTGCAATTCTCGACCTTTTATTCTTGCATATGAATTTTGTTGTTATTTTTTCTAGGTCATTGAAATAGTTTCTTGGGAGTCTGATTGGTATAGCACTAAATAAATAGATTAGTTTGGGGAGTATTGTCATCTTTATTATATTCGCTCGGCCTATCCAAAAACACTGAATGTCTTTCCAATTATTTAAATCTGACTTTTTTTTTGTGGCAAGTATTTTGTAATTTTTCTCATATAATTCGTGACTTTTCTTTGGTAGATGGATTCCCAAATACTTTATACTCTCAACATTTGTTTGGAATGGAATTTCTCTTTGTATCTCTTGCTGTTGCATTTTGTTAGTGATATATAAAAATGCTGAAGATTTATGTGGATTTATTTTGTATCATGCCACATTGCTGAAATTTTGAATTATTTCTAATAGCTTGTTAGCAGAGTCTTTGGGGTTCTCTAAGTATACCATCATGTCATCTGCAAAGAGTGATAGTTTGATTTCCTCATTTCCTACTCTAATTCCTTGAATCTCTTTCTCGGCTCTTATTGCCGAGGCTAGCGTTTCTAGTACTATATTGAATAGTAATGGTGATAGTGGGCAACCTTGTTTCACTCCTGATCTTACTGGGAAAGGTTGCAGTTTATTTCTATTGCATATTATGCTTACTGACGGTCTTAAATATATGCTCCTGATTATTCTAAGGAATAGTCCATTTATTCCTATACTCTCAAGAGTTTTTAGTAGGAATGGATGTTGGATTTTGTCAAATGCTTTTTCTGCATCTATTGAGATGATCATATGGTTTTTATTAATTTGATTATTAATATGGTCAATTATATTAATAGTTTTCCTAATATTAAACCAGCCCTGCATTCCTGGAATAAATCCTACTTGATCATAGTGTATTATCCTGGAGATGATTTTCTGAAGTCTTTTTGCTAATATCTTATTTAAGATTTTAGCATCAATATTCATTAAGGAGATTGGTCTATAATTTTCTTTTTCAATTTTAGATCGACCTGGTTTAGGTATCAGTACCATGTCTGTGTCATAAAAGGAGTTTGGTAGGACTCCTTCATCCCCTATTTTTTCAAATAATTTATATAACATTGGGGCTAATTGTTCTTTAAATGTTTGGTAGAATTCACATGTGAATCCATCTGGTCCTGGGGATTTTTTAATGGGGAGTTGATTAATAGCTTGTTCTATTTCTTTTTCTGAAATGGGACTATTTAAGCAATTTATCTCCTCCTCTATTATTCTAGGGAGCCTATATTTTTGGAGGAAGTCATCCGTTTCACTTAAGTTATCAAATTTATTGGCATAAAGTTGGGCAAAGTAACTCCTTATCATTTCTCTAATTTCCTCTTCATTGGTGGAAAGATCCCCCTTTTCATTTGTAAGACTAACAATTTGATTTTCCTCTCTCTTTTTTCTGATCAAATTTACCAAAGGTTTACTTATTTTATTGGCTTTTTCATAAAACCAACTCTTGGTTTTATTTATTATTTCAATAGTTTTTTTACTTTCAATATTATTGATTTCTCCTTTTAATTTTTGTATTTCAAGTTTAATTTTTGTTTGGGGGTTTTTAATTTGGTCTTTTTCTTGCTTTTTAAGTTGCAGGCCCAATTGGTTAATTTTCTCTTTCTCTATTTTCTTCAAATAAGCTTCTAAAGATATAAAATTACCCCTTATTACTGCTTTAGCTGCATCCCACAAATTTTGTTATGATGTCTCATCATTGTCATTATCTTGGGTGAAATTATTAATTGTTTCTATAATTTGCTGTTTCACCCAGTCATTCTTTAAGATGAGATTGTTCATTTTCCAATTACTTTTTGGTCTATTAACCCCTAACTTTTTACTAAATGTAGCTTTTATTGCATTGTGATCTGAGAAGAAGGCATTTATTATTTCTGCCTTCCTACATTTAATTTTGAGATCTTTATGTCCTAATATATGATCTATTTTTGTATAGGATCCATGAACTGCTTAGAAGAAAGTATATTCCTTTCTATTGCCATTCAGTTTTCTCCAAAGGTCTATCATACCTAGTTTTTCTAATGTTCTATTTACTTTTTAAATTTCTTTCTTATTTGTTTTGTGGTTTGATTTGTCTAAATCTTAGAGTGCAAGGTTTGAGTTCTCCCACTATTATAGTTTTACTCTCTATTTCTTCTTGCAATTCTCTTAACTTTTCCTTTAGAAAGTTAGATGCTATACCACTTGGTACATAAATGTTTAGTATTGATATGGCTTCATTATTTATGCTACCTTTCAGCAGGATATAGTTTCCTTCCTTATCTTTTTTAACTAGATCAACTTCTGCTTTTGCTTGATCTGAGATAAGGATAGCTACCACTGCTTTTTTGGCTTTACCTTTAGCATAATAGGCTCTGTTCCAACCTTTTACATTTACTCTGTATGTATCTCCCTGCTTTAAGTGTGTTTCCTGTAGACAACCTATTGTAGGGTTCTGATTTTTGATCCAATCTGCTATCCGTCTCCATTTGATGGGAGCGTCCATCCCATTCACATTTACAGTTAAAATTACTAATTCTGTATTTCCTGCCATCATATTATCCCCAGATTATGCTTTTTCTCTTGACTCCCCTGATCCCCTTCCCCGATATTTAATTTACAGACCCCCCTTGTGATGCCCAGCCCTCACTTTTTTTAGTATCCCTCCCCCCTCCCTCCAAGTCCCTTCACTTATTCTCCTTTTCCTTTTCCCTTTTCCTCTCCCCCCTTTTAATGAGGTGAGAGAAAATTCTCTGAAAAACAAATATGTCAATTATTTACTCTTTGAGCCTCTTCTGATGAGAGTAAGATTCACACAATGATTCTCCTCCTCACTAAATTCCCTCAGATATGGTGTATTTTCTAATGCCTCTTCCTGGGATGTAGTTTCCCTCTTTTTATCATTCCTTTCCCTTTTTCTGAAACGACCTCCTTCCCTTTACTACACCCCCCTTTTTTTCTTTTATATCAGTAAAATCAAATTATCCATGAGTACTTTTTATATACCCACAACAGAGTTACAGGTCTCAACGGTTCTGTTTACCTTTTTCTGTTTCTCTTCAGTCTTGTGGATGTAGATCAAATTTTTTCTTTAAGTCTGGTTTTTTCTTAGAAACATATAGAATTCCTCTATTTCATTGAATGACAATCTTCTTCTATGGAAAAAGATGCTAAACTTAGCATCTTAGGGTAGTTCATTCTTGGTTGCAGTCCTTGATCTTTTGCCTTACGGAATATCAGGTTCCAGCCCTTCTATCTTTTAATGTGGAGACAGCCAGATCTTGAGTGACCCTTATTGTGGCACCTTGGTATTTAATTTTTTTTTTTTAGCTGCTTGCAAGATTTTCTCCTTTGTGTGGTAATTCTGCAGCTTAGCCACAATATTCCGTGGTGTTCTTTTCTAGGGTCTATTTCAGAAGGAGTTCGATGAATTCTTTCCACATCTACTTTCCCTTCTGTTTCTATTATCTCTGGACAGTTCTCTTTGATAATTTCCTGTAAAATAGAATCTAGGCTCTTTTTTTGGTCATAGTTTTCGGGAAGTCCAATGATCCTCAGATTATCTCTCCTAGATCTATTTTCCAGGTCTATAGATTTTCCCAGTAACTATTTGACGTTGTCCTCCAGCTTCTCATTTTTTTTTGTTTGTTTGTTTTGTTTGACTGATTCTTGGGTTCTCTGTGAATCATTCATTTCTATTTGTTCCATCCTGACTTTTAAGGAGTTATTTTCTTCTTTCACAGTTTTTAATTCTTTTTGTAAATGCCCAATTTCGTTTTTAAATGAATTATTTTAAGCTCTATTGAATTTTTTCCATTTCCCTAATTTTTTTTTTTGAGAATTATTTTCTTTTTCCAATTCAGAAATTCAATTTTCTTAAGACTTTTTTATCTTTTCCAATTCAGAAGTCCTACTTTCCTGTGATTTTTTAACCTTTTCTAATTCACAAATTTTGTTTCCCTGCATCTCCTGTGAATTCTTTATTTTTTCCAACTCCAATTTCAGGACTTGTTATTCTCTATCATAGCTTCCCTTTCCTTTCCCCATTTTTCTTCAAACTCTCTTAGCTTTTTAATAGTTTCTTCGAGGAGAGAGTTATGTGATGGGGGGCAGGTATCATTCCCCTTTAGGTTGTTATCTGCTGACTCTCTGCTGTTAACTTCCTCGGGGTTGGATACCCGCTCTTTCTCTTTGTAGAATGAGTCAATGGTTCTTTTTGGCTTCTTACTCAGACTTAAAAAATCTTTTGGGGTCTGTCCCTTTTCTGTTGAAACTCCAGATTCTCTTCAGCTGGTAAGTCGTGCTTCCAGTCCTTGTGGTATCTATCAGTCCAGCACTATTTTTGAGGCTGATTTATCTAATTGGTTATGAGGGAGTAAGGACATTCACAGAGTCGTGTGTATCTTCTCCGCCATCTTGGCTCCACCCCCCATCTTATCGAATTTCATTTATTTCTAATGAAAAAACAAGAACTGAACAAAAAAAAATCTCTAAACACAGAATTCAGAAGAAGCATTAAAAAGGGAAAAATGAAAGAACTCTTATTTCTGTTATGAATATACTTAAAGAGTGTGGGTATAATTTGAATTTATTGCCATAATATGAAAAAGAGAGCAGAGCAAGGATGGCAGAAAAGACAAACATGTCATTCCATTGTCTTCTTCTACCCTCACTACTAGTGATCAAATTCAGCCTCAGAAATAGTGCTTGACTGGTAAAAACCACAAATATTGGGACTACAACAAATTACCAACTGAATATAATCTGGAAAATCACCAGAAAAGGTTTGTCCTGATGGGTAGGAGCAGGCCAGTACAGGCATGGAGGTTGAACGCAGAGTCTAGGACACTGAACAGATGGGGGCGGAGGAGGTCACTGCAGGTGAAGATTTTGCAGGGAGGACTCTATTACAGGTTGGCTGCTCTGCTTTGGTTGCAAAGCAGTAAATCAGCAGAGAAGTTACCAAAAGGCCAAAGGAAGAGTGTACCCCAAAATGCCAGTTTTATAGGACCTGGCCACACCACTCAGCACCAGAAGTGACTCAGCATAGACCACAGCAGAGCTATGCAGCTGCATTCTTCAGCTCAGGGCTTTTGCTTGGGGAAGCCACAAATCTGCATAGCAGAAGGGCTCTGCCTGGAGTAATAAAACTTCTGCAGCACTACTGCTCTTCCCAGAGCAGAAACACTTCTGGTGCAGGGCTGTTCCCAGGGCACTTCTGCAGCTTAGCTGCTCTTTGCAGCCCATTTGCAGGACAGCTATTGTCCATATATCTATCTCTGCTCTTCATAGGAAGCTGGTAATCTCCTTGCCCTGAAGGCAGACCCTAAGGCTTTTTAAAAAATGAGTAAAAAAACTAAGCCTATGCTAAACATCAATAGTTTCTATACAGAAAGAGAGCAGGTTTTCAACCCTGAGGAGACTAATACCAGACAGTCTCCAGACAAAACCCCAAAGGGGGATGCAACCTGGTCCCCATCACATAAGGTTCTGCTAGAAGAAATTATAAAAGATATTAAAAGAGAGCTAGAAGAAAAATGGGGTAAGGAAAAAAAAGCTCTAGAACAGTATGAAAAAGGAATATAATTAACATAAAGAAAAATTTGACAACTTCCTGAAATGTGAATTGGAAAAGATAAAGAACTCCCAGGAAAGTAGAATTTGAGAATTGAAAAAAGAAAATAACTCAGTTAAAAAAAAAAAAATATATATATATATATATATATATATATATATATATATATATATAATTCCATAGAGCAAAACAACTCATTTAAAAACTTGATTGGACATATACAAAAAGAAGTAAAAAAAAAAAAAGCTAACAAAGAAAATAACTCATTAAAAATCAGAACTGAAGAAATAGAAATGAATGATTAAGTGAGACATCAAGAATCAGTCAAGGAAAAACCAAAACAATGAAAAAATAGAAAAAATGTTAAAAATCTACTTGGAAAAACAGCACACCTAGAAAAATAGATCTAAGAAAGATAATCTGAGGATTATTGCACTTCCTGAAAATTATGATGAAAAAAAGAGCCTTGATACAATTTTACAGGAAATCATCAAAGAGAACTGCCAGATGTAATAGAATCAGAAGGTAAAATCAGCACTGAAAGAATTCATTGAACACCTAATATTCTGTTTACCTTTTTAGCTTCTTTCTTATTTGTTTTGTGATTTGGTTAATCTAATTCTGACAGTGCAAGGTTGAGATCTCCCATTATTATTATTTTGCAGTCTATTTCTTCTTGCAACTGTCTTAACTTCTCCTTTAGGAAGTTAGATGCTATACCACTTGGTGCATATATGTTTAATATTGATATTATTTCATTATCTATTCTACCCTTTAGCAAGATATAGTTTCCTTCCTTATCTCTTTTACTTAGATTAATTTTTTTCTTTTGCTTGATCTGTGATAAGGATGGCTACCCCTGCTTTTTTTACTTTATCTGAAGCATACTGCTCCAGCATTTTACCTTTACTCTATATTTATCTTCCTGCTTTAAATGTGGAAGAAGCTAGATCCTGATTGATCTTTATTGTGGCTCCTCGGTATTTGAATTGTTTTGTTTTGTTTTGTTTCTGACTTCTTGTAATATTTTTTCCTTAGTCTGATAATTCAGAAATTTAGCCAAAATATTCCTTGGGGTTTTTATTTTAGGGTCTTTTTCAGAAGGTGTTCAATGAATATTAGAAAAGTTAGATATGATAGATCTTTGGATAAAACTGAATGGAGATAGAAAGGAGTACACTGTCTTCTCAGCAGTTCATGGAACCTATACAAAAATTGGCCATATGTTAGTACATAAAAACCTCAAAATTTAATGCAGAAAAGCAGAAATATTAAATATATTCTTTTCATATCACAATGCAATTAAAACTATATTCAACAAAAAGTTAGGGGTAAATAGACAAAAAAGTAATTGGATAATAACCATCTCATCCTGAATAATGATTGGATGAAACATCATATTATAGACACAATTAATAATTTCACCCAAGAGAATGACAATGAGATGACATACCCAAATTTGTGCAATGCAGCCAAAGCAGTAATAATGGGAAATTTTATATCTTTAGAGGCTTATATGAATAAAATACAGAAAGAAAAAAAATCAGTAAATTGGGCTTGCAACTTAAACAGCTAGCAAAAGACCAAATTAAAACCCCCCAATCAAAGACTAAACTTTAAATTCTAAAATTCAAAAGAGAAATTGGTAAACTTGAAAGTAAAAAAAAAAAAAAAAAAAAAAAAAAAAAAAAAAAAAAACTATTGAATTAATAAATAAAACTAAGAGTTGCTTTTATGAAAAAAAATCAATAAAATAGATAAACCTTTAGTAAATCTTACTAGAAAAAGGAAAGAAGAAAATCAAATTGTTAGTCTTAAAAATGAAAAGGGGGAACTTTCCACCAATGAAGAGGAAATTAGAGCAATAATAAAAAGTTACATTGCCTAACTTTATGCCAATAAATTTGACAACCTAAGTGAAATTGATGACTACCTTCAACAATATAGGCTGCCCAAGCCCTCTTTGTAGTGGCCAGAAATCCCACAAATTGGAAAATGTCTGAATAAATTGTGGCATATGAATAATATGGGATATTATTGTTCTGTAAGAAATGACCAACAGAATGATTTCAGAAAGACCTGGAGACACTTACATGAACTGATGCTGAGTGAAATGAGTAGGACCACGAGATCATTGTATACTTCAACAACAATGCTATATGATGATCAATTCTGATGGATGTAGCCATTTTCAACAATGAGATGAACCAAATCAGTTCCAATAGAGCAGTAATGAACTGAACCAGTTACACCCAGCAAAAGAACTCTGGCACTATATAGAATTCCCAATCCCTCTATTTTTGTCCAACTATATTTTGGATTTTCTTCACAGGCTAATTGTACACTATTTCAAAGTCCAATTCTTTTTGTACAGTAAAACAACTGTTTGGACATGTATAGATATATTGTATTTAATTTATACTTTAACATATTTAACATGTTTTGGTCAACCCACCATCTGGGGGAGGGGAAGAGGGGAAAAATTAGAACAAAAGGTTTGTCAATTGTCGGTGTTGTAAAATTACCCATGCATATATCTGGTAAACAAAAACTATTAAATTTTAAAAAAAGGTTTTTTTTAAGTAAAAGGGGGGAAAAAAAAGCTGCCCAGATTAACAGAGCAGGTAGTAAATTATTTAAATAGTCCTATTTCAGAAAAAAAAATAGAACAAACTAATAATCAACTCCCTAAGAAAAAATCCCCAAGACCATAGGGAATTACATGTGAATTCTACTTACCATTTAAATAGCACTTAACTCCAATGTTATAAAAACTATTTGAAAAATATAGAATGAAGGACTCCTATAAAATTCCTTTTACGACACCAACATGGTACTGATACCTAAACTAGATAGGTTGAAAACATTGAAAGAAAATTATAGACCAATCTCCATAATGAATATTGATGCTAAAATCTTAAATAAAATATTAGCAAAAAGATTACAGAAAATCATCCCCAGGATAATATATCATGACGAAGTAGGATTTATACGTGGAATTGCAGAGCTTTTTCAATATTAACACAATTGCTATATTTATTGACTATTTTGTCCTATGAACCTAACTTATATAATTGACTATATCAATAACCAAATTAACAAAAACCATGTATTCATCTCAATAGATGCAGAAAAAGCATTTGATAAAATCCAGTACCCATTCCTACTAAAAACACTAGAGAGTCTAGGAATATATGGATTTTCTTTAAAATAGTCAGTAACATCTATTTAAAACCATCAATAAGCAGCATATATAATGGTAATAAACTTGAACCATTCCCAATAAAATCAGTTGTGAAACAAGATTGCCCACTATCACCATTGCTATTCAATATTGTATTTGAAATGCTAGTTTTGTCAATGAGAGATGAAAAAAAAGATAAAAGGAATTAGAATAGGGCATAAGGAAACCCAATTATCATTCTTTGCAATTGATATGATGGTATACTTAGAGAACCCCAGAGATTCTATTAAAAAGCTATTAGCAATAATTTATAACTTTAGCAAAGTTGTAGGATACAAAATAAATCCACATAAATCATCAGAATTTTTATATATCACTAACAAAATCCAACACCAAGAGATACAAAGAGAAATTCCATTTAAAATAACTATCAATAGGATAAAATATTTGGGACTCTATCTGCCAAGGGAAAGTCAGAGTATGTATGAGCAAAACTGCAAAAGACTTTCAACACAAATAAAGTCAGATCTAAACAACTGGTAAAATATTAAGTGCTCTTGGATAGGTCAAGCAAATATAGTAAACATGACAATAGTACCTAAACTAATCTATTTATTTAGTGTTATACCAATCAGACTTCCAAGAAATTATTTTAATAACCTAGAAAAATAACAACAAAATTAATATGGAAGAACAAAACATCAAGAATTTCAAAGTAACTAATGAAAAACAAAATAAAATTAACTGGCCTACCTGTGCTTGATCTAAAACTATATTATAAAGCAGTGCTCATCAAAAACATTTGGTATTGGCTAAGAAATACTTTGTGATATGAAAAGGATGCATTCACTATTTCTGCCTTTCTGCATTTAAATTTGAGGTCTTTATGTTCTAATATATGATCAATTTTTGTAGTGAAGAAAATATACTCTTTTTTTGTCTCAATTTAGTTTTCCTCAAAGATGTGTCATACCGAACTTTTCTAGTGTTCTATTTACCTCTTTATTTTCTTTCTTATTTATTTTGTGCAAGGTTGATATCTCCCACTATTATAGTTTTGCTGTCTATTTCTTCTTGCAGGTTTCTTAACTTCTCCTTTAAGAATTTAGATGCTATTGTATAAAAATGTTTGATTCATTGTTTGTCTCCCTTATTACAAATTTGCTTTTAGACCAGTGGAATGGGTGTTTTCATTCAGAATGAATGAAAACTTTTAGGTAATATAGAGACAGATAAAAAGGGGGCCACTTTCAAAAAACATAAATCTGAGATGATCCTGGATTCAGATTATCCATTCTTACTATCATGTAATTAATGAGAGATGTATTATATTCTCGCTCTTTCTCTCTTCCTTTTCCTCCCTACTTTTCCCTTTCTCTCTCTTAAAATATTTTGAATATTTTAGCTTTTTGCATACCTAGAAATTATATGCATATTTTATTTCCTGTCAATAGGTACTTTATAAAAGAATTGTTTTTTAGGGCATATTGAAAATTAAACCAAGTATAAAGCAGGTTAATAATTTACAAATAGTTTATTTATGATAGCTTAAGTATGGAGGAAATTGGGCATGGCCTAATGGAAAATCACTGGCAGAGAAGTTGAAATCTGAGTTTTCGTCCAATTATTTCAACTAGTAAGTTCTGTGACCTTAGGCAAGTCACATAAGCTTTCTGTGCCTCAGTTTTCCCATCTGTAAAATGGGTTTATAAAACCCATCTACCTCACAGGATTGTTGTGAGGAAAATTTTGTGTTTAGAAGAATATTTAAAAGTAAAGTATACAAATGCAAGATGGTTATTGTTAACCTAAGGCAGAAATCTGGGGGAGGGAATTTATAGACTGCTACTTTGCTCTCACAGTGAACAATTGGTACCATTCACAAAATTTTTAATAATTGCAAGGTGTTTAGGGCAAGAAATTCTTTGTTAGCCAATTGTGTGGAAAAAAATCCCAATTTTTTTTAAAGTCCTGTTCTGTTCTTTAAAAAAATAAATTGCAGAAACAAATTTTCTTAAAAGGTCACATATAACATAAATTACTCAGTAATTCATTTAAAATGAAATTTTATCCTACATAGTTAGCAAGTTTGGGGTTTATATAGTTTAAAATCACTGATAACCAAGAAGGTTGTGGGTCTTTTTAGTGACTGATTATTGTAATACTAAAAGCTTCATCAGATCTCTGCCTGCTTTAAGAGAGCTCTAGGAATAACAGAAAACTTTGGATTCCCTGAAAATATATTCAGGTTTTGAAAGTATTTAATCATTTAGAATGGTGACTATGGAAAGCCTCAATAAAACCTTATTTATATAATGCTGCTTATGATAGGTGTAAGATATAGATTCAATGTAGTTGAATTTTTTTTAATATACACTGGATAAAGGGGACTGTTGTTATATAGAAGAGAAGAGGGTAAAGCAACAATCCAGTTAATCTATCATATAATACAAGGCTCCAGAGGGAAAACTTATAATACATTACATTACTGATGTGTAATCTTTGCTGCTGTGCTATGTTATCTATAGCTAAAAATAATAATAATAAAGACTACCACAGAAAACAAGAATATTTTAATTTCGTGACATCTAGAGAGTTGGTAGGTGTTACATATTTCAGAGATCGCTTCTTACTAAAATTTTATCATGAAAACAAGCATTTCTTTGTTTCTTTAAATAAAGCTATCATTTTTAAGCTGAAAAAAAAAAGAATTTAGATGCTACACGACTTGGTGCATATATGTTTAATATTGATATTGGTTCATTATCTATGCTACCTTTTAGCAAGATATAGTGCTCTTCTTTTTCTCTTCTAATTAGATCAATTTTTGCTTTTGCTTGATCTGAGATCAGGATGGTTACCCCTGCTTTTCGACTTCACCTGAAACAGAAATTCGCTCTCTGCTCCATTCTTTTACCTTTGCTCTGTATGTATTGTCCTGCTTCAAGTGTGTTTCCTGTAAACAACATATTGTAGGATTCTGGCTTTTAATGCAGTCTGCTATCCACCTCCACTTTATGGAAGAGTTTACCCCATTCACATTTATGGTTAAAACTACTAATTCTGGACTTCCTGCCATTTTATTATCCCCACATTATGCTTTTATCTTTCCTTTCCCCCTTATACCTCTCCCCAGTATTAAAGTTATGAGCACCACTTCCCTCACTCAGCCCTCCCTGTTTAGAATCCCTCCCTCCCTCTTAGAGTCCCTCTCCTTTTCTTAAACTTTTCTCTCACTATTTCTGTATTCCCTTCTACTTAGCCTACCCTTTCCCTTTTTGCATTTCCCCTCCCAATGTAGTTAAAATTTAAATTTTTCATTTATCTTCACTGAATTCTACCTTAAATTCAGTTCAGTGTTGTATTCCAGTACTATTCCAAACACTTTTTTCAAATTGTTCTTGGTTATAAATTTTGTTATGTTGTGGGGTACAAAGAATGCCTTTAATATTCCCATTTTTTAGCTTTTTTATTCTTTAAAACAGTTGAATTTTAGTAATGTCATGCATAGCTAAGAATATTTCTTATGATTATTGTACAGTAATTATAATAGTTAAATTATTTATAATTTTTCTAAAATATATATGTAGAGAGAGAATGAGAATTTGCTTTTTATACATTCTGTTATTCTAGAGGTGATTTTCTTGCATTTGTGTTCATAGTTATTATTATTAATTTTATTTTCTAGCCATCTCATCCTATTATAATATTTTCTCTCATTGTTCTCCACAAAGAAATAGAAGGTAGAAAAATAGAATAAAATCAAAGCTATTAATCTGTAATTCAAACTACTTGATAATAGTCCTTTCCTTTTTCAACCAGGTCAGATGCTAATTTTTTTTTTCTCTTCTTAATATCCTTTTTATATAAAGCATTTATAAATAAAATTTCTTTTGCTATTTCTATTCCCTGTTCCAACTTAAAACTTTATTTTAACTTTCTCCTTCCTTTCTTCCATTTATTTCATTGTTATACTATATTATATCTTTTTAGATAACACTCAGTTCCGAAAACTAAGATGAAAGCAAGATTCACAACATACACAATCCCCCCTCCTCCTGTTTAATTTGTGTATGATAAATTTCTATTTTACCACAATAACAAGAAACAATTACAGTTGGTATTTAATTGGGTATTTTTCACTTGTTCTTTTTCTAATTTTTTAGTCACATTTCCAAACTATTTATTTCCTCTTTCTTTATTTTATTCATATGAGCATTTAGAGCTATAAAGCTTTCTCTGTGAACTGCAGAATTGCATATAGTATATGTGCTGCTCAAATATGGAATTGGAATATTTTCTTACTTGGTGCATAACCTCTTTATGGTTAGCAAGAGTATTCCTTTTGCCACAATGTATTACTGAACAAACTCTTGTCTTCAGTGTCCAAAGACCTCTGTTTGATTCCTTATTCTAATGAGGATTTTTACTATAACTTTATCTGTATTTTCCCATCAGGATTAAATCTGGTACATTTTCTAGATATTTTTAGAGGCTGCTGTTATTACTATTAGTAGTAGTAAGTAAGTAAGGGCAATGGGGAAGCAGTGCCCTTGCTTCTTGCTATTCTGTTATCTTGACTCAGCCAAATCCCCTAAATGCATTTCCAAGCTCTATTTTTCTCTTAAGAAAAATAATTGAAAATCAATGAGTTCTTTAAGTTTATTTTTCTTTCTGAGGATTATGCTCCTTTTATAAGATAAATTATTATTGTTTATAAATATGTTTTTCTTTTGATGAATGGCATTTCAAGAATATTTTTTCTTTTCTCCCATTTGTTTCCACAATCTTGCACAATTCTGACTCTGGTTTCTAGTAATATGGGTGTTTTGTTTTGTGCTTTTTACAGTGTGTTTTTCATTAACCTGGAAGCTCAGGTGTATTAAAATTGGGCTTTAGATTGTTAACTACTTCATGGAATTTGACTATTTACATTGTGTCTTTGAGTTTCATAGGTTTATGATTCTATTTTTTATCTTTTAAATTATTATATCTACAATTGTGTTTTATAATGGTTTTCAGGGGTCCTAATAATTCTTAAATTCTCTATCATCTTTTTTTTTGTTACAAATACATGCTTTACATGTTCTTCTAATTGTTTTGACTTACAATTTTGCTCCACTCTTTCCTATTGCATCATTGAATTTTTGAGTTTTCATTCTATTTTCATTTTACTTTTTTCAGTTTCCATTATTTGATTTTTTTCCTTTCATATGTTCTAAGCTGTTCTTATTTTAGTAGCTCCAATTTAATTTATATCTCTTGTTTAAGCTATTTCTTCTCTTTTAGAGTCCTTTTGGACATTACATTGTTTCTCATTTTTTTGAATTTGAACAATATTTATTGAGGAATTTTCTTGGAATTTCACCTTGGAATTTTCTTAATTTATAACATCACTGCACCTTATTGGAAGTGTCTTCCAATTGCTCATGTAATCATTCTTTTTCTGAGGGTGAAGAGATATTCCTCTTCCTTCTATTTTTTTTTTCTACTCTGTCTTAGCTTTATAACTGCTGAAGTCATTTTACTCTAGACTTTAATGCAGGATAAGAATGGAAGACTACAAACAAGTACACTGACTTCTTTATCTTTAATTTGGAGTTGCTCAGTCATCAGCTTGAGTGATAATGATTTATTGGTTTGCTCTTTCCAACAATTTTGTTATGGAAAATAGAAGCAGAAAACAAAGTCCCAGAGCAGGTGCTTGCTCTGAGGTCAAAGTCACTTTTTTGCCTCTTTTTTGAGATCTAGAAGAAAAATGGGGAAAGTAAAGAGAAGGTATGCAAGAGACTAACAACTTCCTGAAATGTGAATTGGAAAAGGTAAAAAACTCCCAGGAAGTACAGGGAAACAGAATCTGTGAATTAGAAAAGGTAAAGAGCTCTCATAAAAGTAGGAATTTTAAATTGGGAAAAGAAAATAACTCACTAAACAACTTAGTGAAATGGGGAAGAAAATCCATAGACCAAAACAACTCATTTAAAAACTCAATTGGACATACACAAAAAGAAGTAAAAAAAGCTAATGAAGAAAATAACTCATTAAAAATCACAACTGAACAAATAGAAATAAATTATTCATTGAGAAATCAAGAATAATGGGGGCAGAGACAAGATGGCTGAGAAGATACACACACATTTCTAAGCTCCCTTCTAACTTCAATATCAACTAGTTAAGTCAGCCCCAAAAATAACACTGGACTGATAAAAACCACAAGGATTAGAAGCACAATTTACCAGCTGAAGAGAATCTGGCATTTTGACTTTTCCTTGGGGCAGTTAAGAAACTAAACTATGGGGGACAGAGCCTATAGCAACCTCTAATCCACATAGTATGGGGCTCAGCCTGAGGCAGTGGAATTCTTGCAGTAGCGAAATTCCAGCAGCAGTGGAACCCCTGAAGCAGCAACTGTGCTTCCCTGGCAGAGACTTCCGGTTTGAGCGCAGGGGTTTTCACAAGTCAGCTGCTAATATCCACGGCTCCACAGGAGGCTTTGGCTGGGGTTTTTGACGCTTTTACTGTTCGGCTTCTACCCTCAGGGCTGTTGCTAGGCCACACAGAGGGGGTGCTTTACTGGGCACTCCTCTCAAAGCACCCATGCTAAACACCTCTGAGTCATTTCCAGGTGGGGAGTGGAACTCTCTCCCAGAGCTCTCTCATAGCCCAATCACAGTTTTGCTCCTTTCCAGCTTATCTGGGAGGAAACTGGTAAATTTCCTACCCAAAGGGCAGACCCCCACAGAGTTTTAACAATGAAAACGAAGAGAACAATTGACATCTTCTATAAAGAGAAAAAGTGGGTATCCAACCCCAAAGAGGCTAACAGCAGACTGTCTCCAGATAACACCCTAAAGGGGAATGATACCTATCCCCCATCACATAACACTCTCCTAGAAGAAACTATTAAAAAGTTAAGAGAGTTTGAAGAAAAATGGGGAAAGGAAAGAGAAGCTATGATAGAGAATAACAATGTCCTGAAATTTGAGTAGGAAAAAATTAAGAATTCACAGGAGGTGCAGGGAAACAAAATTTGTGAATTAGAAAAGGTTAAAATATAACAGGAAAGTAGGATTTCTGAATTGGAAAAGATAAAAAAATTCACAAGAAAGTAAGATTTGTGATTTGGAAAAAGAAAATAACTCACTATAAAAAGAATACTGAAATGGAAAAAAAAATTCAACGGGGCAAAATAATTCATTTAAAAACTCAATTGGACATATACAAAAAATGTGAATGAAGAAAATAACACATTAAAAATCAGGACTGAACCCCCAACCAAAAATTAAACTTGAAATACAAAAATTAAAAGGAGAAATCAATAATATTGAAAGTAAAAAAAACTATTGAATTAATAAATGAAACCAAGAGTTGGTTTTATGAAAAAGCCAATAAAATAGATAAACCTTTGGTAAATTTGATCAAAAAAAAAGAAAGAGGAAAATCAAATTGATAGTCTTACAAATGAAAAGGGGGATCTTTCCACCAATGAAGAGGAAATTAGAGAAATAATAAGGAGTTACTTTGCCCAACTTTATGCCAATAAATTTGATAACTTAAGTGAAATGGAAGACTTCCTCCAAAAATATAGGCTCCCTAGATTAACAGAGGAGGAGATAAATTGCTTAAATAGTCCCATTTCAGAAAAAGAAATAGAACAAGCTATTAATCAACTCCCCAGGAAAAAATCCCCAGGGCCAGATGGATTCACATGTGAATTCTACCAAATATTTAAAGAACAATTAGTCCCAATGTTATATAAATTATTTGAAAAAATAGGGGATGAAGGAGTCCTACCAAACTCCTTTTATGACACAGACATGGTACTGATACCTAAACCAGGTAGATCGAAAACTGAGAAAGAAAATTATAGACCAATCTCCTTAATGAATATTGATGCTAAAATCTTAAATAAGATATTAGCAAAAAGACTTCAGAAAATCATCTCCAGGATAATACACTATGATCAAGTAGGATTTATTCCAGGAATGCAGGGCTGGTTTAATATTAGGAAAACTATTAATATAATTGACCATATTAATAATCAAATTAATAAGAACCATATGATCATCTCAATAGATGCAGAAAAAGCATTTGACAAAATCCAACATCCATTCCTACTAAAAACTCTTGAGAGTATAGGAATAAATGGACTATTCCTTAGAATAATCAGGAGCATATATTTAAGACCTTCAGTAAGCATAATATGCAATAGAAATAAACTGCAACCTTTCCCAGTAAGATCAGGAGTGAAACAAGGTTGCCCACTATCACCATTACTATTCAATATAGTACTAGAAACGCTAGCCTCGGCAATAAGAGCCGAGAAAGAGATTCAAGGAATTAGAGTAGGAAATGAGGAAATTAAACTATTACTCTTTGCAGATGACATGATGGTATACTTAGAGAACCCCAAAGACTCTGCTAAAAAGTTACTAGAAATAATTCAAAATTTCAGCAAAGTGGCAGGATACAAAATAAATCCACTTAAATCCTCGGCATTTTTATATATCACTAACAAAATGCAACAGCAAGAGATACAAAGAGAAATTCCATTCCAAACAAATGTTGAGAGTATAAAGTATTTGGGAATCCATCTACCAAAGAAAAGTCAGGAAATATATGAGAAAAATTACAAAACACTTGCCACAAAAATAAAATCAGATTTAAATAATTGGAAAGACATTCAGTGCTCTTGGATAGGCCGAGCGAATATAATAAAGATGACAATACTCCCCAAACTAATCTATTTATTTAGTGCTATACCAATCAGACTCCCAAGAAACTATTTCAATGACCTAGAAAAAATAACAACAAAATTCATATGGAAGAATAAAAGGTCGAGAATTGCAAGGGAACTAATGAAAAAAAACTCAGAGGAAGGTGGTCTAAGTGTACCTGATCTAAAGCTATATTATATAGCAGCAGTCACCAAAACCATTTGGTATTGGCTAAGAAATAGACCGGTAGATCAGTGGAACAGATTAGATACAAAGGACAAAAAAGGATACATATATAGCAACCTAATCTTTGACAAACCCAAAGATACCAACATTAGGGATAAAAATTCATTACTCGGAAAAAACTGTTGGGAAAACTGGAAATTAGTATGGCAGAAATTAGATATGGATCCACACTTAACACCATATACCAAGATAAGATCAAAATGGGTCCATGATTTAGGCATAAAGAGGGACATAATAAATAGATTAGAGGAACAGAGGATAATCTACCTCTCAGACTTGTGGAGGAGGAAGGAATTTATGACCAGAGGAGAACTAGAGATCATTATTGATCACAAAATAGAAGATTTTGATTACATCAAACTAAAAAGTTTCTGTACAAATAATACTAATGCAAACAAGATTAGAAGGGAAGTAACAAATTGGGAAAATATTTTTAAAAACAAAGGTTCTGACAAAGGTCTCATTTCCAAAATATATAGAGAACTGACCCTAATTTATAAGAAACCGAACCATTCTCCAATTGATAAATGGTCAAAGGATATGAACAGACAATTCTCAGAGGAAGAAATTGAAACTATATCCACTCACATGAAAGAGTGTTCCAAATCACTACTGATCAGAGAAATGCAAATTAAGACCACTCTGAGATACCACTACACACCTGTCAGATTGGCTAAGATGACAGGAACAAATAACGATGAATGTTGGAGGGGCTGTGAGAAAACAGGGACACTGATACATTGCTGGTGGAGTTGTGAAAGAATCCAGCCATTCTGGAGAGCAATCTGGAATTATGCCCAAAAAGTTATCAAACTGTGCATGCCCTTTGACCCAGCAGCGCTACTACTGGGATTATATCCCAAAGAAATACTAAAGAGCGGAAAGAGACATATATGTGCCAAAATGTTTGTGGCAGCTCTTTTTGTTGTAGCTAGAAACTGGAAGATGAATGGATGTCCATCAGTTGGAGAATGGTTGGGTAAATTGTGGTATATGAAGGTTATGAAATATTATTGCTCTGTAAGAAATGACCAGCAGGAGGAATACAGAGAGGCCTGGAGAGACTTAAATCAACTGATGCTGAGTGAAATGAGCAGAACCAGAAGATCACTGTACACTTCAACAACAATACTGTATGAGGATGTATTCTGATGGAAGTGGAAATCTTCAACATAAAGAAGATCCAATTCACTTCCAGTTGATCAATGATGGACAGAGGTAGCTACACCCAGAGAAGAAACACTGGGAAGTGAATGTAAATTGTTAGCACTAATATCTGTCTGCCCAGGTTGCATGTACCTTCGGATTCTAATGTTTATTGTGCAACAAGAAAATGATATTCACACACATATATTGCACCTAGACTATATTGTAACACATGTAAAATGTATGGGATTGCCTGTCATCGGGGGGAGGGAATAGAGGAGGGGGGGATAATTTGGAAAAATGAATACAAGGGATAATATTATAAAATATATATATATATAATAAAAAATTATTTAAAAAAAAAAAAAAGAAATTTACAGCGATTTTCTTGATCTCTTCATTTCACTCAGCATCAGGTCATGTAAGTCTCTCCAAACCTTTCTGAATTCGCCTGCTGGTCATTTCTTACAGAGCAATAATATTCCATAACCTTCATATACCATAATTTACCTAACCATTCTCCAATTGATGGACATCCATTCATCTTCCAATTTCTAGCCACTACATAAAGGGATATAAGCCCAATAGAAGCAATGCTGGATCAAAGAGTATAAAGTTTGATAACTTTTTGGGCATAGTTGCAAATTGCTCTCCATAATAGCCGAATTCTTTCACAGCTCCACCAACAATGTATTAGTGTCCCAGTTTTCCCACATCCCCTCCAAAATTCATCATTATTTACTCCTGCCATCTTAGCCAATCTTACAGGTGTGTAGTGATATCTCAGTTGTCCTAATTTGCATTTCTCTGATCAGTAGTGACTTGGAACACTTTTTCATATGAGTGGATATAATTTCAATTTGATCATCTGAGAATTGTCTGTTCATATCCTTTGACCATTTATCAATTGGAGAATGGTTTGATTTCTTAAAATTAGGGTAAGTTCTGTATATATTTTGAAAATGAGACCTTTATCAGAACCTTTAACTGAAAAATATTTTCTCAATTTGTTACTTCCCTTCTAATCTTGTTTGCATTAGTACTGTTTTACAGAAACTTTTTAGTTTGATGTAATCAAAATCTTCTATTTTGTGATTGATAATGACCTCTAGTTCTCCTCTGGTGATAAATTCCTTCCTCCTCCACAGGTCTGAGAGGTAGACTGTTCTCTGTTCCTCATATCTATTTATGATCTCATTCTTTATGTCTAAATCATGGACCCATTTTGATATTATCTTGGTATTTGGTATTAACTATGGATCCATATCTAATTTCTGCCATACTAATTTCCAGTTTTCCCAACAGTTTTTTTTGAAATAATGAATTTTTATCCCAAATGTTGGTATCTTTGGGTTTGGCAAACACCAGATTGCTATAGATGTACTCTTTTTTGTCCTTTGTACCTAATCTGTTCCACTGAATGACTGGTGTATTTCTTAGCCTATACCAAAAAGTTTTGGTGACTGCTGCTATATAATATAGCTTTAGATGAGGTACACCTAGACCACCTTCATGTGTTTTTTTTTTTTTTTTCATTAGTTCCCTTGCAATTCTCGACCTTTTATTCTTCCATATTAATTTTGTTGTTATTTTTTCTAGGTCATTAAAATAGTTTCTTGGGAGTCTGATTGGTATAGCACTAAATAAATAGATTAGTTTGAGGAGTATTTTCATCTTTATTATATCCGCTCGACCTATGCAAGAGCACTGAATATCTTTCCAATTAGTTAAATGTGACTTTATTTTATGGCAAGTGTTTCATAATTTTGTTCATATAATTCCTGACTTTTCTTTAGTAGGTGGATTCCCAAATATTTTATACTTTCAACATTTGTTTGGAATAGGATTTCTCTTTGTATCTTTTTCCGTTGGATTTTGTTGGTGATGTATGAATATGCTGAGGATTTATGTGGATTTATTTTGTATCCAGCAACTTTGCTAAAGTTGTGAATTTATTTCTAATAAATTTTTGTTAGAATCTCTGGGGTTTTCTACGTATACCATCATATCATCTGTCAAGAGTAACAGCTTGATTTCCTCATTACCTACTCTTATTCCTTTAATCTCTTTCTCCACTCTTATTGCCGAGGATAGCATTTCTAATACAATATTTAATAGTAATGGTGATAGCGTGGGCAACCTTGTTTCACTCCTGATCTTACTGGGAAAGGTTCCAGTTTATCTCCATTACATATTATGCTTACTGATGGTCATAAATATATGCTCCTGATTATTCTAAGGAATAGTTCATTTATTCCTACACTCTGAAGCGTTTTTAGTAGTTATGAATGTTGGGTTTTATCAAATGCTTTTTCTGCATCTAATGAGATGATCATGTGGTTTTTATTAATATAATTATTAATATGGTTAATTATACTAATCGTTTTCCTAATATTAAACCAGCCCTGCATTCCTGGTATAAATCCTACTTGATCATACTGTATTATCCTGGGGAAGATTTTCTGAAGTCTTTTTGCTAATATCTTATTTAAGATTTTATTATCAATGTTCATTTTTTCAAATAGTTTATATAACATTGGGGCTAATTGTTCTTTAAATGTTTGGTAGTTAAATAGACTATTCCTTAAAATAATCAGGAGCATATATTTAAGACCGTCAGTAAGCATAATATGTAATGGAGATAAACTGGAACCTTTCCCAGTAAGATCAGGAGTGAAACAAGGTTGCCCACACTATCACCATTACTATTCAATATTGTATTAGAAATGCTAGCCTTGGCAATAAACGTTGAGAAAGAGATGTAGGAAATGAGGAAATTATTCTTTGCAGATGATATGATGGTATACTTAGAGAACCCCAGAGATTGTAATAAAAAGTTATGAGAAATAATTCACAACTTTAGCAAAGTTGCTGGATACAAAATAAATTCACAAAAATCCTCAGCATTTTTATACACCACCAACAAAATGCAACAGCAAAAGATACAAAGAGAAATTCTATTCAAAACAACTGTCGAGAATATAAAATATTTGGGAATCCATTTACCAAAGAAAAGTCAGGAATCATGTGAGCAAAATTACAAAACACTTGCCACAAAAATAAAGTCAGATTTAAATAATTGGAAAGACATTAAGTTCTCTTGGATAGGCGGAGCAAATATAATAAAGATGACAATACTCCCCAAACTAGTGTATTTATTTAGTGCTATATCAACAGACTCCCAAGAAACTATTTTAATGACCTAGAAAAAATAACAACAAAATTCATATGGAAGAATAAAAGGTCGAGAATTTCAAGGGAATTGATGAAAAATAGTCAGATGAAGGTGGTCTAAAGCTGTATTATAAAGCAGCAGTCACTGAAACCATTTGATATTGGCTAAGAAATAGACTAGTCTATCAGTGGAAAAGATTAGGTACACAGGACAAAATAGGGTACAACTATAGCAATCTAGTGTTTGACAAACCTAAAGATACCACCTTTTGGGATAAGAATTCATTAATTCATTATTTGAAAAAACTGTTCAGAAAACTGGAAATTAGTATGGCCTAAATTAGATATGGACCCACACTTAACACCATATACCAAGATAAGATCAAAATGGGTCCATGATTTAGGCATTAAGAATGAGATCATAAATAGATTGGAGGAAAAAAAAAAAAAGAAATCAAGAATCAGTCAAGCAAAACAAAAAAAAAAAAAGAAGAAGAAAGAAAGAAAGAAAGAAAGAAAGAAAGAAAGAAAGAAAGAAAGAAAGAAAGAAAGAAAGAAAGAAAGAAAGAAAGAAAGAAAGAAAGAAAAGAAAAGAAAAATTAGAAAAAAAAAGTTAAATATCTACTTGGAAAAACAACAGATCTGGAAAATAGAATCTAGGAAAGATAATTTGAGGATTATTGGACTTTCCAAAAATTATAATTAAAAAAGGAGTCTAGATACTATTTTACAGGAAATCTTCAAAGATTACTGCCCAAATGTAATAGAACTAGAAAATAAAATAGGCATTGAAAGAATTCATCAAACCCTTTCTGAAAAAGACCTTAAAATAAATCTCCTAGGCATATTGTGGCCAAATTTCAGAGCTACCAGAATAAGGAAAAAATATTACAAGTAGTCAGAAAAAACAAAAATCAAATACTGATGTGCCACAATAAGGATCACTCAGGATCTGACTGCCTCCACATTAAAGGACTGAAAGGCCTGGAATCTGATATTCTGAAAGGTAAAAGAACTTGGAATACAGCCAAGAATAAACTACCCAGCTAAACTGAGCATTTTTTTTCCCCATGGAAGAATGGGATTTTAATGAAACAGATGAATTCCATTTGTTTCTAAGGAAAAAACAGAGCTAAACAAAAAATTTGATCTCCAACCATAGGATTCAAGAGAAGCAGAAAAAGGTAAAAGGAACTCTTGAGAACTGTATTTCTGTTGTGGATATACATACAGACCACTTGTATAATTTGATTTTACTGATATCACATCAAAAAGGAAGTAAAAATGGAAAATGGGAGATAAAAAGGAAGAAACTATATCCCACAAAGAAGCAAAGGAAACCTATTATATCTGAGGGAATTTTGAAAGGGGGAGGAATATTGTGTGAATCTTACGCTCAACAGAGTTGGCTCAAAGAGAAAATAATTGACATATTTGTTTTATAGAGAATCTTTTCTCACCTCATTGAAAAGTGGGAGAGGAAAAGGGACAAGGAAAAGAGTAATAAGGGAAGAGTTCAAGAAAGGGAAAGGGATTCAAAGGTAGCACGGGGGGATCCTCAAGAGGGAGAGCTGCATGATGTAAGTGGGGCCCATAAGTTTAATACTGAGGAAGGGGGGAAGGGTGGACAAGAAAGAGAAAAACATAATCAGGGGATAATAAGATGGCAGGAAATACAGAATTAGTAATTTTAAACGTAAATGTGAATGGGATGAACTCTCCCATAAAGCTGAGGCTGATAGGAGACTTGATGAAAAGTCAGAACCCTACAATACATTGTTTACATGTAATATATTTAAAGTAGTAGTAAATTTGATAACTTAAGTGAAATGGATGACTATGACTACCTCCAAAAATTTAGGCTTCCCAGATGAACAGAGGAGTAAGTAAATTGTTTAAATACTCCCATTAAAAAAAATAATAATAAAATAAATAGAACAAGCTATTAATCAACTCCTAAGAAAAAATCCCCAATGCCAGATGGATTTATGTGTGAATTCTACCAAACAGTTAAAGAAAAATTAGCCCCAATGCTATATAAAGTATTTGAAAAAATAGGGAATGAAGGAATCCTATCAAATTTCTTTTATGATACAGATATGGTACTGATACCTAACCCAGGTAGGCTGAAAACAGAGAAAGAAAACTATAGGCCAATCACCTTAATGAATATTGATGCCAAAATCTTAAATAAGATATTTGCAAAAAGACTACAGAAAATCATCCCCAGGATAATACATCATGATCAAGTCGGATTTATACCTGGAATGCAGGACTGGTTCAATATTAGGAAAACTATTAGTATAATTGACCATATTAATAACCAAATTAACAAAAACCATATGATCATCTCAATAGATGCAGAAAATCATTTCAGAAAATCGAACATCCATTCCTATTAAAAATACTTGAGTGTATAGGAATAAATGGACTTTTCCTTAAAATAATCAGTGGCATCTAATTTAAACCCTCAGTAAGTATCATATGTAATAGAGATGAACTGGACCCAAACAAGGTTGCCAATAGCACTATTACTATTCAATATTTTATTAGAAGTGCTAGCTTTCACAATAAGAGATGAAAAAAAGATTAAAGGAATTAGAGAAAGTCATGAGGAAACCAAAATATCACTCTTTGCAGATGATATGATGGTATACTTAGAGAACACCAGAGATTCTACTAAAAAGCTATTAGAAATAATCCACACCCTTAGCAGTGTTGCAAGATACAAAATAAACTGACATAAGTCATCAGCATTCTTACATATCACTAATAATATCCAACAGTTAGATTTACAAAGAGAAATTCCATTTAAAGTAACTACTGATAGTATAAAATATTTGGGAATCTATCTGCCTAGGGAAAATCAGAAACTATATGAGCAAAATTACAAAACACATTCCACACAAATAAAATCAGATTAACCAATGGGAAAAAATATTAAATGCTCTTGGATTGGGTGAGCAAATATTATAAAGATGACAATACTACCTAAACTAATTTATTTATTTAGCGCTATACCAATCAGACTCCCAAAAAAACCTATTTTAGTGACCTAGAAAAAAATCATACCAAAGTTCATATGGAAAAACAAAAGGTCAAGAATTTCAAGGGAATTAATGAAAAAAAATCAAATGAATGAGGCCTAGCTGTACCAGATCTAAAATTATATTATGAAGCAGCACTTATTATAAAGCAGCACTTACCAAAACCATTTGGTATTGGCTAAGAAATAGACTAGTTGATCAGTGGAATAGGTTAGGCTCAAAGGAAAAAACAGCCAATAATGTTAGTAATCTAATGTTTGACAAACCCAAAGACCCCAGCTTTTAGGATAAGAACTCACTGTTTGACAAAAATTTCTGAGAAAATTGGAAATTAATATGCCATAAACTAGGCATTGACCCACGGTTAATATTGTACACCAAGATAAGATCAAAATGTGTTCATGACTTAGGCCTAAAGAATGAGATTATAAATAAATTAGAAGAACAAAGGATAGTTTAACTCTCAGACCTGTGGAAGAGGAAGGAATTTATGACCAAAGAAGAAGTTGAGATCACTATTGATATCAAAATAGAAAATTTTTATTATATCAAATTGAAATTTCTTGTACAAACAATACTAATGCAGATAAGATTACATAGGGAAGCAATAAACTGGGAAAACATTTTTACAGTCAAAGGTTCTGATGAAGGCCTCATTTCCAAAATATATAGAGAATTGACTCTGTAAGAAATCAAGCTATTCTCCAATTCATAAATGGTCAAAGGATATGAACAGACAAGGCTCAGACACAGAAATTGAAACTATTTCTAGCCATATAAAAAGATACTCCAAGTCCCTATTACTCAGAGAAAATGCAAATTAAGACAACTCTGAGATACCACTATACTCCTGTCAGATTGGCTAAAATGACAGGGAAAGACAATACAGAATGTGAAGGGGATGTGGGTAAAGTGGGACACTGATACATTGCTGGTAGAATTGTGAATACATCCAGCCATTCTGGAGAGCATTTTGGAACAATGCTCAAAAAGTTATCAAACTGTGCATACCCTTTGATCCAGCAGTGTTACTACCAGGCTTATATCCCAAAGAGATTTTAAAGAATAGAATGGGACTTGTATGTGCAAGAATGTTTGTAGCAGTTCTCTTTGTAGTGGCCAAAAACTGGAATCTGAGTGGATGCCCGTCGATTGGAGAATGGCTGAGTAAATTGTGGTATATAAATATTATGGAATATTATTGTTCTGTAAGAAATGACCAGTAGGATGATTTCAGAAAGTCCTGGAGATTGAAATGAGCAGGACCAGAAGATCATTATATACTTCAACAACAATACTATATGATGATCAATTATGATGTACGTGGTCCTCTTCAACAATGAGATGAACCAAATCAGTTCCAATTGACCCATCTTTGGTGACTCTTTAAGAATAAAGGAATTAGTTTAGAAAGTATGACAAAGTACAAAGCAAGGGAGAGTTGTGACAAAGATAACCCTTACTAATTCTGTATTACTTGCCATCTTGTTAACCCATGCTTATGCTTTTCTCCTTTCCTTCCCTCTTCCTCCCCTCCCCAATATTAAACTTGTGAGCACCACTTGCTTCTCACAGCCCTCCCTTTTTAGTGTCGCTCCTCCCACCTTAGAGTTTCTCCCTTTCTTACCCCTTTTCCTCACAATTTCTGAATTCCCTTATGATTAGTTTACTCCTTCCCTTTTCACTTTTCCCTCCCACTTTTCAGTGAGGTGGGAGAAGTTTCACTGTAAATCAAATGTCTAATAATTTTCTCTTTAAGCCAATACTGATGAGAGTAAAATACACATTATGTTCATCCCCCTCCCTTCTTTCTTTCAGATATAATAGGTTTCCTTTATCTCATTGTGAAATGTACTACCCCCACTTTACCCTTTTTCTGGTACAATTTCCTTTCCACCTCTAGTTTCTAAAAAAAAATATGCATGTATTTTTATATATCTTTATAACAGAAATATAGTTCCCAAGATTTTTTTTTACCTTTTTAGGTTTCTTTTGCATTCTTTATTTGGAAATCAAACTTTTTGTTTAGTTCCAGTTTTTTTTTTTGTTTGTTTGTTTTAATTAAAGATAGATGAAATTCACCTATTTCATTCAATGTCCATCTTCTTCCCTGGAAAAAAAAAAATGCTCATTTTTGCTGGGTAAGTTATTCTTGGCTGCATAACAAGCTCCTTAGCCTTTCTGAATATCATATTCCAGGCCTTTCTATTCTTTAATGTGGACGCTGCTAGATCCTGAGTAATCCGTATTGTGGCTCCACTATATTTGTATTGATTTTTTTCTAGTATCTTGTAGTATTTTTTCTTGGTCTGATAGTTCTGGAATATAGCCACAGTATTTCTTGGAATTTTGATTTTAGGGTCCCTTTCAGTAGGTGATTTCAATGTCTATTTTACTCACTGTTTCTATAACATTGGGGCAGTTGTCTTTGATAATTTCCTGGAAAATAGTGTCCAGTGTCCAGTCTCTTTTTTTTTTTTTTCATCATATTTTTCAGGAAGTCCAATAATTCTCAGATTATCTCTCCTGGATCTATTTTCCAGGTCTGTTGTTTTCCCAAGAAGGTATTTGACATTTTTTTTTTTTCATTGTTCCATTTTTTGGTTTTGCTTGACTGATTCTTGGTGTCTCCTTTCATCATTCAATTCCAGTTGTTCAATTCTGATTTTTAATGAATTATTTTCTTCATTCACTTTTTTACATCTTTTTCTAATTGTCCAAATGAGTTTTTAAGTGAGTTGTTTTGTTCTATGGATTTTTTTTTCCATTTCACCGATTTTATTTTTAGAGAGATATTTTCTTTTTCCTATTCTGTTTTCCTTGGAATTGTTTACCTTTTGCAATTCACTAATTCTGTTTTTCAAGGATTTGATTTATTTATCCACTCCATGGATAAATGAGTGGGATGATTTATCCAGGCCCTCTTGCCAAACTTCCCTTTCCTTTTCCCATTTTTCTTCTAGTTCTCTTATAAGATCCTTTCTAATTTCTTCTATGAGAATCTTTTGTGTTGAAGACTAGATCATAAACCCTTTTTGGGATTCATTTGGAGACAGTCTGTTTTTAGTATCCTTAGGGTTTAAAGTCTGCTTTATATCTATATAAATGTTAACAATAGTTAGAGCCCGTTTTAATTTTTTGCTCATTTTGTCAAAGAAACAGCAAAGAAAAACTGACCAAAAAAACCCAAATGCAGATTGCTTTTTTTTGGGGGGGGCTGGGGGGTGCAGGGGGTGGATGGTATTACCAGGCTTCCTCTGCAGACTGCAGGAAGCAGCAGTGAGGCACTAGCAGGACAGCAATGGCTGTTCTGCATCTACACTCTGAGACAGTGAGAGCATGGTGAAATACTCTGAGTGGGTGTGCCCAGGTCCTGAGAAACCCTAGCTTTCTGGGGTTATAATCTTTATCCTCTGTGTTTATAGCTTCTCTGTTGGTCTACTGGCTTGATGCCAGGGCAAAGTAGCCACACTGTGGTAAAGTTCTCCCCGCAGAAATGGCTGAGATCATACCCCACCCCCCTCAGGTCTGCTCAGTGTGAGCTTCCTGCCTTACTCTCTCTGCCTGCCTTCAGTATGCACCTGCTCTAACCATTCCCACATGCAAGCAAAAACAGACCTTTTCTGTCAAATTTCGAGGATATCTCCTGTTGGTAATTATTTGTGTTTTTTTTTTCAGTCAAGCACTAATTCCAAGGTGTTATCATGAAAAAAAAAATTAAATTCTGATAGCAAGACTGAGCTTAAATAGATGTATGTGTCCTCTCTGCCATCTTAGCTAGAAGTCCCATTTCTGCTTTTTAAGGAGTTACTTTCTTCAGGGAATTTTTGTCCCTCTTTTTCCATTTGTCCAATTCTTTTTTATTTAAGTGTTATTTTCTTCAGTATTTTGTGCCCTCCTCCTTTTTGCTTTCCAAACTATTAATTCTCTTTTTATAATTTTTCCTTATTCATCTCATTTCTTTTCCTAACTTTCTCTCTACATCTCTTATTTTATTTTTAAAAATTTTCTTTGAGCTCTTTCAGAAATTTTTGTTGGGTTTGTATGCAATTCATAGTGTTTCTCTGGGGCTTTGCTTATAGCTATTTTGATACTGATGTCTTTAAGTTTGTTTGTCTCTTGATCTTCCCTATCCATAGTGGCTTTTTATTACCAGGTTATTTATTTTTTCTTATTGCAAATTTTCTTAGTCCATTTCTTGATTCTAAGTTTATGTTTAAAAGGACAAACAACAATACAGTAATAAGAAAAAATTGTCTTGGGCTGGAAAAAAAAATGTCTTACCTTGATCTTGTGTTGACTTTGCACACTCCAGAATTCAATTTGAGGTATTGTTTTAGTTAGAGGAGAATATAGGGAGAGTTCACCTGAGTTGCTGCCTATACATTTTTGGATCCCTTCTCCTAAACAAGTAAACTCTACTAGAGTAAATTATGCTACCCTGCTTTCTGGATCCTCTAGACATTCATGTTAGCCATCAACTCTGCTGGAAAGTCAATGAATTTTTCTTCCCTGCTTTATTCTCTGACCATTCACACAGGTACTTCTTCTAAATCCTTTATTTTCTCCTAAAGCCTTATGGTTTCCTATAATCCTCTCTGAGCAAATTCTGTTTCACTTGCTTACTAAGAAGATAGATGTCCTCTGGAGTTCTCTTTCCTCTCTATTACTTCAAAACTCTTCTTCATCTTCACATATTTTCTTGTTCTGTTGCTGAGAAAGCTCTCTCTCCTTGACAAGACCAATTACTATTTCTACCTACAACCTGTTGTCTTCATTCTTGGCACTTACTGCTTCTGTTTCTGTCTCTCCCCTTATCACTCTCTCCCCTCTCTCTATTTCTCTCTTTCCCACTCTCCCTCCTTCCTCTCCCTTTCTCCTTCCTTTCTTTTCCTCTCTCCCTGCCTCTTTTTTCTTCTCCCTCCCTCTCTTCCTCCCTTTATCTCTCCCCTCGCTGCCATTCTCTTCCTACTTTCTAATCTTCATCTTACTGCATCACAAACAAAAATCATGTCTTATTCTCCTTTCAGAACATAAACAGAAAGTAAAATAAATGTTTCACAAGCCAGACACCCCTCAAGATGTTATCCCATATCACTTACACTTCTCCCAATTATAAATTTCCTTAATCTCTCATTTCTTAATCTCTTGGAGTTTAGTTTCTAGTCCTGCCATATGATTGCACTTATCTTACAGAGTACAAATGTTCTCCAAACCGTTCACTGCAAATAATCATTTCGTTATTCCTCTTGAGTTCTGCATCTTTTCATACTGTTCATATTTTCATTTCTTCATTATTATACTTTTCTCCTTTTGCTTCCATGATATTTCTATTTCCTTTCTAATCATTCCTCAGTTATGACAGATAGATAAAGCACTGTACATATACTTTCTTGTTTGTTTCCAGTAACAAGCTTTGATGTACATATTATCCCTATTTTTATAGATGAGTCTTATTGATCTCCCTACCCCTTACAACTATGTTTCTTACGGTTCTTTCTTGGATATTCATTTCTTCCCCCTTTACCTAGGTTTCTGTAGAAAACCCATCCGTTCTCATAAGATAAAATACCTTGTCTATGTATCTGCATAGACAGTATAAGAGGCACGTCAAATCTAAATATCCATCTCTGATCTCCTTTTTTGAACTCTATATACAAATTATCAACTGCCTGCTGGATAATTCAACCTGGATATCCAATAGACATTTCAAACTCAACAGGTCAAAAACAGAATTTATTTTATTTCACCCTCCTGCCCCAAATCTGCTTTTCCTTCTAACTTTTTTGTTTCTGTTGAGAACAATTCCATCTTTCTAATCACCAGGTTTACAATTTCAGTTATCCTTGACTTCTCTAACTTTGCTTTACTCCCAAATCCAATTAGTTGGCAATTCTTGCTTATTCTACCACATAAATGTGAGATTAACATTTAAAGCCAGGATATCAGCCTGTTCAAATATGTAAATATTGGAAATAAAATATCATATGTATAAAACAGCAAGATTAGTTTGGTTTGTACTTTATAGTGTATAAAGGAAGGTAACTATAATAAAACTTGAAAGTAGATCAGATTCAAATTGTGAAGTCTCTCTCGCCATCTCTATCTCTTGCGAACTATTTCTTGATTATTCTGCTTCCAATTATTACCATTCTTTCTCTCTGTCTTCAATGTTTCTTATATATTATGTACCCATATAAGCTACTTGAGATCAAAGACTATTTTTTAAATTGTATCCAGTTCTGGCAAAATGTCTTTCAAATAGTGAGTACCTAAAATATTTATTGAATTGAATTGAATTGAAGGTATAGCATTCTAATCTCAAGGAAATTTTAGAAGGGAGTAAAGGGAGTAAAATTTCCCCAAATTTTAGCATTATATCCCTTAGGGTAGACTATTCTTGCAAAAGACTAGAATGTTTTCTCCTGTAAGCTTGCCCTTGTCTATTTATTTTAAACAGCTTTCTGGGGTTCTACATCATCAATTCTGATAGCTCATAATTAATTCTCACAATTACCAGTGGCAAAAAGAGTAGATAGAATAAACTGAAATGAATAAAAGTGCTGTAAATAATAACTGAGAAGAACAGATTTGAATCAATTTCTTATGAACTTCATATTTAAGAACTGACTGTAGGCAATTGTATTGAGCTAATCTGCTCTGGGAAAAAAAAAATGCATGCAATGGATCATTTGGTTCCAGTTGGTGAAAATAATAAATTCTATGATGCCCACATTAAGAGATGTGATTTCCAAGACTAAAAGTGAAAAAAATATGCACTTTGTGGCATTTGTAGAATAGTTTTATCAAAACTAAAAGTATTAAAAAACAAAATTCAAAAAATATAAAGTGGGAAAACATAATACCACCTCATTCAGTGCCAAAGTCTTTGTTCGGTAGTTATTTGATTTCATAGGGAGGTACATAATTATTTTAGGTTACTTCAGGACCTATAATAATGTACTAGATCAGACCTTTTTTTATTTCAGGGGGAAAGGAGGGAAATGAGAAGTTATAAGTTACTCCAATTATATGAGGCACCATCTGTTACTTCTGCACAAAGAAGAAAGAAGAATATTTCCCATATTCTTTGTCTTTTGAGGTAAAGCATCTTGTAATCAAGCAATTCAAGTGTATAAAAAGAGTGAATCCAGCTACGTTTTTACATTCTGCACTTATTTTAAAGCACCAAAAAAGACACAGGAAACTGAAATTAATTGAATAAGAATCAACTTTTGATAAAGAAGGCAGGTACTTCATCATTTCTTACACTGCTTTCTCAACAGAAAGAAAAGCAGCTTTTAATGATTTGGAGGACTCTGGACTATCTGCTTTATTTTGTTACTTATCCAAAGCTTTTCTGATCAGGGATCAGATCTCAGGAACGGTTCTTTCAAACTCTGAAATATATATATAGTGTCCTTTATTGTTCCCTAAGAAAAGTGTATCAGAGGCAGCATAATATAATGGAAAAAGAGCCAGGCTCTCTAAATCAGAAGTCTTACTGGCTACATAACTCTGGGCAAGGTAATTACCTAGAGGCAGCTAGGTAGTGCAGTGGAGAGGAAAACAGCCATGGAGCCTGGAAG
This sequence comes from Sminthopsis crassicaudata, assembly GCF_048593235.1. Classification (NCBI taxonomy): domain Eukaryota; kingdom Metazoa; phylum Chordata; class Mammalia; order Dasyuromorphia; family Dasyuridae; genus Sminthopsis; species Sminthopsis crassicaudata. The sequence continues at coordinate 140,193,307 of NC_133622.1, read as the reverse complement.
TACTTTGTTTAGATCCAGCCTTACATATTTACTTAGCTGTGTGACTGAGGCAAGTCATTTAACTTCTATCTGGTGAAATAACGTTACTTCTCAGGATTGTTGTAAGGATTAAATGGATAATATTTATAAAGTTATTGGCATAGTGCCTGATACATAACAGGCACTATTGATTAGTTCATTTTTCCCCCTTCTTGAACTCTCATTAATACAGAGAACTCTAAGACTATACCAAAAGAAATCACAGGCCTAGTTCCCTAAAAAATACTATCAGTAAAAAAAAAAAAAACTGTCTAGGAAAAAAGGTATCAAGAACAGACTTATAAATAAATAAAAGAATTAAAAAGTGATGTCAAGAGAGAGACCATCCACTTGCTTTCCTTGGTATTCAAAAATGGCAACAGATGTCAAACATTCTCTCTAAAACAGCAAGTAGACTCCAAGTAGAGAAAGAGAAGAACAGGGATGGTCAAGATGGTATAAATGGGTTGCTATGTGCACTGTCAAAAAAGGATACACTAATTAGCTCATGTATCTGTTGTTGTGGTATCAATAGGTTGACTCAAGGAACTTATTTAAAATTCATTTTAATGTAGAACTTCTAGTGACATTGTCTTAAGTTAAAGTCAGAAATATGCAACTTTACATAAGTCCTACTCTGAGGCTTTATGCTACTATGGAGATTTGTGTATTTCAAAAGGCAATAGCTGTTAACTTCAAAATCTGACAGACTCTACCAACCTCAAAAGATTTCATATTTAAATCTAATAGAGGATTTAGTCTGTTATGTGAGGCTTATCCTGGCTCTGCCCTGAAGAGCTCATCACCTGAAGATTGGCTAGCAGGCTTTTATTTCTTTTCCAACTTCCCCACCCCTTCAGAAACTCTTTTACACAGCTATGGAGTTGCTGTACTTGCTTCAGTAGAGTCTCCACACAATGGTAACCAGGGATACTGGGGCCCAGACAAGATCAGTGGGATTAGAATTGGAAATTACTTGGAGATTAACATTGCAGAGATGAGAGCCTTGAAGTGAGAAGTTAGCTGTGTTTAGTAATTTTTATCCAAGAGAATGCACAAAGATAGTTCATTCTGAAATGGAACAAGGGATAACATTATTAAGTATTAACTTATTCTGTGTAGCAGCCAAGTGAAATATTCTGGGGCAGCAAAATCTTTGGATATCAGTGGGTGCTTGCATTTGGGACATGCTTTGAGCACAGTCTAGACAACTTAGTCCACAAAATACTGTAGCACTTTTCAAACAATTTGGAGTTGAATTCTGAAGCAACTGGTTTTTAGTAAAATGGAAAACCAAATGAATCTGGGTTTTTGTAAGCCTTTCTTAATATGCATGAATCACAGCTAGTGATCTGAAACACATAAAAGAGAAACCTAGAAGACACCAGACACCTCCCTGAACCTTTTGAATCCTTTAATACACAAAAGCCAGAAACCTGGAGCACACATATCAAAGTCTAAGCCCTTGATCAAGGAGTCAAAATACATATGATGGAGAAACTTGAGGAGACAGATTCTCAGATGCAAAAGCAGTTTTCTATTCACACAGCCTTCACTTTAGTTCAGGGCCTCACCACTTTTTGTCTAGACTATGGTAATATTATCGCTCACCTAAATCTCTGCACACTGTAATGCATCCTCCACAAAAGTGCCACTGATTCTTTAGTGCAATGCTGACCATGACAATCCCCTATTCACTAAATTAAATTAGCTTCCTATTGTCTTGAGGATAACATGTCACCTTATCTTAACTTATCTTCTCAATTTCATTATGAAGTATTCTCCTACATTCTTTGGTCCAACTAAATTGACTTCCTCTCTGCCACTCACATTATTCTATCTCCCATGTTTGTGCTTTTATACAAGCACTCCCATACTCTATGATATATGTTATTCTTACTTTCATCTCAGAAAATTCCATTCCCCTTTTAAGATGTAGCTTAAACATTACCATTTTTCATCTTCCCAACTATTATTGCCTTTCCTCTCTATCTAGCCTATATATATGTTGTATTTATTCTGTTCATAATTGTTCTGTTTAAATAAGAATATTGTCTCTTTTGGACAGAATGTAAACTGCTTCAGAAAGGGATTATTCATCATTCTAAGCTCCTAGCATAAGTACTTGGAATGAGAAATTACAGAATGCTTTTTGATTGATTGATTAATTAAATTGAGTCACTCATAAAGATGATTCATTAGGTCTGATCATCACCCACATCTGTTTCAGCTCTACTAACCAGAATTTCAAAATTTTTCTTTTTGATCACAAACTTTTATCTTTCTATATTTCCCATTCATTCACTGACCTTAAACATATTCTTCATTCTTATTATGACTTTAAGTCCTTGTACCTCTCTCTTGTCTCAATCATCATGTGGGGCTTTAGTTTTTGAGAAATCACAATCTTGACTTGATCACTTGGAAGGAGGGGGGAGGGATACTAAAAAGGGAGGGCTGCATGTCACAAGAGGGGTCTATAAATTAAATATTAAGGAAGGGGTTCAGGGGGGTCAAGGGAAAAAACATAATCTGGCGATAATATGATGGCAGGAAATACAGAGTTAGTAATTTTTACTATAAATGTGAATGGGATGAACTCTCCCATCAAAAGGAGACGGATAGCAGACTGGATCAAAAGTCAGAAACCTACAATATGTTGTTTATAAGAAACACACTTAAAGCAGGGAGATACATACAGAGTAAAGGTAAAAGGTTGGAGCAAAATCTATTATGCTTCAGGTAAAGCCAAAAAAGCAGGGGTAGCCATTCTTATCTCAGATCAAGCAAAAGCAGAAATTGATCTAATGAAAAGAGATAAGGAAGGAAACTATATCCTGCTAAAAGGTAGCATAAAAAATTAAGCCATATCAATATTAAACTATATATATATATATATATGCACCAAGTGGTATAGCATCTAACTTACTAAAGGAAAAGTGAAGAGAGTTGCAAGAAGAAATAGACAGTAAAACTATAATAGTGGGAGATCTCAACCTTGCACTCTAAGATTTAGACAAATCAAACCACAAAACAAATAAGAAAGAAATTTAAAAAGTAAATAGAACATTAGAAAAACTAGGAATGATAGACTTTTGGAGAAAACTAAATGGTGATAGAAAGGAATATACTTTCTTCTCAGCAGTTCATGGAACCTATACAAAAATAGACTACATATTAGGACATAAAGATCTCGAAATTAAATGCAGGAAGGCAGAAATAATAAATGCCTTCTTCTCAGATCACAATGCAATAAAAACTACATTCAATAAGAAGTTAGGGGTGAATAGACCAAAAAGTAATTGGAAACTGAATAATACCATTTTAAAGAATGACTGGGTGAAACAGCAAATTATAGAAAAAATTAATAATTTCACCCAAGATAATGACAGTGATAAGACATCATACCAAAATTTGTGGGATGCAGCTAAAGTGGCAATAAGGGGAAATTTTATATTTTTAGAGGCTTATTTGAACAAAATGGAGAAATAGAAGATTAATGAATTGGGCCTGCAACTTAAAAAGCTAGAAAAAGATCAAATTAAAAACCCCCAACCAAAAATCAAACTTGAAATACTAAAATTAAAAGGAGAAATCAATAATGTTGAAAGTAAAAAAAAAAACTATTGAATTAATAAATAAAACTAAGAGTTGGTTTTATGAAAAAGCCAATAAAATAGATAAACCTTTGGTGAATCTGATCAGAAAAAGGAAAGAGGAAAATCAAATTGTTAGTCTTACAAATGAAAAGGGGGATCTTTCCACCAATGAAGAGGAAATTAGAGAAATAATAAGGAGTTACTTTGTCCAACTTTATGCCAATAAATTTGATAACTTAAGTGAAATGGATGACTTCCTCCAAAAATATAGGCTTCCTAGATTAACAGAGGAGGAGATAAATTGCTTAAGTAGTCCCATTTCAGAAAAAGAAATAGAACAAGCTATTAATCAACTCCCCAGGAAAAAATCCCCAGGACCAGATGGATTCACATGTGAATTCTACTAAACATTTAAAGAACAACTAGCCCCAATGTTATATAAAGTATTTGAAAAAATAGGGGATGAGGAGTCCTGCCAAATTCCTTTTGTGACCCAGACATGGTACTGATACCTAAACCAGGTAGATCGAAAACTGAGAAAGAAAACTATAGACCAATTTCCTTAATGAATATTGATGCTAAAATCTTAAATAAGATATTAGCAAATAGACTTCAGAAAATCATACCCAGAATAATACACTATGATCAAGTAGGATTTATACCAGGAATTCAGGGCTGGTTTAATATTAGGAAAACAATTACTATAATTGACCAAATTAATAATCAACTTAATAAAAACCATATGATCATCTCAATAGATACAGAAAAAGCATTTGGTAAAGTCCAACATCCATTCCTACTAAAAACGCTTGAGAGTATAGGAATAAATGGACTATTCCTTAGAATAATCAGGAGCATATATTTACGACCATCAGTAAGCATAATATGTAATGGAGATAAACTGGAACCTTTTCCAGTAAGATCAGGAGGTATTCTTAGAAAACCCCAGAGATTCTAACAAAAAGTTATTAGAAATAATTCACAACTTTAGCAAAGTTGCTGGATACAAAATAAATCCACAGAAATCCTCAGCATTTTTATACATCACCAACAAAATCCAACAGCAAGAGATACAAAGAGAAATTCCATTCCAAACAAATGTTGAAAGTATAAAATATTTGGAAATCTATCTACCAAAGAAAAGTCAGAAATTATATGAGAAAAATTACAAAACACTTCCCACAAAAATAAAGTCAGATTTAAATAATTGGAAAGACATTCAGTGCTCTTGCATAGGCCAAGAGAATATAATAAAGATGACAATACTCCCCAAACTAATCTATTTATTTAGTGCTATACCAATCAGACTCCCAAGAAACTATTTTAATGACCTAGAAAAAATAACAACAAAATTCATATGGAAGAATAAAAGGTCGAGAACTGCAAGGGAACTAATGAAAAAAAAGTCAGATGAAGGTATTCTAGGTGTACCTGATCTAAAGCTATATTATATAGCAGCTGTCACCAAAACCATTTGTTATTGGCTAAGAAATAGACCAGTAGATCAGTGGAACAGATTAGGTGATTCCAGATTCCAGAATTCAGGCTGGATCTTTGGCAAGCCTCATGGCAACTTGCCTGCCTCCTTCGCTTCTCCTCCTGAAGACCAAGGATTTTAATTTGTCCTGACTCTAGTTGACCCTGAAGCCCTTCAGGGAGCTAGCCTGTACTGTACAAATAACTATAGCAATTAGTGTTTGACAAACCCAAAGATCTCAGCTTTCGGGATAGGAATTCATTATTTGACAAAAATTGCTGGGAAAATTGGAAATTAGCATGACAGAAACAGTCATTGACCCATATTTAACATCTTACACCAAGATAAGATTAAAATGGGTTCATGATCTAGGCATAAAGAATGAGATTATAAATGAATTAAAAGAACATAGGATTGTTTACCTCTCAGACATGTGGAGGAGGAAGGAATGTGTGACCAAAGAAAAACTAGGGGTCATTATTGATCATAAAATAGAAAACTGTGACTATATTAAGTTAAAAAGCTTTTGTACAAACAAACTAATGCAGACAAGATTAGAAGGGAAGCAACAAACTGGGAAAACATTTTTACAGTTAAAGGTTCTGATAAAGACCTCATCTCCAAAATATATAGATAACTGATTCTGATTTATAAGAAATCAAGCCATTCTCCAATTCATAAATGGTCAAAGGATATGAACAGACAATTTTCTGATTATGAAATTTAACTATTTCTACTCATGTGAAAATGTGTTCCAAATCAGTATTGATCAGAGAAATACAAATTAAGACGACTCTGAGATACCACTACAGCCTGCCAGATTGGCTAAGATGATAATGATGAATGTTGGACAGGATGTGGGAAAACTGGGACATCGATGCATTGCTGGTGCATAGGTCCATTAGAGTAGTACTAATAAAAGCAGAATTATATTATCACAAGAAAACATTAGAAGCTGTGTAGAATCCAAATAATTTTTTTCACATATGAGACCTGGACACAAATATTCCTTATATGTGTATTTTAATGCATATTTCCTAACAATATATTATCCCTATGAGTGTGCCCTCATATATGTGTATCTTGGTCACATGTCTTCCCCATAATTATCCCTCTGATAACATGTTCCTTTTCATATCCACCTAGCAATGGTGTATGTATTTGTGAGAAAGCATGAGTGACTTTTGGAATAAAATATTTTTCCTACTTTGGTTACATTGTTATTTTATTACTTATTTTGTTTGGACTGTGCCCATTGGCTAATATTTGTGGGAGTTTATTAGATATGGTTTTGATTGAATAGAGGCTCACAGAATACCTTAAAACTCTGGTTAAGATTTGCCTGTCAAACCATCCTGAGAGTTTGGGGATAAACCTCCAGATTCTACAACCATATAAACCCAGGGATGTATATCATTTGTGATTATTCAAAAATCACTAATTTAAGTTCCATATGAAGGTATGGTTGGATGGAGACAGAAATCAAAATTATAGTTCAATGCCTATGAAATAAATATTTCTTTTTCAAAATAAGTAGAGACTCAAAATTAATCTTGTCTTTTTAAAAATGTCTTTCATTTTTCCTCTCTCTCTGTTTCTCTCACTTCTTTCCTCTCCTTCCAATCCCCTACCTTCTTTCCTTCCCCTCTGTCTGTATAATATATATATATATATATATATATATATTTAAATACATACATATATTTATATGCACATATATGTATACACACATATACAGACCTATTCCAGAATAGGATTTATGGTCTTGTTACTAATGGTTCCATATAGCAGATAACAATTTGAAGCAAGAAATAATGAAAGATTTGGTTATTTAATATAAAATGCCTGAATTAACTGAAATTGCTTCCAGATTTTTATTTGGAGAGATGTGTAGGGGATGCATGAGGACAGGGGAATCAATACTAATAGAAAGAATAAAGTAATAACTCCATAAAAATTAAGGACATTAAGTTATCTTTCTTGACTTTCTTCTAAGAAAATGGGCATTACTGCCCTTTTCTATTTTGCAAATAGATTCAAACTTATTTTTAGATATTATCATCTAATAGTGATGTTTTTTATATTCATCTAATAAGTTGTACAATATTAGCAAATGTATATTGCTATTCTGTTCATGACTGTTTCATGACATGTTTCAATAGGTCACTTCGAAAGTGTTATTCTATCATAGTATATACTGGAGGAAGATTGCTGAAGAGTAAAATGTGTAAAGAATATGTGTAAAGAGTAAAATTCCCCCAAAGAAATTCTGAATAATACAAATTCTGATGACTACACATACCTTTGTTGGATTTAAGGAGTTGTTTGTAATTTGAGTAATTTCTAAGGACTTGGATCTCTCATGACAAGAAGGAAAAAAAAAGTTTTTCTTTCTCCATTATGCTTTCTGTATTTATTCTTCATTAGAATCACAATGTCTACCTGGGGCAGGATATAAATGTATGTGTTTATCTGTAAGTATATGGCTCTGAAATCTACTATAATTTTTATATTTTATCAAGTTTTGCAAAAAATAGTCTTTTTTATTCAGATCTATTTTAAGTGGTAAAGTTTTTGAAAATGCCAACGATATAAGAGGACCTTATTATCTTTAAGAAGAATATTGGAAATAGAGAAAGAGGAAGAGAAAGAACAAGAGCAAGAGTGAGACACAGAGAGAGAGACAGAAAGAGAGAGTTCTATGTTTGCACCTCTACATAGTGTGTGGTACAGAAATGGTGAGGGGGTCACCATTTAATAAAAAAAAGCTGGAGAGTTCTCTAGAGTAGAGCAAAGTTTATTGTACATTCTCATGAGAAGGGCATCCCATCCCTGGAGCAGAAAATCGAAGGGAGGAAGGATCTCCTGTAGGCAGAATTAGCACCTTTAATCCTAATGCAAATACTCCTTCCCACCACTGACTTTCACCCTCATTGGCTGAATATCTTACATTCTAAACACGAGACCTACCCACGAAATTCAACTGGACCAATAAATATTTGACTGAAATAGGAAGGGAATGATGTCATGGAAGGATAGCAGGAAGGGGACTGGATCCTCAAAGTCCTTCAAGCCTACTCAAACTCTGAAGTATATGAAGCCTTACTCAATTTTCACAACTGTCTTGAAAGATCTCACCTCATCTCATTCAATAGTCTTTGTACATATATGTATATGCATATATATATGTGTAGATTGTATGTGTATACATATATTAAATCCATACCATATAGCAATAACTTTTTCTTTTTATTTAAAAAAAAACTTTTTATTTATAAAACATATGCATGGGAAATTTTTCAACATTGACTGGCCCTTGCAAAGCCTTTTGTTTCAAATTATTTCTTCCTTCTCCCCACCTCCTCCCCTAGATGGCAGATAGTCCAATGCATGTCAAATATGTTAAAATATATGTTAAATCCAATATATATACATATTTATACAGTTATCTTGCTCCAGAAAAATCATTACAAGGAAGACCAAAAACTGGGAAAGAAAACAAAATGCAAGCAAACAACAATAGAGTGAGACTGGTATGTTGTAGTCCACACTCAGTTCCCATAGTCCTCTCTTTGCGTGTAGATGTCTCTCTTCATCACTGAACAATTGGAATTAGTTTGAATTATCTCATTGTTGAAGAGAGACACGTCCATCAGAATTGATCATCATATAGACTTGTTGCTGTGTATATTGATCTCCTGGTTCTGCTCATTTCACTTAGTATCAGTTCATGTAAGTCTCTCCAGTGCGAATGTTACTATTTTTTGCTTCCTTCACTTTTTTTTAACATGTCTCCTCAAGAACATAATTATTTCAAAAGACTACCTAAGGAATCTTAATGGCCTACTCAATGGCCAGGGTTTTAAGATGAAGTGGTAGAGGAAGTACATTGACAATATTTATTGTTTTATTGTTTAGAGATAACCTAATTAATTTTTTTTTCTGTGGAAAATCAGGAAAAATGTTATTATACATGTTAAGTGAATGCAATAGTAAGTGCTATACTTTGCCTCAGAAGAGTTCATTCATTTTATAGACACATTTGGATTATACTTAGGAGCAATTCTCTACAAGTCCAAAATTTACTCAGTTAGATAAAAGTATTTGGGGCCAATTCTAGTTTATCAATACATTTGCAATTAGAAGTCTAATTAAATATCATTTGACCTTGATATATTTCTTGATTTGAAAATATAGTTAGGATAAGAATCAACCATGTTTAGTAGGAAAATAGATAGCAAAGAACATTCAAGAGGGGCATATACCTTCAGTAAACATCATATGTAATGGTGATAAACTAGAACCTTTCCCTGTAAGATCAGGAGTGAAACAAGGTTGCCCACTATCACCATTACTATTCAATATAGTACTAGAAACTCTAGCCTTGGCAATAAGAGCCGAGAAAGAGATCCAAGGAATTAGAGTAGGAAATGAAGAAATCAAATTGTCACTTTTCGCAGATGACATGATGGTATACTTAGAGAACCCCAAAGACTCTGCTAAAAAGCTATTAGAAATAATTCAGAATTTTAGCAAAGTCGCGGGATACAAAATAAATCCACATAAATCCTCAGGATTTTTATACATTACCAACACAATCCAACAGCAAGAGATACAAAGAGAAATTCCATTCAAAATAACAGTCGATAGTATCAAATATTTGGGAATATATCTACCAAAGGAGAGTCAGGAATTATATGAGCAAAATTACAAAACACTTGCCACAAAAATAAAGTCAGATTTAAATAATTGGAAAGACATTCAATGTTCTTGGATAGGCTGAGCGAATATAATAAAGATGACAATACTCCCCAAACTAATCTATTTATTTAGTGCTATACCAATCAGACTCCCAAGAAACTATTTTAATGACCTAGAAAAAATAACAACAAAATTCATATGGAAGAATAAAAGGTCGAGAATTGCAAGGGAACTAATGAAAAAAAAGTCAGAGGAAGGTGGTCTAAGTGTACCTGATTTAAAGCTATATTATAAAGCAACAGTCACCAAAACCATTTGGTATTGGCTAAGAAATAGACTAGTTGATCAGTGGCATAGGTTAGGTTCACAGGGCAAGATAGTGAATAAAAATAGCAATCTAATCTTTGACAAACCCAAAGATCCCAAATTTTGGGATAAGAATTCATTATTTGACAAAAACTGCTGGGAAAACTGGAAATTAGTATGGCAGAAACTAGGCATGGACCCACATTTAACACCACATACTAAGATTAGATCAAAATGGGTCCAAGATTTAGGCATAAAGAATGAAATCATAAATAAATTGGAGTTACATGGGATGGTTTACCTCTCAGACTTGTGGAGGAGGAAGGAGTTTGTGTCCAAGGGAGAACTAGAGAGCATTATTGATCACAAAATAGAACATTTTGATTACACCAAATTAAAAAGTTTCTGCACAAACAAAACTAATGCAAACAAGATTAGAAGGGAAGTAACAAATTGGGAAAAAATTTTTACAGTTAAAGGTTCTGATAAAGGCCTCATCTCCAAAATATACAGAGAATTGACTTTAATTTATAAGAAATCAAGCCATTCTCCAATTGATAAATGGTCAAAGGATATGAACAGACAATTTTCAGATGATGAAATTAAAACTATTTCCACTCATATGAAAGAGTGTTCCAAATCACTATTGATCAGAGAAATGCAAATTAAGACAACTCTGAGGTATCATTACACACCTGTCAGATTGGCTAAGATGACAGGAACAAATAATGATGAATGTTGGAGGGGCTGTGGGAAAACTGGGACACTGATGCATTGTTGGTGGAGTTGTGAAAGAATCCAACCATTCTGGAGAGCAATCTGGAATTATGCCCAAAAAAGTTATCAAAATGTGCATACCCTTTGACCCAGCCATACTACTACTGGGCTTATACCCCAAGGAACTACTAGAGAAGGGAAAGGGTCCTGTATGTGCCAAAATGTTTGTGGCAGCCCTTTTCATAGTGGCTAGAAGCTGGAAGATGAATGGATGTCCATCAATTGGAGAATGGTTGGGTAAACTATGGTATATGAATGTTATGGAATATTATTGTTCTGTAAGAAATGACCAACAGGAGAAATACAGAGAGGCTTGGAGAGACTTACATCATCTGATGCTGAGTGAAACGAGCAGAACCAGAAGATCATTATACACTTCAACAATGATACTGTACAAGGATGTATGCTGATGGAAGTGGATTTCTTCAACATAGAGAAGAGCTAATCCAATTCCAATTGATTAATGATGGACAGAACCAGCTACATCCAGAAAAGGAACACTGGGAAATGAATGTAAACTGTTATTTTTACCTTCTGAATCCAATTCTTCCTGTGCAACAAAAAATTCGGTTCTACACACATATATTGTATCTAAATTTTACTGTAATATATTTAACATATATAAGACTGCTTGCCATCTGGGGGAGGGGGTTGGGGGAAGAAGGGAAAAAATCTGAATAGAAGTAAGTGCAAGGGATAATGTTGTAAAAAATTACCCATGCATATGTACTGTCAAAAATGTTATAATTATAAAATTAAAAAAAAATTAAAAAAAAAAAAAGAGGGGCATATTACTGAAGGCCTTTGGGTGCCATTAGAGCTGTGGTACACTTCATATGAGTGAATAGTTTGACACCTTTTTCCTTAAAAACCATTTATGAACAAAGTACATTGTATAGTCAAAGGGCTATGCAGATGGCATATTACAGAGCAGCATATGGACAACTCTAATGCTATTAAATGTGATGACACCAACTGGCTAAATGAGCTAGGGAATAGAGTGTTTATGTAGTTCTGAGAGAGCAACTTTAGCCTTCAGGTGCAACTTGGGGGATGGATATAAGAGAATTAAAAAAAAAAAAAAAAAAAAAAAAAAAGGAACCATGGATGGAACTAGAGTTCCATAGAGTTCTAAGAACTTTATATTCAAATAACAGCCCTTTTCTGAGCAATTTGCCATATTTGTTGTACTTCTTAGAAGCAGAAAGGCCAGAAAAATATTAAGAAAGAAAATCAATGAAACATTGAAGCAGGTTGGGGTCCCTTTAAGAAACTGTATCGATCTGTGATTCCTTTCAGATTCTCAGCCCCTCCTGGCTAAGGCATATCCTTCCCAGACAAAGTTGTTTTTCCTGGATACTAGAGCCTTTGATTCACAAATCCTGATCAAAAGCATCCCTTTGAATTCTAATAGGAGATCTGGGTTTGTCCCAGCCCCCACTGGATCTGAGCCAACTTAGGCTTTCCCAGCCCCCACTGGTTCTGATCTGCTCCAGTTGTCCCAGCCCCCATTCTGACTTGCTTGGGCCACCCAGTTTGGGCTTCCAAACCCCCACCAAGACAACCAATATAATGAACTTCCATCAACTAGGAACTTTGCAGAAGGACCTCGGTAGCTTACTCAGCTACCAGGACTTTCTGTCCACTGAGAACTGTATTCCCAGTGCAAAATTCTATTTTCCGTAGATCTGCCACTATGGAAGTCAGTCTCTGGGTAACTTATTTCTACCTAACACTAAACTTTAATTTTGCAGCTAATATTCAGGAATGAGTGAACTCTTTCACTCCTAGAACCTGCAGCTGATTTAATGGGGATTCTTGATAACTTTCTTTTAGCCACTAAACTCTAGACTACCAGGAATTTAGACCACTGTACACTTCATCAACATGTTCTCTAACCTCCAAATTATCTGTTTATTAATCTTTTTATTTTTTATGATTTTTAAAATATTTTCAATTGTTTGCTTTTCCCAACCCTTCCCAGAAATTTATCTAATACATATTTAAGGAGAAAAAAAAAGAAAATTGGGGAAATTTAAACAATATTTTGAAAATTTGTGATAACATATCTAGTGTTTCCTACCTATGGCATTTAATTTCTACAAAAACATAGAGGGAGATGTTTTCAGCCATGTATCACAGATACTAAAAATCTCATTATTTCTGTTTTTTTTTATGTTTTTATCTTGATCGATTTTTAGTCTGTTGATTTGATTTTCCCCCTTTTAAAAAATCTAGTTGGTTAAAGTTTTATAATGGAGTGCTAAGTGGCACAATGGATAAAATACCAGTCCTGGAGTCAGAAAAGCTCTTCCCAGTTGTGGGACCCTGCACAATTCATTTAACCTTGTTTACCTCACTTTTCTCATCTACAAAATGAGCTAGAAAAAAAAAAAAAAGGCAAACTACTGCAGTATCTTTGACAAAAAAAAAAAAAAAAAAATCCAAGTGGAACCACAAAGAGTCAAACATAACTGAAGATGTACTAAATAACAAAAATGTATAAATTCTGTTAATCTTTTTTAAAAACCCTAGATTTTGTTTTATTTTTAAATTCTGTGATTTAAAATTTATTCATTTCTTCTCTAATTTTCAAGATTTTCTTTTTATTTATGTTTCTGATTTATTCATTGGTCTAATTTAAAAAAAATTATATTGAATTCACTAATCCTCTTATTTTTCTATTTTCTTAATGTATATGTTATATTTAATCATTATTACAATTATCTTTCACGTACTTGTTAACTATTTCTATTGTTTCTTTTTGACCTATTAATACTTTAGCATTTCATTATTGTCTCCACTTAGTTCTGTATCTTTTGTTAGTTCTCCCTGAATTGATTTCAATTTTTATTTCATTATATTTCACAAAGAATACACTTAGTGAGTCTACCTGTAGACATATATTTGCCGTTTTTCTGTGCTCTATTCTCATGGTCTATTTCTGAAATATGTGTTGTTGAGAAATGGCTATATTCTATCATAGTACCATGCAGAATGTCTACAAACTTTTTAGCTCTAAATTCTCAGTTTGTTCAGTTTTATAATTTTCCTTTTGTTTAACTTTCTAATAGATTTTCCTAGCTCAGTGAAGTGAATGCTAAAATCTCTTCCTATTGTTATGTGACTCTATCATTTGGAATTAAATTAAAATTTTCCTTCATAAATTTAGATGGTATGCCATTTACTCCATTATTAATAATACCTCATTTTCTGTTTTCTTTTAAGCATAATATGATTTCCTCCTTTATTTCTCATATTGAAAATTTCTGTTTTTCTTTGCCTATGTTATAACTCAAACTCCTGCTTTTTTGGACTTGTTTGCTATATGTTTCATTTCATATTGGCAACATGTTTAAAATTGTGAAAAGTATTTTCCTCATTATGACTTTATGAAGCAGGCATTACAAATATTATGATCACCATATAATAGTAAAGGAATGTAAGTCTGAGAAATCATGGTTTGCTCATGATCACACAGCTAGCAAATGTTACCATTTTGACTATTCTTTCCCTGGAGACCCTGTTTGTACAGCCTGGATCTTGAAGTCAAAAGTTCCAAGAATAGTAACACTATGATGGCATTAAAGAAGAGGCATTAACATCTGTTTAGCCAGAGAGCCCTGAGGACTATGGGACTTTGCCATCTGACTTGCAGATGAAGCCTTCAATATATGTTGTCTCCCTCATGAGCTTCCTGAAAGTAGTACCTGGCTTGCTTTTATGCTTGTATAATCAGAATTTAACACAATGTTTTACATATGCTAAGAAGTTAATAAACACTTTATACATTCATTTATGTCTGAGGAGAAATTTGTATCCACATTTCGTAACTTCTCACATTATCATTCAAATCAACTCTCATTTGAACAAAAGATTAATTTTGGAGTATGGTTTTTGTCATGCCTTATTTTTTCCTTGAGAATTTACCCTAGTTATTTCATTTTATGATTTCAAAAGGGGAAAGTATTTCAAAATTTGATACAACTTTGACATTCTATGTGAGGGGAAAAAAAATCAATAAATCAGTAATCATTTTATTTCTTACTTTGTGCCAGGCAATATACTAGGCATTTAGGCATTTGAAATAAAAAGACAGAAGAACTTATGTTCTACTGGTGGGATACAATACATACACGAATAAATAAATACAGGATCAATTAATAAGATCTTCAATAAGGATTAATTAAACACTTCCTATTAATCACATATTCTAAGTTAATGGGATAAATTGAGTGAATATCTCTTTTGTGACTTGAGACTCTGATATAACAAATTGACTTATAGCTAAAAACTGCAGGTGTTCAATTATCTTAGATAAACAAACATTTCTCTCCTGTTCCCCCACACACACACTTTTTTCATTACCATTAAGTACCTATTATGAAAAGGGTGCGTAATTGTCTAGTATTCTTTGTTTGGAGAGTACATATTTAGTCTCTGGATAAATTAGAACACCCCCCACCCCAGTCAGTGGGAGTAAAGGTCAGAAGTGTGTATGGGGGGAATGTCTACATTAGGATCTATATAATTCTGTGTTTGCAACAGCTTTGCACTCATCTACCCACACCTTGTCTCTTGGTAGTTGCTTTCTCACAAAAATCCTAATAAATCTTTTTTTTTTTTTTTTTTTTTTTTTTTTTTTTTTTTTTTGCTTTTTTACCTTGAGAGACTCTGATTTTAATTTGGTTAAGTGTCCCTGTCCCATACATAAGTATTGGGTTTATAGAGGAAAAAATAAAACAGCTTCTGTTCCTCAAAAAGCTGACATTCTAATTGGAGAAACATGTATATAAATAAATATGCAGAAGAAACATATAGAGCAGATAGAAGATACGTAAGAGAAAGGTACTAATAGTTTGGTAGGTAAGAAGTCTTTTATATAAGGAAACATTTGAACTGAGTTTTGAAGGACATCAGGGGCTCTAGGAGTTGGAAGTGATTAGGAAGAGGATTCCAGGCATGTGGAGCAGACAGTGCAAAGGTACTGAGATGAGAAATAGAATTTTATTTGTGAGGAACAATAGAAGGACCAGTATGATTGGCCTATAGAGTACATACAGAGAAAATCTGAAAGGTAGCCTTCCTGCTAGATTGTCAAAAGCTTTAACTGTCAAACAGAATTTGCAATCAATAATTGACTATAATTGATTCTTAGCTTCTATAGGTAATAGGGATCATATAGAAATTATGAGATAGGCAGGGCATCAGAATAATGTTTTAGAAAAATCATTATAACTGCCTCAGAATTTGTCTAGGAGTGGGTAAATAGCTTGCTAGCCGGACAGGAATGGTCTGTCTTACTCTCGAGGGTGGGGAGCTACCTCCAAGAGCAGAAGCAATCTCCCCTAGGCGAGGAGGAAATACTTTGGGCTGCACAGCAAGATCCCATCACAGTGACTCCACCCCCAGCAAGGCTTTGAGTCCCGTTTCTGACCAATAGTGAAACTTTATTCCAAGACTGGCCAATAGCAAGATCTTGCCCCTGAGGACTGTCATCAGAGAAACCCAATTTCCATAACAACTCTGCAGTAGGGTCCCACTTCCACAACAGATCAGCAACAAAATTATTCTTCCAGGACTTCCCAGCAGAGGGGCTCTATTTCCATAGCAAGTAAATAGCAGAGCCACACCACTCAGACTAACCAGAAACAAAATCCTTCCTCCAGGGACAGCCATCAGAGAAGCTGTTACCTTCACAACCCAGCAGCAACACATCTCTGTAGCAAGCCAGAAGCTAAACTCCACACCCAAGGGAGGCCAACTGAAAGATCTCACTCCCTAGAAAGGAAACCTATGCTCCTGACAAAGTAAGCTGCTAAGCCCTAAAACAAAGTGGAAAACCAGCATTAAGACCTAAAGCCCAAAACAAAACAAAACAAACAAACAAACAAACAAACAAACAAAAAACAAACAAAACAAAACAAAAAAACAAACAAAAAAAAAAAACAACGTGGGATTATGCAGGAGTAGAGCCCAACTTTCTCCCACCCCTACCCCCCACTAAAATCTTCACTATAAAAAGTTGATCTGGTGATAGGGAGGATTAAGGTATACACTGAGAAAAGGACAGTAATGTCCAAATGGTTACATGTAAAGCCTCAAAGAAAAAAAATATGGTTTAGTCTCATACCTAATAACTCCTAGAGGAGTTTAAATAAGATCTTATAAATCAAATTGCAGAAATAGAAAAAAATAAACATTAGGGAAAATGAGTCTAATGCAAGAGAATTATGAAAAAAGGAGTCAACACAAATGTCTAGAGACTGCTGGCCAAGATGGCGGTGTGGAGGCAGACAGCTGCTTGAGCTCCTCGTTTTCTCTCAGAACTTACTTCATGACAAGCCTCAGACTTAATGCTTGACCCAGAAAGAAATCTACAAATAATCACCAAGAGAAGACATCCTTGAAAGTCGCCAGAAAAGGTCTGTTTGCTCGGGGGAGGGTCAATCAGACTGGACGCAGACTGAGGGCAGGCAGCCAGAGCAAGACAGGCAGCTCACACAGCTCAGACTAGAGGGGGAAGGGTACGATCTCTGCCGTTTCTACGAAAAGACTTTATCCCCAGTGTGGATACTCCGTCTTGGCAGCAAGCCAGGATCAGCTGAGAGGGAGTAAACACCAGGAAGGTGAGGATTGAAACCCCAGAAAGCTAGCGACTCTCAGAACCCGGCCACCCCCAACCCCCACCTGGACTGACTCAGTGCGTTCTCAGAGCCTCAGAGTGCAGACTCAGTACATTCATAGCTGTTCTGTTAGTGGCTCTCTGCTGCCCTACCCCCAGTCTGAAGAGGAAGCCCATTAATACCATCCAGCCCCATCCCCAACAAAACAGACCAATTGTTTCTCTTGTCAGTTTGTTTTCTTCGATTCCTACTCTGACAAAATGAACAAAAAATTCAAAAGGGCTCTAACCATTGACAGCTTCTATGTGGAGAGGGAGCAGACTTCAAACAATGAGGAGACTAAAAACAGACTGTCCCCAGATGAATCCCCTAAGAGGGATATGAGCTGCTCCTCAATAAAAAAGAATCTCCTAGAAGAAATCAAAAAGGCTCTCACAAGAGAGCTGGAAGAGAAATGGGAAAAGGAAAGGGAAGCTTGGCAAGAGAGCCTGGAGAAGTCATCCCATGCATTCAAAGACAGAGTGGATAAAGAAATCAAATCATTGAGAAACAAGATTAGTGAGCTGGAAAAGGTAAACAACTCCAAGGAAAACAGGATTAGTGAGCTGGAAAAAGAAAACAGCTCTCTAAAAAATAAAATGGATAAAATGGAAAAAAAATTCCATAGAAGATAAAAACTCAATTGGATAATTACAAAGAGATATAAAAAAAGTGAGTGAAGAAAATACATCATTGAAAATTAGACTGGAACAAGTAGAAATGAATGACTCAAGGAGAAACCAAGAGGTAGTCAAAGCAAAACCAGAGAAATGAAACAATTGAAAAGAATGTCAAGTACCTTACCAGAAAGACAACAGACCTGGAAAACAGATCCAGGAGAGACAACTTGAGAATAATTGGACTCCCTGAAAAATGTGAGGAAAAAAAGAGCTTGGACACCATTTTCGAGGAAATGATCAAAGAGAACTGCCCAGACATTCTGGAAACAGAGGGTAAAATAGACATTGAAAAAATTCATCGATCACCTACTGAAAGGGACCCTAAAATCAAAGCACCAAGAAATATAGTGGCCAAGTTCAAGAACCATCAGACAAAGGAAAAGATATTGGAAGCTGCTAGAAAAAATCAATTCAGATATGGAGGATCCACAATAAGGATAACCCAGGATCTAGCAGCGTCCACATTAAAAGAACGCAGGGCCTGGAACATGATATTCCGAAAGGCTAAGGAACTTGGTATGCAGCCAAGAATAACTTACCCAGCAAGAATGAGCATCGTTTTCCAGGGAAGAAGATGGACATTTAACAAAATAAATGAATTCCATCTATTTTTGATGAAAAAACCAGACCTACATAAAAGGTTTGATCTTCAAATACAGAACTCAAGAGATTTCTAAAAAGGTAAAAAGAAATCTTGAGAACTATACTTCTGCCAAAAAAAATATGTAAAAAATATATGTACAATTTGTCTTAGAAACTAGAGGTGGAAAGGAAATTATATCATAAAAAAGTGTAAAGTGGTGGTACTACATCTCATGAAGAGGCAAAGGTAACCTATTATATCTGAGAGAAAGAAAGGAGGGAGATGAACTTAGTGTGTATCAATAGACATCTTGGATTTATGGTGAAACTTCTTCTACTTCACTGAAAAGTGAAAGGGAAGGAGTAAGCTAAGGGAAAGGGAATACAGAAATTTAGAGGAAAAGGGGTAAAATAAGGGGAGGATCTTTAAGATGGAGAAGGGATCCTAAAAAGGGAGGGCTGTGAAAAGCAAATGGTGTTCACCAGTTTAATACTGGGTAGGGGGGTAAGAGGGAAGGAAAGGGGAAAAGCATAAGCAGGGGTTAGTAGGATGGCAAGCAATATAGAATTAGTCCTTCTAACCATAAATGTGAATGGGGCAAACTGCCTCATAAAGAGGAAGCAGTTAGCAGACTGGATTAAAAGTCAGAATCCTACTACCGTGTTTCCCCGATAATAAGACCTATCCTGAAAATAAGACACCCACATACTCTTTAATATTCCGCTAAAATAAGCCCTCCCCCGAAAATAAGCCCTATCGAACTTACTATGAAAACGGTCATCATGGTGATCCCCTGCGCTATATGCTGCGTAGCGGTACCTTCAGTAAGCAGCGCCGCCCTCCCCTCCCGGGTGAAACGCACGTCGCGCTCCGAGCTGCATCCAATCAGAGCTGCAGCAGTGAGCGCGTCATCCTCTTCTTCCCTGGTGATTTGCTTGCTGGCGCTACTGAGAGCAGCGCCGCGGAGTAGAGCTGAGACAGGACCATCTAAAAACTCGGTAAGTTCAGTAAGCGATGGAGAATAAAATAAGCACTCAGGGGGCATGATGGAGGCTAAAAGGGGCATGATGGAGGCTAAAATGGGCATGATGGAGGATAAAAGGGGCATGATGGAGGCTAAAATGGGCATGATGGAGGATAAAAGGGGCATGATGGAGGATAAAATAAGCCCTCCCCTGAAAATAAGCCCTCTGGTGTTTTTTAGTCCCAAAAAAATAATAAGACAGTGTCTTATTATCGGGGAAACACGGTATATGTTGTTTACAGGAAACACACCTGAAACAGGGTGAGACATTCAAACTAAAAGTAAAAGGGTGGAGCAGAATCTATTATACTTCAGGCAAAATCAAAAAAGCAGGAGTAGCCATCCTCATCTCAGATCAAGCAAAAACAAAAATTGATATAATGAAAAGAGATAAGGAAGGGCATTATATCCTGCTAAAGGGTAGCACAGATAATGAAGCAGTATCAGTATTAAACATATATGCAGCAAGTAGTGCAGCATCTAAATACTTAAAAGAGAAATTAAGAGAGCTGCAAAAATAAATAGATAATAAAACTATAATAGTGGGAGATCTCAACCTTGCACTCTCAGAATTAGATAAATCAAACCACAAAATAAATAAGAAAGAAGCCAAAGAGGTAAATAGAATACTAGAAAAGTTTGATATGATAGATCTTTGGCGAAAGCTAAATGGAGACAGAAAGGAATATACTTTCTTCTCAGCAGTTCATGGAACCTATACAAAAATTGATCATATACTAGGGCATAAAAACCTCAAAATCAAATGCAGTAAGGCAGAAATAGTAAATGCATCCTTTTCAGACCATAATGCAATCAAAATTACATTTAATAAAAAGCCAGGGGAAAATAAACCAAAAAATAATTGGAAACTAAATAATCTTATACTAAAGAATGATTGGGTAAAACAGCAAATCATAGACATAATTAATAACTTCACCCAAGAAAATGACAATAATGAGACATCATACCAAAATGTGTGGGATACAGCCAAAGCAGTAATAAGGGGAAATTTTATATCTCTACAGGCCTACCTGCATAAAATAGAGAAAGAGAGGGCCAACGAATTGGGCTTACAACTAAAATTGCTAGAAAAGGAACAAATTAAAAACCCCCAGACAAACACAAAATTTGAAATTCAAAAAATAAAAGGTGAGATTAATAAAATTGAAAGTAAAAAAACTATTGAATTAATAAATAAAACAAAGAGTTGGTTCTATTAAAAAACCAACGAAATAGACAAACCCTTAGTAAACCTGATTAAAAAAAGGAAAGAGAAAAAGCAAATTGTTAGTCTTGAAAATGAAAAGGGTGAACTCACCACTAATGAAGAGGAAATTAGAACAATAGTTAGGAGCTACTTTGCTCAACTTTATGCCGATAAATTCGATAACTTAAATGAAATGGAAGAATACCTTCAAAAATATAGCTTGCCCAGATTAACAGAGGAAGAAGTAAGTAGTCTAAATAGCCCCCTTTCAGAAAAAGAAATAGACCAAGCTATTAACCAACTTCCTAAGAAAAAGTCCCCAGGACCAGATGGATTTACATGTGAATTGTACCAAACATTTAAAGAACAACTAACTCCAATGCTATGTAAACTATTTGAAAAAATAGGGATTGAAGGAGTCCTACCAAATTCCTTCTATGACACAGACATGGTACTGATACCTAAACCAGGTAGATAGAAAACTGAGAAAGAAAACTATAGACCAATTTCCTTAATGAATATTGATGCTAAAATCTTAAATAAGATATTAGCAAATAGACTTCAGAAAATCATCCCCAGGATAATACACTATGACCAAGTGGGATTTATACCAGGAATGCAGGGCTGGTTTAATATTAGGAAAACTATTAGTATAATTGACCATATTAATAATCAAATTAATAAAAAACATATGATCATCTCAATAGATGCAGAAAAAGCATTTGATAAAATCCAACATCCATTCCTACTAAAAACGCTTGAGAGTATAGAAATAAATGGACTATTCCTTAAAATAATAAGGAGCATATATTTAAAACCTTCAATAAACATCATATGTAATGGCGATAAACTAGAACCTTTCCCTGTAAGATCAGGAGTGAAACAAGGTTGCCCACTATCACCATTACTTTTCAATATAGTACTAGAAACTCTAGCCTCAGCAATAAGAGCTGAGAAAGAGATTCAAGGAATTAGAGTAGGAAATGAGGAAATCAAATTATCACTTTTTGCAGATGACATGATGGTATACTTAGAAAACCCCAAAGACTCTGCTAAAAAGCTATTATAAATAATCCAGAATTTTAGCAAAGTTGCAGGATACAAAATAAATCCACATAAATCCTCAGCATTTTTATACATTAACAACACAATCCAACAGCAAGATATACAAAGAGAAATTCCATTCAAAATAACGGTTGATAGTATAAAATATTTGGGAATATATCTACCAAAGGAGAGTCAGGAATTATATGAGCAAAATTACAAAACACTTGCCACAAAAATAAAGTCAGATTTAAATAATTGGAAAGACATTCAGTGCTCTTGGATAGGCCAAGCGAATATAATTAAGATGACAATACTCCCTAAACTAATCTATTTATTTAGTGCTATACCAATCAGACTTCCAAGAAACTATTTAAATAACCTAGAAAAAATAACAACAGAATTCATATGGAACAACAAAAGGTCAAGAATTTCAAGGGCAGTAATGAAAAAAAAATTAAGTGAAGGTGGTCTAGCTGTACCTGATCTAGAACTATATTATAAAGCAACAGTCACCAAAACCATTTGGTATTGGCTAAGAAATAGACTAGTTGATCAGTGGCATAGGTTAGGTTCACAGGGCAAGATAGTGAATAAAAATAGCAATCTAGTGTTTGACAAACCCAAAGATCCCAACTTTTGGGATAAGAATTCATTATTTGATAAAAACTGCTGGGAAAACTGGAAATTAGTATGGCAGAAACTAGGCATGGACCCACATTTAACACCACATACTAAGATTAGATCAAAATGGGTCCAAGATTTAGGCATAAAGAATGAAATCATAAATAAATTGGAGTTACATGGGATGGTTTACCTCTCAGACTTGTGGAGGAGGAAGGAGTTTGTGTCCAAGGGAGAACTAGAGAGCATTATTGATCACAAAATAGAACATTTTGATTACACCAAATTAAAAAGTTTCTGCAGAAACAAAACTAATGCAAACAAGATTAGAAGGGAAGTAATAAATTGGGAAAACATTTTTACAGTTAAAGGTTCTGATAAAGGCCTCATCTCCAAAATATACAGAGAATTGACTTTAATTTATAAGAAATCAAGCCATTCTCCAATTGATAAATGGTCAAAGGATATGAACAGACAATTTTCAGATGATGAAATTAAAACTATTTCCACTCATATGAAAGAGTGTTCCAAATCACTATTGATCAGAGAAATGCAAATTAAGACAACTCTGAGATATCATTACACACCTGTCAGATTGGCTATGATGACAGGAACAAATAACGATGAATGTTGGAGGGGCTGTGGGAAAACTGGGACACTGATGCATTGTTGGTGGAGTTGTGAAAGAATCCAACCATTCTGGAGAGCAATCTGGAATTATGCCCAAAAAGTTATCAAAATGTGCATACCCTTTGACCCAGCCATACTACTACTGGGCTTATACCCCAAGGAACTACTAGAGAAGGGAAAGGGTCCTGTATGTGCCAAAATGTTTGTGGCAGCCCTTTTCATAGTGGCTAGAAGCTGGAAGATGAATGGATGTCCATCAATTGGAGAATGGTTGGGTAAACTATGGTATATGAATGTTATGGAATATTATTGTTCTGTAAGAAATGACCAACAGGAGAAATACAGAGAGGCTTGGAGAGACTTACATCATCTGATGCTGAGTGAAACGAGCAGAACCAGAAGATCATTATACACTTCAACAATGATACTGTACAAGGATGTATGCTGATGGAAGTGGATTTCTTCAACATAGAGAAGAGCTAATCCAATTCCAATTGATTAATGATGGACAGAACCAGCTACATCCAGAAAAGGAACACTGGGAAATGAATGTAAACTGTTATTTTTACCTTCTGAATCCAATTCTTCCTGTGCAACAAAAAATTCGGTTCTACACACATATATTGTATCTAAATTTTACTGTAATATATTTAACATATATAAGACTGCTTGCCATCTGGGGGAGGGGGTTGGGGGAAGAAGGGAAAAAATCTGAATAGAAGTAAGTGCAAGGGATAATGTTGTAAAAAATTACCCATGCATATGTACTGTCAAAAATGTTATAATTATAAAATTAAAAAAAAATTAAAAAAAAAAAAAGAGGGGCATATTACTGAAGGCCTTTGGGTGCCATTAGAGCTGTGGTACACTTCATATGAGTGAATAGTTTGACACCTTTTTCCTTAAAAACCATTTATGAACAAAGTACATTGTATAGTCAAAGGGCTATGCAGATGGCATATTACAGAGCAGCATATGGACAACTCTAATGCTATTAAATGTGATGACACCAACTGGCTAAATGAGCTAGGGAATAGAGTGTTTATGTAGTTCTGAGAGAGCAACTTTAGCCTTCAGGTGCAACTTGGGGGATGGATATAAGAGAATTAAAAAAAAAAAAAAAAAAAAAAAAAAAGGAACCATGGATGGAACTAGAGTTCCATAGAGTTCCAAGAACTTTATATTCAAATAACAGCCCTTTTCTGAGCAATTTGCCATATTTGTTGTACTTCTTAGAAGCAGAAAGGCCAGAAAAATATTAAGAAAGAAAATCAATGAAACATTGAAGCAGGTTGGGGTCCCTTTAAGAAACTGTATCGATCTGTGATTCCTTTCAGATTCTCAGCCCCTCCTGGCTAAGGCATATCCTTCCCAGACAAAGTTGTTTTTCCTGGATACTAGAGCCTTTGATTCACAAATCCTGATCAAAAGCATCCCTTTGAATTCTAATAGGAGATCTGGGTTTGTCCCAGCCCCCACTGGATCTGAGCCAACTTAGGCTTTCCCAGCCCCCACTGGTTCTGATCTGCTCCAGTTGTCCCAGCCCCCATTCTGACTTGCTTGGGCCACCCAGTTTGGGCTTCCAAACCCCCACCAAGACAACCAATATAATGAACTTCCATCAACTAGGAACTTTGCAGAAGGACCTCGGTAGCTTACTCAGCTACCAGGACTTTCTGTCCACTGAGAACTGTATTCCCAGTGCAAAATTCTATTTTCCGTAGATCTGCCACTATGGAAGTCAGTCTCTGGGTAACTTATTTCTACCTAACACTAAACTTTAATTTTGCAGCTAATATTCAGGAATGAGTGAACTCTTTCACTCCTAGAACCTGCAGCTGATTTAATGGGGATTCTTGATAACTTTCTTTTAGCCACTAAACTCTAGACTACCAGGAATTTAGACCACTGTACACTTCATCAACATGTTCTCTAACCTCCAAATTATCTGTTTATTAATCTTTTTATTTTTTATGATTTTTAAAATATTTTCAATTGTTTGCTTTTCCCAACCCTTCCCAGAAATTTATCTAATACATATTTAAGGAGAAAAAAAAAGAAAATTGGGGAAATTTAAACAATATTTTGAAAATTTGTGATAACATATCTAGTGTTTCCTACCTATGGCATTTAATTTCTACAAAAACATAGAGGGAGATGTTTTCAGCCATGTATCACAGATACTAAAAATCTCATTATTTCTGTTTTTTTTTATGTTTTTATCTTGATCGATTTTTAGTCTGTTGATTTGATTTTCCCCCTTTTAAAAAATCTAGTTGGTTAAAGTTTTATAATGGAGTGCTAAGTGGCACAATGGATAAAATACCAGTCCTGGAGTCAGAAAAGCTCTTCCCAGTTGTGGGACCCTGCACAATTCATTTAACCTTGTTTACCTCACTTTTCTCATCTACAAAATGAGCTAGAAAAAAAAAAAAAGGCAAACTACTGCAGTATCTTTGACAAAAAAAAAAAAAAAAAAATCCAAGTGGAACCACAAAGAGTCAAACATAACTGAAGATGTACTAAATAACAAAAATGTATAAATTCTGTTAATCTTTTTTAAAAACCCTAGATTTTGTTTTATTTTTAAATTCTGTGATTTAAAATTTATTCATTTCTTCTCTAATTTTCAAGATTTTCTTTTTATTTATGTTTCTGATTTATTCATTGGTCTAATTTAAAAAAAATTATATTGAATTCACTAATCCTCTTATTTTTCTATTTTCTTAATGTATATGTTATATTTAATCATTATTACAATTATCTTTCACGTACTTGTTAACTATTTCTATTGTTTCTTTTTGACCTATTAATACTTTAGCATTTCATTATTGTCTCCACTTAGTTCTGTATCTTTTGTTAGTTCTCCCTGAATTGATTTCAATTTTTATTTCATTATATTTCACAAAGAATACACTTAGTGAGTCTACCTGTAGACATATATTTGCCGTTTTTCTGTGCTCTATTCTCATGGTCTATTTCTGAAATATGTGTTGTTGAGAAATGGCTATATTCTATCATAGTACCATGCAGAATGTCTACAAACTTTTTAGCTCTAAATTCTCAGTTTGTTCAGTTTTATAATTTTCCTTTTGTTTAACTTTCTAATAGATTTTCCTAGCTCAGTGAAGTGAATGCTAAAATCTCTTCCTATTGTTATGTGACTCTATCATTTGGAATTAAATTAAAATTTTCCTTCATAAATTTAGATGGTATGCCATTTACTCCATTATTAATAATACCTCATTTTCTGTTTTCTTTTAAGCATAATATGATTTCCTCCTTTATTTCTCATATTGAAAATTTCTGTTTTTCTTTGCCTATGTTATAACTCAAACTCCTGCTTTTTTGGACTTGTTTGCTATATGTTTCATTTCATATTGGCAACATGTTTAAAATTGTGAAAAGTATTTTCCTCATTATGACTTTATGAAGCAGGCATTACAAATATTATGATCACCATATAATAGTAAAGGAATGTAAGTCTGAGAAATCATGGTTTGCTCATGATCACACAGCTAGCAAATGTTACCATTTTGACTATTCTTTCCCTGGAGACCCTGTTTGTACAGCCTGGATCTTGAAGTCAAAAGTTCCAAGAATAGTAACACTATGATGGCATTAAAGAAGAGGCATTAACATCTGTTTAGCCAGAGAGCCCTGAGGACTATGGGACTTTGCCATCTGACTTGCAGATGAAGCCTTCAATATATGTTGTCTCCCTCATGAGCTTCCTGAAAGTAGTACCTGGCTTGCTTTTATGCTTGTATAATCAGAATTTAACACAATGTTTTACATATGCTAAGAAGTTAATAAACACTTTATACATTCATTTATGTCTGAGGAGAAATTTGTATCCACATTTCGTAACTTCTCACATTATCATTCAAATCAACTCTCATTTGAACAAAAGATTAATTTTGGAGTATGGTTTTTGTCATGCCTTATTTTTTCCTTGAGAATTTACCCTAGTTATTTCATTTTATGATTTCAAAAGGGGAAAGTATTTCAAAATTTGATACAACTTTGACATTCTATGTGAGGGGAAAAAAAATCAATAAATCAGTAATCATTTTATTTCTTACTTTGTGCCAGGCAATATACTAGGCATTTAGGCATTTGAAATAAAAAGACAGAAGAACTTATGTTCTACTGGTGGGATACAATACATACACGAATAAATAAATACAGGATCAATTAATAAGATCTTCAATAAGGATTAATTAAACACTTCCTATTAATCACATATTCTAAGTTAATGGGATAAATTGAGTGAATATCTCTTTTGTGACTTGAGACTCTGATATAACAAATTGACTTATAGCTAAAAACTGCAGGTGTTCAATTATCTTAGATAAACAAACATTTCTCTCCTGTTCCCCCACACACACACTTTTTTCATTACCATTAAGTACCTATTATGAAAAGGGTGCGTAATTGTCTAGTATTCTTTGTTTGGAGAGTACATATTTAGTCTCTGGATAAATTAGAACACCCCCCACCCCAGTCAGTGGGAGTAAAGGTCAGAAGTGTGTATGGGGGGAATGTCTACATTAGGATCTATATAATTCTGTGTTTGCAACAGCTTTGCACTCATCTACCCACACCTTGTCTCTTGGTAGTTGCTTTCTCACAAAAATCCTAATAAATCTTTTTTTTTTTTTTTTTTTTTTTTTTTTTTTTTTTGCTTTTTTACCTTGAGAGACTCTGATTTTAATTTGGTTAAGTGTCCCTGTCCCATACATAAGTATTGGGTTTATAGAGGAAAAAATAAAACAGCTTCTGTTCCTCAAAAAGCTGACATTCTAATTGGAGAAACATGTATATAAATAAATATGCAGAAGAAACATATAGAGCAGATAGAAGATACGTAAGAGAAAGGTACTAATAGTTTGGTAGGTAAGAAGTCTTTTATATAAGGAAACATTTGAACTGAGTTTTGAAGGACATCAGGGGCTCTAGGAGTTGGAAGTGATTAGGAAGAGGATTCCAGGCATGTGGAGCAGACAGTGCAAAGGTACTGAGATGAGAAATAGAATTTTATTTGTGAGGAACAATAGAAGGACCAGTATGATTGGCCTATAGAGTACATACAGAGAAAATCTGAAAGGTAGCCTTCCTGCTAGATTGTCAAAAGCTTCAACTGTCAAACAGAATTTGCAATCAATAATTGACTATAATTGATTCTTAGCTTCTATAGGTAATAGGGATCATATAGAAATTATGAGATAGGCAGGGCATCAGAATAATGTTTTAGAAAAATCATTATAACTGCCTCAGAATTTGTCTAGGAGTGGGTAAATAGCTTGCTAGCCGGACAGGAATGGTCTGTCTTACTCTCGAGGGTGGGGAGCTACCTCCAAGAGCAGAAGCAATCTCCCCTAGGCGAGGAGGAAATACTTTGGGCTGCACAGCAAGATCCCATCACAGTGACTCCACCCCCAGCAAGGCTTTGAGTCCCGTTTCTGACCAATAGTGAAACTTTATTCCAAGACTGGCCAATAGCAAGATCTTGCCCCTGAGGACTGTCATCAGAGAAACCCAATTTCCATAACAACTCTGCAGTAGGGTCCCACTTCCACAACAGATCAGCAACAAAATTATTCTTCCAGGACTTCCCAGCAGAGGGGCTCTATTTCCATAGCAAGTAAATAGCAGAGCCACACCACTCAGACTAACCAGAAACAAAATCCTTCCTCCAGGGACAGCCATCAGAGAAGCTGTTACCTTCACAACCCAGCAGCAACACATCTCTGTAGCAAGCCAGAAGCTAAACTCCACACCCAAGGGAGGCCAACTGAAAGATCTCACTCCCTAGAAAGGAAACCTATGCTCCTGACAAAGTAAGCTGCTAAGCCCTAAAACAAAGTGGAAAACCAGCATTAAGACCTAAAGCCCAAAACAAAACAAAACAAACAAACAAACAAACAAACAAACAAACAAAAAACAAACAAAACAAAACAAAAAAACAAACAAAAAAAAAAAACAACGTGGGATTATGCAGGAGTAGAGCCCAACTTTCTCCCACCCCTACCCCCCACTAAAATCTTCACTATAAAAAGTTGATCTGGTGATAGGGAGGATTAAGGTATACACTGAGAAAAGGACAGTAATGTCCAAATGGTTACATGTAAAGCCTCAAAGAAAAAAAATATGGTTTAGTCTCATACCTAATAACTCCTAGAGGAGTTTAAATAAGATCTTATAAATCAAATTGCAGAAATAGAAAAAAATAAACATTAGGGAAAATGAGTCTAATGCAAGAGAATTATGAAAAAAGGAGTCAACACAAATGTCTAGAGACTGCTGGCCAAGATGGCGGTGTGGAGGCAGACAGCTGCTTGAGCTCCTCGTTTTCTCTCAGAACTTACTTCATGACAAGCCTCAGACTTAATGCTTGACCCAGAAAGAAATCTACAAATAATCACCAAGAGAAGACATCCTTGAAAGTCGCCAGAAAAGGTCTGTTTGCTCGGGGGAGGGTCAATCAGACTGGACGCAGACTGAGGGCAGGCAGCCAGAGCAAGACAGGCAGCTCACACAGCTCAGACTAGAGGGGGAAGGGTACGATCTCTGCCGTTTCTACGAAAAGACTTTATCCCCAGTGTGGATACTCCGTCTTGGCAGCAAGCCAGGATCAGCTGAGAGGGAGTAAACACCAGGAAGGTGAGGATTGAAACCCCAGAAAGCTAGCGACTCTCAGAACCCGGCCACCCCCAACCCCCACCTGGACTGACTCAGTGCGTTCTCAGAGCCTCAGAGTGCAGACTCAGTACATTCATAGCTGTTCTGTTAGTGGCTCTCTGCTGCCCTACCCCCAGTCTGAAGAGGAAGCCCATTAATACCATCCAGCCCCATCCCCAACAAAACAGACCAATTGTTTCTCTTGTCAGTTTGTTTTCTTCGATTCCTACTCTGACAAAATGAACAAAAAATTCAAAAGGGCTCTAACCATTGACAGCTTCTATGTGGAGAGGGAGCAGACTTCAAACAATGAGGAGACTAAAAACAGACTGTCCCCAGATGAATCCCCTAAGAGGGATATGAGCTGCTCCTCAATAAAAAAGAATCTCCTAGAAGAAATCAAAAAGGCTCTCACAAGAGAGCTGGAAGAGAAATGGGAAAAGGAAAGGGAAGCTTGGCAAGAGAGCCTGGAGAAGTCATCCCATGCATTCAAAGACAGAGTGGATAAAGAAATCAAATCATTGAGAAACAAGATTAGTGAGCTGGAAAAGGTAAACAACTCCAAGGAAAACAGGATTAGTGAGCTGGAAAAAGAAAACAGCTCTCTAAAAAATAAAATGGATAAAATGGAAAAAAAATTCCATAGAAGATAAAAACTCAATTGGATAATTACAAAGAGATATAAAAAAAGTGAGTGAAGAAAATACATCATTGAAAATTAGACTGGAACAAGTAGAAATGAATGACTCAAGGAGAAACCAAGAGGTAGTCAAAGCAAAACCAGAGAAATGAAACAATTGAAAAGAATGTCAAGTACCTTACCAGAAAGACAACAGACCTGGAAAACAGATCCAGGAGAGACAACTTGAGAATAATTGGACTCCCTGAAAAATGTGAGGAAAAAAAGAGCTTGGACACCATTTTCGAGGAAATGATCAAAGAGAACTGCCCAGACATTCTGGAAACAGAGGGTAAAATAGACATTGAAAAAATTCATCGATCACCTACTGAAAGGGACCCTAAAATCAAAGCACCAAGAAATATAGTGGCCAAGTTCAAGAACCATCAGACAAAGGAAAAGATATTGGAAGCTGCTAGAAAAAATCAATTCAGATATGGAGGATCCACAATAAGGATAACCCAGGATCTAGCAGCGTCCACATTAAAAGAACGCAGGGCCTGGAACATGATATTCCGAAAGGCTAAGGAACTTGGTATGCAGCCAAGAATAACTTACCCAGCAAGAATGAGCATCGTTTTCCAGGGAAGAAGATGGACATTTAACAAAATAAATGAATTCCATCTATTTTTGATGAAAAAACCAGACCTACATAAAAGGTTTGATCTTCAAATACAGAACTCAAGAGATTTCTAAAAAGGTAAAAAGAAATCTTGAGAACTATACTTCTGCCAAAAAAAATATGTAAAAAATATATGTACAATTTGTCTTAGAAACTAGAGGTGGAAAGGAAATTATATCATAAAAAAGTGTAAAGTGGTGGTACTACATCTCATGAAGAGGCAAAGGTAACCTATTATATCTGAGAGAAAGAAAGGAGGGAGATGAACTTAGTGTGTATCAATAGACATCTTGGATTTATGGTGAAACTTCTTCTACTTCACTGAAAAGTGAAAGGGAAGGAGTAAGCTAAGGGAAAGGGAATACAGAAATTTAGAGGAAAAGGGGTAAAATAAGGGGAGGATCTTTAAGATGGAGAAGGGATCCTAAAAAGGGAGGGCTGTGAAAAGCAAATGGTGTTCACCAGTTTAATACTGGGTAGGGGGGTAAGAGGGAAGGAAAGGGGAAAAGCATAAGCAGGGGTTAGTAGGATGGCAAGCAATATAGAATTAGTCCTTCTAACCATAAATGTGAATGGGGCAAACTGCCTCATAAAGAGGAAGCAGTTAGCAGACTGGATTAAAAGTCAGAATCCTACTACCGTGTTTCCCCGATAATAAGACCTATCCTGAAAATAAGACACCCACATACTCTTTAATATTCCGCTAAAATAAGCCCTCCCCCGAAAATAAGCCCTATCGAACTTACTATGAAAACGGTCATCATGGTGATCCCCTGCGCTATATGCTGCGTAGCGGTACCTTCAGTAAGCAGCGCCGCCCTCCCCTCCCGGGTGAAACGCACGTCGCGCTCCGAGCTGCATCCAATCAGAGCTGCAGCAGTGAGCGCGTCATCCTCTTCTTCCCTGGTGATTTGCTTGCTGGCGCTACTGAGAGCAGCGCCGCGGAGTAGAGCTGAGACAGGACCATCTAAAAACTCGGTAAGTTCAGTAAGCGATGGAGAATAAAATAAGCACTCAGGGGGCATGATGGAGGCTAAAAGGGGCATGATGGAGGCTAAAATGGGCATGATGGAGGATAAAAGGGGCATGATGGAGGCTAAAATGGGCATGATGGAGGATAAAAGGGGCATGATGGAGGATAAAATAAGCCCTCCCCTGAAAATAAGCCCTCTGGTGTTTTTTAGTCCCAAAAAAATAATAAGACAGTGTCTTATTATCGGGGAAACACGGTATATGTTGTTTACAGGAAACACACCTGAAACAGGGTGAGACATTCAAACTAAAAGTAAAAGGGTGGAGCAGAATCTATTATACTTCAGGCAAAATCAAAAAAGCAGGAGTAGCCATCCTCATCTCAGATCAAGCAAAAACAAAAATTGATATAATGAAAAGAGATAAGGAAGGGCATTATATCCTGCTAAAGGGTAGCACAGATAATGAAGCAGTATCAGTATTAAACATATATGCAGCAAGTAGTGCAGCATCTAAATACTTAAAAGAGAAATTAAGAGAGCTGCAAAAATAAATAGATAATAAAACTATAATAGTGGGAGATCTCAACCTTGCACTCTCAGAATTAGATAAATCAAACCACAAAATAAATAAGAAAGAAGCCAAAGAGGTAAATAGAATACTAGAAAAGTTTGATATGATAGATCTTTGGCGAAAGCTAAATGGAGACAGAAAGGAATATACTTTCTTCTCAGCAGTTCATGGAACCTATACAAAAATTGATCATATACTAGGGCATAAAAACCTCAAAATCAAATGCAGTAAGGCAGAAATAGTAAATGCATCCTTTTCAGACCATAATGCAATCAAAATTACATTTAATAAAAAGCCAGGGGAAAATAAACCAAAAAATAATTGGAAACTAAATAATCTTATACTAAAGAATGATTGGGTAAAACAGCAAATCATAGACATAATTAATAACTTCACCCAAGAAAATGACAATAATGAGACATCATACCAAAATGTGTGGGATACAGCCAAAGCAGTAATAAGGGGAAATTTTATATCTCTACAGGCCTACCTGCATAAAATAGAGAAAGAGAGGGCCAACGAATTGGGCTTACAACTAAAATTGCTAGAAAAGGAACAAATTAAAAACCCCCAGACAAACACAAAATTTGAAATTCAAAAAATAAAAGGTGAGATTAATAAAATTGAAAGTAAAAAAACTATTGAATTAATAAATAAAACAAAGAGTTGGTTCTATTAAAAAACCAACGAAATAGACAAACCCTTAGTAAACCTGATTAAAAAAAGGAAAGAGAAAAAGCAAATTGTTAGTCTTGAAAATGAAAAGGGTGAACTCACCACTAATGAAGAGGAAATTAGAACAATAGTTAGGAGCTACTTTGCTCAACTTTATGCCGATAAATTCGATAACTTAAATGAAATGGAAGAATACCTTCAAAAATATAGCTTGCCCAGATTAACAGAGGAAGAAGTAAGTAGTCTAAATAGCCCCCTTTCAGAAAAAGAAATAGACCAAGCTATTAACCAACTTCCTAAGAAAAAGTCCCCAGGACCAGATGGATTTACATGTGAATTGTACCAAACATTTAAAGAACAACTAACTCCAATGCTATGTAAACTATTTGAAAAAATAGGGATTGAAGGAGTCCTACCAAATTCCTTCTATGACACAGACATGGTACTGATACCTAAACCAGGTAGATAGAAAACTGAGAAAGAAAACTATAGACCAATTTCCTTAATGAATATTGATGCTAAAATCTTAAATAAGATATTAGCAAATAGACTTCAGAAAATCATCCCCAGGATAATACACTATGACCAAGTGGGATTTATACCAGGAATGCAGGGCTGGTTTAATATTAGGAAAACTATTAGTATAATTGACCATATTAATAATCAAATTAATAAAAAACATATGATCATCTCAATAGATGCAGAAAAAGCATTTGATAAAATCCAACATCCATTCCTACTAAAAACGCTTGAGAGTATAGAAATAAATGGACTATTCCTTAAAATAATAAGGAGCATATATTTAAAACCTTCAATAAACATCATATGTAATGGCGATAAACTAGAACCTTTCCCTGTAAGATCAGGAGTGAAACAAGGTTGCCCACTATCACCATTACTTTTCAATATAGTACTAGAAACTCTAGCCTCAGCAATAAGAGCTGAGAAAGAGATTCAAGGAATTAGAGTAGGAAATGAGGAAATCAAATTATCACTTTTTGCAGATGACATGATGGTATACTTAGAAAACCCCAAAGACTCTGCTAAAAAGCTATTATAAATAATCCAGAATTTTAGCAAAGTTGCAGGATACAAAATAAATCCACATAAATCCTCAGCATTTTTATACATTAACAACACAATCCAACAGCAAGATATACAAAGAGAAATTCCATTCAAAATAACGGTTGATAGTATAAAATATTTGGGAATATATCTACCAAAGGAGAGTCAGGAATTATATGAGCAAAATTACAAAACACTTGCCACAAAAATAAAGTCAGATTTAAATAATTGGAAAGACATTCAGTGCTCTTGGATAGGCCAAGCGAATATAATTAAGATGACAATACTCCCTAAACTAATCTATTTATTTAGTGCTATACCAATCAGACTTCCAAGAAACTATTTAAATAACCTAGAAAAAATAACAACAGAATTCATATGGAACAACAAAAGGTCAAGAATTTCAAGGGCAGTAATGAAAAAAAAATTAAGTGAAGGTGGTCTAGCTGTACCTGATCTAGAACTATATTATAAAGCAACAGTCACCAAAACCATTTGGTATTGGCTAAGAAATAGACTAGTTGATCAGTGGCATAGGTTAGGTTCACAGGGCAAGATAGTGAATAAAAATAGCAATCTAGTGTTTGACAAACCCAAAGATCCCAACTTTTGGGATAAGAATTCATTATTTGATAAAAACTGCTGGGAAAACTGGAAATTAGTATGGCAGAAACTAGGCATGGACCCACATTTAACACCACATACTAAGATTAGATCAAAATGGGTCCAAGATTTAGGCATAAAGAATGAAATCATAAATAAATTGGAGTTACATGGGATGGTTTACCTCTCAGACTTGTGGAGGAGGAAGGAGTTTGTGTCCAAGGGAGAACTAGAGAGCATTATTGATCACAAAATAGAACATTTTGATTACACCAAATTAAAAAGTTTCTGCAGAAACAAAACTAATGCAAACAAGATTAGAAGGGAAGTAATAAATTGGGAAAACATTTTTACAGTTAAAGGTTCTGATAAAGGCCTCATCTCCAAAATATACAGAGAATTGACTTTAATTTATAAGAAATCAAGCCATTCTCCAATTGATAAATGGTCAAAGGATATGAACAGACAATTTTCAGATGATGAAATTAAAACTATTTCCACTCATATGAAAGAGTGTTCCAAATCACTATTGATCAGAGAAATGCAAATTAAGACAACTCTGAGATATCATTACACACCTGTCAGATTGGCTATGATGACAGGAACAAATAACGATGAATGTTGGAGGGGCTGTGGGAAAACTGGGACACTGATGCATTGTTGGTGGAGTTGTGAAAGAATCCAACCATTCTGGAGAGCAATCTGGAATTATGCCCAAAAAGTTATCAAAATGTGCATACCCTTTGACCCAGCCTTACTACTACTGGGCTTATACCCCAAGGAACTACTAGAGAAGGGAAAGGGTCCTGTATGTGCCAAAATGTTTGTGGCAGCCCTTTTCATAGTGGCTAGAAGCTGGAAGATGAATGGATGTCCATCAATTGGAGAATGGTTGGGTAAACTATGGTATATGAATGTTATGGAATATTATTGTTCTGTAAGAAATGACCAACAGGAGAAATACAGAGAGGCTTGGAGAGACTTACATCATCTGATGCTGAGTGAAACGAGCAGAACCAGAAGATCATTATACACTTCAACAATGATACTGTACAAGGATGTATGCTGATGGAAGTGGATTTCTTCAACATAGAGAAGAGCTAATCCAATTCCAATTGATTAATGATGGACAGAACCAGCTACATCCAGAAAAGGAACACTGGGAAATGAATGTAAACTGTTATTTTTACCTTCTGAATCCAATTCTTCCTGTGCAACAAAAAATTCGGTTCTACACACATATATTGTATCTAAATTTTACTGTAATATATTTAACATATATAAGACTGCTTGCCATCTGGGGGAGGGGGTTGGGGGAAGAAGGGAAAAAATCTGAATAGAAGTAAGTGCAAGGGATAATGTTGTAAAAAATTACCCATGCATATGTACTGTCAAAAATGTTATAATTATAAAATTAAAAAAAAATTAAAAAAAAAAAAAGAGGGGCATATTACTGAAGGCCTTTGGGTGCCATTAGAGCTGTGGTACACTTCATATGAGTGAATAGTTTGACACCTTTTTCCTTAAAAACCATTTATGAACAAAGTACATTGTATAGTCAAAGGGCTATGCAGATGGCATATTACAGAGCAGCATATGGACAACTCTAATGCTATTAAATGTGATGACACCAACTGGCTAAATGAGCTAGGGAATAGAGTGTTTATGTAGTTCTGAGAGAGCAACTTTAGCCTTCAGGTGCAACTTGGGGGATGGATATAAGAGAATTAAAAAAAAAAAAAAAAAAAAAAAAAAAGGAACCATGGATGGAACTAGAGTTCCATAGAGTTCCAAGAACTTTATATTCAAATAACAGCCCTTTTCTGAGCAATTTGCCATATTTGTTGTACTTCTTAGAAGCAGAAAGGCCAGAAAAATATTAAGAAAGAAAATCAATGAAACATTGAAGCAGGTTGGGGTCCCTTTAAGAAACTGTATCGATCTGTGATTCCTTTCAGATTCTCAGCCCCTCCTGGCTAAGGCATATCCTTCCCAGACAAAGTTGTTTTTCCTGGATACTAGAGCCTTTGATTCACAAATCCTGATCAAAAGCATCCCTTTGAATTCTAATAGGAGATCTGGGTTTGTCCCAGCCCCCACTGGATCTGAGCCAACTTAGGCTTTCCCAGCCCCCACTGGTTCTGATCTGCTCCAGTTGTCCCAGCCCCCATTCTGACTTGCTTGGGCCACCCAGTTTGGGCTTCCAAACCCCCACCAAGACAACCAATATAATGAACTTCCATCAACTAGGAACTTTGCAGAAGGACCTCGGTAGCTTACTCAGCTACCAGGACTTTCTGTCCACTGAGAACTGTATTCCCAGTGCAAAATTCTATTTTCCGTAGATCTGCCACTATGGAAGTCAGTCTCTGGGTAACTTATTTCTACCTAACACTAAACTTTAATTTTGCAGCTAATATTCAGGAATGAGTGAACTCTTTCACTCCTAGAACCTGCAGCTGATTTAATGGGGATTCTTGATAACTTTCTTTTAGCCACTAAACTCTAGACTACCAGGAATTTAGACCACTGTACACTTCATCAACATGTTCTCTAACCTCCAAATTATCTGTTTATTAATCTTTTTATTTTTTATGATTTTTAAAATATTTTCAATTGTTTGCTTTTCCCAACCCTTCCCAGAAATTTATCTAATACATATTTAAGGAGAAAAAAAAAGAAAATTGGGGAAATTTAAACAATATTTTGAAAATTTGTGATAACATATCTAGTGTTTCCTACCTATGGCATTTAATTTCTACAAAAACATAGAGGGAGATGTTTTCAGCCATGTATCACAGATACTAAAAATCTCATTATTTCTGTTTTTTTTTATGTTTTTATCTTGATCGATTTTTAGTCTGTTGATTTGATTTTCCCCCTTTTAAAAAATCTAGTTGGTTAAAGTTTTATAATGGAGTGCTAAGTGGCACAATGGATAAAATACCAGTCCTGGAGTCAGAAAAGCTCTTCCCAGTTGTGGGACCCTGCACAATTCATTTAACCTTGTTTACCTCACTTTTCTCATCTACAAAATGAGCTAGAAAAAAAAAAAAAGGCAAACTACTGCAGTATCTTTGACAAAAAAAAAAAAAAAAAAAATCCAAGTGGAACCACAAAGAGTCAAACATAACTGAAGATGTACTAAATAACAAAAATGTATAAATTCTGTTAATCTTTTTTAAAAACCCTAGATTTTGTTTTATTTTTAAATTCTGTGATTTAAAATTTATTCATTTCTTCTCTAATTTTCAAGATTTTCTTTTTATTTATGTTTCTGATTTATTCATTGGTCTAATTTAAAAAAAATTATATTGAATTCACTAATCCTCTTATTTTTCTATTTTCTTAATGTATATGTTATATTTAATCATTATTACAATTATCTTTCACGTACTTGTTAACTATTTCTATTGTTTCTTTTTGACCTATTAATACTTTAGCATTTCATTATTGTCTCCACTTAGTTCTGTATCTTTTGTTAGTTCTCCCTGAATTGATTTCAATTTTTATTTCATTATATTTCACAAAGAATACACTTAGTGAGTCTACCTGTAGACATATATTTGCCGTTTTTCTGTGCTCTATTCTCATGGTCTATTTCTGAAATATGTGTTGTTGAGAAATGGCTATATTCTATCATAGTACCATGCAGAATGTCTACAAACTTTTTAGCTCTAAATTCTCAGTTTGTTCAGTTTTATAATTTTCCTTTTGTTTAACTTTCTAATAGATTTTCCTAGCTCAGTGAAGTGAATGCTAAAATCTCTTCCTATTGTTATGTGACTCTATCATTTGGAATTAAATTAAAATTTTCCTTCATAAATTTAGATGGTATGCCATTTACTCCATTATTAATAATACCTCATTTTCTGTTTTCTTTTAAGCATAATATGATTTCCTCCTTTATTTCTCATATTGAAAATTTCTGTTTTTCTTTGCCTATGTTATAACTCAAACTCCTGCTTTTTTGGACTTGTTTGCTATATGTTTCATTTCATATTGGCAACATGTTTAAAATTGTGAAAAGTATTTTCCTCATTATGACTTTATGAAGCAGGCATTACAAATATTATGATCACCATATAATAGTAAAGGAATGTAAGTCTGAGAAATCATGGTTTGCTCATGATCACACAGCTAGCAAATGTTACCATTTTGACTATTCTTTCCCTGGAGACCCTGTTTGTACAGCCTGGATCTTGAAGTCAAAAGTTCCAAGAATAGTAACACTATGATGGCATTAAAGAAGAGGCATTAACATCTGTTTAGCCAGAGAGCCCTGAGGACTATGGGACTTTGCCATCTGACTTGCAGATGAAGCCTTCAATATATGTTGTCTCCCTCATGAGCTTCCTGAAAGTAGTACCTGGCTTGCTTTTATGCTTGTATAATCAGAATTTAACACAATGTTTTACATATGCTAAGAAGTTAATAAACACTTTATACATTCATTTATGTCTGAGGAGAAATTTGTATCCACATTTCGTAACTTCTCACATTATCATTCAAATCAACTCTCATTTGAACAAAAGATTAATTTTGGAGTATGGTTTTTGTCATGCCTTATTTTTTCCTTGAGAATTTACCCTAGTTATTTCATTTTATGATTTCAAAAGGGGAAAGTATTTCAAAATTTGATACAACTTTGACATTCTATGTGAGGGGAAAAAAAATCAATAAATCAGTAATCATTTTATTTCTTACTTTGTGCCAGGCAATATACTAGGCATTTAGGCATTTGAAATAAAAAGACAGAAGAACTTATGTTCTACTGGTGGGATACAATACATACACGAATAAATAAATACAGGATCAATTAATAAGATCTTCAATAAGGATTAATTAAACACTTCCTATTAATCACATATTCTAAGTTAATGGGATAAATTGAGTGAATATCTCTTTTGTGACTTGAGACTCTGATATAACAAATTGACTTATAGCTAAAAACTGCAGGTGTTCA
This sequence comes from Sminthopsis crassicaudata, assembly GCF_048593235.1. NCBI lineage: Eukaryota > Metazoa > Chordata > Mammalia > Dasyuromorphia > Dasyuridae > Sminthopsis > Sminthopsis crassicaudata. Next base: position 140,153,133 of record NC_133622.1, on the reverse strand, counting down.
ATTATCTTAGATAAACAAACATTTCTCTCCTGTTCCCCCACACACACACTTTTTTCATTACCATTAAGTACCTATTATGAAAAGGGTGCGTAATTGTCTAGTATTCTTTGTTTGGAGAGTACATATTTAGTCTCTGGATAAATTAGAACACCCCCCACCCCAGTCAGTGGGAGTAAAGGTCAGAAGTGTGTATGGGGGGAATGTCTACATTAGGATCTATATAATTCTGTGTTTGCAACAGCTTTGCACTCATCTACCCACACCTTGTCTCTTGGTAGTTGCTTTCTCACAAAAATCCTAATAAATCTTTTTTTTTTTTTTTTTTTTTTTTTTTTTTTTTGCTTTTTTACCTTGAGAGACTCTGATTTTAATTTGGTTAAGTGTCCCTGTCCCATACATAAGTATTGGGTTTATAGAGGAAAAAATAAAACAGCTTCTGTTCCTCAAAAAGCTGACATTCTGATGGTATACTTAGAGAACCCCAAAGACTCTGCTAAAAAGCTACTAGAAATAATTCAAAATTTCAGCAAAGTGGCAGGATACAAAATAAATCCACATAAATCCTCGGCATTTTTATATATCACTAACAAAATGCAACAGCAAGAGATACAAAGAGAAATTCCATTCCAAACAAATGTTGATAGTATAAAATATTTGGGAATCCATCTACCAAAGAAAAGTCAGGAATTATATGAGAAAAATTACAAAACACTTGCCACAAAAATAAAATCAGATTTAAATAATTGGAAAGACATTCAGTGCTCTTGGATAGGCCGAGCGAATATAATAAAGATGACAATACTCCCCAAACTAATCTATTTATTTAGTGCTATACCAATCAGACTCCCAAGAAACTATTTTAATGACCTAGAAAAAATAACAACAAAATTCATATGGAAGAATAAAAGGTCAAGAATTGCAAGGGAACTAATGAAAAAAAACTCAGAGGAAGGTGGTCTAAGTGTACCTGATCTAAAGCTATATTATATAGCAGCAGTCACCAAAACCATTTGGTATTGGCTAAGAAATAGACCGGTAGATCAGTGGAACAGATTAGATACAAAGGACAAAAAAGGGTACATCTATAGCAATCTAATCTTTGACAAACCCAAAGATTCCAACATTAGGGATAAAAATTCATTATTCGGAAAAAACTGTTGGGAAAACTGGAAATTAGTATGGCAGAAATTAGATATGGATCCACACTTAACACCATATACCAAGATAAGATCAAAATGGGTCCATGATTTAGGCATAAAGAGGGAGATAATAAATAGATTAGAGGAACAGAGGATAATCTACCTCTCAGACTTGTGGAGGAGGAAGGAATTTATGACCAGAGGAGAACTAGAGATCATTATTGATCACAAAATAGAAGATTTTGATTACATCAAACTAAAAAGTTTCTGTACAAATAATACTAATGCAAACAAGATTAGAAGGGAAGTAACAAATTGGGAAAATATTTTTAAAAACAAAGGTTCTGACAAAGGTCTCATTTCCAAAATATATAGAGAACTGACCATAATTTATAAGAAACCAAACCATTCTCCAATTGATAAATGGTCAAAGGATATGAACAGACAATTCTCAGAGGAAGAAATTGAAACTATATCCACTCACATGAAAGAGTGTTCCAAATCACTACTGATCAGAGAAATGCAAATTAAGACCACTCTGAGATACCACTACACACCTGTCAGATTGGCTAAGATGACAGGAACAAATAATGACAAATGTTGGAGGGGATGTGGGGAAATTGGGACACTGATGCATTGCTGGTGGAGTTGTGAAAGAATCCAGCCATTCTGGAGAGCAATCTGGAATTATGCCCAAAAAGTTATCAAACTGTGCATACCCTTTGACCCAGCAGCGCTACTACTGGGATTATATCCCAAAGAAATACTAAAGAGCGGAAAGAGACATATATGTGCCAAAATGTTTGTGGCAGCTCTTTTTGTTGTAGCTAGAAATTGGAAGATGAATGGATGTCCATCAGTTGGAGAATGGTTGGGTAAATTGTGGTATATGAAAGTTATGGAATATTATTGCTCAGTAAGAAATGACCAGCAGGAGGAATACAGAGAGGGTTGGAGAGACTTAAATCAACTGATGCTGAGTGAAATGAGCAGAACCAGAAGATCACTGTACACTTCAACAACAATACTGTATGAGGATGTATTCTGATGGAAGTGGAAATCTTCAACATAAAGAAGATCCAACTCACTTCCAGTTGATCAATGATGGACAGAGGTAGATACACCCAGAGAAGAAACACTGGGAGGGGAATGTAAATTGTTAGCACTAATATCTGTCTGCCCAGGTTGTATATACCTTCGGATTCTAATGTTTATTGTGCAACAAGAAAATGATATTCACACACATGTATTGTACTTAGACTATATTGTAACACATGTAAAATGTATGGTATTGCCTGTCGTCGGGGGGAGGGAATAAGGGAGGGGGGGTAATTTGGAAAAATGAATACAAGGGATAATATTATAAAATATATATATATATATAATAAAAAAAAAAAAAAAAAAAAAAAAAAAAAAAGCTGACATTCTAATTGGAGAAACATGTATATAAATAAATATGCAGAAGAAACATATAGAGCAGATAGAAGATACGTAAGAGAAAGGTACTAATAGTTTGGTAGGTAAGAAGTCTTTTATATAAGGAAACATTTGAACTGAGTTTTGAAGGACATCAGGGGCTCTAGGAGTTGGAAGTGATTAGGAAGAGGATTCCAGGCATGTGGAGCAGACAGTGCAAAGGTACTGAGATGAGAAATAGAATTTTATTTGTGAGGAACAATAGAAGGACCAGTATGATTGGCCTATAGAGTACATACAGAGAAAATCTGAAAGGTAGCCTTCCTGCTAGATTGTCAAAAGCTTTAACTGTCAAACAGAATTTGCAATCAATAATTGACTATAATTGATTCTTAGCTTCTATAGGTAATAGGGATCATATAGAAATTATGAGATAGGCAGGGCATCAGAATAATGTTTTAGAAAAATCATTATAACTGCCTCAGAATTTGTCTAGGAGTGGGTAAATAGCTTGCTAGCCGGACAGGAATGGTCTGTCTTACTCTCGAGGGTGGGGAGCTACCTCCAAGAGCAGAAGCAATCTCCCCTAGGCGAGGAGGAAATACTTTGGGCTGCACAGCAAGATCCCATCACAGTGACTCCACCCCCAGCAAGGCTTTGAGTCCCGTTTCTGACCAATAGTGAAACTTTATTCCAAGACTGGCCAATAGCAAGATCTTGCCCCTGAGGACTGTCATCAGAGAAACCCAATTTCCATAACAACTCTGCAGTAGGGTCCCACTTCCACAACAGATCAGCAACAAAATTATTCTTCCAGGACTTCCCAGCAGAGGGGCTCTATTTCCATAGCAAGTAAATAGCAGAGCCACACCACTCAGACTAACCAGAAACAAAATCCTTCCTCCAGGGACAGCCATCAGAGAAGCTGTTACCTTCACAACCCAGCAGCAACACATCTCTGTAGCAAGCCAGAAGCTAAACTCCACACCCAAGGGAGGCCAACTGAAAGATCTCACTCCCTAGAAAGGAAACCTATGCTCCTGACAAAGTAAGCTGCTAAGCCCTAAAACAAAGTGGAAAACCAGCATTAAGACCTAAAGCCCAAAACAAAACAAAACAAACAAACAAACAAACAAACAAACAAAAAACAAACAAAACAAAACAAAAAAACAAACAAAAAAAAAAAACAACGTGGGATTATGCAGGAGTAGAGCCCAACTTTCTCCCACCCCTACCCCCCACTAAAATCTTCACTATAAAAAGTTGATCTGGTGATAGGGAGGATTAAGGTATACACTGAGAAAAGGACAGTAATGTCCAAATGGTTACATGTAAAGCCTCAAAGAAAAAAAATATGGTTTAGTCTCATACCTAATAACTCCTAGAGGAGTTTAAATAAGATCTTATAAATCAAATTGCAGAAATAGAAAAAAATAAACATTAGGGAAAATGAGTCTAATGCAAGAGAATTATGAAAAAAGGAGTCAACACAAATGTCTAGAGACTGCTGGCCAAGATGGCGGTGTGGAGGCAGACAGCTGCTTGAGCTCCTCGTTTTCTCTCAGAACTTACTTCATGACAAGCCTCAGACTTAATGCTTGACCCAGAAAGAAATCTACAAATAATCACCAAGAGAAGACATCCTTGAAAGTCGCCAGAAAAGGTCTGTTTGCTCGGGGGAGGGTCAATCAGACTGGACGCAGACTGAGGGCAGGCAGCCAGAGCAAGACAGGCAGCTCACACAGCTCAGACTAGAGGGGGAAGGGTACGATCTCTGCCGTTTCTACGAAAAGACTTTATCCCCAGTGTGGATACTCCGTCTTGGCAGCAAGCCAGGATCAGCTGAGAGGGAGTAAACACCAGGAAGGTGAGGATTGAAACCCCAGAAAGCTAGCGACTCTCAGAACCCGGCCACCCCCAACCCCCACCTGGACTGACTCAGTGCGTTCTCAGAGCCTCAGAGTGCAGACTCAGTACATTCATAGCTGTTCTGTTAGTGGCTCTCTGCTGCCCTACCCCCAGTCTGAAGAGGAAGCCCATTAATACCATCCAGCCCCATCCCCAACAAAACAGACCAATTGTTTCTCTTGTCAGTTTGTTTTCTTCGATTCCTACTCTGACAAAATGAACAAAAAATTCAAAAGGGCTCTAACCATTGACAGCTTCTATGTGGAGAGGGAGCAGACTTCAAACAATGAGGAGACTAAAAACAGACTGTCCCCAGATGAATCCCCTAAGAGGGATATGAGCTGCTCCTCAATAAAAAAGAATCTCCTAGAAGAAATCAAAAAGGCTCTCACAAGAGAGCTGGAAGAGAAATGGGAAAAGGAAAGGGAAGCTTGGCAAGAGAGCCTGGAGAAGTCATCCCATGCATTCAAAGACAGAGTGGATAAAGAAATCAAATCATTGAGAAACAAGATTAGTGAGCTGGAAAAGGTAAACAACTCCAAGGAAAACAGGATTAGTGAGCTGGAAAAAGAAAACAGCTCTCTAAAAAATAAAATGGATAAAATGGAAAAAAAATTCCATAGAAGATAAAAACTCAATTGGATAATTACAAAGAGATATAAAAAAAGTGAGTGAAGAAAATACATCATTGAAAATTAGACTGGAACAAGTAGAAATGAATGACTCAAGGAGAAACCAAGAGGTAGTCAAAGCAAAACCAGAGAAATGAAACAATTGAAAAGAATGTCAAGTACCTTACCAGAAAGACAACAGACCTGGAAAACAGATCCAGGAGAGACAACTTGAGAATAATTGGACTCCCTGAAAAATGTGAGGAAAAAAAGAGCTTGGACACCATTTTCGAGGAAATGATCAAAGAGAACTGCCCAGACATTCTGGAAACAGAGGGTAAAATAGACATTGAAAAAATTCATCGATCACCTACTGAAAGGGACCCTAAAATCAAAGCACCAAGAAATATAGTGGCCAAGTTCAAGAACCATCAGACAAAGGAAAAGATATTGGAAGCTGCTAGAAAAAATCAATTCAGATATGGAGGATCCACAATAAGGATAACCCAGGATCTAGCAGCGTCCACATTAAAAGAACGCAGGGCCTGGAACATGATATTCCGAAAGGCTAAGGAACTTGGTATGCAGCCAAGAATAACTTACCCAGCAAGAATGAGCATCGTTTTCCAGGGAAGAAGATGGACATTTAACAAAATAAATGAATTCCATCTATTTTTGATGAAAAAACCAGACCTACATAAAAGGTTTGATCTTCAAATACAGAACTCAAGAGATTTCTAAAAAGGTAAAAAGAAATCTTGAGAACTATACTTCTGCCAAAAAAAATATGTAAAAAATATATGTACAATTTGTCTTAGAAACTAGAGGTGGAAAGGAAATTATATCATAAAAAAGTGTAAAGTGGTGGTACTACATCTCATGAAGAGGCAAAGGTAACCTATTATATCTGAGAGAAAGAAAGGAGGGAGATGAACTTAGTGTGTATCAATAGACATCTTGGATTTATGGTGAAACTTCTTCTACTTCACTGAAAAGTGAAAGGGAAGGAGTAAGCTAAGGGAAAGGGAATACAGAAATTTAGAGGAAAAGGGGTAAAATAAGGGGAGGATCTTTAAGATGGAGAAGGGATCCTAAAAAGGGAGGGCTGTGAAAAGCAAATGGTGTTCACCAGTTTAATACTGGGTAGGGGGGTAAGAGGGAAGGAAAGGGGAAAAGCATAAGCAGGGGTTAGTAGGATGGCAAGCAATATAGAATTAGTCCTTCTAACCATAAATGTGAATGGGGCAAACTGCCTCATAAAGAGGAAGCAGTTAGCAGACTGGATTAAAAGTCAGAATCCTACTACCGTGTTTCCCCGATAATAAGACCTATCCTGAAAATAAGACACCCACATACTCTTTAATATTCCGCTAAAATAAGCCCTCCCCCGAAAATAAGCCCTATCGAACTTACTATGAAAACGGTCATCATGGTGATCCCCTGCGCTATATGCTGCGTAGCGGTACCTTCAGTAAGCAGCGCCGCCCTCCCCTCCCGGGTGAAACGCACGTCGCGCTCCGAGCTGCATCCAATCAGAGCTGCAGCAGTGAGCGCGTCATCCTCTTCTTCCCTGGTGATTTGCTTGCTGGCGCTACTGAGAGCAGCGCCGCGGAGTAGAGCTGAGACAGGACCATCTAAAAACTCGGTAAGTTCAGTAAGCGATGGAGAATAAAATAAGCACTCAGGGGGCATGATGGAGGCTAAAAGGGGCATGATGGAGGCTAAAATGGGCATGATGGAGGATAAAAGGGGCATGATGGAGGCTAAAATGGGCATGATGGAGGATAAAAGGGGCATGATGGAGGATAAAATAAGCCCTCCCCTGAAAATAAGCCCTCTGGTGTTTTTTAGTCCCAAAAAAATAATAAGACAGTGTCTTATTATCGGGGAAACACGGTATATGTTGTTTACAGGAAACACACCTGAAACAGGGTGAGACATTCAAACTAAAAGTAAAAGGGTGGAGCAGAATCTATTATACTTCAGGCAAAATCAAAAAAGCAGGAGTAGCCATCCTCATCTCAGATCAAGCAAAAACAAAAATTGATATAATGAAAAGAGATAAGGAAGGGCATTATATCCTGCTAAAGGGTAGCACAGATAATGAAGCAGTATCAGTATTAAACATATATGCAGCAAGTAGTGCAGCATCTAAATACTTAAAAGAGAAATTAAGAGAGCTGCAAAAATAAATAGATAATAAAACTATAATAGTGGGAGATCTCAACCTTGCACTCTCAGAATTAGATAAATCAAACCACAAAATAAATAAGAAAGAAGCCAAAGAGGTAAATAGAATACTAGAAAAGTTTGATATGATAGATCTTTGGCGAAAGCTAAATGGAGACAGAAAGGAATATACTTTCTTCTCAGCAGTTCATGGAACCTATACAAAAATTGATCATATACTAGGGCATAAAAACCTCAAAATCAAATGCAGTAAGGCAGAAATAGTAAATGCATCCTTTTCAGACCATAATGCAATCAAAATTACATTTAATAAAAAGCCAGGGGAAAATAAACCAAAAAATAATTGGAAACTAAATAATCTTATACTAAAGAATGATTGGGTAAAACAGCAAATCATAGACATAATTAATAACTTCACCCAAGAAAATGACAATAATGAGACATCATACCAAAATGTGTGGGATACAGCCAAAGCAGTAATAAGGGGAAATTTTATATCTCTACAGGCCTACCTGCATAAAATAGAGAAAGAGAGGGCCAACGAATTGGGCTTACAACTAAAATTGCTAGAAAAGGAACAAATTAAAAACCCCCAGACAAACACAAAATTTGAAATTCAAAAAATAAAAGGTGAGATTAATAAAATTGAAAGTAAAAAAACTATTGAATTAATAAATAAAACAAAGAGTTGGTTCTATTAAAAAACCAACGAAATAGACAAACCCTTAGTAAACCTGATTAAAAAAAGGAAAGAGAAAAAGCAAATTGTTAGTCTTGAAAATGAAAAGGGTGAACTCACCACTAATGAAGAGGAAATTAGAACAATAGTTAGGAGCTACTTTGCTCAACTTTATGCCGATAAATTCGATAACTTAAATGAAATGGAAGAATACCTTCAAAAATATAGCTTGCCCAGATTAACAGAGGAAGAAGTAAGTAGTCTAAATAGCCCCCTTTCAGAAAAAGAAATAGACCAAGCTATTAACCAACTTCCTAAGAAAAAGTCCCCAGGACCAGATGGATTTACATGTGAATTGTACCAAACATTTAAAGAACAACTAACTCCAATGCTATGTAAACTATTTGAAAAAATAGGGATTGAAGGAGTCCTACCAAATTCCTTCTATGACACAGACATGGTACTGATACCTAAACCAGGTAGATAGAAAACTGAGAAAGAAAACTATAGACCAATTTCCTTAATGAATATTGATGCTAAAATCTTAAATAAGATATTAGCAAATAGACTTCAGAAAATCATCCCCAGGATAATACACTATGACCAAGTGGGATTTATACCAGGAATGCAGGGCTGGTTTAATATTAGGAAAACTATTAGTATAATTGACCATATTAATAATCAAATTAATAAAAAACATATGATCATCTCAATAGATGCAGAAAAAGCATTTGATAAAATCCAACATCCATTCCTACTAAAAACGCTTGAGAGTATAGAAATAAATGGACTATTCCTTAAAATAATAAGGAGCATATATTTAAAACCTTCAATAAACATCATATGTAATGGCGATAAACTAGAACCTTTCCCTGTAAGATCAGGAGTGAAACAAGGTTGCCCACTATCACCATTACTTTTCAATATAGTACTAGAAACTCTAGCCTCAGCAATAAGAGCTGAGAAAGAGATTCAAGGAATTAGAGTAGGAAATGAGGAAATCAAATTATCACTTTTTGCAGATGACATGATGGTATACTTAGAAAACCCCAAAGACTCTGCTAAAAAGCTATTATAAATAATCCAGAATTTTAGCAAAGTTGCAGGATACAAAATAAATCCACATAAATCCTCAGCATTTTTATACATTAACAACACAATCCAACAGCAAGATATACAAAGAGAAATTCCATTCAAAATAACGGTTGATAGTATAAAATATTTGGGAATATATCTACCAAAGGAGAGTCAGGAATTATATGAGCAAAATTACAAAACACTTGCCACAAAAATAAAGTCAGATTTAAATAATTGGAAAGACATTCAGTGCTCTTGGATAGGCCAAGCGAATATAATTAAGATGACAATACTCCCTAAACTAATCTATTTATTTAGTGCTATACCAATCAGACTTCCAAGAAACTATTTAAATAACCTAGAAAAAATAACAACAGAATTCATATGGAACAACAAAAGGTCAAGAATTTCAAGGGCAGTAATGAAAAAAAAATTAAGTGAAGGTGGTCTAGCTGTACCTGATCTAGAACTATATTATAAAGCAACAGTCACCAAAACCATTTGGTATTGGCTAAGAAATAGACTAGTTGATCAGTGGCATAGGTTAGGTTCACAGGGCAAGATAGTGAATAAAAATAGCAATCTAGTGTTTGACAAACCCAAAGATCCCAACTTTTGGGATAAGAATTCATTATTTGATAAAAACTGCTGGGAAAACTGGAAATTAGTATGGCAGAAACTAGGCATGGACCCACATTTAACACCACATACTAAGATTAGATCAAAATGGGTCCAAGATTTAGGCATAAAGAATGAAATCATAAATAAATTGGAGTTACATGGGATGGTTTACCTCTCAGACTTGTGGAGGAGGAAGGAGTTTGTGTCCAAGGGAGAACTAGAGAGCATTATTGATCACAAAATAGAACATTTTGATTACACCAAATTAAAAAGTTTCTGCAGAAACAAAACTAATGCAAACAAGATTAGAAGGGAAGTAATAAATTGGGAAAACATTTTTACAGTTAAAGGTTCTGATAAAGGCCTCATCTCCAAAATATACAGAGAATTGACTTTAATTTATAAGAAATCAAGCCATTCTCCAATTGATAAATGGTCAAAGGATATGAACAGACAATTTTCAGATGATGAAATTAAAACTATTTCCACTCATATGAAAGAGTGTTCCAAATCACTATTGATCAGAGAAATGCAAATTAAGACAACTCTGAGATATCATTACACACCTGTCAGATTGGCTATGATGACAGGAACAAATAACGATGAATGTTGGAGGGGCTGTGGGAAAACTGGGACACTGATGCATTGTTGGTGGAGTTGTGAAAGAATCCAACCATTCTGGAGAGCAATCTGGAATTATGCCCAAAAAGTTATCAAAATGTGCATACCCTTTGACCCAGCCATACTACTACTGGGCTTATACCCCAAGGAACTACTAGAGAAGGGAAAGGGTCCTGTATGTGCCAAAATGTTTGTGGCAGCCCTTTTCATAGTGGCTAGAAGCTGGAAGATGAATGGATGTCCATCAATTGGAGAATGGTTGGGTAAATTATGGTTTATGAATGTTATGGAATATTATTGTTCTGTAAGAAATGACCAACAGGAGGAATACAGAGAGGCTTGGAGAGACTTACATCATCTGATGCTGAGTGAAACGAGCAGAACCAGAAGATCATTATACACTTCAACAATGATACTGTACGAGGATGTATGCTGATGGAAGTGGATATCTTCAACATAGAGAAGAGCTAATCCTATTCCAATTGATTAATGATGGACAGAATCAGCTACATCAAGAAAAGGAACAATAGGAAATGAGTGTAAACTGTTATTTTTACCTTCTGAATCCAATTCTTCCTGTGCAACAAGAAATTCGGTTCTACACACATATATTGTATCTAGAATATACTGTAATATAATTAACATGTATAAGACTGCCTGCCATCTGGGGGAGGGGGTTGGGGGAGGAAGGGAAAACATCTGAATAGAAGTAAGTGCAAGGGATAATGTTGTAAAAAATTACCCATGCATATGTACTGTCAAAAAAAAGTTATAATTATAAAATAAAATTAAAATTAAAAAAAAAAACAAATTTCTAGGAATTCAAGCCATTCTCCAATTGATAAATTTTCAAAGTATATGAACAGACAATTTTCAGTTGAAGAAATTTGAACCAGGTCTAATCATATGACAAAATTCTTGTAATCCCTACTTATCAGAGAAATGCAAATTCAAACATTTCTGAAACTACACATCTCTCAAATTGGCTTAAGATGACAGGAAAAGATAATGGAGAATGTTGGAGGGGATATGGGAAAACTGGGACACTGATGCATTGTTGGTGAAACTATAAATACATCCAGCCATTCTGGAGAGCAATTTGGAACTATGTTCAAAAAGTTATCAAACTGTGCATTTGGCCCTTTGACCCAGCAAATGTTTCTAGTGGACCTATATCCTAAAGAGATCTTAAAGGAAGAAAAGGGCCTATGTGTGCAAAAATGTTTGTGGCAGCCCTTATTGTAGTGGCAAGACACTGGAAACTGAGTGGATACCCATCACTTGGAGAATGGCTGAATAAGTTATGGTATATGAATATTATGGAATATTAATTGTTGTATAAGAAATAATCAAGATAATGGTTTGAGAGTGGCCTGGAGAGACTTACATGAACTGATGCTAAGTGAAATGAGCAGAACCAGGAGATCATTGTACACAGCAACATCAATATTATACGTTGATCAGTTCTGATGAATGTGACCCTTTATAACAATGAGATGACTGATACCAGTTTCAATGATCTTGTAATGAAGAGAACCATCTACAACAAGAGAAATGACTTTGGTAACTGAATGGGGATAACAACATAACTGTCATGTTCTGTTGTCTCCAGAAACTGCTGATCGCTCTCTGGGAGGAGATCTGCTGTCTCAACTCAATCTCCGGGCCAGACTCTTCTTCCTGTAGAGTGGTCTCAACTCAATCCCAGAGCAGACTCCTCCTCCAGAGTCCCACCCTCTTTTATCCTCCCAGAGAATGGGTGTGGGATAACGCAAGGGCTTGTGGGAAAATTACTTCTACCATTGAACTTGCTCCTTTTAACCATTAAGCTCCTCCCCAGAAGTTCAAAGGGGTAAAGCTCCCTGTAAAGGCCGGAACTAGAGAATTATTAAGTACCAACTTGTCAACTAGTAAGAACCTATCATCTCATTATCTCATTAGCACTTAGTAAGAACCTAACACATAACATTGTCACTCTTTTTGTTGTTGTTTGCTTGCATTCTGTTTTATTACTGTGATTTTTTTATCTCATTTTTCTAGTTCAAGGGGTGAGGGAAAGAAGGAGAAAATCTTAATGAAGCACAAGACTAAACAGGGGTCAGTGTTGACAAATTATCCATGCATATGTTTTGAACATAAAAAGCTTTAAAAGTTAAAAAAAAAAAAAAAAAAAGAAAAGAAAAGAAAAGAAAAAGAAAAAAGAATCAATAGCATGGAAAAAAGATATTCATAAATTTACCAAGGGAAATAATATGCTAAAAAATTAGAATCAACCAAAAGCAAAAGGAAATACTAAAGGTTACTGAAGAAAATAATTCCTTAAAAATTAGAATTGAACAAGTGGAAACTAATAATTCTATGAGACCTCAAGATACAATAAAAACAAAAATCAAAAAAGTAAAAAAAAAAAAAAAAAAAAAAAAAAAAAAAAAAAAAAAAGAAGAAAATGTGAAATTTTTCATTTGAAAGCAATTGACCTAAACTGACCTAAATAATAAATCAATGAAAGATAATATAAGAATTACTGAACTACCCTAAAGCCATATCCAAAAATTAAAAGCCTGAATGACACTCTTTAAAAAAAAAAAAAAAAAAAAAAAAATACTACTCTGATATATTAGAACCAGAGGGCAAAATAGAAATGAATTCTGCAATCACTATCTAAAAGATATCCCAATAACAAAGCTTCCAGGAACATCATATTCAAATTTCAGAATTTGCAGATTAAGGAGAAAGCATTGTAAGCCCCCCAAAAGAAACATAGCAGTCAGGATTACACAGGGTTTGACAGCTTATACATTAAAGAACTAGAGGGTTGAAATATGATATACTGGAAGGCAAAGTAGTTAAGATTACAATCACAATTCATCTACCTAGCAAGACTGAATATATTTTTTTCAGGGAAAAATTGGTCATTTAACAAAACAGAGGACTTTAAAACTTTTATAATTAAAAGACCATAGCTGAATAAAACATTTGACTGACACATACTAGCTCAAGAGAAACATAAAAAGTTAAAAAAAAAAAGAAACATGAAATTCAATAAAGATAGAAGGATAATTTTTGTAACTCTTAAAAAGTGTATTACTATAAGAATAGAGTTAGAATGTTATGAATGGATATAAAATGATTTTGATGGAATGATACCCCCTCAAAAATAAAAAAAAATAAAATAAAAAGCATTAAGAAAGAAAACTGCACTGGAGAAAGGGGGAGCTTGAATGGGATTTTATTCCACAAAAAAGAGGCATGAAAGAGCTATTAGACAGGAAAGGAAGATGGGAAGGTGATAGGCAAAGCTTAGACTTTACATTGTCAAAAATTAGTTCAAAGAGGGAACAAAATACACACTCAGTTGGACATAGAAATCTGTTATTCTAATAGGAAGTAAAAAGGAATGTAGAAAATTGAAAAGGAAAGAGGGACTGATAAATAGGATAGTGGATTGGAGAAGGTGATAAATAAGGAGAAAATAGCATGGAGGTAAATATACTGTTATTGTCATAACTATAAATGTGCATGGGATGAACTCATCCATAAAAGGGAAGTGAATAACAGAATGGATTAAAAACAGAATGGCACATTTGAAATAGAGAGATATACACAGGGATATGGTAAAGTAAGGGGCTGGAACAGAATTTACTATGCTTCAGTTGAAGCAAAGAAAGCCTGGAGAGTAATCATGATCTCAGATAAAGCAAAAACAAAAATAGAGCCAATTAAAAGATCTATTAAAAAGAGATCTAATTAAAAGAGATAAAGAAATTATATCCTGTTGAAAGCTATCATAAATAATTATGTCATATCCATACTAAACATATTTGCATCAAATGGTATGGCATCTAATTTTTTGAAGGAGAAGTAGAGTGAATTTTAGGGGCAAAGAATAAAACTATACTAGTGCGAGATCTCAATGTTCCCTCTTAGAACTAGATATATTTAATCAAAAAATTAACAAGAATAAAGCAAAGAAGGACAATAAAATTGAGGGATTAAAAATTAATTGGAAATTAAATAGTCTAATCCTAAAAACCCAGAGTGTCAAAGAACAAGTCATAGAAACAATCAGCAATTCATTTAAGAAAATGACAACAATGAGACAGGATACCAAAATGTATGGGATGCAGTCAAAGCTGTACTTAGAGAAAATTTTTATCTCTAACTGCTTACACCAAAAATTTAGAGGAAAAGCAGATCAATGAATAAGACATGCAATTTTAAAAACTAGAAAAAGAACAAATTAAAAATGCCAAATTAAATACCAGGGAAATCCTGAAAAATTAAAGGAGAAAGTAAGAAAATGGAAAGTAAGAAAACTATTGAACTAACAAAGCTAAAAGTTGTGGGGGGGGGGGTTGATAAAATAAAACAGATTAACCACTGATTTACTTGATTTTAAAAAAGTAAAGTAACCAAATCATAAGTAACAAAAAAGAGAGGGATGAATTCACCACCAAAGAAGAGGAAATTAAGAAAATTGTTAGAAGCTATTTTACCCAATTATATGCCAATAATTTGACAATCTAAATGAAATGGATGGATATTTATAAAAATATAAATTAACAGATTTACAAAGGAACACTGGGAAATGAGTGTAAATTGTTAACATTCTTTGTTTTTCTCCCCAGGTCATTTTTACCTTCGGAATCCAATTCTTCCTTTGCAACAACAAGAACAACAAAATTTGGTTCTGCATATATATATTGTACCTAGGATATACTATAACATATTTAATATGTATGGGAATGCCATTTAGGGGAGGGGGTGGAGGGAAGAAGGGAAAAAATTTGGAACAGAAGGCCGTACAAGGGATAATGTTGTAAAAAATTACCTATGCATCTGTACTGTCAAAAATGTTATAATTATAAAATTTTTAAAAATAGTTTTCAGGATATCATAAAAAAATATATATATAATGATCTCCTGTTCCTGTTCATTTCACTCAGCATCAGTTCATGAACTCTCTCCAGGACTCTCTGAAATCATCTTGCTGGTCATTTCTTACAGAATAATATTCCATAACATTCATATACCACAATTTATTCAGCCATTCTCCAATTGATGGGCATCCTTTTAATTTCCAGTTTCTGGCCACTACAAAGAGGGCTGACACAAACATTCTTGCACATACAGGTCCCTTTCCCTTCTTTAAGATCTCTTTGGGATTTTAGCCCATTGGTAACACTGCTAGATCAAAGGGTATGCACAGTTTGATAATTTTTTGAGCATAGTTCCAAATCACTCTCCAGAATGGAGAATTCTACCAACAATGTATCAGTGCCCCAGTTTTCTCACATCCCCTCCAACATTGTGCATTATCTTTTCCTGTCATCCTAGCCAATCTGACAGGTGTGTAATGGCATCTCAGAGTTGTCTTAATTTGCATTTCTCTGATTAATAATGACTTGGAGCATCTTTTCATATGGCTAGAAATCATGTGAAAGTTGTCTGTTCATATCCTTTGACCATTTGTCAATTGGAGAATGGCTTGATTTCTTATAAATTAGAGTCAGTTCTCTATATAGTTTGGAAATGAGGCCTTTATCAGAATTTTTGACTATAAAAATGTTTTCCCAATTTATTGTTTCTCTTCTAATCTTGTCTGCATTAGTTTTGTTTGTACCAAAGCCTTTCAATTTGACATAATCAAAATTTTCTATTTTGTGGTCAATAATGATCTCTAATTCTTCTTTGGTCACAAAGTCCTTCCTCCTCCACAGGTCTGAGAGATAAACTATTCTATGTTCTTCTAATTTATGTATAATCTCATTTTTTATATCTAAATCATAAACCCATTTTGACCTTATCTTGGTATAAGTGTGGGTTAAAGCCTAGTTTCTGCCCCAATAATTTTCAATCTTACCAGCACTTTTTGTCAAACAATGAATTCTTATCCCAAAAGCTGGGGTCTTTGGGTTTGTCAAACACTAGAGTATTAAAGTTATTGACTACTTTGTCCTTTGAACCTAACTTAATCCACTGATCAATTAGTCTATTTCTCAGCCAATACCAAATGGTTTGGTAACTGCTGCTTTATAATATAATTTTATATCTGTTACAGCTAGGCCACTTTCATTTGATTTTTTTTTTATTAGTTCCCTTGAAAGTCTTGAATTTTTGTTCTTCCATATGAATTTTGTTGTTATGTTTTCTAGGTCATTAAAATATTTTTTGGAGTTTGATTGGTACAGCACTAAATAGATTAGTTTATGTAAAAAGCTAAAAGTCTGAGCAGGTTCAATGGAATCAGACAACAGAGTACTTAAGGCTAATTATCTGTAGGACAATACTCTATATGCTTGGAAAATGACCTTTCCCACTATTCTGTGCTGTCTGGATCTTTTGGTGTACACAGATAATTGTAGGAGGGATAAGGGGGTGGAGTAAGACAAGTCAGAGTCACTTTTGAGGTGAAAGTGGGGAAGGGAGGTTGTGGAAAGCTTGCTTCCATCCCCTTCACTTCTACCCCTAACAACCAAGAATAAAGACCAAGGATTTTTGCTTATCCTGACTCTGACTGATTCTAAGGCATCCGGGGTGCTAACTCGGTCTTCACACATTTAGGTAATATTGTCATCTTTATTATATTTGCTTGATCTACCCGAGACCACTTAATATTTTTCCAATTGATTAGATCTGACTAGTTTAGGGATATTTACTGGGAAATGAGATAGGATAAAGATAATAAAGGTGCATGGAAAACTAATCTTAATAGGCAGAAAACACAGCTTAGTAGAAAATAAGTTACTGAAAAGTTTTTCTTTCTTCCTCTTTTAAAAGAGATGCATTATACCTCTCAGATTGACTAAAATGACAGAAAAAGATAATGAAGAATGTTGGAGGAATATGGGAAACCTGGGGTGCTAATAAATACATTGTTGGGAGAGTCATGAACTCACCCAAGAGTTAGAATTTTTGTGAAGTACTAAGTCAGTGGAATTGATAGAGACAATGGTTGTTTAGCAGGGTGCTGAACAGTTCTCTAGATGTACTTAGTACTTATTAAAGTTCACATCGTTAAGAGAGCATCTATAAGCTAGGAGCCTCAACCAGGATGCACTTTGGGAGATTCAGAGGCAGGATACAGTCGAGGAGATTCACAAGTTGAGGAGGCTCACAAATCAGAGGACAGAAGCCTTCACGCCCTCTCTTGAAGGCATAGTCAGATTCATTCCATTTTATTTTATTTTATTTTATTTTATTTTATTTTATTTTATTTTATTTTATTTTGTGTGTGTGTTGCTTGGAGACTGAAAGACAAACCTTCGGATTTGTAGACATTTGGAGGGAGCTCTCAGAACCAAGGAGAGAGATAGCCTCTAAGAAAGCTAACCAGGCTATTTTGAAGGAGACAATAAAGGATCTGGACCTTAACTCCTGAATGCATTTGAGGTGATTATTGAACTGAACTGAAACTAAGGTTGCCTCCAGAAGCTCCCCAAGAAACCTGCTCACAGAGTACATTATAATTTAGAGAAGAACATTTACCCAATCATTCTGGAGAGCAATATGGAACTATCCTCAAATGGCTATCAAATTGTGCATACCCTTTGATCCCAAACCCAATATCCCAAAGAGATCATAAAAAAGGAAAAGAATCCATATGTGCAAAAATTTTTGTAGCAGTCCTTTTCATAGCAGTAATCAACTGGAGTGAATGCCCATCAGCTGGAGAATGGCTGAATAATATATGGTATACAAATAATATGAAATATTCTTTTTCTATAAGAAACCATCAGCAGAATGATTTCAAAGAGGCCTGGAGTGACTTACATGAAGTGATGCTAAGTGAAGTGAATAGAATTAGGAGAACATTGTACATAGCAAAAAGAATATATGATAATCAATTTTGACAGATATGGCTCTTTTCAACAGTTAGGTGATTCAGGCAAGTTCCAATGGTCTTGTGAAGGAGAGAATCATCTTCACCAAGAGAAAGGGTTGTGGGGACTAAATGTGAATCACAACATAGTAGTTTCACTTTGTTGTTGTTTGTTTGCATTTTGTTTTCTTTCTCATTCTTTTTGCCTTTTTTATCTGATTTTTCTCGTTAAATGTAGACAAGATAAATGTGGAAATATGTATATATGAATTGCACGTGTTTAACATATTGGATTATTTGCCATCTAGGAGAGGGTAGGAGGAAGGGAAGGAGAAAAAAATTTGGAACACAAGATTTTGTAAGCTTGAATGTTGAAAACTCTCTTTGCATATGTTTTGAAAAAAAATTTTATAAAAAAGAAAAAAATTAATTTGGAAAAAAAAGATGTGCTGTCAAATTCTAGAGAGGATGTAGAAAAATCAATACGCTAATGCATTGTTGGTGAAGCTATGTTATAGTCTAACTGCTCTGAAAAACAATTTGGAAAAGTAGACAAAAGGTTATAAAACTACACATCCATTAAGACAGCAATATAACTCTCATTTATATCCCAAGGACACCAGATAAAAAGGGAAATGACCCATAAGTTCAAAAATATTTATTGCAGTTTTTTTATGTGATGACAAAGAATTGGAAACTAAGGGGATCCCCATCAACTGGAGAACGGATGAACAAGTTATGTTATATTATTATGATGGAATAATACTGGTTATGTGAAATGATTAGGAGAAAGGTTTCAAAAAAATATGGGAAGACCCATATGAACAAGTACGAAGTAAAGTGAGAAGAACCAGCACAACGATCTGTACAGTAACATCAATATTTAAGAAAAGTTAATTGTGAAAGATGTAGTAACTCTGATTAATACAATGATCTACTATAATTCCAAAGATCTCAAGATATAAAATGCCTCCAAATAGAGAATGAATGGACTCAGAGAGGATTGAAGCATTTGTTCCTTTGTTTTTTCTTGCTTTTGGTAGGGGGAGATGAGGGTTGAACATGCTTAAAGAGGAAATGAATGTATTTGCATGATTTTATGTGTGTGTGTGTGTGTGTGTGTGTGTGTGTGTGTGTGCGCGTGTGTGTGTGTGTGTGTGTATAAATACATGAATGCATTTCTTGCTTTTTCAATGGATGGAGGACTAGGTGAAGGGAGGAAGAGATTGTGGAACTGACAATAAAAATAAATTTTAAATATTACAAAAGAGAGACGTAGTTAATACTAGACTACGTAGTTAATAATAGACATTTTATAAAATGTGTGCTATGTGCCAAGCATTGTGCTAAGCACTAGAAATACAACTAAGAAAAAAGAACACAATCCTTGACTTCAGGAACTTACAATCTAATGGGCGACAACATCACACATTAGATGAGTTGGAAGCGGTGGGGTGGAAAAAAAGCATCAAGGGACATCTTCTTCCATGGAGTTGAAACCAAACAACTACAGTTGAAAAGTGGTGAGTATTTGATTGGTAACAACCATTTGTTTAGAAAACATTGTTGGAATACTATATGATGATCATTTCTGATGGATCATTTTCAACAATGAGATGAATCAAATCAGTTCCAATAGAGCAGTAATGAATTGAATCAGCTACACCCAGTGAAAGAACTCTGGGAGATGACTATGAACCACTACATAGAATTCCCAATCCCTCTATTTTTGTCCACCTGCATTTTTTATTTCCTTTACAGGCTAATTGTACACTATTTTAAAGTCCGATTCTTTTTGTACAACAAAATATTTGGACATGTATACATATATTGTATTTAATTTATATTTTAACATAACTTGTATTGGTCAACCTGCCATCTGGGTGGGGGGAAGGAGGGGAAAAATTAGAACAAAAGGTTTGGCAATTGTCAATGTTGTAAAATTACCCATGCATATATCTGGTAAATAAAAACTATTAAAAAAACAAAACAAAACAAAAAACAAATTAATATAGGCGAAATTTTATGAGGTTTCATCCTATAAGAATGTAGACTTCAGTAATAAAGGAACAGAGCAAAAAAAAAAAAAAAACATTGTTGGGTGGAATTCAATTTTACACATTGAAGTAAAGGGCTGTGTACAAAGACACAAATATACAGACACAGAAACATAGACAATATATACACAAAACTTCTTCATGATTTTGGCATCTTTGTAAGGCTTCAAACTGACCTGCACTGACAGATGAATTTCCTTTATTCTGAGTTTCCTAGATCAATTCAATCCTGAGGATGTAGTTTTGTCCCTTAATCTTTATGTTAGAACAGGTTTTAGTTGTCTTTCTCTACAGATGATGCATTTATTAAATGCTAAATTTTGAAATAGAATTTTGAAAATAAGTACATAACCTGCCCCCTCCCAAGTAACCTATGCATTTGTGTAATCCCTAATTGCAAATAAACAACAATACTTTTAAAATATAGCTCACCTAAGAAAAAATGGCAGTTTTTAAATAAGATAGCAATCTGGTGGCAACATGCTTTTTTAAATTTTCCCATGGATTCTTCTAAGGATGATAACTGATGCGTTATCTTAGCGTATCAAATTCATTATGAAAGTAAACATAAAATCCCCATACCAAATCTCAAAGTCAAACAGAAAATAAGATCCTAAAAAGACTTCCATTGTTATATCATTTACTCTTTGTGTATGAAAATGAAACCTGAGATCAAACAGTGATTTTTCATTGATGTATTTAGCTTACTCCTGACATCTTAAAATAATTTTAAAATATAAGTCTTGCCTAAATATTTAACATTAGCCATAATATTGGTTTTCAAGATGTGTTCAATGGTGTCACTGTGTTTCTATTTGTGATACTATGTCTGTAGATACTATGTTTAAATACCTATATAGTTGAGGAAAATATTTTTAAAATGTGTTTTATCCTGACTCATTTGATTTCCAATCCAACTACTACATAGTGCAACAAATTTATTTGTTTAGATATATAATAAATATGAATACATAACAAATACTTAGTCACACAATAAAATTATGAATCTACTTAATTTAAATGAACATATTCAGGCACAAATTGTGCCTTCTAAACAATTTTTAAAATTGCTTAGGAACAGGTATAGGACTCATTGTTTCCTTGGTACAAGATGGATGAGTTCAATTCCTCTACTAGTATAGTGCAGATTGTTCTCTGCAATTAGATAGTGACCTAATATCTAATACTAAGAGTTGTGCCTTTCCCCAGGGTCATAAAGTTGGTCCATGCCAGAGATTGGCCTATACCTTGTATCAAGGCAAGCTTCTGATGTTCCTTTGCAGATAGAAACTTGTCCATGTACGTTGCTCTCAAAGGCTGACCTTGTATAGCCCTTCCTCACTTAAATCCAATTCATTTGCATGCCATGGCATCACCTCCCTGAACTCATGATCCTCTTTGAGAATGAAGGACAAACTCAAACTCTCAAAGACTGACTTTGAAATGAGAGTTCAACATTCTGATTTCTCTCATATTCCCATGGCTCTGTATCCAGTCATTTAAGAAAAAATTCATAACTAATGATTACTGTGACTCCCCCACCCTGACCCTCAAGAGAATCATTGAAAGCATGACCTATCTGTGTAGTCTACTGAATAGTTTCATTAGCATTTGAAAGAGTCTTTAAGGAAGTAAGTTCAGTAGCAGATTTTTTAGATATTTTATAGCCATGTTGCTTTTCTGTGCTTAAAGAACCTAAACTTTACTATAAGGTACAAACATTCATCTTTATGAATCGTTTAAATATTACAAAACATGAAACCTTAGAAGAGGCAGCATGATATAATAGAAAGATCACTGTAATGAAACCAAAAGAACTGGGTTTATATCATCTCATCTTGGTCCCTTAATATGAACAAAGCCATAGTGACAGGATGATTAAAACATACTCAGAAGATAATCAAGGCAAAGTTCCTACATCCAAAGCCTCCCTGAAAAATAATGTTCTCAGGAGGATTGGGCGTCCCACCCATCGAGCAGGCAATTCAAGGGAGGAGGCACGTTTTAGGACAGGTTTAACACTTAAATAGTCCCTAACCCGAATTTTACCCCTCCCACCACTAACCATCATCCTCATTGGCTGAGAGTCTTATATTCTAAATGTGGGAACTACCCAAGAAATTGAACTTGACCAATAAGTACATAGTTGCCCATATTTTACTGAAATAGGGAGGAGATGATATCATGGGAGGGGAACGCAATTATGCCCTTGACTCGATCTTCAGAGTCCTTCAGGCCAACTCAAACTCTGAAGTAGATGAAGCCTTACTTGATTTTCACAAACTGTCTTGAAAGATCTCACCTCATCTCATTCAGTCCCTCCTCTTATTTG
This sequence comes from Sminthopsis crassicaudata, assembly GCF_048593235.1. Lineage (NCBI taxonomy): Eukaryota > Metazoa > Chordata > Mammalia > Dasyuromorphia > Dasyuridae > Sminthopsis > Sminthopsis crassicaudata. The sequence continues at coordinate 140,130,660 of NC_133622.1, read as the reverse complement.
TATGTTGAGATCTCTTCAAATTTTTGTAGCATAACTTTACATTCCCTATCAAATTCCTCATCCCCTTCTGGTTCCTGTTGCCACTGTTTTACTGGCTCCTATCCTTGTCCTTTTAACACCATCAATCTAACAGACCCTTAGGCTTTCTCTTCCAGCCTAATCATTCCAGATAATGAGTTTCGGACAATTCTGGTTATTAATCTGATCAAATAAGGGATACAGATAGGGAGTAATATAATACCACTAAGAGCTATAAGGCCAAACCAAAGGAGCTGCTTCCACCAGCTTTCCCCAAACCAGGACCACCAAGAAGTATTGAATGGTGAGGTCCAAGTCTGTACAGGAACATGAGGGAGTTTCCTAATGTTCTTAGTGATTTCTTTTACTAGATTGCCATTGTCATCAATCTTTATACAACATGTGGATAAATTTAGTTTAGCACAAACTCCCCCTTCCTCAACCAACAAATAATCCAGCACAAGTCTATATTGTCTCTGGTTTGAATAGCTTCATCAGCCAAAAGATCTAGTGCCTCAGCCGTATGATTGGTGATAATCTCTGCAACTGCTTGAAGCATAATTATCCTGTTCAACATATATATTGGGATTCTATATCCCCAATTTCCATCTCGAGCCCAGGTGGCCGGCCCATACTCTTTAACTATTCTTTCTGGAGGCCAGGCGTCACCCCAACCATTTGCATCTCCAGTCTAAGTAATGGAGGTATCTAAACTCCGTTTCCCTCTTCCCAAATCATCATACAATTGAATCCCTAAATATTGGTTTGCCTATTCAGGAAGAAAGAAAAATTTTGGCCTTAGTAGTCCAATATAACAACTCCCTGTCCAATTAAGAGGTAGGTGAGTATAGGCAGTTAAACCACAGATCCAATAATGATCCTTTAGAGCAGGTTGTTCCCTTGAAAATATGTCTGAACTATTCCTTATAAAAGGGTAATATTGTTGGTCTTTCTCCCTAGGGGGCTTCCCCCCTCAAAGGTGACATACTTGACATGTCCATAAACCTTGCTCCTTTCTCTAACTACAATTGGCAACTGGCCACTGGCCTGTTAGATTAGAGGTACTCCAAAATGTAGAAAACAGAGTCCCATGTTCCCCGGGTGTCCCTGGGGTGACATTGTACCAACCGCATTGATAACTGTACCCAATATATATGTTCCCTTTGGGATCGGTTACTAAAGACCCAGGCTGGGCTTAAGGGGACAGGTAAGCATGGCCATTGGTTTGATTATTGGGATCCAACACAGATCCAACAACTTGATAAGTTAAAAAAGTTCTCCCCTATATTTTGCATGAGCAGGAGGAACTAGTTCTCATCTCTGGAAAGTAAAGGTCTGATTTCTATGGCTATCATGAGGAAATAGGTAAACCCAAAGCTCAGGGAAAGCCCCATGAGGTTCAACTATTATAGCACTGCGAAGTTTAGCTGAAATTCCCAAATGAAAATATATCAGCTTCCAAACAGGCAAAGAGACCCAAAGTAAGAAAAGAAAAGTCATTCAGTTACAATGCACTAGATTCAGAATCAGTGTTCCCATTCAGTGGAGGTCCCCTCCTCTTATGTAATTTGAGGTCTCCCCTATCTTCAACTGTCCACTCCAATAAAGGTGGCGCCACAGGTCCTTTTGTTCTGGTGTGGTGCATCCAGCCTCGTTCCTGGGTGGGAATTGCAGTGTCTGAGGTCAGTGCCACCTGGTAGGGTCCTTGCCAGCACAGAGTCAGCTTCTGTCCTTCCAGGAACGGAACAACACCCAATCTCCAACCTGAATTCTATGAACAGGGAAACCTAGAGGAGGAGTCTGAGCTATTAACCCTTTTTGTTGAAGTTCTTGCAAATGTTTTAGCAATGATTTAACATATCTCTTAACAAATAAATCCTTTGTCTCTAAAATAGGCTCCCAGTCTCCGTCATGATAAGCCTGGAAAGGATGACCATACAATAATTCATTAAGTGAAAGCCCACTATCTCTACGTGGCTTGGTTCAGATTCTAACCAGAGTGAGAGGAAGGCATTTAGTACCAGGTAGTTGGATCTCTAAAGATAATTTAGTCAACTGCCGTTTTATTTCTTGGTTCATCCTTTCCACTTTCCCAGAAGAGGGAGGATGCCAAGGGCTATGGAGATCCCAAGTGATTTCTAAGACCCCATTCAGATTCTGCAATACCTGAGCAAAAAACGTGTTCCCTGATCTGAGTCTATCCTCTCCACCATTCCATATCTGGGAATAATTTGTTCTAATAAGACCTTACTTACGGTCGAGGCAGTTGTTTGGCCTGAGGGAAATACCATCTGACCATGAGGTCAGATGGTCCACTATGACCAGCAAGTATTTGAGGAGACCCTGGTGACAGCTCAGTAAAGTCCACCTGGATGTTTTGGAATGATCTGATTCCTGGAGGTCATCTCCCTTTTGGGATCTGGCGTTGAGCAGCCTTGTCAGTCCTTTGACAAACGAGACAGCCGTCCAACAGGTGTTAGGCCATAGTATATGTGCTGGGGGAAACATACCTTGTCAATACAGCATCACACAGGTTTTGGACATCCCAATGACTGCTCTGGTGCAGTTGCTGAAGGACCTACCCCATACTTGCTTTGGTCAGTACCTCTCTGCCGTCAGGTAAGAGCCATCGTCCTTCCGAGTTCTTAACTGCTCCCAGAATTGAGGCCTTCTCTTTTCTTTCTAAGTAAAACTGGGAGAGGGTAGACTAGGGGGACGTACAGGTATCAAGGCTATTATATGAGAAATATTCTGGTCTCCAGCTCCCTTGGCCTCCTCATCTGCTAATCTATTTCCCTTTACCTCAAAAGAATTTCCCATCTGATGCCCCTTTACATGTATTACTGCTACATTCCAGAATGTTTTCCAGTATCTCTTTTCTCCCAAATCCTTCCAAATCCATGCACCACACCCCAGGCATATCTCAAATCAGTGTATACATATATATATATATATATATATATATATATATATATATATATATATATATATATATATGTATATTCCCATCCTGGTCCCTCAATAATTTCAACCCTTGATTTAAAGCAGACAATTCACAAGTTTGAGCTAACCAATGGGCAGGTAGACTGCCCTTGGTAACAGTGGAAGTTCTATCAAACCCATATTTCTTTTCCCCATTTACCATTTTAGAAGAACCATACATAAATTCTAAACAAATATTTATCATAACCTTATGTTGATAACAATAAGGAATTTGTCCCAATGAGTTTATATCCAAGTAGATCTTTCATAAATGAACATTATTCATACAAATCAGTTTATTTTTAAAAATACCCAATGCAAATACAATTATATACAGAATGTCTAATTCCACATAAGAGAATTCAAGAAGTCTTGATAAGAGATTTCCATAGCTTGGGATGGAAGACATTCTGCAACATAAGATCTTATCAAATATTCTGATAAAGAAAGTTTTTGGGTTTTTTTGCAGAACTAAGAGGCAGGGAAACTGAGGCAGGACTGAGTCAGGATAATTAGGGAAACTGAGTCAGGACAATAATAAACCAGACTAAAACTAGAAAATGCAAGGACTTGTGGCAAGGACCAGTTTCTCCCCAATAACCCCAGAATTATTAGCATAGTTTCCAATTCGGCCTGAACTGAAATAAGACATTAGTTTTCCCCAATTTCCTGACCAGTTGAAATCTCAGTTTCCTTTCCCCCCACCCTCGTTTATAGAAATTATCAGATTATACATAATAGACTAGTAAATTTCCTGAATTAGCAATAGTCAGATAGTTTTATACAGCAATAGTTCTGTTCTCCAGGGAACAAAAAAGAAGCAGGATTAAGATTATGATTTTGGGTGATTATAGATCATCCTTTTCTAATAGTATTTCAACATTCTGGAATCTGTAAGCCATCTCCCAACCCTCTGATTTAATATTGTTCTAACTTGAATATCCCTTCATTTCATTTTCTCTGCATATTTAACAGGGGATTGTTTGAGTGTCAAAAGTTCTTTCCATATAGCCCCTCCCCATGATCATGCAAAACATGAAAAATTCATCTGAAGACAATATAGATCTATAGTCAGGAGTCTAGGATTGGGGTTCCAGAGATTGCCAGCTCTGTCTCAAAAAGAAAAACAAAGTGGGAGCGTCCTAGTACTGTATATCTCACTGACCACTTGCTCTGATTACAGACATAAGAGGAAAAATCAGGGACATGATTTATTTAAGGCAGTTTTACTTCAGGTGGCTGTCCTAATTTTTAACCATCCCACCTCCAGATGATGGAGTTTGACGACCTATGCAAACAGTTATATATGAATTCAAAACTCCAAGTAAATATTAGCTACAGTCCCAAAATATTTTATCTCCTATAGCAATTATCATTAATCAAGGCTTCAGGTGAATCTAGTTCTCAAGAATCACAGTAAAGATTCATCCTAGAAAGTTCACAGATTATACAGTTGATCTTTCATATATAAGTAGATGGTTCTAGGTTTAACATTACACAGATTATTGCCTTCAAAATATTCAATACAAAGAAAAATTCTAAATCGCATGTTGTCCATCCCGTTTCCACAGAAAAGAAACTTTCAGATCTTTCAAATTTAACATTAATACTCTTCATTCTGAAAAAGATGAAATTTTTGCAAATAACCCTATCAAATTATCAGATCAGATTAAAATAATCTTTAAACAAGGAGACTATCAGGCATGTAAATAAACATTAAATACTTTCCTTTAGTCAGATAAGATCTTAGTAGAAAACTTAGTTTCAACAAACTCCTTAGAATAGCTATAGACTTGAAAAATAAAAATAAAACATTCAGTTATTAACACCATATAAATGTAGACTGTTCCTTTAAACAGTAGAAATAATTAATATCTAGAACACCTGACCAGGTCCCTCTCCACGTGGTCACCCTTCCCCCACACCACCATGCTTCCCAACCCAAGATATCATAGCTCCATTTAAACTATTAATTGCTTTTGCAAATCTTTCTTGTCCCATGTCTTTAACTAAATATATATGCATATATTTTTAAACTTTACACTTCAAGGTTCGCAAATAACTGACCCAAATTTCATAAAACTTAATACATTCCCAACAGAGCTGACAAAGACTTAAGGCATAGCTGAGTTACAAATTACCCAATATCTCTAGAAAACAACATATCATCTAAGTAGGAAGATACAACCACAACCTCCCCTAAATTAAGCTACTGGCATTTTGTTTTAATAACCTATATCTTAACTTAAAATCCCAAACACAGCTTTAAATTCCCAATAATATAAAATTTACTTTTGCCATCATATTTAAAACAATGAATTTCACTAAATAGCAGTTTCTTTTCCCTAGCCCACGTGGCCCTGCTGCAGTCAGGACCCATGGGAGGAAAAGGAAGGAAGCCACCACCTTCACTGGCTCAATCCCACATACTTCCCGATTTACAGGGTTACTGATCCCAAATGGGATCTACTAAGGGGTATTTCTTCTTTCCCACTCCTTCTATTCTACAGAAATTCATCAAAGAGAACTGTCCAGAGATAATAGAAACAGAAGGGAAAATAGGTGTTGAAAGAATTCATCGAACACCTTCTGAAAAAGACCGTAAAAAAAGAACTCCACAGAACATTGTGGCTAAGCTGCAGAACTACCAAACTAAGGAAAAAATATTGCAAGCAGCTAGGAAAAAAATTCAAATATCAAAGTGCCACAATAAGGGTCCCTCAAGATCTGGCTGCCTGGACATTAAAGGATCGAAGGGCCTGGAACCTGATATTCCAAAAGGCAAAAGAACTAGGAATGCAACCAAGAATTAGCTACCCAGCTAAGTTTAGTATTTTCTTCCATGGAAGAAGATGGACATTTAATGAAACAGAGGAATTCCATTAGTTTCTAAGAAAAAAACCAGACTTAAACAAAAAATTTGATCTACATCTACAAGACTCAAGAGAAGCAGAATAAGGTAAAAAGAACTCTTGAGAATTGTATCTCTGTTGTGGATATACAGAAAGTTCACATGGATAATTTGATTGTACTGATATAACATAAAAAAATGGAAGTAGTAAAGGGAAGGGCATAGTATCAGAAAACGGGGAAGGAGAGATAAAAAGAGGGAAACTACAGCCCAGGAAGAGGCATAGAAAATTTACCACATATGAGGGAATTTTGAGAGGGGGAGCAACATTGTGTGAATCTTACTCTCATTAGAGTAGGCTCAAAGAGTAAATAATTGACATATTTATTTTGCAGAGAATTCTCTCTCACCTCATTACAAGGGGGGAGAGGAAAAAGAGAAAAAGAAAAGAGGAATTAGGGAAGGGTACAAGAAAGGGGAAGGGACTTAAAAGGAGGGGGGAAGGGATACTAAAAAGGGAGGGCTGCGCATAACAAGTAGGGTTCATAAATTCAAAATACTAGGGAAGGGGGTTTGGGGCAGCAAGGGGAAAATAAGCATAATCAGGGGATAATATGATGGCAGGATATACAGAATTAGTAATTTTAACTATAAATGATGATGGGATGAAACTCTCCCATTAAACGGAGGTGGATAGCAGACTGGATCAAAAGTCCAGAAACCCTACAATATTTTGTTTACAGGAAACACATTTAAAGCAGGTACATACATACAAAGTAAAGGTAAAAAGCTGGAGCAAAAATCTATTATACTCTAGGTGAAGCCAAAAATGCAGGGGTAGCCATCCTTATCTCAGATCAAGCAAAAGCAGAAATTGATCTAATTAAAAGAGATAAGGAAGGAAACTATATCCTCCTAAAAGGTAGCATAGACAATGAAGCCATATCAATACTAAACATTTATGCACCAAGTGGTATAACATCTAACTTCCTAAAGGAGAAGTTAAGAGAGTTGCAAGAAGAAATAGACAGCAAAACTATAATAGTGGGAGATCTCGACCTTGCACTCTCAGAATTAGATAAATCAAAACACAAAACAAATAAGAAAGAAATTAAAGAGGTAAATAGAACATTACAAAAACTAGGTATGATAGATCTTTGGAGAAAACTGAATGGTGATAGAAAGGAGTATACTTTCTTCTCTGAAGTTCATGGAACCTAAACAAAAATTGACCATATATTGGGATATAAAGATCTCAAAATTAAATTCAGGAAGGCAGAAATAAAAAATGCCTTCTTCTCAGATCACAATGCAATAACTACATTCAACAAAAAGTAATTGGAAATTAAATAATCTCATCTTAAAGAATGACTGGGTGAAACAGCAAATTATAGAAACAATTAATAATTTCACCCAAGATAATGACAATGATGAGACGTCATACCAAATTTTGTGGGATGCAGCTAAAGCGGTAATTAGGGGAAATTTCATATCTTTAGAGGCTTACTTGAATAAAATAGAGAAAGAGAAGATCAATGAATTGGGCCTGCAACTGAAAATTCAAGAAAAAAAAAAACAAATTAAAACCCTCCAACCAAAAACTAAACTTGAAATTCTAATATTAAAAGGAGAAATCAATAATGTTGAAAGTAAAAAAACAAAAACAAAAAACTATTGAATTAATAAATAAAACAATAAAACTAAGATTTGGTTTCATGAAAAAGCCAATAAAATAGATAAACCTTTGGTAAATCTGATCAGAAAAAGGAAAGAGGAAAATCAAATTGTTAGTGTTAAAAATGATAAGGGGGATGTTTTCACCAATGAAGAGGAAATTAGAGCAATAATAAGGAGTTACTTTGCCCAACTTTATGCCAATAAATTTGATAACTTAAGTGAAATGGATGACTACCTCCAAACATATAGGCTTCCTAGATTAACAGAGGAGGAGGTAAACTGCTTAAATTGTCCCATTTCAGAAAAAGAAATAGAAGAAGCTATTAATTAACTTCCCAGGAAAAAATCCCCAGAACCAGATGGATTTACATGTGAATTATATAGTCTATTATATTCTATCATCTTCTTTTCCATATAAAATAACTTGGATACAATGAAAATCATTCTCTTTCTAAGTTCAAGAAAATACTTCATATATATATATATATATATACATATATATATATATATATATGTGTGTGTGTGTGTGTGTGTGTGTATACATACAATTTTATTCCTAAAGTAATAAGAAGAAATATAGACTTAATTTGACATTTTATCATCAGATTGAATGTTGATTTAAAGAGATTGTACTTTGCAAAATTCAGATTTTTCTGTGAATATTGATGTGATGTTTTGCTAATAAAAATTAAAAACTAGTGCTTTATCAGTTACTTTACAAATATGATTATGATTAAAAAACATAATCTTTATTTTCTGTCATTTAGAATTATAACATGAAATAGCAAATGTAGAATAGAAGCTATACATAGCCATTGATTCCCTTATGACTTCTCATGCTAAAAATGTAGAGTAGAATTTTCAATGTCAATTATTCAGTGTGATTTTCTACAGAGAGAGTAAAGTTATGTTCTATAACTTGAAACTCAACCATCTTAAACATGTTGGAATTTTTTCCTATATCCTCTTTTTTTTAAATAGAAAAGACATAAATAATCCTATGTACTTGTTTTATAATTGCATAAGGTAGATCATTTTAATTAGTTGAATATAAATTAAAATGCTGTTTGCTTAAGAGATGAAAATTTTCTGGAATGAATATCACCTAACTTTCTCAAGTTTCAAATAAACTAGAGGCAGTACATCTTTTAGAGTTCTTGATCTGTGTGACCTTGTAGAACTAACTTTTCCCTTCTCTAAGCCTACACTGTTGAATGAGTAAAATAAAAAAAAAAAATTGAAATTTAAGGAAGACATTTTGTATCTCTGAGGTCATTTTCATCTTTAAATTGTATAATGGTATAAGAATGGACAGCTGATAATTCCAAGTCCAACAAAATCTATGGCTAATAATTAAGTAGTAGGAAGTAAATTAAAGATTATTGTTATTATTATTTGGGAAGAGTTTACCAATCTCAGTGATGCCATATACATTATATCAAGAGGAAGCCTGGCTTAGGAGATGGTGAGATAGCCTTCAGTTATGGAAAAGCAGAGTACTGGATACATTTCTGACAATTACTGGACAAGTCATTCATCTTTTTACTGCCTCATATAACTCTGTCAGACTATCAGTTGTAGAGCTAGAAGAATGTGTATTAGCATTTTATCTTTGGGAGATTAACTATTAAAAGGAAGACAAAGGTCTGGTTTTAAAAATTGTATATAATATTCCTCAAAATTTTTATTCAAACAACAGTATTTATTCCTGTGATAAAACTCCCAAATTGGAAAAAAAAACACCTCTCTCCTTTTCTAATAATTAAGAAATGAAGAATCACACATGAGAGAATTAGAAAACAGAAATATTGCAATCCCTTTTCACAAATCAATGGGGAGGGAACTATTCTAAATAAAATATTTCTTTCTTCAGTCTTTCCTGTTAGCAAAAGCCATAATGTTAAAATATTCAAGGCCTTTCCATTTAATCAGAGTTTCCATGAAAGCTAATTATCAAATATGAGCAAAAGGAGTAATTCTTAGGACTTGGGGCTACAAGTATCTTTAGAAATGCAATCCAATCTCCTTATTTAATGACTATCCTTTTATTCTAATGTGATTCAATAATTTCATATGACTTAGGAAAAATAACAAAGTTAAACCAGAAAAAAATAGCATTGATTTTTTATATAATGCAAATTTTTATGATATTCTTATATTAGAGAAATAAATTAAAGATTCAAGCATTAATCAAATGAGACAAGCAACTACCAGTGAGAATTTAGTGGGGAAATGAAAATCCTTCATCTCTCAAGGATATGAAAATCAAACTAGATGTGAAAAAAAATGAGTCAGTGCAAGAATAATGAATGATGAAACCGAAGAATAAAAACACTAAACACAGGATACTGCACAGTATAGAAATCAATGTTCTTCTGCCATGAGATATCATCGTGTAGAATCTGCTAGACAGGATTAGGTTTTGGAACTGGTGTATACTCTTTGAGGCTTCTGGGAACCAATTCTAAAGCTATTTAAGTGGTCTGAATTAGTTCATAGCACTTCTGATAGAGGCTAACTTATTTCATAGTAAATTTTAGGAGAAAGAACGATGTACAATTTCCTCAATTTTCTACATCACACAAAAAAGGAAAAGTCTTTAAAATTTCAGTTTCCCATGGTAAACTTAAGTACAGGGATGCTGTGGGAAGAAACTAAACATTCATAATATTTTGATAGAAAATACTATTCAGATATTTCAATATAAACAATACTGGACTTCCAGGGGATCAATAAATTAAAAATTAAAAGTCTTTTAGAATACACAGTATACAAATCACTTTTGGTGATTAAAGTTGAATTCTAAGGACCAATGGAAAAGGACTAAAAACACTGGTTGTCAGTAGCCTCATATCCAATTCCAAAAGAAAGTAATAAATGCATATATTCACATATACATTTATTTTTGCATGATACTTTACTTTATTTATTGGCATATGTGGGCAGACAGATGATACAGTGAATAGAATGACAAGCCTGGATTTAGGAAGACTTATCTTGATCAGTTCAAACCAGACATTTACTAGCTGTGTGATCCTAGAGAAGAGAATTAACCCTAGTTGCTTTAGTTTTGTCATCTATAAAATGAGCTAGAAAAGTAAATAACAAACCATTTAAATGTCTCTTCTCAGAAAACTCCAAATAGGGTGAGAAGTGGGATATGACTGAAAAATCTTTGAACAAAAACTATGTGTGCGTGTGTGTGTCTGTGTTTGTGTGTATTTTGACTCAACCTGTGATTGCAGATTTTTGAGTATTAAAATATTTTTTATTCCTCATAAAGAAACTCCTTATATCCATGCAGATTAATAGGTTAATAACTTATAGTTTTAAGAAGCAGTCCAGAGCACCAAAAGGTCAGCTTAACTTAGTGATTATAACACATTCACATTCACTAAAAGCAGACTCTCTCTGACTCTTAGGCCAATATATCTCCCATGCATTTTTGACTTACTCATTCAAGAAGGATCTTCCTAAGACTATTTTTCAAGGCAAGTCTGCCAATATATCCCATTCTAAGTAATACAAAGAAAGTACATAGGAAGGAAATACAAAATTCTCATTTGTGTTAGTCAACTTGTCTTTTCATGTGATTCTAGGACTGCTCTAGAACAAGAGAACAGAAAATATATAGCTTTGTAAAATGAAAGAATTGAAGAACTCTGAGAAACTGTAATGACTCATCTTGATACCTAAGAATATATACTTCCTTTCATATATGCTTCCATTCAATAAAAAAAGGTGGAGAAAGAACTATGGGGAAGAATGTGCATATATTGTCAAAATTAGTCAAAACTGGATTGGTTGAACTTAAAATACTTTTCTTTGTAATTTTTGTAAGTTTCAGTTGTGAGTTTGCATATATGGGAATGCTGCTTATCAAAAAGTTATAATATGAAAATTATAGGACTCAGAAAATCTGTTAAGAGGCAGTTAGGTTGAGTGCTAGATTTGGAAGCCAGAAAACCACTATTTAAATCTGGTATCACATACTAGCTGTGTGACCTTATCTCTAAAATGATAATAATAATAATAATAATAATAATGATAATGATAATAATGATAATAATAATAATAATACATATCTTTTAAGGTCTTTTGTGTGGACCAAATAAGATAATATTTACAAAGTACTTAGCACAATGTCTGCCACACAATAGGTTTTATATAAATGTTAGCTATTACTACAAATGATGATGAAAAAGGAATGAAGAACTATTATAGGGAAAATTAATTTCAAGAAAAAAATCATCAATACTCTTAACAAAACTGCTTGAAAACTTAAGATGCTTCAAGTATTTGTGTGCAGCACATCAGCTTCTTTAATGCAGTCCACTGGAGGCCTATCAAACAAAAAGCCACAGAGAGATTGGATTCTTGTATGAAAAGATATTCATCACTCAAGCAGGCTGCTCTACAACAGATACTAAAAATAGAAAACCTAGAGCAAGAAGGATGTAAGGTCATCTGCAATCATGTTGGTAACAAAAGAGGGATGCTGACAATTTTAAAGGGAAAACTACCTATGACAATTAACATTTTCATTTATTTAAATCTGATTTTACTAGTATACATTTTTTTAGTACATTTGTTTGCAAACAAAACCAATTTAGATAAGATTATTAGGGAAGCAACTGAGGAAAAAAAAACTTGGACAAAGTTTTACATCTAAGGGTTCTAATAAAGGCTTCATTTCTAAAATATATAGATAATGGACTCAAATTTATAAGAATACAAACCATTCTCCAATTGATAAATAGCAAAAGTATATGAACAGACAATTTTCAAGGAAAGAAATTAAAACCATTTCTAGTCATATGAAAAAATGCCCAAATCACTATTTATCAGAGAAAAGCAAATTAAGACAACTCTGAGGAACTGCTACACACCTGTCAAATTGGTTAAAATGACAAGAAAAGATAATGATAAATGTTGCAGGAGATGTGGGAAAACCGGGACACTAATACATTGTTGGTGGAGTTGTGAACCATTCTGTAGAGCAATATGACACTATTCCTAAAGGACTATCAAACTGTGGATACCCAACAGTGTATATCCAACAGAGTCTCTATATCTCTACAAGGTCTGTATCTCAAAGAGGTCATAAAGGAGGGAAAGGGACCCACATGTGCAAAAATCTTTGTAGCAGCCCTTCTTATAGTGACAAGGAAGTGGAAACTGAGTGAATGACCATCAGTTGGAGAGTAGCTAAATATGATATAGTATATAAATTTTACAGAATATCATTAATCTATAAGAAATGATCCACAACATAATTTCAGAGAGGCCTAGAGAAATTTACAATAAGTGAATGAGTAGAATCAAGAGAACATTATACACAGCAACAAGACTATGAAATGATCAATTTTTATGGATGTGGCTATTTTCAATAGTGAGGTAATTCAGGGCAATTCTAATAGACTTATAATGGAGAGAGCCATCTGTACCCAGAGGGAAAACTGTGGGTACCCTGTGTGTATCACAACATAGTATATTCACTTTTTTGTTGTAGTTTGCTTGCAGTTTATTTTTTCTCATTTTTTTTTCCTTTTTGATCTTATTTTTCTTGTGCAGCATGATAATTATGGAAATATATATATATATATATATATATATATATATATATATTTATAGAAGAATTGCACAAGTTTAACATATATCGGATTATTTACACATTTAGGGGAGGGGAAGAGAGAGAGAAATAATTGGGAACACATAATTTTGCAAGGATGAATGTTGAAAACTATATATGCATATGTTTTGAAAATTAAAAAAAAACTTTAATAAAAATTATTCATAAAATTCCTGGGTTCGTTTTAGCAGATGTACTTCCATGTATTTTATACTGTCTAGAAATATTTTAAATGGAGTATATCTTAACATCTCTTTTCCCAAGGTTTTTCTTGTGATATACATGGATGCTGATGAATTATGTAGATTTACTTTATGTCCTGATACTTTGGTATTATTATTGATAACATAAATAATGATTAATTATTTCAACTGATTCTTTATTTCAGGCTTTGAGATTTTCCAAGCATATCATCATATCATTTGCAAAAAGAGATAGTTTTATTATGTCCTTTTCTATCCTAGTTCCATTTTTTCCTTCTCATTGCTATCACTAGGATTTCCAATATAATATTGAATAATATTTGTGATAGTAGGTATCTTAGTTTCATACCTGATCTTACATGGAGGGTTTCTAGCTTATCCCATTGTAAATAATGCTTGGTGATGTGTTTAGATGAGTACTTTTTTTTATCAATTTATGGAAAATCCATTTATACCTATATTTTTCAAGTGTTTATAGAAGCCAGTGTTGTACTTTATCAAACCTTTGTATTTTGAGTAGTTTTTACTTATGTTAAGCTATCACGGGAATCCTGATACAAATCCTGCTTTTTCATAATGTATAATCTTTGTAATATATTTTTAATCTTTTTGCTATTATTTTACTTGGAATGTTTTTCATCCATATTCATTAGTGAAATTGATCTATAATTTTCTTTCTCAATTTTTGCTTTAGGTGTTAGCACGATTTATTTTACAAATGCTGTTTGGTAGGACCCTTTCTTTGTCTGTCAATTGAAATAATTTATTTAATATTGAAATTAGTTAGTCTTTAAATTTTTGATAGAATTCACAATTGAAGCCATCTGGTCCTCCTGTTTTTTTCTTAGTAAGCTTATTTAGAGCCTATTCAATTTCTTTTTCTAAGATTAGTTTCTATTTAGATATTCTATTTTATTTTTTTCCTAAACCAGGTAATTTATGTTTTTATAAATATTATTTCTGTTTCACTTAAATTGTTAAATTCATTGGCACATATTTTAAAAAATAACTCCTAATGATTGTTTTTATTTCATTTTTATTAGTTGTATAGTCATCTTTTTAATTTTTAATACTAGTAATTTGTTTTTCCTCTCTCTTTTTAAGGATGTTAATAAATGGTTTAAACATTTTTTCATAAAACTAACTTGCAGTTTTATATGTTTATTAAATGGTTTTTGGACTTAATTTCATTAATCTTACCTTTAATTTTTAGGATGTCTAATTTAGTTTTAATTGGGGATTTTTAATTCATTCCCTAGTTTCTTAAATTCCGTACTTTAATTAATTGATCTGCTTGCTCTTTATTTTACTGATATAAGCATTTAGAGATATATATTTTCTTCTGATCACTGTGGGTGTCCCATTATTTTTGATGTTGTTTCATTATTACCATTTTCTTTAATGAAATTATTGATTGTTTCTGTGACTTGTTTTTAAACCAATCCTTCTTTATGATTAAGCTGTTTAGTCTCCAATTATTTTATAACCTATGTTTCAATTGTCCTTTATTAAAATATTTTATTGTATTATAATCTAAATGATGCTTTTAATGTTTGTGTTTTTCTGCTTTTAATTATAAAATTTTTACACTCTAAGATATTATCACTTTTTCTAATGGTGTTATGAACTCTAGAAAAAAGTGGGTATTACTTTGTACTCCTATTCAGTTCTCTCTAGGTATTATCATATCTATCTTATCTAAAATTGTATTCACCACACCAATAAATAATAAAATAGAATATAAAGAATGAAAAAAATAGAATAGAATGTGAAACATTTTAGAAGAAAAACAACAGATAAAGAGAATATACAAGAATAATTGGATTTCTTAATAGCTCTGACTAAAAAAAGAACCTTTACAAAATAATGCAAGAAATATTCCAAGAATATTATCCTTGAGGGATAGAACATGAGGAAAAAATAGAAACAGAAAAAAAATCTGTTCACCACCTCAAACAGATTCTTTGTGGAAAACACCTATTATTGCCAAATTTCAAAACCCCCAGATCAAAGAGAAAATTTTGAAAGAAAGAAGAAAAAAAAAACAATTCAAATATGCTGGAATTACTATTAGAATTGAACAGGACTTATCAGCAGCCACATTAAAGATCACAGGTTCCAGAATCATATATACCAGCAAGTGAAAGAAGTAGGCCTATGCCAAAAATATCATATCTAGAAAAATTATGCATAATATTGATTGGAAAATACATATATTCAATGAACTTGCAGATTTTTGAGATTTTCTTTTAACCGAACCTTAACTCAATAAAAATTTTAACATAGTAGAGCCATTGTCTGTTAGGATTCTTACAAAGTGCACTTCGTTCACACCTTTAAAGGAGTTCAAACCTTTAAAGGAGTTAAAGGAGTTCGCTCATTGGTCCATTCATTAGATTCACACCTTTAAGAGAACATATTTTAAGGAGCTCCCAAAAGCCCACGGAGTACCCACAAGCCCACTCTGGGAGGCAGAGTCTGATTCCCACACTCTGGGAGATTCAGAGTCAAGAGAATCATTCGAGATTCTACTGTGGTACTGGCTGGAGACACTTGGACAAAAGCTTTAAGGAACCAAAGAGAGAGGAAGGCTTCCACAAAGCTAGCCTAGACCCAAGTGAAAGAGACAAGACTTGAAGGAGTAAATAAAGGATCTGGAGATAAGATTTGGAAAGAGACAGTAAAGGACTTTAACTACTGGCTGCATTTTGGGATTATTAAACTGGAACTAAAGCCAAGGTTGCCTCCAGAAGCTCCTCAAAAAATCCTGCTCCCAGAGAAGGATTACAACTTAAAGAAAAAGAACATTACAAATGTCTAAGATTAATTTCGAGGACGTTAATATGAACAAATTATTTATGTTTTTTTTTACATGGAAACATATACTATATGTTTAAAATTGACACCAGTAATTGAGTAGCTCTAAAGAAAGATTTATAAAAATGAGGTGCAGAGGAAGAAAAGACACAGGGGAATAGCAGGACCCATGTTCTAAAAAGCTACTTAGATTGGGAATGGGTTAAATAGGCAGCACTATGTTTGTGTGTGTATCACACATATACACACACATGCCGTGAAAAGTGTAGCACCCTCCAAATATATATAAAGAAATAAGAGGAGAGAGATGGGTAGAGGGGGAAGGAAGGGGTTAAGGAAGAAGACAAGAGATACATCCAGGGGTGGAGGGAGGTTAAGTTATAATAAGGCAATTTAAGGAGTGAAATTAAAGTTATTTAAAAAAAAATTAAAAAATAAATTAAAAAAAAATTAAAAGTTAGCAGGATTAGAAAAGAATACACAAAACACTACAACTAGGATCAGGAATCAAATTCATTAGAAAAAAAGGTATGGCTAGTAATCATAGATCTTATACAAAATCAAACTTCAAGATTCAGTCCAGGGGGCGGAGCCAAGATGGCGGAGAGGAAACACACGACTCAGTGAACGTCCTCACTCCCTCACAACCAATTAGATAAATTAAGTCTCAAAATTAGCTCAGGACTGATAGATACCACAAGGACTGGAAGCACGACTTACCAGCTGAAGAGAATCTGGAGTTTCAACAGGAAAGGTCAGTTCTCAGGGGAGGAATAAGAAAGACCAGCACAGACGGTGGGGTAGGGGCACACTGCGCCCATTGCGCTGGGAGGGGCTCTGGGATCAGAGAAGCCACTGAGGTAAAGGAATCTGGCACAGGCTGTTAGCTCTTCTCTGCTAATTATTTAGCAGTTCAGAAGAGAAAGCCAAAATATTTTAAAACTCAGATTAGATTTTCCCCGGACCCTGGGGGTGACTCAGGCACAGATCTGGGCACCAGGGGGTGTGGCCTCAGCTACCTCCTGAGAATAGTTAAGAGACTGACAAGTGGGTGGATACGGCCCAAGGCAACACACACTGCCTAGCTTAGCTGGAGGGAGTGGAACTCAGCTCCAGGAAGTCCCAGAGAAGCAGAACCTTTGAACTAGGGACCGCGGTTTCTGGCAGACACTTCCAGTTTGAGCGCAGGGGCTTCTTACGTCACCTGCTGCAGACACCCACTCCCCACCCGGACACATAGGCTGGGCTTCTTGCTGTCTTCACTATTCTACGCCCTCGAAGCACAGTAGTGCTAATCACCTCTGAGGCACTCCCAGGGAGAGGGTGGGGAACTCTCTCCCAGAGCTCTCTCTTAGCTCAGGCTCAGGAGCCGCTGCATCCATCCCGTCTGGGAGGAAGCTGGTAAAGAAGTAAATAATTTCCTACCCCAGAGACAGACCCCAAAACATTTTTTTTAAGTATGAGCAAAAAAGCTAGAAAAACCATAGATTCCTTCTATACAGAGAAAGAGCGGGTGTCCAACCCCGAGGAAGTTGACAGCAGAGAATCAGATAACAACCTAAAGGGGAACGATTCCTGCCCCCCATCACATAACTCTCTCCTAGAAGAAGCTCTTAAGAAATTGAGGGAGATCGAAGAAAAATGGGGAAAAGAAAGGGAAGTTATGATAGAGAATAACAATGTCCTGAAATTGGAGTTGGAAAAAATAAAGAATTCACAGGAGATGCAGGGAAACAAAATTAGTGAATTAGAAAAGGTTAAAAAAACACAGGAAAGTAGGATTTCTGAATTGGAAAAGATAAAAAAGTCTCAAGAAAATAGAATTTCTGAATTGGAAAAAGAAAATAATTCTCAAAAGAAAAAAATTAGGGAAATGGAAAAAAACTCAATAGAGCAAAATAATTCATTTAAAAACGAAATTGGGCATTTACAAAAAGAACTAAAAACTGTGAAAGAAGAAAATAACTCCTTAAAAGTCAGGATGGAACAAATAGAAATGAATGATTCACAGAGAACCCAAGAATCAGTCAAACAAAACAAAAAAAATGAGAAGCTGGAGAACGTCAAATACTTACTGGGAAAATCTATAGACCTGGAAAATAGATCTAGGAGAGATAATCTGCGGATTATTGGACTTCCAGAAAACTATGACCAAAAAAAGAGCCTAGATTCTATTTTACAGGAAATTATCAAAGAGAACTGTCCAGAGATAATAGAAACAGAAGGGAAAGTAGATGTGGAAAGAATTCATCGAACTCCTTCTGAAATAGACCCTAAAAAAAGAACACCACGGAATATTGTGGCTAAGCTGCAGAATTACCACACAAAGGAGAAAATCCTGCAAGCAGCTAGAAAAAAACAATTTAAATACCAAGGTGCCACAATAAGGGTCACCCAAGATCTGGCTGCCTCCACATTAAAAGATAGAAGGGCCTGGAACCTGATATTCCGAAAGGCAAAAGATTCAGTCCAGAAAGAAATCTACATTACATGTCAGCCATACTAATATTGTTTTAGATGCTTTTACATATGGGCACATGTATAGATATGATTAAATTGTACACTTGAATTTGCCCATATGTAAACATGCATCTAAAACAATATTAGTATATATATATGTGTATATATATATATATATATATATATATATATATATATATATATATATATATATATATACGTATATATATATATATGTATATATATTCATGTAGCTCTATGTATGTATGTATAGAGATGCATGTCTACTATGTGTGTGTCTGTGGATAGGTATGAATGTATATATACATGTGTGTTTGTATGTGTATGTATATCTATTAAATATATCTGTGCTTAATTATAGCTTGCTTAGGAGAGGTAGGGGTAATGAAAGGGGAAAAATAATAAAATACAAATAGTGCACAGAAGAGAAAAAATAAAAACCTACAAGGAAGCAAAGATGAACACTCATGAATATAATTTCTTATGCTATTATATATCCTTTCTTGAAGAGGAAATTTATTATTATATATTTTGAATCCTCTTTGATATTCTGCTGGTCACATAGCAATGTTTTGTTTTGTTTTATTTCCCTTTTTCTTTCTTTTTTTTTTTTCAGTAAACAAAGTTAAAAAATAAAATTCTATTCATTTCCTTGACTTCTTTTTTCTTTTTCTTTTTTTTTTTTTTGGTGAGATTCATCTAATTCTGAAATGAGAACATTAGTTTCCCAATATAATAGTATTGCTATCTATTTCACATGTTTCACATTTCACTTTGCTAACCCTACTCTTTTTTTTGCATCAAATGAAGCATAATAAATTCTGCCCAGCACATTATTTTAACTCTGCTTGTATCTATTATTTTTAGTGTTTCTTATAAACAATTTATTGTCACATTCTGATTTTTAATCCATTCTGCTTTTTCTATTTTATACAAGCAAGAAGAAATTTTTGTATTTTTGATGTTTCATTTACACAGAAGCCACAATTGAAAGCAGCCAGAAATTTTAGTGCTCCTTTGGGGACAATATTTTGGTACTTTTTTTTGCAGTTTATCCAGAGCCTTATTAAGTCACAATTCTAGAGCACAATTTTAAGAAATTCAAAAGCAAATGAAAAATATGAGAGAAACTTGCATATATTATCTGCACATTTCATAATTTTATTTTCATTGCCATTTCTGCATTGGGCTCTTTAGGGGAAAACATTTCTTCATGAAATGTTCCAGCCTTAAATTCTTATGGCATCTAATTATGATTAATGAAAACATCTCAGCTGTTTTTCCTATTAAAAGAGTTTAGCATAACCTGAGGAAATATTATTTTAAATGCATTATGCTATTTTGGTTTTCAAAAAAAATGTAAGTGACAATTGATTTGTGCCAGGAAAAAAAAAACATACATTAGGTTTGAAGATGAACTGATAACTACAGTTAAAGTTTCCACCTAATTATGTAAAATTGTAGTTTTATATATTTTAATATTTATGTATTTGATTGTATATAAATTTATTGAAATAGGAATTCTAGCTGAATTTCAACTATATTCCAAAATTACTTATCTAATTTTATCCCTAAGCATTTTTAGATCATTTAGTAAATTGATGAAAACTATAGAAGAAAGCTATTTGGTCTAATTTCCTTTATATTATAGTAGAAAAATATAATTTTTGAGTCTAAACTTGATTTGCCCATATATATATATACATATATATATATATATATATATATATATATATATATATATATATATATATATATATATATATATATATATATATATATATATGTATATATATATATATGTATATATATATATATGTACATGGGAAAGAACAACATTGTATTTTAGGAAATAATGTATCAAAACTGTCAGAATTATAAAAATACTATAACTACAAAGAATGTGATTATCATACTAAAATAATTTTTCCCCTGCCAATCCTTAGTTGTTCATTCATTAGTTTGGCATTTCAGGAGATCCAGTCTTGTTCTCTTTTCCCTTTACAACCATATTTCAATAAGTATTTTATCTCACATTAGACACAAACCTTTCTTTGATCATACTATTCCATCTCTTCCACTAATACAATAACAGAAGTCATTCTCATGCCTGAACTGCATTCCTTCTCATTTCCATGTCTCAAGATACTTGTCTACCTTCAGGGATTACTATAGATGCCACTTCTTCTAAAAAATCTTCCCAGATTTCCTTCCTATTCCTTATTTAATAGTCTGCCATCTTTTTTTCCATTTTTCTTGTACTATAATTGTTTGTGTTGGGTGTATTTCTCCAGGAGAGTGTAAGTCCTTTGAAAACAAGGATTTTTTTTTTTTTTTGTTTATTTGTTTGTATCTCTAGTACAATACATAGTAACTTCCATTAAATGTTAGATTGAATAGAACTGAATTCTATCTACTATATCTCCTTGGTAAATCTTATCAGCTTTATTTCTGAACATCTCTTACTGTTTCTTTCTGTCTGTTCACACAGCCTAGGTCAGGTTCTCATTATCTGTTACTTGAACTACAGTATCATGTTGGTCTTCTAAGATCTTTTTGCTTTTACTCCATCTCCACATAGTTTACAAACGTTTGACTATTTTCTACTCAAATAATTCAAAAATCTGCATGTTGTCTCTAGGATAAAATATAAATTTTTCTCTTTCGTTTTCAAAGGCTTTTATACTCTGGCTCTAATATACTTTTCTATAATTATCACACATTACTCTTCACAATCTACCTTTCAATCCAATTTGACTCATTCCATCCACCCTCTATTTTGTCTCCTTTATGCATATCATTGTCCATATGCAAACTAGGAGGTCATATCACCTTTAAGAAAACCACAGCTATCACCAAACTTTGATTCAAATGTTTCCTCCTGAGACCTTGGCTGACACTGTCAAAGATCAGTGCTTCACCTGAAATTGTTCACACTTACTTTGTATACATACTGCATTTCTTTATATGTGCATATGCTGCTTCTCTATAGAATGAAAATTTCTTGTTCAATATTGGAATTTCATAAGGGTTTCATAAATGCTTATTGATCAACTGATAAATAATGATAAGACAGCATCAGGAAGAGACAGCTCTAGGCAATCTGTGAAATAGGACAATGAACCAAAACAACCAAGTTGCATTTTAAAACAAATCACTTAATCCCAGCCTCATGGGGAAAAACAAAAGATTGATTTTTAAAAATTGCTAACTGAAAAAAATAAGAAATATTATTATTTTTTCTTAGTTATTTAATGCAATGATAAATCTGCATTTGTGCTTTGGATAACTTGTAGATATCCAGAAAAAAATTTATTAATCCCATTTTATGCTCCATCTACTATTACTAAATATTCTAGTTCAATGACAACAACACAGAATTTTTGTTTACACTCTTAGGAAACTGCAGGGAATTTTAAAATGCTTAATATGAATTACTGTCATAAAGTCTACAATTTATCAACATATTATCTGACTCATGTCTTTCTATGACCCTGGATTTTAATTATAATATTGCTACAAATGCAATATTTTTCTACTGATTCTGTATGTTTGTAAATTATGGAGTGCTACAGTATCAGAGAAATTAATAGTTGTGGGTCATACAGAGGGTGGGGAGAGGCATATGGTTAGTATGTATAGACTATAATGTATTACCCACAAATAATTATGCAAAAGGCTACACAGAGATGCCTAATCAGAAAGGGAGTTGACAGCTCTCATGTAGTGAGAGCTAGGGATCCTGGTGCTCTGAAGGCTTGTGTATGAAGTCATAAAATCTAGTAGAAGGTCAACCCTGGCCCCTGCCCTGCCTCAGTGGCTAAATTCCTGCTTAGAATTTATACAAGTGCAGGAATGACATGGGTTGGAATCTATACCTCTAGAGGAAGTATCAACATCAATGTTATCAAAGATCTATTATAAAGCACACAACTAACTGATGTGCTTTAACAAGTTATTCTCTGCTCAGTCAGTGGTTTATTTTATTTTGCCTTTTATCCTTCTCCAAGCTCAGAGTGGGTGAAGAGGGTTTATGTGACTTTTTTTTTAATTTTAAATTTATTTATTTAAAACTAAATACAAAATAAAAAGAAAAAAGCAAAGTAGAAATAGAAATATGGAAAAAGGGGGGAAAACATTGTCATGAGTTCAGCAATAAATTTCCATTCAAGAAAGTATATATAATAATAGAAGAGAATATTCATGACTGTCCATTTTTTCTTTGCTTCCTTGTAGATTATTCTATTGTTTTCTGATATGCACTTTTACTTTGTTCTTTTTTTCCCCCCCTTTTCATCCCTCCCACCTCCTCCAAGTAATTAAGCATTGGTGTGTGTGTATATATATATATATATATATATATATATATATATATATATACACACACACACACACACACACATTTTCACATACGCATAAATGTATCTATCTATATACATACAAACACCTACATGCATACATATACATATATACATACACATGCATCTTAAACAATATCATTATGGCTGACATATAATGCAGATTTCTCTCTTGATTGAATCTTTCAGTTTGACTTTAAGATCTACATGATTGCTAGCCTTACTTTTTTTTTTCTTAAATTCTGCTCCTAGTCCTTGTTATCATGTTTGTATATATCTCTTATTTCCTACCCCTGCTAATTCTTCTATTTTAATTCTACTTCTTAATTTGCCTTACTATTGCTTAACTTTCCCCTCCCCTTGAACGCCTCCTTTATCTTCTCTCATCTTCTCCCTCCCTTTTTATCTCATTCCCCTTATACCAAACACTTGTCCCATTATCCTAAATCTATATACCCTTCTATATTCTACCCCCTTATTTCTTTATAGATTTTGGAAGGTGCTATGTCCTTCATGATATGTGTGTATGTGTATAATGCTATACCTTTCATGGTGTGTCCATATATATGGGTGTGTGTATTTCCCTATTTAACCAATTCCTGCTGTGACTAGGTTTTCAGAACCATCTACCATCCCCAAATGCTTTGTGTGAGTTCTTCCTCTGCACCTCATTCATACAACATAATTACTTTTTTCACCTTTTTTTATAATTTTTGCTTTTTTATACTCAGCTTAGGCCCAGTCTTTCTTTTGAGCTACCCAATGACTGATGTCAATAATAAACATATGGTACACATTTCCATATAAAAACATAAACAGTTTGTTTTTGTTGACTCCCTTGAAATTAATCTTTGATATAGACTCTTATGTTACTTTTTCTATTGAGTTTACTTGAGACAAAATCCTGAAAAATTGCAAAGTCATTGAATGCCTATTCTTTTTATTCAAGATTATGGTTAGTTTTGCTAGATATGCTATTTTGGCTGCTGGCATAGCTATATTAATTGTTTATAGCTACACAGACACCTACACACACACACACACACACACACACACACACACACACGAATAATTCTAGGAACTGTGGTGTTTTACTATAATTGCTGATAAATTCTGTACAATTCTAATTGTAGCTCCAGAATATTTGAATTGGTTTTTTTTTTGTTTGTTCATTTGTTTCTTGTAGAATTTTCTCTGAGGGGGTGATTAGTGGATTTTTTTCTATTTTTATTTTTCCCTCAGGGTCATCAGGACATCAGGACAGTTGTGTTTGATTATTTTTTGCATTCTTGTATCAAAGCTTTTTTTTTTTTTTTTTTTTTTTGTTATTACAGCCTTCAGGTAGTCCAATTATTCTTTAGTTTTCTCTTCTTGATCTTTTCTTCAGATCTGTTGTTTTTCTCATAAGATGTTTTACATTCTGATCTATTTTTCTTTATATTTTGTTGTTTTATAGCTTCACTGGTTTCCCCTTACCTAATTCTAATTTTCAAATAACATTTTCTTTTTTTAAAATGCTGTATCTTTTCTTCTAGTTGGTAAACTTGTTTTTGTTTCAGAATCTTATTTTTCTTGGATGGGTCTTTTTTTTCTTTTTAATTTTTTTCCAAAATCTCTCTGATTTTTGAAGTCTTTTTTGAGCTCTATAAATTCAGGTAGACATTTAACATTTGGGGGAGATAGAAGAGGTTTTTTTTTTTATTTCATTGTGCTCTGAAGATAAATCCAGTCTTCCCTATTTCAATAGTAAGTTTTTATAACTAGTTCTTTCATCTTTACCTGTATATTTTTTAAATGAGAAGTATTAGTTTAAGCACCTCTAATCTTGGGGTAAAGGTGATATGCCTATAGCTTCACTTTAGCTCTTTTCTTTAATCTGGAATCCTAAATTAAAAAGTTCACCCTCCTGCAAGTTCCATCCCCACTACTTTTGCACTTACTAGATGTGCTTGTTCCTTCTTTTCCTAGCACAATGGCTCTGCAGCACAGATGAGGTTTCTTCAGTCTTCCCAGACTCAGACCCTATACATCTATCTCAAGGTGTGCAGGAGGTAAAATTTCCTGTAGTTGTGGCAGAGAGTACTTCTGAACCCATGTAGTTCCCAGAGCTCCCTATTGTTTACCCAGAGATAGCCTATAGGTATTTACACTTTATGCTAGAAATCAAGTTCTAGGATTTTTCTTCTAGTTTTCTCAGGTTTTCCCAGGAGGACCCTTATTCTGCCCTCAGTCTTCTTTTCATCAGTGTGTGTTCTTTTTTTTTTTTTAATTTTTAAATTAATTTTATAATTACAACATTTTTTTTCACAGTACATATGCATAGGTAATTTTTTTTACACCACTATCCCTTGTAGTCCTTTCTATTCCAAATTTTTCCCCTCCTTCTCTCCACCCCCTCCCCTAGATGGCAGACATTCCAATACATATTAAATATCTTATAGTATATCTTAGGTACAATATATATGTGCAGAACCGAATTTTGTTGTTGTTGTTGTTGTTGCAAAGGAAGAATTCTATTCAGAAGATAAAAATAACCTGGGGAGAAAAACAAAACAGTGCTCACAGTTTACACTCATTTCCCAGTGTTCCTTTTCTGGGTGTAGCTGATTCTGTTCATCATTGATCAATTGGAATTGGATTAGTTCATCTCTATGTTGAAGATATCCACTTCCATCAGAATACAGTATCATTGTTGAAAGGTATAATGATCTCCTAGTTCTGCTTGTTTCACTCAGCATCAGTTGATGTAAGTCTCTCCAAGCTTCTCTGTATTCATCCTGTTGGTCATTTCTTACAGAACAATAATATTCCATAACATTCTTACACCATAATTTACCCAACCATTCTCCAATAGATGGACGTCCATTCATTTTCTAGTTTCTAGCCACTACAAAAAGGACTGCCACAAACATTTTGGCACATACAGATCCCTTTCCCTTCTTTAGTATTTCTTTGGGATATAAGCCCAGTAGTAGCACTGCTGGATCAAAGGGTATGCACAGTTTGATAATTTTTTGGAAATAATTCCAGATTGCTCTCCAGAATGGTTGGATTCTTTCACAACTCTACCAATAATGCATCAGTGTGCTAGTTTTTCCACATCCCCTTCAACATTCATCATTATTTTTTCCTTTCATCTTAGCCAATCTGACAGGTGTGTATCTCAGAATTGTCTTAATTTTCATTTCTCTGATCAATAGTGATTTGGAACACTTTCATATGAGTGGAAATAGTTTCAATTTCATCATGGGAAAATTGTCTGTTCATATCCTTTGACCATTTATCAATTGGAGAATGGCTTGATTTCTTATAAATTAAAGTCAATTCTCTGTATATTTTGGAGATAAGGCCTTTATCAGAATATTTAACTGTAAAAACGTTTTCCCAAGGTCTAGGTCAGTATGCAGACACTTTAGTGCAGATTAATTACCCTTTTATAGCACATGAGCAAATTGCTGCTGCTGCTATCAAAGCATGGGACACCCTCCCAGGAAAATAAGATAGAGGGGAAGCCTTCACGAAAATAGAGCAAAGTCCAAATAAACCCTTTGCTGATTTCGTGAGATGTCTGTAGACAGCTGTCATACAAACTATTGGTGAAAATGTAGCAACAGGAATAATGATAAAACAACTTGCTAGAGCAAAAGATATAATGAGGTTTGTAGAAGAATTATATTGGGACTACACAAGGATACTCCTTTAGAGGAGATCATAAAATTCTGTGCCACAGTGGGTACAAATGCCTTTTATTCCCAGCCTATGATGCAGAACATGAAAAAACAGGGTCCCTTTTGGCAAGGGACTTCCAGAGAGACTTGTCAATCCTTTTAATGAGGTAAAGTATGGCAACTAAAAGCTCAATGTTGGCATAGAGACAGAGTGAGAAAACAGGGTGAGAGAACAAGACCCAAAACCCTATGTCCAAAATGTAATAGGATTCCATTGGACATCAGAATGTAAAGTGACTCAGAGTGATGGTCCCAGTTTCAGGGCCCCAGGTAAAAAACAGGTGGTGCATGATGACAGCCAAGATTACACCCAGAGAGTCTTTACAAGTTCAGTACCCTGATATGATAAATCAGCAGAAAAGCAATCTGATGAGAGAAAGGGATTACAATTGGGGAGAATACAGGTTTTATAATCCAACAGAAGGTCAGTATCCAGTGCAAGCAGCTCCAATATAATTGCCAAATAATGTGGAGAGATCCCGAAAGTAGTAAATAGAAGGGACTATATAGGTTAACTGCTTGGGGAAGGGGCGGGGCATAGGGTTTGCTTGTATCTCTACAGATGGAGAAAAAAATCAGATGGGTGCCAACAAGCTGTATTCACCTTGTCCATCAGAGAGAGACAGAAAAAGAGAAAAACCTTGAAACAAAGGGGAAAACTCAAGAAATATATGGTAGTTCCATTTATGATTACGTGGGCCACTGAAAAAGCATGACTGTCAACTCAATTTGTATGGCAATTGACTCATGAACATCAAAAATTGTTGATAAGACTGTTACAGAACTTCTAAACATGCAGGAATCATTGGATTCCCTGATATGAAAAATTGTTCATAAGACTGCTGTAAAATTTAAAAACCACCAGGAATCATGGGATTCCCAGAGACATGATAAAACTCATATAGGACTTCAAAACTTGCAGGAATCATTGGATTCCCTGACATATGAAGTAATGGACAATTGATTGGTTTTGGACTATTTTTAGGACTTATGGACATGTATAACTCCTCATGTTGATTCATGTTGTTTGTTACATCATTACTAGCCTGTGTTATATTACTATGTGCTTCTGCAATACCTCCCATGCTGATAGATTTATGTATAACTGTTTCAAGTAAGACCCTTCAGAAACCCACTAAAAATCCCCATTTCCCTTTGGTGTTTACATCTCTCTTCCTGAGATGTCAGGGAGGGTGTGATCACCTTCTTTTTGGGGTTCTCACCTTCCTGAGAAGTCAGATGTAAAGGGCAGGAACTCAGTATGATTGATTTAATCCTACAACAAGGTGTTAAAGCAGTAGAATTGATAAGACAATGGTTATCTAGTTTAGCATGTGAGTTCTCTAGTTTTAGTACAATTGATTTAATCCTAAAACAAGGTATTAACTCAGTAGAACTTAGATAATGATTCTCTAGTGCTTAGTATTGTTCTACAAGTTGACACCTATTTTACAAAATTGACACCTATGATGATGTACTTATAATAGAGTATATAAGAGCTAAGAGATCTGGAAGGGAAGACAGACTTCAAGATAGAGACCTGGTGACTCTCCTGCCTCCTGCATTCCTCCAATGAAACCAAGATCCATTCCAGAGGACCTCCAGAAAACTAGCCCAGTCCCAGGAGAAGGAGACAGACTGTGAAGGAAACAATAAAGACTTTGGACTTTATTCCTGACTATTCTTATGGTTATTATTCTGCTGAAATGAAGACTGGTCCCAAGACTGCAAAAAGCTAATCAGAAGTTACACATTACTTTTCCAGTCCATATAGTCAAAACTATACTTTTTTTCTGGTAGCAATGTCTGGTTGTGATTGTTGAACTCTAAAGAAAGCTAAGCCACAGAATTCTCAGTTTTAGGTTGTGGTAAAAAGGAATGAGATCAAATCAGTCAATGCTTAAAACATTTAATCCAGACTATTTATTGGAAAGTCAAACAAAGCTGAAATTTAGATACTTTGGCTACATAATATGAAGATTAGATTCGAGGGAAAATACCATGATGTTGAGGAGAAAGTGACAGCATAGAATGAGATTGATAATGTTATGAAAGCAATAAACATGAACTTGGAGAGACTTTGGGAGATGATGGAGGATAGAAGAGTCTGACATGCTAGGCAACACAGAGTCTTGGGAAGTCAGATGCAACTGAACAACTAAAGAACAACATACTCCTAATGTATACTTCAAGTAAAGATTATGACAGCTGTCCTGTATTTTGATGTTAAGAGGTAATGTCCTCTTTCAAAAATGAGGACTAAAATAGGTTGTGTAAATGACTTGAAGTGAGAAGAAAACATTTGGAAGAAAAACTATCGAACTATTACTATGTGATAATGACATTCCTGTTGAGATTAGAGAACAAAATATTTTAGTAGACCTAGTGAGCAAAGTTGTGGGACTTCCTCTAAGATGTTTATCAGCAAAAGAATAGAAGCAGAGAAGACAGAGAGCAGAAACAGTGCAAAGTTGGTTTGTGAAACAGCAAGGCCAGGGAGAAATTACATTTAACTAGTTATCTAAAATTTATAAAGGAAGGAAATTGAGGCTATATCAGAGGTAGGAAAGCATATATGAGTAGAGTGAACAAAAGTGGTGTGGATGAAAAACACATTTAGGAGAATCCTAAATCTATCTGTTCATAGAAAGATGAATGGACAGGTAGAGTCCAATAAAGAAATTTTAAGGTTCTGGATTGTCAAGCCAAAGCAATGAAAATAAATTAAGTCCTTATTATGTTATAGATATAATGCTAGGTGCTGAAGATATAAAGATAGATAAAAAACAATCCTTGCCCTTGAGGAGCTCAGAGTATAATGGAGTTTGTGAAGGTAGCATTTGTGGAAAATAGGATATTTAAGGATATGATCAACCTTGTCTCTTGAGGTGGGGTGAAGCAGAATCATTTACACATCATATGTTCTAATTGTTATGTAATAATAGAAGTTCTCTTATCTCTTTCTGCATTTTCATACCTCAGTACAGACCAAAAGTTTTGCATTTCTTCTTTAGCTTCAATTTTGCTCTTCCTCTGAGTCCCTCTCCATCAAGTCTTTTCTGATTCCCTCACTTGCTATCACTTAAATTTTTCCCCTAGGACATAAATTTAAATTATGATCTCATTGATGTCATTTTTCACTTTTGCATTCTCAACCCCATATCTGACATTTTTATAAGCTTTTAAAGCACAGGCTAAATAAAATTAGCCTGAAGTATGAACTTCAAACTCATCTACTTCAACTTCCTTATATATAGTTAAGGAAACTGAGGTCCATAGAGACTAAACTATTTACTTAAGATCACATAAACACTAACTGGGAGTTTTGATTTGACTCTTGGAATACTAATTTTCAATCCAACATTATACTAAATTCTCAATTTATTACATTTCTGAAATAAAAAAGAAAGGGAACCTTTTTTAAATGAACAAAACTAATTTTCAGGCATGTTTGATATTTTGTGACCTCAGTTGGGATTTTATTGGCAGAAATATTAGAGTGATTTGTCATTTCCTTTTCCAGATCATTTTCTAGATGAGGTAACTGAGGCAAACAGGATCAAATGATTTGCACAGCTAACTGCAAGTAACAAGTGACAATTACACAGTTAAAAGTAAATGTATGAAGCTAGATTTAAACTCAGGACTAGCATTCTAATCATTGTATCACTTAATTGTCCCTATAATAACAAACGATACTATTTGGTAAATATAATAATAAATAATACTATTTTCAAAAATGAATCCCCCCCCAAAAAAAAAGTATATTCTTCCCAATGAGACTTGTCAGTTTACATTTTCCATAGTCCAGCCTACATATTTCAACACTC
The DNA here is from genome assembly GCF_048593235.1 of Sminthopsis crassicaudata. NCBI lineage: Eukaryota > Metazoa > Chordata > Mammalia > Dasyuromorphia > Dasyuridae > Sminthopsis > Sminthopsis crassicaudata. Next base: position 140,100,083 of record NC_133622.1, on the reverse strand, counting down.
AGAGACCCAAACATTCTGTCAGTTATCCAGGGCAACAAAGTTACCACTACTTCAGTACTGAGTCCAAAATCAAAACAAAATTGATCCCTTTCAAACAACTGTCACCAATATCACTGATTCATTATTGGATTTTCTTAAAAGATTTTATAACTGGATGTATTCGTCTCAATGGCTTAATAAGTGTTTTTATACTGAGTCTATTTGGCAATTCATAATAAAGTAGTTACTATTTGAAATTCACAATCAAGTAACTAACTGAAAATAGTCCCACTTATGTAACTTGATTATAATACATATTGTAATAAATGTTCAAATATTTTAAAGTAAATTCAGTACATAGATTGAAATGTTTCTGTTGTCTGTTTGCTCCATATGAAAACCATATATATATGCCAAACTATTTTATGATAAGCCAAAATAATAATAAGGCCACTAATCTTTTATCTATTAAAAACATTTTATGTCATAGAAACTATACAGTGCCATTTCAGAACTCTGAATGTAGGCTTAAAAATGTTTTTTTTGATTTAGGGATATTTTTTATATTTATTAGTGATCACAACTACCTAAAAAGGGCTTATTTATATTTCTAATACAAAATAATCCATACACTCAGATAAATTTTTTGCCTGTAATTGAAAGAAAAAAACAAAACAAAACAACAATAATTGTTAGTAGATGGGGAAAGAATTAGGCATAAATTATACATGAAGAATATGTCTAAATTTTCTGTCATCTCACAACTAAGTTCTCTATCACACCTGAGTAAAAGGTAAGAAAGGACTACCAAGGAAAGCTGCCTGTATATTGAATATATGAAAGAACTTGAAATTAAAAAAAAAAACAAAAAACCAAAAAACTTACGTTTTCTGAACTTCAGGTTATTTATCTCAAAAAGGAACTTTATATCTACAAGATTGCTGTGAAAAAGACAATGAAATACCTTTGAATCTATCTTCGTCATTAACATGTGGCCTTTTAGTGACTAGGAAATATGTCTTTTATATATATATATATATATATATATACATACACATATATATGTATGTATATATCCAGCAACTAACACAGTATTTGGCATTGAACAGGATTTACTTCATAAACACCTGCTGATTGGATGGCATGCAAAAGACATGTAACTGTGTAGTTATAAACACATATACATTTTCTTCATCATCATCATAATCTTAATTGATAAAATTCTTATAGAAATGGTCTTGGAATAGGTTGTTATCCTCCTTTTATTATTCCTTATTATCCAAAGGATGACTGTTCAAGTGGATGAATTATTTTAATTATTTTTATCATTGCCTAAAATATCCATTCTTGGCAAACTCTAATGCTGTCTAAAAGAAAGCAATAAGTAATGTTTTCCTAAAAGCATAAACTTAGGTTGAACATGTTTGCACTACTTCAGTAGCAATTGAGCAAAGACTCCAAATCAATATGGAGAATTCTCTAAAACTTTTAATTAAAGATATTAAAATACCTTTGAAACATCACTTCTTTCATCATTTTGTCTGTAAAATAATCTTTATGAAGTCATCAGCTGTAACTGTACTTCCAAGGGAAAAAAGTGATGAATCTTTCTTTAAGCTGCTTTGTATGGCCTTTTTTCATTCCCTCTTTTTTATGATAAAGTCCAATCTCAACTGCCAGTGTGAGATATTCATGTTGAATCACAGTGTTTATTAATAATAAGTGAATAGCAATAAGTTCATGAAAATGCGGAGACTGAGATTCCATTATGTAATTACCATATGACGTGGGGCTTGATTTAGGGGTAAAAATGCAGACATCACATCAGGATTCCTGCTTTATTTTTATAATTTCAATAATTCAAACAACAAAAAACTGTTATTGCTTTCCAAAAAAGTGATCATACCTTCATTCTTCTTAGTAGAAGAAAACGAAGGCAAGTCAAATAATCCTAAGTTCAAAAACCTCTGCCACCACTGTACAAAAAATTACATATTTTACATATCCATAAATTTGTACATATATTTATATATATATCACATATTTATGCACATATAATATTAATATTTTCATACGTATCAATGTATCTATCTTTATACATAAACATATAGATTCCTAGAGCTTCTTTTAACATATAACAATTGTTTTCCCAACTTAAAATTTCATAAAATTAATCTACACTTCTGTTTTTACAAGTTATAGGCAGACACTGGTTTTTTAATTTAGAGAACCAGGAAGCATAGAGGCAGAGGAATTTTGCTAAAATTCCTCTTTGACAAAAATTATCTGCAGGTCACTTTTAGTAACTTTCTGGGACTCAGCTTCTTCATCTGGAAAATTAAAGAGCTGAATGAGATTAGGATTTCATGATACCCATGAAGGAGTCCATAGATATATTTGAAAAGTCCATATACTTGGCATATGTATATGTAAATATGCTTCTGTGTATGTGTATATACATATATATATATGTATGTATATATATATGTATATATATGTGTATATATCTATACATATTATATATATACACATACACATGCATATATACATATAGCTAGCTATCTAGATGATATAGATTTATATACATTGATATGTTTACGTATGTATATAAATACATATAGGTATTTTTACACACACACACACACACATACACACACACACACATATACACACACTGTGGATGATTAGGGGGAACAATGGAAAGAGTGCTGAGCCTGGAGTTAAGAAGACTTGAGTTCAAATCCAACATTATGCATTTACTGATGACTGGGAGAAATGATTTACTAAATGATTTGGACAAATCATTTAAGTCCATTTGCTTCAGTTTCACCATCTGCAAAATGAGCTGGAAAAAAAATGGCAAACCACTCAAATATCTTTTCCAATAAAATCCCAGAAACCATCACAAATAGCATGAAATAATTGAAAAACAACATATACTGTGTCCAAATATTAGGAGATGTCCTGTTTTCCAGAGTTTCCTGGCTGTACCCTGGGTTTGGCATAATATTGTGTTCAATCTTTTGATGATCTCAGAAATCCCAGAATATTTTCTGGTCATGAAGCCCTGCTATGAATCAAATTTGTCACACTCTTATTCTTACACCTCTTTATCAGGGTTACAGCTCATTGCCTAGCAATAAGTACAAAACACTTTGCCTTATTGCATCCTTCCCCCAGTCACACTAAGAGGATAGCTCTGGAACATGTTTACTTGCTTGCAAATAATTTTCCTCACTTTGAATTAAACTTCTGTTTGGTTTCCTATTTTCCTGCCTTTAGACAGCTTTGTTCAGCTCCAGTTGCCCCATAGGTTAGAGAACAGTTCCAATACAGTAGACAGCTCTGTACAACCATATTTCAATATGATCAGCAAATTAAAAACCACTCAGATTACAAAATGTGTCCAACATATATACAAAGACATACACTAAAGGATAAGAAAGCTTGGACAAATTGGTTGCTGAGGTCTTTTTTTTTAATTCTAAATTTGTGATAGTATTATCTTGTGGCCATGGAATAGGGATATCTTCATGCATGCAGAAATTTGAAGAGGGCAGGCTCACAAACCAGGCTATACATTTTATCTGAGGATTTCTAGATTATTTGCCAAGTGAAAAGTTACTTTTAAATCACATCAAAACAGTTAAAAAATTCCACCAAAAACAATTTTATGAAGAACTTGGCATGTGTCCATTACTATGGATACAAATGCAAAAGCAGAAAGGAGCCCTGACTTCAAAGAAAACAACATACATACAAGAATAGTGTCCAGGAAAAGTTAGTTTGGTCTGGAAAGATCCAAGAATGGCGAATTAAGCTAACACAGCCCTTCCAAGAGCAACGTATTGTTGTTTAGATTATAGAGTCTGAGTTTGTAGGAGGATAATATATAGGGAGGAAGGAGAGCATGAGTACAGCAGAAAGAAGGCTTTGAATAGAGATTAAGGAGTAATGTAAAGCACATGTACCTGGGAGTCATTTTCATAGAATAAAAATGATACTGGGGAGCTAATTGTATGACTAAGATAAAGTGTTGCAGATGGGAAAAGATAGTGAATCCTATATTACATTCACATTTGGGAAGGAAGGTATAGCTCTTACCTGAAGTTGTGGAACTAAATTATACAACATTTGTAATTTACAGAATCTGACATATAAATGTCATCATCATCATCTCATAATTGTCATCCATGCATCATTTCCCTCTATTTTGATACAATTTTTATCCAGCTGCTAAAACCATCATCCTAAAACATATTCTGCTCAGGAATCTTCTGTGGTTTCCTAAATTCAACTTTTCTGCATAAGGCCCTAAGCCATCTGTTTCATACCAAATTTCCAGAAGTATGTCATTTCTCCCTTCCCCCAAATTTTGTGTACCTGCCAAACTAGATTTCTTATTGTTTTTTATAAACAACATTCAATCTTCAATGTGTATATCTTTGTTCAAGCTGCCTGTCATACTTGGAATGGATTTTCTCAAATCTTGCTCCTCACCTTTCACAAAACAGATAAAGTAAACATTACAGGAAATTTTATATCCAACTCTTTGAGGGCAAAATTAGACTCATTTTGTCTTTGTGTCTCTAGTACCTAGCATAATACCTGGCACACACTAGGCATAATAAATGCTTGTTGGATGATTTCTTTTTTATTATTTTTTAAGTGGTTACTGTGTACCAAATACTATTCTTTTTTTAATTTAATAGTTTTTATTTACCAGATATATGCATGGATAATTTTACAACAATGACAATTGCCAAACTTTTTTGTTCTAATTTTTCCCCTCCTTCCCACCCCTCAGATGGCAGGTTGACCAATACCTCTTAAACATATTAAAGTATAAATTAAATACAATATGTATACATATCCAAACAGTTATTTTACTGTACAAAAAGAATCAGACTTTGAAATAGTGGACAATTAGCCTGTGAAGGAAATCCAAAATGCAGGCAGATGAAAATAGAAGAATTGGGAATTCTGTGTAGTGGTTCATAATCATTTCCTAGAGTTCTTTTGTTGGGTGTAGCTGGTTCAATTCATTACTGCTCTCTTGGAACTGATTTGGTTCATCACATTGTTAAAGATGATGAATTGATCATCATATAGTATTGTTGTTGAAGTATATAATGGTCTCATGATCCTGTTCATTTCACTCAGCATCAGTTCATGTAAGTCTCTCCAGGCCTTTCTGAAATCATCCTGTTGGTAATTTCTTACAGAACAATAATATTCTACAACTTATTCAGCCATTCTGCAATTGATGGGCATCCACTTACAGTTTCTGGCCACTACAAAGAGTGCTGCCACAAACATTCTTGCACATACAGGTCTCTTTCCCTTCTTTAAGATCTTGTTGGGATATAAGCCCAGCAGTAACACTGCTGAGTCACAGGATATGCATAATTTGATAACTTTTTGAGCATAGTTCCAAATTGCTCTCCAGAATGGCTGGATGTATTCACAATTCCACCAACAATCTATTAGTGCCCCTGTTTTCCCACATTCCCTACAACATTGGGTATTAACTTTCCCTGTCATTCTAGCCAATCTGACAGGTGTGTAATGGAATCTCAGAGTTGTCTTAATTTGCATTTCTCATATTAATAATGACTTGGAACATCTTTTCATATGGCTAGAAATAGTTTCAATTTCATCATCTGAGAATTGTGTGTTCATATCCTTGGACCATTTATCAATTGGACAATAGCTTGATTTCTTATAAATCAGAGTCAATTCTCTATATATTTTGGAAATGAGGCCTTTATCGAAATCTTTGATTGTAAAAATGTTTTCCCAGTTTATTGTTTCCCTTCTAATCGTATCTGCATTAGTTTTGTTTGTACAAAAACTTTTCAATTTGATATAATCAAAGTTTTCTATTTTGTGATCAATAATGATCTCTAGTTCTTCTTTGGACATAAATTCATTCCTCTTCCACAGGTCTGAGAGGTAAACTATCTTATGTTCCTCTAATTTATTTATAATATCATTCTTTATGCCTAGGTCATGAACCTATTTTGACCTGATTGTGGTGTACAGTGTTAAGTGTGGATCAATGCCTAGTTTCTGCCATATTAATTACCAAATTTCCCAGCAATTTTTGTCAAACATTGAGTTCTTATCCAAAAAGCTGGGGTCCTTGGGTTTGTCAAACACTAGATTATTAAAGTTATTAATTATTTTGTCCTTTGGACCTAACCTATTCCATTGATCATCTAGTCTATTTCTTAGTCAATACCAAATGGTTTTGGCAACCAATGCTTTATAATATAATGTTAGATCTGGTACAGCTAGGCCACCTTCATTTGATTTTTTTTTCATTAATTTCGTTGAATTCTTGACCTTTTGTTTTTCCATATGAACTTTGTTGTTATTTTTTTCTAGGTCATTGAAATAGTTTTTTGGGAGTCTGATTGGCATAATGCTAAATAAATAGATTAGTTTAGGTAATATTGTCATCTTTATTATATTTACTCGCCCTATCAAAGAGCATTTAATATTTTTCCAATTAGTTAGATTAGACTTAATTTGTGTGGAAAGTGTTTTGTAGTTTTGCACATATAGTTCCTGATTTTCCTTACACAAATAGATTCCTAAATATTTTATACTATCTGTATTTACTTTAAATGGAATTTCTCTTTGTAACTCTAAATGTTGGATCCTGTTAGTGACAGATAAGAATGCTGATGATTTATGTGGGTTTATTTTGTACCCTGACTTTGCTAATGGTATGGATTATTTCTAATAGCTTTTTAGTATAATCTCTGGGGTTCCCTAAGTATATCATCTTATCATCTGCAAAGAGTGAAAATGTGGTTTCTTTATTACCTATTCTAATTCCTTTAATCTCTTTCTCCACTCTTATTGCCAAAGTTAGCATTTCTAATACAATATTGAATAATAATGGTGATAGTAGGCAACCTTGTTTCACTCCTGATCTTATTGGGAATGTTTGCAGTTTATCAGCATTACATATGATGCTTACTAATGCTTTTAAATAGATGCTACTGATTATTTTAAAGAAAAGTCCATTTGTTGCTATACTCTCAAGTGTTTTTATTAGGAATGGATGTTGGATTTTATCAAATGATTTTTCTGCATCTATTGAGATGATCATATAGTTTTTCTTAATTTGGTTATTAATATGGACAATTATACTGATAGTTTTTGTAATATTGAACCAGCCCTGCATTGCTGGCATAAATCCTACTTGATCATGATGTATTATCCTGTCGATGATTTTCTGTAGTTGTCTTTTTGTTAATATCTTATTTAAGATTTTAGCATCAAGATTCATTAGGGAGATTGGTCTATGGTTTTCTTTCTCCATTTTCAACCTACCTGGTTTTGGTATCAGTACCATGTCTGTGTCATAAAAGGAATTTAGTAGGACTCCTTAATTCCCTATTTTTTCAAATAGTTTTTATAGGAATGGGGCTAAGTGTTCTTTGAATGTTTGGTAGAATTCACATGTAAATCCATTTGGTCCTAGAGATTTCTTCCTGGGGAGTTAATTAATAGCATGTTCTATTTCTTTTTCTGAAATAGGACTATTAAAGCAATTTAATTCCTCCTCTGTTAATCTGGGAATCCTATATTTTTGGAGGTAGTCATTCATTTCACTTAGGTTATCAAATTTATTGGCATAAAGTTGGGCAAAATAACTCATTATTTCTCTAATTTCCTCTTCATTGGTGGAAAGTTCCCCCTTTTCATTTTTAAGATTAACAATTCGATTTTCTTCTCTCCTTTTTCAAATCAGATTTACCAAAGTTTTATCTATTTTGTTGTTTTTTTTTTCATAACACCAACCCTTTGTTTTATTTATTAGTTCGATAGTTGTTTTTTTTTTTTTTTTTTTTTTTTTTTTTTTTTTTTTTTTTTTACTTTCAATATAATTATTTTCTCTTTTTAATTTTAGAATTTCAAGTTTTGTATTTGATTGGGGGGTTTTAATTTGATCTTTTTCTAGCTTTTTAAGTTGCAAGCCCAATTCATTGATCTTCTCTTTCTCTTATTTTATTCAAGTAAGCCTCTAGAGACATAAAATTATCCCTTATTACTGCTTTGGCTGCATCCCACAAATTTTGGTATGATGTCTCATCATTGTCATTATCTTGAGTGAAATTATTGTGTGTCTATAATTTGCTGTTTCACCCAATCATTCTTTAAGATTACATTATTTAGTCTCCAATTACTTTTTGATCTATTTACCCTTAACTTTTGTTGAATATAGTTTTTGTTGCATCATGATCTGAAAAGAAAGCATTTACTATTTCTGCATTCCTGCATTTAATTTTGAGATATTTATGTCCTAACATATGGTCAATTTTTGTATAGGTTCCATGAACTGCTGAGAAGAAAGTATACTCCTTTCTGTCACCATTCAGTTTACTCCAAATATCTATTGTACCTAATTTTCCTAATATTTTATTTACCTCTTTAATTCCTTTCTTATTTGTAATGTGGTTTAATTTATCTAATTCTGAGAGTACAAGGTTGATATCTCCCACTATTATAGTTTTGTTGTGCATATATATTTAGTATTGATATTGCTTCATTGTCTATGCTACCCTTTAGTAAGATATAGTTTCCTTCCTTTTCTCTTTTAATTAGATCAATTTTTGCTTTTGCTTGATCTGAGATAAGGATGGTTACTTCTGCTTTTTTTTTTCTTTACTTCACTTGAAGACTAATAGATTCTGCTCCAGCCTCTTACCTATATTCTGCATGTATTTCCCTGCTTTAAATGTGCTTTCTGGGGGGCGGAGCCAAGATGACGGAGAAGATACACATGACTCTGTGAACGTCCTTACTCCCTCACAACCAATTAGATAAATCAGCCTCAGAAATAGTGCTGGACTGATAGATACCACAAGGACTGGAAGCACGACTTACCAGCTGAAGAGAATCTGGAGTTTCAACAGAAAAGGTCAGTTCCCAGGGGAGGAAGAAGAGAGGCCAGCACAGACGGCTGGGTGCTAGCATACTGCGCCTATCGCACTGGGAAGAGTTCTGGGATCAGAGAAGCCACTGAGATAAAGGAATCTGGCACAGGCTGTTAGCTCTTCTCTGCTCAGCAGTTCAGAAGAGAAATCTAAACTACTTTAAAAATTCAAAGATAGATTGGATCTTCCCGGATCCTGGGGGTGAATAAGCAGATCTCAGCACTGGGGGTGTGGCCTCTAGCTCCCACCTGACACTAGTTAAGAGATTGAGAAGTGGGCGGATACGGCCCAAGGCAACACACACTGCCTAGCTCAGCTGGAGGGTGTGGAACTCAGCTCTGGAAGTCCCAGAGAAGCGGAACCTTTGAACTAGGGACCGTGGTTTCTGGCAGACACTTCCAGTTTGAGTGCAGGGGCTTTTCACGTCAGCTGCTGCTGAAGTCCACGCCCCACTGGGACGCATAGGCTGGGCTTTGTGTCGCCTTTACTGTTCAATCTCAAACCTCAGGTAAGCCGCTAGAACACAGCGCCCTCAAAGCACAGCAGTGCTGATCACCTCTGAGGCACTTCCAAGGAGGGTGTGGGGAACTCTCTCCCAGAGCTCTCTCTTAGCTAAGGTGCAGGGGCCGCTGCATCCATCTGGTCTGGGAGGAAGCTGGTAAAGAAATAAATAAATAATTTCCTACCCCAGGGACAGACCCCAAAAGATTTTTTAAGTATGAACAAAAAAGCAAGAAAAACTATAGATTCCTTCTACACAGAGAAAGAGCGGGTATCCAATCCTGAGGAAGTTAACAGCAGAGAGTCAGCAGATAACAACCTAAAGGGGAATGATTCCTGCCCCCCATCACATAACTCTCTCCTTGAAGAGACTATTAAAAAGCTAAGAGAGTTTGAAGAAAAATGGGGAAAGGAAAGGGAAGCTATGATAGAGAATAACAACGTCCTGAAATTGGAGTTGGAAAAAATAAAGAATTCACAGGAGATGCAGGGAAACAAAATTTGCGAATTAGAAAAGGTTAAAAATCACAGGAAAGTAGGATTTCTGAATTGGAAAAGATAAAAAAGTCTCAAGAAAATAGAATTTCTGAATTGGAAAAAGAAAATAATTCCCCCCCAAAAAATTAGGGAAATGGAAAAAAATTCAATAGAGCAAAATAATTCATTTAAAAACGAAGTTGGGCATTTACAAAAAGAACTAAAAACTGTGAAAGAAGAAAATAACTCCTTAAAAGTCAGGATGGAACAAATAGAAATGAATGATTCACAGAGAACCCAAGAATCAGTCAAACAAAAAAAAAAAAAATGAGAAGTTGGAGAACAGCGTCAAATACTTACTGGGAAAATCTATAGACCTGGAAAATAGATCTAGGAGAGATAATCTGCGGATCATTGGATTTCCCGAAAACTATGCCCAAAAAAAGAGCCTAGATTCTATTTTACAGGAAATTATCAAAGAGAACTGTCCAGAGATAACAGAAACAGAGGGGAAAGTAGATGTTGAAAGAATTCATCGAACTCCTTCTGAAATAGACCCTAAAAAAAGAACACCACGTAATATTGTGGCTAAGCTGCAGAATTACCACACAAAGGAGAAAATCTTGCAAGCAGCTAAAAAAAAAACAATTTAAATACCAAGGTGCCACAATAAGGGTCACTCAAGATCTGGCTGCCTCCACATTAAAAGATAGAAAGGCCTGGAACCTGATATTCCGAAAGGCAAAAGATCAAGGACTGCAACCAAGAATGAACTACCCTGCTAAGTTTAGCATCTTTTTCCATGGAAGAAGATGGTCATTCAATGAAATAGAGGAATTCTATATGTTTCTAAGAAAAAAAACCAGACTTAAACAAAAAATTTGATCTACATCCACAAGACTGAAGAGAAACAGAAAAAGGTACACAGAACCCTTGAGAACTGTAACTCTGTTGTGGTATATAGAAAGTACGCATGGATAATTTGATTTTACTGATATTAAAGAAAAAAAAAGGAGGGGTGTAGTAAAGGGAAGGGGGTAGTATCAGAAAAAAATCACTACTGTTCAGAGAAATGCAAATTAAGACAACTCTGAGATACCACTACACACCTGTCAGATTGGCTAAGATGACAGGAACAAATAATGATGAATGTTGGAGGGGATATGGGAAAACTGGGACACTAATACATTGCTGGTGGAGTTGTGAAATAATCCAGCCATTCTGGAGAACAATTTGGAACTATGCCCAAAAAGTTATCAAACTGTGCATACCCTTTGACCCAGCAGTACTACTGCTGGGCTTATATCCCAAAGAAATACTAAAGACTGGAAAGAGACCTATATGTGCCAAAATATTTGTGGCAGCTCTTTTTGTTGTAGCTAGAAACTGGAAGATGAATGGATGTCCATCAGTTGGAGAATGGTTGGGTAAATTATGGTATATGAAGGTTATGGAATATTATTGCTCTGTAAGAAATGACCAGCAGGAAGAATACAGAGAGGCTTGGAGAGACTTACATCAACTGATGCTGAGTGAAATGAGCAGAATCAGAAGATCGCTGTACACTTCAACAACAACACTGTATGAGGTTATATTCTGATGGAAGTTTAAATCTTCAACATAAAGAAGAGCCAACTCACTTCCAGTTGATCAATGATGGACAGAGGTAGCTACACCCAGAGAAGAAACGCTGGGAAGTGAATGTAAATTGTTAGCACTAATATCTGTCTGCCCAGGTTACATGTACCTTCGGAATCTAATGCTTATTGTGCAACAAGAAAATGGTATTTACACACATGTATTGTATCTAGGTTATATTGTAACACATGTAAAATGTATGGGATTGCCTGTCATCGGGGGGAGGGAGTAGAGGGAGGGGGGGATAATTTGGAAAAATGAATACAAGGGATAATATTATAAAAAAATATATAATTAAAAAATGTGCTTTTTGTAAACAACATATTGTAGGGTTCTGACTTTTGATCCAGTCTGCTATCTGACTCCACTTAATAGGAGAGTTCATTATATTAACATTTACAGTTAAAATTACTAATTCTGTATTTTCTGCCATCATCCCCAGGTTATGCTTTTTTTTCCCTTGCCACCACTGAATCCCTTCCCCAATATTAAACTATGGCCCCACTTGTGTCATGCAGCCCTCCCTCTTTAATATCCTTCCCCCCTCCCTTTAAATACCTTTCTTTTTCTTGGAACCTTCACTTATGACTCTTTTCCTTTTCTATTTTTCTCTCCCCCTTTTTAATGAGGTGAGAGAGAATTCTCTGTAAAATAAATATGTCAATTATTTTCTCTTTGAGCTATTTCTGATAAGAGAAAGATTCACACAATGTTCCAACCCCTCTCTAACTTCTTTAAGATATGATAGGTTTTCTTTGCCTCTTCATGGGATCTAGTTTCCCTATTTTTATCTCCCCTTTCCCCTTTTTCTGACACCATTCCCTTTCCATTTCTACTTCCCTTTTTTATGTTATATCAGTAAAATCAAATTATACATATGGTCTTAATATATATCCACAACAGAAATACAGTTTTCTAGAGTTCCTTTTACCTTTTGCTGATTCTCTTGAGTCCTATGGTTTGAGATCAAATTTTTTGTTTAGATCTGGTTTTTTCCTTAGAAGCAAATGGAATTCATCTGTTTCATTAAATGTCCATCTTCTTCCATGGAAGAAAATGCTCAACTTAGCTGGGTAGTTTATTCTTGGCTGCATTCCAAGTTATTTTGCCTTTAACAATATCAGGTTCTAAGCCCTTCAATCCTTTATTTTAAAAGCAGCCAGATCTTGATTTATAATTATTGTAGCACCTTGGTATTTGAATTGTTTTTTTCCTGGCTGCTTGGAATATTTTTTCCCTTAATCTGATAATTCTGAAATTTTGCTACAATATTCCATGGATGTTTTTAGGGTCTTTTTCAGAAGGTGTTTGACGAATTCTTTCAATACCTATTTTACCTTCTGATGCTATTGCCTCTGGGCAGTTCTCTTTGATGATTTCCTGTAAAATAGTATCTAGGCTCTTTTTTTCATCATAATTTTCAAGAAGTCCAATAATCTTCAGATTATCTCTCCTAGACCTATTTTCCAGTTCTGTCATTTTTCCAAGTAGATATTTAACATTTTTCTCCAGTTATTCATTTTTTTTTTTTTTGGTTTTGCTTGACTGATTCTTGGTGTCTCAATTCATTTCTATTTGTTCAGTTCTGATTTTTAATGAGTTATTTTCTTAATTAGCTTTTTTTTTTACTTCTATTTGTATATGTCCAATTGATTTTTTAAATGAGCTGTTTTGCTCTATGGATTTTTTTTCTATTTCACTAAATTTGGTTTTTAGTGAGTTTTTTCTTTTTCCAATTCACAAATCTTACTTTCCTGTGATTTCTTTACCTTTACCAATTCATTAATTTTGTTTCCCTGCACTTCCTGTGAATTATTTACCTTTTCCAATTCACATTTCAGGAAGTTGTTACTCTCTTGCATAGCTTCTCTTTCCTTTCCTCATTTTTCTTCTAACTCTCCTTTGAGATTTTTAAAAGTATCTTCAAGGAGAGCATTATTTGGGATATTGTCAGGAGGCTGTTTGCTATTAATCTCTTCAGTTTGGAAACCCACTCTCTTTCTGTATAGAAGCTATCAGTCATTCTCTTGATTTTTTTACTCATTTTTTTTTAAAGCCTTTGGGATCTGCCTTCATGGCAAGGAGATTACCAGCTTCCTCTGCAGAGCAAGGATGGGTATATGGACAGTAGCTATCCTCTCAACAAGCTGCAATGAGCGCCTGAGCAGTGGGAGTGCTCTGGGAAGATCTCCACATGGAAGTGACTAGGCCTGGGTATCAAGGAACAGGCTGTGTAAGTGCCCTGCAAGGAGCCCTGCTGTGAGGATTAGTGACTGCCTTGGGGCTAGAAGTTAAGCAGCAAAAGTATCATTGCCCCCCCACAAATGCCTGCATTGAGTATTAGCAGTTGCCCTATCCTTCATGGCACTGGAATTGTCTCCGCCTGGGGAGCACAGTTGAGGTGGGGAAATTCCACTACCCCATTATTCCCTAGCCGAGCCCCTCACTGTGCAGATGAGAGGCTGCCCTGGGTTGTGCCCCTGCTGTGCATGTATGTGACTTCCCCCAAACAAGAATCCCTAGCTGCAGAATGTTGCTGAAGATCTGTATTATGGTTTGTTCTGAGTAACTTCTGGTCCTGGGTGGACACAGCCAGATCCTGTTAGGCTCTGGCATCCCTCAGAGTACCCTCTACCCTAGGCTCCAATTTTTCTGCTGGTCCATTACTCTGCAATCAAAACAAAGCAGTCATGCTATGGCAGAGAGCTCTATGTAAAGCTTCCAACAGCAGAGGCTGCCTCCTCTCCCTGTTCCATCCCTGCCTGCGCTGGTCTATTCCCACCACTCAGGACAAACCTTTTCTTGTGATATTTCTGATTATCTTCAGCTGGTGATTTGTTGTACTTACAATCTTCATGAACCTTACCTGTCTAGCGTTATTTTTGAGGCTGATTTTAAAAATTGGTAATAAGGGTATGAGAGGAGCTCAAAATGTTGCATGTGTTTTCTCCTCCATCTGGGCTCTGCCCCCTGTTGGATGATTTTTGATGTGAACAAACAAAAGGAAGCAAGACCAATGAATTGAACATGCAATTTAAAAAATAGGAAATCAATCAATTGGTAATAATCTTTAACATTACAGAGTAGAAATTCTGAAAATCAAAGAGGAAATAAACAAAACTGAAAAGAAAATCACCACTGAAATAAGGACAAGGGGGGAGGAGCCAAGATGGCAAAGAGGACACGCTTCTTTCTGAGTTCTCCTGCTAACCTCACACAAATTAAAAATTTCAGCCTCTGAATTCATGGTAGACTGACAGAATTCACAAATATTGTGAGTGCAGAAGATAATTCGGAAGATTGCCAGAAAAGGTATGTTTTAGTTGAATGTGAGCATGGGAGGAAGTGGCTAGGCACAGGTTGAGAGGCTGAAGACCAGTGAATGCTGAGTAGCCTGGGGGCAGGGGGCAGACTCTGCAAGGCAGAGAATCTAGGAGGATGATTTTCTCATAGTGTTGGTCACTCTGCCCTGTCTGAAAGCCAGTAGATCAGCAGAGAAAGTTAAAAAATACACAATACAAATGCACAGGGAAAGAGCATACCCCAAAATGAAAAAGTCTCAAGGAACTTGGCCACACCCACCCTGCATCCGAGAGTAACTCAGTGTTATACCAGTGCAACCATTGCCACTTCCAGGATCTGTGGAGGAAGCTTCATACATCCTTGCCCAAAAATCAGAACCCAAGTTTAAAAAAAAATGAGTAAAAAGAAAAAAAAAAATGAGCTATAACTATTGACAGCTTCTATAATGAAAGAGAACAGACTTCACACCTTGAGGAGACTTAAAAGCAGATTGTCTCCAGATGAAGCCTCAAAGGGGCTATAATGTGGTCCCCACCAAACAAGGGTTTCATTGAAGAAATTTTAAAAATATTTTAAAAGAGAGCTTGTTATAAGAAGAATAAGGAAAGAAAAGGAAAAATCTGCAAGAGAGTTTGATAAAGGCATAAAACTCATTAAAATAAAGATTTGATAAAGTGAAAAAAGAAAATAACTCCCTGAAATGTCAAATGGAAAAGGTAAAGAACATCCAAGAAAACAGAATTTGTGAATTGGAAAAAGAAAGTAACTCTTTA
Source organism: Sminthopsis crassicaudata (assembly GCF_048593235.1). NCBI lineage: Eukaryota > Metazoa > Chordata > Mammalia > Dasyuromorphia > Dasyuridae > Sminthopsis > Sminthopsis crassicaudata. The sequence continues at coordinate 140,084,458 of NC_133622.1, read as the reverse complement.
AAAATTGTGAAATGAAAAAAAAATATTCCATAAAACAAAACAACTCATTTAAAAACTCAATTGGACAAACACAAAAAAAGAAAGTAAAAAAAGTAAATGAAGAAAATAATACATTGAAAATCAGAACTGACAAATGGAAATGAATGATTCAATGAGACATCAAGAATTAGTCAAGTAAAACCAAAAAGAAAAAGATAGAAAAAAATGTTAAATACCTACTTGGGAAAACAACAGACCTGGAAAATATATCTAGGAGATATAATCTATGTATTATTGGACTCCCTGAAAATCATGATTAAAAAAAAAAAGAGTCTAGACACTATTTTTCAGGTGATCATCAAAAAGAACTGCCCAATAGTCATAGAATGAGAAGGTAAAATAGACATTGAAAGAATTCATCAAATTCTGAAAGAGTCCCCAAAACTAAAACTTCAAGGTATATTGTGGCTAAATTTCACAACTACTGAACCAAGGGAAAAATTTAGCAAGCAGCCAGAAAAAAACAAAAACAATTCAAATCCAGAGATGCCACAATAAGAATTACTAAGGATCTAATAGCTTCCACATTAAAGGATCAAAGGCCCTTGAATCTGATAATTTGAAAGGTAAAGGAACTTGGAATGTAGTCAAGAATAAACTATCCATATAAACTGGGCATTTTCTTCCAGGGAAGAAGAGTGGCATTCAATAAATCTGGTAAATCCGTCTATTTCTCATGAAAAATCGAGAGCTAAACAAAAAAAAAATTGATCTTCAAATACAGGACTCAAGAAAAACATAAAAAGGTAAAAAGGACTCTTGAGAACTGTATTTTTGTTATGAGCATGCATAGAGATTGCATGTACAGTTTGATTTTACTGTTATAAAAAAATTGAGGTAGAAAGGGAATTGTACTAGAAAAAGGGAAAAGTGGAAGTAAAAAGAGGAAAATTACATCTCATGAAGAGGCAAGGAAACCTATTACATTTGATGGAAAGAAAGGAGGGTGTCAATCTTACTCTCATCAGATTTGATAAAAAAAGAAAATATCAGACATATTTACTTTACAGAGAAACTTTTCTCACCTCATTGAAAATTGGGAGGGGTAAAGGGAAAAGGGAAGGGGTAGTCTTATTAGAAGGAAATTCAAAAATAGTAGGGGAAAGATATAAGAAAGGGGGAGGGACCCTAAAGGGGAGGGACTACAAAGGGGGAGGGCTGATGGAGGCAAGAAGTGCCCATAAATTAAATACTGGGGAGAGGGGTAAGGGAGAAAAATAAGAGAAAAGTATAATCTGGGGATAAAAATGGCAGGAAATACAGAATCAGCAGTTTTAACCAAAAATGTGAATGGGGTGAACTCTCCCATAAAGTGGAGATAGATAGCAGACTGGATTAAAAACCAGAATCTTACAATATGTTGTTTATAAGAAACACATTTAAAGCAGGGTGATACATACAGAGATAAGGTAAAGGGCTGGAGCAGAATGTATTATGCTTTAGGTTAAGTTAAAAAAAAGAAAGAAAGAAAACAAGAAAGAAAGAAAGAAAGAAAGAAAGAAAGAAAGAAAGAAAGAAAGAAAGAAAGAAAGAAAGAAAGAAAGAAAGAAAGAAAGAAAGAAAGAAAGAAAGAAAGAAAGAAAGAAAAGCAGGGGTAGCCATCCTGATTTCCAATCAAGCAAAAGCAAAAATTGATCTAATTAAAAGAGATAAGAAAGGAAATTTTATCTTGCTAAAGGGTAGCATAGATAATGAAGCAATATCAATACTAAACATATATGCACCAAGTAGAATAGCATCTAAATTCCTAAAGGAAAAGTTAAGAGAGCTGCAAGAAGAAATAGACAGCAAAACTATAATAGTGGGAAATCTCAACCTTGCACTCTCAGAACTAGATAAATCACAAAATAAATAAGAAAGAAGCTAACGATGTAAATAGAACAATAGAAAAGTTAGGTATGATACATCTTTGCAGAAAACTAGAGACATAAAGGAGTACACTTTCTTTTCAGAAGTTCATGGAACATATACAAAAATTGACCATATATTAAGATATAAAGACCTCAAATTCAGATGCAGAAAGGCAGAAATAACAAATGCATCCTTTTCATATCACGATGTAATAAAAATTATGGGAAAATAAGCAAAAAAGTAATTGGGGAACTAAAAATTCCCATTTTAAAGAATGAATGGGTAAAACAGGAAATCATAGACACAATTCACAATTTCACCCTAGACAATGACAATAATGAGACAACATACCAATATTTGTGGGATATGATGGGAAAATGGTGGTAATGATGGAAAATCTTCTATCTGTAGAGGCTCAGTTGCATAAAATTGAGAAAGAGAAGATCAATGAATTGGGCTTGCAACTAAAAAAATTAGAAAAAGATCAAATTTAAAACCTCATTCAAATACTATACTTGAAATTCTGAAAATAAAAAGAAAAAATAATAAAAGTAAAAGTAAAAAAAAAAAAAACTATTGAATCAATAAATAAACTAAAAGTTGGTTTTATGAAAAACCAATAAAATAGATAACTCTTTGGTTGTTTAGAAAAAGGAAAGAGGAAAATTAAATTGTTAGTCTTAAAAATGAAAAGGGCAAACTTTCCACTAATGAAGAAGAAATTAGAGCAATAATTAGGAGTGATTTTGCCCAACTTTATTCCAACAAATTTGATAACGTAAGTGAAATGGATGAATATTTACAAAATGTAGTTTTCTCCAGATTAGCAGAGGAGGAAGTCAATTGCTTAAATATTCTCATTTTTGAAAAAGAGAGAGAGAGAGAGAGAGTGAGAGAGTGAGAGAGAGAGAGAGAGAGAGAGAGAGAGAGAGAGAGAGAGAGTGAGTGCTAGAACAAGCTGTAGAGAGCCAAGTGTACTTAAAACAAGTAATCTTACAACAAGGTGTAAACTCAATGGAATTGAGATAATGGTTCTCTAGTTTACCTGTACTTAGTACTTAGTATAATTCTGCAAGTTGCCACCTATTCTACAAGACTGAAGCCTATGATGATGTACTTATAAGAGTACATAAAAGCTAAGAAATCTGGAAGGGAAGACAGACTCGGGAGATAAAGAAAACAGAGGACTGGTGGCTGGGAGACAGACTACAAGATAAAAAAACCTCATAGTGGCTGTCCTGTCTCCTTCACTTCTTTTCTAAGACCAAGGCCATCTGAAGATCCCCCAGAAAGCTAACAAACTAGTCTTTGACAAACAAACCAAAAGACCTATTTTGGATTAAGAATTCACTATTTTACAAAAACTTCTGGGAAATTGGAAATTAATATGGCAGAAACTAGGCATTGACTCACAATTAACAACATATACCAAGATAATATTAAAATAGGTTCATGATCTAGATATAAAGAATTAGATAATAAATAAATTAGAAGAACACAGGATAGTTTGCTTCTTGGACCTGTCAAGAAGGAAGGAATTTGAAACCAAAGAAGAACTAGAGATCATTATTAATCACAAAATAAAAAAAAAAATTGATTATATTAAGTTAAAAAAAGTTTTATACAAACAAAACTAATGCAGACAATATTAGAAGGGAAGCAATAAACTGGGAAAACATTTTTATAGGCAAAGGTTCTGATAAAGGCCTCATATCCAAAATATGCAGATAATTGACTCTAATTTATAAGAAATCTAGCCATTCTCCAAATAATAAATGGTCAAAGGATATGAACATACAATTTTCAGATGAAGAAATTAAAACTCACTCTTTGCAGATGATATGATGGTATACTTAAAGAACCCCAAATACTCTGCTAAAAAGCTATTAGAAATAATTCAGAACTTTAGCAAAGTTTCAGGATACAAAATAAATCCTCATAAATCCTCAGAATTTTTATACATCACCAACAAAATCCAACAGCAAGAGATACAAAGAGAAATTCCATTCAAAATAACGGTCGAAAGTATAAAATATTTGGGAATATATCTACCAAAGGAAAATCAGGAATTATATGAGCAAAATTACAAAACACTTGCCACAAAAATAAAATCAGATTTAAATAATTGGAAAGACATTCAGTGCTTGTGGATAGGCCAAGCGAATATAATCAAGATGACAATATTCCCTAAACTAACCTATTTATTTAGTGCTATATCAATCAGACTCCCAAGAAACTATTTTATTGACCTAGAAAAAATAACAACAAAATTCATATGGAAGAACAAAAGGTCGAGAATTTCAAGGGAAGTAATGAAAAAAAAATCAAATGAGGGTGGCCTAGCTGTACTTGATCTAGAACTATATTATAAAGCAGCAGTCACCAAAACCATTTGGTATTGACTAAGAAATAGACTAGTTGATCAGTGGAATACGTTAGGTTCACAGGGCAAGATAGTGAATAAAAATAGCAATCTAGTGATTGACAAACCCAAAGATCCCAACTTTTGGGAGAAGAATTCATTATTTGACAAAAACTGCTGGGAAAACTGGAAATTAGTATGGCAGACACTAGGCATGGACCCACACTTAACACCATATACTCACATAAGATCAAAATGGGTCCATGATTATCAATAAATTAAAGGAACATAGGATAGTTTACCTCTCAGACTTGTGGAGGAAGAAGGAATTTGTTACAAAAGGAGAACTAGAGATCATTATGGAATACAAAATAGAAAATTTTGATTATATCAAATTAAAAAGCTTTTGTACAAACAAAAGTAATGCAAACTAGATTAGAAGAGAAGTAACAAATTGGGAAAACATTTTTACAGTTAAAGGTTCTGATAAAGGCTTCATCTCCAAAATATACAGACAATTGACTCTAATTTATAAGAAATCAAGCTATTCTCCAATTGATAAATGGTCAAAGGATATGAACAGACAATTTTCACATGATGAAATTAAAACTATTTCCACTCATATGAAAGAATGTTCCAAATCACTACTGATCAGAGAAATGCAAATTAAGGCACCTCTGAGATACCACTACACACCTGTCAGATTGGCTAAGATGAGAGGAACAAATAATGATGAATGTTGGAGAGGTTGTGGAAAAACTGGGACACTGATGCATTGTTGGTGGAGTTGTGAAAGAATCCAACCATTCTGGAAAGCAATCTGGAATTATGTCCAAAAAGTTATCAAACTGTGTATACCCTTTGATCCAGCAGTGCTACTACTGGGCTTATATCCCAAGGAAATACTAAAGAAGGGAAAGGGACCTGTATGTGCCAAAATGTTTGTGGTAGCCCTTTTTGTAGTGGCTAGAAACTGGAAGATGAATGGATGTCCATCAGTTGGAGAATGGTTGGGTAAATTATGGTATATGAATGTTATGGAATATTATTGTTCTGTAAGAAATGAGCAGAACTAGGAGATCATTATACACTTCTACAATGATACTGTATGAGGATGTATTCTGATGGAAGTGGATATCTTCAACATAGAGAAGAGTTAATTCAATTCCAATTGATCAATGATGGGACAGAATCAGCTACACTCAGAAAAGGAACACTGGGAAATGAGTGTAAACTGTTTGCATTTTTTGTTTTTCTCCCCAGACTTTTTTACCTTCCGAATCCAATTCTTCCTTTGCAACAACAACAACAACAAAATTTGGTTCTGCACATATATATTGTACCTAGGATATACTACAACATATTTAATATGTATGGGAATGCCTGCCATCTAGGAGAGGGGGTGGGGGGAAGAGGGGAAAAATTCAGAACAATAGGGAGTACAAGGGATAATGTTATAAAAAATTACCTATGCATATGTACTGTCAAAAATGTTATAGTTATAAAATTAATAAAAAAGAAAGAAATTAAAACTGTTTTCAGTTATAATATATAAAGGATCTACAAATCATTATTGGTCAGAGAAATGCAAATTAAAACAACTTTCAGATTCCACTACACACCTGTCAGATTGGCTAAGATGACAGAAAAAGATAATGACATATGTTGGAGGGTATGTGGGAAAACTGGTACACTGATATATTGTTGGTGGAACTATGAATGAATCTAACAGTTCTGGAGAGCAATTTGCAACTATGCTCAAAAAGATATCAATCTGTACATACCCTTTGATCCAGAAGTGTTTCTACTGGGATTATATACCAAAGAGATCTTAAAAGAGCAAAAGTGACCCACATGTGCAAAAATGTTTATGGCAGCCATTTATATAGTGGCTGGAAACTAGAAATTGAATGGATGTCCATTAATTGGAGAATGGTTGAAGAGATTATGGTATATGAATGCTATGGAATATTATTTTGTAAGAAGTGACCAGCAGGATGATTTCAGAAAGGCTTGAAGAGACTTACATGAATTGATGCTAAGTGAAATAAGCAGAACCAAGAGATCATTATACATGGTAACACAACATTATATGATGATCAACTGTCATAGATGTGTCTCTCTTTAACAATGAGATGATTCAAACCAGTTCCAGTTGTTCAGTAATGATGAGAATCAGGTACACCCAGAGAGAGAACTAAGGAAAATGGGTGTGAACCAAAATATAACATTTTCACTTTTTCTGTTATTGTTTGCTTATATTCTTGTTTTACTTCTCAGATTTTTTTTCTTTCTAAGCCCATTTTTTGAGTAGCAAGATAATTCTATAAATATGTATACATATATTGAATTTAACATATACTTTAACATATTTAACAAGTTTAACCTGCCTTCTAAGGAAGGGGTTGGGGGTAAGGAGGGAAAAAGTTGGAACAGAAGGTTTTGCAAGGGTTAATGTTATAAAATTACCCATGCATATGTTTTGTTAATAAAAAGCTATAATAAAAAATAATAAACTGACAAGGGGGGAGAGAGTAAATGAAGATAAGTTATCAGAAACTATTACAACTAGTTTCATGGCAACAAAATTTAAATCCTGCATGATATTTACCAAAATATTTTCATAAACAAGTTAATAGAATAGAAAAGAGAGAATATAAACATCCTCAGGGAGAGAAATTGAACACATTTAAATGAAATTACAAAATGTGAAATAAAAGTGTTCTTGTCCAGATGGATATGTACACATGTATATTCACATTTATTCAAATTTATCTATGTATGTAACTTCTCTTATGTCTTTAAAAACAATGATAGCTATATCTTATAAATTGTTGCAAAAATGGAAAGAGAAGATATCTAAATAAACTCTCTGAGTATTAGAAAATGTCCAAACAAATGAAAGATTTACCAAAGAAAACTTTAGACCAATATTAATAAAAATATTAAATGTCTTTAGTTGTGAAATAAAAAAAAAACATTAAAATGTATCATTATCGGGTTATGTTTAGAACTAAGATCTATAGATTGACATAAAAAGGAAATCACATGTCTAAGGATTATGAATTTACTCATAAATTACAGTATATCATAATTATGAAGAAACAATTACTTAAGGAAAAATAAAATTCTTTTACAGATGAGTAATGAAATATATCTATTGTGAGACCCTCAATAAATCATGTAGTTTGTTTTCAGTATTCCAAGCCATTCTTTAAGACTATATATGTTAGCTGAAATGTTATTATTTCCTGGTGGAACCAGTTTTCTCATTGTAAGTTTCATATACTAGTGAAATCACAGATCTTCCCTATTAGGATTCTTTACTAGGTGCTAAGTCACTGGAATTGATAGAGACAATAATTATCTAATTTAGCATGGTTCAGTATGATTGATTTGATCCTACAAGATGTTATGGGCCAGAACTTGAAACAAGGTGCCGAGTGGAATTGAGGAGACAATGGTTAAATCTAATTTAGCATTGATTTAATCCTACAATAAATAATGGTATCCTAATGATGAAATGATTGGTGTGGAGCATATAAGCAAGACAGTCTCAGGGCCAGAGAGGACTTTGGGAGGACTTCGAGAGGATTTCGGGAGATTCAGAGTCAAGATGCATTCCAACTTCCACCTTTGTGCGGGCTGGATACATTGGGGAACTTCGGGAGATTCAGTCAGGATTCAGTAAAGGAGATTCAGAATTCAGGCAGAACAAAGGAAGGCAGAGAAGTGGTGGCAGGCTGTTCTGTGAAGAACACTGAAACCAATATTTGGAAGGCCTCCAGAAAACTAGCTGAGCTCCAAGGAAAGGAGATAAAATTGGGAAAAAGACAGTAATGGACTTTAATTCCTGGCTACATTTGGGATTATTGAACTGAACTGAAACTAAGGCTGCCTCCAGAAGCTCCCCAAGAAATCTGCTCCCTGAGAATGATTACAATTTAGAGAAAAGAAAAAAATCAACTAGGTCCAAAGGAAGAAATTGACTATTAACCAATAAATAAAATTAAGTTTTCCCCCTCCCCACATACTCTCAAAAATAAACTACAGAGAATAAGAGCTCTACTTAATTATTGGTAAAAGAGTTGAATTCAGTTCAACAGTTGGTATCCTGAAGAGTTTCTCAGTCTGACAGTCAGATCATGACCAGACATGATCCTACTTGGTTGATGAAAAGTTGCCAATGTCCCTGCTCAAGGTGATAAACATTCAGGCATTGTGTATATTTAGTTACTGGCATAGAGATAAATAAGTACTGGCAACTTGACAGTCCATTGGTGAAAAGATAACTTTTCTTGAGAGCACAAAGAAACAAGAACTAAGTCATACTCTAGTTTGTCTACTTTTTTCCAAAAGAGGATCATTGATTAATAACCATATATTAGGAAATGTCCAATTTTATCTTTCTGGATGTCTCAAAATATGTGAACATATATTAATATATTTCTTGGAGGAAATTACATTCTTTTCAAATGGACTTCTCCATCTCTATATAAAGCTCTTAAAAATGGAGAAAAACTTTGAATACAGACTTTAAAGACAACTAAACTTTAAAAAAATAAATATCATAAATTAAAATTAATTTAAGGGAATATTTAAAATGATTTTTAAAATTTTGTTCTTTTGAGATAGAGTGATTTTATTAAAATAAAAAGCATTACTATCATTGCTTAGGCAAACCCAGTGTAATAAGGCTATCTATGTCACGAAGTGACTTAAAAGACATTTTTCTTTTATGAGAAAACAATACATTCCTAATACAATATTAAATTATTTTTTCATTACTTCAGTCTGAAAATTATCCCAACACTTGAATCATTAGATCAGTATTATTTTGACAGCATTTAGAAGATAAGAATTCATTTTTAAAGTACTATTATATACTTATTACAAGTTGTTTTCCACATTTTGAATGATAACAATGTATTGTTCATAAAGTTTGATTTTCTGGCATAATACTGAAATCAATTTCTTTGATAGAAGTAACAACCTAACAATTTTTTTCTTTTTCTGCCATTTATCACCATTAAGTATTCAGCTTTAGCATACAATCAAAGTTAGGTAGTGACAAACTCATCATCTATTACAAGAGAACAGTGTTAATCCTTTTATCCAGTTGCCATTGCTTAAAATTTGCATACAACCCAAATAATTTTGATTTAAGATTAGATAGTTTTGTTCAATTGATTATGCTGTCAAAATATTTCTTTTGGTTTCTCAACTCCACGAAACAAAACTGTTCAATACAATGAGAACAAAAATGCAGTAGTAAATCAAAAAATTTAGGTGGCAGTTACTCTGAAAGTACTATGGATCTTATTTGTGTTAATTTCCTTAATTTTGTCTAAGTGCATTTATATTTTATCTTTTGACATTTTGAAGAAATATTTGCTTAACGATATTGATGGAAGTCTCATTTGTACAATTAGAGATTGTTATGACCTCTCTATGCATTTTAAATTGCAATCGTCAAAAGAAAACATATGCAAAGTCTTTTGCAAAATTTAAAATCTTTCATGTTTCAATTATTTCATCTGACTACATTTTAATTGTGTGCTTTCCATTTCACACACATACACACACACACATACACACACACACATATATATAATATGTATGTATGTATGTATCAATGTTACAGAAAAAAATGATTTTTCTTAGGGAGTAACATATCTCCTTGATAAAATTATTTAAAGAAATATATTTATTAAAAATCATCTTTCATCTTTTCCCATGAGATCTTTAGAACAATATGTAAGAATAATTCAATTCTTTCAGACTATTTTTTATATATTAAATGATAAATAAAGAAGCTAAAAACTGTAATACCATATTTTGGAATGAATTTTCGCTACTACTATATGACATTTATTTGGGAAAGCATTCAGTCTTACACATTATATAAAATATTGACCAGAAACAATGTATCATAACAGAAATGTACCATTTTAAAAAAGAACACACTATGAAATGAAAGATATTTTTTCACTGAGAACTGTAGTTAACATTAGGCACAATCATACTTCTCAGTGTTTAGTCTTACCTTACGGACACCTCTGCCAAGATCTTCTCCATAGTTGGTTCCAAGAATTTCAAAATGTACGTTGGGATTCACCCCATTTTCTCCAAATTCTAAATCACCTGTCAATCCACTTATTCCTCCCTGAGGGAAAAAATGTATGTGAAATTTCATAAATTGTTAAAACAAATAATATTAAAAGAGATTTCTAAGCTGCCATGTGTGAAACAGCAAGGAAGGTGAAAGAACTAAATTTGGAGATTTTTAGTTTGGAAGAAAATAAAATATATATATATATATATACATATGTATGTATATATACATATATACATATAAATTTTGGAGGAATTTCTATTTTGCTTATTCTAACCATATTTAATTACATTTGAAAATTGATATTACTTATATGTGTAGGACATTTCCTTGAGCTATGGAAACTTTATAAATTATACTAAGCTATGGAAATTTTATTACAGGAATGAAATTATCACACACATGTTCAATGATTCCCCACATTCTCCCCATTCTTGGCCCAGTGATTAATAATAATTATTAGTATTTGTGTACTGCTTCAAGGTTTCAGAGAACTTACAAACATTATTTTATCCTCACCAAAACCATAGAAGGTAAGTGCTATTGTTATTCTTGTCTGAAGTGACTTTTCTAGGATCACACAATTTATAAATGTTTAGGATTCATATTTGAACTCAGATCTTACTGACTTTAAGTTCAATGGTCCATCCAATCTATCATCTATAATTCTATCTCATAATAAAATACAGTTAAGCAAAACCACATATGCCATTATTTGCTCTCTTTTGAATCTAGAATTCATCAATTCTCAGCAAAGAGAATGAAGATAAGGTTATACAAATATTGTTCAAAGTTCTGATAGCTTCCAATGATGTTTACTGTATTGCAGTTATTGCATAAATTTTTTGCTGATTCTGTGAATTTCACTCTGCATTAATTCAGATGTCTACCTAACTTTCCCTCAGTTTTTCATATTTATTATTTCTTTTGGAGCAATAATACTCTGTAACAATCATAAACTGTAATTTATTTCATTATTCTACTTTATTCTAGTTTTTTGCTACCATAAAAAGAGATAGCATAAATACTTGCATGGAATCTTTCCTTCAGTTTTTCATTTCCATATATATATATATATGGAAATCTTTAGTTCAAAACTTTAAAGGAGTTTACAACTTTAAAGAAGCTAGGTCATTGGTTGTAAGTAGTTCCCATAAGCCCCTGGAATACCCACAAGCCCATTCTCTGGGAGGATAAAAGGACACAATATTGAGTGGGCAGGGTCAGTCTGGAAGAAGGCAGTCTGGAAGAAGGCAGTCTGGAAGAGGTTGCAGTCTGGAAGGAGGCAGCCTTGGCTTTAGTTCCAGTTCCAGTAATCCCCAAAATGCAGCCAGGAATTAAAGTATCCTCTATTGTGTCCTTCAAAGTCTTGGGTCTTTTCTTTTCAGAATCTCTCCAGCCAGCTTCAGTCTCTAGATCCCTCTGAATCCAAAGCCTCCAGTCAGCACGAAGGTAGAATCTTGAATCCCCTTTTTCCTGAATCCTGGCTCTGAATCTCCTCCAGCTTCCCTGAAATTCTCCTGAGGAGTCTTGTCCTTGACCCAATCCAGACTGCCTCCTTCCAGACTGCCTTCTTCCAGACTGACCCTAACCACTCAATATTGTCTCCTTTTATCCTCCCAGAGAATGGGCTTGTGGGTACTCCAGGGGCTTGTGGGAACTACTTACAACCAATGAGCTAGCTTCTTCCTTGCTATCCCTAACCCTCATTAAGAGGTACATGTGAAGTTATGTAAAACATTTCCACAAAAGCTATCTTGCAAAAGAAAACATAGAACTTCCTTCACTCTCTCTACAAAGAAAAACTGCAAGAAAATAAAGTTTACAAAAAAGAGTATAATTAGAAATATTTAAAAGCTACTTTCAACAATGGAACATATTGTTATTTCATAATTAATTAAAAATGTAGAAATTGCAAGATCTCATTGTAATTTTTGTTGATTAAGAAAAATGATGTGATTCAATAAAAGAAAATTCTTAAAAGCTTATTTTTCAAGAAGGCCTTAAATGCCTTTTAATGTATACTTAGAAGATAAAATAAAATATCTCCCAATTATTTCATGATAAACATTAGAAAGAAGACATTTAATGCTGAGCCAGATTGAAGAGCTATTATTGAATAATGAGACATATGGTTACTATTCTCTTATTGCATTGAACACCGAACATTGATGAATCTCCTGGAAGATATATTAGCATTCAAAATAATATACCCTTAACAAACACATGGGAAAGATCAAGTAGATGAATATCTTCAGATTGAGACATGTATTTGGATGGACAGCTTTGTCTTTCAGTATGGGTATCTGAAATGGACAGCAGAGTTATCTAATTGGTCACAAAGTTGCACAGGAGTAGAACAGACTGATTTTTTTTTTGAAAACTGCGGATTTCTTTTAATAACCCTAAACTTTCTCCAGAAGTAAAAGCCCACATTTTTTGTACCTTTAGCTGCTAGGATTTGAGACATAGAATCCAATAATACCTATTACAGAGATAATAATAAGAGGGACATGGTGAATATGATCAGAATGCAACATAGAACCAATGATAAGTTTTGAAAAAAAGGAATTCTGAAGTAAAAGATATCATCAAAGCTGAGTGTGGTGTCCTTTGCTTATAATTCCTGATACCAGGGAGGGTAAGACTGGTGGATCATTTGAACTCAGAAATTCTGTGCTGCAGTAAAGTTCATCTTTCATTTACTTTGGCATTCAAGGTTTTGATTTTTTTTTTAATTTTTTAAAATTTTTTATTATGGCTTTTTATTTACCACATATATAAATGGGTAATTTTACAGGATTGACAATGGCCAAACCTTTTGTTCCATTTTCCCCTCCTTCCCCCCACCCCCTCACTCAGATGGCAGGTTGACCAACACATATTAAATATATTAAAGTATAAAATAAATACAATATATGTATACATGTCCAAAGAGTTATTTTGCTGTACAAAAAGAATCAGGCTTGGAATAGTGTACAATTAGCCTATGAAGGAAATAAAAAATGCAGGCAGACATTTCCAAAATATATAGAGAATTGACTCTAATTTATAAGAAATCAAGCCATTCTCCAATTGGTCAAAGAATATGAACAGATAATTCTAAGATGAAGAAATAGAAACTATTTCTAGCCACATGAAAAGATGCTCCAAGTCATTATTAATCAGAGAAATGCAAATTAAGACCACTCTGAGATACCACAACACACCTGTCAGATTGGCTAGAATGATAGGGGAAAAATTAATGCGCAATGTTGGAGGGAATGTGGGAAAACAGGGACATTGATACATTGTTGGTGGAACTGTGAATACATCCAGCATTCTGGAGAGCAACTTGGAACTATGCTCAAAAAGTTATCAAACTGTGCATACCCTTTGTGCATTTTTTATTTTCTTCTCAGGTTAATTGTACACTATTTCAAAGTCCAATTCTTTTTGTACAGCAAAACAACTGTTTGGACATGTATACATTTATTGTATTTAATTTATACTTTAAAATGTTTAACAGGTATTGGTCAACCTGACACCTGGGGGGGTAAAGGAGGGGAAAAATTACAACAAAAGGTTTGGCAAATGTTAGTGTTGTAAAATTACCAATGCATATACCTGGGAAATAAAGAATATTAAAATTTTAAAAAATTCAGGCAGACAAAAATAGAGGGATGGGGAATTCTATGTAGTGCATCATAGTCATCTCCCAGAGTTCTTTCTCTGGGTGTAGCTGGTTCAGTTCATTACTGCTCTATTGGAACTGATTTGGTTCATCTCATTGTTGAAAATGGTTGTTGAAGATGGCCACTGCCATCAGAACTGATCATCATATAGCATTGTTGTTGAAGTATATAATGATCTCCTGGTCCTGCTCAATTCACTCAGCATCAGTTCATGTAAGTCTCTCCAGGCCTTTCTGAAATCATCCTGTTAGTCATTCCTTACAGAACAATAATATTCCATAATATTAATGTACTACAATTTATTCAGCCATTCTCCAATTGATGGGCATCCACTCAGTTTCCAGTTTCTGGCCACTACAAAGAGGGCTGCCACAAACATTCTTGCACATACAGGTCTCTTTCCATTCTTTAAGGTCTCCTTTCCCTTCTTTAAAATCTCTTTGGGATACAAGCCCAGTAGTAACACTGCTGGATCAAAGGGTATGCACAGTTTGATAACTTTTTGAGCATTGTTCCAAATTGCTCTCCAGAATGGCTGGATGTATCCACAATTCCACCAACAATGTATCAGTGTCCCTGTTTTCCCACATCCCCTCCAACCTTGTGCTTTATTTTTCCCTGTCATTCTAGCCAATCTGACAAGTATGTAGTAGTATCTCAGAGTTGTCTTAATTTGCATTTCTCTGATTAATAATGACTAAGAATATCTCTGCATATGGTTAGAAATAGTTTCAATTTCTTCATCTGAGAATTGTCTGTTCATATCCTTTGAAGATTTATCAATTGGAGTATGGCTTGATTTCTTATAAATTAGAGTCAATTCTCTATTTATTTTGGAAATGTGGCCTTTATCAGACCCTTTGATTGTCAAAATGCTTCCTCAGTTTATTGTTTCCTTTCTAATCTTGTCTGCATTAGTTTTGTTTGTACAAAAACTTTTCAATTTCATATAATCAAAATTGTTTATTTTGTGATCAATAATGATCTCTAGTTCTTCTTTGGACATAAATTCCTTCCTCTTCCACAGGCCTGAGAGGTAAACTATCCTATGTTCCTCTAATTTATTTATAATCTCATTCTTTATGCCTAGGTCATCTACCCATTTTGACTTTTTCTTGATATACAGTGTTAAGTGTGAGTCAATGCCTATTTTCTGCCATACTAATTTCCAATGTTCCAGTAATTTTTGTCAAACATTGAGTTCTTATCCAAAAAGCTGGAGTCTTTCAGTTTGTCAAACACTAAGTTATTAAAGTTATTGATTATTTTGCCATTTGAACCTAACCTATTACCCTGATCAACTAGTCTATTTCTTAGCCAATTCTAAATAGTTTTGGTAACTGCTGCTTTATAATATAATTTTAAATCTGGTGCAGCTAGGTAACATTCATTTTTTTTTTTTATTAATTCCCATGAGATTCTTGACCTTTTGTTTTTCCATATGAACGTTGTTGTTATTTTTTCTAGGTCATTAAAATAGTTTTTTGGGCATCTGATTGGTATAGTGCTAAATAAATAGATGAGTTTAGGTAATATTGTCATCTTTATAATATTTGCTTGCCCTATACAAGAGCATTTAATATATCTCCAATTAGTGAGATCAGACTTAATATGTGTGGAAAGCGTTTTGTAGTTTTCCTCATATACTTTCTTATTTTCCCTTGGAAAATTCATTTCTAAATATTTTATACTATTGGCAGTTACATTAAATGAAATTTCTTTTTGTAACTCAAACTATTGAATTTTGTTAGTGATATATAAGAATTCAGATGTCTTATGTGGGTTTATTTTGTATCCAGCAACTTTGTTAAAGGTGTGGATTATTTCTAATAGCTTTTTAGTATAATCTCTGGGCTTCTCTAAATATACCATTATATCATCAGCAAAGAGTGATAGTTTGGTTTTCTCATTACCTACTCTAATTCCTTTAATCTCTTTCTCAATTCTTATTGCCAAAGCTAGCATTTCTAATACAATATTGGATAATAATGGTGATAGTGGGCAACCTTGTTTCACTCCTGATCTTATTGGGAATGGTTCAAATTTATCCCCAATACATATGATGCTTACTGATGGTTTTAAGTAGATGCTACTGATTACTTTTAGGAAAAGTCCGTTTTTTCTTATAATCTCAAGTGTTTTTAATAGGATGTGGATTTTATCGAATGCTTTTTCTGCATCTATTGAGATGATCATATGTTCTTGTTAGTTTGGTTATTAATATGGCCAATTACATTGATAGTTTTCCTAATATTGAACCAGCCCTGCATTACTGGAATAAATCCCACTTCATTTTAGTGTATTATGCTGTGGATGATTTTCTGTAGTCTTTTTGCTAATATCTTATTTAAGATTTTAGCCTCAATATTCATTAGGGAGATTGGTCTATAATTTTCTTTCTCTGTTTTCTACCTGCCTAGTTTAGGTATCAGTACCATGTCTGTGTCATAAAAGGAAGTTGGTAGGAATCCTTCATTCCTTATTTTTTCAAATAGTTTATATAGCCTTGGGGCTAATTGTTCTTTAAATGTTTGGTAGAATTCACATGTAAATCCATCTGGTCCTGGGGATTTTTTCTTAGGGAGTTTATTAAAGCTTGTTCTATTTCGTTTTCTGAAATGGAACTATTTAAGCAATTTACTTCCTCCTCTGTTAATCTAGGAAGCCTATATTTTTGGAGGTAGTCATCCATTTCACTTAAGTTATCAAATTTATTGGCATAAATTTGGGCAAAGTAACTCCTTATTATTGCTCTAATTTCTTCTTCTTTGGTG
This sequence comes from Sminthopsis crassicaudata, assembly GCF_048593235.1. NCBI lineage: Eukaryota > Metazoa > Chordata > Mammalia > Dasyuromorphia > Dasyuridae > Sminthopsis > Sminthopsis crassicaudata. The sequence continues at coordinate 140,067,643 of NC_133622.1, read as the reverse complement.
GAAAGTTCTCCCTTTTCCTTTTTAAGACTAATAATTTGATTTTCCTCTCTCCTTTTTCTAATTAGATTTACCAAAGTTTTATCTATTTTATTGTTTTTTTTTTCATAAAACCAACTCTTAGTTTTATTTATTAGTTCAATAGTTATTTTTTTTACTTTCAATATTACTAATTTCTCATTTTAATTTTAGAATTTCAAATTTAGTATTTGATTGGGAGTTTTTAATTTGGTCTTTTTCTGGCTTTTTATCTTGCAAGCCCAATTCATTTCTCTTTCTCTATTTTATTCAAGGAAGCTTCTAAAGGTATAAATTTCTCCCTATTACTTCTTTGGTGGCATTCCATAAGTTTTGATATGATGTCTCATTGCTGTCATTATCTTGAGTGAAATTAGTGATTGTGTCTATAATTTGTTGTTTCACCCAATCATTCTTTAAAGATGAGATTATTTAGTTTCCAATTACTTTTTGGTCTATTTACCCCTAACTTTTTGTTGAATGTAGCTTTTATTGAATCGTGATCTGCAAAAGCATTTACTATTTCTGCCTTCCAGCATTTCATTTTGAGGTCTTTATGTGCTAATATATGGTCAATTTTTGAATAGATTTTATGAACGGCTGAGAAGAAAGTATATTCCTTTCTGTCACCATTCACTTTTCTCCAAAGACCTATAATACTTAATTTTTTCTAATATTCTATTTACCTCTTTGATTTATTTCTTATTTGTTTCGTGGTTTGATTTATCTAATTCTGAGAGGGCAAGGTTGAGATCTCCCACTGTAATAGTTTTGCTGTCTATTTCTTCTTGCAACTCTCTTAACTTCTCCTTTAGGAAGTCAAATGCTATACCACTTGGTGCACATAAGTTTAGTATTGATATTGCTTCATTGTCTATGCTACCTTGCTGTGCAGCTCAGCAGGCTAGAGGCTGAACAGTGAAAGTTTGACTACCCCATGCCAAAGCCCACTATGGGGTTTTGAATGTTAGCAGCTGACAAGCAAATAGCCCCTCACAGATCTGAAGTGCCTGTGCCCAAGGAGGGACAGTAACTGCTGCAGAAGTTCCACTGCCCCAGGCCGAACCCCACACTGTGCAGAATAGAGGCTGCTCCGGGCTGTGCTGCCTTGCCATGCAAGTTATTAACTTCCCCAATGAAAAGCCCCATACTGCAGAATGCGACTGCACAACTGTGCTGTGATCTGTGCTGAGTCACTTCCCCTTTTGGGTGGGTATAGTCAGATCCTGTTAGTTTCTGATGTTTTGTTTTTGAGTGGCTTTGATTTATCTGCTGAGCAGCTATTTTGCAAACAGAGTAGAGGAATCAGCCTATGCCAGAGTTCTGTCTCTATAACTTTTCTAACCCCAGAGGCCACCCCAGCTTGATTGGCACAATATGCTAGCCTCTAGTTCTATCCCTGCCTGAATTAGTCTTTTCCTGCCCCTCATGACAAACCTTTTATCAAGAAATTCTAAATTAGCTTCGGCTGGTAAGTTGTTGTATTTCTAACCTTTGTGGGTTTTGCTCTTTTTTTTATTATGTTTAAAATAAATTTTATAATTATAACTATTTTTGACAGTACATATGCATAGGTAAGTTTTTACAACATTATCCCTTGCACTCACATCTATTCTGAATTTTCCCTCCTTCCCTCCACTTCCTCCCCTTGATGGCAGGCAGTCTCATACATGTTAAATTTGTTATAGTATATCCTAGATACACTATATGTGTGTAGAACAGAATTTCTTGTTGCACAGGAAGAATTGGATTCAGAAGGTAAAAATAACCTCGAAAGAAAAACAAAACTGCAAATAGTTTACACTCATTTCCCAATGTTCCTTCTCTGGGTGTAGCTGAGTCTGTCTAACATTTGGAACTGAATTAGATCTTCTCTTTGTTGAACATATCCATTTCCATCAGAATGCATGCTCATACATTATTGTTGCAGAAGTGTATAATGATCTCCTGGTTCTGCTCATTTCACTCAGCATCAGTTCATGTAAGTTTCATCCTGCTGGTCATTTTTTTTTTAAACTCAAATTGTTTAATTTATTTAAAACTTAAAAACAAAATGTAAAAGGGAAAATATTGCTGTACACAGGAGAACATGAGAGGGTGCAAAATGAAACAACAAATTTCTGTTTCAAGAAAATCTGTATAATAAATGCTATATATTTTTTCCAGAGTTCACCATAATTTCTTTGCTTTCATGTAAGTTTTCTTTTTTATTATTTACTGTGCACTTTTCACCTTATTCTCTCTCTTTTTAAAAATAATTTATTAATTTTATAATTATAATTTTTGAGAGTACATATGCATGGGTAATTTTTTTTACAACATTATCCCTTGTATTAATTTTTCTAAATTTGCCCCTCACTCCCTCTACTCCCTCCCCTAGATGACAGGCAATATCATATATATTAAATGCATTACATTACATCCTAGATACAATATATGTGTGTAAAACCAAATTTCTTGTTTCTCGGTAAAAATTGGATTCCGCAGTTATAAGTACCTGGGTAGAAAGGCAATAATGCAAACATTTTACACTCTTTCCCAGTGTTCCTTCTCTGTGTGTAGCTATTTCTGTCCATCATTGTTTTACTGGAATTGAATATGATCTTCTCTATCTTGAAGATATCCACTTCAATTAGAATATATCTTCATATAATATCGTTGCTGAAGTGTATAGTGATTTCCTGGTTCTGCTCTTTTCACTCAGCATCAGTTCATGTAAGTCTCTCCAAGCCTCTCTGTATGCATCCTGCTGGTCATTTCTCATAGAACAATAAAATTCCATACCATTCATATACCATAATTTACCCAACCATTCTCCAATTGATGGACATCCATTCATTTTTCATTTTCTAGCCACTACAAAAAGAGCTGCCACAAACATTTTGGCACATACAGGTCCCTTTCCCATCTTTAGTATTTCTTTGGGATACAAAACCAGTAGTTGCACTTTTGGATAAAAGGGTATGCACAGTTAGATAACTTTTTGGGCATGATTCCAAATTGCTCTCTACAATGGCTGTATTCTTTCACAACCCCACCAAAAATGCATCAGTGTCCCAGTTTTTCCACATCCCCTCCAACATTCATCATCTTTTTCTGTCATCTTAGCCATTCTTACAGGTGTGTATTGGTATCTCAGTTGTCTTAATTTGCACTTCTCTGATCAGTAGTGATTTGGAACACTTTTTAAAATTTTTTTTAATTTTTTAATTTTTTAAATTCATTTTTCCAAATTATCCCCTCCCTCCCTCCACTCCGTCCCCCCGATGGCAGGTAATCCCATACATTTTACATGTGTTACAATATAACCTAGATACAATATATGTGTGTAAATACCATTTTCTTGTTGCACATTAATTATTAGCTTCCGAAGGTATAAGTAACCTGGGTAGATAGACAGTAGTGCTAACAATTTACATTCGCTTCCCAGTGTTCCTTCTCTGGGTATAGTTATTTCTGTCCACCATTGATCAACTGGAAGTGAGTTGGATCTTCTTTATGTTGAAGATTTCCACTTCCATCAGAATACATCCTCATACAGTATTGTTGTTGGAGTGTATAGTGATCTTCTGGTTCTGCTCATTTCACTCAGCAACAGTTGATTTAAGTCTCTCCAAACCTTTCTGAATTCATCCTGCTGGTCATTTCTTACAGAGCAATAATATTCCATAACCTTCATATACCACAATTTACCCAACCATTCTCCAATTGATGGACATCCATTCAACTTCCAGTTTCTAGCTACAACAAAAAGAGCTGCCACAAACATTTTGGCACATACAGGTCCCTTTCCACTCTTTAGTATTTCTTTGTGATATAAGCCCAGTAGTAGCGCTGCTGGGTCAAAGGGTATGCACAGTTTGATAACTTTTTGGGCATAATTCCAGATTGCTCTCCAGAATGGCTGGAATCTGAGAGTGCAAGGTTGAGATCTCCCACTATTATAGTTTTACTGTCTATTTCTTCTTGCAACTCTCTTAACTTTTCCTTTAGAAAGTTAGATGCTATACCACTTGGTGCATATATGTTTAGTATCGATATGGCTTCATTATTTATGCTACCTTTCAGCAGGATATAGTTTCCTTCCTTATCTCTTTCAATTAGATCACCTTCTGCTTTTGCTTGATCTGAGATAAGAATAGCTACCCCTGCTTTTTTGGCTTTACCTGAAGCATAATAGATTCTGCTCCAACCTTTTACCTTTACTCTATATGTATCTCCCTGCTTTAAGTGTGTTTCCTGTAAACAACATATTGTAGGGTTCTGATTTTTGATCCAGTCTGCTATCCATCTCCATTTGATGGGAGTGTTCATCCCATTCACATTTACAGTTAAAGTTACTAATTCTGTATTTCCTGTCATCATATTATCCCCAGATTATGCTTTTTCCCTTGATCCCCCTGAACCCCCTTCCCCAATATTTAATTTATAGACCCCCCTTGTGACGCACAGCCCTCCCTTTTTTTTTTAGTATCCCTCCTCCTTCCCTCCACGTCCCTTCCCTTATTCTCCTTTTCCTTTTCCCTTTTCCTCTCCCCCCTTTTAATGAGGTGAGAGAGAATTTTCTGAAAAACAAATATGACAATTATTTACTCTTTGAGCCTCTTCTGATGAGAGTAAGATTCACACAATGTTTCTCCCCCTCTCTAAATTCCCTCAGATATGGTGTATTTTCTATGCCTCTTCCTGGGATGTAGTTTCCCTCTTTTTATCACACCCTGCCCTTTTTCTGATACTACCCCCTTCCCTGTACACCCCCTCCTTTTTTTTTTCTTTTATATCAGTAAAATCAAATTATCCATGAGTACTTTCTATATACCCACAACAGAGTTACAGTTCTCAAGGGTTCTGTGTACCTTTTTCTGTTTCTCTTCAGTCTTGTGGATGTAGATCAAATTTTTTGTTTAAGTTTGGTTTTTTTCTTAGAAACATATGGAATTCCTCTATTTCATTGAATGACCATCTTCTTCCATGGAAAACGATGCTAAACTTAGCAGGGTAGTTTATTCTTGGTTGCAGTCCTTGATCTTTTGCCTTTCGGAATATCAGGTTCCAGGCCCTTCTATCTTTTAATGTGGAGGCAGCCAGATCTTGTGTGACCCTTATTGTGGCACCTTAGTATTTAAATTGTTTTTTTCTAGCTGCTTGCAGGATTTTATCCTTTGTGTGGTAATTCTGCAGCTTAGCCACAATATTCCGTGGTGTTCTTTTTTTAGGGTCTATTTCAGAAGGATTTCGATGAATTCTTTCAACATCTACTTTCCCCTCTGTTTCTGTTATCTCTGGACAGTTCTCTTTGATAATTTCCTGTAAAATAGAATCTAGGCTCTTTTTTTGGTCATAGTTTTCTGGAAGTCCAATGATCCGCAGATTATCTCTCCTAGATCTATTTTCCAGGTCTATAGTTTTTTTTAATCTCCCCTTTTCCCTGTTTCTGATACTATCCCCTTTCTATTCCTATTTCCCTTTTTTATGTTATATAAGTAAAATCAAAGTATACATGTGGACTTTATGTATATCCACATCAGAAATATAGTTCTCAAGAGATCCTTTTACGTTTTTTTGCTTCTCTTGGTTGGAGATTAAACTTTTTGTTTAGATCTGGCTTTTTCCTTAGAAACAAATGAAATCCCTCTGTTTCATTTTAAATGTCCATCTTCTTCCATGGAAGAAAATGCTTAGCTTAGCTGGGTAGTTTATTCTTGGTTGCATTCCAAGTTCTTTTGTCTTTAGGAATATCAGATTCCAGGCCCTATAATCTTTTAGTGTGGATGCAGCCAGATCTTAAGTGACCCTTATTGTGGCACCTCCATATTTAATTTGTTTTTTCCTGGCTTCTTGTAATATTTTTTTTACTTAGTCTGATAGTTCTGAAGTTTGGCCACAATATTCTGTGGAGTGTTTTTTTTTGTTTGTTTTTGTTTTTGTTTTTGTTTTTGTTTTTGTTTTTGTTTTTATGGTCTTTTTCAGAAGGTTCTTGATGCATTTTTTTCCATACCTATTTTCCCTTCTGATTCTTTTACCTCTGGGAAGTTCTCTTTGATGATTTCCTGTAATATAATATCTAGGCTCTTTTTTTCATCATAATTTTCTGGAAGTCCAATAATCCTCAGATTATCTCTTCTAGATCTATTTTCCAAGTCTGTTGTTTTTCCTAGTAGATATGTGATATTTCTTTTTATTTTTTTCATTTTTTGCTTTGCTTGACTGATTCTTGATGTCTTAGGGAATCATTCATTTCTACTTGTTCAGTTCTGATTTTTAATGAGTTATTTTCTTTATTAGCTTTTTAAACTTCTTTTTGTATAGTTTCAATTGAGTTTTTGAATGAGTTATTTTGCTGTATGGAATTTTTTTCCATTTCACTAATTTTTCCTTTAAGTGTGTTATTTTCTTTTTGTATTTCAAAAATTCTACTTTCCTGCGAGTTTTTTTATCTTTTCCAATTCACAAATTCTGTTTCTTTGCACTTCCTGTGATATTTTTTACCTTTTCCAGTTCACCTTTCAGGAAGTTGTTATTCTCTTGCATAGCTTCTCTTTCCTTTCTCCATTTTTCTTCTAGCTCCCTTTTAAGATATTTAATAGTCTCTTCTAGGAGAGCCTTTTGTTTTGGGGACCAACAATTGTATGGAGATTGTCTGCTGTTAGTCTCCTCAGGATTGAAATCTTGCTGTCTTTCTGTATAGAAGCTATCAATCGTCCTTTTATTTTTTTTTTTTTACTCATTTTTAAAGCCTGTAGGGGCTGCCTTCAGGGCCAGTAAGTTACAAGCTTCTCATTTCCATTTACTACTTCTCTGATTTTCTTTGTCTCACCTTCTATAGGTAGCTTTTCCCAATCTCTCTTCATTCTTAAGCCTTCCTTCTCTGAATTATTTCCTGTTTATTCTGTTTATAACTTGTTTATACATATTTGTTTAGTAGATTTCTCTTCTAATAGATTGTGAGCTCCTTGAGGACAGGGGCTGTCTTTAATCTCTTTTTGACTCCTCCTTCAACTTGACTCAGTTCCTAGTACATAATAACTCAAACAATGCTTATTGACTGACTGACTACATCTTTCTAATAAAAACTTTGTTTATTATTGACAACAAATATGTAAGAATCAGAATCATATGACCATTTATAAAGAGGATCAAAAGAATGTCATTTGCTTTTCTATAGGCTAATTATGCATAACATTTCAAAGCAGAAATTTAATTGTAGCCCTTTCTTCATTTTATCAATGAATATATACCAAGATCGATGGACGTTAAGTGACAAATCATATAACTAATTTATGGCACAGGTGGGATAAAAATTCAGTTCCCCTGCCAGAGATATTTTCTTCTTACAGTATCAGTTCTCTGCTTGTTTTAGTTCCAAGATAAGTAGATATGGCTGAAAAGATGCCTAGGGAAAAGAAACATGCAGTAATAGCAATAATATGGTATGTGTCACCAGCTTATGTAACAAAATCACAGTCCCACTTTAATTTGTTCTGGGATGGTTCCTGGGGAATCTATATTCCTTAGTTTTTTTGTAATATTATTATCTTTTATTTTCCCTCTTTGGATAATTTTTACTTAAAAAAGCTCATTAAGACTTGAGACTCTATTTTAAAATTGCAATGTTTGGTTTTGAAATTAATTAGAAATTTCCAATCTCCAACTTTTGCCCTAGAGGACAGATGTTTCTTTTTCTTAAAAGATGGTAATATGTTTAGTTTATTGGCATAAACCCTATTTTGGGCTTCATACGTTTATCATGTTGCCCATTTTCTCCACACTACAGTATGCCACTCTCAGAATTTTTGACCTGAGTTCAATCCACCCAGAATTTTAGTCACTTCACAAAATAGCTCAGTTTATGATTTTTATTTTAGGCAGTTGATCTATTTCAACAATCTATGCTAATGACTTTCACATCTTCACCATCCAAGCTTCGACCCAGTTTCCAGACTTGCATTTCTTACTCTCTAAAGGATATATTTTATGTGATTTTTGCATGGTAACATAACACCTAACATTTTAAATATTAAACTTATAGTTGCCTTTATATGCTTTCCCTATCCCCAATTATACATTTCTGATAATGGAAATTCTATCTTTGTTTTGTTTTGTTTTGTAGGCTTATAACCTAAAAATTTGCCTTTTGCACCCTTTCAATTTTCCAGGATTAGGAAATCTTTTTTCTTCAATATTTCTTGGAATTCTCCCTTCCTATCCATAGTCATTGTTGCTGTAAGATCTGCATATGCTAAATTTTGTTACAATGAATTTATGTAGTTACCTCCTATCTGGATTCCTAGTATCTAGTCTTTTTTCCTTTCCAACAATTCTACAATTTTTATGAGAATAAATTTAGATATGGACTAATATAGCATTTCACATTTTCCTTATGTCTACCCACAATTTGATGAGTACTAGAAACAGAAGGGTACAAAATATAAACAAGGATCAAGGCCAGAACATGTCAGGACATTAGATATCATTAAGAAGAAATATGGAATGGATAGATAAAATTCCTCTGGTTATATATGCTCATAGATGTAGAATTGAGTCATTAAGAGAATTTAGAAGCAAAATTAAAAAAACTCTCCTCCCCCTCCCCAGAGGCAACTTGACAAGTGAAAAAAAAGGCTTTTGCCAAATACAGGTTCTAATTGGTGGCTTTTCTAAGTACACATGACATAGGAGTATTCCATATGTGAAAGCTCTTAATGTGTTAGGTTTGGTTCTTTTATCCCTTAGTCCACTTTATTATTCTGTAACAGTATAACACTATATTAGAACAGGTTGCAGAATAATTGGAAGGCTGGTTATTTCTGCTGTTTATCTGCAGTTGCTATATTCTTTCACTTAGTCATCTAGGGTGAAAATCTAAGGATCTAAGAATCTGAACATTAACACTGACTCTTTCCTGCTTAAAAGTTTCCATTGACGCATCCGTCATCAAATTTCTATGAATCTTTTGTGCCTCATTTTTAGGTGTTTTTTTATTTGTTTTTGTTTTTGTTTTTGTTTTTTTTCCCCTCAGAACCTATTTAGGTCAAAACAGTAGTCAGCATTATAGACATATTGAATATGAAAAAGACCTTTAGAATAATCTTCTCTACCCACTCAATAACTTTGATGTAGATCTGCCCATATCACCTCAGTAAAATGCAAGGACTTTCTTTTACATCCAGGATCTAATATAAATTTCTCCACTGGATTTTTTTTTTGCATTTGTGGTTTTTTTATTAATTTTATAATCATAATTTTTGACAGTACATATGCATGAGTAATTTTTTATAACATTATCCCTTGTATTCATTTTTCCAAATTTCCAAATTTTCCCTTCCCTCCCTCCCTCCACTACCTCCCGTAGATGACAGGCAATCCTATACATATTAAATGTGTTACAGTATGACTTAGATAAAATATATGTGTGTAAATCCAATTTTCTTGTTGCACGGTAAGAATTAGATTCCAAAGGTATAAGTAATCTGGGTAGAAAGACAGTAGTGCAAACAGTTTACATTCAATTCCCAGTGTTCCTTCTCAGAGTGAAGTTGTCTCTTTCGATCATTAATCAACTGGAAGTGAATTGGATTTTCATGTTGAAGATATCTACTTCAATCAGAATATGTCTTCATACAGTATTGTTGTTGAAGTGAATAGTGATCTCCTGGTTCTGCTGATTTCACTCAGCATCAATTCATGCAAGTCTCCCCAAACTTCTCACCATTTTCCAATTGATGGACATCCATTCATTTTCCAGTTTCTAGCCACTACAAAAAGAACTGCAACAAACATTTTGGCACATACTAGTCCCTTTCCCCTCTTTAGTATTTCTTTGGGATATAAGCCCAGTAGTAGCACTGCTGGATCAAAGGGTATGCACAGTTTGATAACTTTTTGGGCATGGTTCCAAATTACTCTCCAGAATGGCTGGATTCTTTCACAACTCCACCAACAATGCATCAGTGTCCCAGTTTTCCCACATCCCCTCCATCATTCATCATTATCTTTTCCTGTCATGTTAGCCAATATGACAGGTGTGTAGTGGTATCTCAGAGGTGCCTTAATTTGCATTTCTCTGATCAGTAGTGATTTGGAACAATCTTTCATATGAGTGGATATAGTTTCAATTTCATCATCTGAAAATTGTCTGTTCATATACTTTGACCATGTATCAATTGGAGAATGGTTTGATTTCTTATAAATTAGAGTCAGTTCTCTATATATTTTGGAAATGAGGCATTTATCAGAACCTTTAACTGTAAAAATATTTCCCAATTTATTACTTCCCTTCTAATCTTGTTTGCATTAGTTTTGTTTGGACAAAAGCTTTTTAATTTGAAGTAATCAAAATCTTCCATTTTGTGATCAATAATGATCTCTAGTTCTCCTCTAGTCATAAATTCCTTCCTCCTCCACAAGTCTAAGAGATAGACTATACTTTATTCCTCTAGTCTATTTATGATCTCATTCTTTATGTCTAAATCATGGACCCATTTTGATCTTATCATGGTATACGGTGTTAAGTGTGGGTCCATATCTAATTTCTGACATTCTAATTTCTAGTTTTCCCAACAGTTTTTTTTTCAAATAATGAATTCTTATCCCAAATGTTGGTATCTTGGGGTTTGTCAAACACTAGATTGGTATAGTTGTACCCTATTTTGTCCTGTGTACCTAATCTGTTCCACTGATCGACTAGTCTATTTCTTAACCAATACCAAATGGTTTTGGTGACTGCTGCTTTATAATATAGCTTTAGATCAGGTACAACTAGACCACCTTCATCTGACTTTTTTTTTCATTAATTCCCTTGAAATTCTCTACCTCTTATTCTTCCATATGAAATTTGTTGTTATTTTTTCTAGGTCATTAAAATAATTTCTTGGGAGTCTGATTTGTATAGCACTAAATAAATAGATTACTTTGGGGAGTATTGTCATCATTATTATATTCGCTCGGCCTATCCAAGAGCACTTAATGTCTTTCCAATTATTTAAATCTTATTTTATTTTTGTGGCAAGTGTTTCGTAATTTGGTTCATATCATTCCTGGCTTTTCTTTGGTAGATGGATTCCCAAATATTTTACACTCTCAACAGTTGTTTTGAATGGAATTTCTCTTTGTATCTCTTGCTGTTGGTGATGTATAAAAATGCTGAGAATTTATGTGGATTTATTTTGTATCCAGGAACTTTGCTAAAGTTGTGAATTATTTCTAATAACTTTTTATTAGAATCTCTGTGGTTCTCTAAGTATACCATCATATCATCTGCAAAGTTTGATTTCCTCATTATCTACTCTTATTCCTTTAATCCCTTTCTCAACTCTTATTGCTGAGGCTAGCATTTCTAATACAATATTGAATAGTAATGGTGATAGTGGGCAACCTTATTTCACAACTGATCTTAATGGGAAAGGTTCCAGTTTATCTCCATTACAAATTATGCTTACTGACAGTCTTAAATATATGGTCCTGACTACGCTAAGGAAAGTCCATTTATTCCTGTACTCTCAAGTGTTTTTAGTAGGAATGGATGTTGTATTTTATCAAAATGCTTTTTCTGCATCTATTGAGATGATCATATCTTTTTTTTTAATTTGATTATTAATATGGTCAATTATACTAATATTTTTCTTAATATTGAACCAGCCCTGCAATCCTGGTATAAATCCTATTTGATCAGAGTGTATTATCCTGGGGATGAATTTCTAAACTCCTTTTGCTAATATCTTATTTAAGATTTTAGCATCAATATTCATTAAGGAGATTGATCTATACTTTTCTTTCTCAGTTTCAATGTACCTGGTTTAGGTATCAGTACCATGTCTGTGTCATAAAAAGAGTTTGGTAGGACTCCTTCATCCCCTATTTTTTCAAATAGTTTATATAACACTTGGGCTAATTGTTCTTTAAATGTTTGGCAGAATTCTCATGTAAATCCATCTGGTCCTGGGGATTTTTTCCTGGGGAGTTGATTAATAGCTTGTTCTATTTCTTTTTCTGAAATGGGGCTATTTAAGCAGTTACCTTCTCCTCTGTTAATCTAGGAAGCCTATATTTTTAGAGGTAGTCATGCATTTCACTTAAGTTATCAAATTTATTGGCCTAAAGTTGGGCAAAGTAACTCATTATTGCTCTAATTTCCTTTCATTGGTGGAAAGATCCCCCTTTTCATTTTTAAGACTAACAATTTGATTTTCCTCTTTCTTTTTTCTGATCAGATTTACCAAAGGTTTATCTATTTTATTAGCTTTTTCATAAAACCAACTCTTGGTTTTATTTATTAATTCAATAGTTTTTTTTTTTTTTTTTTACTTTCAATATTATTAATTTCTCCTTTTAATTTTAGAATTTCAAGTTTAGTTTTCGGTTGGGCGTTTTTAATTTGGTCTTTTTCTAGCTTTTTAAGTTATAGGCCAAATTCATTGATCTTCTCTTTTTCTATTTTATTCAAGTAAGCCTCTAAAGGTATAAAATTTCCCCTTATTACCGCTTTAACTGCATCCCACAAATTTTGATATGATGTCTCATCGTTGTCATTATCTTGAGTGAAATTATTAATTGTTTCTATAATTTGCTGTTTCACCTAGTCATTCTCTAAGATGAGATTATTTAGTTTCCAATTACTTTTTGGTCTATTATCCCTAACTTCTTGTTGAATGTAATTTTTATTGCATTGTGATCTGAGAAGAAGGCATTTACTATTTCTGCCTTCCTGTATTTAATTTTGAGATCTTTATGTCCCAATATATGGTCAATTTTTGTATAGGTTCTATGAACTGCTGAGAAGAAAGTATAATCAATTCTATAACCATTCAGTTTTCTCCAAAGATCTATCATACCTAGTTTTTCTAATATTCTATTTATCTCTTTAATTTCTTTTTATTTGTTTTGTGGTTTTATTTATCTAATTCTGAGAATGCAAGGTTGAGATCTACCACTATTATAGTTTTACTGTCTATTTCTTCTTGCAACTCTCTTAACTCCTCCTTTAGGAAGTTAGATGCTATACCACTTGGTGCATATATGTTTAGTATAGATATGGCTTCATTGTCTATGCTACTTTTTAGCAGGATATAGTTTCCTTCCTTATCACTTTTAATTAGATCAATTTCTGCTTTTGCTTGATCTGAGATAAGGATGGCTTTTTTTGGCTTCACCTAAAGCATAATATATTCTGCTCCAACCTTTTGTCTTTACTCTGTATGTATCTCCCTGCTTTAAATGTTTTTCCTGTAAACAACACATTGTAGGGTTCTGAGTTTCCAGTCTGCTATCCACCTCCACTTAATGGGAGAGTTCATCCCATTCACATTTACAATTACAATGACTAATTCTGTTTTCCCTGCCATCATATTATCCCCTGATTATGCTTTTTTCCCCTTGTCTCTCCTGAATCCCTTCCCCAGTATTGAATTTATGGACCCCACTTGTTATGCACAGCCCTCCCTTTTTAGTATCCCTCCCCCCTCCTCTTAAGTCTCTTCCCCTTTATTGTACCCTTCCTTAATTCCTCTTTTCCTTTTCCTTTTTCCTCTACTCCCTTATAATGAGGTCACAGAGAATTCTCTGAAAAACAAATATGCCAATTATTTACTCTTTGAGCCTACTCTGATGAGAGTAAGATTCATACAATATTTCTCTCCCTCTCTAAATTCCCTCTGATGTAGTAAATTTTCTATGCCTCTTCCTGGGATGTAGTTTCCCTCTTTTTATCTCTTCTTTCCCTTTTTCTGATACTATCTCCTTCCCTTTACTACTTCCCTTTTTATGTTATATCAGTAAAATCAAATTATCTATATGGACTTTTTTTATATCCACAACAAAGATACATTCTTCAAGATTTTTTTTTTGTTTGTTTTTGTTTTTTTTGTTTTTTTTTTTTTTTAACCTTTTTCTGCTTCTCTTGAATCTTGTGGATGTAGATTAAATTTTTTGTTTAAATCTGGCTGCTGCTGGAGTTTCCCTACTTCAAGAATTCCACTGCCTCAGGCTAAATGAGCCCCACACTATGTGGATTAGAGGCTGCCCTGCACTGTATTTCCCAGGCTGTTCAGGTTCTTAACTGCCCAAAGGAAAAGCCCCGGATAGCAACAGGGGGTTGCACAACCATATTGAGATCTGTGTTAGGTCACTTCCAGTTTGGGGTGATTAGTTTTTCTGGCTTTTGCTTTAAAGTGGCTTTGATTTCTCTTCTTATCTGCTGTTTTATAAGCAGAGTAGAGGTATCAGCCTATGCCAGATTCTCCTATCTCAGTAGCTTCTCTGATCCCAGAGTTTTCCACAGCCTGTTTGGCATAGTGTGCTGGCCTCCAGTCCAACCCATCTGTGCTGATCTTTTTTTTCCTCCCCTTGGAACCGACCTTTTCTGTCGAAATTCCAGATTCTCTTCGGCTTGTAAGTTGTGCTTCTAATCCTTGTGGTTTTTTTCAGTCTGTTATTTTTGAGGCTGATTTAACTAGTTGATATTGAGAGAAGAAAGGAGCTTAGAAATGCATGTGTATCTTCTCTGCCATCTTGGCTCCGCCCCCACATTTGTGCTTTTTTTAAGGAAATGATTTATGAGCCAATTTTTTTTGTCCTTACTTTTTCAAGTTTTTGACTCTCTCTTGCATATGCTTTTTTTTTTTTCTTTTCCCAGTTTTTCTTCTACCTCTCTTATTTGACTTTTTAAATCCTTTATAAGTGCTTCCAAGAAGGCTCCCTGGACTCGAGATGAGTTGAAATCACCCCTGGAGATTTTGCATATTATTAACATTTTCTTCTTTTCTGAGTTGGTGTTTTAGTCTTCCCTGTCATCATAGTAGCTCTCTGTGGTTAAGGTTCTTTTTTGTTTCTTGCTCATTTTTCTTCCCTCTCCCCCCCAATTTGTGACATTCAAGGTGAATTCTGCTCTTGGAGTATAGAGGAGCTCTTTTCCAAGCTTCTTTTGCAGCTTTGAGCACAGGGGCCCCTTGTGTTTAGTATCTTGCTCATAGCAGGGGATGATCCAACTTAATGCTGCCTGTTTATCCTGGTTTCCCAAGCTGGTGATTTCCCTTCTGTGCTGGGACTGGAAGCTGCTCTACTGGCCTGCTCTGCTACTGAAGCAGGATCAAAGGTCATGGTTGCTGATCTGCTATGATTAAGATCCTCCCACTGCCTTTCTTATTGTGCTGGGCTGAAAGCCCTTTCAAACCAGTGAGATTGGCCTTTCTAGAATTCCTACTGATCTATTTTGAGTTGGAGAATAGTTTCATTCTGCTTCTTTCCAGACTAATTCTGTCATTCCAGACTCTATTCAGAGGGTTGGTTTCATGTGTTTTTTTGAGAGAAACTGGGAAAACTTGAGCAGCTTCCTGGCTTCAGTGCTTCATCTTGGCTCCACTTCCCCCCAAAAAAACTTTTCCATTTTACTGGTAAAGCTCTCTACAGTACAGAGTTTTTCTACCTTCCCAATTTTCATATGTTCTACTTTCCTCCAACAACTCTACTATTCAGAATGCTGCATTTTTGGAACATGTCCTTTTTCATTTCCCCCATATATGAAATTGTCTCTCTTCCCACCTCTATCTCCTAAATCTCCTGGCTTCTTCAAGTCACAGCTCAAATCCTACTATCTAAGAATACCTCCCACTTGAGATAATATCCAATTGATTCTGACTCTGTATTGTTCACAAATAGTTTGCCTCTTTTCCCCTCCGTTAGATTGTGAAATCCTTGAAAACAAAACTGTATTTTGTGGGTTTTAGTATCTCCAGATCTTAGCACAGTTTTTGACTCATAGCAGTTGCTGAATGAGTAATTTTATTCCATATATGAGGAAATTGAAGCTAATAGAAGTTGTAACTTAATCAAGGCTGCACAGGTAGGATAAGAACTTGCTTCAAGCTCTTTAACAGCTTCCCAAATATTGCCCCTGACATACTCTAGGCAATTTATTTAATATTTCCAGCTTCAGTTTTTCCATTTTAAAAATAAATTAATAATAGTTACTATTTCATAGGAATGTATAAGGGATAAAATGAGATAATATCTGCAAAGAGCTTTGCAAATTAAAAGTTCATATAAATCCCAGCTTTTTAAACTTTGGTTTGTGATTAATCTCTTATGGGTTCTCATGATTGAATGTGTGATGAATTATGATTTATTGTCAGTAAATATTTGATTTTATACCTATTTTATGTGCATATGAACCCAGGATCACATAAAAATTCATCAGATAAAAAGTGATCAGTAGTAGAAAAAGTTGATATGATATAACTGATATCATGATATCAATTATCTCTGATATTTGATATGATGTCAAATATATGATATGAATAATTGCTGATAGCTACCATTATTAAGGTAACCCCTTCTCACCTCTTTGCTATTCCTATGTAAATCAAAACTGCTCCAATATGGAAGGGACCTCATAGGCCATGTAGTCAAACTTTTATAACAAAAAATGAATCCTCTCAACATCATTATTTGATGTCTTATAGTATAGAATAACACACTACTGACTAATGCCTAATGATTAAGTTGCCTATGAAATTTTTTGGTGGACATATATTTGTACATATATATATATATATATATATATATACATACACACACACACACACACACACACACACACATATATATATATATATATATATATATATATATATATATATATATATATATATATATATATATATATATATATCACAGAAGGTGGTACAGTGTATAGAAGGTCAGGTCTGGCATCAGGAATATTCGTATACCTAAGTTTAGATCTGGCTTCCAATACTTACTAGTTGTATGACCGTGAATAACTCACTTAATCCTGGTTGCCCTAATTTCCTTATTTATAAAATGAGTTGGAGAAAATAATGACAAACCATTCTAATAACTCACCCAGGAAAATCTCAAATAGAGTCACGAAGAATAAGACACAATTGAATAGCAATGCACTTATACACATGCACACATGCCTTTTCAACCTCCCTCCTCTGGATCCTTTGTATTTTAAAGTATTTTTTATTTGATTTATAAAATTCTGGAAAAATATTTAGGATTTTCTTAGGTCATTGGTTAACACCATGTAATTCCTATATTTTAAGATATGGACTAAACTTCTAAATCCTGTATCAGATGCCATCTTTTTGATAAGCTGTTGAATTCCAAAATCTGATTTCTCTTTTGAAGTTCTTGCTTTCATTTGATAGCAGTGATGAAAACATATGATCTCTGTCCCTTAGGTTTTGAGATCATGACTTCATAATCTTTAATGCTTTCTAGATTCCTCCTAGTACTATTTAAAACTACATGAATGACTAAAAAGGGTGAGGTGGGGAGTAATCCTCATATTAAAAAGATTTTAGGAAGATCTCCTTTATTTCCTAGATTCAAACTTGGGAAACAAGTAACATGTCACTTTATGTTTTTAGGTTGAAGATAAAGGATGAATCAGAAAAGAACGAGAGGAAGGAAGAATTGTGAAAGGTTTAGAAATTATGAAGAAAATGTTTTTATGACATTTTGGGAGGGAAATTGGAAGGATTTGGGAAGTTGAAGTAGAGAGGGATGAGACGTAATGACGAAAGCCTGAAGGTGAAAAAGGAAACTAAGGAGTGGGAGACAAAAAAGGGGGCTAAAGACATTATTAGATATTTCCAGGATTGAAAGAGGGAGAATTGGGACTTAAAGGGAAAAAATGATTCTGTAATGGCTTTAAAAGAGTTTTTAGCCTCAAGTTGATGCTTATCTTTGTTTGAAAGGCCTGCTGATGTTCTCTCTCATAGAAAATTCAAAAGGCTTCCATGAATGCCTCATCACTCCCTGAGAGAATGAAATGTTCCTTAAAAATAGAAACAAAATCCAAGTATCTCAAGAGCAATGGGGCACCCAAACCTGTATTAACAACAGCAACAACATGTTGAAGGATATAGGGAATGGATTAGAAAAATCTCACCAAGAAAAAGGATTTTTCAACTTGTGGGATTAAAGCACAGAAATGAGTCATTTCCCTGAGAAGCACATGGACCCTCAAAGGAGATAGCTGGTTATCCAATAAGAAATGAGGCTGTGGATTCAGGGATCTGTCAGATGAGGTCTACCAGCAAGCAAGAAGCAGAGAGCTGATGAGTTCCTTCCTTATTGTGAATGTTCCTTTATTTACAACATCCTTTTTTACCCTTCTTTTTTCCTTTTTCTCCTGGGGTCTTTCACTTTTATTCTTCTTTGTTCTCCTCCAGTCATTCCACTCTTTTCACTCTAACCATTTACTTCTTCTTTTTCCTCAAAAACTTCCAAATTCCCTGTACCTCAAATCAAACTCTGGCCTTTTTTCCCACAAATCTCAAAAGTCTTTCAAAACTTTTCTTTATTAAGGTCTTTTCCTTCCTACTCTGTTCACTTATAATATTTCCCACAAAAATGGTAGGAAAATATAGATCTTGTGTCTATTTGATTTTTTCACAGTATTCCACTTGTGTTTTCAAATATTTCATTATTTTCTGTCATTTAAGTATTGGAGACTTGGGTTTGAATCCTGCCTCAGGGACTTAGAAAGTCTGTGGCTCTCAGAAAGCGAAATTAACCTTCCCAGGCAGCAGTTTCCTCATTTGTCCTTGTATCTATATAATATTTTGTGATGACCCATTTAGTCCTTTGACACTGACTTTTATTGCAATAAAAGAAATACAGAAAATCAAGTACACATCTTACAACTTAACAAGTGTACAAGTTAACTATAATCCCATTTTCTTAAGTGCCCACCAAAGCAATGATCTTATGTAAGTCAGGATGATTATTATTGCATATATCTTTTATTTATCCCTGATTTAGGGTTTCAGAGAATCTCATCATTTTATGAAATTTTGACCTTTAAAGATTAATACTTTTATGGTAAGATGGCAATTAATGTTAATTTTCTTTAGGAAAAAATTACATCATAGCTGACTCTTAAAATAGGATCATAGATAAGATAGATAATTTATACAAAAATTTATTTATCTAAAATAGTACCATTATAAAACTTTTAGGAGAGCAAGATAAAAATGGATTTGTATTTGTATTTCATCTTTCCACTTTTGTGGAAAGAAGTACTACTGAGCACCAAAGGTGGAATAGAGAGGAAGGCAGAGTAGTAGTAGGAAGAAGTAGAGGTAGGAAGAGGTGATAGGGAAGGAGAAAGTAAAGAAGCAAAAAACATAGATCATAATCTGCTGGAATTGAATAAATCCTTTAGGATTAAAGGAGAAATTATTTCATTAAGAATTTGTATTTATTTTTTTTTTATCTGAAGTCTTTGCATCTGTGCACATGCATGTGTGTGTGTGTGTGCATTTGAAAACTGGCTCTGTTTAATTGAAACATATTTTTAGAAAATCATCATGACTCCTATTTAATTTTCTTAAATTTCATCTTCTGGTTATCTCCCACCATTATACAGTGAAGAAATCTATGCACAGATTCTACTTCAGTCTTTAGTGGTAGAATATTGAATGTGGATACGCAAAGTAGAAGTAACCAAACTGATGAAGTAGAGAGTTTATAAGGAAGATAGGGAAGTAGGTTGGGAAGGTGGAATTGAAAAGAAAGTCTGACTGAGTTTGGGGAATGGAAATTTGGGAATATTGAAGAAACTGAGAAGGACTCAAGCTAAAAGTGAATTAAAGAATAGGAAAAGGGAGAGGAATGGGAGAGAGGAGAAAAAGAGAAAAGGAGGTGGCAGAGAAGAAACAGAAGAGGGAGAAGAAATTGGGAGAAATCTAAGTAGGATAGTGAACTGAAAGTCAGGAATATCTGAGTTCAAATTCTGCCTGAGATTTTTATTATCTGCTTGATCTTAGGGAGGTCATAAATAGATTTCTTTTAGAGATCTTTCACATCTGTAAAAGGTGACCTGCTAGTTTTAAATATATGATTAGGTGATAAGGTAAAATGTTAGTAAGGTAAGAAAAAGGGAGTTGAATATGGCCATCAAGGTCCTGATAAGGCAAATGGATACTACCAATAAGAAAATAAGAGGAGAGTTGCAAATTTTTAACTCCCCTAAGTACTCTGCTACAGCAGCTGTTTAAGGGATTTTGAGCAACAAGGAAAAATCAAAAAGAATTAAACTTCTGGCAGGTATGGCAAAGCTGTGATAATTTTGCAATGGCCTGACTAGAAATATATGTGTGTATGCATATACATACACACACATACATACATACATACATATTATTTTCTCTCTCTCTCTCTCTCTCTCTCTCTCTCTCACACACACACACACACACACACACACACACACACACATACACTATAGTGTGAGTGAGTGTATGTATGTGTATGCACATTCAAGTTATTTCGGTCATGGCCAAATGAGTGCCCAAGATTCAGCTGATAGCCCTCTAGAAGAGAAGGTAAAACAGTCTCTAGAAAGCTTTCCCATTC
This sequence comes from Sminthopsis crassicaudata, assembly GCF_048593235.1. NCBI lineage: Eukaryota > Metazoa > Chordata > Mammalia > Dasyuromorphia > Dasyuridae > Sminthopsis > Sminthopsis crassicaudata. Next base: position 140,047,249 of record NC_133622.1, on the reverse strand, counting down.
AATTTCTTAGGATAAATAAGATGTTTCTATAAAACTAATAAAACCTTTAAAAATATAACAAAGGGCTTCAAATTGAAAACAAAGAAAAAAAAAGATCTACATCAGGATATGATAAGAACATTGTCACGCCAGGAATAAAACAGCATTGGAGCTTTACATCTTGATACAGTATAGTTAACAATGTCTCTTGCATCCAACCCATTCTGTATATTCATAAGGCCATGGCATTATTTCAGGTCATTCTCTTCCCAAGTACTACCTCTTACCAAGCACTACTAAGATCTTAGATTTTTCAATTTCCTTCAAAAATTGAGCTCAAGAATTACTTTCTTTCTAAATGACTCCTTTCTTCATTCTTCCAACTACTAATCCATATAAATAAAAATGAAAAAATCATGAACAGTTAAAGATAAGACCTATTAATATTTGCAAAAATACAACTTTCTGTCTTTTTCCCCTTTACCCAATATTGAGATAGAAAGAAAAACAAAACTCCTACTACAAACAAGAAGAGTCAAACAAGATATTTCCACACTGGCCATTGCTAAAGAAAATAGATCTCATTTTCACAGTGAATCCTTTATTTCTCTATCCAGAGGTCATAGCATATACTATCATTAGTCCTTTGATATTGTGATAGGCCATTAAGCTGATTAAAATTCCTAATTTTTCAAAATTGTTTGTTAAAGTAGTATTGTCATTGCATGAATCTTCGTGGTGCTGTTCAGTTTGAATCAATTCATACAAGGTGTCCTAGGTTTCTTTGAAACCATCTCTTCATCATTTTCTACAGTACAAGATCATTCCCTTTATACCATATATTTATATACCATAACTTGTGCAATCATTCCCTGATTTATGAGTACCATCTCACATTCCCAGAGACAGCTATGTGGTATAATGAAGAGAGTGTTGGATTTGGAATCAGGAAGAGTTATCCTTATAAATTCAAATCTGGCATTATCTGTGTGACCCTTGCTGTATGGGCCTCGGGCAAATAATTTGACCCAGTTTGCCTTAGTTCCTCAATTGCAAAATGAGTTGGAAAAAGAAATGACAGACTTCCGGCCACGATGGCGGAGAGGACACACACATCTGCTTAAGCTCCACGTTTTCTCTCAGAATAATTTATCCCATAACAAGCCTCAGAATTAGTGCTTGACTAAAAAAAAAAACCACAAATAATTACAAACAGAAGACATCTTTGAAATTCACCAGAAAAGATCTGTTTTTGCTTGGAGGCAGGGACAACCAGATCTAGCACAGGCTGAGGGCAAGCAGCAAGAGCTCAGAAGGCAGCTCACACTGGAGGGGGGAGAGATGTGATCTCTGGCATTTCTGTGGAAAGACTTTTACCAGTGTGGATATTCTGTCTCGGCAGCAAGCCAGGAAAAGCAGAGAAGCTGTAAACATAGGAAGTAAAGACTAAAACCCCGAAAAGTCTCAGGACTTGGCCACCCCCACCTGGAGTGACTCAGCCTATTCTTAGAGCCTCAGAGTCTCAGAGTGGAAATGCAGCCCAGTCATTGCTGTCCTGCTAGTGCCTCACTACTGCTCCCTACAGTCTGCAGAGAAAGCCTGATAACACCATCCAACCCCCCCTCCAAAAAAAAAGCATATTGCATTTGTTTTTCTTGTTAGTTTATTTCTTTGATTCTTCTCTGGCAAAATGAGCAAAAAATTAAAAAAGACTAACGATTGATAGCTTCTATATGGATAAGAACAGACTTTAGACCCTGAGAAGACTAAAAACAGACTGTCTCCAGATGAATCCCCAAAGGGAGATGTGATCCGATCCTCAACATACAAGATTCTCATAGAAGAAATTTAAAAGACTGTCACAAGAGAGCTAGAAGAAAACTTGGAAAAGGAAAGGTAAGCTTAGCAAAAGAGTCTGTATAAGTCTTCCCATTCATTCTGTCCATCCATAGAGTAGATAAAAAATCAAATCCTTGAAAAACAGAATTAGTGAACTGGAAAAAGAAAATAATTCTTTCAAAAATAAAATTGGTGAAATGGAAAAAATTCCATAGAATAAAACAACTCACGTAAAAACTCAACTGGACAATTAGAAAAAGATATAAAAAAGTGAATGAAGAAAATACTTCATTGAAAATCAGAACTGAAAAAATAGAATTGAATGACTCTAGAAGACATCAAGAATCAGTCAAGCAAAACAAAACAAAACAAAAAAAATGAAACAATGGGAAAAAAGGTCAAATACCTTCTTGGGAAAACAACAGACCTGGAAAATAGCTCCAGGAGAAACAATCTGAGAATTATTGGACTCCCTGAAAAATATGATGAAAAAAAAGAGCCTGGACATTATTTCCAGGAAATTATCAAACAGAATTGTCCAGATATTTTAGAAACAAATGGTAAAATAGACATTGAAAGAATTCATTGATTACCTACTGAAAGGGATGATAAAATCAAAACACCAAGAAATATAGTGGCCAAATTCCAGAACCATCAGATGAAGGAAAAAATACTGCAAGCTTCTAGAAAATCAATTCAAATATGGAGGAGCCACAATAAGGATAACCCAGGATGTAGCAGCCTCCACATTAAAGCACTGAAGGGATGGAATATGATATTCTGAAAGCTAAGGAATTTGGTAGGCAGCCAAAAATAACTTACCCAGAAAAAATAAGCATATTTTTCCAGGGAAGAAGACTTATTTCAGTGAAATAAGTGAATTTCATCTATTCTTTTTTTTCCTCTTGTCATACTTTAAAAAATTATTTTAATTAATTTTTTATAATTATAATTTTTTGACAGTACATATGCATGGGTAATTTTTTACACATTATACCTTGTATTCATTTCTATTCCGAATTTTTCTCTTCTGCCCTCCACCCCCTCCCCTAGATGGCAGGCCGTATCATAAGTGTTAAATGTGTTGTTGTATATCCTACATACAATAGATGTGTGCAGAACCAAATTTCTTGTTGCACAGGAAGAATTGGATTCAGAAGGTAAAAATAACCTGGAAAAAAAAAACACAAAAATGCAAACAGTTTACACTCATTTCCCAGTGTTCCTTCTCTGGGTGTAGCTGATTCTGTCCATCATTGATCAGCTGGAACTGAATTAAATCTTCTCTTTTTTGAAGATATCCACTTCCATCAGAATACATCATAATACACTGCTGTTGAAATGTGTAATGAATTCCTGGTTCTACTTATTTCTTTTTTTTCTTTTTTTTTTCTTTTTTTTTTTTTTTACTTAATAATTTTTTATTGTATATATATATGTATATATATATATATATATTTTATAATATTATCCCTTGTATTCATTTTTCCAAATTATACCCCCCTCCCTCTATTCCCTCCCCCCGATGAGAGGCAATCCCATACATTTTACATGTGTTACAATATAGTCTAGGTACAATACATGTGTGTGAATATCATTTTCTTGTTGCACAATAAACATTAGATTCCGAAGGTACATGCAACCTGGGCAGACAGATATTAGTGCTAACAATTTACATTCACTTCCCAGTGTTTCTTCTCTGGATGTAGCTACCTCTGTCCATCATTGATCAACTGGAAGTGAGTTGGTTTTTCTTTATGTTGAAGATTTCCACTTCCATCAGAATACATCCTCATATAGCATTGTTGCTGAAGTGTACAGCGATCTTCTGGTTCTGCTCATTTCACTCAGCATCAGTTGATTTAAGTCTCTCCAGGCCTCTCTGTATTCCTCCTGCTGGTCATTTCTTACAGAGCAATAATATTCCATAACCTTCATATACCATAATTTACCCAACCATTCTCCAACTGATGGACATTCATTCATCTTCCAGTTTCTAGCTACTACATAAAGAGCTGCCACAAACATTTTGGCACATATATGTCTCTTTCTGCTCTTTAGTATTTCTTTGTGATATAAGCCCAGTAGTAGCGCTGCTGGGTCAAAGGGTATGCACATTTTGATAACTTTTTGGGCATAATTCCAGATTGCTCTCCAGAATGGCTGGATTCTTTTGCAACTCCACCAGCAATGTATTAGTGTCCCAGTTTCCCCACATCCCCTCCAACATTCATCATTATTTGTTCCTGTCATCTTAGCCAATCTGACAGGTGTGTAGTGGTATCTCAAAGTTGTCTTAATTTGCATTTCTCTGATCAGTAGTGATTTGGAACACTCTTTCATGTGAGTGGATATAGTTTCAATTTCTTCCTCTGAGAATTGTCTGTTCATATCTTTGACCATTTATCAATTGGAGAACGGTTCGGTTTCTTATAAATTAGGGTCAGTTCTCTATATATTTTGGAAATGAGACCTTTGTCAGAACCTTTGTTTTTAAAAATATTTTCCCAATTTGTTACTTCCCTTCTAATCTTGTTTGCATTAGTATTATTTGTACAGAAACTTTTTAGTTTGATGTAATCAAAATCTTCTATTTTGTGATCAATAATGATCTCTAGTTCTCCTCTGGTCATAAATTCCTTCCTCCTCCACAAGTCTGAGAGGTAGATTATCCTCTGTTCCTCTAATCTATTTATTATCTCCCTCTTTATGCCTAAATCATGGACCCATTTTGATCTTATCATGGTATATGGTGTTAAGTGTGGATCCATATCTAATTTCTGCCATACTAATTTCCAGTTTTCCCAACAGTTTTTTCCAAATGATGAATTTTTTTCCCTAATGTTGGTATCTTTGGGTTTGTCAAAGATTAGGTTGCTATATATGTACCCTTTTTTGTCCGTTGTATCTAATCTGTTCCACTGATCTACCGGTCTATTTCTTAGCCAATACCAAATGGTTTTGGTGACTGCTGCTATATAATATAGCTTTAGATCAGGTACACTTAGACCACCTTCCTCTGAGATTTTTTTTCATTAGTTCCCTTGCAATTCTTGACCTTTTATTCTTCCATATGAATTTTGTTGTTATTTTTTCTAGGTCATTGAAATAGTTTCTTGGGAGTCTGATTGGTATAGCACTAAATAAATAGATTAGTTTGGGGAGTATTGTCATCTTTATTATATTCGCTCGGCCTATCCAAGAGCACTGAATGTCTTTCCAATTATTTAAATCTGATTTTATTTTTGTGGCAAGTGTTTTGTAATTTTTCTCATATAATTCCTGACTTTTCTTTGGTAGATGGATTCCCAAATACTTTATACTCTCAACATTTGTTTGGAATGGAATTTCTCTTTGTATCTCTTGCTGTTGCATTTTGTTAGTGATATATAAAAATGCCGAGGATTTATGTGGATTTATTTTGTATCCTGCCACTTTGCTGAAATTTTGAATTATTTCTAGTAGCTTTTTAGCAGAGTCTTTGGGGTTCTCTAAGTATACCATCATGTCATCTGCAAAAAGTGATAGTTTAATTTCCTCATTTCCTACTCTAATTCCTTGAATCTCTTTCTCGGCTCTTATTGTCGAGGCTAGCATTTCTAGTACTATATTGAATAGTAATGGTGATAGTGGGCAACCTTGTTTCACTCCTGATCTTACTGGGAAAGGTTGCAGTTTATTTCTATTGCATATTATGCTTACTGAAGGTCTTAAATATATGCTCCTGATTATTCTAAGGAATAGTCCATTTATTCCTATACTCTCAAGAGTTTTTAGTAGGAATGGATGTTGGATTTTGTCAAATGCTTTTTCTGCATCTATTGAGATGATCATATGGTTCTTATTAATTTGATTATTAATATGGTCAATTATATTAATAGTTTTCCTAATATTAAACCAGCCCTGCATTCCTGGAATAAATCCTACTTGATCATAGTGTATTATACTGGAGATGATTTTTCTGAAGTCTTTTTGCTAATATCTTATTTAAGATTTTAGCATCAATATTCATTAAGGAGGTCGGTCTATAATTTTCTTTCTCAGTTTTCGATCTACCTGGTTTAGGTATCAGTACCATGTCTGTGTCATAAAAAGATTTTGGTAGGACTCCTTCATCCCCTATTTTTTCAAATAATTTATATAACATTGGGGCTAATTGTTCTTTAAATGTTTGGTAGAATTCACATGTGAATCCATCTGGCCCTGGGGATTTTTTCCTGGGGAGTTGATTAATAGCTTGTTCTATTTCTTTTTTCTGAAATGGGACTATTTAAGCAATTTATCTCCTCCTCTGTTAATCTAGGGAGCATATATTTTTGGAGGAAGTCATCCATTTCACTTAAGTTATCAAATTTATTGGCATAAAGTTGGACAAAGTAACTCCTTATTATTTCTCTAATTTCCTTTTCATTGGTGGAAAGATCCCCCTTTTCATTGGTAAGACTATCAATTTGATTTTCCTCTTTCTTTTTTTTGATCAAATTTACCAAAGGTTTATCTATTTTATTGGCTTTTTCATAAAACCAACTCTTGGTTTTATTTATTAATTCAATAGATTTTTTACTTTCAATATTATTGATTTCTCCTTTTAATTTTTGTATTTCAAGTTTAATTTTTGGTTGGGGGTTTATAATTTGGTCTTTTTCTAGCCTTTTAAGTTGTAAGCCCAATTCGTTAATCTTCTCTTTCTCTATTTTTTTCAAATAAGCCTCTAAAGATATAAAATTTCCCCTTATTACTGCTTTAGCTGCATCCCAAAGATTTTGGTATGATGTCTCATCATTGTCATTATCTTGGGTGAAATTGTTAATTGTTTCTATAATTTGCTCTTTCACCCAGTCATTCTTTAAGATGAGATTATTCAGTTTCCAATTACTTTTTGGTCTATTTGCCCCTAACTTTTTACTGAATGTAGCTTTTATTGCTTTGTGATCTGAGAAGAAGGCATTTATTATTTCTGCCTTCCTACATTTAATTTTGAGATCTTTATGTCCTAATATATGGTCTATTTTTGTATAGGATCCATGAACTGCTGAGAAGAAAGTATATTCCTTTCTATTGCCATTCAGTTTTCTCCAAAGGTCTATCATACCTAGTTTTTCTAATGTTCTATTTACTTTTTTAATTTCTTTCTTGTTTGTTTGGTGGTTTGATTTGTCTAAATCTAAGAGTGCAAGGTTGAGATCTCCCACTATTATAGTTTTACTGACTATTTCTTCTTGCAATTCTCTTAACTTTTCCTTTAGAAAGTTAGATGCTATACCACTTGGTGCATATATGTTTAGTATTGATATGGCTTCATTATTTATGCTACCTTTCAGCAGGATATAGTTTCCTTCCTTATCTTTTTTAACGAGATCTACTTCTGCTTTTGCTTGATCTGAGATAAGGATAGCTACCCCTGCTTTTTTGGCTTTACCTGAAGCATAATAGCCTCTGTTCCAACCTTTTACCTTTACTCTGTATGTATCTCCCTGCTTTAAGTGTGTTTCCTGTAAACAAAATATTGTAGGGTTCTGCTTTTTGATCCAATCTGCTATCCGTCTCCGTTTGATGGGATCGTTCATCCCATTTACATTTACAGTTAAAATTACTAATTCTGTATTTCCTGCCATCATATTATCCCCAGATTATGCTTTTTTCCCTTGACCCTCCTGATACCCCTCCCCGATATTTAATTTACAGACCCCCTTTGTGACGCGCAACCCTCCTCTTTTTTTTTTAGTATCCCTGCCCCCTCCCTCCAAGTCCCTTCACTTATTCTCCTTTTCCTTTTCCCTTTTCCTCTCCCCCCTTTTAATGAGGTGAGAGAAAATTCTCTGAAAAACAAATATGTTAATTATTTACTCTTTGAGCCTCTCCTGATGAGAGTAAGATTCACACAATGATTCTCCCCCTCACTAAGTTCCCTCAGATATGGTGTATTTTCTATGCCTCTTCCTGGGATGTAGTTTCCCTCTTTTTATCATTCCTTCCCCTTTTTCTGAACCGACCTCCTTCCCTTTACTACACCCCCCTTTTTTTCTTTTATATCAGTAAAATCAAATTATCCTTGAGTACTTTTTATATACCCACAACAGAGTTACAGTTCTCAAGGGTTCTGTGTACCTTTTTCTGTTTCTCTTCAGTCTTGTGGATGTAGATCAAATTTTTTGTTTAAGTCTGTTTTTTTTCTTAGAAACATATAGAATTCCTCTGTTTCATTGAATGACCATCTTCTTCCATGGAAAAAGATGCTAAACTTAGCTGGGTAGTTCATTCTTGGTTGCAGTCCTTGATCTTTTGCCTTATGGAATAGCAGGTTCCAGGCCCTTCTATCTTTTAATGTGGAGGCAGCCAGATCTTGGGTGACCCTTATTATGGCACCTTGGTATTTAAATTGTTTTTTTTTAGCTGCTTGCAAGATTTTCTCCTTTGTGTGGTAATTCTGCAGCTTAGCCACTATAATCCGTGGTGTTCTTTTTTTAGGGTCTATTTCAGAAGGAGTTCGATGAATTCTTTCCACGTCTACTTTCCCTTCTGTTTCTATTATCTCTGGACAGTTCTCTTTGATAATTTCCTGTAAAATAGAATCTAGGCTCTTTTTTTGGTCATAGTTTTCTGGAAGTCCAATGATCCGCAGATTATCTCTCCTAGATCTATTTTCCAGGTCTATAGATTTTCCCAGTAAGTATTTGACGTTGTTCTCCAGCTTCTCATTTTTTTTTTTTTTTTTTTTTTTGTTTTGTTTGACTGATTCTTGGGTTCTCTGTGAATCATTCATTTCTATTTGTTCCATCCTGACTTTTAAGGAGTTATTTTCTTCTTTCACAGTTTTTAGTTCTTTTTGTAAATGCCCAACTTCATTTTTAAATGAGTTATTTTGCTCTATTGAATTTTTTTCCATTTCCCTAATTTTTTTTGAGAATTATTTTCTTTTTCCAATTCAGAAATTCTATTTTCTTGAGACTTTTTTATCTTTTCCAATTCAGAAATCCTACTTTCCTGTGTTTTTTTAACCTTTTCTAATTCATAAATTTTGTTTCCCTGCATCTCCTGTGAATTCTTTATTTTTTCCAACTCCAATTTCAGGACGTTGTTATTCTCTATCATAGCTTCCCTTTCCTTTCCCCATTTTTTTCAAACTCCCTTAATTTTTTAAGAGTCTCTTCTAAGAGAGAGTTATGTAATGGGGGGCAGGAATCATTCCCCTTTAGGTTGTTATCTGCTGTCTCTCTGCTGTTAACTTCCTCAGGGTTGGATACCCGCTCTTTCTCTGTGTAGTAGGAATCTATGGTTTTTTTGGCTTTTTTGCTCATATTTAAAAAATCTTTTGGGGTCTGTCCCTGGGGTAGGAAATTATTTATTTACTTCTTTACCAGCTTCCTCCCAGACCGGATGGATGCAGCGGCTCCTGGGCCTGAGCTAAGATAGAGCTCTGGGAGAAAGTTCCCCACCCCCTCCCTGGAAGTGCCTCAGAGGTGATTAGCACTACTGTGCTTCGAGGGCGTAGAATAGTAAAGACAGCACAAAGCCCAGCCTATGTGTCCGGGTGGGGCGTGGATGTCTGCAGCAGGTGACATGAAAAGCCCCTGTGCTCAAACTGGAAGAGTCTGCCAGAAACCGAGGTCCCTAGTTCAAAGGTTCCACTTCTCTGGGACTTCCTGGAGCTGAGTTCCACTCCCTCCAGCTAAACTAGGCAGTGTGTGTTGCCTTGGGCCGTATCCACCCACTTGTCAATCTCTTAACTATTCTCAGGTGGTAGCTGAGGCCACACCCCCTGGTGCCGAGATCTGCTGAGTCACCTACAGGATCCCGGGAAAATCTAATCTGAGTTTTTAAAGTATTTAGCTTTCTCTTCTGAACTGCTAAATAATTAGCAGAGAAGAGCTAATAGCCTGTGCCAGATTCCTTTATCTCAGTGGCTTCTCTGATCCCAGAGCCCTTCCCAGCGCAATCGGCAGAGTATGCTAGCACCCAGCCGTCTGTGCTTGCCTCTCTTCTTCCTCCCCAGGGGACTGACCTTTTCTGTTGAAACTCCAGATTCTCTTCAGCTGGTAAGTCGTGCTTCCAGTCCTTGTGGTATCTATCAGTCCTGGGCTTATTTTGAGGCTTAATTTATCTAATTGGTTGTGAGGGAGTGAGGACGTTCACAGAGTCGTGTGTTTCTTCTCTGCCATCTTGGCTCCGCCCCTGGTTCTACTTATTTCACTCAGCATAAGTTCATGTAAGTCTCTCCAAGCCTATCTGTATTCATCCTGCTGGTCATTTCTTACAGAACAATAAAATTCCATACCATTCATATACTATAATTTACCCAACCATTCTCCAATGAATGGGCATCCATTCATTTTCCAATTTCTAGCCACTACAAAATGGGCTACCACAACCATTTTAGCACATACAGGCCCTTTTCCCTTCTTTAGTATTTCTTTCGGATATGAGCCCAGTAGTAGCACTGCTGGATCAAAGGGTATGCAAAGTTTGATAACTTTTGGGGAATGGTTCCAAATTGCTCTCCAGAATGGCTGGATTCTTTCACAACTCCACCAACAATGCATCAGTGTCCCAGTTTTCCCACATCCCCTCCAACATTCATCAGTATCTCTCATGTTAGCCAATCTGACAGGTGTGTAGTGGTATATCAGAGTTTGTCTTAATTTTCATTTCATTGATCAATAATGATTTGGAACACTCTTTCATATGAATGGAAATACTTTCAATTTCATCATCTGAAAATTGTCTGTTCATATTTTTTGACCATTTATTAATTAGAAAATGGCTTGAATTCTTTTAAATTAGAGGCTGTTCTCTATATATTTTGGAAATGAGGCCTTTACCAGAACCTTTAACTGTAAAAATGTGTTCTAAGTTTGTTAATTACCTTCTAATCTTGTTTCCATTACTTTTGTTTGTACAAAAGCTTTTTAAATTCATGTAATCAAAATGTTCTATTTTGTGATCAATAACGATCTCTAGTTCTCATTTGGTCACAAATTCTTTCCTCCTCCACAAATCTGAAAGGTAAACTATCTTTTGTTCCTCTAATTAATTTATGATATTGTTCTTTATGCCTAAATCTTGGACCCAATTTGATCTTATCTTCTTATGTGGTATTAAATGTGGGTCCATGCCTAGTTTCTGCCACACTAATTTCCAGTTTTCCAAGCAGTTTTTGTCAAATAATGAATTTTTATGGCAAAAGTTGGGATCTTGGGTTTTGTCAAACAGTGGATTGCTATAGTTGTACAATATTTTGTCCTGTGAATGTAACCTATTCCACTGATCAACTAGTCTATTTCTTAGCCAATACCAAATGATTTGGGTGAGTGCTGCTTTATATTATAGTTTTAGATCAGATACAGCTAAGCCACTTTCATTTGATTTTTTTTTCATTAATTCCCTTGAAATTCTCGACCTTTTGTTTTTCCATATGAATTTTGTTCTTATTTTTTCTGTCATTAAAATAGTTTCTTGGGAATCTGATTGGTATAGCACTAAATAAATAGATTAGTTTAGGGAGTATTGCCACATTTACTATAGTCGCTTGGCCTATCCAAGAGCACTTAATATCTTTCTAATTATTTAAATCTGACTTTATTTTTGTGGCAAGTGTTTTGTAATTTTGCTCATATAATCCCTAACTTAACTTTGGTAGATAGATTCCCAAATATTTTATACTATTGAAAATTGTTTTGAAAGGAATTTCCCTTTGTATCTCTTGCTTTTGGATTTTGTTGGTGATTTATAAAAATGCTAAGAATTTATGTGGATTTATTTTGTATCCAGGAACTTTGCTAAAGTTGTGGATTATATCTAATAATTTTTAATTATAATCTCTGGGATACTTTAAGTATACCATCATATCATCTGCAAAGAGTTCAATTTACTCATTACCTACTCTAATTCCTTTAATCTCTTTCTTGCCTCTTATTGCCAAGGCTAGCATTTTTAACACAATATTGAATAGTAATGGTGATAGTGGGAAACTTTGTTTCACTCCTGATATTACTTGGAAAGGTTCTAGTTTATTTCCATTTGTCTGTTTTAAATATATGCTCCTATTTTAAGAAATAGCCCTTTTATTCCTATACTCTCAAGTGTTTATAGTAGAAATGGATGTTGGATTTTGTCAAATGCTTTTTCTACATTTATTGAGGTGATCATTTAGTTTTTGTTGATTTGATTATTAATATGATTTTAATAAGTAACATAATAATTAATACTATTAATATAATATTATAATAATTATATAATATGATAATATAGTATAATAATTAATATTATTATTAATATAATAGTTTTCCTAATATTAAACCAGCCCGGCATTCCTGGTATAAGTCCTACTTTATCATGGTGTAGTCTTTTTGATAGTATCGTATTTATGATTTTGGCATCAATATTCATTAAGGAGATGGTCTATAATTTCAACATATCTGGTTTAGGTATCAGTACCATGTCTGTGTCATTAAAAGAATTTGGTAGGACTCTTCATTCCCTATTTTTTCAAATAATTTATATAGCATTGGGGCTAATTGTTCTTTAAATGTTTGGTAGAATTCACGTGTAAATCCATCTGGTCTTGGGAATTTTTTCTTAGGGAGTTGATTAATAGTTGTTTCTCTTTCTTTTTCTGAAATAAGATTATTTAAGCAAATTACTCCCTCCTCTTTTAATCTGGGAAGCTTATATTTTTGTAGATAGTCATACATTTCACTTAGGTTATCAAATTTATTGACTTAAAGTTGGGCAAAGTAACTCAGTATTATTTCTCTAATTTCCTCTTTATTTGTGGAAAATTCCCCCTTTTCATTTTAAGACTATTTGATTTTCTTCTTTCCTTTTTCTGATCATATTTACCAAAGTTTTTTTTTTCTATTTTATTGGGGTTTTTTTCATAAAACCAACTCTTAGTTTTATTTATTAATTCAATAGTTTTTTTGTTTTTTTTTTTACTTTCAATATTATTGATTTCTCCTTTTAATTTTAGAATTTTAAGTTTAGTTTTTGGTTGGGGGTTTTTAATTTGGTCTTTTTCTAGCTTTTTAAGTTGCAGGCCCAATTCATTGAGCTTCTCTTTATTTTATTCAAGTAAGCCTCTAAAGATAGAAAATTTCCCCTTATTACCGCTTTAGCTGCATCCCACAAATTTTGGTGTGATGTCTCATCAGTGTCATTATCTTGGGTGAAATTACTCATTGAGTCTATAATTTGCTGTTTCTCCTAATCATTATTTAAGATGAGATTATTTTGTTTCCAATTACTTTTTGGTCTATTTATCCCTGACTTCTTGTTGAATGTAGTTTTGATTGCATTGTGATCTGAAAAGAAAGCATTTAGTATTTCTACCTTCCTGCATTTAATTTTGAGATCTTTATGTCCTAATATATGGTCAGTTTTTGTATAGGTTCCATGAACTGCTGAGAAAAAAAGTATACTCATTTCTGTCACCATTCAATTTTCTCCAGAGATCTATCATACAGAAAGGAATATATGAGGAACTACATCACAAATCTGACAGAGGGACCTATTATAGTAGTGATGAGACTTATTTATTTGATATTTTCTTTCCTTTTCCTTATCCTAATCTCCCTCCCTCTCCCTCTCCCTTTTCCTTCTCTGCTCTCTGTTTATGTGCATGTCTCTAACCAGGAACAAAACTAAAGAATTCCTTGATATTTTGTAATGATATTTTCATCTGTCAAAAGTGGAAGAACAAATAAGAAGAATTGCTATTCTGGACTGGATTCTCACCTTTGGAAATCTTGGAAATTTTGGGAGATATACAATAAAGATAATTGATGAATGAAAAAAGGTAGTATTATTCATCTCTTGATTTTTTGTTTGCTCTGCTTGGGATATTGACCTTTGAAATATGTCTCCTAATTCTCTTTCTACCAATCCTTTTCACCCTCCTTTACTGGATTGTCTTTCAGATAATAGACTTTAACCATAGGTGTCTCACAGGGTTCTGGCCCAGACTCTCTTTTTCTCCCTCTATACTACTTCACTTAGTGATCACATAAAGCCCATAACGTGGTTTTCATTGTTTTTATTAATTATTTAATTAGTTCCTATGCTATTGATTCTCAAATCTATCTCTCCTGCCTTAATCTGTCTGCTGAACTCCAGTATCATACTTCCAAGTGCTTTTCTGTCCAGACATTTTAAACTCAATGTATCTAAAACTGAACTAATTTTCATTAGGCTGAAAACTCTCCCAATATCTTATTTTTTTCTGTTATTGTAGAAAAGTAAGTCATCTTCTTAACTCTCAGGTTCAAAATCTTGGTTCATTCTCAACCTTTTACTATCTTTCAACCCATATATCCAACTGGTTGCCAAGGCCTGTAACTTTCACCTTTGTGGTCTTTTCCATTTCTCTGACATCACCCTGACCCCACCTTATGCTTGTATTATTGTAAATGTCTATTGATGAATCTTACTGTCTCAAGTCTCCCCACACTCCAATTTACTCTTTATTCAACCACAAAAGTTTTTGTTTTTTTTTTCCCCTAATGAGCAAATCCAACTATATAACCCCAGCCACTACCACTCAATCAATTCTAATAGATCCTTCCAGGAGCACTCTCCAAGGAACAAATAAAAATTCTCTATTTGTCTTTGAAAGCTACCTCCCTACATTTCCCATCTTTGTATATATTATTATACATCTTGTATTCTTTAATCCAGTGACAATTGGTTTCCTTGCTATTCCACAAATATTCCATCTATGCACTTCAGGCATTTTCTCTGGTTGTTCTCCATATCTGTAACAGTTTCTCTCCTCACTTCTATCTACTGTCTTCTCAGGATTGATTTAACTATTAATTAAAAACTCATCTCCTACAATAAGACTTTCCTAACTCTTTTTGATTCAAATTATTTCTCTGTCATTTATTTCCTATTTATCTTGTATATATATATATATATATATATATATATATATATATATATATATATATATATGTAAATGTAAATTAATATATATATGTGTGTATATACACACACACATACACACACACACACACACACATATATATATATATATATATATATATATATATATATATATATATATGTAAATTTACATTTGTTTGCTTGTTGTCTATTCTTTGTGATCCCCTTGTGGGTAGGGATTGACTTTGGGGCATCAAGTACTTAATTAATATTAATAGATTGACTTGCTGGGAAAATTGGAGAGTAGAACAGCAGAAATGTGTTTTAAATGATCTTATATCATATATCAAAATGAGTTCCAAATAGATAATAAATTAAATATATAAGGTCCCATTGTTAAACCAAAATAATACAAAATTAAGCACTAGAATGTGATAGCTTTTAAATCTGTGGTTTTTGGAAAGTTTAACACAAAAAAAAGTTATAGAGAAAAAGAAAATAGATAATTTTGGTTAGGAAAGAGTAGAAAGTTTTTGAAGAAACAAAATCAATGTAACTAGAATAAGATACATTATCTGTTGCAGAAAAACAAACAAACAAACAAAAAAAACCCTTTATCAATCTTGTCTGATAATACTCTGGTTGTTATCTATGTTTCCAAAGCATTAGTACAATTTTAACTTTTAATGGCATAAATGAATTAAGGAAATGACACAGACAAAAAGACCTAGAACTGTTCACCAAAAGACAAATTATGAAATTATCAATAATTATTTGGAAGATAGGCCCAAGTCACTAAAAATAAGACAAATACAAAATTTTTTAAAATGAGTTTTTTTCCAGACAGCTATCAAATTTGCAAAGATGATATAAAATTGAAATAATTTATGTGCCTAATACTTCAGTTGGTAGAATTATTGATTGGTCCAACCATTTGAGGGGAAAAAAAATCACTGAATTTTTCATACCTTTGACTTAGTGGACTCATGTGCACATATACCAAAGGAGATCATAGAAAATTTCTACATATAGCAAAATGTTAACAGTAATACTTCTTTTGATGATGGAAAGATGGAAACAAAATGTTTGCCAATAGATTGAGTATTCTCTATACAAATAATAGCATACAAATATTTGTACTAGGAAGTTAAAAAATAAAGGATTTATACAAACATGAAATAATTGTGATTAAATTATTCAAAGTGAAGCAAAGAGAATGAAAAGTATGATATATTCAATCCAGAAATCAAATCATTAAATATTTATAAACACCTACATGTGCCTGGTATTGTACTAAGTGCTGTACTGAAAAAATATAAATTAAAACAAAACAGAAAAACAGTCAAATTGATTCTATTGATGATTCTCGTTCATAGCAGATGATGAAACATATATTCCTCCCCTCAATAGGGAGTTGATGGACTGGAAATTTGTCATACATTGTAATTTTTTAACTGATTTTCTTATTTTTTTTCTTGTTACAAGGGAGGCAATTTACTTTGTTATAATAACAAACAACATTATTGACACTTTAACAAAAAAAAAGTTAATATACAAAATGAAAGCTAGGATTTATGTATTCATGTAAGATGATGTTTTTATTTTTGTTTCAGAATGTTAAAACTGTTTTATTGATAGTTACTAGATTTGGAACAATAAATGAGAATCAAGGATATAAAATATAGTAAAATATCTTATCTTGAGTCACAACAACTGAGTTAAATACTTCCTCTGATTTTTACTACCTGTATTACCCTGAGCAAGACATTTAACCCCTCTGTGCTTTTGTTTCCTCATGAATGAAATGGAGTTTATATTAGGTAACTTTTAAGATCCCTTCTAGCTCTTGATACATGATTTTGTGAACCTATGATTCTATGTATGCTTGAAAAGAATGTGTTGAAAAGAAAGTAAGAGAAAACATGTATCAGCCAAATATTTGCACTCACATAGAGAAAATCTACCAGCAGGTTAGAGAGATCATCTACACATAAAAAGGTGAGAATTATATAGGAAAAATGAGAAGGTATGAAAGCTTTTTGAACCAAAGAGCCATAAGGTCACAGATCACTGTAGTATAACTGTGTTAACAGCAAAATCCCATATATTCAATTGTCTTATGAGAAATATGTGTATACTGTCTCCTATTTTCCTTCCCACTCATCATTTATCTATTTGTTACCTTAGCAACATCTCAAACTGCTATTTTGTCTTTGTAAAGGAAGCTCCCAAACCATGAGTCTAAACAAGCTTCTGCATACTAGCCAAACCATGAATTAATAAATTGACAGAGAAGAATTGTGTTGTACAACCTCTCCAAGATTCACACATTTTCTATGTAAATATAACTCACAGTTTTTGGCAACATTTGGATTTGTGCTGGAACTCTGTCTTCCCAGAAATCAGGCAGAGTCAGGCTAATCAAAAGTCTTTATTCTTGGTCTCTTGAGCTTGCCATCAGGGGATTAGATCTAGTAATCTCTACACCACCTTCCTCTCTCCCCACCTCAAGGAGAATGCCTCAATTTCCTCCTCCTACTCCACCCACACACATCACTTCCCCCTCTTTGTCCCACCAATCAAGTCAGCACAGAACAGCTGGGGAGGGTCAACCTTCAAACATGTTAATAGAGAATTGTCCAATTGGCAATTATTCACTACGTGCTCCAGTTCTAGCCCTTTACAGATTTGGATTGACAGAAGTTTTTTTGTTTTTTGTTTTTTGTTTTTTTGTTTTGTTTTGTTTTGTTTTTGCACTTGAGTAATACTCTATTTGATACTCATTGGTGTCAGGAGAAGAACCCTGGATAGATTATTCATTTTAAATGCTTCTTTTTCCGCTTTTAATGTTTGGTAGCTCTCATTTTTACTATTTCTTCAAAATTTGTTGTTGCTGTTCAGCAATTTTTCAACTGTGTTTGACACTTTTTTACTCTGGGGGTTTCTCAGCAAAAAATGTTGAAGTGATTTGCTATTTCTTTTTCCAACTCATTTTACAGATGAGAAAATTGAAGCAAGCAGGGTTAAGTGACTTGCCCAGATTCACAAACTAGTAAATATCTTACTAGTTTTGAATTTATGGAGATGACCTCTCTCTACTCTACCACCTAGTTTCCCTTCTACAAAGCTGAGATTTTGCTAAAACTTTTTGAATATCTTCAAGTTTCATTTGACTGACCATCTTTTATTGTTGTTTGTTTATTTTGGGGAGAAGGAATGCAATTTCAAATATAATGTTCACAAATGGTTCTTCTTGTGTGCAAATGTTTACAAATATTTCTTTTTAAATTTTTTTAATCATTCCATTTTAAAGTCAAAAATTAGCAGAAAGCATAGCAAAATGATCAAGGAATATGACATGTCAAAAAGTATAATAAAGTGCAGAGCATTTTTTATCCTTTGAATAAGCACTAAGGAGATAAAATCTCCAGTTGAAAATGGAGTTGCCAGAAGAGGATCCCACATTAGAAAAGTGTTACCTGCAGATTTAGAATAGAACAATAACACAATATGCAGGATAGTGAATGTGTCAAATTCCATCTGATAAGACTCAACAGACATTAATTAAATTTTTACTTCATATAAGGCATTAAAACGTTAGAAAGGAAAAGAGGAGGAAAGGGTTTTGATCATAGATTTTAATGTTATCCCAAACTCCCTGTGAGGAAATTACTTTTACCAAAGTATATTGACAGCTGTTCCTCAATTTATCTTAGCTTATTATGGAGAGCCCTTGATGACTCACAGAGAGCATGTGCCAGAGGAAAAGATTGAACCCAAGCCTGTTCTTTATCCACCATATCACAATACTTCACTGGTACTAAGAATAAAAAAGTGAAAAATAAAATATCCTTTGCCCTCGAGTTTACCTTCTGATGTAATGACATACCATAAAACCTTCACATAAGATTATATTTTATAGATGATACATGAAAACTTTTTTTTCTATTAACTGATGTAGAATGTCTTTAACATTTATTGCAGATGTTTTGGTAGAGGAACAAAGAGGCATAATCCCACATAAATGGAGGGGCGCAGGTGAGGAGAGGGGCCTGCCATAGCTGGCTCCAGTGTAAGCAGAATTGACATCTCTAGCATCTTGTCCTCCAACTCTTTTCCAAGGGAGGCTTTTATTTCTACAACAATGAAAGCAGGAGGTTGAGACTGGAGGCCTCTCTTCAGAGAGATGGTGTACTAGGCTAGAAGTATATTTCTGCTCTCTTAAATATTGTTCATATAGGGAATATGATCAGAGTTGAGCTAAATTTTTAATCACTCTACATTTTGGAAGGAAATGGAACTGCAAGTTCTACATCCAAAGCTAAACCCCTTTCCCATCTGATACTGTAGAGAGCTGGAACTCTGAAAAAGTATACTTGAAACAAGGTGTTAAGTCAGTGTAATTGATAAGATAATGGTTCACTAGTTCGCATATATCTAATGTGATATAATCATTCCAGTTAGATATAATGATATAATCATTCTAGTTTGATATAATGATATAATCACTCTAGATTGGCTTATACTCAGTATACTGTAATGATGTAATTGTAATAGGGTATTTAAACTGGGGACAAAGTCAGACTCAGACTGAGATTGGTTGAGCCTGGCAGACTCGCAATCTACTGAATGAGACTGGGTCAGACTGACACTGGGTCAGACTATGACAGACATAAACTATAAAGGAGACAATAAAGATTTAAGACTCTATTTTTGTCCATCCTCATGGTGACTATTCTGCTAAGACTAAGGCCCTTTAGGAGGATTTCCAGAAAGCTAGCCCTTTGGCACCCAACATGAGCAACCATGATTGCAAAAGCTAGTATAAGGAATTCAGTGACCACTTGGGCTGTCTCCTATGCTGCGGGTATTGCAAAAGTAAATCCTGAAAAGGTGTCTACTACAATATGGATAAAAGACAGATGGCCAAAAGATTTATACTGGGTCACATCCATTAGCCAAATTTCACTGTGTCTCAAACAATAAAGGTTTTCCCCTGGAGGAAGTGTAGGAGCATGGAAAGGAAGGCAAGCTGTACAGGCTTTTACTATGCTCCTAGCTTCCTCTTTTGTTATCCCAAATTGCAAATGTAAACCTTGAGCAGCCTGATGATATGTAGAATGAGTTTCTTGGGCTGCCTGAAATAAAGGAGTACTGGATTACATAGTTAGAAGGCTATTGGTCTTTGAATTTCCACAAAAAAATAGGATCTGGAAGTCCTCTATGAGAGTGGACATGGAAGATATAAATCTTATCTGGATGCTTTCTCACTTGCTCTTGAAGTTCCTTAAAGAGCTGATATATATTAGAATCTGCAAATTTTCTTTAGGCTGTGGAAATTCTTTGTACACACCTACTGAATAGGCTGAATCAGATATTATACTCATCTCCTGGATAATAAGTAAAAGCTAGCATAATTGCATACAATTCATTCTGCTGAGTGGACTACAAGGAATTCTGACTACTCTCTTTATAGTTAAGTCATGAGACTATACAGCACAAATGTTATGTTTGGTTGCATCTGTAAAGATAGTTGGTCTTTTAAGAGGAACCTTAGAAACTTTTTCTTAAAAAATTCATTGCCAATTATATAATAGTTGGATTATCTTTAGTGGAGACGTGTATATAAAATTTGCCACCCTAGGATAGTTTCACAGTATACACTAATTTGTGCATGGTATAAAAGGTGTTTTTCTTGTCAGGTCTTACCAAAGATAATTGTACTACTTGCTTAATGGCCTTTAATAAAATTATGACCACAAGCACTGGGTAAGGAGTAAGGCTTTGTTCTGGTTGGGCTGGGAGGTACACCCATTCTGTCTCCTTGATGAAGGATTGCTATGGGTGCCTCTTTTATAGGAAAAACTAATATTTCCAAGGCTTTTCGAGTAACTCTTTCAACTATATTGGATAAAGTTAGTTCAATTTCTCTCAAAGCCTCTTGAGCTTCTTTTGAAAGCTGGTGTGGTAAGTTTAAAGCACTGTCTCCCTTTAAAATGTTACAATTGATAGGTAGTTAAGCCCAACACTGAACACATCCATTGGATATCTCCTATCAATTTCTGAAAGTCATTTAAGGTGTTGAACTTCTCTGTTCTTAAAGAAAGCTTTTGTACCTGTGAGCACCTTAGGATATACTTCATATCCTAAATATTGAAAAGGAATGTGTGTTTGAATTTTTTTTTTCTGGAGCTATATGCAATTTGTAGTGCTGTAGTGTTTTTATGTTTTTTTGGTAGACATGCTTTTAACATTTGCTCCTCAGGTGCACACCCCAAGATATCATCCATGTAATGTAATAGCATAACTTTTGGAAATGCTTTTCTTGCTGGAATAAGAGCAACAGCAACATATATTTGACACATAGTAGGGCTATGTTTCATTCTCTGTGGCAAAAGTGTCCATTCATATCCTTTATAAGGTTCAGGTAAATTAACACTGGGCACTGAAAAAGCAAATATTTTCACATCCTCCTTATCCAGAGGGATAGAATGGAAATAGTCCTTAATGTCTATAACCCAAAGAGGCCATTCTTGGAAAATTTAGTAGGAGATGGAAGTCCAGGCTGAAGAGTTCCTATAGTTTCCATCTGTTCATTTACTTTTCTCAAATCAGTCAACATCCTCCATTTTCTAGATTTCTTTTTTATAATAACTACAGGGGAATTCCAAGGACCTAGAGAATGTGTCCTTGGTCAAGTTGCTCTTATACGACATCTAATAAGGCCTGATTTTTTTCATTTGCTAAGGGCCACTGTTCTACCTAACTGGTGTATCAGTTTTCCATTGAATGGAAGTGAGAGTGCAGGCAGGCCTTCAATAGCAGCCCTGCCTAAAAAGCTGAAGTACTCAATTGTAATCCTAACTGATGTAAGATGTCTCTTCCCCATAGATTGATGGGAATTTTTTTCAATTACAAAAAGAATACAAAAAACCCATTTCACATTAAAATATCCATCTCAAAGGGGTAGCACTAACTTCAGCTTCTATTGATCCTCCTATGCCAGACATATGGGTGCCTACCTTAATCTTTGGCCAATTAGTGGGCCAATTGTCACTTCTAATGACTGTATAATCTGAACCTATGTGTACCACCTCTTTCAATAGTATGCCATTTCCAAAGATAGTGAGCATAGGACAATCGGCTGTAACAGCTGCAGTTGACAATATTCCTGGATTCTGTTGCTGAGAGTCAAAATTGGATAAATATCACCAAATTGCCTGTTGGGAGTCTGAATCAGTAAACTTGATGCTACTACTTCTCCTGGTTGATAAGTCAGACATTGTCTATCTGTATTAGAGCCTGGGATATTATCTACACATTCATCATTTTCACACATTGGTGTATGGATGGACACTGTTTTGTAAATACTCTTAGGAGATGAAATGGTCAAGCCTACTCTGCCTGGAGGCAAAGGATCCATAGTTGGACAGGGTCAGATTTCATCTCTCCAGAGTATATCTCAGTAGTCCCAGCTGCATACAACTTAATTCTCCCTAATTGTAATCTCTTTCCCTCCTCAGGTACCTTCTCGGCTGATTAATCATGTAATTCCCTTTCTCCCATCAGATTGCTTCTCAGCTGATTGACCATGCTGGAGTATTGACCATGCTAAAGACTTTCTGGGTGTAATGTCAGCTGCCATCATGATCCAAATGCTTTTTGCCTGGGGCCCTGGAGCTGGGCCCTGCTTCCCATTCCCAGAGTCATTCTATATTCTGATGCCCAATGGAAGCCTCTGTTGCATTTTGGACATGGGGTTTCGGGTCCTGTTCTCCCATTATGTCTTCTCTGCCTACACTGAATTTTCATATGCCCTATTTTACCACATCGAAAGCATTGATGAATCTCTCTGGAACTCCCTTACCAAAAGGGATCCTGTCTTCCCATATTCAGATCTTGAGAATTCTGCTTCATAAACTGGGTGTAAAAGGCATTTGTGCCCACTGTGGCACGGCATCTTATGATCTCATCTAAAGGAGCATTCTTGTGTAGTCCTAATCTAATTCTTCTACAAACCTCATTAGCTTTTTCTTTAGCAAGTTGTCTTATCATAATTTCTGTTGTTATATTTTCACCAATAGTTCATATGATAAGATGTTCCACAAAATCAGCAAAGAGTTCATTTGGACTTTTTGCTATTTTCGTGAAGGATTTCCCTTTATCTTGTCTTCTTGGGAGGGTGCCCCATGTTTTGATAGCAGCAGAAGCAATTTGCTTGTATGCTACTACAGGGTAATTAATCTGTGCTAAAATATCTGCATAAGGACCTAAAACTGATAGTTTATCAAAGGTGACTAGTATATTAACTCCAGGTTGCCTATTTCTATCTACCTCCAGAGAAAGAACTAGAAAACTCTGAATATAGATTAAATCATATTTTCCACTTTTTCTTATTATATGTGTGCATGGTTGAGTATATGTATTTTCAACATAGCTAATAAAAATATGCTTTCAATGACTTTACATATAAATCAATATCATTTTTTCTGACTTTCTCAAGGAATGGAGGAGGGGCATAAAGATAGAAGATAAATTAGAACTCAAAATTAAAAAAAAATGGATGTTAAAATTTTCAAATGGGGGGAAGTGTTTAACAAAAAAAAATAAAAATATAATAAAATATTAATAACATTATATTTTGAAACTAAGTCAATATGAGGCCCACAATAGTTGTTTTTTTTTTTTTTATGTAGGAATTAGTGGCTCCCATTGCTATATGAATTTAACACTATTACTATAGATTTCTCAGAATGTTTTTAAAACATAAAATAAAATATTTCAAATCATATTGAATAATATACTATATTGAAATATACTAATCAAAAGTAATTTATTATATGAATTCTGTTTAGAATCCTTCTGTTGTTAATCAAAAGGCGGCTAGTTGGTACAGGGTATAAGAGTTCTACTGGGCTTGAACTTAGAAAGACTCATCTTCCTGAGTTTAAAACTAGCCTCAGACACTAACTGTATGACTCTGGGCAAATTACTTAACCCTGTTTACCTCAGTTTCCTCACCTGTAAAATTGGAGAAGTAAATAGTAAACTATTGCAGTATCTTTGCCAATAAATGCCCAAATGCAGTCACAAAAAGTCAAATGCAAAAAACACTGAACAAGAATAACCTGATAAGCAGGTCTAATCACTTAGTTTTCCTTAGAAAGCACAAGATAAAATAAAAATTTTCTTACATTCTTAAATACTATTCATCCCATTTATGAAACTTCAATCTTTAATTGAATGATTTTTAAAAAATAAATTGAAAATGCTTTGAGAGTACAAATTAATATGATATTCATAATCAGATCTTCTTCAGTATCTACCAGAGTGTCTTGTATATAGTAACTACATTACAAAGAAATCAATAAATTTAAACTAAAATTGCTTGTTGAGTGTGAATGTGGTATCCTAGTAAAACTTTCAAAAAAAAGTTAGAATGTGTCTATCACACTAAAGCCTTTTGTTTTAGACCAATAATACCATTAGTAAGGATTTATCCTTTGCTAATTTATTGTTAGTAGTGCAGAAGTTAACCAGAATTGAATGCCATTGTGAAGGTACCTTTTTGATGGTATCCAACATGGATCGCCCTCCTTGCCAGGGCTTAGAGTTCTTCCTGATACATGTCAAACTTGCCATGCTATGCCACTTCCGGTCTTCTAACTTCTTGTGAAAAGCATTGGCAAGCAAAAGCACGGTATCATATATGTAAAGGTTTGAGATCTGAAAAAAAAAAATTACACATTGATCATTAAAATTGATGATGTCTACTTGTCCTTAGACTTAGGTAGAAATCAAAGCCTTAGAGTATATCCTACAACTCAACTTAATGATTTATTTGGTTAAAGAAGCAAAATCCTTCTTTTGTTTGGATTTTTAAAAATCAATGTAATGATTGAGAATCGATTTGTTGTAATGTTCTCTAAAAAATGTAATGTTCTCTGGGATCAGGTTTCTTGGGTAGCTTCTGGAGGCAGCCTTAGTTTCAACTCAGTGTAATAATCACCTCAAATGCAGTCAGGAGTTAAAGTCCAGATCATTTATTGTCTCTTCCAAAATCTTATTTCCTTCACTTGGGGCTTGGCTAGTTTTCTGGAGGCCCATCTCTCTCCTTGGTTCCAAGAGTTCTTGCTGCTAGTCCTTTGTCTCTGCCAGCTTCTGCCTCTTTTCTTCCAAATCTCTCCAGCCAGCACAAAGGTGGAACTTGGAAGGAATCTGACTCCACCTCCAAAAGAGTGGGCTTGTGGGCTAGTGGGCTTGTGGGAGCTCCTCCTTATATATGCTCTCTTAAAGGTGTGAATTCTAATAAGTAATAAGTACCTAAGGATTGTCTCTATAAATTCCTGTGACTTAGCACCTTGTTTCAAGTTCTATCCCATAACATCTCCCGCTTTCTCTTGATTTAGAACATAAGGTGGTCATAACCTCCCTGACTTCTCAAGGAGGTGAGAACCTCAAAAAAGGAGGTGATCATGCCTTCCCTGCCTGCTCAAAAAAGGGAGTGAAACACTATAAAAAGAGGAGTGATCATTCCTTCCTTGACATCTCAGGAAGGGAGATGAAAACACCAAAGGAAATGGGAAATCAAATCAGATTATCGGGTTGCTGAGGGTGCTCACTCTTAAAACAGGTATATATTAATCCATCAATATTGGAGGTATTACACATAATTTCATAAATTACATAAGCACATGGTAACATAACACAGGCTAGTATAGATGTAACAAATAACATGAATCAATATGAGGAATTATACATGTTCATAAGTCCTAGAAATAGTCCAAAAGGAATCTATTGTCCGTCAGTTCATATGCTAGGAATCCAATAATTCCTGCAAGTTTTGAAGTCTTGCAATAGTCTCATCAACAATTTTTTCTTCTCAAGGAATCCAATAGTTCCTGCTAGTTTTCAAGTCCTGCAACAGTCTTATCTTGTTTTAGGGAATCCAATGATTCCTGCAGATTTTTTTCTTAGGTCTTCTCCTTTGTTTCCAGATTTTTCTCTTTTTCTGTATCTCTCCAGGTGTTTGATTCCTTCTCTTCTGTATAGATACAAGTAAACCCTTTCTCCCAAGCAGTTAACCTATCTACTCCCTTCTATTTACCACTTTCTAAATATCTCCTCATCACTTGGCAATTGCATTCGAACTGTTTGCACTGGACACTGCCCTGTTGGTTTAAAAAGCCTGTATTCTCCCCAACTGTAATCACTTTCTGCTATGTGATTGCTTTTCAACTGACTGATCACATCAGAGTCCTGAACTTCTAAAGACTCTCTGGGTGTAATCTCAGTTGCCATCATGCCCCACCTGTCTTTTGGATGATATCTTGGAGCTGGGCCACACCTCTCATTTCCCTGGGTCAATCTACATTCTGAGGCCCAGTGGAAGTCCTTGTGGCATTTTGGACATAGGGTTTTAAGTCTTCTCTCACCTTGTCCTCCATCTTTCTGTCTGGGGAGGGAACCCCAAGCTTTTATTGCAGCCTTAGAAATTTGCTCATACACTGTTATGGGATAATTAATCTGTGCTGAATTCTCTCCATACTGACCTTCACCTGCTACTTGGTCAAAAGTGATTTGTAAATTAATTGCTGTTTGCCTATTGCATTGGGCTTGAATCCTACATAATTCATGATACTCCAAAAGTCACAACAAGTTTTATCCAGGTTCTAAAAGTATGGATTTCCAGTCATTCGGAGTTAAGATTTCATAAGCCAAACTATCTAGTAACATCTTAACACGAGATGAAATAGCTTCATAAAAGTGCAATCTTTTTTCAAATCAAAAGGATTGTATCTTCCCATTTTTTGACCTGAAAGGTCAAATCACAAAAAGGTCTTCAATCACAGGGTATGCAGAAGTGCCAGAATTGTACTTAACTCCATTCTTATCTGATCCTTCAGCCTTTTCACCTAGTCTAATTGGATCGTCTCTCTCCTGTTTTTTCATCTTTTTCCTTATTCTATAACTTATATAATTTCCTAAAACCAGTTGTATTAAATTGTATGTATTAAGTATATCTTTGGAAATTGAATTTGGATTGCAATTGTAGTATTCACCTAGTTGCTCTCCTACTAATTTCTACTCATCTAGATCCAATTATTTTTCCATAGAGAACCAAGGAGATGCTTACTGTACAGTTTCTGCTCCCAAATTATAATCTGTTCAGTTATCTGCTCCCAAATTATAATCAAACCTTGGCTTTTCATAACCCTGACAATGTGCTCTACACATTTTCCTTGAAGAGAAACAGAAGGCTGTTTTCTTTTTTTTCTTTTTTTTTTTTGAGGCTGGGGTTAAGTGACTTGCCCAGGGTCACACAGCTGGGAAGTGTTAAGTGTCTGAGACCAGATTTGAACTCGGGTCCTCCTGAATTCAAGGCTAGTGCTCTATCCATTGTGCCACCTAGCTGCCCCTAGAAAGCTATTTTCTAAACATTTGTCCAATTTTAGCTGAAATTCTACTTTAGTTCTTTAACAAAATTTCCTTGTTGTAGTCACCCTAATTTCTAGTTCAAGGAGACTTTTCCAATGAAATCAGGATCGTATCTGCCCTACATTGGGTGCCAAAATGTAATGTTCTTCTCTAAAATGTAATGTTCTCTGGGAGCAGGTTTCTGGAGGCAGCCTTAATTTCAGCTCAGTGTAATAATCATCTCAAATGAAGTTAGGAGTTAAAGTCCAGATCCTTTATTGTCTCTTCAAAAAATCTTATCTCCTTCATTTGGGACTTGGCTAGTTTTCTGGAGGCCCATCTCTCTCCTTGGTTCCAAGAGCCCTTGCTGCTAGTCATTTGTCTCTGCCAGCTTCTGCTTCTCTTCTTCCCAATCTCTCCAGCCAGCACAAAGATGGAACTTGGAAGGAATCTGACTCCTCCTCCAAAAGAGTAGGCTTATGGGCTAGTGGGCTTGTGGGAGCTCCTCCTTATATATGCTCTCTTAAAGGTGTGAACTCTAATAAGTACTAAGTACATAAGCATTGTCTCTATCAATTCCAGTGACTTAGCACCTTGTTTCAAGTTCTGGCCCATAACAGTTTTTATTTGATTTTATGCTTCAGTTTGTGTACCTGCCTATTAATGTGTGTAATAAAATGTGTAGGGGGAGAAAAGGAAGCTGTTCAGTACCAGACTTCAGAAAGTCATTATTCCCTGAAAATATTACAATCTACGTGTTTCAAAAATTCATTTTCTACAAAATTCAAATTTAGATGGTATTTGGATTTCAGATGTATAGAAGAAGCATACTTTTGCATAAATATAGGAACATAGAAATGCCATAAATATAGGGAGTAGATTTGTGTGTATTGTCTTGTGTATGGTAAAGAAAGAAAAACATGAATAATAGATTCAAACAGAATTAGAAAATTTTTTTCATGTAATAACACTGTCAACTGATTGAACAATAATATATATTTTTATTCTTCTGTATGAAATAGAGATTTATTTGAACCAATTTCTACTGAGTTTTTGACCTGAATTACTACCAAGGACTATAAACTAGTTACTAAAAAGTTATCCTTTCCAAAGAATATTATAAACTACTTAGAAACTTTAGAAATAGCAGGGATCCAATTCCAGAAAGAATACTTGGATCATTAGGTCCCCAAAATAAAACGAAAAACCCAAAACAAAATGAAAAGTGAAGATTAATGTAGCCAAGAAAACTGATTGTCCTGAAATAATTTATTTTTACTTTCTCATCTGCTCTAGAAGATTTACTTATCAGTGCTTTTATAGAACATAACAAAGGAAATACATTGATTGTTCTTATGAAGTTGGTAGCAGAATACTGGTGTGGTTTCTCCTCCTGCTCTGAGTAAGACTGTATCTGCAGAACCAGTGTGATTTAGTGCTATATCATGTGCAAAGGAATAATTCTAAATTTTTAGGGCTGTATAGGTGACATGTACAGTGAATTGTGACATGTCTTATCATTAACTAATAAAACATCTTTAATTCCTTATATTTGTTGAGCACTCTAATCTTTGTATAGCAGTTTTGGTTCAGAATTTGACAAATGAATTTTCCTTCTTTAGAGGAAACAAGAAGCTAACAACCATCCATTTTGAAACATAAGATAAACTCTTGTACTAGATGTATTAATATTAACTTCCCAATATAACTATAAAGAGACTAGCTCCTTATTCCATAACTTGTTTTTACAGAGAATAAATCTGAAGAATCTGAGTAATTTATTCATTTTCCTCAATTTATAATTGACAAAGGAGCTCCCAGAAAGCTAATACAATAAGGTCACTAAGATAAAATCAGTCATCTGAGATTAGAGAAGCAAAGATTTCATTTTATTAAAATTACTTTTTCCCCAAGACCTACAAGGTATGTTAATATCAGAGATAGAAAGCATTTGAAACAGTTCTCTCAGATGAATAAAAATTAATCTAGTGTCAAATCAATGAACCTGTACTGGATCTTAAATGAACAAAGGCCAGCCATCATTAAATACACCATTTGCCCATAATCATACAAAGTAAAATACTCCATGGATAATTCACATTCCTGTAAATCTTTCTTTTACCACTTTCCATTTTTTTGGATAATACCTATCCATTAAACTCAAATCAATCAAGCAAGCATTATTTAACACCTAGTATATTCCAATCAATGTGATAGGGGAATACAATGACAAATATATGTCAAAACACACACACACACACACACACACACACATACACACACAAAACTAAACAATCCCCCTGATGCTAAGAAATTAAAATTCTAGTATTGAAGGGGGCCAATATGTAGAAAGACATGAAAAGTTAAAAAAAATGAAGTCATTTTCTTTATACAAGGTTCTAGACATATGATCTGCTCAAATTACTTTGTGAGATATTCTCTCTATCCTATGAATTTAAGCAGATCATGTGATATTCCCTCTTTTGTCTGTGTCTTTACTCAAACACTACCCTATACTTGGAATGAACTCCCTTCCATGTCTCTTTGAAATGTTTTTCAAAGTTCATGAGGTCTTTTCTCATCCTCCTTAGCTTCTATTGCCAATGCTGACTCATTCCTTAAATGTGTACCTATTTTTTCTCTCCATAGAATACAAGTTTCTTGAGGATGTGAACTGTTTTATTTTTGTCTTTGTATCCCAGTATCTAATGCTTTAAGTACTTTAAAAATTCCCATTATTTGATTGAGAGCATAATACAGGGTATTGATGAAGTAACTATTCACTGAACTATTCACTATTCATCACTACTCAGCATGTTATCTGCTAATCAAATATTACTATATTTCTTCTGGAAAACCCTCCTTTTGCCAATTAAGAAACTAAACTAAATGAATTCCCTGGGTTTGGAATACAAGTGGGGTCAGAGAGATGGAACTGATGATTTGTTGGCTATATTTCCTCTGTTGGGATGGGGACTATATTTCCTCTGCAAAGCAGAAGAACCCTTTGTGAATCCTCTTGTTCAGTCCTATCTACTCATCATGAAATCTTGCCCTTTCTGAACACAGATTTGGATCTGGAAACAATTACAGGTACGTAACAAATTCTGGTCCCTATCTGTCCTACCAATGCATGAAGTCAAGTCCTTTACAGTCACTGTCGAAGTAAGGTCTGTAGAGGAGTGATATTCCTTTTTGTGCCTTACTAGCCTGCAGTTGAGGATGGCTGGAGTGTTGAGTAAAGCTGATGATACTTGAAATCGGGTGGAAAATTAAAAAAAAAAAGTAAAAAGTGTTTTACATTTGAAGGACAAATACATACATACATATATACACACATCAAAGCAAAAAAAAAAAAAAGGTCAGGACCAAATATGTCGGGCAGGTAGGGGACAAGGAATGAATAATCAGATATTGGTAGAGGTAGTTCTTGGCACTAACATGACCCTCTCCAACTGAAGTAAAATATTAAATATTTTCCATTATTGAATATGACCATAAATTATTTTGAGCTGCATAGAATGTAAGGTACAAATTAGTTAGTCTATGAATCTTATGATGTTAATGTAAGAAATGATACTGGGACACATATAACATATTTTCTAATGTGCTTCAAAGTAGATCATTAAATATAACAAGTTAGCTTTCATATTTGATATGTGATGATTTTCCTGCATCATAATTGTTAATGACTACATTCTGCTTTTTCTTTCTTGTTGATATTTTGCCTTTTAATCACAATTATATCATTTTCAAAAATATTCATTAAATCTGAACAGTATTATCTGTATTAGTAGATAAGGATATACCCTCTATAGTCCTAAAACAACTCAACTTTAAACTGTTAGTTTTACATTCTTGTAAATTAATAAAATCTTCACCTTTAAAGGAGTTTAGAGTAGCTAGTCTAGCTTCTTATTCAATACAGAAATCCTTTCTATAGTATTTGAAACAGATAGCCATAAGGCTTTGCTTGAGTTCTTCATTAAGGAATAGAGAAGAAAGACTGACTCCATGATGGGCAGTTATAAATTTTATAAAGATTTTCCTTATGCATAATTAAAAGATGGTCATGTAACATGAAATTTTGGTTAAACAAAGTTAAAAGATTATCTCCCAGATCACATAATATTTCTTATGTCTTCCTCTCCTGTTCCTTTCCCTCCCCTTTTCTCCTCTCCACTTTCTCATTTCCTCTCCTTTCCTTTCCATTTCCTTTTTTCTTCTCCCCACTTTTCCCTTCACTCCTGTCTCTATCTTCCTCTTGTTCCCATTCTCTTCCTTCCCTTCCCATTCTGTTGACTAGAAAAGTAAGTTTAATTTACTAGAAAGGCTGATCTTAAATATTAACAAACCCTGGCAATGATTTAATATAATACCAATTAATTAAACAAAAATGAAAGATTAAAAAAAAACCCACAAAACAATCTAAATCATCCCATTGTTTGATTAATACACCCTAATTCATAATTTCACTCATCAAAAGGGTCTTTTTACATATACAGCTAGGTAGGTTAGAGAGCTAGGTGGGTGAGTAGAAAGCTGGGCTTTGAAAGAAGGCTCATCTTCCTGAGTTCAAATCTGGCCTCATACATTTATTAGCTATATGACCTGGAGCATATAACTTAAAAACTATTTGTCTCAGTTCCTCTTTTATAAAATGTACTAGAAAATGAAATGACAAACTACTCCCAGTATCTTTGTCAAGAAATTGCCAAATATTGCCACAAAATGCCTAAAACTACTGAA
This sequence comes from Sminthopsis crassicaudata, assembly GCF_048593235.1. Lineage (NCBI taxonomy): Eukaryota > Metazoa > Chordata > Mammalia > Dasyuromorphia > Dasyuridae > Sminthopsis > Sminthopsis crassicaudata. The sequence continues at coordinate 140,015,386 of NC_133622.1, read as the reverse complement.
CAACAACAAAATTTCTATGTCATAGAACAAATTCAAAATTTTTAACATACTCTTCTTAAATAAGGATTAGCAATTTACAAATTGTTAAGAATTGTTCAGGAGATTTACTTAACAGCTAAATATTTTAATGCTAATCTGAAAGTTCAATCACTTGACTAATAAACATTTATTAAGAATTGACTATATGCTAGGCACTGTTATACTCATTTAATAGTTATTTGTCAATATGGTACTCAGAGAAGGATTTGAAAACATATAAAATATACCTCCATATTTTGGGAGAATGGGTCTTTTGGATCACATAATGTTGAAGATATTCGATGGTTTCCACGGAAACATCGTTGACTTATATTCTGGGGGACTGGAAATGTCTGCCGAATAATTGTTAACCTTCCAATCGACCTTCTCACTAGCTCTTGTACATCAGCATCATTTATTTCCTACAAGATAAAAATATAAGATGAGCAAAAGGAAGTCATGAAGCATTTTCTGAAGTTTTAAAAAATATTTTTATTGTAACAAATGTATTTGATGCATTTGTTTAACCTATTTGTTAATGAACACTTATGTGCTCATTTAAATGGTTGATATCCACAGATATTTTATGTGCTTTAATTATGAATGCCTAAATAATCTGAATAGGAAAATTTTGACATATTTATTTCATTTAATATGAATGTGACATTTATTATGGTAAATAACCATAATAATAATAAATAATACTTTTTAGAAGTATGGAATATTTGTATAAAGAAATGTCTACACTAGATTTGGGGAAAAGGACATGAGGCCACATCCTTTCTTATTTATCCATGTAACTTCATTTAAGTCATTTAATGTCTCAAGGCCTAAAATGAGGGGGGACCCTTAAGTTTCTTTATAAGTGGTAATAAAGGTCCTTCTAGCCCTAAGATTCTTCTAAGTCTTAGCCCTATGACTCTTGGAGTCAAAAGTTGGATTTAAGTCCTGAAACAGTATGTTTCAGAAACAGATATGTGATCTCGGGTAAGTAACTTATCTATTCAATATCATCAGACAACCCTACATGACATTACATTACAGAAGAATTGCTATTTGAATCAGTGGAGAGAATTTTTACACTACGTGATATGGTGAAATTACAGCATAGGATCATTTAAACAAGCAGATGAATAAATAAAAGATACAACTCAGAAAATTGTTAGTGAAAGTGATGAGATGATTATTTGAAATCACCTTTAATGACATTAATAATCATGTCTTTCAAGGTACTTTCAGTATTCAGAAAGATGTGTATATTAATATGGAACAGAATATTATTATTTAACAATAAAAAATGAAGATTCTGAACTGTATCATGCAAATTAAATTTGAGAAATGAATTTCATTTCACTCACTTCCATATTAAAATTACATAACTGAAAAAAAGTAGCTAAAAGTTTAATTTTGATTCAAAGGAAAAAATACTTGAATTTATTTTGTTTTAGACAAACCTACCATAATTATTTCTAAGGAATCTTGTTAAACATTTCTGTTTTCTAAGGAATAAATAAAATGCCAAAAAAAAAACAACACAAGGAAATATAGGAAAAAAAAGGAAAATAAAAGGGAAAAAATAGGAAAAATAGGGAAAAAAATCATAGGGATAAGAACCCTGACTGAATTTGTGAATCTGAAGGTTAAATCAGCATGAATCTGTGTGCCAAATGAAGCTTATTCTGCATAATAGCTTTTCTTTAGATTTGATACAGTCTTTAACTCTCACTCTCCCCACATTCCCCCTCAACCTATTTAAATTATTTGACTTGAAACAGCAAAGGATGTGGAAGAAATAAAATACTGGAGTAAGCATTTAACTCTATGACTGGTCTAATTGTAATCTAAAGAATGAAAATGATCAGAAGAAAAAGCAGTCTCCTGAGTAGTCTAATCTAAAGACTTTTGTCCTTCCTAAATTCCACTTTTGGATGCCTTTTGAAACCAATGAGCCTTTTGAGGTTTGTTTATCATTAATCAGAATAGATTTTCACAGTAACACAAAGAAAAGATTTCAACACTAGGTAGTTCTGCCAATATATTTTGAACTGCAATGAGCACTTTTCAGACTTTACTAAAAGCTTATAAGAGAAAAAAGGGGGAGAAAGCTCCACATTATTGTTTTTCCTGCAAAGTCTGAAGAAGATGCTCACAATTGTGAATTTTAATTTATTTTTCCTGATGAAGCAATCACACTTTGTTCTTTCTCATTGTATATCCTCACTGAATGTCAGCTTGAGAATTCATCCTTTTTATGATCTTTACAAAATGCATATTTTTTGCAAGCAAAATAACACCTGGCATCAATGCTGTCCAATGTAATATCCTGTATTTCTGGTTTACTTATTCTTAATGTACCATAGAAAATGGTTTTTCTCAATTTATAATGCTGCTATTTCCTTTAGACTAAATTATTTCACTATCCACCTCCTTCCCTAAATTCTTATTTTATCAAAACACCATCACTGGAACCAACAACAACCCCACAACAATCAGTCTTTTAAACGATGTACTTACCCTGCACTCATAAAATATTACAATGTTTTTATTCATTCCATTTTAGGCCCTCTTTTACTAAAAAAGCCTTGTGCAAGGAAAGTAAGAGTTAATATGTAACTAGTATCTAATTAGTTTTCTAGTATATATTTTGCTGTTCTGAAATCCAAGATAGAGTTTGAAAGCACTTCAGTTATCATATAGTCTCCTTTCCATCACCTTCTACAGATAAGTCACACATACACACACACACACACACACACACACACACACACACACACACACACACACACACACAGGTAAAGTGACTCACTCAGGGTCATAGACTGTCTGCCAAATTCCAAAATATGCTTTCTAGAACTCTCAAAAGGCAGTGTAAGATTGAGCCCATAAAAATGTAAAGCCAAGCTTGCAAGCTTGCTGAGAAGAGATCTTGGTTTGTCTTATATATATTTTTACCAACATTTTTTCCAGTCTTGATATTTTAAAAATTATAATAGCAGATTTTGGTTTTGATATATAAATAGGACACTTTAAGTATAGTTGATCAATTAATATGCATTAAAAGGTGGAGCCAAGATGGTGGAGTAAAAGCAGGAGCTTGCCCACTGCTCCAATTTCTTTTAAATAATGACTCAAAACAAATTTTAGAGCAATAGAACATCCAAAAAGATGGAGGAGAACATTTTCCAACTTAAAAATATAGAAGAAAAGGTCTATGCCAGTAGTATGCAGTTCTGGGACAAGGAGTGCTATCACAACCTCAGAGCTAGACCCAGCCCTAGGTATGGCACTGGCTGACCCTTGAATCAGCAACTATACTGGTGACTTCCAGACTTCTCAGTCCAGAGACATCATACAAGACCAGGAAGTTCAGCATAATCCCAGTGCAGGCCAGCCTAGACCAGCCCCAGCTCCTGCCCAGACCCCAGCATCAATAAGGGGGACCTCTGAATCAACAGCAGTGCGGGAGGTTTCTAGACCTCTTAGCCTGGGGATGCCAGAGAGGACTCAGAAGGTCAGTGGAGATGGTATGTGGCAACAAATGGAAGTCTGGTGTGCAATCCCAGCATATCTCTGTCAGTGGAATCCCAACTCTACTCAGCTCAGTAGATCTTAGTACTAGAGGGGCAAGGACATACCTAACAGCTTCATGGCAGAAAAGAATGTTTGTGGTCAGATTTCTAGAAGGATTTCTGAAAACAGGTATATAAGGCCCCTGAAGCTTGGGGCCGTGTACGCTCTACCCTGGAAACAGAACCCTATTTTAACAAAGAGTTAAATGCAGAGTAATAGGCTAGGAAAATTAGCAGCAAACAACAACAACAACAACAAAAAAAGTTTCTGGATTTAGCCAAGATGGTGGAGAAGGCATACACAACATTCTAAGCTCCTCTCATACCCTTACTACTAATTACCAAATTCAGCCTCAAAAATAGTGCTTCACGGGTAAAATTCACAAAGACTGGAAGTACAACAATTTATCAGCCGAAGATAATCTGGAAGATCACCAGAAAAGGTTTGTCCTAAGTGGCAGGAGCAGGCCAGTGCAAGCAGGGATAGAACCAGAGGCAAGCATATTAAGTAGACCGGCTGTGGGTGGTCTCCGTGGCTGGAAATTTTATGGGGAGGACTCTACTACAGGTTGGCTGCTCTGCCTCGCTTGCAAAGCAGTAGATCAGCAGAGAAATTAAAGCCAAAGATAGAGGGTATTCCAAAAAAAAATGCCAGAATCTAACAGGATCTGGCTACACCCACCCAAAATGGGAAGAGAGTGACTAAGCACAGACCACAGCACAGCTGTGCAGCCAATATCTGCAGCATGGGGCTTTTGCCTGAGGCAGTCACACATCTCCATGGCAAGGGGGGCTCAGCATGGGGCAACCTCTAATCTATGGGGATGGGGGGTGGGGGGTGGGGAGGATTCAGCCTGGGGCAATATAACTTCCCCAGCCTCACTGCCCACCCCAGGTTAGAGACACTTCTGGTGCAGAGCTTTTCCCAGAGCACTTCCACAGTTCAGCTGCTCTTTGCAGCCCATTAGCAGGATACCTTCTGTCCATATTTCTATCCCTGCTCTGCAGAGGAAGCTGGTAACCTCCTTGCTCTGAAGGCAGACCCTAAAGACTTTAAAAAAATTAGTAAAAAAGCCAAACAAACCATTGCTAGCTTCTATACAGAAAGAGAGTAGGTTGTCAATGCTAAGGAGAATAATAGCAGAAGGTCTCCAGACAAAACCCTAAAGGGGGATGTAACCTGGTCCCCTTTACACAAGGCTCTCCTAGAAGAAATTATAAAAAATCTTAACAGAGAACTAGAAGAAAATTGGGGAAAAGAGAGGCTCTGCAAGAGACTACAGAAAAGCTTATAACTCACTTAATGAAAAAAATTGATAGAGTGGAAAAAGTAAACTACTTCCTGAAAGGTGAATTGGAAAAGGTAAAGAACTCCCAGGGAAACAGAATTTGTGAAAGGGAAAAGATAAAGAACTCCCTGGAAAGTAGGATTTTTGAATTGGAAAAGAAAAAGAACTCCAAAGAAATTAGGATTTGTGAATCGGAAAAAGAAAATAACTCATTAAAAAAAAAAAAAAAAAAAAAAGTGAAATGTAAAACAATTCCATAGAGCAAAACAACTCATTTAAAAACTCAATTGGACACATACAAAAAGAAGTAAAAAAAAGCTAATGAAGAAAATAACTCATTAAAAATCAGAACTAAACAAATAGGAATGAATGATTCATTGAGACGTCAAGAATCGGTCAAGAAAAACAAAAAAAAATTAAAAAAATTAAAAAATGTTACCTGGAAAAACAATAGGCCTGGGAAATAGATCTAGGAGTGATAATCTGAGGATTATTTGACTTCCTGAAAATTATGATGAAAAAAGAGACTAGATACTATTTTACAGTAAATCATCAAAGAGAACTGCCCAGATGTAATAGAATCATAAGGTAAAATAGCCATTGAAAGAATTCATCGAACAATTTCTGAAAAAGACCTTAAAATAAAAACTCCAAGGAATATTGTACCTAAATTTCAGAACTATCAGACTAAGGTAAAAATGTTACAATCAGCCAGAATAAAACAATTCAAATACCAAGGAGCCACAATAAGGATCACTCAAGATCTAGCTGCTTCCACATTAAAAGATCGAAGGGCCTGGCATCTGATATACTGAAAGGCAAAAGAACTTGGAATGCATCCAAGAGTAAATTACCCAGCTGAACTGAGCATTTTCTTCCATGGAAGAAGATGGACATTTAATAAAACAGATGAATTCCATTTGTTTCAAAGGGAAAAAAAAAAAAAACAGAACTAAACAAAAAAAATTGACCTCCAACTATAGGACTAAAAAGAAGCAGAAGAAGGCAAAAAGAACTACTGAAAATAATATTTCTATTATGCATATACATAAAGAGTACATGTATAATTTGATATTATTGATGTAACATAAAAAAGGAAGTAGAAATAGAAAGAGGATAGTATCAGAAAAAGGGAGAAGGGGAGATAAAAAGAGGGAAACTTCACCCCACGAAGAGACAAAGGAAACCTATCATATCTGAGGGAATTTAGAGAGGGGGATAAACATTGTGTGAATCTTACTTTCATCAGATTTGGCTCAAAGAGAAAATAATTGACATATTTGGTTTACAGAGAAACTTTTCTCACTGCATTAAAAAATGGGAGAGGAAAAGCGAAAAGGAAAAGAGTAATAAGGGAAAGGTACAAGACAAGGGAAGGAATTCAAAGGGAGTGGGAGGGATTCTAAAGAGGGAGAGCTGCATGAGGCAAGTGGTGCTTATAAGTTTAATACTTGGGAAGGAGGAAAAATAGGGACAAGAAAAAGAAAAGCATAATCTGGGGATGATAAAATGGCAGGAAATTCAGAATTAGTAATTTTAACCATAAATGTGAATGGGATTAACATTCCCATAAAGCAGAGGCAGATAGACAGGATCAAAAACCTAGAAACCTACAATATGTTGCCTAGAGGAAACACATTTAAAGCAGGGAGATATATATAGAATAACAGTAAAAGGCTGGAGCAGAATCTTTTATGCTTCAAGTGAAGTAGAAAAAGCAGGAGTAGCCACCCTTATCTCAGAAGAAGCAAAAGCAAAAATTGAGCTAATTAAAAGAGATAAGGAAGGAAACTATGTCTTGCTAAAGGGTAGCATAGACAATGAAGCAATATCAATATTACACATATAAGCACCAAGTGGTATAGCATCTAACTTCCTAAAGGAGAAGTTAAGAGTTTCAAGAAGAAAAAGACAGCAAAAATTATAATAGTGGGAGATCTCAACCATGCATTCTCAGAATTAGATAAATCAAACCACAAAACAAATAAGAAAGGAATTGAAGAGGTAAATAGAATATTAGAAAAATTAGGTATGATAGATCTTTGGAGAAAACTGAATGGAGACAGAAAGGAGTATGCTTTCTTCTCAGCAGTTCATGGAACTTATGCAAAAAATGACCATATATTAGGAAATAAAGATCTCAAAATTAAATGCAGGAAGGTAGAAATAGTAAATGTGTTCTTTTCAAATCATGATGCAATAAAAACTACATTCAACAAAAAGTTAGTGGTAAATAGACCAAAAAGTAATTGGAAACTAAATAATCTCATCTTGAAGAATGACTGGTTGAAACAGCAACAATTAATAATTTCACCCAAGAAAATGACAATGATGAGACATCATGCCAAAATTTGTGGAATGCAGCTTAAGCGGTAATTAGGGAAAACTTTATATCTTTAGAGGCTTACTTGAATAAAATAGAGAAAGAGAAGATCAACGAATTGGGCTTGCAACTTTAAAAAGCTAGAAAAAGAACAAATTAAACCCCCCAATCAAATATTAAACTTGAAATTCTAAAATTAAAAGGAGAAATTAATAATATTGAAAGTAAAAAAAAAATAACTATTGAATTAATAAATAAAAAAACAATTGGTTTTATGAAAAAAAAAACAATAAAATAAACTTTGGTAAATATGATTAGAAAAAGCAAAGAGAAAAATCAAATTGTTAGTCTTAAAAATGAAAAAGGATAACTTTCCACCAATGAAGAGGAAATTAGCGCAATAATGAGGAATTATTTTGCCCAATTTTATGCCAATAAATATGATAACCTAAATGAAATGGATGACTACCTCCAAAAATATAGGCTTCCCAGATTAACAGGGGAGGAAGTAAATTGCTAAAATAGTCCCATTTCAGAAAAAAAAAAAAAGAACATGCTATTAATCAACTCCTTAAGAAAAAAAACCCAGGACCAGAAGGATTTTCATGTGATTTCTACCAAACATTTAAGAACAATTAACCTCAATGCTATATAAACTATTTGAAAAAAATAGGGAACAAAGGAGTCCTACCAAAATCCTTTTATGACACAGACATGGTACTGATCCCTAAACCAGGTAGGTTGAAAATAGAGAAGGAAAATTATATAACAATCTCCCTAAAATCTTAAATAAAATATTAGCAAAAGGACTACAGAAAATCATCCCCAGGATAATACACCATGACCAAGCAGGAATGCAGGGCTGGTTCAATATTAGGCAAACTGATAGTATAATTGTTCATATCAATAACCAAATGAACAAAAAACATATGATCATCTCAATAGATGCAGAAAAAGCATTTGATAAAATCCAACATCCATTCCTATTAAGAACACTTGAGAGTATAGGAATAAATGAACTTTTCCTTAAAATAATCAGTACCATCTATTTAAAACCATCAATAAACATCATATCTAATGGGGATAAATGGGAACCATTCCCAATAAGATCAGGAGTGAAACAAGTTTGCCCACTATCACCATTACTATTTAATATTGTATTAGAAATTCAAGCTTCGGCAATAAGAGTTTAGAAAGAGATTAAAGGAGTTAGAGTGGGTAATAAGGAAACCAAATTATCACTCTTTGCTGATGATATGATGGTATACTTAGAGAACCTTGGAGATTTTAATAAAAAGCTGTTAGAAATAATCCACACCTTTAGCAAAGTTGCAAGATACTCAATAAACCATTATAAGTCATCAGCATTCTTATATATCACTAACAAAATCCAACAGAGTTACAAAGAGAAATTCCATTTAAAGTAACTACTAATAGTATAAAATATTTGAGAATCTATCTGCCAAAAGAAAATCAGAAACTATATCAGCAAAACTACACTTTCCACACAAATAAAGTCACATTTAAATAATTGGAAAAACATTAAATGGTATTGGATAGAGCGAGCAAATGTAATAAAGAGGACAATGCTACCTTACCTAAACTAATCTATTTATTTAGCGCTAATCAGACTCCCAGAAAACTATTTTAATGACCTAGAAAAAAATAACAACAACAAAGTTCATATGGAAAAACAAAAGGTCAAGAATTTTAAGGGAACTTATGAAAAAGTGTTACTCCTGGGGTTATATCCCAAAGAGATCTTAAAGAAGGAAAAATGACCTGTATGTGCAAGAATGTTTTTTGAAGCCCTCTGTGTAGTGGCCAGAAACGGGAAACTGAGTTGATGCCCACCAATTGAAGAATGGCTGAATAAATTGTGGAATATGAATGTTATGGAATAGTATTATTCTGTATGAAACAACCAGCAGGATGGATTCAGAAAGGCCTGGAGAGATTTACATGAACTGATGGTGAGTAAAATAAGTAGAACCAGGAGATCATTATTCAACAATAATACTATATGATGATGAATTCTGATGGTTGTGGCCCTCTTTAACAATGAGATGAACCAAAGTAGTTCCAAGAGAGCAGTAATAAATTGACCCAGAAACAGTGAAAGAACTCTGGGAAATAAGTATGAAGCACTTCATAGAATTCCTAATCCCTCTATTTTTGTCTGCCTTCATTTTTTATTTCCTTCACAGGTTAATTGTACACTATTTCAAAGTCTGATTCTTTTTGTGCAGCAAAATAACTGTATGAACATGTATACTTATATTGTATTTAACAATTATTAGTCTGCCTGCCATCTCGGGGAGGGGGTGGGGGCAAGGAAGGGAAAAATTGGAACAAAAACTTTTGGCTATTGTCAATGTTGTGAAATTACTCATGCATATATCTGGTAAATAAAAACTATTTAAAAAAAGAAAGTTATTATAGTCATAAGGAAGATCAAAACATACTCAAAAGTTGATAACAAAGTCAAAGCTCCTATATCCAAAGACTCCAAGAAAGATAAAAATTGGACTCAGGACATGGAAGTGCACAAATGAGACTTTGAAAATCAAGTAAGGGAGAGAGAGAGAGAGAGAGAGAAGAAAATTTAGGGAATGCATTGAGAGAGGTGCAAAAGGAAACACAAAAAAAATGCTGAGGAAAAGAATGCTTTAAAAAGCAAAATTGGTCAATTGAGAAAGGAGGAAAATAATTCCTTAAAAATAGAATTAAGCAAATGGAAGCTAATAACTTTATGAAAATTCAAGATTCAAGAAAGAAACACTAAAAAAAGTGTAGGAAAAAATTGAAATATCTCATTGGAAAAACAATTGACCTGGAAAATAGATCTTGGAGAGATAATTTAAACATGACTGGTCTACCTAAAAATAATGATCAAAAAAAAAAAGAGCCTAATCATTGTCTTTTCAAGAAATTATCAAGGAAAACTGTCCTGATATTCTAGAAACAGAGGGTAAAATAGAAATTGAAAAAAATCCACCAATCACCTCTTGAAAGAGAACCTAAAATGAAAACTCCCAACAATATTATAGCCAAATTCTGCAACTCCCAAGTCAAGGAGAAAATATTGCAAGCAACCAGTATAACACAAAATAACACAAGATCTGGATAAAGGACCAGAGCACTTAGAATATGATATTAAGGAGAGCAAGGAAGCTAGGAGTGCAATGGAAAATCAGCAAAATTGGGTATAATCCTTCAGAGGAAAAGGTGGCTATTCAATGAAACAGAGAATTTTCAAGCATTCATGATGAAAAGTCTAGAGCAGGGGCAGCTAGATGGTACAATGGATAGAGCACGAGCCCTGAAGTCAGGAGGAACTGAGTTCAAATCTAGCCTCAGGTACTTAATACTTCCTAGCTATGTGACACTAGGCAAGTCACCTAACCCCAATTGCCTTAGCAAAAAAAAAAAAAAAAAAAAAAAAAAAAAAAAAAAACTAGAGCTGAATGAAAATTTTGATTACAAAATTCTTCCTCAAGACTGAGGAGAACCATAAGGAGATAACCAAGAAAGTGATAAAGTAATATCATAAGGGACTTAATAAGATTTATCTATTTACATTCCTATATGGGAGGATGATATTTTAAGTCATTAGAATATTCTCATTATTATGGTAGTTAGAAGGAGTATATAGACAGAGGGCATGGGTGTGAGTTGAACTCTCTTCTCAGGACAAAAATGATGGGAATGCCCATCAACTGGGGAGTGGCTCAATAAACTATTTCTTCCTAGATAATTGCAATATTTTTTTCCTTGACCTGATGGTTCTAAAATTTGACTTATAATGTTCCTCAGAACTTTTATTTTGTATTTTCTTAAAATGATCATTTTATTCTTTCAATACCTATTTTGTAGTCTAGTTCTAGGATACCTGGGCAATTCTTCTTGATAAATTCTTGAAAAAGGCTACATAATCTTTTTTGATTATAGCTTTCAGGTAGTCTAATAGATATTGCATCTATTTTCCAGGGTAGTTATTTTTCCCAAGAGGTATATTATTTTTTCTTCCACTTTTTTTTTCTTTTGAATTTATTTGACTCCAATGTCTCATTAGTCATTAGCTTCCACTTGTCCATTTCTAACTTGTAAAGAGTTGTTTTCCTAAATTAGATTTTGTACTTTCTTTTCCCTTTATCCAATTGTACTTTTTAAAAAGTTATTATCTTCAATGGATTTTTATATTTCATTTTCCATTTGACCAAGTAGCTGTTTTCTTTTTTCAAGTTCTTTGACTGTTTTCCATAATCTTTGTGCATAATTCTTATTTCTTTTCCTAATTTTTCTTCTTCCTCTCTTATGTGATTTTAAGCTTCTTTTTGAGTGCTTCCATGAGTTCTTTCTGGGATTGAGACTACTTCCTGTTTTCCTTTGGGATTTTGCCCATAGGTGTTTTGACATTGTTGTTTCCTTCTGAGCTTTTGTCTTGATTTTGCCTGTCACTTCATAACTTTCAATGGTTAGATTTATTTTTTGTTGTTTTTCTTTTTGGGGAGAGGGGTTGTTTTGTTCATCTTTCTTTTTTTTTTTTTTTTCCCTGAGGCTGGGGTTAAGTGACTTGCCCAGGGTCACACAGCTAGAAAGTGTTAAGTGTTTGAGACTAGATTTGAACTCTGGTCCTTCTGAATTCAAGGCTGGTGCTCTATCCACTGTGCCACCTAGCTGCCCCTTGTTCATCTCTTTTAATCCTTTCCCTTTCTTTTTAATTGGTGCTCTGCCCCAGGTGGTTGGGTACTGTTTCAGAATACTTGTGTCAAGGGCTGTAGATACTGACTGGACTTGATGCCTCCCTGATGTTGTCCTGAGACCCACCAGGAATCTTTGTGCTTGATGCAGCTGAAGGCCAGTGTTGTTTGGCAGCTTATCTAGTGCTGAGCCAAGGTTCTGGAGATGGTGGCTGCAAATTGCTAAGGCCAGTGGGTTTTTCTGCACTTCCCAAGAGCTATACTAAATATTTCAGAGGTGTGGAAGCTGTAGGTTACCTGTTTTCCAAAGGCTAGGCTCAGAGTTGGAGCTTGCCAATTCCACTGTGGTATTGGGGGAGTTCTGTTGTGGGCATTTGCTTGCTCCACCACATTGAGCTTTAGGATCTCCAGCTGGTTTGTTGAACTGTAGCTTGCTATAGGTGGTTGTCGACTTGCTAGGATACTTCCTATCCTGGATTGCATTCCCTTTACCTAGGTAAAACAAAGCTTTTTTGTGGATCTTCCAAATTTGGGGAGCTAAATGGTTATTTCACCCTATCTTTTTGGGATCCTGCTCTTCCATGATTTGTTTTGAAATACCATTTTATGGTTGTTTGGAGTTGAATATGATAGAGTTATTGAAATTTACTGCTTATTCCACCATCTTGGTTTCCCAAAATCTAATCATCTAATCTATTTAAATATTTTTCCTTTTTCCCCCTTCCTTTTAGATAGTGCTTTATCCCTATAGTTATTTTATTTAATCAACTTTAAAGCAACCATATTCTTCAAGGATCTCTTATCCTTTATACTAACTTCAGTTATGTTTTTCAATCCCTTTCTTATTTTTGAAGTTTTATTTAACTTATTCGTTCTTTTTTCTTCCTTTCATTTAATTATCTAAGTCTTCCTGTTTTGTCCTCTCTCATTAAGTGATAAATTTCAAATCTCTCCTCCTTTCCATTCTTCTTTATTTTTATTAGTTTTTTTTTTTGTTTGTTTGTTTGCTGTACTTTTCATTTTAAGGATTTATTACCTTGTTCTCCTCATTAATTCTCTTCACTTTCTGACTATTATTTATTTTTAACTTCCAAAGTTTTAAACATGCTTTTAAAAATTTTGAGCTCCAAATTATTTTCCTCCTCCCAATCCCACCCTACCCATTGAGAAATCAAGAAATATGATACTCATATACATGTGAAGTCATGCAAAACACATTTCCATATTAACAATGTTGCAAAAAAAATTAAGAGTATTTTAAAAGTGAAGAATATATGCTTCAATATGCACTTTATGTTCATCAGTTTTCTCTTTGAAGGTGAATAACATTTTTCATTATGAGTTCTTTGGAATTCGCTTTGATCAGTGTATTCATCAGCGTAGATAATTGCAGCAGCAAACAAATTTCTAATGGATTTTGGAACACAAATCTGTGGATTTTTAGTATTATCCACTTAATTCACAAGGTTACTATTTTGTTGAGATTCCTCATTTCTTATTATGTAGAGAAAGCTGTAATTGCTTTATTTCCGGTACATACATTTTTTTGAGTGTTAGTGGTGCATTCTGGGAGGAACTGATTCAGGTCAGTCCCCTGATATTTAAAACAAAATGATTCATAAATCATTCAATGACTAGGAATATATATATATATATATATATATATATATATATATATATATATATATATATATATATATATATATATATATATATATATATATATACATATATATATATTTATACATATATATATATATGTATATATATATAGTGAGAATTCTTTAAGTTGATTCAAATGGCCAAAGATGCTGTTGAATCAACTAGCCAAGCACCTGAGACCAGTCCTTCTTCTTTTAATTCCTACCTCTTGCTCCTTGGATCCACTTATATTCAGACAATGTGCATTCTTAGGCCCTCTACATTAAACTCCTATCATTTGGGAATCAAAGAAAATGGCAAATTCTCCATCTTGTTAGTCATTTGTGCAGTCAAACTCTTTAGTAGGGTATGTTTTCTTGATCATCTGAAGGATATGTTTTGAGTTCATTTGAAGGAGAGGGAAGAAGATTGTGAACTTCGATCTAGATGAATGGTTACTTGGAAACTTGATTTGGAAGCTAGTATAATTAGGAAACACTCTTTTTTTTTCTTTTGAAAAAAATATTGAACTAAATATGAAATAAGAAAAACAGAATAGAGAAAAAAGGAGACAGAAAAGAAAAATAAAAAGAAAATGAAACAAAACATTGTCATATAACCAGCAGAATATCATGGAGGATTCAAACTATATAACAGTAAATATTCATTTCAAGAAATCATATATAATAAAAGAAGAAATTATATTCATGAGTGTCCACCTTTTCTTTGCTTCCTTGTAGATTATTCTTTTTTTTTTCTGCTGAGCACTTTTACTTTATTTTTTTTTCCTTTTCATCACCCCCCCCAGCAGACTATACACACATTCACACCTACCCACAGACCTACATACATACAGTTATCTATATACACACATACATAGATTTACATGTATACATATACTCAAATATATATGCATATATATTTACCCATATGTAAACATGCATCTAAAACAAAAATAATATGTAGATTTTAATTTTGATTGAATCTTTAAGTTTCAATGATTACTAGTCCTACTCTTTTTTTCCTAGTAAATTCTACTTCTGATCCTTGAGGTAGTGTTTGTGTAAGTCCCTTATTTTCTATTCCTGCTAACTCTTCTATTTTAATTTTGCTCCTTAAATTATATTTCTGTTACTTAACATCCCCCCACCATTTCCTTTCCTCTTTATCTCATTCCCACTTATCTATATATCTTTTCCCACTACCATTACTTTATATATCCTTCTGTACTTCACCTTATCTTTTATCCCTTTGCCTATTAATCAATACACCTTATCTCACTTCCATAAACCTACTACACATCCTTCTGTATCCCACCTTTTCTTATTCCCTCCTCCTATTTCCTTCTCTTATTTCTTTATAGACTTTGAAGGATGCTATATTCATTATAGTATAGTGTTGTCAATTTAACCCATTCTGGATGTGAGTAGGTTTTCAGAAATATGAGCTCTTCTCTCCCTTCTAATGTCTCTGTGTCTATTATTCTTCTGCACTTCATTTGTATAACATAATTACTATTTTTACCTTTTACTAGTTTTACTTTTTAGAGTCAGATCCTAATTAACTATGCCCAAATCTTTCTTTTGAAGTACACAATTGCTGATGTCAAACTTAAAACATGTAAATTTTCCATATTAAGTTCCTTAAATTTTATTTTGGCAGGTCTTGTTTTGTTTTTTTTTTTTTTTTATTGCTGGTATATATGATAATAGGACCTGTGGTCTTTTAGTGTGGCTACTGATAAGCCCTGCACAATTCTATTTGTACTTTCAGCACATTTTAATTTTTTTTTTCTTGTTTCTTGCAAAATTTTCTATTTCATCTGAGGGTTTCAAAATTTGGCAATAATATCCCTTTATGTTTTCCTGAAAGGATCTCATTGAGTTGGTGATTGGTGGATATTTTCTATTTCTGCTTTCCTCTTATGTTCTATCACTACAGAACAATCTTCTTGGATTATTTCTTGCATTATTGTGTTATGATTCTTTGGTTGGTCACTGCTTTTAGAAAGTCCAATTATTGTTGTACTTTCTTCTTAAACTGTTTTCCAGATCTATTGTTTTTCTTATAAATTATTTCAAATTACATTCTACTTTTTTTCATTCTTTACATTTTGTTTTATTATTTCTTGGTCACTTTGAGCTTCACTGGCTTCCCCTTGACCAATTTTAATTTTCAAAGGATCATTTTCTTCCTTAAGACTCTTTTTTCACCTTTTCTAGTTGGTTAACTTGTTTTTCTCATTTTTTTAATGAGAAGTTTTAATGTAAATATCCTTAAAAAGGAGTGTGGAGATGGTTCTTATAGCTTCATTTCTGCTTTTCCTTTTGACCAGAATCCCATGAAAAAGCTTCACCTTCTTGCAAGTGCCCATTTGCCTCTGCACCCACAGGATGGTCTGGTTCCTTTGCCTATTAATCTAAAGGCAAAAGACACTTTTCTGCAGCACAGCTAGGCCTGGTGTTTAACAGCTGAGGTTCCCTTATTTTTCCCAGATTCAGACTCCTGACTCAATATGATGTCCAGGTGGTGAAAGTTTCTGTGGTTCTGGTTGAGGCTCCAACCAAACCCAGCTAGCCCCAGAGCTCCCCATTTGATATTTCTTGGAAGCTAGCCTGGAGGTGTTTAAATTTCACACTGGGTAATCCTGTAATGTTCTGCTCCAAATCTTCTTCCTTTTTCACTACTCTGTGTTTGCCCTAAGGTGCACATTTATTCTGTTTGTGGGAGAAATCTAGAGAACTACAACAGGGTGGCTAGTCAAAAAATAATTGACTCTTTTGGCTCATGACCATTCTACTCCTTCTGACTGAATACTGAGTAAAGCCTTAAACCAGTTAGTTATCACAAGAAATAAAAAGCCTTTTGGACTTGACTAAGTACAATAATGATTCTCTTCTTAATCACATGTAGTGCTTCTATCATTTTTATTTCCTACATATCCGGTATTTGCAGGAAATCATTTTGTAAAAATTAAACTGTTATAACAACAGCTGCAGCAACTTATTTTTCATTCAGCTTAATTCAGTAATTATTTATTAATATCAAGTCACTGTGAAAGATTCTCAATAAAAAAGTAAATTCTATCCTCATTATCTTGATATCATATACTATTTATCCAGAGAAGTTTAATAAAATGTAAGAAGAGTGCAAAATGAAGATAAATAATGGTTCTGATGCATAAAAATAATAAAATTTTTAGAGCTCTATTTAGGTTATTCAAGATATCTTCTAGGTTTGACAATTTTCCATAAACTAGAACTTCACCAAAACTACTTAAAACAATTAGTGTTTAAATTTCTATTTTTCTCCAGAATCACAGGCAACAAAATATTTGAAAAATCTATTGAGTAAAACTAGTTTGTCAAAATAAGTAAAACTTATCTAAGAATCTGATTTTTCTATTATTTTCTTAAAATATTTTATCAAATCTTTAATGTCTTATCTCTACATGTATTTAGAACCCAGATTTTTGAAACAAATCTAATCCAAATTCTTGATTTGTAGATGATACACAAAATTATATCTTTAAAACAAGATTTGAACTCAAGTTCTTTATCAATCCTGACAATTTGAAATTCAATGAAATAAAATTCCCTTTACTCCTTTCCCTAAATACTAAAAAGGTTTTATGCTCTTCTCAAAAATATTAATTCTGACTTTCAGCTCTCCTCTCAAGTTAGGTGCAAGGATCAACTGATGTAGACATATTTCTGAGACAAAATGGTGAAAGTCAGAGTAAATTAATTTGACAATGTAAGACATGTGGGTAGGAGGGTGGTAGCATCCTCATAGCAGATAGGATGTTGTGGCCATTAATAACCCTTTTATTAGCCTAACTGGCATAATTTAGATATTGCAAAATAATTGTCTTCATGAAATGAACTCGCCTTGGCATGGCGCTGTCAAAGCTGAAAAAAGAAAGCTAGTGATCAAGGGAAAGATCCTTATGGTTTTCTAGAAGGGGCTATTGCCAAGTATGCAGTAAAGTTCATTAATATAAAAAAAAAAGTTCATTAATATCTTTACCACTATGTAAAAGACTTGTTCTCACTTGAAGGATGGAGGTATTAATGCCCCTACATGATGGAAGAGAACCATAAGAAATACAATAATTCTCTTAAGACTGTCAGCAATGCCTCCTACACTATCAATTTCTTTACTCTTCTGTTCAAGGTCATTCACTACAACTTTAGAATCTTGAATGACTAATGGCCCTAGTCTGTTATGTAGATGACAATAGATGGTCCTTCTCAGGAAATGCAAGGTGATGAGTATGACCCTATTCAAAATATTATCCCTAATTTCTCTGGTGCTCCCAAGGAACCCTCCTTTGAAAGGTATGTTGGGCTATGCAGGGGACTAGGTTGCATCTTATGTGGGACTCATTCTTTAAAGATGGTATTAGTATTATCCTTACTCACCATTTTTGTACAACTTAGTTCTTCCTATGACAATGAGCATGGTTTCAACAACACTGTAGTAAACTTCATGATTTATGTGACTTCTAAAGCAGAAAGTCATAGATCTTTATCTTCAGCCAAAATAGAAGTTCCACTAGTGAAAAGCCCATATCCCTAAATTATTTCCCATTCACAATTCTTATTCCAACATTCCTTGAAGTAGTAGAGAGAAGCATAGATTCTTTTGTTGTTTATTATCAACAAATTCACAATCATCAGTGCAAGAAAGTTTAATTTTAAGACAAGATACTTATAAGAAAAATTAAGATCAGTATGTGCTTTAAAAATAGCTGGCCTAAGCTGAAAGAAACTGGACAAGAGTTGTATGCTTTACAAACTACACAGTGAATAATTTATGACACTAGAAAAACACAAAATACATGAATTAATTATTTTTGTCACTTATTCAGTTACAAAATCAGAAAAATTATGACCCTTGAATCATAATGATTTAAGCCATTTAAGAAATGCCTCAATCTGATCTATCTAGGACACTTGAGGTCAACCTTGAGAAGGTATTTACTCACATCCAAATATTTATTCCTATAGCAACAAACAGTAAATGCATCTATATTTAAATTTCTAACATGTATAAAACTTAAAGAATCGTGACATCTGTTTAAGGACCCTGAAGGGATGGCAATATTCATAATGCAAGCTTTTAGGGCCTGAATTCACTGAATCTAGAGGAGCCAGTAAGTGTCATTTATAAGTACTAGCATATGATTTATTAAACCAGATGAACTAGCACAGACTCTAATGAATTGTAGAACTTTTAATGTAAACAAAAAAAGAAATTGCTTTCAAGTTTTCATACCAATTTGATCTATTATAAACAAATGCCAGTTTTGATTTGCAAAGGGTCTCTAGAATAATTACTTCTGTAATAAATTTAAATAAACATTTTTGATCAATTTTAAAATTAGTAATTAAATAATAGCTACAGACAACCAAATTAGACAAATTCATATTCTCTATAGTCAAGCAAAAGAATATTTGCATATTTTGCCTTTCAAACTTTTCTAATTTGCTTGCCTTTATCTGAGCAGGATATAATTCCTCTTTTTTTTTTTTTAAATATATGTGTGTGTGGGGGGGGGTGAGCCAAAATGGTGGAGAGAAAAAATGTTTCTTTCTGATCTTCTCCCACAACTTTCAGCTAATTACCAAATTCAGCCTCTGATTGAGTTCTGGACTAGTAGAATCCATGAATATTGGGAGTGCAACAAATTACCAGCAGAAGATAATTTCAAAGATTGCCAGAAAAGGTCTATTTTGGCTGGGCACAGAGGGAGGAGGAAAGGCACAAGCAGGCCAAGCATAGATACCAGTGTATACCTGGTGCAGGGTGTGGACTCCTCAGGTCTGTGCAGACTCCACATGGTGGAGAATATAGGGGGAGGATTCTATAGCAATGTTGGTTACTCTGCTCTGGTTGCAAGTTAGAAGATCAACAGAGAAGGTATAAAACATCCAACACAAACATAAAAGATAAATAGTGAATCTTGAAATTTTAGAGTCTCACAGGACCAGGCCATGAGTATCTAGCACTGGGAGTGAATCAGCACAGGTTCAACACAGCTGTTGCCACTTGTAGAGGAAGCTTTGAAAACCTCCCTTGCTCTAAAAGCAGATACCAACTTAAAAAATGAGTAAAAAAGCAAAGAGAACTCTGACCATAAATAGTTTTTTTTATGGTGAAAGGGAAGAATAGATTTGAAAGGGAAGAACAGATTTCAATTTCTGGGGAGACTAAAAGAAGATTGTCTCCAGATGAAGCCCCAAATATGGATAGAAAATGGACATCATACAATGCTCTTCTAGAAGAAATTTAAAACGATGTTTAAAAAGAGCTAGAAGAAAAATGGGGAAAGGAAATGAAAACTTTACAAGAGGGTTTGAAAAAGGCATATAACTTGTAAAGGGCTACAACTGAGCAGATGCAAGGTAACCTAGCACTTGAGGCTAATTACCAATTGGACAATTCTCTGTTAACATGTTTGGAGGATGACCCTACTTAACTGTTCTGTGCTGGCTAGATTGGTGGGTGTGGACAAAGAAGGTGAAGTGAGATCAGTGGGTGGAGTAGGAGGAGAAGATTCATTCTTTGACAGTAGAGAGAGAGGAAGGAGGTGAAGAGACTCCTATATCTAATCCCCTGAGAGTGACCCCAAAAGAACAAGAATAAAGACTTTTGCTTATCCTGACTCCTGCTGATTTTAAGATATCCAGGGTCACAACAATAACTCATTAAAAGGTAGATTTGTCAAAATGGAAAAAAGTAAAAAACTCCTTGAAAAACGGAATTTGTGAAATGAAAAAGGTAAATAATTTCTTAAAAATAGAATTGTTGATGGAATTGTGAATACATCCAGCCATTCTGGAGAGCAATTTGGAACTATGTTAAAAAAGTTATCTGTTCATACCCTTTGATCCAGCAGTATCCCAAAGAGATTTTAAAGAAGGGAAAGAGGCATGTATGTGCAAGAATGCTTGTGGCAGCTCTCTTTGTAGTGCCCAGAAACTGGAAACTGAGTGGAGAATGGCTGAATAAATTGTGGTATATGAATATTATGGAATATTATTGTTCTGTAAGTAATGACCAACAGGATGATTTCAGAAAGGCCAGGAGAAACTTACATGAATTGATGCTGAGTAAATGAACAGGACCAGGTGATCATTATATACTTCAACAATAGAGCAGTAATGAATTGAACCAGCTACACACAGTGAAAGAACTCTGGGAGATGACTATGAACCACTACGTAGAATTCTCAATCCCTCTATTTTTGTATGCCTGGATTTTTGATTTCCTTCATGTACACTATTTAAAAGTCCAATTCTTTTTGTACAGCAAAATAACTGTATACATATAAAATAATATATATGTATATATATATTATATATATATACATATATTTTATTTAATTTATACTTTAACATATTTAACATGTATCAGTCAACCTGCCATCTGGGGGAGGGGGAGGGGGAAGGAGGGGAAAAATTGGAACAAAAGTTTTGGCAATTGTCAATGCTGTAAAATTACCCATGCATATATCTGGTAAATAAAAAGCTATAATAATAAAAAAAAAGACACTCCTCATTGGCAAATATCTTTAGGAAAAAAACCAGAATTTGTGAAATAAAAAACAATTCCCTAGAACAAAACAACTCATTTAAAAATTCAATTAAGCAAATACAAAAAGAAAAAAAAAAGTAAATGAAGAAAATAATTCACTAATAAGGAAATGAATGACTCAACGAGACATTGAGAATCAGTCAAACAAAACCAAAAAAATATTTCTAATAAAATACCTACTTGGGAAAACAACTGACCTGAAAAATAGATCTTGGAGAGACAACTGAAGGATTATTGGACTGCTTGAAAAGCATGATGAAAAAAAAGAGCCTATATAATATTTCTCAGGAAATCATCAAAGAGATGACGTCGTAGAATCAGAAGGTAAAATAACCATTGAAAGAATTCACCAAATACTACCTGAAAGAGACCCCAAAATTAAAACTCCAAGAAATATCGTGGTTAAACTTGAGAACTATTGGACCAAGAAAAAAATGTTACAAGCAACCAGAAAGATACAATTCAAATCCTAAGGAGCCACAGCAAAAATTACTCATGACCTAGCAGTTTCCACTTGAAAGGATTGAAGGGCCTGGAATCTGATATTCTGAAAGGGAAAGGATCTTGGAATGCAGCATTGAATAAACTACCCAGATAAACTGGTAAAATGTAAGAAAAACAAAACTCTTCAGAACTCTATTTCTATTATGAGTATACATAGAGTACAAATATAATTTGATTTTATTGTTATAATATAAAAAAGTAACTAGAGGTGGAAAGAGGATTGTATCAGAAAAACGGAAAAGTGGAGGTAAAATGAGGGAAATTACAGCTCACAAAGAGGCAAATATATTTGAGGGAAAAAAGGGAGGGGGATAAATATTGTTTGAATCTTACATCAGATTTGGCTCGAAAAGTAAATATTAGACATATTTATTTTACAGAGAAATTTATTGAAAAATGGGATGGCAGCGTGGAGGCAGACAGCTGCTTGAGCTCTGTGTTTTCTCTAAGGACTTACTTCATGACAAGCCTCAGAGTTAATGCTTGACCAGAAAAGAAACCCACAAATAATCACCAAGAGAAGACATCCTTGAAATTCACCAGAGAAGGTCTGTGTTTGCTCGGGGGAGGGTTGAACAGACTGGGCCCAGACTAAGGGCAGGCAGTGAGAGCCAGACAGACAGCTCACACAGCTCAGACCAGAGGGGGAGGGTATGATCTCTGCCATTTCTGCCAAAAGACTTTTACCCCAGGGTGGATATTCCATCTTGGCAGCAAGCCAGGATCAGGAGAGAGGGTGTAAACACCGGAGGTGAAGATTAAAACCCGGGAAAGCTAGGATCTCTCAGACCGGCCACCCACACCCCCACCTGGACTGACTCAGAGCCTCGGAGCCTCAGAGTGCAGACGCAGCACAGCCATAGGTGTTCTGTTAGTGCCTCTCTGCTGCCCTAGCCCCAGTCTGTAGAGGAAGCCCATTAATACCATCCAGCCCCATCCCCCCAAAAACAGACCAATTGTTTCTCTTGTCAATTTGTTTTCTTCCATTCCCCTCTTGACAAAATGAACAAAAAATTCAAAAGGGCTCTAACCATTGACAGCTTCTGTATGGAGAGAGAACAGACTTCAAATACTGAGGAGACTAAAAACAGACTGTCCCCAGAGGAATCCCCTAAGGGGGATATGATCTGCTCCTCAATACAAAAGAATCTCATAGAGGAAATCAAAAAGGCTCTCACAAGAGAGCTAGAAGAAAAATGGGAAAAGGAAAGGGAAACTTGGAAAGAGAGCCTGGAGAAGTCATCCAGAGTAGATAAAGAGAAATTGAGAAATAAAATTAGTGAATTAGAAAAAGCAAACAACTCCAAGGAAAACAGGATTAGTGAGCTGGATAAAGAAATCAGCTCTCTAAAAAATAAAATGGATAAAATGGGAAAAATTCCATAGAAGATAAAAACACAATTGGACAATTACAAAAAGATATTAAAAAAGTGAGTGAAGAAAATACATCATTGAAAATGAGACTCAAACAAGTAGAAATGAATGACTCAAGGAGAAACCAAGAGGTACTCAAGCAAAACCAGAGAAATGAAACAATTGAAAAGAATGGCAAGTACCTTATTAGAAAGACAACAGACCTGGAAAACAGATCCAGGAGAGACAATTTAAGAATAATCAGACTCCCTGAAAAATGTGAGGAAAAAGAGAGCTTGGACACTATTTTTGAGAAAATTATCAAAGAGAACTGCCCAGACATTTTGGAAAGAGGGGAAAATAGACATTGAAAAAATTAATCAATCACCTACTGAAAGGGACCCTAAAATCAAAATGCCAAGAAATATAGTGGCCAAGTTCAAGAACCATCAGACAAAGGAAAAAATATTGGAAGCTGCTAGAGGAAAGCAGTTCAGATATGGAGGAGCCACAATAAGGATAACCCAGGATCTAGCAGCGTCCACATTAAAAGAACGAAGGGCCTGGACATGATATTCTGAAAGGCTAAGGAACTTGGTATGCAGGCAAGAATAACTTACCCAGCAAAAATGAGCATCATTTTCCAGGGAAGAAGATGGACATTTAAAGAAATAAATGAATTCCATCTATTTTGGATGAAAAAACCAGACCTACATAAAATGTTTGATCTTCAAATACAGAACTCAAGAGATTTCTAAAAAGGTAAAAAGAAATCTTGAGAACTATACTTCTGCCATAAAAATATGTAAAGAACATATGTACAATTTGTCCTAGAAACTAGAGGTGGAAAGGAAATTATATCATAAAAAAGTGTAAAGTAGTGGTACTACATCTCATGAAGAGGAAAAAGGTAACCTATTATATCTAAGAGAAAGAAAGGAAGGAGATGAACAGAGTGTATATTAATAGACATATTCCATTTATGGTGAAACTTCTTCCACTTCATTGAAAAGTGAGAGAGGAGTAAGCTAAGGGGAAGGGAATACAGAAATTGTGAGGAAAAGGCGTAAAATGAGGGGAAGAACTTTAAGGTGGGAGAGGGATACTAAAAAGGGAGGGCTGTGAAAAGCAAGTGGTGATCACAAGTTTAATACTGGGTGGAGGGGTAAGAGGGAAGGAAAGGGGAAAAGCATAAGCAGGGATTAATAGGATGGCAAGCAATACAGAATTAGTCATTCTAACCATAAATGTGAATGGGGCAAACTGCCTCATAAAGAGGAAGCAGTTAGCAGACTGGATTACAGGAAACACACCTGAAACAAGGTGATACATTCAAACTAAAAGTAAAAGGGTGGAGCAGAATCTACTATGCTTCAGGCAAAGCCAAAAAAGCAGGGGTAGCCATCCTCATCTCAGATCAAGCAAAAACAAAAATTGATCTAATTAAAAGAGATAAGGAAGGGCCTTATATCCTGCTAAAGGGTAGCATCAATAATGAAGCAGTATCAATATTAAACATATATGCACCAAGTGGTGCAGCATCTAAATTCGTAAAAGAGAAATTAAGAGAGCTGCAAAAAGAAATAGACAGCAAAACTATAATAGTGGGGGATCTCAACTTTGCACTCTCAGAATTAGATAAATCAAACCACAAAATAAATAAGAAAGAAGTCAAAGAGGTAAATAGAATACTAGAAAAGTTTGATATGATAGATCTTTGGCGAAAGCTAAATGGAGACAGAAAGGAATATACTTTCTTCTCAGCAGTTCATGGAACCTATACAAAAATTGATCATATACTAGGGCATAAAAACCTCAAAATCAAATGCAGTAAGGCAGAAATAGTAAATGCATCCTTTACAGACCACAATGCAATCAAAATTACATTTAATAAAAAGCCAGGGGAAAATAGACCAAAAAATAATTGGAAACTAAATAATCTTATACTAAAGAATAATTGGGTAAAACAGCAAATCATAAACGCAATTAATAACTTCACCCAAGATAATGACAATAATGAGACATCATACCAAAAGGTGTGGGATACAGCCAAAGCAGTAATAAGGGGAAGTTTTATATCTCTACAGGCTTACTTGCATAAAATAGAGAAAGAGAGGGCCAACAAATTGGGCTTACAACTAAACTTACTAGAAAAGGAACAAATTAAAAACCCCCAGACAAACACAAAATTTGAAATTCAAAAAATAAAAGGTGAGATTAATAAAATTGAAAGTAAAAAAAAAATATTGAATTGATGATTAAAACTAAGAGTTGGTTCTATGAAAAAAACCAACAAAATAGACAAACCCTTAGTAAACCTGATTAAGAAAAGGAAAGATAAAAAGCAAATTGTTAGTCTTGTAAATGAAGAGGGAGAACTCACCAGCAATGAAGAGGAAATTAGAACAATAGTTAGGAGCTACTTTGCTCACCTTTATTCCAATAAATTAAATAACTTAAATGAAATGGAAGAATACCTTCAAAAATATAGCTTGCCCAGATAAACAGAGGAAGAAATAAGTAGTCTAAATAGTCCCATCTCAGAAAAAGTAATAGAACAAGCTATTAACCAACTTCCTAAGAAAAAATCCCCAGGACCAGAAGGATTTACATATAAATTCTACTAAACATTTAAAGAACAACTAACTCCAATGCTATATAAAGTATTTGAAAAAATAGAGATTGAAGGAGTCCTACCAAATTCCTTTTATGACACAGACATGGTACTGATACCTAAACCAGGTAGATGGAAAACTGAAAAATAAAACTATAGACCAATCTCCCTAATGAATAAGATATTAGCAAAAAGACTTCAGAAAATCACCTCCAGGATAATACACTATGACCAAGTGGGATATATACCAGGAATGCAAGGCTGGTTTAATATTAGGAAAACTATTAGTGTAATTGACCATAAAATTAATAAAAACCATATGATCATCTCAATAGATGCAGAAAAAGCATTTGATAAAATCCAACATCCATTCCTACTAAAAACGCTTGAGAGTATAGGAATGAATGGACTATTCCTTAAAATAATAAGGAGCATATATTTAAAACCTTCAGTAAACATCATATGTAATGGTGATAAACTAGAACCTTTCCCGGTAAGACCAGGAGTGAAACAAGGTTGCCCACTATCACCATTACTATTCAATATAGTACTAGAAACTCTAGCCTCAGCAATAAAAGCCGAGAAAGAGATTCAAGGAATTAGAGTAGGAAATGAGGAAATCAAACTATCACTCTTTGCAGATGGCATGATGGTATACTTAGAGAACCCCAAAGACTCTGCTAAAAAGCTATTAGAAATAATTCAGAATTTTAGCAAAGTTGCAGGATACAAAATAAATCCACATAAATCCTCAGCATTTTTATACATTACCAACACAATCCAACAGCAAGAGATACAAAGAGAAATTCCATTCAAAATAATGGTCGATAATATACAATATTTTGGAATATATATACCAAAGGAGAGTCAGGAATTATATGAGCAAAATTACAAAACACTTGCCACAAAAATAAAGTCAGATTTAAATAATTGAAAGACAATCAGTGCTCTTGGATAGGCCGAGCGAATATAATTAAGATGACAATACTCCCTAAACTAATCTATTTATTTAGTGCTATACCAATTAGACTCTTAAAAAACTATTTTAATGACCTAGAAAAAATAACAACCGAATTCATATGGAACAACAAAAGGTCAAGAATTTCAAGGGAAGTAATGAAAAAAAAAAATGAAGGTGGTCTAGCTGTACCTGATCTAGAACTGTATTATAAAGCAACAGTCACCAAAACCATTTGGTATTGGCTAAGAAATAGACTAGTTGATCAGTGGCATAGGTTAGGTTCACAGGGCAAGATAGTGAATAAAAATAGCAATCTAGTGTTTGGTAAACCCAAAGATCCCAAATTTTGGGATAAGAATTCATTATTTGACAAAAACTGCTGGAAAACTGGAAATTAGTATGGCTGAAACTAGGCATGAACCCACATTTAACACCACATACTAAGATAAGATTTAGGCATAAAGAATGAAATCATAAATAAATTGGAGGAACATGGGATAGTTTACCTCGGCCTCGGAGGAAGGAGTTTGTGTCCAAGGGAGAACTAGAGACCATTATTGATCACAAAATAGAACATTTTGATTACACCAAATTAAAAAGTTTCTGCACAAACAAAACTAATGCAAACAAGATTAGAAGGGAAGTAACAAATTGGGAAAACATTTTTACAGTTAAAGGTTCTGATAAAGGCCTCATCTCTAAAATATACAGAGAATTTACTTTAATTTATAAGAAATCAATCCATTCTCCAATTGATAAATGGTCAAAGGATGTGAACAGACAATTTTCAGATGATGAAATTAAAACTATTTCCACTCATATGAGTGTTCCAAATCACTATTGATCAGAGAAATGCAAATTAAGACAACTCTGAGTTATCATTACACACCTGTCAGATTGGCTAAGATGACAGGAACTAATAATGATGAATGTTGGAGAGGCTGTGGGAAAACTGGGACACTGATGCATTGTTGGTGGAGTTGTGAAAGAATCCAACTATTCTGGAGAGCAATCTGGAATTATGCCCAAAAAGTTATCAAAATGTACATACCCTTTGACCCAGCAGTGCTACTACTGGGCTTATATCCCAAGGAAATACTAAAGAAGGGAAAGGACCTGTATATGCCAAAATGTTTGTGGAAGCCCTTTTCATAGTAGATAGAAACTGGAAAATGAATGGATGTCCATCAATTGGAGAATGGTTGGGTAAATTATGGTATATGAATGTTATAGAATATTATTGTTCTGTAAGAAATGACCAACTGGAGGAATACAGAGAGGCTTGGAGAGACTTACATCAACTGATGCTGAGTGAAAAGAGTAGAACTAGGGAATCATTATACACTTCAATAATGATACTGTATGAGGATGTATTCTGATAGAAGTGGATATCTTCAACATAGAGAAGAGCTAATGCAATTCCAATTGATCAATTATGGACAGAATCAGCTACACCCAGAAAAGGAACGCTGGGAAATGAGTGTAAACTGAGAGCATTGTTTGTTTTTTTTTTTTTGTTTTTTTTTTTTTTGTTGTTGTTGTTTGTTTGTTTTGTTTTGTTTCTCTTCCCAGATTATTTTTATCTTGCAAATACAATCCTTCCTTTGCAGCAACAGCAACAACAAAATGCGGTTCTGCACATATATATTGTACCTAGGATATACTATAAGACATTTAATATGTATGGGAATGCCTGCCATCTAGGGGAGTTGGTGGAGGGAAGGAGGGGAAAAACTCAGAACAGAAGGGAGTACAAAGGATAATGTTGTAAAATAAAATTTACCTATTCATATGTACTGTCAAAGAAAATATTATAATTATAAAAATTAACAAAAAAAAAAGAAAAAGAAAAAAATGGGAGGGGAAAGGTGAAAAGGGAAGGGAAAACAGAAATCAGAAGGGAAAGGTAAAAGAAAGGGGGTGGTACTCTAAAGTAGGATGGCTGGATTAAATATTGGTGAGGAGGGAAAGGGGAAGAGGAAGGAAGTATAATCTGGGGGTAATAAGGTGTCAGGAAATAAAGAATTAGTAGTTCTAAGCGTAAATGTGAATGGGGTATACTCTCCTATAAAGCAGAAGAGAACAGCAGAATGGATTGAAAACAAGAATCCTACAACAAGTTGTTTACAAGAAATATATTTAAAGCAGAGTGATTCATACAGAATAAAGGTAAAAGACTGGAGCAGAACCTACTAAGCTTCAGGTGAAGTGAAAAAGGCAGGGGTAGCCATCCTGATCCTGAGATCAAGCAAAACAAAAATTGATGTAATTAATAGAGATAAGGAAGGAAAGTATATCTTATTAAAGGGTACTATAGATAATGAAGCAATATTGATACTAAATATATATGCACCAAGTGGTATAGCATGGATATTCCTAAAGAAGAAGTTAAGAGTGCTACAAAAAATAATAGAAAGCAAAATTATAATAGTGGTAGATTTCAATATTGTTCTCTCAGAACTAGACAAATCAAACCACAAAATAAATAAGAAAGAAATTAAAGAGGTAAATAGAATACTAGAAAAGTGAGATATGACAGATCTTTTGAGGAAATTGAATGAAACCAGAAAGGAGTATACATTGTTCTCAGGAGTTCATGGAACCTGTACAAAAACTGACCATATATTAGGACATAAAGACTTCAAAATCAAATGCAGAAAACAGAAATAGTAAATGCATTTTTTCCCGATCAGATGCAATAAAATTACATTTAATAGAAAGGGGAAAATATACCAAAAAGTAATTGGAAACTGAATAGGAAACACCCTAAAGGATGAATATGTAAAACAGTAAATCATAGACACAATTAATAATTTCATCCAAGAGAATGACAATAATGAAACAACATAGCAAAATTTGTGGGATGCAACCAAGGTAGTAATAAGGGGAAATTTTATATCTCTACATGCTTACTTTCATAAAATAGAGAAAGAGAAGATCAATGAATTGTGCTTGCAACTAAAAAAAGCTAGAAAAAGAGCAAATTAAACCCCCCCAATCAAATACCAAACTTGAAATTCTAAAAATAGGAGATTAATAAAAGTGAAAGTAAAAAAAAAATACCTAATAAATAAAACCAATGGTTGGTTTTATTAAAAAAAAAATAAACAAAAACAAAAGAGATGAAACTTTAGTAAATTTGATTAGAAAAATGAAAGAGGAAACTAAAATTGTTATTCTTAAAAAATGAAAAAAAGAGAACTTTCCACCAATGAAGAGGGGATTAGAGTAATAACGAGGAGTTACTTTTCCCAACTATATTCCAATAAAGTTGATAACCTAAAGTTAATGGAGGAAAACTTACAAAAAGATAGATTGCCCAGTGTTAGGATTACAAGGTAATAACTCAGTTTGTCTAAACAATTCTCTAGCTCAGAGTTCACACCTTTAGGAGTTTACACCTTTAAAAGGAGTTCTGAAAAGGAGTTTACACAACCTTTAAAAGGAGCAAGTTCATTGGTTGAAGGAGTTCCCACAAGTGCCTGGGAGTTCTCACAAGTCCATTCTCTTCTAGGATAAAAGAGGAGGGCAGTCAGGCAAGGAGTCAGTCTAGACTGGGAGATTGAGTTTAGACAACAGTCTGGAAGGAGAGTCTAGACTGGGAGAAGAACAAGACTTCCCGGGAGAACTTCAGGGAAGCTCGAGAAGATTTAGAGCCAAGATTCAAGAAGAAGAGGATTCAAAATTCTGCCTTCACTCTGGCTGGAGGCTTCAGAACCTTCCCAAGAAACCTGCTCACAGAGGAAAGGATTTTACAGAAAGAAGTGACAGGACCTTTACAACCCAGATTAACAGAGGAGGAAATAAATTACTTAAATATTCCCGTTTTAGAAAAAGAAATAGAACAAGCTATTAATCAACTCTCTAAGAAAAAAATTCCCTGGAACAGATGGATTTACATGTGAATTCTACCAAACATTTAAAAGACAATTAACTCCAATGTTATATAAACTATTTGAAAAAATAGGGAATGAAGGAGTCCTACCAAATTTCTTTTATGATACAGACATGGCACTGATATCTAAACTGATATGAAAACAGAGAAAGAAAATTAAAGACCAATTTCTCTACTGCATATTGATGCAAAAATCTTAAATAAAATATTAAAAAAGAGATTACCAAAAATCATCCCCTGGATTATACACCATGACAAAGTAGGATTTATACCAGGAATTCAGGGCTGCTTCAATATTAGGAAAACTCTTAGCATCCTTTACTTTATAAATAACCAAATTAACAAAAACCATGATTATTTCAACAGGGGCAGAAAAAAGCATTTAATAAAATCAAATACTCATTCCTATTAAAAATACTAAAAAATATATAGGAATAAATGGACTTTTCTTTAAAATATTCAGTTGCATCTATTTAAAACATTAGCAAGCATCATATGTAATGGGGATAAACTGGAACCATTTCCAATAAGATCAGAGGTAAAATAAGATAAAACACTATCACCATTAGTATTCAATATTGTATTTAGAAATGCTAGCTTTGGCAATAAGAGAAGAAAAAGAGATTAAAGGAATTAGAGTAGGTAATGAGGAAACCAAATTATCACTCTTTGCAAATGATGTGATGATCTACTTAGAGAACCCCAGAGAATCATTTAAAAAGCTATTAGAAATAATCCACAACTTTAGCAAAGTTGCAGGATATAAAATAAATCCACATAAATCGTCAGCATTTTTATACATCACTAACAACATCCAACAGCAAGAGATATAAAGAGAAATGCCATTTAAAATAACTGTTAATAGTATAAAATATTTGGGAATCTCTCTGCCAGGGAAAGTCAGGAAATATATGAGCAAAACTACAAAACACTTTCCACACAAATAGTCAGATCTAACCAATTAGAAAAATATCAAGATGACAATATTACCTAAACTAATTATTTATTTAGTGCTAAACCAATCAAACTCCTAAGAAAGTATTTTACTTACCTAGAAAAAATAATAACAAAATTTATCTGGAAGAATAAAAAGGAAAGAATTTCAAGGGAACTAATGAAAAAAAAAATCAAATGAAAGTGATCTATCTCTACCTGATCAAAAATTATATTATTAAGTACCGGTCATCAAAACCATTTGGTATTGGCTAAGAAATAGAATAGTTGATCAGTGGAATAGGTTAGGTTCAAAGGACATAATAGTCAATAACCTTAATAATCTAGTGTTTGATAAACCTAAAGACCCCAGCTTTTGGGATAAGAATTCACATTTTGACAAAAACTTCTGGGAGAATTGGAAACTAGTATGGCAGAAACTAGGCATTGACCCACATCTAACACTGTATACCAAGATAAAGTCAAAAATTTTTCATGATCTACCCATAAAGGATGACATTATAAATAAATTAGAAGAGCATAGGATACTTTACCTTTCAGACCTGTGGAGGAGGAAAGTATTTGTGATCAAAGAAAAACTAGAGATCATCATTGATCACAAAATAGACAATTTTGAATTTATGTTAAAAAGGAAACTAATGCAGACAAGATTAGAAGGGAAGCAATAAACTGGGAAAACATTTTTGCATTCAAAGGTATGTATAAAGCCCTCATTTCTAAAATATATAGAGAATTGACTCAAACTTATAAGAAATAACATCATTCTCCAACTGATAAATGATCAAAGGATATGAAGAGACAATTTTCAGATGAAGAAATTGCAACTATTTCTAGTTATTTGAAAAGGTGTTCCAAGTCAATATTGAACAGAGAATGCAAATTAAGACAACTCTGAGATACCACTTCATCCCTGACAGATTGGCTAAGATGACAGGAAAAGATAATGAAACATGTTGGAGGGGATGTAGGAAAACTGGGACATTGATACATTGCTGGTGGAACTGTGAATGGATCCAACCATTCTGGAGAGCAATTTTTGGAACTATGCTCAAAAATTATTAAACTGTGCATACCCTTTTACCTAACAGTGTTACTACTAAGTTTATATCCCACAGAGATTTGAAGGAGGGAAACGGACCCATCTGTGCAAAAATGTTTTTGGTATCCTTTTTTGTTTTAGCTAGAAACTGGAAACTGAGTGGATGCCCATCAATTGGAGAATGGCTAAATAAAGTATGGATATATAAATGTTATGGGATATTATTGTTCTGTAAGAAATGATCAACAGGATAATTTCAGAGACACCTGGATCGACTTAAATGAACTGATGCTAAGTGAAATGAGCAGAACAAGGAGATCATTCTACACAGCAACAAGTCTATATGATGATTCAGTTCTAATGGATGTGGCTTTCTTCAACAATAAGATGATTCAAATCAGTTCCAATTGTTCAGTAATGAAGAGAGTCATCTACATTCAGAGAAAGGACTATGGGAACTGAGTGTGGACTACAACATAGCATTTTCTGTTATTGTTTGCTTGCCTTTTGTTTTCCTTCTCAGTTTTTTTTTTTCTTTCTAGATCAGATTTGTCTTATTGTAGTAACATAACTGTATAAATATGTATATATGTATATGTATGTGTGTGTATATGTATATATAGAGAGTTTTAAACTTGGAAGAAGAAAGAATTAAATTTGAAGCAATTACTATTTGTATGATTCTCAACAATCATTGCACCTTTATTATTCTCAGGTTCCTCATGTGTAAAATGGAGTTAATAAAGGCATTTTCCATTGAAGATTGTTGTGAGGACTGAAAGAAACAAATGTTATGTGTAAAATCCTTTGTACTCTTTTAAGAACTGTATAAATTCTAACTTTATCAACACAGGAAACACAGAAGGTATATATGAAGAAATATATTTATATATGTCAGTGTATAAGTATATATTAAGATGTATGCATATTCATGCATGTGAGCAAAAAGTCCTCATAGAAATGGCTGTTCATGATTTAATTTTATTTGAAATAATAAATGGGGGAAGAATATTCCTAGTATAGATTTATAAAGGGATATTGAAATAGAATCAGAGCTCAGAATCAATTAATTTGACTATATTAGATATCTGGGTACTGGGATGATCTACTGGATTTATTAGTGATGGCGGGTGTCTAATTTCAAGCCCAGAAGTTTTGACTCTGAATTTGGAGATACTTTCCATTATGCAGGAAATTGTTGCCTATTTGCTTATTCATAGAAATAAGAGGTAAGGAGGACAAAAAATCCAAGGATAAGCAATAATGGCAGTGTTAGTAAAATACTCAGTGTGAGGGGAAGGGAAAGTGATCATGTGATCCTGGTCCTCATCTAGTCTATTTCCTTCAAGAAAGATTTGTGATCTGCCCCATATCCAAAGTATTAGACACAATATTTGTATCTATGTCTTCTGCCTCTAGATATATTGCTTTTTCAACCTCCTAATATGCTATAAATCTCCATTGTCATTCCATGTCATAGACTGAATTAAAAAAAAAAAAGTTTAATATCCCTTAATGTAATACATTAAAAACCAGCCTCACTCTTTCTTCTAGTCTTCAAAGTCCAGCAGACAGACAAAAATTCAGGTGATTGGTGGTGGAGCAGGATCCAGGAGATGACTTTGGTGTCCTTGATGTCTGACCAAGGTCTAAGTGCTCCATGGTGCTTGATTCAACTACTTCATGGTAGTTAAATCCAATTTTCTCCTCTACCAATCCCACTGGTAGAACAAAGAAGAAGTCTACACATGTTTGGGGTAGATATCCCTTTTAATTCACCACTAGGTTTGAAGTCAGTTGATTATCTTCAACCAGGTTTATCCTACCTGCCAAGATGGTTTTATCAAGTATGGCAATGGTGTACTACAGCTTCTTGGAGCTTTGAGTAAGAGTTAGGTGATAGGTAAACACCAAAGATGGATGAGCAGTCCTGAAAAGGGCTCAGCAAGCTCTCACACCAAAGTTGCTCATTCTCCCTAAATATTCTACCATGCCTCAGCCCTATGTTTTTAAGTAAATGAGTTTTTAAAGAAAATGAAACTATCTCCTAATATATTCTACTTTTTCATAATTAAAGATAAAATAACAAAGCATAGCCTTTAAACAGATGGCAAAGTATAGTAAGTTTTTAAATGTTTGTTTTTTTTATAGTTAGCTACCAGTTTATTAATTTTTAGCTACTAAAGATTAATATTTATAAAAGCTCAGGATAAATTGCCTTGCATTAGGCAATGCATTAAACATTAAATCCTAGGCATAATGTTAGGAGAATTTCCTAAGAACATATTTGTCATTCCCAATAGTCTGCAGATTTTGTTTAGCAAGACATTGCAAAGCTTATTTCAGGGGGCTCTTTTTTTGTGTGATATCTTTAAATTTGATTAATTTTTTTTGCGAAAACTGTTCCTGCATTTTAAAAAATTTATTGTAAAATAGGCATACTAAGAAATGAAAAACTAAATCTGAATTTCCATATTCACACTTGAACTATTTACTCCTGATGTAGACTGGAAGAGGAAAAACAAAAGTTCTAAAAGCAAAATTAAAATATTAATTGTACTTACAAAGAGGAATTGTAATTTTTTAAAAAGTTAATATTTTAAAGCATGAAGTTCAAGCCAAAGGAAAAGGCTAAAATACTCAGCAGGAAGAAGGTTTTTAATATATATATATATATATATATATATATTTTATTTATATAAAGGTTTTATACAAAATCCCTAAAAAACTGAAAAAAAAAAAAAAACCAGCCTCATTATATTCTTATTTTTTTTAAAGTATCCACTCAATATATTGAAATGTTATTTCAAAACTAGTTTTCTCTTGGCATATTCAAGGCAAGTAGAAAATACTGCTGCTATGTACAAAAACAAGGTTCACAGTGGACAATTATGGTTAGTTGGTATTTACCTCATTTATGATGATCCAGTGACAGTCAAAAGCAACCAAATTAGTTTCTACAACCTAGAATAGAAAACAAATCAGTTATTAGTCAGTATTACTCATGAAAACTAGATGGAATTCAATGGATTCTTTATACAAAAAAACAAAAAAAAACCCAAAAAAAACCAAAGGTTTTGAAAGATCTTTGAAAGACCTTTGAAAGACACTTGAAGATAGCAAACCTACAGCATATTATGAAAACATTTGTTTTCGTTAGATTTGCTAATTAAACATAGAAATGGATTCAATTTGGGAATAAAGGGAACTAGCTTTCAAATAATAATGATAATAATTTGCAAACTGAATGAGATGTGTTAATATAGAGACCAAAAATGTTTAGATATAATTTTAGCATGCACATTAATAGATATGTATATACATATGTTACATAAAGGGTCTCAAAAGTCTTGGTACAGTTTTAAATTATCAAAGCATATTATTTTTATTAAATATTGTTGAAGTTATTAAAGTTTATTAAATTTTCAAGGCTATAAAATGCACTAAGACTTCTGGGATAACTTATCTTTATCAATATTATCAAGTTATTTTTTTATCTATTAGCATAAATAGCATGACAGATAGTGTTCTGTCAGTGTTAGTAAAATAAGTCATATTGATGTAAATTGTGTCCCCTTTAATCTTGGGGGAGGAAGAATCAGAAAGGAATCTTTGGGAGAAGGTGATCCAGAATCTCAAACCCTCCTGTCCTCTGGGAGGAGCCACACCCATTCTTAAGGAAAACTCCCAGATAAATAATCTCATTCAATTGGAAATCTCAATCAAACTGCCCCCCAGCTCAAGGCCAGGACAAACCAGATAAAACCAAAGGCCTGTCAATCCACTTTTGCTAATTACTAACAGCAGTTTGCCTACTAAGAAAGCTGTTTTCTTAGTGTAAATAACCCCATTCTTTGCCACAAACCTTGTTCCTGTATTCATTGGAGTTTGTGAATTCTTTCACAAAGCCTGCCACTGGCCAGGGGGGATCTCTCAACCCTCAATTCTCACATTTCATCATTTGGTGCCCTGCTATAAGGAACCCTGAAAGTCTGTCCTAAGAGTTAAGCCTTTCCTTCTGATTGTCTACTCTATAGCTAGGACATTCAAATTCCCAGGAGAAGTTGAGTCTTCTGGAGCTCCATGCTCAGCAGAATTCTCTGGCTCAAACTTTCGCAAAGCCTTCTACCAGCTAAGGGGGTCCTATTGTTGTTAGGGGATCTCTCAACTCTCAATTCTCTCACCTCATCAAAACAAAATCTCAGGGATGAGATAAAATCTCGGGTCATGTGATACAACCCAACTCCTACCTGACAAGGTAGTGTTGCAGGTCCCTTTAAAAGCTCTTGTTCAGAACATTTTAATTGGGGAAGCATAGGCTTAATTATATGTTACTTGAAGACATTTCAAATATTTGAGAAAAACTGACCATCTAGGTTGGAAATTCATTGGGCACTCACAGGCCCAATCTGATAACTGATCAAGATTGAAGCTTTAACCGTCTTGGCTTCCAACCTGAACTGATTCCTACCTGAACTGCCTCTCTTTAGGCAATCTTATTACCTTCTCTTCTCACTCCCAGCTTTTTGCTCCCAACGGCTCATTATATAATTGCCAGACAGTGAGGTCATCCTCAATGTTTATAACTTTAGCCTATTGCAGCTCTAAACTCCCAAACTGAGGTAATCCACCAGCCTTAGCCTTCCCAGAATCAAGGACTACAGTTATGCATCATTATGCTCAGTTTGTCTTTTACTTTTGTAAAATCTTTCCTTCTTATTATGAACTTAATCATCAGCAAATATGAATATATTAGGAAAATATTCAAATGTTTCATATAGTAGTTCACTCATATATATATGTTTAAAATTTCTTCATAATGTTGAAAAGATACTTGAAAAACTTCAAATTTATTGAGATGATTTTTGTTTTAGAAATGACATATCTATGTGTGTGTGTATGTATGTGTACGTATATATTTCTATCTATTAATTGATTGATCAATCCATGATTGACCTATCCAGAGAATTGTGAACTTGCCTTACATGCCTTATATGAATAAGAGATAACAAGTATGTTCTCAAGATATTAAGAGAACAAAAGGAAGATTCAAAGCTTATTTGGTTGATTATTTTTGAATAAATATGGAATGGAAAGATACAAAATGAATAGGCATAGAGAGGTAGTTTCTGTGTTCTGATTAAGCCATGGCTGCATCAAAGTGTTAACATATCCTTTATTGATAGTTCTTAGGAGTCACTTGTTCATTAACATAACCTTTTATGATATAGGATACCTAATTTTTACTGCCTCCTTTTTTCCATTTTTAAAACCCAAGACTTTTAATATGAAGAATCAGAATGCTTAACATTTATTATTCAACAATTCACATTTAATATGTTAAAATATATAATTTTTAAAATAGATTTTAAAGACTTTCAGGCTTTGTAGAATTTTTAATTTGCAAATCAAATGGGCTAAAAGTAGTAACAGTAATTCACTAATATTTAGCATTTTAAAGTTTGTCTCATAGTTATCTCACTGAAATCCTGTAAAATAAAGTAGAGATTTAAAAACATGAATTTTAACAATACAAAAGTCTTAACAGTTTGGAGAACCTTAGGTTTGTTCAATATTGTAAGGACTGGATCCTGGATCCTGCTATGTTGTAATGGAGCAACACAACTATAATAGAAAGAAAGCATTTTTATCTGAAGTTCCCACCAACTCACCTCAGGGAGCTGTTTTCATATCAAGGGAATTGAGCAAAGAAAAAATAATATTGTCAATTCCTATGAATATACAAGACAATATAACTAAATAAATAATTTTCATCACTCTGCCTGGAGTTTAACAAGATTGGCCAACCTTCTTTTGCAGGATAACCTGAGAAGTCTAAACACTGGCAATATAAATCTTCCCTTAAAGATAGGGGATAGACCAATGGCATTTGCATCTGTATTTGAGCAGATGGGAGGGTACTTGTATTTTTGCTCCTTTTTTAAAATTTCAAGTTGAAATTAACACACAGTATGTACTGTAGAAGAAAAAACAACCCTCAAAAAGCAGTAAATTTTGACTACATGACCAGTTTAATATTAAAAAATAAATATACCCTTCCTCTCATTTTCTTTTAGCCCTCATACCTCTTCAATCATATGAAAGCATAGTTCCAATCAGTGTTACCATTATGTTTTTCATCCTATAGCACATTTTTTAAAAGTTCTACAATATTTTTGAAAACAGAACAAACCAAAACAAACTTTCCACAAAATAGGGGAGATGGCAGTGTGGTGAGAAAAAAAAATCTTCCAACAAAATGTGATGGTCACCTGTTTTTATCTTTGTTGGTGGTAAAATGGGGCAATGCGGGCTGAATTTTAAGTTGCAAATGTAGTAAGGGGAAAAGTGAAAATAAAGAAAAGACAAATAATGTACAAATAGAGGAAAATGAAAAGAAAGAAATTCATAAAACTTTAAAGACAAATGGATATGTGTTTCATTGTAACATATGCTATTACTTTTCATCCAAAATGAAAGGATACAGAAGATAACTTTTAGAAATAAAAGTAATGATTTTATTGAAGTACAGTAAAATCATTTAGTCATGTTAAAAATATTTAGGACTTCCATACTTAGTGGACCAAGATATAAAGCTGTGACATTACAGGATATACAGTGAAAATATGAAGTCCTATTTCTTCTTTGTTATGATATAAATGTACATGCTCTGGAACTTGGCTAGGGATTCATCTTTCTTCCTTCTCTCTTTCTTTTTTTGTTCCTTGCAGGAAGAACAAAAGAAACAAAATGTTTTATTTTAATTTAACACAGTCTTTGACTCCCAGAAAATCCAGCAGATGGCATCAGTTATCTCTCACGCAGGTACTGGTCAGCCTGATAACATTCTGAAAAGACCTTTTTTGTATTTCCTCTTAAGCTCAACATGATTACTAAATTCCCTTCCGTTCTTATCCAAGCAGTCAGTAGCTCCATGCCTGTTGCTCTATAGTCTTTGCTTTGATCTTCCAGTTGGAAGGCCATTCATATATCTTCATCCAAAACCAATAATGATTACTGCCAATGTTATTTCATAAATGGATATGCTAGAATTATTGTCATATTTATAGTTGGATCTTTCTTCCTACACCTCTTAAAAGAGGGAAATATGTTATCTTTGAGTTTTATCCAGCACTCTGATATCTGCATTTTTGTAATGTATAAGTAGGGGTAATGATATAAAAAATAGAGAAATTTACTTCACCATAATGCTCACCAATTTATTCTGGTTTTGTTGTCCCATGTTAAACAAAATTATTCCTCCTCCATGTGACAGCATTTAAATAGGTCAACTATTACCCCAAAGGCTCTTAAGTTTTCTCTTTTTGAAAAATATTCATAATATTTGTATATATGTATTTATCCATACTATGCATACTTCTATCCCTGTGTGTCTACATGGATAGATTTATTTGTCTAGATCTAGATCTAGATATTTATACTAACCATACGTCTATTAGTTGTTTTGCTGGATGTGGATATTATCTTCCTTTGTAGGTGATTTGAGTATTCATAATACTAAGAATAACTTATTCAGAATTATTCTTTGAACAATATTGCTTTACTGTATATAACATTCTCGTTTCACTCTTCACTATTTCAAGGAAGTCTTTTAATGTTTTTTAAAAGTCAGCCTGCTCATCATTTCTTATAGCACAGTAGTAAACTCTTGATCTAATTTCACATTTGTTTTCTTGTACCTAGTATGGTATCTGGCACATGGCAGAGACTTAACCAAATCAACTGCTTGCATGATTCTGGGCAAATCAATTAATCTCTCAATGTTTGCACTTTAAAACCAAAAATTGCAAAAAGAGTCGTAGGTCTGCCTAGGTAGAGGAAGTTAACTCAATAGGTAGTTTCTATGATATGCCTAGGTGAAAGAAATCAAAATTGGCAAAATAATTTGCCAAGAAAGCTAATGGGAGTATTATTAATAACTCTTTTAAATACACAGCATTTTTTGTAATAACTACCTTTAAGGCAGGTGTTACATTGTGTAATAAATATTTGAAATAGATCTCTTTTACCATGAAAGAGAATGCTGAAATACTGCTTAGTCATTTTTTTCTGATTATAAATTAATTTGTGTTGTTTGAAGTTCATTAAAACTGTACTATCCTATAGATGATATAGATTTTTTCTTCTATATATTTATTTATATTTTTATTTTATATAATATATATTTATTTATATGTATACTATACAAACATATATATATTTGCATGTATGTATGTTTATATACATGTATGTATATATGTGTGTATATATACATATATACGTATACATACGTATATATGTATATATACATATACATACATACACATACATGTATATATACATATACATATACATATACATATATATATATACTATTCCCATTGAGGAAAAGATAATTTCAAAATACAGTTATCTATGTTGGTAGCCACTCTTCTTTAGAAAGTGGTTTAAATTTTTTTAAGGAATCCTAGCTACCCATAAATAGCATTTGAAGAGTCATCAAGGTATTGGTTGTCCTGTGTATTCTTCTCCAGGGATCTTAATCACTGATGAGTGAGAGCTATAATGAGATTCTTTTAACTTAGTGGTATTGAGAACAGATGCTGGTACATAAAAATGCACTTATCTTAATAGTGTTTCACTTTCTTATGAGCACTGCGATAGAGGATGACCACATAAGAGTGTTTCTTTTTGCCTTCAAGTCCATGATGAAAAGAACTTTATTAACTTCTTAACGTCTTTGAACTATCCTTGTGTTTTATTGGTTTCATTTATAGGGAAGCTGACCTGTTTCTGCAGTGGTATTCAAATTCAATAGTTGTGAAGCACTGAGTTTCCAGATACCTGACAACTGACACCACATTTGTATACAGTCTAAAAACCAATTGGTACATCTTACCACCACTGGCTACCTCATTCTCCAGTAGCAAATCTTCAGGTTGATGAGATGTCTTTCTCTATTTTTGTAATGCCAGAGAAACTGAGGCAAGATAGAGATTAGAGAGTTTTTAATATTTTATTAATTAGAGAGTTTAATTGACTGGACAGGACTCTTGTCTCAAAGTATCCAGTGACTAATGGGAAATGCCTTTTGGTTCTGTCAGGATGGAGAGAGCAATAAAGTCTTACTGAAAAGCCAGACTCAGGATGTTTGAATAAACAGAAGTAAGGATGTCCATTGAAGTATCCAGGATGGTCTTATCTCTTGGAATATTTTAGAGGGACAGTGTCACAAATTCTTTGAAGGCAGAGGGAACTAGGAGCCAGGATGTCTGATCTGCTCCTCATCTCCCATTAACAATTTATAATGTTAGAGCAAATGGTCCTCAGTCTTAATGAACCAGAAGGGTTTTACAACTTAAGGGGACTGAGGCAGAACAGTTAAGGAAACTGAGATAGAACAATTCAGGGAAACTCAGTCAGGACAATAAGGGAAAACTAGTTCAGGGAAACTGAGGTAGAACAGCTCAAGGAGACTGTGGCATAACATTTGACTGATCCCTAGACAGCAGACCTCATATGTTGTCAGGATGTACTTAAACCTTTTTTTAGCATAACATAAATCTTTTAGAGTTTGAACTATAATGAAAAAAAGTCTTTGAGCAAATTGTATGCCAGTGAAGCATCAAGTTCAGATATCTATAGACATGAGATGGCAATATACTATTTTTAACATAGAGAGAGTAGAGTATAGTTTAGCAAAACTAGAAAGTACTTAAAATTACACATTTGCCATTTGAAATAAACCACATCTTGCTCTTTTCACTTT
Organism: Sminthopsis crassicaudata; assembly: GCF_048593235.1. Lineage (NCBI taxonomy): Eukaryota > Metazoa > Chordata > Mammalia > Dasyuromorphia > Dasyuridae > Sminthopsis > Sminthopsis crassicaudata. The sequence goes on along the minus strand of NC_133622.1, from coordinate 139,973,152 downwards.
TATTTTACTGCATATTTAGGTAAAACACTATATAGTGAAATATAACAGGCTTCAGGTTAAGCATAAAGAAAATAAATATATTTGGGGTGTACCTTTAATACTTTTAAAATAAAGTAATGCAAATATACTGGTCATATACAAATATTATGTTAAAATAATACAGAAATAAAAACAAAATTCTAAGAATCACCTAAATTCACATTAGTATATTTATATTTAGACACTTAATTTGAACTTCTACAAGAATATCTTCCATTTCAAAGTTCATCCCATTTTAAGATGAAACTAATATGTTACACAATTATATCTCCTCATATAAAAATAAATTTATAATTTTTATTGAATAATTATTTGAAACCAACCCCTTTTACCATCCAAGTGAAGAAATGTACACCAAAATATTATTTACATACATATGTGTGTCTATATATCTATATGTATGTGTGTATATATGTATGTTCCTATTATAAACTAATTTGTGTTATTTAGAGTGAATTAAACCTGTGTTATCCTATAAAATGAATTTTTGTCCTTGCAATCATTTAATTATCCTCCATTGGTATTATAATAGCATTACTTTTAGAAGACAGAGACCTTTTAAGAGCATCATTTGATTACAAAGTCACTTGTTGAAATTCACAAAAATGACCAAGTCAACATTGCTCATTATTAAAGAAAATTTTATATAACATTGGCCACTAGTTAACTCAGTGGGTAAAATGCTAGAGTTGAAGTTAGAAAGCTTGAGTTCTAATACTGTTTTAAATGTGTAGTGGGAATCTGTGACTGATGTGAACTAACTCTCTTCACCTGTCAAGAAGATGCTGTTGTTAGAAATAACTAATTCCCAGACTAACCTGTGTGTATAGAGTGATTGTTAAGATGGAACTCTATTACTTCCATTGCCTATCCCTCAATTTCTGGGCATCTTTAAACAACCTTTGAGTTACTGATTAATAAATCTTTTACTCTGGGATTTCATCTCTCAGGTATTTCATCTGCCTTCTCCTTGATCCCTCCCTCTGAGGTCCCTGGTACTTCCCCAAAGAACTACCAAGTCTCTATTTTCCCTATAAAAGATGTGCCCATGATGAGGTTTTTTGCTAAGTTCTTTCTGCTATGAAGTATTCCCTCTAATCCTCATAGTGTCTTCTCCTTAAGGGCATCTTTCTTCTTACCCTAGCCAACTCTAGTTAGTGTGCTAAACTCCTCTATGGAACTAATCTGCCAGTCAACAGCATATCCAGACCTCATAGCCCATTCCTTTCATGGATTCTTCCTAACTCCTTTCCCTGATGACAGCATTGCTAACTATTTCATATTTACCATTCCCGATCCCTATTTAAACTCTTATTTTGTTTATAACCACCTCCCCTAAATAAACTTAACTTTTGACAAAGAGAATGGCCTTTGTGAATTTGTCACATGTTAATTTCAAACTAGAAATTGCTACCTTGGCCTCATTAACTCTGAGCTACTCACAGAATCTCCTTAATCTCAGTTTCTTGTTATAAACTAGGAGTAATAAATGTTATCTATATTCACAAGATTGTTGTTATCATCAGATGAGATTCTATGGCATGGCAAGAGCTACCATTTATATGATTTTGTAAAAGTTTATATAGATTTGCAATGCAATATACAAATATATCTCATTTAATCTCATAATATCATTGAGAGGTAAGTGTTATTATCAGTCTTATAGTTGAAGAAACTGACTGACTTAGAATTATTTAAATGACTCAGAATGAATTGATGAATGAATGGAATTTGGGACTTTCTAACTCGAAGTTCATTGTTTTATCTAATTCATAAACTACTGGTCACTAGTAACATGTAAATTGCTTTGCAGGGTTTAAAGAACTATTTTAATGCTAGCTATTATTGTTTTTAAAATTACTTTAGAATTACTGTGGGGTCCAGCTGACTATCAAGATGTATGACCAAAAAAATAAATTAAATTAAATTCCTACAAAAAATTTAACAACAACCCAACAAATATTTTAGAAAAGAATTTTGCTGATCATATTTATGTTGAAAGCATTTTAAGAAGAAAATTAATCAAGAACTGTTGACTTATATTCTGAAAAATAATCAAGGAAAAGGAAAAGGAAATAAGTAATGTCCTCAGTAACTACTTTCAGCAGTGCCTTTAAAATCCACCTTGAGTTGCTTAAACAGACCTGACCACTAGTATACTATGGCTTTTGATAAAAATTGTTATTCAAAATGTCTAAGTTGAAGGGTAAAGAAAAAAAATGTGAAAAAGAAAAATGTAATCTAAAATTTAATTTAATTTGTTTTCTTCTCACCCAACTATTAAACTCTGAAAATGACATTGATATTAATATATATTTGAAGAAAAACTAAAGTCACAGTTAAAAACAAAAGATTTTGTTTGATTTATTGCTTCCTTAACACCATGCTGGCCCACAATTGTTCTTTCTTTCTGTTTTTCCCCTCTTAAATTGACTATCTAATTGATGTATAATGAAAAAAACAAAACAAACAAACAAACAAACAAAAAACAAAAGTAGTTTCACAAACTCCCTGATTTAAAATGGAACAAAGGACTTATGCTTCTTTTTTTACCACTACTTAAATCGATTCCCAGCTCAGAATTAGTTTCACACAGACAGTACTGAAAAAGGACACTGTTGAAATGACTAAATATCAAGGGACCCATTCGTTTCTCCCCCTGTTCTACTCTATAGATGCCACCTTGCCTGTCAGCCCTATCTAAGAAGAATAACTCTGGCAAGGATTCAGCTTACATAGGCAGTATGCCTGACTTGAACAAAACCTTAGTATTAGCAATCATTCAGAAAAAGAAATTTACTGAATTTCTGTAAGTAATGAATTTAGGAACCTGATCAGATATATTTTAATCATTATTTGTTAATAGATGACTGTAAGAAGAGTTAAGGAAGTAAATAAAGAAATGAGTCCTTAACCCCAAAGAAATCAAAGAAAAAAATTTTAAAAAGGATATGACAGAAATATTTATAGTTGTTTATTAAAATATAGGCAAAAATCTAGAAACTAAGGATACATGTACCAATTAAGGTATGGCTAAATAAATTACAGCATATGAATGTAAGAAAATAGCATTACTGTGAAAGAAATGACTAAAGGGACAGGAACTGGGAAGAATTGTATAAATTAATGCAAATTGCAGTGAGCAGAATCAGGAGAGCCATTCATAGAATAAAAATCCTGTAAAGATTTATCTGAGATATTTATACCTTAGAATGACTTCAGCAACTATGAAGAGGCATGCTCCTGGCATGGACTGGAGATTAATAAGGAGGCAAATACTTTCAATTATGATCAGTGTGAAGATTTGTTTTGCTTTATTTTGTAGACTAGATTTGAGGCTTTTGTTTAGCTTTCAACTTTTTAAGGGGGTGGTAGAATTGGAAAGAGAAAATGGGGTTAGCAAAATGGTTAAATATTTTTTAAAAGAATAAAAGGAGGGCACCTAAGTGATGCAGTAGATAGAGCACCAACCCTAAAATTAGGAGGACCTGAGTTCAAATCTTCCCTCAGACACTTAACATTCTTAGCTATGTGACCCTGGACAAGTCACTTAACCCCAATTGCCTCAGGAAAAAAAATAAAATAAAAAAAAAAGAAGAGAAGAAAGAGAAGGTTAGTGAAAAAGAGAGAACTTTGAAAATAATATGTTGAATTTATTATGTGTTTGGAGAAAGGAATGTTTAGTATGGATTGGGAATTTTCTGTTCTGATTTTTAAATAGATATGACTTGGTATTTAAAGTCAGAATTATATCTATATGCTATGATTGTAAATAAACACACACACATATATGTCAAGGGAAAATCCATAGATCTATATAAGTATAATTTACATATACATGTAAAATTACATGTTATGTTATTGTGTATATACACATATACCTAGATTGATATCCTGAAAACATACAAATATATATATATATATATATATATATATATATATATATATTTAGTTTAATTTTTTAATTTAATTTAGTTTTTTAGTTTAATTCAATTGTTATTATTTGTTACTTTTCTATATGTTAAATGGGTAAAAAAGACATATCAAGAAGAAAAGATTATGCACTAATCTTCATTTAGAGATTTATTAGTATATACTTAGGAGATTAATGACTTGACAACACCACATTCAATAAAGGGGAGCAAACTGTGGGCAAGGAGATTCCTGAAGCATGTGTTGCAAAAATCTGTTTAAGAAATGAAGAACTAAAGTTTCAGGTGGTATAAGTGTGTGTAGAGAGAAAGAAAGTGAAAGTAGATCTGAGAGGAATGTCTAAGTGGATACATATGGGGAGCTGGGGGGGGCACATAAAATTATGGGTTAGTGGAAAACAATGAAGTCTGAGCACCTGGATTTGAAATTGAGCTATTCTTCTCTGTGATTTGGACAAATCCCTTATCTCTCTGTGTATCCTTTATTTTTCCCTCAGTAGACATGGCCTCGGGCATTTTTCCAGCCCTAAATTTGAGACTTGAAATTTGGAAGTTGCTGTTGTTGTCAACATATATCCAGACAACCAAATCACATGTCATTTTTAATCTCTGAAAGTTATCCAGGTCACTGAGAGTTTGTGACTTATCCAGGTCTTTGTCAGCATCAGGATTTAATAATAGACCTTTACTCAGTCCAGGGATTGATAGCTCATTTCACCTGCTGCTTCTCTTGATGTGCTGCACAATGCACTCAATAAAGCTCTTGAAATGTGGAATTTAAATAGGAATATGGGAATATTGTAGCAAACAAATATATGCTTGTTAATATTTGGTTTTCAAGTATGAGAAGATGCTTGTTTTTATTTTTTTAAAGTACTATTATTTCTTTTTTAATTTTATAATTATAATTTTTGACAGTATATACACGAGTAATTATTTTTATAACATTATCCCTAGTATTCATTTTTCCAGATTTTCCCCTCCCTCCCTCTATTCCCTCCCCTATATGACAGCCAACCCCATACATTTTACATGTGTTACAGTATAACCTAGACACAATATATGTGTATAAATACAATTTTCTTGTTGCATGTGAAGTATTGGATTCCAAAGGTATAAGTAACCTGGGTAGATAGACAGTAGTGCTAACAAGATTACATTCAATTACCAGTGTTCCTTCTCTGGGTGTAGTTGTTTCTGTCCCTCATTGATCAACTGGAAGTGAGTTGGATGTTCTTTATGTTGAAGATATCCACTTCCATCAGATTATATCTTCATACAGTATTTGAAGTGTATAGTGATCTTCTGATTCTGCTCATTTCACTCAGCATCAGTTCATGTAAGTCTCTCCAAACCTTTCTGAATTCATCCTTCTGGTTATTTCTTACAGAGCAATAATATTCCATAATTTTCATATACCCAACCATTCTCCAAGTGATGGGCATCCATTCATCTTCCATTTCTAGCCACTATGAAAAGAGCTGCCGCAAACATTTTTGCACACACAGGTCCCTTTCCCCTGTTTAGTATATCTTTGGCATATAAGCCCAGTAGTAGCACTGCTGGATCAAAGGGTATATACAGTTTGATAACTATTTGCATATAGCTCCAGATTGCTCTCCATGATGGTTGGATTCTTTCACAACTCCACCAACAATGCATCAGTGTCCCAGTTTTCCCACATCCCCGCCAACATTCATCATTATTTGTTTATGTCATCTTAGCCAATCTGACAGATGTGTAGTGGTATCTCAGAGTTGTCTTAATTTGCATTTCTCTGATCAGTAGTGATTTGGAACACTCTTTCATATGAGTGGAAATACTTTCAATTTCATTATCTGAAAATTGTTTGTTCATATCCTTTGACCATTTATCAATTGGAGAATGCTTTGTTTTCTTATAAATTAGAGGCAGTTTTCTATATTTTGGAAATGAGGCCATTAACAGAACCTTTAATTGTAAAAATATTTTCCCAATTTGTTACTTCCTTTCTAATCTAGTTTGCATTAGTATTGTTTGTACAGAAAATTTTTAGTTTGATGTAATCAAAATCTTCTATTTTGTGATCAATAATGATCTCTAGTTCTGCTCTGGTGATAAATTCCTTCCTCCTCCACAGGTCTGAGAGGTAGACTATTCTCTGTTCCTCTAATCTATTTATTATCTCATTCTATATGCCTAAGTCATGGACCAATTTTGCTCTTATCTTGGTATATGGCGTTAAGTGTGGATCCATATCTAATTTCTGCCATACTAATTTCCAGTTTTCCCAACAGTTTTTTTTCAAATAATGAATTTTTATCACGAATGTTGGTATCTTTGTGTTTGTCCAACACTAGATTGCTATAGTTGTACACTTTTTTTTTCCATTGTACCTAATTTGTTCCACTGATAAACTGGTCTATTTCTTAGCCAATACCAAGTGGTTTTGGTGACTACTGCTATATAATATAGCTTTAGATCAGGTACACCTAGACCACCTTCATCTGACTTTCTTTTCATTAATTCCCTTGAAATTCTCAACCTTTTATTCTTCCATATGAATTTTGCTTTTATTTTTTCTGGGTTGTTAAAATAGTTTCTTTGGGGTCTGATTGGTATAGAACTAAATAAAAAGATTAGTTTGGGGAGTATTGTCATCTTTATTATATTTACTCGGCCTATCCAAGAGGACTTAATCTCTTTCGAATTATTTAAATCTGACTTTATTTTTGTGGCAAGTGTTTTGTAATTTTGCTCATATAATTCCTGACTTTTCTTTGGTAGATGGATTCCCAAATACTTTATACTCTCAACATTTGTTTGGAATGGAATTTCTCTTTGTATCTCTTGCTGTTGCATTTTGTTGGTGATGTATAAAAATGCTGAGGATTTATGTGGATATTTTGAATCCAGCAACTTTGTAAAAGTTGTGAATTATTTCTAATAACTTTTTATAGAATCTCTGGAGTTTTCTAAGTATACCTCATTGCCTACTCTTATTTTTTTAATCTCTTTCTCAACTCTTATTGCCAAGGCTAGCAATATTGAATAGTAATGGTGATAGTGGGTAAACTTGTTTCACTCCTGATCTTATTGGGAAAAGTTCCAGTTTATCTCCATTACATATTATGCTTACTGACAGTCTTAAATATATGGTCCTGACTACTCTAAGGAACAGTCCATTTATTCCTATACTCTCAAGTATTTTTAGTAGGAATGGATGTTCGATTTTATCAAATGCTTTTGCTGCATCTATTGAGATGATTATGTGGTTTATATTAATTTGGTTATTAATATGGTCAATTATACTAATTGTTTTCCTAATATTAAACCAGCCCTGCATTCCTGGTATAAATGCTACTTGATCATAGTGTATTATCCTGGGGATGATTTTCTGAAGTCTTTTTGCTAATATCTTATTTAAGATTTTAGCATCAATATTCATTAAGGAAATTGGTCTATAGTTTTCTTTCTCAGTCTTCAAACTACCTGGTTTCAGTATGAGTACAATGTCTGTGTCATAAAAGGAGTTTGTCAGAACCCCTTCATCCCCTATTTTTTCAAATAGTTTATATAGCATTGGGGCTAATTGTTTTTTAAATGTTTGGTAGAATTCACATATAAATCCATCTGGTGCTGGGGATTTTTTCCTGGGGAATTGATTAATATCTTGTTCTATTTCTTTTTCTGAAATGGGACTATTTAAGCAATTTATCTCCTCCTCTGTTAATATAGGAAACCTATATTTTTGGAGGTAGTCATCCATTTCACTTAAGTTATCAAATTTATTGGCATAAAGTTGGGCAAAGTAATTCCTTATTATTTCTCTAATTTCCTCTTCATTGGTGGAAAGATCCCCCTTTTTAATTTTAATACTAACAATTTGATTTTCCTCTTTCCTTTTTCTGATCAGATTTACCAAAGGTTTATCTATATTATTGGCTTTTTCATAAAACCAACTCTTCATTTTATTTATTAATTCAATACTTTTTTACTTTCAATATTATTGATTTCTCCTTTTAATTTTAGTATTTCAAGTTTAGTTTTTGGTTAGGGGTTTTTAATTTGGTCTTTTTCTAGCTTTTTAAGTTGCAGGCCCAAATCATTAATCTTTTCTTTCTCTATTTTGTTCAAATAAGCTCTAAAGATATAAAATTTCCCCTTATTACCTCTTTAGCAGAATCCCACAAATTCTGTTATGATGTCTCATCGTTGTCATTATCTTGAGTGAAATTATTGTTTCTAATTCGCTGTTTCACCCAGTCATTCTTTAAGATGATATTATTCAGTTTCCAATTACTTTTTGGTCTCTTTACCCATAACTCCTTATTGAATGTAGTTTTTATTGCATTGTGATCTGAGAAGAAGGCATTTACTATTTCTGCCTTTCTGCATTGACATATTTGTTTTTCAGAGAATTCTTTCTCACCTCATTAAAGGGGGGGAAAGAAAATGTATAAGGAAAAGAGGAATAAGGGAAGGGTATAAGAAAGGGAAAGGGACTTAAAAGGAGTAAATACTAAAAAGGGAGGGCTGCGTGACAAAAAAGGTGTCCATAAATTTGATACTGGGGAAGGGGTTCAGGGGCAACAAGGGGAAAAAAAGCATAATCAGGGGATAATATTATGGCAGGAAATACAGAATGAGTAATTTTAACTGTAAATGTGAATGGCATGAACTCTCCATTAAGCAGAGGCACATAGCAGACTGGATCAAAAGTCAGAACCCTATAATATGTTGTTTACAGGAAACACATTTAAAGCAGGCATATATATATATATATATATATATATATATATATATATATATATATATATATATATATATATATATATATATATATACATATAAAGAGAGAGAGAGAGAGAGAGAGAGAGAGAGAGAGAGAGAGAGAGAGATACAGAGTAAAAGTTAAAGGCTGTAGCAGAATCTATTATGCTTCAGGTGAAGTCAAAAAAGCAGGGGTAGCCATCCTTATCTCAGATCAAGCAAAAGCAGAAATTGATCTAATTAAAAGAGATAAGGAAGGGAAGTATTTCCTGCTAAAAGGAAGCATAGACAATGAAGCCATATCAATACTAAACATATATGCATCAAGTGGTATAGCATCTAACTTCCTAAAGGAGAAGTTAAGAGTGTTGCAAGAAGAAATAGACAGCAAAACTATAATAGTGGGAGATTTCAACCTTGCACTCTCAGAATTAGATAAATCAAACCACAAAACAAATGAGAAAGAAATTAAAGAGTTTAAGAGAACATTAGAAAAATTAGCTATGATAGTTCTTTGGAGGAAACTGAATGGTGATAGTGAGAAGGATACTTTCTTCTCAGCAGTTCATAGAACCTATACATTAGGACATAAAGAGCTCAAAATTAAATGCAGGAAGGCAGAAATAGTAAATGATTTTGTCTCAGATCACAATGCAATAAAAACTACATTCAACAAAAAGTTAGGGGTAAATAGACCAAAAACATTTAGAAACTAAATAATCTCATCTTAAAGGATGATTGGGTGAAACAACAAATTATAGAAATAATTAATAATTTCACCCAAGATAATGACAACGATGAGACATCATGCCAAAATTTGTGGGATGGAGCTAAAGCAGTAATAAGGAGAAATTTTATAACTTTATAGGCTTACTTGAATATAATGGAGAAAGAGAAGATCAATGAATTTGGCCTGCAGCTCAAAAAGCTAGAAAAAGACCAAATTAAAAAACCTCAAGCAAAAACTGAACTTGAAATTCTAAAATTAAAAGGAAAAATCAATAATATTGAAAGTAAAAAACTATGGAATTAATAAATAAAACAAAGAGTGGGTTTTATGAAAAAACCAATAAAATAGATAAACCTTTGGTAAATCTGATTAGAAAAAGGAAAGAGGAAAATCAAATTGTTAGTCTTAAAAATGAAAAGGGGGACCTTTCCACCAATGAAGAGGAAATTAGAGCAATAATAAGGAATTACTTTGCCCAAGTTTATGCCAATAAATTTGATAACTTAAGTGAAATGACTACCTCCAAAAATATAGGCTTCCTAGATTAACAGAGGAGGAAGTAAATTGCTTAAATAGTCCCATTTCAGAATAAGAAATAGAAGAAGCAATTAATCAACTCTCCAAGAAAAATTCCCCAGGAACAGATGGTGAATTCTACCGAACATTTAAAGAACAATTAATTCCAATGTAATATAAAAACTATTTGAAAAAATAGGGGAGGAAAGAGTTTTACCAAACTCCATTTATGACAGAGACATGGTACTGACACCTAAACCTGGTAGGTTGAAAATGGAATAAGAAAACTATAGACCAATCTCCTTAATGAATATTGATGCTAAAATCTTAAATAAGATGTTAGCATAAAGACTTCAGAAAATCATCCCCAGGATAATACACTATGAACAAGTAGGATTTATACCAGGAATGCAGGGCTGGTTTAATATTAGGAAAACTATTAGTATAATTGACCATATTATTAATCAAATTAACAAAAAAACATTTGATCATCTCAATAGATGCAGAAAAATCATTTGATAAAATACAACATCCATTCCTACTAAAACACTTGAGAGTATAGGAATAAATGGACTATTCCTTAAATAATCAGTAGAATATATTTAAGACCGTCAAGAAGGTTAATATGTAATGGAAATAAACTAGAACCTTTCCTAGTAAGCTCAGAAGTGAAACAAGGTTGCCCACTATCACCATTACTATTCAATATTGTACTAGAAATGCTAGCCTCTGCAGTAAAGGCTGAGAAAGAGATTTAAAAAATTAGAGTAGGTAATGAGGAAATCAAACTATCACTCTTTGCAGATGATATGATGGTATATTTAGAGAACCACAAATACTCTGCTAAAAAGTTATTAGAAATAATTCAGAACTTTAGCAAACTTGCAGGATACAAAATAAATCCACGTAAATGCTCAGCATTTATATACATTACCAACACAATCCAACAGCAAGAGATACAAAGAGAAATTCCATTCAAAATAACGGTCGATATTATAAAATATTTGGGAATATATCTACCAAAGGAAAGTAAGGAATTATGTGAGCAAAATTACACAACACTTGCCACAAAAATAAAGTCAGATTTAAATAACTGGAAAGACATTAAGTCCTCTTGGATAGACTGAGCGAATATAATAAAGATGAAAATACTCCCCAATGTAATCTATTTATTTAGTGCTATAGCAGTCAGATTCCCAAGAAACTATTTTAATGTCCTAGAATAAATAACAATAAAATTCATATGGAAGAACAAAAGTTCCAGAATCTCAAGGGAATTAATGAAAAAAAATATCAGATGAAGGTGGTCTAGCTGTACCTGATCTAAAAGTATATTATAAAGCAGCAGTCACCAAAACCATTTGGTATTGACTAAGAAATAGACTAGTTGATCAGTGGAACAGGTTAGATACACAAGACAAAATAGGGTACGACTATAGCAGTTTAATGTTTGAAAAACCTAAGGATACCAACTTTTGGGATAAGAATTCATTATTTGAAAAAAAAAAACTATTAGGAATACTAGAAAATAGTATGGCAGAAATTAGATATGGACCCAAACTTAACACCACATACCAATATAAGATCAAAATGTGTCCATGATTTAGGCATAAAGAATGAGAGTATAAATAGATTCGAGGCACATGTGATGATCTGCCTCTCAGACTTGTGGAGGATGAAAGTATTCCTGAACAAAGGAGAACTAGAGATCATTATTGATCACAAAATAAAAGATTTTGATTACACCAAATTAAAAATCTTTTGTACAAACAAAACAAATGCAAACAAAATTAGAAGGGAAGTAAAAAATTGGGAAATATTTTTACAATTAAAAGTTCTGGTAAAGGCCTCATTTCCAAAATATATAGAGAACTGACCCTAATTTATAAGAAATCAAACCATTCTCCAATTGATAAATAGTCAAAGGATATGAGCAAACAATTTTCAGATGATGAAATTGAATCTATATCCACTTATATGAAAAGAGTTTTCCAAATCACTACTGATCAGAGGGGTGCAAATTAAGACAACTCTGAGATACCACTGCATACCTGTCAGATTGGCTAAGATGACAGGAAAAGATAATGATGAATGTTGAAAGGGATATGGGAAAACTGGGACACTAATACATTGTTGGTGGAGTTGTGAAAGAATCCAGCCATTCTGGAGAGCAATTTGGAACTATGCCAAAGGGGTTATCAGACTGTGCCTGCACTTTGATCCAGCAGTGCTACTACTTGGCTTATATCCCAAAGAAATACTAAAGAAGGGAAAGGGACCTGTATGTGCTAGAATGTTTGTGGGAGCTCTTTTTGTAGTGGCTAGAAACTAGAAAGGGGATGATGCCCATCAGTTAGAGAGTGGTTAGGTAAGTTATTATATATGAATGTTATGGAATATTATTGCTCTGTAAGAAATGACCAGCAGGAAGCTTGGAGAGACTTACATGAATTGATGTTGAGTGAAATGAGCAGAACTAGGAGATCACTATACACTTCAACAACAATATTGTATGAAGATATATTCTAATTGAAGTGGATATCTTCAACATAGAGAAAATCCAATTCAGTTCCAGTTGTTCAATGATGGACAGAATCAGCTACACCCAGAGAAGGAACACTGGGAAATGAGTATAAAATGTTTGCACTATTGTCTTTCTACCCAGGTCACTTATACCTTCGGAATCTAATCCTTACTATGCAACAAGAAATTTGATTTTACACACATATATTGTATCTAGGATATACTGTAACACATTTATTATGTATGGGATTTCTTATCATGTAGGGAGGGAGTAGATGGAGGGAGGGGAAAATTTGGATACAATGGATAATGTAAAAAAATTACCAATTCATATATACTATCAAAAAATTTTAATTATAAACTTAATTAAAAAAAAATCTGATACTGAAAGAGCATGGCTGATAATAAGACTGTTGCAGAACTTCAAAACCAGCAGAAATCATTGGATTTCCTGAAACATGCTAAGACTGATACAGGATTTCAAAATCTGCAGGAATCTTTGGATTCTCTGATACATGGTAAGATTCATACAGGACTTCAAAATCTGCAGGAATCATTGGATTCCATCAGATGAAAAATTGTTGATTTGATTATTGCAGGATTTCAAAACTTGCAGGAATCATTGGATTTCCTGACACATGAAGTAATGGACAATAGATTGGTTTTGGACTATTTCTAGGACTTATGGACATGTTTAATTTCTCATGTTGATTCATATTGTTTGTTATATAATATCTCTCACATTGATGGATTTATGTATACCTGTTTCAAATGAGACCCTTCAGAAACCCATTAATTTGGTTTGATTCCCCATTTTCCTTTGGTTTTCATCTCCCTTCCTGAGATTTCAGGTAGGGCATGATCACCTCTTTTCATGTTGTTTTCACCCCCTTTTTCTGAGAAGTAAGGAAGGATGTAATTACTTCTTTTTGGGGGTTCTCACCTCCCTGAGAAGTCAAGGAGGGCATGATCACCTATGTTATAAAATGGGCCAGAACTCTGAACTTGAAAAAAAGGATTCTTACATGGTCCTAACTCAGTGGAATTGATGAGACAATGGTTATGTACTTTAGCATGATGATTAATAGTTCTCTAAATTCAGTATGATTGATTTAATCTTACAACAAATAATGGTTTCCTAGTGATATAAAAATTGGTTTATACTCAATTTATAGCATATAAGCTGGGACAAACTCAGCCAGGAACTTAGAGACAGATTCATTTCGTTGTGCATCTTTGTGATAGCTGAAGGCTGAAGGCTTGTGTTTCGGCACAAATCCTTGGACTCAGAGAGATTCATTTCCATTTTCATCAACCTTGTGGTAGCTGGCCTGTCTTCCTGCTCCCCCCACTGAGATCAAAGCTAGTCTGAAAGGTTCTCCAGAAAGCTGCAGAGTCCCAGGCAAGGAGAAAATAAAGAATTTAGACTTTAACACCTGGATATTCTTGTGGTGATTAATCTGGTGAAAGGGAGGCTTCTCCAAGACCTTGGAAAACCAACAAGAATATTAGACTTTTTACTCCTTTTGTAGCAGAAAAAATCCCTATCAATCTATGGGGAAGAGACATCTTACAAGAAATGCACTTCAACTTTTTAGGCAGGGCTGCTGTTGAAAGCCTGCCTGCACTCTCATCTGTTCCCATTCAATGGAAAACTAACACACCAGTGTAGGTAGAACAGTGGCCCTTAGCAAGTGAAAAAAGTCAGACCTTATTAGATATAATACAGGAGCAACTTGACCAAGGACAGTTACAACCTTCTTTAAGTTCTTGGAATTCCCTTGTATTTGTTGTAAATAAGAAATCTGGAAAATGGAGAATATTAACTGAGTGGAGAAAAGTAAATGAATAGATGGAATCTATGGGAACTCCAGCTTGGACTTCCATTTCCTACTCAATTGCCTAGAGAATGGCCTATTTGGGTTATAGACATTAAGGACTGTTTCTATTCTTTCCCTCTGGATAAGGATGATATGAAAAGATTTGCTTTTCAGTGCTCAGTATTAATTTAGCTGAGTTGTATAAAAATATAAATGGACAGTTTTGCAACAGAGAATGAAAAATACTCCTTCTATGTTAAAAGAAAAGCATTTCCAAAAGTTATGTTGTTACATTAAATGGATAATATCTTGGGGATGGGGACCTGAGGAGCAAATGTTTGATAGCTCCTGAAAAAATGTTTCATAATATCCCCAGATTATGCCTTTTTTACCCTTGCCCCCTGAACCCCTTACCCAGTATTAAACTTATGGGCCCCACTTACATCACACATCCCTCCCTCTTTAGTATCCCTCCCTTCTCCCTTTAAATCCCTTCCCCCTTTTTGTATCCTTCCCTTATTATTCTTTTCTTTTTTTCCTTTTTCTTTTTTTTTCCTTTTCCCTTTTTCTCTCCACTTTTAATGAGGTGAGAGAGAATTCTCTGTAAAACACATATGTTAATTATTTTCTCTTTAATATGAAGTATATCCTAAGGTGCTTACAGTACAAACTCTTTCTTTAAGAATAGAGAAATTGAAAACCTTAAATGACTTTCAGAAATTGATAGGAGATACCCAATGGATGCGTCCAGTGTTAGGCTTAACTATGTATCAATTGCAACCCTTATATGACATTTTAAGGGGAGACACTGCTTTTAAACTCACCTTGCCAGCTTACAAAAGATCAAGAAGCTTTGATAGAGATTGTACTGGCTTTTTCCAATGTAGTTGAAAGAGTTACTCAAAAACCCTTGGAAATATCAATTTTTGCTTCAAAAGAGGTATCCACAGCAGTTCTTCATCATGGATACAGTATGATAGAATGAGTGAACCTCCCAGAACAACCAGAACAAAGTCTTACTCCTTACCCAGTATTTGTGGCTAGAGTTTTATTAAAAACCATTAAGAGAGTAATAGAATTGTCTAGGTTAAGACCTGAAAAAGTATACACCTTTTATACCAATGCACAAATTAATGTATACTGTGAAACTATCCCAGAGTGGCAAATTTTATCACAGCTCCAAATTTTATACACATTAAAGATTAATCCATTAAAGATAATCCAGCTATTACATAATTGGCAATGGATTTTTGAAGAAAAGGTTTCTAAGGTTCCTCTTAAAAGACAAACTATCTTTACAGATGCATCAAAACATAACATTTGTGCTGTATACTCTCATGACAACTATAAAGAGAGTAGTCAGAATTTCTTTTCAGTCCACTCAGCAGAATGGATTGTATGCAATCATTCTAGCTCTTATTATAATCCAGGAGATATAAATATAATATCTGATTCAGCCTATTCAGTGGGAGTAGTACAAAGAATTTCCACAGTCCAAATAAAATTTGTATCTTCTAATACATATCAGCTCTTTAAAGAACTTCAAGAGCAAGTGAGAAAGCATCCAGGTAATATTTACATCTTGCATGTCCACTCTCATAGTGGACTTACAGGACCTATTTTTAATAAAAATTCAAAAGCAGATAGCCTTCTTGCCATGTTAGCCAATACTCTTTTATTTCAGGCCATCCAAGAATCTCATTTTAAATATTATCAGGATGCTCAAGCTTTATGTTTGCAATTTGGGATAACAAAAGAAGAAGCTAGGAGCATAGTAAAATCTGTACAACTTGCCTTCCTTTCCATCTTTAGATAATTGTCAGGTGATGTAGAGAGATCCAGAAAGTGGTGCATGGAAGGGACTAAATAGGTTAATTGCTTGGGGGAGAGTGTTTGTTTGTATCTCTATAGATGGAGAAGGAATCAGATGGGTGTCAATCAGCCATATTCGCCTTGTCCATTGGACAGTGAAGAAAAAAGAGATATATGCCAATGAAATATTCTATTATTGCTTATTCCTATTATAAGACAAAAAGCATCAGATTTTAAAATCATGTTTTTAAAAATCCTTTCACACTATTCATCACCTATGAAACATTACTAGAAATATAAGATGACCTTATCTTCACTATGCATCTTTGTAAAAAAAGTTCAATTTTATTTTATTTTCAGGTCCATATTTTCTCCCACATATCAATCCTGCAAACATTGAGATATTAAGAAAAGTATAATCCCATTTACAAAGATGCATAGTAAAACAAATTTTGACCTTAGCCATGTTTATTTCCACACATGTGTACAATACACACAAACACACATGTATTATGTATATATGTGTGTGTGCTACTTAATGAATACATAGCTTCTTGAGTAGGAGGTGGATTGAGTGTTCCATCAATATGTCAATATGGTTTGTCATTATTGTTGATAAGAGTTGCTAATTTATTCAAAACCATTTTATCATGATATTTTTATTATTGTAGATATTATTATGTTTCTACTTACTTTACATTGAATCATTTCATATAAGACTTTTATGAAAGTTTTACAAGATTTTTCTGAAACATGACCTTTATTATTCATTCACACCAAAATAATCTTCTATCATGTCCATACACTGTAACTTATTCAATCATTCCCTAATTAGTGAGCATTTTCTCAATTACAGTTGGCACTGAAGAGCAGCTTTAAATATTTTTATATGTGTCCTTTACCTATTTCTTTGATATCTGGTGTGGTATATATATCTTATAATTGTATGAATAGACTAAAGAGCTATTAGTTTAATAGCTTTGGGAGAATAGTACTAAGTGGTTGGACCAATTCACAATTTGATAAATATTGTATTAATGTGCTCCTCCCTCCCCACATACACATCCATTTTAGCATTGGTCACATTCTTTTTCCTCTTTTAGCTGATATTATTTCTAAATACTTTTGAGTTGTTTTAATTTGCATTTCTCTAATTACCAATGATTAAAAGCATTTTATGGCTATTAATAGCTTGGCTTTATTCCTCTGAAAACTGCTTATTCAAATTCCTTGGTCATTTATCAATTGAAAAATTGTTCATTTTTATACATTTAAATCAATTTCCTATATGTGTCTTAGAAATAAGATCTTTATCAGAGAAATTTGATGCAAAGATTCTCTCCCCCTATTTTACAAACTTCTTTCTAATTTTATGTATTAGTTTTATTTGAGCAATTTTTTAATGTAATGAAGATTGTTTATTTTATCTCCTGTGAATGAAATTATAGTTTGATAGGTCATGAACTCTTCACAAATCTACAGATCTGATAGGTTAGTCCTTACTTCACATTTATTTATATCATACTTTTGTCTAGGTTATATATCTTTTTTAGAATTTGTCTTGATATTACAATGGGAAGTGTTGATCTATACCTAGTTTCTGCTAGATTCCTTTTCAGTCTCTGCCTCCCTCCAGTTCTATGTGAGTTCTTATCCAAAAAGCTAGGATCTTTATGTTTATCAAATACGAGGTTAGTGTGGTTATTTTTTCTATATAGTATATACTAATCTCTTCAGTGATCAGCCATTTATTGATATAACCATAAACCAATAATTTCTTATGCAATCCCACGTTGTTTTGGTGACTATTGTTTTGAGGTTAATTCAAAACATAAAGCTACTTCCTATTTTTTCAGTAATTCCCTTGGTTTTATTGACCTTCAAATTTCCTCCAGATGAATTTTTCAATTATTTTTTCCAATTATATTAACTAATCCTTAGTTTAGCACCATATAAGTAAATTTTGGAAAAGGACTGTGCATGGATCCCTTAAAAAAAAAAAAAAAAAAAAAAAAAAAAAAAAAAGATAAGATGAAGCTCATTAGTTTTTTCCTGCTGCTCCAGTCCTATTAAATAAAATGATTAGGATGATTTGCATGGGTCCAGGGTAATCACCAGAATCAGGATGGAAACTGAAGGAATTTGGTCACCTTAAGTCAAATACAAGACTGAAATCAAGCAATTCAAAAGACAGACTTAACCTTAGCCTAAGGACTTTTGCTAGCTGAATAAGTATGTCTAGATTCTTTTTTTCATCATGGCTTTCAGGAAGTTCTTAGATTGTCTCTCCTAGATCTATTTTTCCAAGTCAGTTGTTTTTCCTAGAAGATATTTTATATTTCCTTTTATTTTTTTCATTTTTAAAATGTTTGTTTGATTCTTGAAGTCTCATTGAGATATTCACCTCCATTTGTTCAATTCTAATTTTTAGTGTATTATTTTCTTCAGTTACCTTTTTTAGCTTCTTTTTCAATTGGTCAATTGGATGTTTTGTTCATTGCATTATTTTTCAATTGCAAAAAATTTGTTTCTCAATGAATTGGTGTCTTTTTCATACCTCTTTTGTAGGGCATTATATGTTTTTCCATTCCTTCTTGCAATGATCTCATTTAATTTCCCCATTTTTATTCTCACTCTCTTTTAAGATCCTTTATGAAATTTTGCAAGGAAGCTTTGTGAAATGGGGATCAGCTCATGTCCCCCTTTGATACTTCATCTGCAGTTATTTGCCTTCAGGAATCCCAGGATTTTTGGCCTGTTCTCTCTCTCCATAAAAGCTGTCTATTGTAATGTTCTTCTTTAAAATATAATCTTCTCCATAAGCAGGTTTCTTGGAAGGCTTCTGAAGGCAGCCTTCGTTTCAGTTCAGAATAATAATCACTCCAAATGCAGCTAGGCATTAAAGTCCAAATCTTTTATTTTCTATTTCCTTCACTTGGGGTTTGGCTAACTTTTCTGGAGGCCTTCTGGATCTTCCTTTCAGTGTTCTTCACAGGACAGCCTGCCACCACTTCTCTGTCTTCCTCAGTTCTGCCCAGCTAAGTTCTCTGACTTGTGAAATTTCCCCCGACTGAGTCCTGACTCTAATCTCCCGAAGTCAATCCTAGTTGAGGCTCCTGGCTTATATATCTTCTCTAAAGTTGTTAACTCTCTTAAACGTGTAAACTCTCTTAAAGGTGTGAATTCTAATATGTGAACTCTCTTAAAGGTGTGAACTCTAAAGATGTGAACTAAGTACATAATCATTGTCTCTATCAATGCCAGTGACTTAGCACCTTGTTTCAAGTTCTAGTCCATAACAGTCTATGGTGAGAGTTCTTTTTTGGTTTTGTATTCATTTTTTAAGACTGGAGGTCTGTTTAATGCAAAGGAGTGATAGCTGCTTTAATTTGCCTTGGTTTCTGCTGATTGATTTCCATTGCTAGGTAATTGTAACTAGGTCCAGTGTTCTTCCAAGGCTTAGTGGTTTACAATTTGCCTTTTATAAAAGACAAATCTGCCTCACTACCTGCTTAAAACCAGGAAGAGTGGCCTAAGAATCTCACAGAAGATTCCCAGGTGTGTGGAAGCTACAATGCTCTTATTCCCAGTCCCAGCTTTTTGCCCCAGTCTTCCTGTTTTGTAGTCTGGACTCAGCAGACTGTCTCCCTGCCTGTTTCAAACAGACCTGTTCTGAAATTCTTCTTATTTGTTGATTCTTTGACTCCAAAACCAGTTTTGAAGTTTAATGTGATGTTAGTTTGAGAGAAAGTCATGACTGTTCTCCACCATCTTGCCCCCCACCCAGACTACAATAGACAAAATAGTAGAGAATAGTAGAGAAATTATTTTAAAAAGCCCATTTGGATAAGACTGCTTTAAAGAGTAGTAATGGTCAAATAGAAACTGAGACACAAAAATTCTCTGAAGGAAAAAAAAAAACAAACAAAAAACCAAACCTTGAAGAGTAGAATTGTCCAAATGGGGGAAAAGTCCACTAAAGAAACAACTTCTTAAAAAGTAGAATTGAAAAAATGGAAAAGGAGGCACAACAACTCACTGAAGAAAATAATTCCTCAAAAATAAGAATTGAACAATTGGAAGCTAATGATTTTATAAGAAATTAAAAAAAAACAAAGAAATGAAAAATAAAAGACAATGTTCTGGAAAATAATCCAGGAGAACTCATTTTAAAATTTCTTATACACAGCATCTTTCAAGAATTCTAAAAGAAAACTTCTGATATTCTAGAACAAGGGGGAAAAATAGAAATTGAAAGAATCCACTGATTATCTCCTAAATCAGATTCCCAAATGAAAACTTCCAGGAATATTATAGCCATATTCCAAGGTTCCCAGGTCAAGGAAAAATATTGCAAGCAGCCATAAAGAAATAATTCAAGTATCATGGAGCCATGACCAGGATAACACAAAATTTAGAAGCGTCTCCATTAAAGAATCAGAGGGCATGGGATATGATATACAAGAAGACAAGGAACTACAATTATAATCAAGAATCACCTAATTACCAAAACTAAGTGTAATTTTGTATGTTCCTTGAAATAAAGGATTTTCAAGCATATTTGAGGAAAAAAGGCTGAATAGAAAATTTGAATTTCAAATACTATACACTGGAAAAGCATAAAAAGGTTAACAGGAAAAGGAAATCATAAAGGAATTAAGAAGGTTAAACTGTTTCCATTCCTAAATGGGAAGATGATACTAGTAACTCATAAAAACATCTCATTAATAGGACAGTTAGAAGGAATATATATTCAACTCACACCAGTGAGCTGTCTGTCTATCTATCTAGATAAATAAGACACTTCTATGAGTTGAATTTGAAGGAAAAATTAATTAATTTAAATTTTAAAATATAAAATTAAAGGGTGAGAGAAATTTGCTGAAAATAGAACGCTGAGAATAGAATTTGCTGAGATGTAGAATGGAGTAAATTGTCACACAAAAGAGGCAAGGAAAAGCTTTTACAGTAGAAAGGAAGAGAGAGAAGGTAAGGGAGAGTGAGTGAACTTATTCTGGTTAGAATTGACTCAAAGAGGGAATCACATATATATATATATTTAATTAAGTACAGAAATCTGCCTTAAGCTACAGAAAAGAAGGATTATAAAGGGACAAGAAATAAAGTGTGATAGAAGGGAGGGAAAATTGAGGAAAATGGTAGTGAGAAGCAAAACACTTTTGACGAGGGACAGTATAAAAGGAGAGAGGGAATAGAATAAACAAGGTGAGGAGGGGGAAAATACACTTAACAAGAACGATTGTGAAAAGATGAAGCAAGTTTCTCTACTAAAGCTTTCATTTCTCAAACCTATAGAGAACTAAGTCAAATTCATAAAAATAAGACATATTCCTCTATTTCTAATTAAAATATGAAAAGATAATCTAATTAAATATGAAAAGGTAATTCAGATGAAGTAATCATAGCTAACTATAGCCATATGAACAAAATACTTTAATAATATTAATTAGGGAAATGTAAATTAAAATATTTCTGAAGTACTCTCATGTTAGATCAACTCTTAGGTCAGAAAAGCAAAATGACAAATGTTGTAGAGGATGTAGGGGAAAGTGAGATATTAATGCATTGTTGATAGAATTGATAAATTCTCTAGAGCAATTTGGTACTATAATCAAAGGACTATAAAACTATCCATACACTTTGACTTACCAATACCACTACTAGATCTGTATCCCCAAAGAGATAAACAGTAAAATGAAAAGGGACTATATGTACAAAAATGTTGGTACCATTTCTTTTCTTGGGGGCAAAATTTGGAAATTGAGGGGATTCCTATTGACTAGAGAGTGACTGCACAAATTGTAGCATGTGATTTTGATGGGATGATTTGTGCTTTAAGAGTCTAGGGAAGGGGGTGGGGAGAAGGAGGGAAAAATTGGAACAGAAGGTTTTGCAAGGATCAATACTGAAAAACTACCCATTATATATATATATATATATATATATATATATATATATATATATATATATATATATATATATATATATATATATATATATGTAATAAATGATGAGCAGGTTGTTACTTAGAAAGACTTCCATGAGCTGATGTAAAGTGAAACATATCATGTACAAAGCAGCTGCAACATTGTAAGATGATGAGCTATGAATGACATAACTATTCTCAGCAATACAATGATCCAAGACAACTGTGAAGAGCTTTTGCTGGAAAATTCTGTCCATACCCAGAGAAAGAATTAATGATCTCTGGATATAGAATGGAACATACTTTTAAAAACTTGATTTTTCCTTTTGGAGGGTGGGAAGAGAGTCTATATTTTCTTTTATAATATAATTATCATGAAAATGTTTTTCATGACTATACATATATAACATATCAAATCACTTGCATTATCAATAGAAAGTGAGGAAATGAAGAAGGAAGAGAATCTAGAATTCAAAATTTCAAAATTGTTTTTGCATGTAAATGGAGAAAATAAAATACTTAAATAAGAAAACAAAGAAAAAGGATGTGATGGGATATAAGATGTAGAGGCTGGAAAAGTAGAATGGGATATGTGAAAAAGGGCTTTAAATGGCAAGCATAATTTTGCTTTTGATCCTAGAACTTATAGGGAATACTCTATTTTTTTTTCAATGGCATAGTTAGACCTAAAGTTCAGGAAAAATCACTTATAGTGGTAAATGGAGAATGGACTACAGTGGGGAGAAATTTGCGTCAGGCAGATATACCAGTTCAAGAATAATGCAAAGAGAATCTGTACCAAAGGGTGACAATATTATATAAGATAAGGCAGAATACACAAGAAATTGTATAAAGATAAATTCTACTGGACTTCTGTTATATAACTTTTAAGATTACAGATGATTATACCTCAAGAAAGTATTAAAACTTAATATTTTATAGTTATTATTATTAGTAGTAGTATAATACAATAGTGGAGGAGGCTTTCAAAATGACTGTTGTACTTATAGTTTCAATATATAATAAATGTTAAATGAATCTAATTCTACATATGGCTTTTATTCGCCTTATTTATACAGATACAAATTTATATGTCAATAATACTTCTGACTGTGATGGCAGAACAAGCTCAGAAAAAGGTTGGAGTACAGAAAAAATAATACATAACAACTATTTGTTGCCCACCAGGGAGTTTGTTTGATTAATGTAGGGGAAAAAAGCAGCAAAGCAGCATGCTGAAAGTCTCCCAAGCAGGCATTCCAAGAAAGATTCAGCCATTGGTTGCAAGAGGGACTAATAGAGCCAAATGACAATTCACAGGGTGAAGATGTGGGTAGTTATTAATATGAAGAAAAAAAAAAACTGCTTTTGGGCACCCTTTGAAGAGTCAGGGTTAAATTAAGCAGAATTGCCTCATGCTAAACTGGACTATAGCCAAGATAATATGAAAGGGAAAATTCAGAGTCTTGGTTAGTAATATAGCTTTCCAATATTTAAGGTAACAGAGGACATCCAGTAATAACTTGGATCAAATAAACAGGTTTAGTATTGCAGACTTAGCTTTATATATAGTTTTATATATATATATATATATATATATATATATATATATATATATATATATATATATATATATATATATATATAGTTATAGCTTTGCAAATACCTCAAGATAAAGAAATTTCCTCAATGTCTATCTTCCTGCATGAGTGAGTGTATTTTTATGTATATGCATGTATATGTATGTATTTTTGTATATATGTATGTATGTGTGCCTATACACACATACATACATACATACATATATATATATATATATATATATATATATATATATATATATGAAAATAATTCTAGAAGAGGTTATTCAAAATTGAAACCCCAAACACTTAATGCTGCTTCTGTAAATAGACACATCCTTTGATTTGCCTAGTAAAGAGACTCATGTGCTACAGCCTTTGAGTGGATGCTGACCCAGGATGTGCCTTGAATTTTGAACTGTTTTCCGGCACACTGGAAAGAGGAAAGTAGGAGCTAAATATATTAAAGAGTACTGTGCAACTGTCTAGGTGAGTGGTAATGAGAATTAGAATGAAATAAAGTCACTCATTTTACAAATGAGGAATATGAGAGCTAGAAAGGTTAAAAAATTTGTTCAAGATCACAGAGTTAAGTGGGTCCTGAATGTAGGGTCTTCTGAATGCAAATCTGGTTGACCTTCTAATGAACCATGCTACTTCTAAAGAATTTCAGAATTCAGAGGAGAAATAGTGCAGAGATTAAATTGGCAGAACTTGATGACTGATTAGTTGTGGGAGGTGAGGAATGTGGAAGAGTAAAAGATAACATCAAGATGTCAAATATGAATGACAAGGTGGGTGGCAGTATTATTGAAGTAGGAGAAGATTTTAGCGACAAGATAATATTAGTTTTAAATATACTTAAAGTGTTTAAAGGACATTTAGGTTAAAAAGTCCTCTAGTCAGAGACAATTATATAAATGGAGCAAGGAGAAAGATAAAGAATAGACATTAAAGAAACTGTCAGTATTGCAGTTTCAAAGTATTGTGTAACATGAGAATTTAACTGCAGACAAGTCTATTTGCCTTTAGGGTCCCTATTTTTTGTCTATAAAATGGTAAAAATAACACTAGTCTTGCTCACCTCAAATGATTATTTCAGCATCATATTAGATATTAGAATTCATTTTGTAAGTTTAAAAAAAAAACCCGATATGCACATCTACAACCCTAATTCAATTTTCTTTCCATAGCTATGGAAATTTTTTTTTACTTCTTAAAAAACAAATGTTCTAAGAAATCTGAATTACAGTAGATCCCTATAAAATAAGGTCATTTGGTTACTGTGTTTTTCCCCAAGATACTGTCAACATCATCATGACCCCAACAACCACCATCACTATTACTAACATCTTAACTTTTCAAAATGCTTCACATGCATTAGTGTACATAAGACTCAAAGATAGTGACTAGTTTGCCAGTGACTACATAATTATTAACTGTCAGAGCAAAGAATAAATTTCAGGTCACCTCTGTTACCATGTCTAGTATTCTTGTCACCATAGAATCTCATTTTCCTGAATAAAACAATAACAATGGATTTAAAATATTATAATTTATTCCTAAGAAGTCAAGGGAAAAAATGCTCAAATTTATTGTCATTACCAATAAACATTTACTGCACAGCCATTTATAATACTCCTCTACACAGTGAGCATATGAATATTCCTGTCTAAAAGGAAACATAAATACTGACTCTTAGATGAGAAGGTACACATGGACAAGCAAATTTCATAAGCTAAGTACCATGTGAATGGTATCATTGTTTCCACAAAAATTCAGAAAGAGGAAATTCAAGAATTCTGGTCATGTAAAAAAAGAAAAAAAGGGATAAAAAACTTTTAAGAGGAAGTTTGGAGGGCAGAAGATGGGGAGGGGGAAAGAAAGAGAGGGAGGAAAGGAAAGGGAAAGAGAGTGAGAAAAACAGAGGAAGAGGAAGAGGTAAAGGGAGAGTATTCTAAGACTTAGTTTCCTCATATAGCAGCTGCTGCTAAATGTTTTGTAATCTAGAAGTATCTGGCACATACTAGGCACTTAATTAATATCAACTGAATGACTGATTTTAATTTCTTGGTACTTGAACTTTCTTTTTTTCTAACTATTATTTTTTTTCTTTGACTTGGAAACTCTAGCTTTTGGCCATGATTTTTCTTAGTATTTTCAATTTATGGTTTTTATGAAATGATTATTGGACTTAGCTCTACTTTGTACTTTGCACTATGATTCAAATAGGTTCAAGAAGATCATTTTTTAAAAAAAATTTCTTGAAATATAGTGCCCCGATTTTTTCCTTTAAGGTTTTTATGGAATCAGGTGATTCTTAAATTATCTTTCCTTGAACTCTTTTTAATTGTTTTAAATGGTCAATTTCTCAAGTTTTAATTTTAAAATATTTCTTTTTTTTGTTAGAATCATTGAGTTCAAATTGTTCTATTCTGTGAGTCAGGTAGTGCCCAGTTGAGTACTTTTCTATTTATTTATGCTATTTATTCTTCTTTCAATTTTGTTTCTATATTCAAATGCTCATTTCATTTTTCATTCATTTTTATGTCATTTTAATTTCTTCCAGTAGTTGATACAATGGGGTCAATGACAACATGATATGTAGCCATTGTAGTCATTATTCAATGATTATTACCATTTTCAAGATCTGCTATGAACATGATGGTAATTTTGGAGATCTTATTGGCCCCAGGTTTCCTAACAGCTTGGAGTTGAGTTGGCTCTATCTTTTGATGTGTCTCTCAGTAATCTGAGGGGAGCTTGGCTGTGAAGTGAACTTTCTTGGTAGTTCTGTAATTCCATTCTGACAAAATTCATGGCCACTGGAGTTCAAGCTGATTTCTGATATTTTATTCAGAATGATGACAAGCACATATTTCTAATATGTTTTAAAAATCAGGACTTAAAAATTGAAACTACATTAATAGGGGCAGTTAAGTGGTGCAGTGGATAAAGCACCAGTCCTGAAGTCAGAGGACCTGGTTTCAAATCTGGCCTCAGATACTTAACACTTCCTAGCTGTGTGGCCCTGGGCAAGTCACTTACCCCAAATTGCCTCAACCAAAAAATAAAGAAAAAAGAAAAAAAGAAACTACTATTGATGCCTCATGACATTGGTTTTGGATCTAATCCCAGGAGTTTTAAGTGATTAACACCACTATACCCCTGCCAAAAAAAGAAAAAAGAAAAAAAAATACAACCTTGAAACTTTTGTGCATACAGTCTTCAAATATTGCCTTCAAGAACATTATAATTACTTTCCATTGTTTTAAGACTTCTATGGATTTTACAAAGTTTTTTATAGAATTTATGAAAACATCAATTTGAATGATAATTTGAATTCATAAAATTAACCAAATATAACAGTTTTAAAACTTAAATTCTTTGATATTTTTTGTCTTGGCCTTTTAAAAAATTTAGGCAGATAGATGGTTCAGTGAATAGATGGAATGTGAAATCAGGAAGATATCAGTTCAAATATTGCCACAGACAATTACTAGGTGTGTGACCGTGGCCCTTTGTTGGCTTCAATTTCCACAACCATAAAATGAGAATAACAATTATATAATTCCCTAGATTGTTGTGAGGATCAAACAAGATAATATTTGTAATTTTTTTACACAACAGGTACTTAAGAAATGTCTGTTCTCTTCACTTTTGCTAATACTTTTATCAATTACTTGAAATTCTCTCTTTTGCATCAATTAAACTTTATCGAATTGATCTTTAAAAAGAGTTATTACTATATATTAAGCAATTATTTTCTTTTAGGAAATGAAAACAGCTTTAAGACATAATGAAATTCTCTATCAAAAAATCTTTACATAAACTAATTAATGGAATAACTATGATCTTTCCAATTAAAAAGCAGCAAATATGTTCTTTTTTATATCAAAATGAAATTCTCAGCTTTTATTTAGATTACCAAGCATTTGTGGTTTTCAATAAAAACATCTATTTTTACCCATAAAATAATAACTATATTTTCCTTTTAAAATGCCATTCCCAATGTAAAGTGATATCAGATATACTAAATCCTCAATCTGAGTTCTTGATGATTAACTAGGGAAAAATATATAGCCAAAAAATTTCTATGACAATATTTCAGGACTATAAATATTACTTTAGTACATTTCATAGAGACATTCTCAATAGTGTTTTATTTTTTCATTTACATGTAAAGATTATTTTTAACATTCATTTTTGTAAGATTTTGAGTTCCAATTTTTCTTTCCCACCTTCCCCAAGACAGGTAGCAATCTAATATAGTTTATACACATACAGTCATTCATGTAAAGCTTAATTTATATTTGTCATGTTGTGAAAGAAAAAACAGAACAAAAGGGAAATAATCGTGAGAAGTAAAAAGAAAGCAAACAAAAAGGGGAAAATTGTATTCTTTGATCCACATTCTGTGTCCATAGTTCTCCCTCCTCTCCTCCCTAAATGCAAATAGCATTTTTCCATGTCAAGTCTTAGATCACAGCATTGTTGAGAAGAGTTAAGTCCATCACAGTTGATCATCAAATAATCATGCTGGGTCTTTTCCCCAAAGACATTCTAAAAGATGGAAAAGGAGCAACGTGGGCTAAAATAGTTGAAATAGCTTTTTTTCATAGTGACTGTTGTTGCTTGTCCTTGTTCTCAAAGAGGACCATGACATCAGGGAGGGCATGACATGCAAAGAGTTGGAAACTAAAGGAAAGCTCATAAATTGAAGAATTGTAGAGGGCCATAGTCAGTGGGGAAGCTCTAGGTAAGGTATAAGACCCTTCAGACCAGAGGGAACCTGTTAACAATGTCTGGTTCGGCTCCCCATCTCCCCTAAGGATTCTCAGCTTTCCTGAAGTCAGAGGGTGGTGACAACCTGTGTGTGATTGAAGCAGAGTGATACCAGGTGGCAGAGTGATACCAGGTGGCAAACTACATACAATGGTAGAATAAAATATGATATATAAATATAATGAAATGTTATTGTTCTACAAGAAATGATGAGCAGACTTATTTCAGAAAAACCTGGAAAGATCTACATTAATTGATGCAATCTGGAATGAATGAAATGCATGCATACAAAGTAACAATATGATCAGCTGTCAATTACATAATTATTTTCAGCTATACAATGATCCAAGACAACTTTGAAGGAGTCATGATGAAAATGTTATCCATAATCAGACAAAGAACTAATGGTGTCTGATTTCAGATTGAAACATACTTATATATATATATATATATATATATATATATATATATATATATTTTTTTTTTTTTTTTTTTTTACTTTATTTTGATTTTTTTTTTTTGGTGGAGTGGTGATGGTTCTATGTTTTCTTTCACAACATGTTGTAGTCACACAAATAGGGGGGTGTATAAATGGAGTAAGTAAAACAATATGGTTTAAAGTTTTAATAAAATATTAAATAACTAAAAATAAACTAAACAAAAGGGTATCAATAGGTTAGAATACTGGGTTGAATCTAAAAAGATAACATTCATGAGGGTTAAAAGTAAATTTTGAACTCACGTATCAAAATCCACTTTATGGTATATTATGAAAAGGAGTGACTTGATAGCAGTTGTTTTGAAAAAGATCTGACTATTTTTGTGTATTCCAATCCCAGTAGTACAATGAAGTGATGTGGTAGTCATAAAGGCTAAAGCAACATTTGATCACATCAAAAAAAAATCTGTTCAAGGAAGTAGAAATGGTATGGGATAGGGTGTGATAGTTTCATTCTAGTCTAAAACCATTTATTTTGAGCATTGTGTTCAGTTCCAGCTACCATGATTTAAGAATATTGATAAGTAATAGAATGCCTAGAGGAAAAAAACACAACAAAATAGTTGAAGGACTTTAAGTCCACCTCTTATAAAGAATAACTGAAAGAAGAAGGGATATTTAGAATGAAGAAGGAAAAAAAAACATAAGAATTTGGAGTAGAGCAATATTACCTTGTAATTACTTGAAGTGCTGCCATTTGGAAGAAAAATTAAAATTGGTATGTTTGGATACAAAAGGTAGAATTAGAGTCAATGGATAGAAGCTGTAAGAAGGCCAATTTAATGTGTCAGGAATATTTTCCTTACTAATCTATACAAATTGATTAAGAATATATTTTGTTCTAGACACAGTGCTAAATTTTGGGATACAAAAAAAGAGGCAAAAGAGCATACTTGTCCTAAGGAGATTACACTCTATTACACAAGACAACATGCAAATACATATATACAAAGTAAACAATACAGAGGATCAATAGGAAATAGTCCACAGAAGGAAGGCACTAAAATTAAGAGTCATTGGAAAAGGTTTCTTATAAAATATGAGATTTTACTTGGTAAGTAAAGGAAACCATATAAGCCAGAAAGCAAAAATGAGTAGGGAGAACATTACAGGTATGGAAGTGAGTTAAAAGATAGAGAAAAAGCCTAAAGATAGCTAGAAAAAAAAGAAAGGTAAGATATGGAGTGTCTTGTCTGTTGAATAACCAGGAAGGGGAGTAAGATGTAAGAAAGATGAAAGGGTTAGATCATGAAAGGTTTTGAATCACAAACAGAAAATTTTATATTTGGTCCTAGAGACAATCATTAACCACTAAAATTAATTAAGTGGGTAACATAATCAGACCTGTATTTTAGAAAAGTCACTTTAGTAGTTAAATGGAAAGCTGTTTGGAGTGGGGAGAGACTTGAGGCAGGTAGATTCTCCAGTAGATTATTGCAATAAGCCAGACAGGAGGTGATAAGGGCTTGCACATGAGTGATGGGACTGACAAAGGAGAGTGAGAGGCATATTTGAGAAATGTTGCAAAGATAAAATCAAAGGCACCATATTGGATTGGAGCAGTGAAAGAGAATGGGAATCCAGGATGACTTCTGAGGAGCTGGGAAGATGATGTTGCTTTCTATGGTAATTAGGGGCAGACAAGAGGTGAGAATTTGAAAAGAAAGATTTGAATAGTTCTTATTTACACATACTGAGTTTAAGCTTTGTGACACCTTATTTCAAATTTCTGAAAACAATTACGAGATGTGAGATTGGAGTTCAGCAAAGAGTTTGGGGAAGGACAAATAGATTTGAGAGTCATCCATAATGGAAACAGTAATTAACAAGGATGAGAGGTGATGAGATTTACAAGGAAAGTAGAATAGAGGGAGAAGAACAATTTTTTATTCTTTTCCTTCTTCATTCTAAACATCTCCAGTTCTTTTAGTTATTCTTCAGAAGACATGAACTTCAGCTATCTTCTTGTTGTTTTCCACCACTTGGTGGAAAACTCCTGCTTATCAGTGTTTTTAAATCATGGCAGCTAGAACTTGATACAAAGCTCAAAATCAAGTCTATTTCTCCTCTGCCAAGAAGAGAATAAGGAACACTCAAAGTTAGAAAGCATGATTTAGGGAAGAATCTAACAAAGGATATAAAATAATAAAATAGAAGCCATCGTAAGTTTGAGAAGAGATAACAAAGTTTAAGAGGACTGCTGTGGAGAATAGGATATCAAGTTGATAAAAGAGGTATATAATAGGATTGCCCAGCATCAGTGGGAACCTCTGTTGAGGTTCTGTAAGAAATTCATAGTGAACTTACTCATAATATTTGTATGATTTTTTTTTCATTTTCATTCAGCAGCAATGTATAGGAGCAAAGGTGGAAAATGGTTCAAGTGATTCAAGACTAAGAGGAATAACAAATAAGAAAATCAAGAAAATGAGGTATTAGATTATCCCTTCTTAGAAACTTCTGTTTGATATTTCCCTTCCACTCCTTTTAGCCAACTGAACTTTAAAAATTTAAAAAAGAAAGAAAAACTTCCTAACAAATATGCACGTTTAAAGAAAAACAAATTTCCACAGTAGCCATGACCAAAAATATATGTCTTAATTTTTATTTAATACCCTTCAGTGAGGGTGATGATTTATTTTCAGTATTTTGAAATCATAGTTATTACGCTGATAGGGTTTAAAGTCTTTCAAAGTTGTTTTTTTCTTCATAGTGCTTACTATCTTTTTTTTTCAATTGGTCTGTTTATTTTATTCTACAATGGTTCATGTTTCCTCTGAAACTGTCCATTTCACCATTTCTTGTGACAATAATGTAATTATACCATATATAAAATTATTCTAAATTATCCCAAAAATAATCTGGTCATTCTATGGTAGGTGAGCACCTCCTTAATTTTCCATTTTCTGTTATAATGAAAGTAGGTGCTATAAATAGTTTTTAATATATACATCCTTGAAATGAGTTACTCTTGTTGATTTTCAAGTAATCAAGTAATTCTGACACATCCTTGGAGATACTTTTCTTATGGAGAAATTTAAGGAAATGTTTTGATTTATTAAATCAAATGTAAAATAAATTAAATATATAATCATAATAGGAAGATTTTGTATTTTCTTTATCCATTATGATATATGATATGATGAAAAAGATGAGATCTACTTAAAAAACCTTTTCTGTTTCTACATAATACCTTTCATGGGTGTATAGACAGTCCACAAAAATATTTTATATTCACATTTTAAAAATAGTACTAAGGTTGGAGATTGTCCCTTATCTTACATATAATTTTCTGCATAAGAGAATGAATCCTTCAAAATCTTCATAATTGTTCTAACTTTAGCAAGATAGCTTATCTATGTATTCTTTTTCTAGTCTCACTGCTTTTTCCCATCTTGATTTTTCTCTGTGCTTCTACTATTTCTCACATAAATATATCTGTGGCTGTGCTGTGGAATTCTAAGTGTAGCAGTTCCATTGGCCTTAGTAGTTTAAAAAATGTTTATCACAAAATCATTTGTAAAGTTTTTTTTTTCCAAAATTTCCCTGTTTCCTTCATTCCTCTTTGATCTTAAAGTGTACTCAAGATGTCTTTGCCCTCATTTAGAGAAGCAAATCCCATTTAGAATACAATGATCATATAGGCTCTAAAAATTGTTTCTCAGAACCTTCTGCCTTCTTTTCCATTAACTTCTACAATCACTGGAGAAAAAGAAAGCCAAAAACAATGGAAAGTGAACTTTTCCTAGTTTTGATGAGTCTCTATAGTTAAAGAATTCATACCTAAATGGGTTCTAAAAAGGAACCTCTTCACTTTTGGTGAATCTGGGCCTTATAAAAAAGACCATATGTTGGCAGGAAATCTTAATGTTTTTCCAAATTAGTAGAGTTTATTAGAGATTGCATTTTAAAGGCATGAGCTCTGAGATAAAGATTTGATTCTTCAATAACAAAAACAATTAGAGAAAGACTTTTGAGGAGTTATCTAAACACATTTTGTTTTATGATTATGGATGGGTTATTTCATAAAATAATTGCTCCAATCAAATTAGCAAGAGAAATATCTCCTTTTGTTAATTTTAACAAGATCTGTGATGTGTTAAAAGCTTTTATTTTCTATCTAAAACAAGTATATACAAAATAGGAAAAACACTAACAGCTCTAACAATAATTTATATATTGATGAAACCAAAATGTAATTTTAGAAAGAATATTCAAAGATGACAAAAATACTCTCTGCTATGATCAAATGATATAATCTATGATAGAACAAACAGTGTTTGTAGACATGATATTCAATTACTCATTAATAATTTTTTTGGGGAAAATAATCATTTTATCCAAGAAGAAAATCTGAAAATGTCAGAGATGATTACAAGATGGCACAACTTAACTCAACAGGAGGCTGAACCATAAGCTTCCTATTGTTAAATAATATTAAAAGCAATTGTTTATAGTACTGTGCTGAAAATTTTTACTAATGTTTTATTGAACCAAAACTATTTGCACATAATTATCCAAGTAGGTCAAATAAATATAAAAGAATAATTGTTTAAAACGAATGTGAACCATCTAAATATCTCCTAAGTTTATTAAGCTAAATAAATTACTTGAAAGTGTGATTACATAGTAAATGACTAATCTGGATATTATTTTTCTCCTAAAGAGGAAAAAGTATTCAATTTTTGTTTATTGACACAGAGAGAAAAATGTAAGGGTAACATAATGGACAAATTTCAATATATAACAGAGAAGGGTCATGGGGCACACATTTTCATATCTATTGTAGCAAAAAGCAACAATGTAGTATTTCTTCACATTGCCAGATGGAAAGATTTTTTTTAATTAACTTTGTTTATTTTTGTTCGTTACCAAAAAAGTGTGACATAAATTGGATATTAATATAATTATGTGTTAAACATGTCATTCTAGTTTTCTTAGTAGAGTAATTTACAGAATTGCTACTATCGTACTGGATATGTTTGACCATATTAGGCAAATACTATTTTTTGTTACGTCTTCCCTAATCTACAATTCCCAACACACCTGAGAATGCATATACACAAATACACAAGCATATCTTTAAAAGACAATTGATAAACCTCATAGTCTGATCATTAAAATTCAAAGTTAAAATACTTACATAACTATAATACAAATGATTCATTTAGTACAATCTTATACAAGGTGGGTTAGTGTATAATTTTAGAAGGTCTAATAGTATGAGGGATTCTATTACTGACATGGCCAAGGAAGTTTATATTTGTAAGATTTTTCTTCTACTCCTACATGACTCAACCCAATCTCTATCTTACTCATCCATAGCCTACCTTTATATGAAGAAATATTGTTTTAATCGTTCATCCTAATTATGGAATATGCCTCAACATACCCTTAATGATTTTATGCTTCAATAGATATATTTCATTTCAATCATTAACACAAAACTTAATATTATAGCTGTGAAACCTTTCTTTTTCTTCATTAAATTTTATTTTAATTTCAAAATTCAAATTTAATTTCAAATTTTAATTGTGAACATATTGGGAAATATTAAAATATGATTTTGACATAATATTCATAATTCTTTGAAGAGAATATGAGCTAGTAATCATTTTAAATTCATATAATTCATAAAGAACAATGAAAAAATATGGTAATCCTGCTGCCTGGATTATAGATTTTTAATATTATTACAGTATTGTTGGATCTATAATTGTTAACATCTTGAAAGTTCTACTTAAGAACTTAATTACTTTATTATCTTTTTGTTAAATCTGTCTATGTATATAATATTCATGGAAGGAAGGTGTCCCAGTTGATTATCTTCATCTCCAAGGCAATTGGATGCTCATTGAACCTGAACATAGGAAGGAGACCAGCTATGAATGAAGTAGACCAATCTAGTTATATATGAAATAGATTTATAAAATATTGACTATAGCAAAGCTATGGAGATCCTTGAAGACCATCAATGAGATGAGCATTCAAGTTTGATTTTCCCTCTATAATTACCATTGCTGAATGAGAGGACTAGGCCCTATTAGAAGGTGTACCCTTTCCTTGCATTAATAATCTATTTAGAATTCCTGGCTGACTTAAGAAATTCTTTGCTGAACCAGATCTCACCCTGAACTGCTCTGAATTATACTGAACTTTCCCCCATTTTTGAGTGGGCATGAAGCCCTAGTAAAGCAAGGGAAACTTTCTAAGGGTATCTCCTCCATCTATTCCAGCACTGATATGAAACAGAGCCCAATGCAAACCTCAACTGTCCTTTGCTTCCCTGTACTTTTCCCCTCTCCAACAGCTAAATAAAAGAAAAATCTAAGGGGAAAGATTCTCTTTGTGATCTATTTCTACCTTCAATTTTAACAAGTTTTTTTTTTTTTTTAATTGAGATGCTATGTTATTAGATGCATGTGTTATTACATATTGATATTAACTATGAAAAATTTTAGCACAATCTATATTAATTTCATATATACATGAGATAAGAATAAAATAATATAGATTCATAATTGCTATTCTTATCTGAAACATAATAGATTTGGTTCTAGCCTGTAACTTCAATTCTATATGAATTTTTGTTTCAAATATGTGTCATATTTGTTTTCTAACTCATTTTATCATCTTTTATTCTGTGAATGCCTTCATCCCATACATACATAGTTATAATTGGTAATTGTACACTTCCTTGCATTTATTTTCTTATGATTTTCTTTCTTAACTACCAACTCTCTCTTTACAAATAAAAAAGAAGGAAATCTGCCTGACACTTGTGATAAGTGACACAAAATATTTCCTCCCTATCTACCACTTCTTTTTCTTACTTCATTCTTATTCCCAGATTTTTACACTTTCTCCCATTCCTTTTTAGTTCTCTCTTCCCATTCTATTCACTAAATTTCTAATTGTTTCACTTTTTTCTTACCAAAACTATTTTCTTAGCAAAACAATTTTCTTACCAAATCATGCTCCATCCCCCCCTTAAACCCTATTTCATCTCTCCAGTATGAACTCTCTCATTCGCCTTTTATATTTAAATTATAACCATACCAAAATGTGTGTGTACTTCATAGTATCTAATCTTTCTGATTATCTGATTCACATGAAAATAAGTCTATTTCCCCCCAAAATCCCTTCCTTCATCATTCTTCATCCTATGCAATTTTGCAATAGTGATTTCTCTTACCCTTCCTTCTTTTCCCATGATACTCACTTGTAGTATCCTTGTGGAAGTCCCTGTTCAGGTACCAAAATATAATATCCGGACTAGCTCTCTGGAGGATCTCGGGACCACCCTTGATTTTAGTGGAGGAGTGAAAGAGGTAGAAGAGTCACCAGGATGGTAGTCAAGGATGGATTCTCTCATGTCTAGTCCTCTCAGCCCTTAAATACCTCAGTGTCATTGCATCATTACAGCACACTAAGTACGTGTGAATTAGAGAACCACTATCTCATTAATCACACTGAGTAAGTGCTAACTATAAGCACCCTTCTGTAGCTTCAAGTAGAACACAGTGATCACACCCTCCCTAATTTCTCAGGAATGGAGGTGCGAATACCAAAAGGAAATGGGAAGCCAAACTAGACATTGTCAGTAGGTTTCCCCATCAATGAAGGGTTGATACCTTAGCCAGAGTTCCCCCACTATCTGTGGCCCTCTAGAGTCTCTTGTTCTTATTTTGTTTTCTCATAAGATTCTTAGAACTAAACAAAACCTCTATACGACTTGTTATTCTAACTTATTTTTATGACCCTCAAAATAATTAGAGTTGTGACTACAGGTGTTTTCTTATTCCCCTATTAGCATGTAATTTATCTCCTCCAAATAGTTCCTATTCAAT
Source organism: Sminthopsis crassicaudata (assembly GCF_048593235.1). Classification (NCBI taxonomy): domain Eukaryota; kingdom Metazoa; phylum Chordata; class Mammalia; order Dasyuromorphia; family Dasyuridae; genus Sminthopsis; species Sminthopsis crassicaudata. The sequence continues at coordinate 139,936,367 of NC_133622.1, read as the reverse complement.
GAAAAAAAAAGAGATGTACTTTTCTAAATTTCTATTTAACCCAGCATTTCTGTTTCAAAATGTCTACATAGTTATGTTGTTATAAGGAATGCTTCGAAATCACCTATTCTAAATATTCTTGCTTTCTCTTATGTGTAGAGGGCCAGGACTCTGGAGAAATATACTTGAAACAAGGATACTTACAACAAAGTGTTAACTCAGTACAACCGATGAGATGATGGTTCTTTAGTATACATATACTTAGTACTTAGCATTGTGATGTAATGGTTCTGTAGTTCACACTTATTCAGTATGCTGTAATGATGAAATTATACTAAGGTATAAGAGGGCTGAGAGGACTGGAAATAAGACATTCTATCTTTGACCATTCTTCTGTTGGCTCTCCTTCCTCCTGCACTCCTCCACTAAAATAGAGCCTGGTTCTAAGATCCTCCGGAGAGCTAGTTCAGACATTAAATTTTGGCTGAATGTGGGACACTGAAATAAGAATACTACACTTTGTAGTACATGTAAGGACATACAATCAACACTTCAACTGATGAGATCATAAATTCAGTGAAGAAGTCCCTGTGACTTAAAATAAGGTGAGTACAAAAATAGAAAAGCAGGAAACTTTGGCAAGGGCTAAACTAATCACTTTCATTTTTTTTTCTCAGATAAAATGGGGCAAATACTAAGAAAAGAGCCTTCCCCACCCCCAAGGGAAATATGTAGCAAGCATAATTAGGTGAATAAAGAAGCAAGGTTTGGAGGGGTGAAGCCAAGATGGTGGAGAAGGCACTCTTGACATTCTAAGCTCCTCTCATACCCTCACTACTAATTACCAAATTTAGCCTCAAAAAAGTGCTTGACTGGTAAAATTCATGAAGATTGGAAGTACAATAACTTACCAGCCAAAGATAATCTGAAAGATCACCAAAAAAGGTTTGTCCTGAGCAGCGGGAGCAGACCAGCACAAGCAGGGAGATAGAAGGAGAGGCTAGCATACTAAGCAGACCAGAGTGAGAATGGTCTCCATGGCTGGAAAATTTATAGGGAGGACTCTACCACAAGTTGGCTGCTCTGCTTTGGTTGCAAAGTAGTAGACCAGAAGAGAAATTAGAGACAAAGGTAAAGAGTACACCAAAAAAGACCAGAATCTGGCTACAACTACACAGCACTGGAAGTGAGTGACTCAGCTCAGACCACAGCACAGTTGTGCAGCCACATTCTGTAGCACAGGGCTTTTACTCAGGGCAGTCACAAATCTGCATGGCAGGGAGGCTCAGACTAGGGCAGCCTCTAATCTGCCTGGGGGGGAGGGGACCAGGACTCAGCTTGGGGTAATAGAACTTCCACAGTGCAGAGACAATTCTGGTCAGTGCGGGAATCTTCCCAGGGCAACTGGTAATCCCAACAGTGGGCTTCACTGCTCAACCTCTGGCCTCAGGGCAATCATTAATCTGCACTGCTGGGCACCACTCCCTTTCCACCCATGCTAGCCAGGGCAGAAACACTTCCTGTGCAAAGCTTTCCCAGAGCACGTCTGCAGCTAGGCTGCTCTTTGCAGTCTGTTTACAAGATAGCTTCTGTCCATATATCTATCCCTGATCTGCAGAGGAATCTGGTAGCCTCCTTGCCCTGAAGGCAGACCATAAGAGCTTTTAAAAAAATGAGTAAAAAAGTCAAATGTACCATTGATAGTTTCTATACAGAAAGAAAGCAGGTTTTCAACCCTGAGAAGACTAATAGCAGTCTCCAGACAAAACCAAAAAGGGGGGTGTAACCTGGTCCCCATCACACAAGGCTCTCCTAGAAGACATTATGAAAAATCTTAAAAGAGAGCTAGAAGAAAATTGGGGAAGGGAAAGAGAAGCTATGCAAGAGAGTACAGAAAAAGGCTTATAATTCATTTAAAGAAAAATTTGATAAAGTGGAAAAAGAAAACAACTTATTGAACTGTGAATTGGAAAAGGTAAAGAACTACTAAGGAGTACAGGGAAACAGAATTTGTGAATTGGAAAAGGTAAAGAACTCCCAGGAAAGTAGGATTTGTGAATTGGAAAAAGAAAATATCTCAATAAAAAAATAGTAAAATGGGAAAAAAGTTCCATAAAGCAAAACAACTCATTTAAAAACTCAACTGGACATATACAAAAAGAAGTTAAAAAAATAATGAAGAAAATAATTCACTAAAAATCAGAAAAAAAAAACAATTCAAAATGAATGATTCATTGAGATACCAACAATCAGTCAAGTAAAACCAAAAAAAATGAAAAAAATAGAAAAAAAAAGGTAAATATCTACCTGGAAAAACAACAGACCTGAAAAATAGATCTAGGAGAGATAATCTGAGGATTATTTGACTTCCTGAAAATTATGATGAAAAAAGAGCCTAGATACTATTTTACAGGAAATCATCAAAGAGAACTGCCCAGATGCAATAGAATCAGAAGGTAAAATAGGCTTTAAAAGAATTCATTGAACATCTTCTGAAAAATGGCCTAAAATAAAAAAATAAAAAAACTTCGAGGAATATTATGGCTAAATTTCAGAACTATCAGAATGAGGAAAAATATTACAAACAGCCAGAAAAAGAAAAAAAAAAGCAATTCAAATGCTAAGGAACCATAATAATGGTCACTCAAGATCTAGTGGCTTCCACATTAAAAGATCCAAAGGTCTGGAATCGCATATTCCAAAAGGTAAAAATAACTTGTAATGCATCCACAAATAAACTACCCAAGCTAAGCTGAGCATTTTCTTCCAGGGAAAAAGATGGACATTTAATGAAACAGGTGAATTCCACTTGTTTCTAATGAAAAAAACAAAACAAACTAAACTAAACAGAACTAAACAAAAAATCTGACCTCCAAATACAGGACTCAAGAGAAGCAAAAAAAGGAAAAAGAACTCTTTTTTTTTTTTTTTTTTTTTATTATATATATATATATATATTTTATAATATTATCCCTTGTATTCATTTTTCCAATTTACCCCCCCTCCCTCTATTCCCTCCCCCCGACGACAGGCAATACCATACATTTTACATGTGTTACAATATAGTCTAGGTACAATACATGTGTGCGAATATCACTTTCTTGTTGCACAATAAACATTAGATTCCGAAGGTACATGCAACCTGGGCAGACAGATATTAGTGCTAACAATTTTCATTCCCCTCCCAGTGTTTCTTCTCTGGGTGCAGCTACCTCTGTCCATCATTGATCAACTGGAAGTGAGTTGGATCTTCTTTATGTTGAAGATTTCCACTTCCATCAGAATACATCCTCATACAGCATTGTTGTTGAAGTGTACAGTGATCTTCTGGTTCTGCTCATTTCACTCAGCATCAGTTGATTTAAGTCTCTCCAGGCCTCTCTATATTCCTCCTGCTGGTCATTTCTTACCGAGCAATAATATTCCATAACCTTCATATACCACAATTTACCCAACCATTCTCCAACTGATGGACATCCATTCATCCTCCAGTTTCTAGCTACAACAAAAAGAGCTGCCACAAACATTTTGGCACATATATGTCTCTTTCCGCTCTTTAGTATTTCTTTGGGATATAATCCCAGTAGTAGCGCTGCTGGGTCAAAGGGTATGCACAGTTTGATAACTTTTTGGGCATAATTCCAGATTGCTCTCCAGAATGGCTGGATTCTTTCACAACTCCACCAGCAATGTATTAGTGTCCCAGTTTTCCCACAGCCCCTCCAACATTCATCATTATTTGTTCCTGTCATCTTAGCCAATCTGACAGGTGTGTAGTGGTATCTCAGAGTGGTCTTAATTTGCATTTCTCTGATCAGTAGTGATTTGGAACACTCTTTCATGTGAGTGGATATAGTTTCAATTTCTTCCTCTGAGAATTGTCTGTTCATATCCTTTGACCATTTATCAATTGGAGAATGGTTCGGTTTCTTATAAATTAGGGTCAGTTCTCTATATATTTTGGAAATGAGACCTTTGTCAGAACCTTTGTTTTTAAAAATATTTTCCCAATTTGTTACTTCCCTTCTAATCTTGTTTGCATTAGTATTATTTGTACAGAAACTTTTTAGTTTGATGTAATCAAAATCTTCTATTTTGTGATCAATAATGATCTCTAGTTCTCCTCTGGTCATAAATTCCTTCCTCCTCCACAAGTCTGAGAGGTAGATTATCCTCTGTTCCTCTAATCTATTTATTATCTCCCTCTTTATGCCTAAATCATGGACCCATTTTGATCTTATCTTGGTATATGGTGTTAAGTGTGGATCCATATCTAATTTCTGCCATACTAATTTCCAGTTTTCCCAACAGTTTTTTCCGAATAATGAATTTTTATCCCTAATGTTGGAATCTTTGGGTTTGTCAAAGATTAGATTGCTATAGATGTACCCTTTTTTGTCCGTTGTATCTAATCTGTTCCACTGATCTACCGGTCTATTTCGTAGCCAATACCAAATGGTTTTGGTGACTGCTGCTATATAATATAGCTTTAGATCAGGTACACTTAGACCACCTTCCTCTGAGTTTTTTTTCATTAGTTCCCTTGCAATTCTTGACCTTTTATTCTTCCATATGAATTTTGTTGTTATTTTTTCTAGGTCATTAAAATAGTTTCTTGGGAGTCTGATTGGTATAGCACTAAATAAATAGATTAGTTTGGGGAGTATTGTCATCTTTATTATATTCGCTCGGCCTATCCAAGAGCACTGAATGTCTTTCCAATTATTTAAATCTGATTTTATTTTTGTGGCAAGTGTTTTGTAATTTTTCTCATATAATTCCTGACTTTTCTTTGGTAGATGGATTCCCAAATATTTTATACTCTCAACATTTGTTTGGAATGGAATTTCTCTTTGTATCTCTTGCTGTTGCATTTTGTTAGTGATATATAAAAATGCCGAGGATTTATGTGGATTTATTTTGTATCCTGCCACTTTGCTGAAATTTTGAATTATTTCTAGTAGCTTTTTAGCAGAGTCTTTGGGGTTCTCTAAGTATACCATCATGTCATCTGCAAAAAGTGATAGTTTGATTTCCTCATTTCCTACTCTAATTCCTTGAATCTCTTTCTCGGCTCTTATTGCCGAGGCTAGCGTTTCTAGTACTATATTGAATAGTAATGGTGATAGTGGGCAACCTTGTTTCACTCCTGATCTTACAGGGAAAGGTTGCAGTTTATTTCTATTGCATATTATGCTTACTGACTGTCTTAAATATATACTCCTGATTATTCTAAGGAATAATCCATTTATTCCTATACTCTCAAGAGTTTTTAGTAGGAATGGATGTTGGATTTTGTCAAATGCTTTTTCTGCATCTATTGAGATGATCATATGGTTCTTATTAATTTGATTATTAATATGGTCAATTATATTAATAGTTTTCCTAATATTAAACCAGCCCTGCATTCCTGGAATAAATCCTACTTGATCATAGTGTATTATCTTGGAGATGATTTTCTGAAGTCTTTTTGCTAATATCTTATTTAAGATTTTAGCATCAATATTCATTAAGGAGATTGGTCTATAATTTTCTTTCTCAGTTTTCGATCTACCAGGTTTAGGTATCAGTACCATGTCTGTGTCATAAAAGGAGTTTGGTAGGACTCCTTCATCCCCTATTTTTTCAAATAATTTATATAACATTGGGGCTAATTGTTCTTTAAATGTTTGGTAGAATTCACATGTGAATCCATCTGGCCCTGGGGATTTTTTCCTGGGGAGTTGATTAATAGCTTGTTCTATTTCTTTTTCTGAAATGGGACTATTTAAGCAATTTATCTCCTCCTCTGTTAATCTAGGGAGCCTATATTTTTGGAGAAAGTCATCCATTTCACTTAAGTTATCAAATTTATTGGCATAAAGTTGGGCAAAGTAACTCCTTATTATTTCTCTAATTTCCTCTTCATTGGTGGAAAGATCCCCCTTTTCATTTGTAAGACTATCAATTTGATTTTCCTCTTTCTTTTTTTTGATCAAATTTACCAAAGGTTTATCTATTTTATTGGCTTTTTCATAAAACCAACTCTTGGTTTTATTTATTAATTCAATAGTTTTTTTACTTTCAATTTTATTGATTTCTCCTTTTAATTTTTGTATTTCGAGTTTAATTTTTGGTTGGGGGTTTATAATTTGGTCTTTTTCTAGCCTTTTAAGTTATAAGCCCAATTCGTTAATCTTCTCTTTCTCAATTTTCTTCAAATAAGCCTCTAAAGATATAAAATTTCCCCTTATTACTGCTTTAGCTGCATCCCAAAGATTTTGATATGATGTCTCATCATTATCATTATCTTGGGTGAAATTGTTAATTGTTTCTATAATTTGCTCTTTCACCCAGTCATTCTTTAAGATGAGATTATTCAGTTTCCAATTACTTTTTGGTCTATTTACCCCTAACTTTTTACTGAATGTAGCTTTTATTGCATTGTGATCTGAGAAGAAGGCATTTATTATTTCTGCCTTCCTACATTTAATTTTGAGATCTTTATGTCCTAATATATGGTCAATTTTTGTATAGGATCCATGAACTGCTGAGAAGAAAGTATATTCCTTCCTATTGCCATTCAGTTTTCTCCAAAGGTCTATCATACCTAGTTTTTCTAATGTTCTATTTACTTTTTTAATTTCTTTCTTGTTTGTTTTGTGGTTTGATTTGTCTAAATCTGAGAGTGCAAGGTTGAGATCTCCCACTATTATAGTTTTACTGTCTATTTCTTCTTGCAGTTCTCTTAACTTTTCCTTTAGAAAGTTAGATGCTATACCACTTGGTGCATATATGTTTAGTATTGATATGGCTTCATTATTTATGCTACCTTTCAGCAGGATATAGTTTCCTTCCTTATCTTTTTTTAACGAGATCTACTTCTGCTTTTGCTTGATCTGAGATAAGGATAGCTACCCCTGCTTTTTTGGCTTTACCTGAAGCATAATAAGCTCTGTTCCAACCTTTTACCTTTACTCTGTATGTATCTCCCTGCTTTAAGTGTGTTTCCTGTAGACAACATATTGTAGGGTTCTGCTTTTTGATCCAATCTGCTATCCGTCTCCGTTTGATGGGATCGTTCATCCCATTTACATTTACAGTTAATATTACTAATTCTGTATTTCCTGCCATCGTATTATCCCCAGATTATACTTTTTTCCCTTGACCCCCCTGATCCCCCTCCCCGATATTTAATTTACAGACCCCCCTTGTGACGCGCAACCCTCCCTCTTTTTTTTTTTTTTTTTTTTTTTAGGATCCCTCCCCCCTCCCTCCAAGTCCCTTCACTTATTCTCCTTTTCCTTTCCCCTTTTCCTCTCCCCCCTTTTAATGAGGTGAGAGAAAATTCTCTGAAAAACAAATATGTTAATTATTTACTCTTTGAGCCTCTTCTGATGAGAGTAAGATTCACACAATGATTCTCCCCCTCACTAAGTTCCCTCAGATATGGTGTATTTTCTATGTCTCTTCCTGGGATGTAGTTTCCCTCTTTTTATCATTCCTTCCCCTTTTTCTGAACCGACCTCCTTCCCTTTACCACACCCCCCTTTTTTTCTTTTATATCAGTAAAATCAAATTATCCTTGAGTATTTTTTATATACCCACAACAGAGTTACAGTTCTCAAGGGTTCTGTGTACCTTTTTCTGTTTCTCTTCAGTCTTGTGGATGTAGATCAAATTTTTTGTTTAAGTCTGGTTTTTTTCTTAGAAACATATAGAATTCCTCTGTTTCATTGAATGACCATCTTCTTCCATGGAAAAAGATGCTAAACTTAGCTGGGTAGTTCATTCTTGGTTGCAGTCCTTGATCTTTTGCCTTTCGGAATATCAGGTTCCAGGCCCTTCTATCTTTTAATGTGGAGGCAGCCAGATCTTGGGTGACCCTTATTGTGGCACCTTGGTATTTAAATTGTTTTTTTCTAGCTGCTTGCAGGATTTTCTCCTTTGTGTGGTAATTCTGCAGCTTAGCCACAATATTCCGTGGTGTTCTTTTTTTAGGGTCTATTTCAGAAGGAGTTCGATGAATTCTTTCCACATCTACTTTCCCTTCTGTTTCTATTATCTCTGGACAGTTCTCTTTGATAATTTCCTGTAAAATAGAATCTAGGCTCTTTTTTTGGTCATAGTTTTCTGGAAGTCCAATAATCCGCAGATTATCTCTCCTAGATCTATTTTCCAGGTCTATAGATTTTCCCAGTAAGTATTTGACGTTGTTCTCCAGCTTCTCATTTTTTTTGTTTTGTTTGACTGATTCTTGGGTTCTCTGTGAATCATTCATTTCTATTTGTTCCATCCTGACTTTTAAGGAGTTATTTTCTTCTTTCACAGTTTTTACTTCTTTTTGTAAATGCCCAATTTCGTTTTTAAATGAATTATTTTGCTCTATTGAGTTTTTTTCCATTTCCCTAATTTTTTTTTTTGAGAATTATTTTCTTTTTCCAATTCAGAAATTCTATTTTCTTGAGACTTTTTTATCTTTTCCAATTCAGAAATCCTACTTTCCTGTGTTTTTTAACCTTTTCTAATTCACTAATTTTGTTTCCCTGCATCTCCTGTGAATTCTTTATTTTTTCCAACTCCAATTTCAGGACATTATTATTCTCTATCATAACTTCCCTTTCTTTTCCCCATTTTTCTTCGATCTCCCTCAATTTCTTAAGAGCTTCTTCTAGGAGAAAGTTATGTGATGGGGGGCAGGAATCGTTCCCCTTTAGGTTGTTATCTGATTCTCTGCTGTCAACTTCCTCGGGGTTGGACACCCGCTCTTTCTCTGTATAGAAGGAATCTATGGTTTTTCTAGCTTTTTTGTTCATACTTAAAAAAAATCTTTTGGGGTCTGTCTCTGGGGTAGGAAATTATTTACTTCTTTACCAGCTTCCTCCCAGACGGGATGGATGCAGCGGCTCCTGAGCCTGAGCTAAGAGAGAGCTCTGGGAGAGAGTTCCCCACCCTCTCCCTGGGAGTGCCTCAGAGGTGATTAGCACTGCTGTGCTTCGAGGGCGTAGAATAGTGAAGACTGCAGGAAGCCCAGGCTATGTGTCCGGGTGGGGAGTGGGTGTCTGCAGCAGGTGACGTAAAAAGCCCCTGCGCTCAAACTGGAAGTGTCTGCCAGAAACCGCGGTCCCTAGTTCACAGGTTCCGCTTCTCTGGGACTTCCTGGAGCTGAGTTCCACTCCCTCCAGCTAAGCTAGGCAGTGTGTGTTGCCTTGGGCCGTATCCACCCACTTGTCAGTCTCTTAACTATTCTCAGGAGGTAGCTGAGGCCACACCCCCTGGTGCCGAGTCACCCCCAGGGTCCGGGGAAAATTTAATCTGAGTTTTAAAATATTTTGGCTTTCTCTTCTGAACTGCTAAATAATTAGCAGAGAAGAGCTAACAGCCTGTGCCAGATTCCTTTACCTCAGTGGCTTTTCTGATCCCAGAGCCCTTCCCAGCGCAATGGGCGCAGTGTGCCCCTACCCCACCGTCTGTGCTGGTCTTTCTTATTCCTCCCCTGAGAACTGACCTTTCCTGTTGAAACTCCAGATTCTCTTCAGCTGGTAAGTCGTGCTTCCAGTCCTTGTGGTATCTATCAGTCCTGAGCTAATTTTGAGACTTAATTTATCTAATTGGTTGTGAGGGAGTGAGGACGTTCACTGAGTCGTGTGTTTCCTCTCCGCCATCTTGGCTCCGGAAAAAGAACTCTTAAGAACTGTATTTCTGTTATGGACATACATAAAGAGTGCATGCATAATTTGATTTTACTGATATAATATAAAAAGGGGAAATAGAAGTGGAAAGGGGATAATAACAGAAAAAGGGAAAAGGGGAGGGGAAAAGAGGGAAACTAGATCCAATGAAGAGGCAAAGGAAATCTATTATATCTGAGGGATTTAGGGAATGAGAGAAACATAGTGTGAATCTTACTCTTATCAGATTTGACTCAAAGAGAAAATATCTAACATATTTGGTTTACAAAACAAAACAACAACAACAAAAAAAAACTCTCACCTTACTAAAAAGTGTGAGAGGAAAATGGAAAGGGAAAAGAGTAATAAGAGAATATAAAGAGGGATAGGTGAGTGAGGCAAGTGGTGCACATAAGTTTAATATTGAGGAGGGGGTCAAGGGAGTAAGAAAAAGAAAAGCATAATTTGGGGATAATAAGATGGCAGGAAATGCAGAATTAGTCATTTTAACAATAAATGTGGATGGAATTGAACTCTCTCATAAAGCAGAGGTGGATAGCAGATTGATCAAAATCCAGAACCCTACAATATGTTGTTTACAGGAAACACAGTTAAAGCAGGGTGATACATACAGAGTAAAGGTAAAAGGCTGGAGCAGAATCTATTATACTTCAAGTGAAGTAAAAAAAAAAAACACAGGTAGTTATGCTTATCTCAGAACAAGCAGAAGCAAAAATTAATCTAATTTAAAAAGATAAGGAAAGAAACTATACCTTATTAAAGGGTAGCATAGACAATGAAGCAATATCAATACTAAACATATATGCATGGAGTGGTATAACATTTAACTTACTAAAGAAGAAGTTAAGAGAATTGCAAGAAGAATAGATAGCAAAATTATAATAGTGGGAGATCTCAACCTTATACTCTCAGAATTAGATAAATCAAACCACAAAAAAAAATAAGAAAAAAGTTATAGAGGTAAATAGAACACTAGAAAACTTAGGTATGATGGAGTTAGGTATTTGGAGAAAACTGAATGGAGACATAAAGGAATACCATTTCTTCTCAGCAGTTCATGGAACTTATGCAAAATTTGACCACATATTAGGAAATAAAGACCTCAAAATTAAGTGCAGCAAGGCAGAAATATTAAATGCATTCTTTTCAGATCACGAGTTAGGAGTAAATAGACCAAAAAGTATTTGCAAACTAAATAATCTCATCCTAAAGAATAATTGGGTAAAACAGCCAAATCATAGAGACAATAATTTCACCCAAGAGAATTACAACAATGAGACAACATACTAAAATTTGTGGGATGCAGCCAAAGCGGTAATAAGAGGAAATTTTACATGTTTAGAAGCTTACTTAAATCACTGGATTGGGCTTGCAACTTAAAAAGCTAGGAAAAGACCAAATTAAAAACCCCCAATCAAATACAAAACTTGAAATTCTAAAATTAAAGGGAGAAATTGATAAAATTGAAAGTTAAAAAAAACTATATTAAACTTGATATTCTAAAATTAAAAGGAGAAAATAAAATTGAAAGTAAAAAAAAAAACTATTGAATTAATAAATAAACTAACTGCAGGTTTTATGAACAAAAAAAACCCCAATAAAATGGATAAACCTTTGTTAAATTTAATTAGAAAAAGGGAAGAGAAAAATCAAATTGTTAGTCTTAAAAAATAAAAAGGGAGAACTTTACACTAATAAGAGGAAATTAGAGAAATAATTAGGAGTTACTTTGCCCAACTTTAGGCCAATAAATTTGATAACCTTAGTGAAGTGGATGACTTCCTTCCAAAATATAAGCTGCTCAGATTAACAGAGGAGAAAGTAAATTGGTTAAATCATCCCATTTTAGAAAAAGAAAACAATAAGTTATTAATCAACTACTTAAGAAAAAATCCCCAGGATCAGATGGATTTACAGGTAATTGTACCAAACATTTAAAGAATAATTAAATGTAATGTTATATAAACTATTTGAAAAAATAGGGAATGAAGGAATCCTAGCAAATTCCTTTTTATGACACAGACATGGTACTGCTACCTAAACCAGGTAGGTTGAAAACAGAGAAAGATAATTATAGACCAATCTCCCTAATAACTATTGATGCAAAAATCTTTAACAATATATTAGCAAAAAGATTACAGAAGAAGATGGCGGAGAAGATACACGCGACTGTGTAAGCTCCTTTCTTCCCTCACAACTAACTAGATATAATCAGACTCAGAAATAGCGCTGGACTGATAGAATCCACAAAGACTGGAAGCACGACTTACCAGCTGACGGGAATCTGGAGTTTCAACAGGAAAGGTCAGCTCCCAGGGGAGCTTGAAGAAGAAAGGCCAGCACAGACGGCTGGGTGCTGGCATGCTGCACTAATCACACTGGGGAGGGCTCTGGGATCAGAGAAGCCACTGAGATAGAGGAATCTGGCACAGGTTGTTAGCTCCTCTCTGCTTATAATACAGCAGTTCAGAAGAGAAATCAAGCCAACTTAAAATTTAAAACCAGATTAGATCTTCCTGGATCCCAGGGGTGACTCAGCAGATCTCTGCACTGTGGGTGTGGCCGACATAGGCAATCCAGGATTTCACCTGTGGGTAGTTAAGAGATTGAAAAGTGGGCAGGGCGGTAACTCATAGTGCCTGGCTCGGCTGGCTGGAGGCTGTGGAACTCAGCCCTGGGAAGTCCCAGAGAAGCGAAACCTTTGAACTAGGGACCACGGTTTCTGGCAGACACTTCCAGTTTGAGCACAGGGGCTTTTCACGTCACCTGCTGCTAACATACACGCCCCACCGGGACGCATAGGCTAGGCTTTGAGTCGCCTTTACTATTTGGTCTCAAACCTCAGGGAAGCCATTAGAACACAGCGCCCTCAAAGCACAGCAGTGCTGATCACCTGTGAGGCACTTCCAGAGAGGGGGTGGGGAACTCTCTCCCAGAGCTCTCTCTTAGCTAAGGTGCAGGGGCCGCTGCATCCATCTGGTCTGGGAGGAAGCTGGTAAAGAAATAAATAAATAATTTCCTACCCCAGGAACAGACCCCAAAAGATTTGTTAAGTATGAGTAAAAAGCCAAGAAAAACTAAAGATTCCTTCTACACAGAGAAAGAGCGGGTATCCAACCCCAAGGAAGTTAACAGCAGAGAGTCAGCAGATAACAACCTAAAGGGGAACGATTCCTGCTCCCCATCACATAACTCTCTCCTTGAAGAGACTATTAAAAAGTTAAGAGAGTTTGAAGAAAAATGGGGAAAGGAAAGAGAAGCTATGATAGAGAATAACAACGTTCTGAAATTGGAGTTGGAAAAAATAAAGAATTCACAGGAAATGCAGGGAAACAAAATTAGTGAATTAGAAAAGATAAAAAAATCACAAGAAAGTAGGATTTCTGAATTGGAGAAGATAAAAAAGTCTCAAGAAAATAGGATTTCTGAATTGGATAAGATAAAAAAGTCTCAAGAAAATAGGATATCTGAATTGGAAAAAGAAAATAATTCTCAAAAAAATTAGGGAAATGGAAAAAAATTCAATAGAGCAAAATAACTCATTTAAAAACGAAATTGGGCATTTACAAAAAAGAACTAAAAACTGTGAATGAAGAAAATAACTCCTTAAAATTCAGGATGGAACAAATAGAAATGAATGATTCATTGAGAACCCAAGAATCAGTCAAACAAAACAAAACAAAAAAAAAAAAAAAAATGAAAAGCTGGAGAATAACGTCAAATAATTACTGGGAAAATCTATAGACCTGGAAAGTAGATCTAGGAGAGATAATCTGTGGATCAATGGACTTCCCAAAAACTATGACCAAAAAAGGAGCCTAGATTCTATTTTACAAGAAATTATTAAAGAGAACTGTCCAGAGATAATAGAAACAGAGGGGAAAGTAGATGTTGAGAGAATTCATCAAACTCCTTCTGAAATAGACCCTAAAAAAAGAATACCACAGAATATTGTGGCTAAGCTGCAGAATTAGCACACAAAAGAGAAAATCTTGCAAGCAGCTAGAAAAAAAACAATTTATATACCAAGGTGCCACAATAAGGGTCACACAAGGTCTGGCTGCCTCCACATTAAAAGATAGAAGGGCCTGGAACCTGATATTCTGAAAGGCAAAAGATCAAGGATTGCAACCAAGAATAAACTACTCAGCTAAGTTTAGCATCTTTTTCCATGGAAAAAGATGGTAATTCAATGAAATAGAGGAATTCCATATGTTTCTAAGAAAAAAACCAGATTTAAACAAAAAATTTGATCTACATCCACAAGACTGAAGAGAAACAGAAAAAGGTACACAGAACCCTTGAGAATTATATCTCTGTTGTGGGTATATAGAAAGTACGCATGGATAATTTGATCTTACTGATATAAAAGAAAAAAAAAGGAGGGGGTGTAGTAAAGAGAAGGAGGTAGTATCAGAAAAAGGGGAGGGAGTGATGAAAAGAGGGAAACTACATCCCAGGAAGAGGCATAGAAAATACATCATATCTGAAGGAATTTAGAGAGGGGGAGAATCATTGTGTAAATCTTACTCTCATCAGAAGAGGCTCAAAGAGTAAATAATTGTCATATTTGTTTTTCAGAGAATTCTCTATCACCTCATTAAAAGGAGGGAGAGGAAAAGGGAAAAGGAAAAGGAGAATAATGGAAGGGACGTGGAGGGAGGGGGAAGGGATAATAAAAAAAAAGGGAGGGCTGCACGTCACAAGGAGGGTCTATAAATTAAGTATTGGGGAAGGGGTTCAGGGCGGTCAAGGGAAAAAGCATAATCTGGGGATAATATTATGGCAGGAAATACAGAATTAGTAATTTTAACTGTAAATGTGAATGGGATGAATGCTCCCATCAAATGGAGACGGATAGCAGACTGGATCAAAAATCAGAACCCTACAATATGTTGTTTAGAGGAAACACACTTGAAGCAGGGAGATACATATAGGGTAAAGGTAAAAGGTTGGAGCAGAATCTATTATGCTTCAGGTAAAGCCAAAAAAGCAGGGGTAGCTATCCTTATCTTAGATCAAGCAAAAGCAGAATTTGATCTAGTTAAAAGAGATAAGGAAGGAAACTATATCCTGCTGAAAGGTAGCATAAATAATGAAGCCATATTGATACTAAACATATATGCACCAAGTGGTATAGCATCTAACTTTCTAAAGGAAAAGTTAAGAGAGTTGCAAGAAGAAATAGACAGTAAAACTATAATAGTGGGAGATATCAACCTTGCACTCTCAGATTTAGACAAATCAAACCACAAAACAAACAAGGAAGAAAATTTTTTTTAATTTTTTTTTTATTTTATAATTATAACATTTTTTGACAGTACATATGCATGGGTAATTTTTTACAACATTATCCCTTGCACTTACTTCTATTCAGATTTTTTCCCTTCCTCCCCCAACCCCCTCCCCCAGATGGCAAGCAGTCTTATATATGTTAAATATATTACAGTATATTCTAGATACAATATATGTGTGTAGAACCGAATTTTTTTGTTGCACAGGAAGAATTGGATTCAGAATGTAAAAATAACAGTTTACATTCATTTCCCAGTGTTCCTTTTCTGGATGTAGCTGGTTCTGTCCATCATTAATCAATTGGAATTGGATTAGCTCTTCTCTATGTTGGAGAAATCCACTTCCATCAGCATACATCCTTATACAGTATCATTGTTGAAGTGTATAATGATCTTCTGGTTCTGCTCGTTTCACTCAGCATCAGTTGATGTAAGTCTCTCCAAGCCTCTCTGTATTTCTCCTGTTGGTCATTTCTTATAGAACAATAATATTCCATAACATTCATATACCATAGTTTACCCAACCATTCTCCAATTGATGGACATCCATTCATCTTCCAGCTTCTAGCCACTATGAAAAGGGCTGCCACAAACATTTTGGCACATACAGGTCCCTTTCCCTTCTTTAGTAGTTCCTTGGGGTATAAGCCCAGTAGTAGTATGGCTGGGTCAAAGGGTATGCACATTTTGATAACTTTTTGGGCATAATTCCAGATTGCTCTCCAGAATGGTTGGATTCTTTCACAACTCCACCAACAATGCATCAGTGTCCCAGTTTTCCCACACCCCCTCCAACATTCATCGTTATTTGTTCCTGTTATCTTAGCCAATCTGACAGGTGTGTAATGATATCTCAGAGTTGTCTTAATTTGCATTTCTCTGATCAATAGTGATTTGGAACACTCTTTCATATGAGTGGAAATAGTTTTAATTTCATCATCTGAAAATTGTCTGTTCATATCCTTTGACCATTTATCAATTGGAGAATGGCTTGATTTCTTATAAATTAAAGTCAGTTCTCTGTATATTTTGGAGATGAGGCCTTTATCAGAACCTTTAACTGTAAAAATTTTTTCCCAATTTGTTACTTCCCTTCTAATCTTGATTGCATTAGTTTTGTTTGTGCAGAAACTTTTTAATTTGGTGTAATCAAAATGTTCTATTTTGTGATCATTAATGGTCTCTAGTTCTCCCTTGGACACAAACTCCTTCCTCCTCCACAAGTCTGAGAGGTAAACCATCCCCTGTTCCTCCAATTTATTTATTATTTCATTCTTTATGCCTAAATCTTGGACCCATTTTGACCGTATCTTAGTATGTGGTGTTAAATGTGGGTCCATGCCTAGTTTCTGCCATACTAATTTCCAGTTTTCCAGCAATGAATTCTTATCCCAAAATTTGGGATCTTTGGGTTTGTCAAAGATTAGATTGCTATTTTTATTCACTATCTTGCCCTGTGAACCTAACCTATGCCACTGATCAGCTAGTCTATTTCTTAGCCAGTACCAAATGGTTTTGGTGACTGTTGCTATATAATATAGCTTTAAATCAGGAGGAGGAGGAGGAGGAGGAGCCACCTTCCTCTGACTTTTTTTTCATTAGTTCCCTTGCAATTCTCGACCTTTTATTCTTCCATATAAATTTTGTTGTTATTTTTTCTAGGTCATTAAAATAGTTTCTTGGGAGTCTGATTGGTATAGCACTAAATAAATAGATTAGTTTGGGGAGTATTGTCATCTTTATTATATTCCCTCGGCCTATCCAAGAACACTGAATGTCTTTCCAATTATTTAAATCTGACTTTATTTTTGTGGCAAGTGTTTTGTAATTTTGCTCATATAATTCCTGACTCTCCTTTGGTAGATATATTCCCAAATATTTTATACTATCGACTGTTATTTTGAATGGAATTTCTCTTTGTATCTCTTGCTTTTGGATTGTGTTGGTAATGTATAAAAATCCTGAGGATTTATGTGCATTTATTTTGTATCCTGCGACTTTGCTAAAATTCTGAATTATTTCTAAAAACAAGAAAGAAATTAAAAAAGTAACTAGAACATTAGAAAAACTAGGCATGATACACCTTTGGAGAAAACTGAATGGCAATAGAAAGGAATATACTTTCTTCTCAGCAGTTCATGGATCCTATACAAAAATTGACCATATATTAGGACATAAAGATCTCAAAATTAAATGTAGGAAGGCAGAAATAATAAATGCATTCTTCTCAGAAGACAATGCAATAAAAGCTACATTCAGTAAAAAGTTAGGGATAAATAGACCAAAAAGTAATTGGAAACTGAATAATCTCATCTTAAAGAATGACTGGGTGAAAGAGCAAATTATAGAAACAATTAATAATTTCACCTAAGATAATGACAATGATGAGACATCATACCAAAATCTGTGGGATGCAGCTAAAGCAGTAATAAGGGGAAAGTTTATATCTTTAGAGGCTTATTTGAAGAAAATAGAGAAAGAGAAGATTAACGAATTGGGCTTGCAACTTAAAAAGCTAGAAAAAGACCAAATTAAAAACCCCCAAACAAAAATTAAACTTGAAATACAAAAATTAAAAGGAGAAATCAATAATATTGAAAGTAAAAAAACTATTGAATTAATAAATAAAACCAAGAGTTGGTTTTATGAAAAAGCCAATAAAATAGATAAACCTTTGGTAAATCTGATCAGAAAAAAAGAAAGAGGAAAATCAAATTGTTAGTCTTACAAATGAGAAGGGGGATCTTTCCACCAATGAAGAGGAAATTAGAGAAATAATAAGGAGTTACTTTGCCCAACTTTATGCCAATAAATTTGATAACTTAGGTGAAATGGATGACTTCCTCCCAAAATATAGGCTTCCTAGATTAACAGAGGAGGAAATAAATTGCTTAAATAGTCCCATTTCAGAAAAAGAAATAAAACAAGCTATTAATCAACTCCCCAGGAAATAATCCCCAGCACCAGGTGGATTTACATGTGAATTCTACCAAACATTTAAAGAACAATTAGCCCCAATGCTATTTAAACTATTTGAAAAAATAGGGGATGAAGGAGTCCTACCAAACTCCTTTTATGACACAGACATGGAACTGATAACTAAACCAGGTTGATCAAAAACTGAGAAAGAAAATTATAGACCAATTTCCTTAGTGAATATTGATACTAAAATCTTAAATAAGATATTAGCAAAAAGACTTCAGAAAATCATCTCCAGGATAATACACTATGATCAAGTAGGATTCATACCAGGAATGCAGGGCTTGTTTAATATTAGGAAAACTATTAGTATAATTGACCATATTAATAATCAAATTAATAAATAGATGCAGAAAAAGCATTTGATAAAATCCAACATCCATTCCTACTAAAAACGCTTGAGAGTATAGGAATAAATGGACTTAGAATAATCAGGAGCATATATTTAAGACCATCAGTAAGCATAATATGCAATAGAAATAAACTGCAACCTTTCCCAGTAAGATCAGGAGTGAAACAAGGTTGCCCACTATCACCATTACTATTCAATATAGTACTAGATACGCTACCCTCGGCAATAAGAGCTGAGAAAGAGATTCAAGGAATTAGAGTGGGAAATGAGGAAATCAAACTATCACTCTTTGCACATGACATGATGGTATACTTAGAGAACCCCAAAGACTCTGCTAAAAAGCTATTAGAAATAATTCAGAATTTTAGCAAAGTGGCAGGATACAAAATAAATCCACATAAATCCTCAGTATTCTTATATATCACCAACAAAACGCAACAGCAAGCAATACAAAGAGAAATTCCATTCCAAAGAAATGTTGAGAGTATAAAGTATTTGGGAATCCATCTACCAAAGAATACTCAGGAATTATATCAGAAAAATTACAAAACACTTGCCACAAAAATAATTAGATTTAAATAATTGGAAAGACATTCAGTGCTCTTGGATAGGCTCAGTGAATATAATAAAGATGACAATACTCCCCAAATTAATCTATTTATTTAGTGCTATACCAATCAGACTCCCAAGAAACTATTTTAATGACCTAGAAAAAATAACAACAAAATTCATATGGAAGAATAAAAGGTCGAGAATTGCAAGGGACCTAATGAAAAAAAAGTCAGAGGAAGGTAGTCTAAGTGTACCTGATCTAAAGCTATATTATATAGCAGCTGTCACCAAAACCATTTGGTACTGGCTAAGAAATAGAACGGTAGATCAGTGGAACAGATTAGATACAAAGGACAAAAAAGTGTACATCTATAGCAATCTAATCTTTGACAAACCCAAGATACCAACATTAGTGACAAAAATTCATTATTTGGAAAAAACTGTTGGGAAAACTGGAAATTAGTATGGCAGAAATTAGATATGGATCCACACTTAACACCATATACCAAGATAAGATCAAAATGTGCCCATGATTTAGGCATAAAGAATGAGATAATAAATAGATTAGAGGAACAGAGAATAGTCTACCTCTCAGACCTGTGGAGGAGAAAGGAATTTATGACCAGAGGAGAACTAGAGATCATTATTGATCACAAAATAGAAGATTTTGATTACATCAAACTAAAAAGTTTCTGGACAAACAATACTAATGCAAACAAGATTAGAAGGGAAGTAACAAATTGGGAAAACATTTTTACAGTTAAAAGTTCTGATAAAGGTCTTATTTCCAAATTACATAGAGAACTGACCCTAATTTATAGGAAACCAAAGCATTCTCCAATTGATAAATGGTCAAGGGATACGAACAGTCAATTCTCAGATGATGAAATTGAAAGTATTTCCACTCATATGAAAGAGTGTTCCAAATCACTACTGATCAGAGAAATGCAAATTAAGACAACTCTGAGATACCACTACACACCTATCAGATTGGCTAAGATGACAGGAACAAATAATGATGAATGTTGGAGGGGATGTGGGAAAACTGGGACACCGATACGTTGTTGGTGGAGTTGTGAAAGAATCCAGCCATTCTGGAGAGCAATTTGGAACTATGCCCAAAAAGTTATCAAACTGTGCATACCCTTTGACCCAGCATTGCTGCTATTGGGCTTATATCCCAAAGAAATACTGAGGAGGGGAAAGGGACCTGTATGTGCCAAAATTTTTGTGGCAGCTCCTTTTGTTGTAGCTAGAAACTGGACGTTGAATGGATGTCCATCAATTGGAGAATGCAACGTTGAGTAAATTATGGTATATGAAGGTTATGGAATATTATTGCTCTGTAAGAAATGACCAGCAGGAGGAATACAGAGAGGCTTGGAGAGACTTACAACAACTTTTGCTGAGTGAAATATACAGAACCAGAAGATAATTATACACTTCAACAACAATACTGTATGAGGATGTATTCTGATGGAAGTGGAAATCTTCAACATAAAGAAGATCCAACTCACTTCCAGTTGATCAATGATGGACAGAAATAACTACACACAGAGAAGGGACACTGGGAAGTGAATGTAAATTGTTAGCACTACTGTCTATCTACCCAGGTTACTTATACCTTTGGAAGCTAATAATTAATGTGCAACAAGAAAATGGTATTTACACACATATATTGTATCTAGGTTATATTGTAACACATGTAAAATGTATAGGATTACCTGTCATCGGGGGGAGGGAGTGGAGGGAAGGAGGGGACAATTTGGAAAAATGAATAAAAAAAATAAAAGAAAAAAAAAAGAAGAATCACATAAAAAATGAAAAAAAAAAAAACAAAGAAAAAGAAAAACAAAACAAAACAAAACAAAACAAAACAAAACAAAAAACAGATTACAGAAAATCATCCCCAGGATGATACACGATCACCAAGTAGGATTTGTAACATGAATGTAGGGTTGGTTCAATATTAGGAAAACTATTAGCATATCTGACTATATCAATAATCAAATTTTAAAAATATTATCATCTCAATAGATGCAGAAAAAGCATTTTATAAAATTCAGCATCTGTTCCTATTAAAAATAATTGAGAGTTTAAAAATAAATGGACTTTTCATTAAAATAGTTATTATCATGTATTTAAAATTATCAGTGAGCATCATATGTAACTGGGATAAACTGGAACCATTCCCAATAAGATCAGGAGTGAAACAAGGTTGCCCACTATCACAGTTACTCTGCAATATTGTAGTAGACATGCTAGCTTCAGCAATAGGTATTGAGAAAGAGATTAAAGGATTTATTTAGTGTAGGTAATGAAGAAACTAAATTATCACTCTTGGCAAATGATATGATGGTATACTTAGAGAATCCCAGAGATTCTATTAAAAATCTATTAGAAATAATCCACACCTTTAGCAAAGTTGCAGGATATGAAATAAACCCATATAGGTCTTCAGTATTTTTATATATTATTAAGAAAATCCAACACCTAGAGTTACAAAAAGAAATTCCATTCAACATAACTGCCACTAGTATAAAATATTTGGGAATCTATCTGACAAGGGAAAGTCAGGAACAATATGACCAAAACTACAAAATACTTTCTACACAAATAAAGTCAGATCTAACCAATTGCATAAACATTAAATGCTCTTGTATAGGTCGAGCAAATATAATATAGATGAAAATACTACTTAAACTAATCTATTTATTTAGTGCTATACAATCAGATTCCCCAAAAATGTATTTAATAATCTAGAAAACATAACAACAAAATTCATCTGGAAGAACAAAAGGTTAAGACTTTCAAGGGAACTAATGAAAAAAAAAAAAAAAAAAAAAAAAAAAAAAAAAAAAAAAAGCAAATGAATGTAGCCTAGCTGTACCAGATCTAAAACTATATTATAAAGGAGCAGTCACTAAAACTATTTAGTATTGGCTAAGAAATAGACCAGTTGATCAGTGGATTAAGTTAGATTCAAAGGACAAAATAGTCAATAACCTTAATAATCTAGTGTTTGACAAACCCAAAGAGCCCAGCTTTGGGGATAAGAATTCACTGTTTGACAAAACTGTTGCGAAAACTGGAAATTAGTATGGCAGAAACTAGACATTGACCCAAACTTAACACTATACACCAAGATAAGTTCAAAATGGGTTCATGATCTAGGCATAAAGAATGAGTGAAATCAGCAGGGCCAAGAGATCATTATATACTTCAACAACAATACTATATGATAATCAATTCTGATGGATATGGCTCTCTTCAACAATAAGATGAACCAAATAAGTTCCATTTTTTTTCAATAATAAATAGAACCAGCTATACCCAGTGAAAAAACTCTGGGAAATGAGTGTGAACCACTACATAGAATTTCTAATCCCTCTGATTTTGTCTGCTTGCATTTTTTATTTCCTTCACAGGTTAATTGTACATTATTTCAAAGTCCCATTCTTCTTGTGCAACAAAATAACTGAATGGCTATGTATACATATATTATATTTAACATATACTTTAACATATTTAACATGTATTGGTCTACCTGCCATTTGGAGGAGGAGGTGGGAGGAAGGAGGGGAAAAATTGAAACAAAAGGTTTTGCAGTTGTCAATGCTGAAAAATTACCCATGCATCTATTTTGTAAATAAAAACCTATAATTAAAAAAAATAGATAATCGACCACTGGCATATATATATCATGGACCAGGTATCCCAGTATAAATGGGAAAATTGAGCCTTGACTCTATGCAAGTTTCTGTCAAGGAGAATGCGAAGAAGACAATGTCCAAAATGATGAAGATGTTTGGAATCTTGTCAAAGGATAATTATTTGAAGATAATAGAGGTATTTATTCTTGAAAAGAAAATTTACATGACAGTTACAATAAATATGAGAAAATGAAATTCATATGTCTGAAGTGCTGTCACGTGGAAGATTGACATGACTGATTATACCTTATTCCAGAGAAGAGAATTAGGAAAACTGGGTAAAAGTTGTAAAGAAAATAATTTAGTGTTGATGTGCCAAAAAAAAAAAAAAAAAATCTTCAACAACTTAAAATATGCAAATATAAAATTGGCTACTGTAAAAGGTTAAACCTTCTTAAAGGTCTTCAAGCAAAGAAAGCTGGGTATATTATACTTTGTGTTTTCTCATTCAGATAAAGTTTGGATTTAGGATGTCCGTTCTAACTTTCAGGTTCTCTGATTCCATAGTTTTCAAAAAGAACATTTTCTGTAATTTCACATTAGAAGTTAGACATATTGTCAAGAAATAAAATGAAAATCAACTTCCTTTAAATTTTCAAAACTTTGCTATAAGAATTTTGGATAAATATATCACTCAGTAAACAATAAATAATAAAAGCATTAATAAAGAAAAATATCTTGCTTTAAACTTTACTACCACATATTCCAAATGAAACCCATGAATTGCAAATGTTTAAATTATGATGTGTTTATTGTCAAAAAAAAGAACTAGAGTTATTATGCTGAATCTACTTTAGGAAAAATATACTATTACACGTCCAGAAATGCGTAAATGTTTTCTGCAAGCAGCTCTGGGAAGGAATGTTATGAATTAAACAAAATATGTCAGTAGCTAAAATTCATTTTTTCTGTACCTTCTATGTCTAAATATATACTAATAAAAACATCCAGAATAATAATTTTCAGAAATTGCAAGATTCTTAATCATCATAGAATGATTTCATTATGAAGTCAATTCAATTTGATAAATATTGTTTGCCTTATATTGGAAGTGTCGTACTTTAAATCAAATTAGATTGTGGTGAAACACATACAAAAATTAAACAGTTCCTGGAATATAGGCTATTGTATTCCAATACTGGGAGGATACAAGGCCATGCAGATAGCATTCATACTCAAAAACTCTCCTCTGACTCAGTGGAATTATGTTGCAGACTTGTTGTTTGGGGGTTTACCTATATGGGTCTTTACTTTGTTCCCAATTACGATAAGTCAGTCTGTACCCATTAAATTCACAAATGTGGCAGACATTTATTCTGACCTGATACAAGAAGGAAAAGAATAGCAACTGGAGATATAAAATGTGGAAGATAAAAGTAGTGTAGGCATCCAAGAAACTTGGACATAGCTGCAAGGAACTCAAATCCAAATGACCCTTTGGCTGACTGTTCCCTGCTTCTCTTTCTCCGCATCTAATGTCAGAAAATGCATCTAATGCAATTTATCTTTTCCTGTAGCATAGTAAATATTTTGATCTCCTAAATGTTTCCATATGAAGAACCTGTGAATACATATCTTGAGAAAGAGATCAGTACAGCAATGGAAGGGAGAGGTGTCAAAGACCAAAGAAATTGGCTGTACAGAATATAAGAGAAATACTGAAGGATCAAAAGTCCCAAAGAGAAAGCCTGAGTAGAACTAGCTCTTAAGCATATAGAGTATCAGAAAAACAGAAGGAAAATATAAGTAAAAAGAAGCTAGAGTAAAAAGTTATGATGTTAAATTATTAAAGTAAATGAGCCAAAGCGGGCAGAGCCAAGATGGCGATAAAGATACACACGAACTTCTAGGCTCTCCCTTACCCTCAATACCAATTAATTAATTTAGCCTCAAAAATAACACTGGACTGGTAAAAATCACAAAGATTAGAAACACAACAACTTGCCAGCTGAAGAGAATGTGGGACTTAGTCAGAAAAAGTCTGTAATGAAGGGAGGGAGAAAAGGACCAGCACAGACAGAGAGAGACTAAAGGCTAGCTTACTGCTCCGTTTGGGCTGGAGAGGTCTCTGGGATTAGAAAGGCTACCAAGATAGAGAATTCTGGCATAGCTCTACTCTGCTTACAAAAGAGCAGACCAGCAGATAAGCCAAGCCACTTAAAAAAACAAACAAAAAAAACCCACCAGAAACTGCCTATAGCTACCCCAAACCAGAATTGAGACAGCACAAATTGTGGCATGCCTTCTGCTGTCTGGGGCTTTTCTTTGGGGCAATTAAGAACCTGCAAGGCAGTGGCTGGGGACACAGCCCAGGGCAGCCTCTGAGCCCATAGTGGGGGGCTCAGCCCGAGGCAGTGGAACTTCCACAGCAGCAAAACCCCTGCAAGAGTGACTGTGATTCCTGGGGAGGAGATACTTCCAGTCTGTGCACTGGGGCTATTTGCTCATCAGCTGCTAATATCCATGGACCCATGGCGGGGCTCTGGCCTGGGGTTGTGATGCTTAGGGCAGTTGCTAGGCTACAAAGCAGGGGTCCTTCATTCAGCACACCCGCATCTTGGCTCTGAACCACTTCTGGAGGAGGAGGAGGGAACTCTCTCCCAGAGTCGTACATTTTCCACCCCATTCACAAGATAGCTGCCTTTCATATCTCTGTTCTGCAGAGGAAGCTGGGAACCCCTTAATCAGAAAGCAGACCCCACAAGTTATAAAAAATATGAGTAAGAAATTGAAGAGAATGATTGACAGCTTCTGTATAGAAAAAGAGTGGATCTCTAACCCTGAGGAGGCTAACAACAAACAGTTTCCAGATAATATCCTGAAGGGAAATGTTACATATCCCCCATCACATAACTCTCTCCTAGAAGAGACTATTAAAGACCTGAAAAGAGAGTTAGAAGATAAATGGGCAAAGGAAAGAGAAGCTATGCTAGAGAGTGACTACATCCTGAAATTTGAATTAGAAAAGATAAAGAATTCACAGGAAATGCAGGGAAACAAAATTTGTGAATTGGAAAAGGTTAAAAAATCACAGGCAATTAGGATTTCTTAATTGGAAAAGATAAAGAATTCTCAAGAAAGTAGGATGTGTGAATTGGAAAAAGAAAATAACAAAATAAAAAAATTGGTGAAATAGAAAACAATTTTACAGAGCAAAATACTTCATTTAAAAAATCAATTGGGCATATACATATTGGGAAAATCTATAGACCTGGAAAATAGATCTAGGAGAAATAATTTGAGGCTCATTGGACTTCCCAAAAATTATGATGAAAAAAAGAGCTTAGATTCTATATTACAGGAAATCATCAAAGAGAAATGTCCAGAGATAATAGAAGCAAAAGGGAAAATAGCCATTTTGGAAGAATTCATCAAACACCTTCTGGAAAACACCCTAAAGAAAACTCCATGGAATATTATGGCTAAGATGCAGAACTATCAAACTAAGGAAAAATATTTCAAGCAGCCAGGAAAAAAACAATTCAAATATTGAGGTGCCACAATAAGGGTCACTCAAGACCTGGCTGCATCCACATTAAAGCCCCGTAATATGATATTCCAAAAGGCAAAAGAACTTGGAATGCAGCCAAGAATAAACTACCCAGCTAAGTTTAGCATTTTCGTCCATGGAAGAAGATGGACATTTAATGAAAAAGAGGAATTCCATTTGTTTCTAAGGGAAAAAAAAAAAAAAAAAAAAAAAGATCTAAACAAAAAATTTGATCTCAAAACACAAGACTCAAGAGAAGCAGAAAAGGGTAAAAGAAACTCTTGAGAACTGTATCTCTGTTGTGGATATACAGAAAGTCCACATGTATAATTTGATTTTACTGATATAACATAAAAAAGGGGAAATACAAAAGAGAAAGGTGATAGTATTTCGTAAAGGGGAAGAAAATTTACCACATCTGATGGAATTTAGAGAGGGGGAGGAAAATTGTGTGAATCTTACTCTCATCAGAGTAGGCTCAAAGAGTTAATAATTGACAAAGTTGTTTTTCAGAGAATTCTCTCTCACCTCATTAAAAGGGGGGAGAGGAAAAGGGAAAAGGAAAAGTGTAATATGGGAAGGGTACAAGAAAGGGGAAGGGATTTAAAAGGACAGAGGAGGGATACTAAAAAGGGAGAGCTGCATGACACAAGAGGGGTCCATAAATTTAATACTGGGAAAGGAGGTCATATGGGACAAGGGGGAAAAAAGCATAATCTGGGGATACTATGATGGAAGGAAATATGAATTAGTAATTTTAACTGTAAATGTGAATGGGATGAACTCCCATTAAGCGGAGGCAGAAAGCAAACTGGATCAAAAGCCAGAACCCTACAATATGTTGCTTACACGAAACACATTTAAAGCAGGGAAATACTTACAGAGTAAAGGTAAAAGGCTGGAGCAGAATCTATTCTGCTTCAAGTGAAGTCAAAAAAGCAGGGGTGCCCATCCTTACCTCAGATCAAGCAAAAGCAGAATTTGATCTAATTAAAAGAGATAAGGAAGGAAACTATATCCTGCTAAAAGGTAGTATAGACAATGAAACCATATCAATACTAAACATATATGTACCAAGTGGTATAACATCTAACTTCCTAAAGGAGAAGTTAAGAGAGTTGCAAAAGAAATAGACAGCAAAACTATAATAGTGGGAGATCTCAACGATGCACTCTCACAATTGGATAAATCAAACCACAAAACAAATAAGACAGAAATTAAGGAAGTAAATAGAACATTAGAAAAATTAGGTATGATAGATTTTTGGAGAAAACTGAATGGTGATAGAAAGGAGTATACTTTCTTCTCAGCAGTTCATGGAACCTATACAAAAATTGACCATATATTAGGACATAAAAATCTCAAAATTAAATGCAGGAAGGCAGAAATAGTAAATGCTTTCTTCTCAGATCACAATGCAAAAAAAACTACATTCACCAAGAAGTTAGGGGTAAATAGACCAAAAAATAACTGGAAACTAAATAATCTCATCTTAAGGAATGATTGGGTGAAGCAGCAAATTATAGAAACAATTAATAATTTCACCCAAGATAATGACAATGATGAGACATCATACCAAAAATCTATGGGATGCAGCTAAAGTGGTAATAAGGGGAAATTTTATATCTTTAGAGACTTATTGAATAAAATAGAGAAAGAGAAGATCAACAAATTGGGCCTGCAAGTTAAAAAGATAGAAAAAGACCAAATTAAAACCCTCCACCCAAATACTAAACTTGAAATTCTAAAATTAAAAGGAGAAATCAATAATATTGAAAGTAAAAAAAAAAAAACTATTGAATTAATAAATAAAACTAAGAGTTGGTTTTATGAAAAAGACAGTAAAATAGATAAACCTCTGATAAATCTGATCAGAAGAAGGAAAGAGGAAAATCAAATTGTTTGTCTTAAAAATGAAAAGAGGGATCTTTCCACCAATGAAGAGGAAATTAGAGCAATAATGAGTTACTTTGCCCAATTCTATGCCAATAAATTTGATAACTTAAGTGAAATGGATGACTACATCCAAAAATATAGGCTTTTTAGATTAACAGAGGAGAAAGTAAATTGCTTAAATAGTCTCATTTCAGAAAAAAAGAAATAGAACAACCCATTAATCAAATCCCTAGGAAAAAAAATCTCCAGGACCAGATGCATTTATGTGTGAATTGTACCAAACATTTAAAGAACAATTAACCACAATGT
The DNA here is from genome assembly GCF_048593235.1 of Sminthopsis crassicaudata. NCBI lineage: Eukaryota > Metazoa > Chordata > Mammalia > Dasyuromorphia > Dasyuridae > Sminthopsis > Sminthopsis crassicaudata. Next base: position 139,908,132 of record NC_133622.1, on the reverse strand, counting down.
TATACAAACTATTTGAAAAAATAGGGGATGAATGAGTCCTACCAAACTCCTTTTATGACACAGATATGGTATTGATACCTAAAACATATAGGTTGAAAATGGAGAAAGAAAACTATAGACCAATCTCCTTAATGAATATGGATGCTAAAATCTTAAATAAGATATTAGAAAAAGACTTCAGAAAATCATCCCCAGGATAATACACTATGATCAAGTAGGATTTATACCAGCAATGCAGGGCTGGTTTAAGATTAGGAAAACTATTAGTATAATTGACCATATTAATAATCAAATTAACAAAAATCATATGATCATCTCAATAGATGCAGAAAAAGCATTTGATAAAATACAGCATCCATTCCTACTAAAAACACTTGAGAGTATAGGAATTAATGGACTATTCCTTAAAATAGTCAGGAGCATATATTTAAAACTGTCAATAAGAATCATATGTAATGGGGATAAACTGAAAACTTTCCCAGTAAGATCAGGAGTGAAACAAGTTTGCCCACTATCACCATTACTATTCAAAATTGTATTAGAAATGCTAGGTTTGGCAATAAGAGTCGAGAAAGAGATTAAAGGAATAAGAATAGGTAATGAGAAAATCAAACTGTCACTCTTTGCAGATGATATGATGGTATACTTAGAGACCCCCAGAGATTCTAATAAAAATTATTAGAAATAATTCACAACTTTAGCAAAGTTGCTGGATACAAAATAAATCCACATAAATCCTCAGCATTTTTATACATCATCAACAAAATGAAACAGCAAGAGATACAAAGAGAAATTCCATTCAAAACAACTGTCAAGAGTATAAAATATTTGGGAATCCATCTACCAAAGCAAAGTCAGGAATTATACGAGCAAAACTACAAAACACTTGCCGCAAAAACAAAGTCAGATTTAAATAATTGGAAAGACTCTTGGATAGGCCGAGTGGATATAATAAAGATGACAATACTCCCTAAACTAATCTATTTATTTAGTGTTATATCAATCAAACTCCCCAGAAACTATTTTAATGACCTAGAAAAAATAATAACAAAATTCATATGGAAGAACAAAAGATCAAGAGTTTCAAGGGAAATAATGAAAAATAAGTAAGATGAAGGTGGTCTCACTGTACCTGCTTTATTATAGAGCAGCAGTCACCAAAACCATTTGGTATTGGCTAAGAAATAAACTAGTTGATCAGTGGAATAGGTTAGGTTCACAGGACAAAATAGAATACAACTATAGCAATCTAGTGCTTGACAAACCCCAAAATATCAACTTTTGGGATAAGAATTAATTATTTGAAAAAAAACTATTGGTAAAACTGGAAATTAGTATGGCAGAAATTAGATATGGACCCACACTTAACACTATATACCAAGATATGGGACCATGATTTAGGCATAAAGAATGAGATCATAAATAAATTAGAGGAACATAGGATAGTTTACCTGTCAGACTTGTGGAGGAGGGAGGAATTTATGACCAAAGGTTAACTAGAAATCATTATTGATCACGAAATAGAGGATTTTGATTACATCAAATTAAAAAGCTTTTGTACAAACAAAACTAATGCAAACAAGATTAGAAGGGAAATAACAAATTGGGACAATATTTTTACAGTTATAGGTTCTGATTAATGCCTCATTTCCAAAATATATAGAGAACTGACTCTATAAGAAATCTAACCATTGTCCAGTTGATAAATCAATCATCAAAGGATATGAACAGACAATTTTCAGATGATGAAATTGAAACTATTTCCACTCATATGAATGAGTGTTCCAAATCATTACTGATCAGAGAAATGCAAATGAAGACAACTCTGAGATAGCACAACACTCTTGTCAGATTGGCTAAGATGATAGGAAGAAATAATGATGAATGTTGAAGGGGATGTGTGAAAACTGGGACACTGATGCATTGTTGGTGGAGTTGTAAAAAAATCCAACCATTCTAATGACCAATCTGGAATTATGCCCAAAAAGTTTTCAAACTATCCATACACTTTCATCCACCAGTGCTACTTCTGGGCTTATATCCCAAAGAAGTACTAAAGAAGGGAAAAGGTCCTGTATGTGCTAAAATGTTTGTGGCAGTTCTTTTTGTAGTGGCTAGAAACTGGAAAATGAATGGATGCACATCAATTGGAAAATGTTTGGGTAAATTATGGTATATGAATGTTATGGAATATTATTGCTCCATAAGAAATGAGCAGCAGAATGAATACAGAGAGCTTTGGAGGGACTTACATGAACTATTGCTGAGTGAAATCAGCAGAACCAGGAGATGACTGTACAGTTCAACAACGTTACTGTATGAAGGTGTATTCTGATGGAAGTGGATATCTTCAACATAAAGAAGATCTAATTCACTTCCATTTGATCAATGATGGACAGAAACAACTAAACCCAGAGAAGGAGCACTGGGAATCGCATGTAAACTATTTGTACTATTGTCTTTCTACCCAGGTTACTTATACCTTAGGAATCCAATTTTTACCATGCAACAAGAAATTTGGTTTTATACACAAATATTGTATCTAGGTTATACTGTAACACATTAAATATGTATGGAATTGCCTGTCATCTAGGGGAGGGAGTAGAGGGTGGGAGGGGAAAATTTGGAAAAATGAATACAAGAGATAATATTTTTAAAAAATAATTACCCATCCATATGTACTGTCAAAAATTATGAAATTAACTTAAAAAAGTAAATGATCCAAAATTTCCTAATATAAAAAGAAAATCATATGGAATTTCCAATAATAATGAAGCAATAATTAGGAGATAGTATTTTTTTTTCTGGAAAGAATATATGTAAGAGGGCCAAATATACTTGAAACAAGTAATCTTACAACAAGTTGTTAAATCAGTGGAATTGAGATGATTAGTTTCCATGTACTTAGTATAATTCTACAAGTTGACATTTTTTCTGCAAGATTGACACATATCATGATATACTTGTAATAGAGTATGTAAAAGCTAAGAGATGAGAAGACTGACTTGGAGATAGAGCTCAGACTCGAAAACAAAGACCCTCGTGGTGGCTGTCCCGTCTCCTTCACAGTCAGTCTCCTTTGCCTGAGACCAGGCTAGCTTACTGGGGCACCTTCAGATGGGCCTTGAGACAGGATGGCCACTATGAGGGTCTTTATCTTCTTTTATCTTTGAGTCTGTCCTCCACCCTCCAGTCCTTTTTCTTCTTTGTCTATCTCCCAGTCTGTCTCCTCTCCCAGATCTCTTAGCTCTTATATACTCTATTATAAGTACATCATCATAGGTATTAATCTTGTAGAATAGGTATCAGTTTGTAGAACTATACTAAATACTATGTCCATGTAAACTAGAAAATAATTATTGCAATTCCACTGAGTTAACACCTTCTAAGATTACTTATTTCAAATACACTTGGCCCTCTACAGATATACAACTATTAAAATCAGATAGAAAACATGAAATCTAATTAAAAATTAGAAGTAATGTTCAGTAAAAAAATGGACATGGGTAGACATAAAGAGGGAGGGGAAGAATATCAAAAAAATTAAATTAAATTAAAGATGAAGTATATAAAAAGGAAGTAGAGATCTTGAAAGAAAAGGGAGAAATGTGAAAAATAGAGAAGTAGAAAAATATAAAAAAAGAGAAAAGATAACTTTAAAGAATGCAAAAGTTCTAAGCAAACCAAAATGATTGATTTAGAAAATCAAAAAGTAAAAGAGCTTAACTTGCAGTTCTAAAATAACACATCCCATAAAGCAGAGCAAAATTATTAATAAAAATTGCAAACATTTGTCCAGAAAAAGGAGTTCAGAAGTATGTGGGAGAAAAAAAAATTAAATGGCAAGTAGATTGTTCAAATTGAAGATAATTCAACTTGAACACAGAAAAAAGTAAGGATAATTCATAATATTATATGTATGTATGCATATATATAATATAATAATACATGTTATGTATATATATATATATGTATTATCTAATAATATAATAAGGAAATGAGCAAAAAACAGAAAAGTACCTTAACCATAGAAATCTACTATGGTGATATAAAAGATCAAAACACCAACTCAGATGAGGATAAAATGTCCACCGAAGAAATCTCAAAGAGTGATATGAATTGATCTCAAGCCTGAAGAGGCTTTTTAAAAAGTGTTCATAAAAAATTTTAAAAAGAAAATAAGAGAAGTGGAAGAAATGAGAGATGAGTGTGAGAGAGTCAACAGCTTGGAAAAGGAAGAGAAAAACTGACTGAAATAAACAACTCCTTAAAAATACAATTGGCCAAATGCAAAAAAAAAAAAAAAAATATCCACTGAAGAAAATAACATCTTCAAAAGTAGAATTAACCAAATGGAAAAAGAGAAAAATCTAATTAAAGAAAATCACACATTAAATACTAGAAAGGAAAAAAAATGAATGCTAATGACTCTGTGAGACTTCAAAAGGCAAATGTCAGAGGAAGAAAAAATGAGAAAAGAAATTACAGGTATGCATGAGAGAGGAAATAGTGTGGAAAGGGAAAAAATAAAATTGTCTGAAGAAATCAAATTCTTAAACAGTAGAATAAATCAAATATAAAAAGAGATACACATTAAAATTAGGGCAAATAGAAGCTGATGATTTTGTGGGACAGCAAGAAGCAGTCAAACAACTAAAATGAAAAAAAAAATGCAAGGAAGTTCAAAATACTTCTTTGGCAAAAGAACCAGCCAGCCTGAAAAATAGATACGGAAAAGACAATTTTTAAAATTATTGGCATATTTGAAGACCATTAACAAAAAAAGAGCCTGCATAGTATCCTTCAAAAGTTCTTTAAGATAAACTGTCCTGTTATTCTAGAAATCAAAGAAGAAATACTCATTGAAAGAATTCATCAGTCACCTTAAGAAAGAGATCCCACAAGGAAAACCTCAAGGAACATTGTTGCAAAACTCCAGAACTACAATTGTAAGGAAAAAATACTGCAAACTGCCTGACAAAAACAATCCAAATATCAGAGAGCAACAATAAGGCTTACCCAAGATTTAGCAGCTTTTACAATAAAGGGTCTGGAATATGATATTCTGGAAGGCAAAGGACCTAGAGTTACAACCAAAAAAAAAAAAAAAATTAGTTAACTCCCAGGGAGACTCAGCAGCATCTTTCAGGGAATGTGATGGATTTTCAAGGAAATAAGAGATTTTCAATCATTCCTATTGAAAGAAACAGAACTAAACTGAAAACACAGAACCAAGAAAAGCAAGGTAAAGGTAGATGATGAAAGGTAAAGGTAAAGGTAAAGGTAAAGAGATGAAATATATTAAAAAGTTAAACTGTTTGCTTTCATAGATGGGAAAATGATTTTAGAAGGGCCTAGAAATATTTGCATGAATTGATGCTGAGTAAAACAACCAGAAACAGAAGTCCACAATAACAGCAAGAATGTGAGATAATCAACTATGAAAGACTTGGTTCTTCTCAGTGGTTCAGTGATCTAAAGCAATCCCGATAGACTGAGAACAGAAAACGAATGTCATCTACATTCAGAAAAAGAACTATAGAGACTGAATGTAAATCAACATATTCTGTGTTCACTTTCTTTTTCTGTTTTTATTTTTAAAAATATATCCCATGTTTTTTCCCCTTTTGCTTTTATGTTTCTCTCCCAATATGATTCATAAAGAAACATGTATTAAAATAAATAAATTAAAAATATAGTAATAGAAGTTTATTTTATTTTACTATTGTTTGGCAAGGTATATTTATCACAATGTTTTATTTTTCTTTTTTTGATAAGGAAGGAAGTTACAATGAAAGTAATTTTATTTTAGATATTTTAAATTTGAAAACTAAAGTAAAAAACATGAAAACTATGTTAAGTGAATCATAGCTGATTCAATATATGAAAAGTATATTACAAATAATATAGTAATATATACTTAAAAGAAAAATTACTGAATTTCACAAAAATAGTGATATTTATAGAGGAATTTACTATTCTTGGCTCTTTTGTTAAGAGAAATAAAAATTAATTTATAAAGGTAAACAATTTATTGAAGTTAGATTGAAAAGAGTAATGACAGGCCTGAATGAGAACTTTTAAATTGATCAAATATTAAGGCACAGAGATATTTCAATTAATGTTAAAAGGTAGAAATAAATACAACTTTACAAATCATAATGAAATAAAAGTATTGATTAATACTGAGAATAAAACCAAAAGATATAGATCCTAATGGTGACTCATTGATATCCTGAATAAAAAAATGGCTCAAAAATTACACAAACCATTCATATAGAGTAGCAAAATGAAAGCCAAACAAGGTAAATCATTACAAGTTGAAGAGAAATGAAAATAATTATCAGAATATATTGTACTCATCACAAGATATAAAAAGTGAGAATATGAAAATACTTCAATTAATAGGCAATTTTAAAAATCACATAAGTCACACTTGGAAATGAAGCTGAACAAGTCACACACATAGAAACCCACACATACAAAATCATATGAGAGAAACTCTATAATTTAGACTCATCTAAATATGGATTTTCTCAAGAATTTAAAGAGCACTTAATATTTTCAGATTTTTAAATTTTTTCTTAAAAAGAGAAAGGAAAAGTATACCATTCTTTTATGAAGCAAATTAATTCTCATATATAAATCAGAGTGATAATGCAAGGAAAGGATAATATATATCAATGTCACTGTTCATATTTGATTCAAAAGTTTTTTATTTATGTCCTCAAAAAAAAAGTTCATGAGTATATGAAGGTTATGGAATATTATTGCTCTGTAAGAAATGACCAGCAGGAGAAATACAGAGAGGCTTGGAGAGACTTACATCAACTGATGCTGAATGAAATGAACAGAACCAGAAGATCGCTGTACATTTCAATGCTGTATGAAGAGGTATTCTGATGGAAGTGGATATCTTCAACATAAAGAAGATCCAACTCACTTCCAGTTGATCAATGATGGACAGAAATAACTACACCCAGAGATGGAACACTGGGAAGTGAATGTAAATTGTTAGCACTACTGTCTATCTACCCAGGTTACTTATACCTTCGGAAGCTAATACTTAATGTGCAACAAGAAAATGGTACTTACACACATATATTGTATCTAGGTTATATTGTAACACATGTAAAATGTATGGGATTACCTGTCATCGGAGGGAGGGAGTGGAGGGAGGGAGGGGATAATTTGGAAAACTGAATACAAGGGATAATATTAAAAAAAATAAAATACAATAAAATAAAGGTAAAAAAAAAAGACCATGGGAATATAAGATATCCCCAAAGTAAGATTTTTGGAAAGATAGAAAGATGGCTGAATGGATAGATAGATGAGAAGGATAAATAAATGGAGAATGGATGGAATTATAAATGTGTGTGTGTGTGTGTGTGTGTGTGTGTGTGTGTATAGAGAGAGACTCATGTATTTATATTTATTATTGACAAATTGCATTCATAATGGCTACAAAAGATGGATCAACAGGGAAATAAAAAGCATTATTAATCACATAAAAAGATAATCGTTTTGATTACATTAATAATTGCAGAAAAATTTAAATGCTATCACATATGATAAAATTCCTTTAAAATATGATCATAAAAGGGCTGATATGTAATATAATAACAAGAAATATATCTAAATCCAAAAGTTTACAATATTGTAATAAGGGAATACTAGAAGCTTTTCTGATAAATATATCAGGCAATCAAGGATTAATTTCTAGAAATAGGAAGAAGGAAAATGTGAAATTTTGTGCTTTACTAAAAGGGAAACAAAATATATATTTCATTTAATTATTGATTGTTTGTGTATAAACACTCCCAAATAATTACCAAAGAAACTCAATTAATAGATTTAACAAAACATCAGAATTCAATAACTCTAGATAAAAGTAAAACATATAGGAAAAAAGGGAAATACCTTTCAATAAAACTACAAAATTCATGAAATATCTATGAATTAGTTTACCAGCATCAATATAAACATAATTATAAATCAGTGTAGAGAAATTATTAATGAATTACATTACTGTGATATATATTCATTACTTAGAACTGAGCTAAGGCAATATTCTCAAAATATTGATACTACTAGATTCTCTACAACATCATTAGGACTACCATGGGGTATTTTATAGAGGTTGAAAAAATAAAGAACACATATAAAATAAGGAAGTAAATTTCAGTTGTGTGGAAATTAAGAGTATCAACTACAAATTTCATTTATATTTTAAAATATCAACCATTAAAATCATCTGTACATATTAAGAAAGAAGAGAACATCTAAATGGAGATAGATAGATAAGGAAAAAGTAGAAGCAATCTAAATAAAAAAACAAGGTAGACATTTGATGACAAGCTATTTGACAGAAAGTTCTCTCTTTCATAAGAAATTCAGGGGTTAGGGAGAACAAAATGATTTAGCATCAATTGGGTTTGAATCAAAATCTTAAGACAAGTTCAAATGGATATAACTAGATATAAAAAAATCATATAATTTAACAAAAGAAAGAAAAAACAGGATCAGATATCTTTCAAAGTTTATTGCCAATAAATACTGAAGGTCACAAAGGATAAAAGATAATTTTAATTATATGTAATTGAAAGGCTTTTGCTGGAACAAAATGAATGCAACCAAAATGAGGAAGGAAATCATTAATTTGAGCTTTTTCCCTTTTCTTTTTTTTTCTTTTTTCCTTTTTTTTTTAATCACACCAAAGCTTTGAGAAGAGTTTAATAGCCAGTATATACATGAATCAATACACACACACACACACACACACACACACACACACACATACACACACACACACACACACACACACACACACAAACATAGGATCAAGACCAATTTTCACAAAAAATGAAGAAAGAATTCAGTAATGAATTATAAGTTCTTTACAATTCTGTGAAAGATTGCTCCAAATGAATAGTAATTAAAAATGCAAAGCCTTAATTTTATTTTCACCTTCCAATTTTCAAATATAACAATTGTAAGTATTGGAAAGATTGCAACAAAGAAAATACTAATATACTTTTGTGGAGTTGTAAATTTGACTAACCATTATATAAAATAACTTGGAATTACATTAAGAATAAGTGTCTAAAATACCCTTTAATCCACAGATCCCAAAACATCTTGAATGTGACAAAAGTCTATTTCTTGACCAATTTCTAAGTGAAATGTCACATTGACATAAAGGAATATTGTCATCATAAGAAAGGAGAAATATGATGATTTCAGAGAAATACTGAAAACTAATGAATTCAGAGTAAAATAAGCAGAAAGAGGAAAACAACACATAGTGAACATAACAATGAACTTAGGAATGTAAAAAAGAAAATAACCTGTAAGCTGCAAGATAATAATAAATGTTATTAATTATCACAAAAAACTTAAATGTTAAACCTGGAAACATCTAAGAGTGTGCCATAGTATTAGAATGAAAAATATATTGTAGAATATGAAGAAAATTTCTATTTTGTACTGATCATCAGAGTAGTTTTAATTGTGTTTTAACAAATTCTCAGGATTAGAAAGCAAAGGAAGTTATATTACTTATTATATTATTAATTATATTATTTAATTATATTATTAAAAACATGAAGCTGAAGTAACATATAACGAACAATGCTTATTGCTTTGGAAAGTTTCACAGTTTAATTACAAATGCTGTACTACATAGTTCTCAATATGGAAATGAATCTTTTGTATGTTTGGTAAAAATAATGAGCTTTTTTTCTAATAAATCTTTGCTGATATCAGAGGACTGTAAATTTTAGAGCTTGCCAAAGAAAAAGTTAAGAATAAGTGAAAGTGCATTGAACTCTCAAATTTATTTGTGAAATTAAATTATTCATTTAGTTATGTACCTTTTATATCATCATAAAACTTTTTAAACTGCACTTGGCCTTGTGCCTAAACACTCATAAATACAAATATTCTAAGCAATTAACTGAATAGTTAGGGTAAATATGATGAGCAAAGGATCTTCAGTGCTATTTCCCATATTAGTGAGATATGGGTATTAGTGAGAATTACAAAATTTATTTTTTGGCACTTCTCTAAATGTTTATTATTCTCTGCATTCAAACATACATTTATTTATAGCACATTCACATTGCCAATGTAATTTCTACTTACCTCTGTAATGAAGGATTTGGCTGTAGAAGGATTCATCACAAGAATTGCTCGTCTAAGGGTATCTCTATAGTGGTTTAATTCTTCTATTCTCATTGTATCAAAGAGAGTAGTGATCATTCTATTGATGTTATTTTCTACTTTCTGCAGTGCCACATCCATCCCCTGCTGAGACCCTTTGTCCAAAAACTCTTGTATGCCTCGGATATCTAGGAACATCAAAAAGCCATCAAATACTAATTAAAGTTCAGGAAAAAGAGAAACGTGCTTTTCAGCAACTAAAAATAGATTTAGTCCTGTATGGAAAAAAAATCTGAAGTAAATGAAAACTCATTTAGTTTTCTGTTGAGATTCTCTTAAATTAAAAATTTAACTTGACAAGGTAGTCATGGTAACACAAATAAAAAATTATGAATTGATACTTATGAATTGCCTTCATATGTATGCTTTCTTTTGAATCACCATACATTTGGAACATGTACAAGTATTTTTAATTTATTTTTTACCTCCTTAAATAAAAACTAGAGGAAATAATAATTCTTTTTCCTGTCCTCTCTTCAGTCATCTTGCCTCACTCTTCAGATAACAAAAAATATAAGTATTCTTAATAGACATTCAGTATGTTTTATCCAACATAGATTAAATCCTCTATTCAACAGCATTTCTGCTTATTAAAAAAAATCCAGTTGAAAGATAAAAGAACAAGAAATTACATTTAAGATAAATACAAAATATCTGAAATGAATTTACCCACCAAAAAAAAAAGATATTTATGACTACAACTACAGAATGCTTTTTATGGAAATAAAAATGATGCTGTTTGCACAGCAACAATTTCTTTACAGCAAATCTTTGCTAAGAAATGAACTCAGAATTTTAGGGTCATTAAAAAAGTAAAAAATTAGTAAGAGTGGCAATGTTCTCTTTTGTTTTCTTTCTAAAATTAATAGTCATAAAAAATAATTAGTAAGAATGTACCTCACTTTCAAAAATAAGTTTCATGAAATAGAGGCAAAAGTATTCGATTTGAAATCTATCAACTAAAATATGTATCCAATTTATCTAAACTTAATGGGAGTGAGAGGCAATATGGTATAGGAGTAGAGAGCCAGAAAGAGAGGAAATAAGCAAGAATTCGGCTCAAGTTTGAACTCTGATATGCAATGATTATGCCCCTTTGGGCAAACCATTTAATCTTCCTTTGCTTCATTTCCCTCAAGGGTAAAATACAGAGGATTTGACTAGATTGCTTTTGATGTCCTTTCTACCTTTAGATCACATATGAAGTTATAGCACCAAATTAAATATTCCATGATATAATACAATATAGTGTAACAAAATATATTGTTGTAAAATAAACATAATATAATCTAATTTGCAATTATAAAATATGTTGTAGAAAGAGTTGTAGGCAAAAATCAGATTTGTGTCCCAAAAAATGACAAAGGAATTGGATTGAGAAATTGTTTCATGAAACCTAAGTAGTTTTTGCAACATATTGCATTTAAATTTAACTCACATTAGCTAAAACTAGTCAGAATTGGACAAACTAGATATAGTATAGAAACATTTTATCTAGAAAATTTGTAGCTAATTCTTTAAAAGCATAGTTCTTCAAAACATATTATCCTTTATAAAAAGTTTTGATATATTTTTAGAATGTGTTAAAATTGACAGAATAAGCACACAATTATTCTAAAGTAAATCAAAATTCTAAAGGTAGTCCATCATGAATTTAGTGCAGAGATAAGGAAAAGTTTAATTCAATATAATAAAAAAATATTGATACAAGCTTAAGCATCAAAAATATAATGAGAGCTATTACAAATATTCCTAAATTTTTAATAGAATTTTAAAAGTATTTTCTTAATACTTACCACTTGGAGCACTAAAAAAGGTACCTAGTGGTTACATTATTGTAATAAGAGATACCGTGTTGCTATATTACTTGCTAAATTTTATTTTGCTTTGAACTAGCTCAGATACAAGAATAAAAATCAGGAGTAATTTGAACCAAAAAAAATTGGTAAGGAGGGAAAAAAAAAAACAAGGAAAGCATCTGAAACTAGATCAAGACATTAAAACTCTAAAGTGGTGACAGATGGAGATCAGTAGTTTGAAATCACTTTCCAAATATTTAAATCACTGAAATGATCAAAGAAAACATTTTTAAAGTGCAAATATGATTGAAAGGGGGGCAGTGGGAGAAAAATAAAAATAGCATCAACTAAAGGTAAAGAGTAGAAATACCAAATAGAGTTAAGTTAGGGATCATTATATCAAAAGATTAAATAAAAAAGAATGCTTTTAAAATGTTGTATCATCCCAGATTAATTCAGTACTATTCTGACAGTTCTTGACTTAATTCCTTGATTTGTATTGAAGGAGAAAGAAAATATCTACAGTCTCTATATTCAATGTAAAATTAAACACACATGAATTTCTTTCTTTAATGGGATAATATCATTATCTAAAAGTAATAGGGTAATATCACTATCTCATGAAATTGAAGTCAGAGAGATATGTGTTACAAATATATTTTCTAATATATTGAGAGCAGGGATGAAGGAAATCCTTATCAATTCAATTACCCCCCTAATAATGCTGATATAATGCTACTAGAGAATATGGTGGACAAATAAGTAACTGAAACAAGGATAGGAGACTTTGAGTATTTTATATTCTGAAATGCATTATTTTCAGAGGTTGATCATTGCTTTCCTAATCACTCCTCCCTTCAAATTACAATAATAAAAATGAACAGAACACCACAGATACAATTTATTTCAGTTCTAGTTCAGTGGTAGAGATCCAGGTAAAACTTTCCAACATGGCAGGATAAAGCATAGAATTTAGCCACATTAATTATCTCTGCATGAAGGATTTGATGATTATATCTATCAAAAGAGCTATAAGGATGGATGATTTCTTATAGTACATAAATGGAGTTTGGGTTATAGAAGTAGCTGATCAAAAATGATGAATAAATATTACAAATCAAATGCTGTTTATGGAGTTCAAGGATAAAATGAGGAGAGAGGATGAGCATGATAAAGAAGGAAATAAAAGAATGTTTCCATGAAAATAAATATAGAAAAGCAATAATATGAATTTTGAGTTAAGCATATATACCACCAAAAGAAATCTTTCTGAACTTAATTTGAAAATGATCAGCTCTGATTTAAGATACATGATGTTTTTTTTGCTGATGTAGCATGCCTAGACTAAAGAAGAATAAGTTTTGAAAATATTCATATATAAAATTAATTTAAAGATTTACTAAGTGTCTATTATGTACTAGAAAAAGGAGAGTACAAAGATGAATGAGACATGTAAACTCTGCTTTACATGATAGATTTTCAAGTATTTTTTAAAAATTACCTCCTTCATACTACTTCTTGAATATGAATCCTTACTGATTGCATGTTGCAGTTTAGTAATGTCCATGCTCTTCAATACATTTCAACTTAATTATCTAAAAATTTTTGTATTCTATTGTAAGGGCCCTTTAAATGGGTGCCACAGCGCATCAGGAGATTGAGGCCCGGAAGTAATTTCTGTGGATATTAGGACTGCCCTTGGGCGGGATCCTGGCCATATTGAGATAGCTTCGTAATGGGTGACTCTCTCGCTGATTGGCTGTGTGTGTGACCTCACAGGCCCTATGTAAGCCCACTGCAGGCAGCAGGCGGTCCTCTTTAATCTGGCGCTCTTCACCCTGGCTCCCTAGCCTGGGTGGCTAAGCCAAGATGGATAGCCAAAAGAGGTAAGGGTTTTGGTAGTGAACACATGGGTCTTCTGACCAGGTGTTCACTAGGGAACCAACAAGTCAGGGCATCAGTCAGGGCATTATGTGAGTAGGTATAATAAAGGCTTTTAAGATTACACGTGGCTGTTCTTGAGTGCGCTACCGGTTATTAAGCTATAGATTCAAGAGTTTGTGGCCAGAGACCTTAGAAGGCCTCAGAGGAGGCGAGCTGGGTAGAGTTCACACTGCAAAGGACAGTGGTCAAAGGTACTCTGGTGGGTCTAGGACAGACTAGCAATAGTAACTGCCAGGAGAGCATGTTACATTCTATAAAGTACAATTTTAAGAAAGGAATGCCAATTAAGATACTATTTTTAAAAATTGAAAAAATTTGGCAGAGTTACAAACTCTTAACAGTGTTCCCAAAGTCAATAATTCTTTTCAGCTTTTTTCTATGTATGGCAGCTAGAAAAAGCTAATGTGGCATAAGGACAAATTTCACAGGGTCAATCATCTGTCAAAACAAAGGAAAGCACTGACAGACCATATCTGGAATGTTGTTACTGACAATCTGAGTTACATCTAGAGAAGAGTAACTAGAATAGTAAAAGGATTAAAGACCTTGTCTTACGAAAATTAGAGAAATTATTTGAGCTTTGATTAGACTGGATTTAGGGTGCTATTAAATATGTTTTTAAGCATCTGACAATTATTTGAAAGAAGAGACTTTTTTCTGTTTATTCTAAGAGATAAGATCTAGGAGTGATGTGTAAAAGCTGTAGGACACATCTTATGTCTTAGTTATAAAAGGAAAAATCAAACAGAGCTTGGAAAAAATAAAATTTCTTGAGAAATAATAGGTTTCCTTACTGATCTTAAAATGATATGAAACCTAAAATTCTATTTTATTTTCTGTATATACATGGAAAAATCACCAAGTTCAGATGCTGTTAAAATTTGAACTACATTATTTTAGGTTCTAATACAATGCTTATATTTACATTACTTATGTGCATACATATATATATATATATATATATATATATATATATATATATATATATATATATATACAGCTAGAAACAGATAGATAGATATTGCAATTTTAATGGATCATGTGAAGACACAAGTTATTTTTTACAACAAATAAATATTTTACACCTGTCTTAATAGCAGATCTTTGAAACCTTTGAAATATTTCTTTGTAGAGCTATCAAGGAAGAAAGCATTATAGAAACATTTCAAATATTAAGAAAGAACAAAGAGATTCTATGATCTATAAATCCCTCACTTTGAGTTTTGTTGAAATCCAACAATTGAAAAAGCACCAGAATCTTGGGGCCAAATCATATTGTCTCAGAAGATTCCTGTCACTTACAATAGAAGGAAGTTCAGTCTGAATAAGTATTTTAACTGATAGAATATTGTGTCTTAAAGTCAATGAGAGAATAAAAAGTCTTCTAATTTGGCTTAGAAATTATTTTCCATTATTATTTGCTTTCCAGTAGCTTCACATCCTCTATTATTTTTCTTAAACAATAAGTTGACTAAACTGACTCTACTAT